>NC_058122.1:20465000-22865000 GCF_914725855.1 Thunnus albacares
GCATTCATTTTCCCATTTGATAAATCTGCTATCTCGAAGCTTCTCCATGCCTGGAATGCTAAAAGAGAGGCACAGATTGGCAAAGTAATAGGGGCCTGTATGCGGCAATAAGTGCAGATCAGGCAGCTAATTTAGCACCTCCTGGTATTTCCATTTCCATTTCTCATTTCCAACTCTCAAAGGAGGAAAAGCAGCCCAAAGGCAGAAAGCTGGTAGGCTTTTCACTATCGGAGAAAGACAGAGAAAAAAATCTACCAAAACGGCTTGTTTTCAACCACACATTTCCTAAATTAGGATATCAAGCTTAATTAAGGCTAATAGAGTTTTCTCAGTATGTGTTAGTTTTATTTAATAGAAACAAATTTGCACAATTAATTATGGCCAGGATATTAAGAGTCTCATTTGTAACATTCGAGCTGCAGCCTAAATCAGCGTCTTCAGAAATAAGCCTCTCATTTCCAAGCCAAATGACTAACCAAATGTTTTTATACCAGCTTCCATCACAGAAATCCCGTCGGTTTATTTTCCCACATCATACTCAAGCAAATTAAGTCAGATATGACACAAATTGATCTCCTTTAACTGCGCCGGCTGACTAAAATAAATGTAGATTTGTGCCATTTACTGTTTTATGCAGAACTTGTATTATTTTGCTTGTTGAATTTTAGATTTCCTAACTTTATGTAACACTTTACACAACATAAAAATGAATATTTTCTCTTTGGTTATCATGTAGAGTATCAGTGAGAGCTATTGCACTATTGCTCGACCCACACACCTCTCATGATAGCCTATAAATTAATGAATTTTATAATAACTGTGACAGGGAAGGATTTTATAAGTTTCATGCTCAAATCAACTCAAATGGACAACCTGTGTTCTCGCCACAAATCCGCCTGTCTGTACAGGCTCTTCTTGTGCGCTTTGTGTTGCTGCATGAGATCTTAGGCTCTGAAGGCTCAGTTTGGATAAGAAAGAACCGTGTCCCTTTTAAAAGGATCCTCCATAAAATAAAATGGCACTTGACATTTGGCTTCTCCTGCAGCAACTCTGCCATGCCTTTTAGGATTATTTTACATCTCATACTCATTAATGCGCCGGTGGATTTAATCATTCTTATCTTTCCTGTGCATACCTGGGATAAGCCTGAAATTACCATCTGCATTGATTTCTGGACGATCCTTAAAATAATTTTAGTTATCTCGGGATATTTCGCGAAAAATCCCCCCCTAATCAAAATTTAGTTCATAACACTTGAACATTCGCACATTAGGGTTTTTTTTGTGAGATGTTACTGCGAAAACAACATAACGCAAATTGAGGCGTTTTTTTAAGATTAAATAAAATGTGCAAGGGCTACATATGATTATAATGACCCTGAGACCCATTTAACCACATGCACTTTGACTTACAGTCTGACTTTTTGTCCTGAAAAAACTCTTGTCCCACACTACAGCTAAATTCACAATATTAAAGCCATATTTTACTTGTAAAAGTGAATAAAACTAGGCTCTAAATGTCACTTCTACTGCTGCCACCAAACATCATAACTCCTCTGATATTTTTATTTTTTAAAGTAAAGCCTGATCTTTGTGTACTGGGTAAATATATATCTCCAAGACTTATGAAAATAATTTGAAATAGATATTCTTTAAAATTACATGGCTAGACAGTGGATTTTTATTTTTTTATTTAAAGAAAAGCATGATTCTTCTTTATGAAGTGTTGTTCTGCCTATAGCTGAGGGGTTAAGGGTAGAAGAGTATTTTTCTTTGTATCAGAGTTAATGCTACAGTGACATACAATGCCAATTGTCATGACAGTACAGCTCAGCTTTCTGATAAATAATGCATCTATATTACCTTCCACAAAAAAGTACTAGGAATAAATATCACTTTATATAGCAAAAAAAGGGCATTTAACATTCAGAACATGAAGCCTGGAATTATTAACCACACAGAGCAGTGAATCTCACTGTAGAAAGAAATAAAAATTATTCACTTCAAACAACACATTCTGTATAATTATAGGGAGTAACATTTGCAAAAGTGCAAACATCCAAACTTGCTTGAGAGGCAGATACCCGTTGTTAGTAGTTATATCACACCATTTTTCTTGTTTAACATACAGTATGTTTTGTTTATCCCACATTATAAAGGGATTGGCATAGAGTACAAAACAGAAACTTTAATATAAAAGTTTTAGAACCACTGCCAGAACAATACATATGAAAAAATATAAAGTAATATGTCTCTCAGCGACCAATCAAACAGTTAAAATGATCTTTTTACTGAGAAGTTACACAAGGAGACGCGCAATGGCACAGTCACGTTCTGCATTCCTTAGTGCAATAACACACAATTTCCCTCTTCCTTTTAAAAAAATATCTTTCTCATTAAATATTGCACATTTCTGCATTATGCTGGCTCCATATTGTCTCGGAATAGCTGTAGGGAAGGATTAGATATGAGACTCCTCTTCATAATAAGAGCAATTGCATCCTTTGATAATGATGTAGAGAGGTGACAGGAGTCTTTTCAAAACGGTCACACCTGTTGCTATCTGTCTGGCCTCATTATCTAATGTGAAGTCGTATTGTGCTTTTTGGATTACACAACCTAACAATTCATAGTGTGACAAAGAAAATATTAGAAAAAGCAGGTAATGTGTAGAATAAATGTCTCGGCAACTAGCGGACATGTTTGCACATTTGTTTTAAAGCAAATTAACTGACACCTCGTTGTCTTTGAGTATACTCAAAAAGGTTTATTTCTACTTGAGAGCTTCTTTCTTCCAAAAGGTCAAGCTGAAGCCATTATGTTTCATGGTGTTTGTTGTGATGGGATGTATTAGAGCAACCACATACTAATACACTGTCCATTTGTCCATTCAAAGGCATCACAAAGGCCTGGCAGACCATATAAATGTAGTTCAGCAATCCGTGACTTTGAGGAACATTTCTCATTTTTTCTCAGATCTATGTAATGAATACAAAAGTAAACCAAATACATAAGCCCACTTTGAAATGTAATTCTGTGCATGGTGAGTCCAGAGGTGAGTCATGTACAGTGGTATTCCCATTGTAGGCTGTAGCTTAAAGGCATAGTTTAGGTTTTGAACATTCAATGGTATGAGTTACTGTGCTGTACTGGTGTTGATGAATGGATATTCACACATCTACCAGCCAGCCGCCAGACAAAAATGAGCAACACCAAATGGGCCGAGGAAACAGAAACAATTTAAGCCACCGTAACTTTCATAAACTAACTAGGCTGCTCACTTTTGTCCAGCATAATAAGCATTAGCTTACAGCATACAGATTAATTCCCTTTGAATGGCATGATATGGTCTTCCTAAGAGAAAACAGTAGCATTAGTGCTACAGGTCTACGCTATTTTAATTAGAAATGAACAGAAATGGTATTGCCATAAAGGTTTACATTATTTCAAAACCATAATGCTGTTCACACATTAGTTATGTGAATAATAACGTTTTTCATTTATGTATAAAATGTTGACACTGATTCAAATTACAAGATGTTGTATTGCAATATAGCTATAAATATATTTTTCTACATATATCTCTATACATACCAATAATCACCTTCTCTGTGTTCAAAACAATTTAAAAATTTAAATAGACATATTTGGAGCCTTGGCTGGCCTATTCAGTTTGAATATAATCCATTATAAAACATCAGTATGCCCTGTCAGTCCAAATACTACATTACATTTTTTTTTAATTTGTTGGTACATGCCATAGTTTGGCTTCTTTCCTCACATTAGTAATGATATGTCAAAAGGGATTACAAGAGGAACAGGTAGGTACAGTGGGAACTACCAGTTGATGGATCAAGTTCTCTTGATGTTCAAATGCAGCTGTTCTACATTACCAAAATATGCTTTAAGAGAGAAACAAAATACAGCCAAATATTAGATAAAATGCTAACATTGGACATTTCCAACAATGTTCACTGTCAGCATACATTCATGCAGAAAATAACTTAAAAATATTCACTGTCACTGTTGTTTGTTCTTTGTCTTACATTATCTGTTCATGTTACTAAAGCATGGTCAAGCAATGGTTAAATTTAGGCAAATCTCTCATTGTCATCATGGTTAAATGCTGAGCCGGGACACAAATGCTGCAAATGCAAGCATTTTGTATGTCCATCCACCTCTCCAACCTCCACAACCCTACTTCCTGGAATGGCATTAATGTTGCATTATATACATTTGGATGAAATTTTTAAGTGGCAAGGTTGTGGATCGCTAGAAACCCGTGACTTGCAAAGCATCACAGAAACAACACATCATAAGACTTTCTACATCATGAGGCAGCACATAGTAACCAGACCCTCCATGTGCCACTGGCTAAGCCAAAGCAAGGCTGCCAGTTAGGAGTGGCTTTAGTTTAATGAGGACAAGAAAGCAATTCTTAAACCAGGAGGGAAGTGTGACACTGACAGAAAACTCCAGGCAATACATTTACATTTACATTTTGTCATTAGGCAGATGCTTTTATCCAAAGTGACTTATAAGCCAGGCAAGACAATCAATCGTTAGAGGATGGTGACTCTGAAAGAGCCGTGGAACAAACTCTCAAGAAGCTGACCACGTACAATGAGAAAGAATGCTAGACAGACGGTTTGATTTTTTAAACATTTTCTTAATTTTAATATATAAAGTAAGAAACAACAGGAAGTAGACAAGTGTATAAGAAATACCATAAGCAACAAGAAAGAAGTGCAACAGTAAAAAAAGGTTAAGGTTAGGAGGGTCAAATGTTGAGGTGTTCATGGAAGAGCTGAGTTTTTTAGGCATTTCTTGAATGCACCAAGGAAGTCAGCAGACCATACAGGGCTGGGTAGCTCACTCCAGCATCGTGGAACCACAAATGAGAAGAATCCATTTAGCAGCCTTGGTGCTAAAGGGTTTGGTACAAATAGAGGAGTGACTGACCATAACCTCTGTGTGATGAACAGTGACTAAGATTTGCCAGCCAGGGTTTCTACCTTCCACAAGGGTAGTGTTTCCAGACATGTTTGGAGCAAGATTAGGGTAAAGACTTACAGTACCAGTCAAAAGTTTGGACACATTTAGCATAATGAGAAAATGTGTCCAAACTTTTGACTGGTACTGTATATCTATAGAGCAAAGCCTTGCTCAACAAATTATGGTTAACAGTGATAAATTAGCCTTGTTTCCTGACAAAAATGGGTTCCTAATTCTATATTCCTTGAATTGCTGCCTGCAGATGGATGTTCAAACCTTCATACATTTATTTCCTAAGAGATGTCTTTTGTGCTTGCTCCTGATTTAGATGTATACATTATATGTATATATTCACACAGGATATTCTGCACATATTTTCAGATTCAATAACCTACTTCTTTAACTTCTAGTGAAACCCCACAATCTACCATACCCAAGCAGGATCCTGATTCCTGTTGTTGAGAAAGGAGAAGTGGTTTTCTGCCTATGCCATTCATCTGTCCAAGCAGGACAGTTGCTACTTGTAGCAGTGGGCATATTAGCGCAACCAGGCCACCTCAGTGCTTGCGGTCCCAGAGTAGGTTTTCATACTGCAGTTAAATAAGCCTATAATTTTTTTTTCTTGCTGGATCAATGTGAATCACTACCGGATCGCCTGTGCCTCAGAAGAGGAACCCTGCAGAACATCCTCAGCTGTTGCCTGAAAGCTTTGGGAGAGTGAAACTATCTTTTGGTCAATAACCACATCCCAAAGGCCCACAGAGCATCATCCAAGGCAAGACACTGATGTGATCCTAGAAAGAAGGGACAAAGATAAAGCTCCAGATCAGAGTTCCATGTGGACTTCTCAGAGCAGCACAAGACTAGTAGCAGATGGTTGAATTAGATAGATGCTCAGAAACCATTATATCGACTACAAGTGGGTAGAAAAGTTTGAAAATGAAGCTGTCTGAAGTATCAACACAGTTGGTCAAAGTTTAGCAAGCTGTTCTCTTTTAAGGTGCATTCTGATTGGATACAAATGTTTGGCTTGCTTGTATGTATCTGTGACAAAATCTGATGTCAAATTGTACCAGCTCTCCAACTGAAGCTTAAAATTTGTCCTGAATTAAATAAATTTGGATGAGCCATCACCAAGGAAATGGAACAAAAAGAGACAGTGATTGTGGTGCTGCCTAGCCAGTAGCTAGGTCAGTCTGCAGCGCAGCACCTCGAGCTGGGACAACAAAGACAGAGACACCAGGACCTGGTAGGTAGAGCTCATTGATTTTTGTTGGATTACTTTGATACTCAAATGGTGGTGTTCTTGGTATCAGGGGGTTTAAAACTGTCTTCAATGGTAAACTGAAAGAAACATCAATGTGAACAAAAACCATACAACAATCTGTGTGTGAAAGTTCATTCTTAACCTTGGAAATAGTAGTTTGACCAAAATATCTTTCTCTGCTCAACCACAGAAAGAAAGTCATTTTCTCATTGCTATCATATTGTGACATTGCGTGCTACACGTTTTTGTTCTCAGTTTTGCCAGTTTTAACAGGATGATAACAAGCTGAGATCGAGAGTTGTCCATTGCAAACCTAATGCATACTGCTACATACTGTCGTTCACATGCATTGATATTGTAGAAAGAAATTATTTTCAAAACATTGGCAGTAGATGGTAAAAGAATGTTGTCACTGAACATGATCTTTTGCAGAATCATCCAGTATAAATGTTCTTTTTCACAACAGAGTGTAAATGGCGTCATTCATCCAGGTCACCACCAAAGCCTGGATATCCTCATAACGAAATATAAAATTATAATAAATAACAATAAATAAATTAACATAGATCAAAGCTTAACATACAGTAGCTGACTTCATCAATTTGATTATTTAACATGTAATTTAACATACATTAACCATGTACTGTATATCAATATAAGAAAAATATTATCATTAATATCGTGGTTTCAACTTATAGCCCTTGTATGAAAAATGTCACTGTCCAGTCGAAATCTTGCTTGCAGTTGTTGCTGGAAATCAATTTATTTTGGTTATTTTTAAGTATTTTCATTTATTATTTTGACCAATAATGAATCTGTATCACAAAACATGACCCAGCATTTAACACCGTATCTTCTGGTTATTTTGCTTTATTAAATATCTTAACCTTTTGTGGCTGGAACTCTGATCTTGTCTCTTAATTATCACCTCATAAAAAGTCATTAAACTTTCTTTGTTTTTAAAGCACTTGTGAAATAACAAACTGCAAAACACCTAAATATAACCTTACTTGAATATCATTATGATAGGTATGGTATGAATCTTACAAAGTGTTTTTGTAGTAGTTTTATTAAATCCTTGGAGAGAAAGATCAAAAACATACAAGACATGTTTGTTTTGAGTAAACATATTAATGAAAACAGACGTTATTGAGCCATAGATTCAACATGACATTAATTGAGATACTCATGTTATTCTGTTCATGGGTTGGCACATATATGTATGAATAAGCTTACTTTGGTAGCGGGCGTATGTCAATTTAATCTGGGATGCTGAGACAAGTAAACCTTATCACAATTATTGTTGTTTTTTTCCGATTAGTGCAAGTTTGGTTTTCAGAGTAGTGTTTGGAATATTTTGTTTATGCATGTATACATGGATATTTGCAATCGAGATATATAAACAGCATTTACCGAATCACACCTTAACTGGAATATCAGCTATTATCTGGAATACTGTGTGCATGTAAATGTTGTCATTGGGGGCTTACCGCTTGGTGGTGATTTATATGAAAAAGACAAGCATTTTCCTTCCTTGACTTCCCAGGGAATCTGTGCCCTAGAGGTTAATGAAGTGTGAAGTGTGAAAACTTCCTGAGATGGGATGAGTTAAATAGTGTTCTCAGATGTTAAAGCAACACTGTCCAAATTTATTTGTGTGTGTCAGTTCTTTATAAGTCTTAAATCTGGCAAGCATGCCCCATGGGCCATCTGCTACCACTGTTGGGGCTAATGCCATCTTGTGTGTTCCAGTCAGTCCACATAAATGGGTGTAATAACAAGATCTAAGTAAGAATTCAAATTGAATTCATGGAATTTACTAACATTTGGTGTACTGTTCAGTGTTTATAATGTTAAATATATTGACAAATTTCACATACAAAGGTAATAAACCAAAACTGCCTATCTGGATTTAAGCACAAGTCTGCAGAAAGTGAGAATTGCAGAGATCAAGAATAACTGCTAAATGTCAGTCTTAAAGTAACATAAAGGCATTTAACAGAAATGACCAGTTAAATCAGACTTATTCTAGTTAATCAGGCTTATTTTCAGTAAATTCAGTTTAAAAGGTGCAATAAATGACATTAAGCCTTACTGGATGTCAGTAAACAACTATTTGTTATGTAAAGATATACTGGAGTAATGACAATCTGAGCAGTGAATGAAGTCTCAGTCCCTCTGTGTGTGTCGTTATCTGACCTTCTCTGTTCTTTGTTTTGGTGGCTGGTCTAACCGTAGGTGCATGTTAGTGCATGTGAGTCCCTACCCTCGATGTCCTCTATGTCCGTTTCCAAGACAGCGGCAACATCACAAACTTTCTCAATTTACAGCTAAACTGTTCCATGAAGTCAGTTTATATTTAATGTCAGATTTTGACATGGGCTGCACCTATTGCATATACTTAAAATCTAAGCTGATATCTTTTTTCAGTCTGTAGTTTTATTTTATTTAAAAAAAAAGACAGACATATACATATTAAAAATACAGAAAGGTCAGACAGCCTTTCTGAGGGTGTTTAAACAGTATCTCCACCATGTACAGGCTGTAATATCACTTGTACAAACTGAGTAGCAAAATTATCTTATTTTCTTGTTATAAAATAAATGACCTCATTGGGGTCCTATTTAATACTTCAAAGTTGTCTATATGTTAATTTTCAGCACTTATTATATATTAAGTTCACATTAGTCAAGTGAGACTTGAGCCCACAAAGTCATGATTACAAGCAAAGTCCTGCATCAGAGCTAAGGGAGGAGTTCAGTGAGTCTGAGCTCACTGCTGAGCTACAACGTGCTGCCAAAAGTTGTTTATTGCAGTGGTTTTGTTCATTTTTCAAAAATATTTTACATTCTATATTATATATTTAATATGTGCTGTTCTGTGGCTGCAAACATCACTTTTTTGTCTTTACATATTACATTTTCTTCATTGTGAATTCATGTGATCTGTGCTTGATGTCTCTCCCTGTGTTTCAAAGTCAAATAAATAAACTAGAAATAAACCAGGCTTTCCACAGTAAGCCTGCTTTTCTGAGGCACATTTGATGAAACACCATTCAGATATGGTGGCTGTAAGCATAATGGATATGATGCAGTGTAAACAGATCAATGGAAAACTGTTAATACATTTATTAGTAAGCACATATGGCATAACTGCCAACATTTTACAAGGAATCCTGCAAATAATTATTAGTGTTTCATACTGTGTTTGGGAATGGGTTTGACAAAACTGTCAAAATGTAAATGATAAATGATTTGCACAATATTTGGATTAAAATGCTTTAAAATGCTTCAACCTTTATCACGTATTTTAATTAAGTGATGAATTTCACAGCTTAACAATAAATAAAATAATAATAAATAATAGATTGATAAAACCTTTCCAATGATGTATTCCAACTCAACAGTTTGACCTCTATAATGGATATAATATCTGCCTAAGGGAGACTTCACTAATAGACATTTTTGGTTGCAATTAAAAAATGGTTCCCATGAAAGGCCTGACATGTCCTCTAAGGCAAGAGTCTAAGATTCAGCCCTTCCCTTTTGCCATTAAAGTGGTATTGCAAATGTTCTTAGCACATCAAGGCCAAGACCTCAGATCTCAATATTACATGCACATTATTTAATCCTTGGGCTCTCTGGTAGTACTGACATGTACAATTTCTGTCATTAACGCGCCTGTAAGCTCAGGGATGGACCAGACTCAGAGATCCACTTGAGGTCCAGTTTTTCATTTAATGGGCCAGGGGAAGGAGGGTTCAACTGGGCCTGAAATGTTACTTTAAAAGTGCTCTGTAGAGGAGCATGTTATAGCTCTATAGCTGGTCTAATCGATGACATTAGGGCTAAGGAAGTGGTGAGATGTGACAGCCCAGAAACATTTCAATACTGACACAATCTGTCTGAGAGCTTTAGGCACTCTTCTGAAAATAAAAAATGCCTTGTATCAGTCCTGTAAATGGGTGTGATTAGTCATAAAGGAGCTTATTGTGCAGAGACTGGAAGCAAATTAGAGGTGATAGTGGGACAGAATCAATGCTGTTTACCTCTTGGAGGTGTGAGCATATCCATCAGCAGCACTGGGGATGGCTGAGGATCCCTCCTTCTCAACTAGTTATTGACAATTTGAGGAGGACCTGAGGAGGGAACATTTTAGGACATAGCATTTATTTATCTGCTATCGACGAGTAACCAAGGCTTTCAACAGCAGCACAGTGGCTCAGTGGTTAGCACTGTTGCCTCACAGCAAGAAGGTCCTGGGTTTGAACCTCGGCTGTCCCAGGTGCTTTCTGTGTGGAGTTTGCATGTTCTCCCCATGTTTGTGTGGTTTCCACCAGATGATCCAGTTTCCTCCCACCACCAAACTATCATCATCACTAGCAAAAGAACTGAAGTTGGTCCCCAGGCATTGCACTGCGGCTGCCCACTGCTCCTAGTGTGTTTGTATAGGATGTGTCAAATGCAGAGGATCAATTTCCCCACAGGGATTGATGAAATACTTCTTTTTCCTCTTGTTAAAATAAGTTATTAAGAAAGGGATGAAATCATTAAAGGATCACCTTCAGCTGCTTAAACCAGTTACTTATTTAGGCAGTTTAGAGAAATGTATACAATTACTTTTCCCCTTTCTTTAGGCATATGTTGTCTATACAGTATCTGATCCACTCTCCACAGACAACAAATAAGGCTCCACAAGAGCCTCTACTGTTTGCTGGTTTGGTTCTTACTGAACACTGCTGTGATATTTGAAAAATAGAGCTCTGACTAGAAACAGAACACATTAAGAAACAAATTTCCAGTTTATGTTTAAAAATCTAACATAGATGCTGATATTGCATGAATGATGTGTTCATTAGATCTTTGTTTTGGTGATTCAAACCAAAAATTAAGTTAAAATTGTATAATGACATTAATGACCAAATTTGTGAATCGAATGATCAAATGTTGATGTTTGACCAAGTCATTGTTATGATCCGTCCTCCGGCACTATTAGTCCAAAAAATATCTGGTTGTATATTTACAGTATAAATGTACTAATATAATGAGATGAGCCAGAAAATAAATTGTCAGAAAGGTGATAATTCTACTTTATGTTCATTATTGAGGTTTTAGTGGGTGGTGGTATACTGGGGTGCATTATATTGAATGGTGTTCCTAATATTTTGTCCACTCCATTAACATACATAAGGGGGGAAAATATTTGGAACACTTATAATACATATAATTATTATAACACATATAATGCACTCCAGTATACCACCACCACCCACTACGACCTCAATAATAAACATAGTAGAAAGTAGAATTATCACCTTTCTGACAATGTCAACAAAAACTGAAAATGTATTAGCTTTGTAAAAGTAGAATTTATGGCAGAGTGGTGTATTGGATTGCATTAGATTGCACAGGTGTACCTAATGAAGTGGCCAGTGAGTGTATATGTGTATATATAGCAACATGTGTATATATGTTGAAGAATTACAAATTACTCAGATTAGCAGATCTAAGAGAGAAGGTCATGCGCTGTAAACAAAGCAACCACTTAACATTACTACTCAGGTGACTGTATGAAAGCTGTAGTTGTAGAGTAATTAACTTACTGTATAGCCTGTATACCTTTACTTCATTGCAGGTCCAAGTGAAATGTAGACAGTTTATCATAAAACCTGTTAAAGGCCATCATTTTTGATGCAGCTTATACTTGTGTTCAGAGAAAAGATCATCCATATAGGAGCCTGAGCCTAGTGTATGAGTGCAGCAATCACTCCTTTGTATCTTTATTCAACAATGGCAATATAATCCTCACGGTACTTTAAATCTATCCATGTACAAAAGCAAACATGTGTCTACAACAGCACCCGTGGCTACTAAATCGCTGTTCGCTGTGCCACAAATGTTTGTTTGGCGGTGGGTTGTCAGCAGTGGCTGGAGAATTCAGCAAACAAGTCAATCACAAGGAAAGTCACACACTGGGAGTGAGACGACATTAAGGAAATAATAGTATAACTTCCAGCAAAGAGGTGAGCTGACCTAGTTTTAGCAGTAGCCACACTGTGTCTCAGAGGACTCGATTCTCCTCCAGAGGAAGGTGACTTTGTCCTTGATGGAAGGCATCAGTTGCCTCTTCAGCACAACACAGGGTTTTCCTTCAAACAGGCTGATATGAAGCCAAACCCAACAACAGTCTAAGGTGTAAAGATGCTTTCAGTAATGATCTCTGAAATTCAGTGGTAGAAGAATGATTTGGATTCTTTACTGAAGTAAAACTATCAATATCACAATGTAAAAATGTCCTTTTTAAAACTGCAATAACTGTTTTGGCAGCAGAAAGAAGTTGTGAACACAACATTGACATATCACCTTTTAAGTTGACACAGCAAACTTGTTAGCAAACAGTTGCTTATTTATACATCCAGCAGTTACAGAGCAACATTATCATTCATTTGGAGTCCAATAGTCACTCTCTTTTAGCTTTGTTTTTGGTCTCTATCGACTCCTGAGGGGAGTCTTTAGTTGCTAAATGTTCAGTTATTAGTTGTTAGTTAGTCGTTAACTGTGTCTGTTTGCTTTTTGGTGCTAAACCGGCAGCATACAGTGGGTTTTAAAGCATTTTCACTGCTGCAGCCGAGTGGTGAAAGTGAACTAAAATAGTAACATTGCAGGCTGGACATAAGAGTTTGGGTGGTGGTCTCTTTTTTATCCTCTTCAAAACCAAAAATACAAGAGTAAAAATGTAAGAAATGGATTAATGTAATTTAATGTAAACTGGGGTTAGGATTAGGATTCACATTTTTTTTAAAAAAGCAACAACATTAAAACATTAACTGAAACATTAAAAAGTCAGACAGAGACTGCCTTTTTGATGAAGTCATGGAGATAATGTAAAACCCACCATGACAGTCGTCATTTCACCTGACAAAGTCAATGGTGGCTAGTTGAAAATAAGAAGCCTGCTATTGTCCACCACTGTTTGAAATCAAGGACCCATAGTTTTGAAAATTAATTAAACTGCATATGTGACATGTGAGAACGTACATAGCAACAGTAACAAAGAGGCAGGGGGCTTAACAAATGGTCAATATAGGTTAAGAGAGTTTGTGATCTCTTGTTCATCCTCAGTGCATAAAGTAACATAATTTATTGATAAAATGTAAGATGATGACACTGTTTTTTGTTAGTTGACAACCTTATTGGGTAATAATTATTTTTATTCTGTTGGGTAATTCATGGAAGTATTTCTCAGAGGAGATCTCACTTAACAAATTCATCAGATTAAGTTCTCAGAGGAGTCTCGTGCGTCATGTTTCAAGCATCATGTTTCAAGCTATCTTCAGATTTTCAATATTGTTTTAGGTGAGATAACTGCTGAGTCTATTCTAAGCAACTGTTTAGATATTGAACCACTTGGCAAATGTAATTTCCAGTCATCATTTGAAGGCAGCCTATTTCAATAATTGACCAGACAACACACAGTTTCTGACAAAAGCCTGCTCTGTCAGAGATCTTAAAGGATGTCTGCAAATTAATGAATAGAACACAAGATGAGGAAATTAGTCCTTGAATTCTCTGGGCAGAAAATTATTCTCATCTTTATCAGTCAAGATCAGATCAAGATTAAAGTGAGAGTGATGTTCTACCACTCACTGATTCAGAACAGGTAAGAACCCACAAACACGACACAGAAACCGTCAGGTAAGAAATCAAAGTTCACAAAGTTTATTCCGGTAAACAGGCAAGGATCAATCAGAGGAGGCAAATTCAACCGGCAGGAATCAGGCTGAAGTTCAGACAGGAAGGTTCAGAAATTGGGTCGTAAGTGCTGAAAAGCTTAGCGTAATGCAAAAGACAATCTGGTGAGGAAATAGTGGTGATGGACCAGTATATATGCTGAAGGACTAATGAGGGAATGAGCTGCAGGTGGGGAAATGGGCGGGGAAAACCAGTTGAAGGGAATGAGGTGGTAGCATGGCATGAGGGAGTGGCAGGATCAGAAATAACAGGGGAATTAGTAACCATGAAAACAAATGAGTAGATTGAATGAATGAAGTATGAATACAGGGAGATCAGGCAAGATTCATGACAGATGTGAACCCCTAGTGTCTCCAATTAAGAAGAGAGAGAGAAGAGAAAAAGACAGAGAGGGAGAAAGAGAGCAGAAGTGGACTCTGCTGCATTACTCTGCTTTCTGGTCCCTAAAGTATCCCTGAGAAAAAGAAAACAACACAATTAAATTATGACACCTGACACCTAGACCTCACATCAGCGTGAATCATAATGGACTAACCGCTGAAAGTGAGATGCTGTCAGACGATTAATGTGATCACACACATTAGCGCCTTTTCAACATGACATTTTTTGATGTTTTTTTTCTTCTGTTCTTGATAAAGACCCCAGGTCAGACATCTATAGAAACTGTGCATAGCTGAGGGTTTAAAATGAGGAAAAAATACACTGAACTGATATGCCTCCATGTGGTATCTATCAAGTCATTGTCTCAGTAGAAGAGTGTACCCTCAGCAGGTAGCCAATTGCTTACAGGCTGGAGTAGCCCTCTCTTTCTGTTTCTGCTGTGCACCCACTGTGTTTTCAGACCAACTAATAAAAACTCTTACAGAAAACCTCTCTTTGAAAAATGTGTTGCCAAGTTGAGGTGTCATTTTCAAACAGATTTGCAATATTTAGATTTTTGAAATTTCATGTTGTGCAGTGTTTTCTGATATTTGTAATACAAATCTAACAGTTAAGCTGGTCTTTTCCAGAAGAAATACTGAAGCGCACAGGAAGTGAACCTTTTAATATTTCCTGTAGCAGCAATAGTTTGTGTGAAATCAGTAGATAAAGAGCATTATAGTGAGCATGAGAAGTTGTAAACACCATGAAGCATTTTACTAATTTTAAGAAAGATTTTGACAATTACTTTTTTAAAGGGGACCTATTATGCTTTTCCTTATTTTCAGTCATATATATATAATGTTACAATGTCAGATGTTTCCTCCTGCATTATTTCTGACTGATCTGCTGAACAAAGAGCACCAAATATCTCCATGTGTTGTTGTGCCAACCGGTTTTTAGCGCCACTAACGAAGCTCTGCTAATTTTGTGAGGAACACTTTTCATTTCCTGTAAATTCTTCACAATATTATTAAGTCATTTTAAAGCTTTTAATATGAAGCAGTAAAGCAGGAAATGTTATGTTTCCCTCAGCAGGCTTCCGAAAAGCTGGCCAATCAGAACAGAGACGGCTCATTGGGAGGGGGCCCTTAAAGAGACAGGAGCTGAGACTGCCTGTTAAGAGAAAGAAGCTGAACTGATTAGCTGCACAAAGGGCCAGTATAATGTAAATAATTTTTTTAACTGTAAGTCATGCAAAGCTACTCTAGTGGAGTCCCAGAATAAAAATATAGAGCTGGAAATGAGCATAATAGGTCCTCTTTAATTTCAAAAAAATTTTGTTTTGTCTTTTTTTTCCTGAAAGAAAGTCACCTGGATTCTGTTAAGAGAGGTGAATGCATGGCACATTTTGTGACTGTTTACCAACTTAATTTGATAGTCTTTTCAAAATAAATCACAAGAGATTTCTTTCTAATTTCATTTTTCTAACTTCTCCAAAGGTATTTCAGTCTGCCCCCTATGGTGCCACTGCCAACTGTACAGGGTTGCCACAGAACATAACCCCTAACTGTAGTCTTTTTTCCCTCAAGCATGCTGTGGCTGGTAATGAATTTTTTCATATGGGTGTGGGCAAAGAGGCTTACACGGTTTTACAAGCAGGGGTGCTACCAGACTTTCTGCCTTCTCTGACAAGATGTCACACTGGACCCCTCCACCCTGTTATCATAGAACAGTAGAGTATCACCTCAACTGTACCCTCCACCTTGGGGTCCTATTAAGAATACTCAGTGCATTTTCATGAGACCCACTACCAGTGTCCCAAATTAAGAGACTTTCAACACCAGTGAAAATAGCTGCCTGGAGCAGCGCCTCCCCACCGAGTGGTTGAAGGAGCTCTCAATCAGGTGATGGAGGGGAGTTGTGACCATGTATATTTTAATGTGTAACCAATCCAATACCTAATAAGTAACTCTATTTGCTAATAGATTGCTGGCTGGCTACACCAGCTGAGCTTCATCAGGTGCCACATGTAGTTCAGTTGAAAATAATTGAGCATATATTGTAAGATACTAGCTGTTTTTACATAGAAAAAACATCACCCTTTTAGCTTACCAGCATGTATTTTTTAGTCATTTTCTTAATACAAATTAATCAATTTTTTTTTTTTAATGCATTTTTTTTCTTGCTTTTAAAATAAGTCTTGAAGGCTGTCTGTCTTGGTGGCAGGTTTTTACACATATTATATCATATGACTGGCTCTAACGATAATTGTCTTGCAGGGTTAACTCCAAAGTTAGCAGGCTAACTGCACACCCACACAGGTCTTTTCAGTTACGTGAGACTTCTGCACAGGTTGAAGTTGGGTAGACCCATGCTGGAAATTATGAGAAGTTAGCAAACTCACTACTATAGAGTGATAAACAGCATGTTGGCCTGCCCTAACTCAGGTGTAATAGTAAAGTAAAGAGGTGTCAGTCAAGCATGGTCTGTACACGCACACACAGTCCTGAGAAAATGTCTAATCAGCCAAAATAAGTGAAAATCTAAAGTATGTGAATATTAAGGGCCTTTAATCCTGCTTCAACATCAGGGCCCTGTATTTCCACTAAACTAAAAAGCTACTGAGTAAAAACACATCATTATAAGATGAATATAAAAAACATTTGATATCAGATACAATATACTATAGCTAGAATTCTTTCCTTGAGAAAAATACATATATTATAAACTTACTGTACTTGTGACAGTGTCTCCACTGCTGAACACAACTATTAGTTATTTCTTATTCCACCATGAACCCGCCCCCTCAACAGACTCATCAGGTCAGCAGCAGCTCTTTGTTTCTCCGAGTCCTCTTTTCATTTTCATCTCTCATCCTCAATCCATTTACTATAAAAAAAAAAATCTCTGTCAAACCCCAAACACAACATCTGTTGCACTGGTAAAGGTTTCAAGTTAGTAAGAACCCATAAGTTCCTCATGCCTTATGTTTACACTCATGGATCTCATATATACTTTTCCTTTTAACTCTTTCCTTTTAAAGGCCCATACTATGAGTATACATGATTATTTTAGTTGGCAACATGTTTATTTTCACTTGTTCAAATTAATGAAAAAATAGTACATGGATATCTGGATTAACTCCGGATCTGAATTTAATGAAAAGATACAAATAAACATAAAAATGAAAGAGGCATTATTGTATCATCCTTTAATTGATTTGACAATTTTGCCGCTATGAGGCAACTGAAAATGGGGTTGTATAGTTGTGGACTGAAGGATCATTGATCATTCAGTTTCTACATTTTCAGCATTTTCAATAAATGTTGAACTTTGAGCTACAGTCGTAATTCTTTGTTTCCAAATGAGCGGGAATCACATTTCAGCACTAAAAACACACACAGTGCACACACGCACACCTAGCACATCACACCTACACATGACTCCCACATTATAACAGTGGGTGCTTTGTTATCAACATGAGGCTCGATTCAAGCAGTAAATCCAAGTAATTCAGAGGCAGCACAAAACAAGTGCAACACATTTAATTGCTGTATGGTATGGTGTCACTATAAACAACCAGAACAATTTCTGTTATTTAAAGGCCCCTTCAAAGATGAAAATATCACAACAGCACCAGAGAACAAAAAGAACATGGAGAGCTACATAGTTCTTCACATAGTAGCACTTTATGGAGTTCAGTACCGACAGGAATGCAGACCAACCAATTCTTCATTCTGTGATATTAAAAAAAACAGTTTTTAAAAAATAATAGCCTCCTGCATCCTGTAAGAGGATAGCTGGAGTTGCCAACTACTGTTGTACGCCCTTTCTTTTTAAATTTTATGCAGTATTCAATTCCCTGTAATCACCTGCAGCTGAATAGAAGATAGGTGTTATACTACAGTTAAAAACACATTTTGGGACTTATTCATATTTGATTTATTACATCACAAAGATTATTATTGACCCAGTTTAAACCCATTAAAACATTTTCCAATACATGCAGTAATTAAAGATTTTTTTAAAATAACAGCATCCACTGTCAGGCTAGTACACCCAATGTTGAAGTTATATACTTGAGGAAATTTGCAAAATTACACTTTGCAGAATGTGGTTGTGTCCTCAATTGTAAATCCTAACTTTACATGATAATTTCACCATTTTATTGTTATTGCATTGAAACGACTGACATTTGGATGGCCTTTAACCTTAAATTTGACAAGTTGTTCTGAATGATAATAACAGGGATAACAAGGTTTTACACTCTATATAATTTCTATCAGAGCTGTTTTAGTGACAGAATCCATTACTCATCGGTTTAATGTGCTAAAGAGTCTCATTTTATTTTGTACAAACAATAGAAGAGACAAGACTACGCAGGAAAAGAAAAGCAATCCTTTTGCTCCAGTGGTCCATGGTAGATAGATGATTCCTCCAGGTAGGTTTTTTAGTTCAGCTGAGCTGCATTGATTTGGCAGCATCGGGTGGATGTCACACATGCACTGAACAATGCTCAATGACTTTGCTATCCTATTCCCATTTAAATTGCCTCTACGTTTCCTTTCTGACACCTGTTTAAATCAATGCCTTCCTCTGCAAGTCATGGGCTGAATGTACTAAGGCGCACACCAGCCGCCTCTCAAATCCACTAAAATCAACACAATAATTGAAATATTTTCAAGCTGATTACACCGAAGCCCAGGGCTTGGCTGGTTGCTAAGAGTACGCTCCCTAGTTGCTAGGGGGAGTAAATCATCTTGCATTATTTGATTTTTGTTACTGATATGAAACTGCTAGTCCCTCGATTAAATGTCTCACAGTCAAACACCTAGGGGATGGACAGGAGAGAAAAAATAAAATAGTCACCGCAAACCTGTAAAATAGCATCTCTAACTTCTCTTTTCCATAGGGCTTCAGCACAAATCTATCTGCTTGTTTATGTTTGTTCCTGCTGAAATAAACAGAGCTCGGCTTCCACTCTCATTGAGGAAAAACAGAAAAGACAGCAAAATATCCAGAAATCCCATATCACACTCAGGTTTGGTAAGATCATGAGTAATCTATCTGTCCCTCAAAACAGATTGCACAGTTGAAACCATGGTTTCAATCTCATTGAGATTTGGGCAGACAATCTTATAAATAATAGTCAGTCAAATACAACAAGAACAACATTGACTGAATAATATACTGTCAAACAAGATTCAAAGATAAATCACCTTGACTTGCACACAGGAGTGTCACAATTTATAGAAAACCTTTTTTTCTTCCTTTGAATCAGACATCTCAGTCAATGTAATTAATATGGTATTATATTTAGCAGAAATGCTTGCTTTAAGTATGAGTCAGAAACCTGCAATTTCCTCCCAAAAATATTTCAAGCTCTAATACATTTATTTCCCTCCTTCAGCATGAAAAGGAAGGGGCCACAGTCTACTAAACTACACTCTTGGATCTGATGCTCGCTGATTACAACTGGACCCTCACTTCATTACATTTAATATTAATACTGCATTGAGGAGGATTTTCTCCAAAGACTTGTCAGACATTGAGGGCTGCTCCAGCCGGCCTTGTCAAATGAGATCAGTGCTCACCATAATGGTGAGGTCAAGTGGAGGGGCAGCCTCTCAACTCCATAACAGCCTGACAGCGAGCATTATATTATGATCTGTAAGTATAGAGCACATAGACATACGTAGTCCTACACATTATAAACTACAGATGCACTTGACGCATATCCAAGGTGTGCCATGTCATTAAAAAAGTGTCAAAGTAATCCTCCAAATGGGTGTCAGTTGAATTACTTAATCTACTTATGCAACATTAGATTCTATCTATCAAAGGACTAAACTCCCGTGAAGAGAATACAAGCCATTTAACAATATTCCTTGACCCCGGCTATGAGCTGGCCCCTGATTTTGTCGTTCTGCAGCCAATAGGAAAAAGCTGGCTGACAGCTCCACTAATGGGAGGGTGAGCAGTGATCAGGGCCTGGCTGCTAAATAAACGCCTAACCACGGACCAGAGTCCCTTCATTAGCCGGCCGTCAGGTCTGGCTCGCGGTTGGATCGATAAAGCAGTCTTCTTTTATTTACCAACTAGCACATTTCTAGTAGCTGAGTTGTCTTTAAACTGTGCCGCTGTTTAACTGCTTTATTCAGCCTCTGTATGAGACCATCTGGTCCCCTGTCCTGTAAGTCTCTTCTAAAGCCCAGGCCTGACAAGCAAGAGATATGTCAATGCAGTCCTCAGCACAAAGCAACATCTGCCATGCCTGACGCCCACTATTGTATGGCCATTTAATCTGTCCCCCTCCTCCCCTTAACGGCACACAACAGTTCCTGGTATTATGTTTTGCCACTCAATTAGCATTATCATCCCGCTGAAATAGAAGCCAATTTACCTTTAATGACGTGATTGTTAGATGAGTGACAGCAGTCGGTGCTGCCACTATCGCTAGATAAACGGAGGCCTGCCCCTGTTTTCCTGACTGGTCGTGCTGAGGGCTGGGAAGTCAGAGCCAGCCAATCACGATGGCCTGACTTCACCCCTTCACCACCAACATTGTTTCCTCCAGTTCATAGAGGCAGTGTGCTGGAAAATTGAGTCCAGATTCATTAGGTTTTCAGTGTGCCGCTCGAGTCAGTTAAATTGATACATTTCCTAACAAAATTGAAGTGCTTTTGTGGTGCCTGCGGATGGCTGGTGACCCCACTCGGCCCACTGAGCAGCCGAAGCAAGCTGATGGATCCATTAGACCGCTTAGACTGCTTATTCCTCTCTCTCCATCTCTGACTGACACTGTAAATCTGAACCAATTTCAGACTCTAATCACCATTACAAACCCCTTCCACTGTCCATTTGTTACTCTGCAATTCGAATACACTACCTAGATTGGTTCAGAAATACGAGTTTAGAGGGGCCCTCCTGCTTTCCCATGGTTAAATGGCTCATGACTGGTCCCTTTTCTCAGCTGAAGCAGAAAAGCAGTGGCTACTGGAGGAAAGGGGGGAGTGGAAATAACATCCAGTGAAACAAAAGGCCTTGAACAATTCCCAAAAGATAAACTGGAATTAAGAAATGTGATAGATAAATGAATAAATACGAGGAAAAAATAGAGTGTGAAATTCAGTGAGATGACAGACAGGCCTCAAGGCCACACTGCCGGCTGTGGTAGAAGGGTGTCCCTTGAATAACAATCACTGTTACACCTCCAAAACATTTCCTCATCCACTAGCCATTTTTACCCAAGCTTTTATCTGCTCAGTCAACCGCACAGCACTAGCGAAGCGGCTGGAGGATATTATTTCCCTGTTGGCCCCAGTCATAAAACTCTGCTTAATATGCACTCTATAATTTAAGAAACTTGAATTATAACCCGAATACACCTTGCTTTATATTATCTATCTAACCTTCAACTTTGTTCAACTTTGAATTAGTGACTCTGAACATTTACACATAACAGGTAAAAAAAATGCTCAAAAAAGTCTGAAAGTAAAGCCTCACATGCATTATTTATGCCCTTAAATCATAGCAGTTCAATTGAAGGGCTTATATTGAAAACCGGAGAGCTCACCCGTCAGTCTCTACATCTAATTAACTGCTGCACCTCATATCCTCTAAGTGCAGTGGAAACACATTTTAATTGATATTGAGATGTTTATGCCCTTAGAAAGTAATTAAGATTTTCAATTAATCCTGTCTTATTTCTGGACATCTTGGTTCTGTGTCCTTGAGCGTCCAGCGATTAATTCCCCAAACCTCCTCCAAATGAGGGAACTTCAATTACTCTGCACTGAATCGCAGCCCTGTGAGTGACCTCATCCAAGGCTGCATCATCATTTAAATTAAAGGCAATACAAACCCAATTAAATCATATAAGGGTGGTGAAATCACCTCTACAGTATATAACTGAATGGCTGTCTGGTATATCCCACATAGGTGCTAGTAAACTGGGGAATATCTTTTATGTCTCCCGAGGGTGAGAAGCAGTTGTTGGGTATAAAAACCAGCTGCTTTTAAGTTATCAATAGTTCTATAGCAATCAATTAAAACATCTTTTTCACTGAAATTTGTGTTCCCTTCGGGATCAGAGAGGCAATATGTGCCATTTACGCTGACCTCTTCCCACTCCCCCGCGTCTCCATTTGCTTGTTTACTATATTACTGAACATCCACACATGCAACACACTGCACTACAAAAATGTTTACTCAGATGATAGGAAAAGGGAGACACAGACTTTATCAATCAACTCGAAAACATTTGTTTCCTTTTCCCAGATACAACCTCACTGATATGGGTAAAAGGTAAGGCCTGATATGAAAACATAATCCATCTTGTACAGTATTTTTACACCATTGGAATTACATCTCCTCCAACCTCAAATGTATACATACAATATGACAACACTCTGACTGTCCAAACCTCTATTGTCATGCCAAGAATAAATAATAATTTCTCCTTGCTGCCCTTGCAGTGCTGTTTTGCTCACACATAGAATCACCTGCCCATCTAGGCAACAAAAAGCCTGCTTGGGGATTATGGTGACATAATCTTAGCAGTGGCCTGTGAGTCGGGAGCTGAATGGGTTTGAACCCTCTATGCCATGCTGAGATAACATTTGTCACCGGGGTTCCTGGGCGCCCTATTCATAGATTAGTGGACTGTCGCCTTTTCAGAATGTGAAATGGCTTTGGCACTGCTGCATGTTTATTTTCAAAACCTGTGCCTCCGAGGATGAGGAGAGCATCTTGTCCTTTTCTTGAGAGCTCCACCGCTTGGCCTCACACAAGCACATGGAAATCAGCGGCCTGTGTTGTCAGTGTGAATCTGTGAGGACAGTGGACGCTGAGGAATACAGTTACATCTTGTTGTTGCTCAGTGGTTCTCCTGAGATGATACATAATATGTTTGAAATATCAAGTATTAACGTTGCAGATGTTTCTAAGCTAAACCAGCCTGATTTTTTTTGTTTGCCTTTTCTTGTTCTTGTTCTTTAAACCCAGAACCACTGTTGAAGCCAAAAATAATTAATAACACTCATATCTCTGTTAAAGAAAGACTTTGACATTTTGGGAAATACACTGAATTGCTTTCTCATTGAGAATTAGATGAGAAGATTGATTCCACTCTCATGTCTGTCCTTTAAATATGAAGCTACAGCTTGTGGCCTATTAGCTTAGAGTAGCATAAAGACTGGAAACAGGGGGAAATCCACCTACCAGCACCTCTAAAGCTCACTAATTAAAATGTTATATCTTGTTTGTTTAATCTGTACAAAAACTGAAGTGTAGAGAGAGCAATTCGGGCCGACTATTCGGCTGGGACCAGTAACTTCCCTGCTGGTTGCCTGGCAACCTGCGCCCAGCCGAGGAATAACCATGTGTAAAATGTCAAATTGTTGTTTTTACACTTTTGTAAGAATTAAACAACCAATATATAATGTGTTAATTAGTGAGCTGGAGGTGATTTTGTTACTGCTGCACAGAGCTAGGCTAGCTGTTTTCCCCTGTTCTTCTTTATGCTAAGCTAACCTAACCATCTTCTGGCTATGGCTTCATATTTAACGTACAGACATGAAAGTGGTATTGAAGCATATTTCGCAAAATGCCGAACTATTCCTTTAAGCCATGAACTTCACATTTTCTAGGTTTCAACCGGTATCAAGTCAGTATGAGCCGTGAGTGATTGGTTATTTATTTATTTATTGAAATTCATTCAGAACAGAAGATTTGGGGATGTTCACCGCTGCAAACATCTCTGCTGTCCCTTTCTAAACATCGACGGTGTATTATTTGAGCACGCTTCAAGGGATCTTTAATCAGCCCGAGCGGTCCCCACAGTTAGCATTTATAGAGAATCTTTGCATCACAAAAGGGTGGGATGTGTAAATGAGATGTGACATTTTATTTGTGCAGGGCTATGCAGCAAATAAATAAATATCAGGCCATGACAGACAGAGACTGCTGGGAAAATCTCCTCTACATTGCACTCGCTGGTTAACTGTCACACCATTAAATTGTCTTTCACGTTGACATGTTGCCTTCCGATTGGTTAGCAGATGTAAAAAGAGGGAACACTTGCCAAACAGTTTCCAAGAGCATGAAATTGATATTGTGAATCATATGTGACAGTGACTCTTCTGCCCTATAATTGATCTACATTAAGGCTACAAGGCTACAGCCTGTGATTGGAAAGCGGGGCACATCATGAGGCTCTGTGTATCCCCGGCTGGCAGCCAGAGGAGTTTATTCTTGAACTGGAAAGATTACATCTTCAATTTTACCTGGGGTGTATAGACCTCAGTGGGCCAGCAGATATCTCTCTATAAGTGGGACCTTACTTATTGCTCTTTCAAGTGGTAGATCTATCCATTCACTCTAATTAAATTGAGCTTTTTAATCTGGTTCTTCTAATCCAGAGTCAAGTGTGTTGGGACTTGGATGATGTGATTTGAAAGGGAATACTCTTGATTCACTGAAACACTGTTATCTCTTCTCCACTATTGAAATAAATTTGAAAATGAGGTTTGTGCACTTAAGCACCTCACACTCAGATGACCTGAGCAGGGTGCTTTGCCGTACAATGTGTTCCAAGTAAAGCAGAGGGATATAATGGAAAGTAAAAGCCCTCAATCAGCACCTGACATCTTTTTTAACTGAAATGAAATTATAGGAGGGGGAGTACAACAACGGATCTCAGCGGGGCTCGTAAACTGCATGGCTTTTAAAAATGTATTCATTTATTAATTTTGCCAAACAAACATCGCCTTATCATGTTGGATCATATGTGCCAGATTTTCCAAAATAAAAAAATTGAAATTCCTGGCCAACCGCTGAAATTTAGTGCCAAATCCTTCAGGGAGAATGTTGAGGAAAAAAATAAATTAAAAAAGTAAATAAATCAGTTGGATCTGTATGTCGAATACGACCTCTCCTGCAATCCCAGGGTCCATCTGGCTAAAGGTAAGCCCTCCATTTCAAAAGCAGCAAAGCATCTACCCTCCACTATATAACCTCTCTGCTGAGGGAATCCATGCAGTTTGGTCTTTAAGATCCAGATCAGGACGAGGCTTGATAAAGCTTGTTCTAGCTGGGTATCCAGAGATAGGGGTCTTACCTATGAGTCATTTTCAGCATGATCACCCTTATCTGTGTTGAGCTGGGCTCCCCCGGCTACTCTGAGGCCCTCTGTTTAACCCTGGCCCTCACATGGCTTCACTATACAAAAAAACACTCTCAGCCAACGACGCTTGTTTGTCAGGGATTAAAGGTATTTTCCCTGCCTCTGTCACAGCATCCTTATTTGGCACCAGCAGCTCTCTAATTCAGGTCATGGTGCCATCGCTCTCATCAACAAACTGTAGGCCATTTTCCAAGTTATACTGGCTGACATAAACCTGTGCAAACCAAGTTGGACAAATAACAGTGAAGCCAACTGCCCCAGAGAGGAAAATAAAATGATAAAAATTGAAAAATAAAAAAGTTTAATGGTAGATATTGAGCCCTGATATCTGTAAAAATCATGAGAATGAAAAAAATTGGGGTAGAGATCAAAGCTGTGGGAGAAATTTTGCAGGGATACGAGTGAAAAGAATGGAACAATGAATATATTTTAGGCAATTACCTAAGAGAGCAGAGTTCCATAATTTATGTCTGCCAAGATAAAAGTAATCCACAACACAGAAACTAAAGAGCTGATCTCATAATGGATATTTTAATCAAGTCCCTCGAAAAGAAAGAAGAGCCTATTAAATTCCAATTTTAATTTATGAATAAAGAAATGATTTTGCACCTCAGTGAAATTACCAAAGGCATCCTGCAAGATATTGTGCTGGATTACACATTAAACTTAAAAAATACTCAAATTACTTTGTAAAGGCAGACTATGTTTTAACATGTTTTTATTAAGAAATAGCCCATCATGTAACATACTGCTGTCACTGTTATGCAAGAGGGAAAATAATGAAGTGCAGCTTGTGAAATGGTTAGAAATGTTTTCCAAAAAGGATTTTCATCAATATTTCATGGAGGTTTAAGGGACTCAATAAGGCCTGCTATAGGTTGAAGTGTTGTCTCTATGGTAACAATATAACTGGTATATTTACATCTCTGCCTTGTGGGAACATGCATACATGGAGGGCGACCATCCCCAAAAGGAATATCACAGTAAACTAATCATGAAGCTCTGACACCAGCATCTCTCACGCCAGTGTATCCCAAAGTGAAAAGCTCTCCTCCAGACTAATTGCTAACGTGAGCTGCGCCGTGCACATCCGCTGAGACATCACTCAACATGTCTTTACCACTTTATTAACATTTATGATAAAAAAGAATTATCATCTCAGTTTTTTTTTTGTGTTTTTTTTTTTTTTGCATACTCATTTAGCAAAGTCAACAGGGGATCTCATCTTAAGCCTTGATTTGGAACAGCAATTCAGCCACCTTGCTTCCATCTATTTAGGCTAACATACATTACTGATCAAATAGCCTAAATGGATGTCTAAACGGCAGCTCGTAAACAAACAGCAGCAGGGGGTGAGAATGGTCTTTGCTAAGCATGACACTCTGGGGGGTTGCGGATGGGATCTCTCCTTAGTGACAGGATGTGATCAGAGACATCCCTGCTGAAATCTATCCAGGTTACATGATACCCACAGCAGAGGAAACTGAATTTTAAAAAAATAACAAAACAAACTGTTGACCTCAAATGCACGTACCCTGCAAAAACAAAAAAAAAAGCAATTCTAGGAAAGATGTAACAAAGGCAAGACCTTAGAGAAAAGGAGGAAGGGGGTAGAAAAAGAGAGGTAAGGATAAAATGTATGTGTGAACAGGCTGGTGTGTATTTGTCCAGGTAAAGCCAAGAGGGAGAAATAAATGGGGAGATGGGACTAAAAAGAAGGGAAATGACAGAAGAGGAGAAGGAAGTATTGGGGTCACACTGATGGGCGTTGAATTATACTGTGAATTGAATGAACTCATCTTTAAAAGACTACTGTGTATTTCCCCTTTATTGAGAGAATAGCCATATTAACATCCTGTTCTCTTTGTGAAGTCAAAGCCATATCCGATGATGATTGGGTTTGGGAAATGCCCTGATGGAAAAATAGAACCCATTGCATCCACATCACCATCTCACACCACATTGGCATATGCGGCTCACTGCTTCCCACTTTTGGCCAAAATTGAAGAGCTTGCACAGAGGAAAATAAATAGATGGTTGAATAGCAATGGCCTCTGCCACTGAACCTTTTATCAGTGGGAATCTAACAGCCGTGCCGTTTCAGAATTTCAGTTTAGCTTCCGATTACGGTATGTCCCGGCATTTTATTCCCTACATCTCTATGCTTCATAGCCTTCAAACACTTCTCGGTAACTGCCTATTATCCAACAGTTCCACTCCACTGACCCTGCCAATAAAACTTTTCATATCCTTATAAATGAACTCAATTGCCACGTTCTAAACATTTACACTGCACTAACAGATCATCTCCACACCTTGGAATTGGCTAAATTCCCTTTTCCTTATGAATATATAGGAGGAGATTAGAGATATGATAGCTTTTCAGATTGCTGCACCCAGTGAAATTAGTTTAGTGAGCATTTACAGACTAAATTGGAACCATTAAATAGCGGATTGAATTGATGGCACATTCATTGTCTCTCCATCGGTATCACTGTAAAATCAATTAGCCGTCACTTTTCCATTCTCAATAAAGTATGATTGTCAGCTACGGATGAATAAAGAAGACCCTGACAGCCACTCAGACCAGAACACCATGTGAAAACAAATCTGTGTGTAGGCCAAGAGCTGGAAAATGTGATCTGTAATTGTGCAAAAATAGGCACAATTGTCTTCATCAAAAGGCCACAATGCATAAGATGGGCCATTAGTTTAAAAATTTACCACATCAAAGTGATACTGAGCACACGAAAAGCTGCAACAATTGTTTCACTGCAAGGATAAATAAAGAATGCTTATTGAATTTTTATTATTCATGCAGAAATGTTCATTATTTTCTCTTATTGTAGATACAACAGATCATGTGAAAACAGTCTTTTTGTATGTAAGACAGAATTGCAACACTGTGACATGCCATAGTTCCCCAGTCACTAAAATGGCCAGAGCTGAACACACACTGAACACTGCTCATAATTTTCAAATGGATAAAATATGATGTAGGCTTACACACACAGTACGATGAAAAAGATTACATCATAGATATACATACATTTATAAACAGAAAATTTCTATCATGTGATATTCCACTTCCTGCTTTCTCTATCAATAAGGGGAATATCATTTGTATGATCAAACGGTTTGTTTGTTTGTTCATTGCCAGTCAGCTGTTCAGTTTTGTTTGCACATCAAACCGCATTATGTCTGTCAACTTGCCAGAGGCACTGCTGAGTGTCCTCTGAGATCAAGACTTTCATCTAATTTTTCCTTCTAATGAAATCAAATAGGGTCTCCCAATATCCCTCATCACAAAGCTTTGTGCAATATCCTCAGTGAGAGTCTCTGCTCTGACAGCTGAAGTCCCCCCTCTTTATTTTTTTTTTCTGTGTAGAGTAACATATGAACATGCATATGAAAATTACCAGAGGCAGCAGCATCACATATGCTATTATGCCATAGATGGCACAATGAAACAATGCCAGTTTTTCATTAAACCATTTTGTTGAATTGATAGAACAGCTGAAGCATTTTTTTTTTCTGGATATGCCAAAACAATGTGGCCAACACGATGCATGGACTGGAAACACTGTAACGTCTAAGACCTGCCAAAAAGTATTAGCCAGCATTGCTAATTATGCAAAGTTGCCGTTCCTCTTCGATTTTTGCACAGAATTCGCAAGTTTCAACACATTTTTACCACATGAAATTCCATTATTTAAAAAGTGGAGCAGCAATATTGTTCGACTTTGTTGGGTTAAAGCATCTGATCACAGAAAAAATGCCATCAATCAGATGTTCAATCAAGAATTTCATTCCTGCAATTTGCTGCAAATAAACATGAGAAAATGTGTTTCACCAAAGCCAATGTAAATCCAAACCTTTTCATTCCCAGTAATCTCAGTAAGACCTCTCAGTGTCCTAAAGGAAATGATAATATGCAGCTAAAATGCAAGCCATGCTGGGTGGATGATTAAAAAAAAATGGATGTGCCACAGCATTTACAGGTACAGGTATTAAATTCACTGTCAGGACCACATTGCTCTAATTTCTAAAAAATTAATGAATCCTCATCTCCATACTGCAATTACTCTGGTGCGCATTGTATTGGCAGAGGACTGGTTATCTCCACACAAAGTAAAGGGCTTTAGGATTCTCAGATGAAAGGTGAGATGGAAATGCGATCCGGTATTATTGCTTCATGTTATCAACACTTCAGCTTCCAGTATATGTACTGATACATAGTAGATGCTCATCTCAGAGGTAAATACTTTGATTTCATGAATACAAATGGTTGTTCACAATAGGCAGGGTAAGAATTCAATCTATATCAATCTGATTCAGCGACTATTCCAGGCCCTTAGAAGAGAATGAAGGGATCCAGCGCCAGCCTTCAGATATGAGCTCAGTGTTTGGTTAGAGCAAAGAGGGAAGGTATAATAAACCGCCTGTGTATTTTGCAGTTAGCCAATAGCTGCTGAGCTCTCAGGTATGGTGTGAGATTGACAATGTTTAAGGAGGCAGGCCGAGCAGAGTCAGGGTCAGAGGATGTCCCAGGTAGTAGATCAACCTCAGACCAGCCGAGGAGCTCTTTAATGTTCAGGAACTAGTGGAAGGTGAGAAAAGCTTAAGGAGGCTTTCTCATGAACCTGGCTGACCTGGGGGAGAGGCTGTAGGGGAGGCCCGGGGCTTCGGTGGAAAATAGACAGCTGATGTTTGGTAGCAGGTGGGGTGCCGCTCTGTCCACAGGTGCTGCACAGATGCCTCCGAAGCAGAGCAAGCACCAGTTATCCAGGGACACTGGGACATGCTGGAGTCTCCTGATTCAGTCTCACCCACAGCCCTCGCATCTGCTCAGCCATTCTTTAGGAGTAATTAAACATGGCACTGGATGGGCACATGATGGATGCTGGGAAACAAGGACTGAAAACTGACTTTTTTTTTCCTTTAGGGTTCAATGGCAACAAATGAAGTGACATTCTTTTTTATTTTCATCTTAGGTTGAGTGATATTTTGTACGTACAAGTGAGGTCATGACCAGTTGTTGTCTTCCAAGGAGAATTTTCAAGATGTTCAATATTTCAAAGCCATAATTGAGAATAAATGTAATGTATGTGGAAATGCTGTTCAATTGGTGTCATAATTGCTATTTGGAGGATTCATAATTATAGAGTGCAGCCATCAGATAAAGGAGTGCAGATAAAAAGGAGTTGGGCTGGTAATGGAAATCTGTTTGGAGAGGAATAGTTTCTAATAAGTAATTTTGCCTAATAAACTATAACCGATTTAATCTCCACCTTATCAGGCTAAGATTTCACCACTTTCCTTTTTAATTGGCTATTTTGTAATCCCGATTCCCAACAGAGCGGATGGTCTGTCTCCCTCTCCTGAGAGTTAGCATGAAATCAGTTTGAAACACTGTGTCAATCTCATTCTGAAGTGGCCATCTGGCCAGTGTACAGAAGCTGGGGATGGCATGCTGAACCATGGGGTCTCTGTGAGGCAATCATCAGCAGATTTACACAATGTGTTAATGCAAATTTAATAGAGACTTCCTATCGGCCACTTTAATCTTCCATGTGTTCTCAGTGTCAGCCCGACTAAAACTTACACTTCAACAGGAAACCGTAGTCATCTCCCACAGACCAAAAATTTAGCTACTGTGATTTTAGGTTCATGTTCCCTTTTCTTTGTTCACAGATATTTCTCATGTATTCAATCATGAGTGAAGTGGAGTAGTAGTGACATTTAGCAAGATTTCAGGTGATAAAATGGTAATACCCAAACACCTTAATCGTTACAGCTACTTATTGTAGTCCAACCACACAAATGCTAACAATTTTTAGTGATGTACTTTAAAAACTGTTGCCCCATTTCAGTTTTTAATCCATAGAGCAGTGATTTGATGGATTTGATGGAAGCCAACATGGGTTTTACATTGATTTTAATGCTTGGTTCATGGCTGACATATGTTTCCATCCACAGGACAAACCAACATTAGACTCTGTCGCTTTTAAAATAGAGATAACAGTGGTACACATGGATTATACATTATTCAGTGCTAATAGTAGACTCACATTATGCACTGGCACGGCCCTGAGAGTCTTGCATAAGTGTGGACTTCTACATCAGGCAGTACAGCAAAAGTCAAAATCAGCATTAGCCAGCTGCAGAATGGTGTGATGTTAAACTAGGAAGTCACTTGCTGATTTTACTGTTGTGCCCAAGACACCAAACAAATAAAAAATATTTTGTTATTTTAGTTAAATCAACACTATACCCCAGAAACTGACGTTTACAGCTTTTCAAGTCAGTATAGCTTCATTCAATTTCAAAATTCTTTAATGAATTATATTTTATAGGCTGTAATTGCATCCAAAACCCAGTGCAAAAGGTCCACTGGAACTCTGCAGTGGGATCACTGAGCAAAATGTCAATTCCCTCAATTCATTAAAAAAGAATATATCATGCAGGGCCACAGCTAGGAATTCTGGGATCCTTTAAAGATTATTGTTCTGGGCCATGCTTAATTAATTCATACACCCCACTAAGATTTTTATGGTCCCTCTCGAGCTGTGGGCCCCTTATATTATCCCCACCTTTCACCTTACTCTATAGTTGCATTGGATTTTTCTCGGATATCATTTAAATTGGGGGAATAATGCGTGTTTTGAATGTGTACTTTGAGAACCTATAGAAATGCCAGAACATCCTAAAAAATATATAATATTGCAAAAGTTTTCTTACTTTCTTACTAAGTTCATCTACTAAACTGGCATAGTATGTGCTTCTCTTTCTCTGCAGCAGTGGCATTTAGATAGAGACAAAAAACAAAAAAAAACAAATGTCATATTAGGTCTTAGGAGCTGTTTTGATTATCTAATTATGTTCTGTCCTCTTCCAAACATTTGCATAGCTGTACTTGACAGAAACACATCTTATTGTGCTGGATTTTGGAAATTTAAGATTGTATAACATCAGAATGGAGACATACCAGTGGAATTCAGAGATGGAAAATCCAGCCCAGCATCACGAACTTAAACATCTTTTCAACAGAGAACAAAGAACTTCCATACAGCCCGAGGGTTGCTCAATGAATGGGGCCGAAGCTTTATTGTAATAGTGCTTTTTTTTCAAAGCCGGTATATATGTAGCCTGATCACCAGAAAATTATACTGGCTGCTCTCTCAGTGACCTTTTTGCATTTTTTTCCACCCCATTCTCTATGGAGGGGCACATCAGTGTGACATCACAGATTACAGGGTGTGGAAAATCCTCTCTTGTTTCATGTTATTGCAGAAATTATGGATTCTGTTCCTTGACACACTGTAGCAATAGCACATTTTGAAGCTGAATAGCTGAGTGCTTGAAACAGAGACACAGCCCCGGAACAATCTGGACCAGTTCAACTTCATCTTTGTTTGTTTGTTTTGCTTAATTTTTTTTTTCTAAAATCAAATGCTCTCTACTTTCCAGGAACCAGAAATCAGTGATGAATGTCTTACTGTATATTTAAATGGCTTATATAGCTATTAAACATGGAGAGCGACTTCATTAATAACTCCCAAAACATGCCTGAGATTTTTGTTTTTTTCACTACATAGGAATCAGTTGCCAGGAAACAGTTCTGCCTATTTGTGCTTTCCAAAAAGTGCTTTGTATCAACTGGCAACGAGTCTCGTACAAGAACAAAAGTTGTTGTTTTTTTCTCAGCACATTCTCCACTTGAGGACGGATGTTGATCAGAAGAGGTCCCTTTTCTAATGCATGCATATACATCTGGACAATGTCTAAGTGTCGAATATGATCTTTTTGCAGCTTAAAAAAAAAATCACTGATAGAAAAAAAAATGTGTTGACATACAAAGAAGTGCAAATGTTGTTGGTAGGTCAGTGAAGCTTTTGAGAGCTGTAGAGAAGAGTACATGTATAAAATGTAAATTGTTCCTCCTTTTTACTTGTACATTTAGTTGCTTTTAGTGTTTGAAAACACTGAGGGAAGCAATAGAAGCTTTTTCTTCTTCTGTGTGCATGTGTTTTTTGTCTACAGTTAATTTCTTTCATTTTCATTAATTTAAAGTCCAACACAGTTGTGTATTTGCTCATTTTACATTAAGGGAAGATGAGTTAAAGTATAAGATAACAGTGCAATTTTGTGCTTTTGTTCACAGACAGTAAATAGACATTGTCTTGCCAAGTCCCCCTCTGTATTATTTGCTTTGCCCCTGTCAGGTCCTTTGTTGTTTCATAATGCAGCTCTACAATGCTACTACACCAGTCACATACGCATCACTAGTCTCCAGTGGGAGTATTGTTATGTAAATGCATATTAATGAACTTCCCTGTGAACAAGTGCACTGCCACTGGTGTTGGAGATGTATCAAGGCAACAGAGGACACTGTCTCCCTGCAGTATTATTGATATACATGAAATAAAACATACATACTTTGACGATGATCAGTAAGTTAATGGGCAACAAACCTCTGCTTGTCATAGTTCCTTTTATTCTACATCAAATAGGTCACAGAGTTCACAAGCATCACATGAATAAAAGAAAGACATCCAGTCAGAGAGTGAGTCATACTTCATACATCAATGAGTCCTGAATACCTCTGTCTGAAACTGGGAAACATAAAAACCCTCTAGAAACTATATAATAACCCATAATGACAATATTTATTCTAATCAGTTAAAATGTTGCACAAGTTTTTCTTTTCTTTTCTTTTCTTTCTTTTTTATAGTTTTGACACACAAAACATTTTGAATTCATTTTGTTTTTACTTGTTGGACCTCTTAGCTTTTAGGCGCTCTCAAATAGTATCGGTCATGCCAAATTCTGAAGTAATTAAAACAGTCAGACGCACTCAGAATGGTTTTTAAGAAAATGACATTGTCATATCTGCATAAGACAGGGGACTGAATTTGAATGAACAGCTAAGAACAGGTAAATAAAAACCTTTGATTTCATTTCAGCTTGAGTGTTTCTTAACAAAAGAGACATGGCTAAAGAAAGAAAATGGATATCAAAATGGAAATTTCCCTAGCTGTTTAATTGGATGGCCACTTTTACTTAACTTATCTTTGCAGCCCAACTCATTCAATGGAAGTGAGCATTTCCAATTAGAGAAAATAACTTCTCGATTTAAAAGCATGGCTTTTACTGTGGTATTTGGTTAAGATGGCATGTAACAGTGTAAACAAATAAGACACTCAGTGATGTCCTCTTGTAACCCTGCATGTGTCTGTCAAATGTGCTCGTAAACATACATATATAGTACTAATATCACTTTTCCTGGTTTATAAGACACATGTCCTATAACATAAAACATACACTTATTTATAGCTCAGAAAATCCTCATTCATTCTGGCACAAACAACCACCCTAGAGATCACCTCTAAGTAAGTCAATATGACATCAATCATGATGAATGACATTTTAAATGGCACACCGTTACAATCTTAAAAATACTGCAAGCTGAGTTAAGAACAAATGATTTCATCCCATATAGCCTCAGAATAATGGAAAAGGCTCCTACATTATTGTCCATTTTTTCCTGGAAGCTATAGAGACTGACATTAATCCCAACTGTCTGTAAAATTGAAGCAATAAAAACCACAAGCAGTGGCATCAAATTTCACCATAGTGATGTTCCTCAAAAATATAGATCCATAGACAAACAATGATATACTTGATTGTTTCAGTAAAAAATTCCTGGACTCTCTGCATTCCCTTTGTTGTACATGAGAGAGACATTACACCAATGGTGGAATATGACCTCGTTTGCTGCAAAGACGAAATTTAATTAACAGAGCAAACAGCGTCTGCCAATATGCCTCCATAGAGACTGCCAAGGATAAGAAATACCTTTCACAAGAACCTGCAATACTGTCTAAGACTGGACCAACAGTTGGACACATAGCACCAACCCTTAATTCATAGATTTAAAACAAGCATTAATTGAGATCAGTGAAAGGATACTCTGTACATACTATCACCAATGCAATAAAGATCATAAGGTCATACTCATGAAAGCAGCAGGAGTGGAGTTTGGAGCCAATAGTGTGTTTCTTTGCTTCAGCAGCAGAGTAAAAACTCTACTATCTTCTCTAATATCATCGGCATTTTTTTGTTCTTAACTTGTAAAATTGCTCACTTGACTTTGTCACTGTTCTTCTTTGCTAGCCTTATTGTGCCAAAATAAACTGAAAATCCTCAGAGGACCTATGTGTGTTTTTAAATCCAATATGGTCCATCCCATGGCCAAACTCACTTTACTACACATAGTAATGATAACTAGATTCACACTACACAGCCCTTCAGGAGATACACTATATAGACATGCATACACGTACTGTATACACCAGCAGGGGACCAAATTGATACAAACAGTTCAGAACGGGTAAATAAAATGTAATATCATTTCAGCATCAGTGTTTCTAAAGGTACAATCCATGATCCAAATGTAAACAAAATGGCACCCTTACCACCTAAATTCAAAAAAACAGCACTCAAATAGATTGGCAGGTCTCTTGACACAGATATAGACGCAGAAAACAAATAATAAATCTAACTTTTTTTCTGCTGCTGTTTAATGTTTTTTTACATCAGTTATATTTTTGTAAATATGTAAAAATGCTATTTTTTTTATGATTTACAAACTCTTCAATCATGGATGTGAATCACGCTCATATTTACATGTGAAAAAAATAAGGATTGGGCCTTTAACAAAGGCTAACCAGAGAAATGCATATCAAAATAGACATTTTCTTACTGTCTGGCTAATTGGATGGTCACTTTTTTCTTAACGTTTGCCTCCCGCACAATTAAGTGATGTGAACATATACCGTGAAGTGTGGATACAGTATAGAATAAGGATGTTTGATTCAAGTAATGCATCACCTTTGAACTTTGCTAATGACTGTAGGTGCTGTCTTGACCTTTCTCTGCCTTTACAATGTGCTAACATCTCACAACTTGTGTGAAAACAACACCTTCACATGGCAAACGGCAATAGAGATGGTGCTCTATTACCCATGTAGCCCATTCATGGTTATGGTTATTATTCCTCTTTGTGCTCTGCCTGAGACTTAAAACACTTCCAGAGAAGACTAGCTTGATGGTTGAGTGAACTGATTTGTTTGCCCTGGGAATTGTTCATGTGCTATCAAGAACTAATAAAATACACAAGAAGTCTGGACTGCCTGGACAGGGAGCACATCATCTCCTGTGAGACAAACAAACAAAAAATAAAAATAAAACAATAGATAGTCCCACTAAATGTCACTATGTCTATGTCTTTTCTCATTTTTTAATCTTTAACGCAGCAGTATAATTGGTTTCTGTGATATCAAATTCATAGCTAAAGTGAGCAGCATCCAAACTTCAGTAAACAATTTTAAGCCTAATTTGGTATGAGACATGACTGGCCCAGTGGCAGTGTGCAACTTCAATTATGATAAGGATTAAGCACATGCAATCAAAAGATAGAACAAGATAATGTGCAAAGATACATTTGGCAAGCAAGCAATTAATTGGTGAAGCATGACACCCTGCCTGCAAAAGATGGGGCAGAAGATGATGTTTCAACACTTCAACATTATTAATGGCAAAGACTACTGATTCCTCCCTGTTCCTGTGAATTGGCTGCAGTCATCACAGGAAAGGCTGTCGTATGATTTGGAGGAGCCAGACGGAGCTGTCAGGGAGTCCACTGCGTTTGGTGGTCGCTGTCTGTAACTGCTGTCTGTGCTTAGTGACCCCAGGAGGCAGAAAATGACCGAGTTCACAAGTTGATTAATGAGTGCGATGCCACCAGTTGTCAAACTCTGACACTGATTGTGAAGGTTCAAGCTTTTTTTTATGAGGGAAAAATAAAATACTATATCATTTGATGAATCAATTTTGTGCTGAAAATTAATTATGATTCATACAAGACCGGTCATGAACACGCATTTAAGGAAATATATGTGCTGTATACTCAAAAGCAAATAAAATAGATCAGGAGGTTTTGCAGAATTGGCTGATATGAGCAGATCGCACTCTGATCTTGACAGGGTGACATGGCTTGTTGAGAAAATATAATGACAAATCTAGTTTTCACTTCACAGGAGAAATGGCTTCAGAGATGTAGTAGCGATGATAACATATGTTAAATCTGTTTGGCTGCTGACTGTCCAACTGTTAGGAGAGATGATGAGATTAATTAGGAGTGGGATGGCTACTGAGGGAGAGATGAAGCTGTCATTATACAGTAGGTGTTGAGTAATGATGACTGCCTTTTCTTTATCTTTGGCGAGACTGTCTCCGCCGTGCTTTTAACTCTGACCCAATTAATACCCCAGGTAAACAGGCTCCTGCTGCGGTCACAGGCTCATTCCTCTTGGGATTACCAGTGAAATGAAGCTGTACATTTTATCTGTGCATCATGGTTGGAAAGTCAACTTGACAGAACACGGGGCACTTGATAAACAGTCTATCTAGGGCACACACTGTATAGCAGGTCTCTCAGGGGGAGTAGACAAAACCCAAGACATTACAGAGAAACCCAAAGCAAATTATCCTGACATGGATGAAACAATAGCAAATTGGACAAATGATATAATTTGAGTCATATAGGCCCCAGCAGAGTCTGGTTGTTTCTTGCACTCTGAGGGATTTGGAAACAAGAATAGTGTTTGATGGTAAAGGTCAGGAAACAAAGGTGGCCTTCCATAGAAGTGAAACACAACCAGCACCAAATGTATTCATTATTTTGTTCCTGTTTAGTGATGTGCCTCATATGAGAGGAATACTGCTTTCATTATTCAGGAGTGTTTCCTTTGGTCTTTGCTCAAAATACAAAGAGATTTGAGGGATTGTCGAAGGTGCCAACCACAGAGGCAGCGCTGTCTCATTTTCTACACACATATAAATCATTTTGGTATATTTCTGACACCGAGCACTGCTCCTCACCAATATTACCCATGCTGCTACCTTACCGCTACACTGTCATACAGCTTCAGAAAATACAAACAGATATGGCATGCTTAAAAAAAATCAATTTACAGTACACCTTCTCATTCTAAACACGTTACTTCTCCACTTGTCCAGCTAATTAGACTTGATTAACCATGAGGGAATGGAGTGATGTAAATGTGACTTTCCACTTAAAAATCAATTATGGTTTTTTTTTGAGTCAGAGAACAAATGTGTTAAATAAGTTCAGGGGGACAAAGGTCTCTATGGGATTTAAAATTCCTCAACTGGTGTATGGATGTCTCCTTGGTAAGGATGTGGTAGGTTGGGGAAATCTTAGTCTAGACTGAGTGTGCACTTTTCAGCAGGAGGGAGCCACAGTGAGTCATTAATCACCCGCCACTGACACTGAAAACCTTCTGCCCCTCATAAGGGCAAAATAACCTCTAACAATGAGAGGAACTAAGTGGCCAGAGACAATGGGATATTGCGCGGTAGTTTATGTTCCTCTCATAAGCAGCCCAGCCAGCCTCAGAAGATGGAGCAGCCATTCGATGCAGCTCCCTGACTGTATACAGCAGCGGGGAGGGACATTACATGGACGGCCTCAGTGAAGCGGCCTACAGATTCAAAGTGCATAGTGGAACGTACACCGTTTCTCACTATGAAACAGACCCTCTGTAGCATCATTATATCCACATTTGGGGCTGAAAACTACAAAACAAGATATTGCAACAAGAAAACTGTCGAGTTTAATGGCACGAAAAGCGTTAAAATATTCAACTTCAGCTGAGGTCATTAGACACCATTCACCATTGCAAACATGACACTAGTCTTGTTTTTTTAGTTTTTATATTGCCACTATCAAAGATGAGAGGGAGAGTGGTGGAGGAAGTATTCAGATCCTTTACTGAAGTAAAACTATCAAAACCATTACTGTAAAAATTACAGGTGAAAGTACATTGAAAATGCAAGTATTTTTGGTAAAATGTACTTAAAGTATCAAAAATGAAAGTACTCAATGCAGAATCATGGCTACTGTGAGTGTTACACTAATATATAATATACACTAATTGACAATTTCATATAACATACATCATATTTCATAATCCCATATGTTTTGTACTTACAGTATTAAATTGTACAGTATTTAAATCTGTCAAATACATGTAGTGGAGTAAAAGAACAATATTTTCCTCTGAAATGTGGTATAGTTTATATGTAAAGTGGCATGAAATGGAAATACTTACATAAAGTACAAATAATAGTTCAACATTTTGGAAAAAGCGCTTATTAATTTTCTTTCCGACAGTTAGATGAGAAGATTGACACCACCATAGCCAGCAGCAGGTTAGCTTAGAAAGACTGTAAACAGGGGAAAACGGTTAGCCTGGCTCTTTCAGAGAGTAATCTACCAGTACTTCTAAAGTTCATGTTTTCTATATGACATGTTAAGTCTTGTTTGTTCAATCCATACAAAAACTGAAGTATAAAAATGCCTATTCGACGTTGTACAGAGGGTAATGTACTGGATAATTTCTTGGCTCTGAGCAGTTGCCAGGCAACCAGTGTAGACTCCAGTGTGGAAGTACCTTAAAGTGCAACGCCACCAATGACCGCTAGATGCTGGCTCCAAAAAATCTCTGGCTCGATTTTACTCCCGTTCAAAAAGCGTCAACTTCTCACTAGCAATACTAAATCAATCATTTTTTTTCAACGATTCATTATGGTCTGAATCACAAAATTTGGGCTCTCTATTAAGTGCGCTGGTGGTCATTTTGGATGTGGGTTTTTTGTTCAGATTTTGGAAGTTCAACCTCAGCTCCTCTAATAAGTCTATAATAAACTGCATAGCCAAAATAAAGATACTCAGATCCTTATGGCCAAAAATGTCCTAATTTAAATCTATTAAAACTGTAATTTTTGATTCCATGGTTATTATAGTATAAAATCATGCATTCTATTATATCAGGCTTTCAATCTAGAGCCCTGGTTTCAAAATTGTAGTTTTTACTATTTTCTAATACATGCTATTTTCCTGGTTTCCAGTAGGGGCATTGCTGCTGTATTAAAGAGTACTGCAGGCTAATGTGGCAAATGTATGCAACTAAAATGATGTGTGCGTGTTGATATGGATGTTGGAGAGTGGTGTGTGTGTGTGTGTGTGTGATTGACAGTTTGCTCACCCACTGCTCTCCCCGGGTCTAGGACTGAGTTGGACTATTGTATTCCGGTAAGTTTAATGTTACTTGATAAAGATACCTCCCCTGTCAGCACAATTTAGCTAAAGTAGCTAATGTTAGCCTGAGTGTGAACCACTCAGTGTACCCAGTAAGCTAGTGTTTGCTTTGGTCCGAGGTAGTGGGGTGTGTTTCCAGAGCGTGAAAGGCAACGTCCTGCACTCCTTATTTGGAAGGTCCTGGCTCCAAATAGAAAAGATGGCGCCGACCATAAGCTGCAACTCTTGGCTTCAAACCAGCTCCAATGCAAACCAATGGGTGATGTCACACCTTGCTACATCCATCAATTCATGGATTATACTAATAACTTCCCGGAAAGCAGTGAATTACCAATTTTGCACTTTGGTTTTTTTTTACGTATTAAACAATTTCCCAAAATGACAAATCATTCCTTTAAATACAGTACTTGAGTAATTGTATTTCGTTACATGTGTCAGAGATGGATGACACTTAATTTTTCTTCATCATCACACTGCCAGATTTTAAAAACATAGGCTATCTATTTGCATCATATTGTCAACGATTAGGACTGTCAAAGAATTTGATTCTCATCTGGCAACAGAGGTGAATAATATGGATTTCAACACTCACATAGGCTATTTATCATTTCCTACACCAGCTAAGTCAGTATTAGTGAGCGCACACAGCTGTCACTGGAAAACAAAAGAGCTGAGTTTGTTCAGTTTCCTAAATTGTGTTGTCAGTATCATCATACTGCACCTCTCCAGTGAGAATAAACTGGGGGGTGGAAATGACAGATTTGACAGAATGAGACACAAGGATGATTTTCATGGAGGATGTTGTGCTACAGTGAAACAGCTTATTTGCAGTGAAAGCTTATTTGATTATTAATCCTTAAACACACAGTTGTATCTATCCACAAGTCAATTCAATCGTTGCCAGCTGGAGAAACAGTATGTTATTTAAATATTTGGTGATGTTTAGTTTTTCCCAGATGTAAAAGGAGAGACTTGTGAATTCTTAAACTGAGAGACATTCGTCTTCGCTATTGATTGTATTAGTCTCATATTAAACATCATGTTTGTCACAGGAATTTTGTACCTGAGACCTGCGTGATTAAAAGAGAGAGAAATGGCACCTTCAGTTATAACACACATTTGCATCCCAGATCTCATGAAGGCCTGAAGGTGATTGATTAATAGAGACAGAGCATGCCAAGCCATATCAGGGCCCCTTGCGCAGGTTAAGTGGTGCTAAGATTGTTTTATATAGTCTGTGATTAGTGGATGAGGCTGGAGAGTTTGATCTTTCAGACTTCCTGACCTCCTAATCAGTGGGGGTCTTTCGATCCAGCCTGGCCCTACAACTTCAATCAGACACACTCCTGTGAGTTTGAAACTGTCAGCAGGGTGAAGGAAACACGTATGAGGAAAGGAAATGTACATTTTCAAGTTATTATAGGAATACACATACAGGATCAGTTATTTACATTAAATTACAAGTTGCTTGTTAACTGATTTAAAGCCAAAAAAACTTGAGCCAGCTATCACAACTGCATATGTAGCAACTGGTTTTCAATAGTTTGCCATGATATTGCACTGCGTGGATATTTAGGACTCAAATAGCTTGTCATATGATTGTGCCTCAGACCATTTAAAGTCACCACATTTACATCAAAAATTTAAATTAAATTGGTGAAAAACTTTAAACACTAAAGTCACATTTGAAGTCCTTTTCACATTTTTTCCTTATACATACTCCTCAAAGATATGTATTCACTTTTTAAATGACTTTTTAACTTTATTTTAGCACACTTTGCAGTATATAAATCTTACTTTCTAATATAAATCACTGTATCAGCGGCAGAAGACTATATAATCACTTTTCAAGGAGTAATTCTGCTGGTGAAATACTCTAAATCCAAGTGATGAATGTATACTTTGCGAGCAAATTAGTGATTTTAAAACCTGTTAGTAATGTTTGAAACATGAGGCATACTGGTAAAATAGTTTTTACATGGGATACTTGATCAGGAAGATTTTTCTGTAATTTGCCTGCTGCAAAACTCTCCGGAGTGCAACATAATTATCTACATCATCAAAAGCAATTATGGATGCATAAATTGAATGCATGTCTACATCCCATTGTCCCTTGCATATTTGTCCCTTGCACAGATAACACAACATTAACATTACAATGGAGGGGGAATAATGGAGTTGCCCAGCTGGGGTTAAAGGGACATGACAATGAGTGTGACAGGCCTCAGTCAGATGCTGGGTACAAAAAAAAAACAACTTTTCATCCCATTCAAATGTGGGCGTGTAGAGTCAAATGAATCACAGACATCATGGCTTCAGAAATCCTCTGCCATGCTAAACGTATACCCAACATTAACGTGGATATAGCACCTAAAAGAGAACTTCAGCATTCAAATGGAGTGTTTTTGCAACTTGAGACAGCCTTAATTTTTATTTTAAGAATGAAGAACACACTAAGTTGTTTCTTTAGTAGGGATGTGCTTATATTTTTTGATGACTGTTGTTCCTCTGGAGGTTGAATGCACTTATTGTAATTTAATGTAATGTAATACACAAGAAAGAAGGTGAATATATAAGCTTATTAGGTTAACATGTTCTTGTGTTTTTCTGTGAATAGGCCATCAGGAAATGTACCAGTTGTCCTTTTTTTCTCTGTTTAAACAGTAACAAACCTACTTCTGCCTACTTCTGATTTATCCCCCACCAACCTCCAGTTTGTATCCCTATAAAATACAATTTTGTTGATGCTATGCAATGATATCCTTCAGAAAACACACTTAGATCTGTCTCTGGCTGTCCGAGTCAGTCTTTGTTCAAATTAATCTAACACTTTGACCAGAACTGTCAGTTTGCAATTGAATTAAAACATTTTTTTGAAACATCTGTGAGTATGTCGGTCGACTCCAGGACAGATTTTGTGGTTAGAAGCAGACTCCTCAGTCATTATTTGGGAATTGCACCACAGGTCAGTCAGACAGGCTCATTTGTCATTCACTATTAAAAACACAAATACTACATAAGTCTGTTTGTTGTATTCTGCAAGAAACAATCCACAGTACACAAACTGCAGTTATTTTGCCTGACAGGGACAGAAATATGCCAAACACAGCTACTGCTTGCAAGTAAATTAAGAACATATTCAATATTTGATAACGGTGGCAGAACGGTAACTGTTTGCTGTTAAATATTAGAATTATTTTTAAGCCTCTTGAGAGTCTCTGAAATTATTTTTCTCTTGTTTTATCAGAGGACCAAAATCCTCTATAGACCCTTAAAATAAAGCATTCCCAAACTGACGTTATTCAGAAATTTGAAATATTCAGACATGCTCCAGTGACTTCAAGTCAAGTTTCTTATAATTTGTCATTAAAAAAAGGCTGCACATTTCTGCACTGATCAACAAGTGCAATGATAAAAAAGAAAAGCACATCAAAGTTGAGTAAGTATTCACATTTAGCAATGTTTAATATTTCAACTTGTCATTCAGAAGTTGGTCTTTGTCAGACAGCGAAAAAGAAAAGAGAATATCTCATGAAATGATGGATTGTCAAACATCAATTCATCCCCTGATCTAACATCCTTATCCTCAATCAACAAGGAGTGATAAACGTCTCCAAATGCTTGATCCACATTATTATCACAGTCTGCTGCAGTGACTCATTTTGGGCCTCTTTCCTGAGCTGCAGTCAGCACACCAGGCCTTCTTCTCCTCAGCTGAGACACTCTGAGAATCCCTGGCAGCTCATATATCAAGGGAGATCCTCACAGCAGTACTCCTCTTCCTTTTTCAATGCACAGGGTAAGTATTTTAATTAGTTGGCTAATTGTCTAAGTAATTGGAAGACAACTTAGCTCAAAGAGTAATCAATCTCTACAGGGCTGTGTTCTATCACATCAAAGGATCTGTAATTAACACTGCGAACCATGGGATGGTCTTTGACTGAGCTCGATAGCGTGGGGGCGTATGATCACAGATAACACAGAGGTTGAGGAGACAGATCTGGGAGGCCTCCATTGAGCATGGAGAGGTGTTATCATTTAGACACAACCAGAGTCAGACCCAAACACTTTAAAGGCAGAGACCTTGTATATGCAGACTGTGATGCAAGAGTTGCACTCTAAACAAAAGGCAGATAAAACCACTGCTTACCAAGTACTGTGTGCGTGTCTGTGTGTTTGGCTAACAGCGTTTATCCTTCAAAATTCTGGAAATCAGTATGTCTTATTGTCAACAACAAAAAAAAAATTCAATATAAATGTCTTACTGCAAAGCTTGGATGTTCAAATGTGCATTCTCCCCCCTAAATTTCCCAGAAGAATATCTGTTAGCTTGATTTTGACAACAGAATTGGCAATTCATTAAATGTTTTCATATACCAAGTATCAATTTCACTTTTCAGCAAAGCTCACGCCAGGCATTAAAAAAATTATACATTTGGGATGAACAAGACTAATCATGTCTCAGATTCATCCATTTGAGGCCCCTTAATTTCCCCATTGTAGAAAACAAGACGTATAATGAACAATTATACATAAAGTCAATTTCAGTGTTGTGCAGAAGACTTAATTAAAATTACTAATGAAAAAAAAAAGACTGCTTACAGTGTGGAAGTTTACTCATCAATTTCAAAATGAGTAAATGCTTTGTCTTCATGGACTGTAATGAAAATGACCTGAATGGCAATACAATCCATTTTTTTGTTTACAAACAATCATTATGAATAGAATTAGTCATCACCAACACATCTTTTTATATATTCTGAAAAGAATTTGCCATAATTGGCCAAATTGCAGAAGGAAACAGCAGCTAAACATCAATACCATTACATTATTCCTGGGCAACGTATCATTTTATCAATTAACAAATGTATTCAAAATGCAGAAATGAATGTCATGCTTGTGGCAGCCGCCTAAAATGGATAATTATGATGAAACATCCAGAGGAGAGCATTCATTGGAAGACATGATATTCCCTGAAGTGATCCCCTCCCCCCTCCGGCCCCGCGCTCCCCGCCGCAAGGCACAATCCTCACTGTGGCACTGACAGATTGACAAATAAGGTTAATAAGTACTTTCCACCTCTCCTAAAGGCTAATCAAATATTAATCCTTGAGGTGTGGTCAGCAGAAAAAAAAAGAAAAAAACAACAAACAATTGGTAGAGGGGAATTGATCGAATTGATTCTCTCTCGTAATGCTCAGGGCTGGGGAAGAAGAAGAAGAGGAAGAGGAGGAGGAGGAGGTGAGGGTGTGGGGTGTTGGGTTGGAACGGTAGGAATTCATTTCAGACTGAGAATGGACAAATATTTGGATATAAGCGCTTAAAGCAATTTCAATTTTTAATCCATCTCCACATTCTGGTGGCTCAGTGGGTGAAGTTTATGCGCCACATGCTCACAGCTTTGTGGGTGTGAATCTGGCTCATGACCCCCCACCCACAGCCAGCCCTTCCCAGTCCCTACACTCCCCCTCCCCTTCCTCCCCCCCTACAAAAAAACAATGGTTTATATGTCATTCTACATTGTGCACTACCGACCTTTCAACAGAAATGGCATGAAAACTGTCCTTAATTTAAAAACAACAACAAAGGGATGAAGCGAGTTAAGTTGGTAAAACCTATACACATGAATATGATCTTTATAAATGCCACCTTGTGCACACAAGGCCAAGAATCAAAAATGGGACCCTTTAAAAAACATACTATTGGTGACAAATTTGAATTTTACACAAATCTCTTTCCCCCCTCGAACAGTTTTCACTAATCGGAAGCCCCGGGACATCTCGAGGCCTAGTGGCTAGTGGACCATGTGAGCAGAGCCACACACTCATGTACTGATAGGGCAAAATTGGATCCAGTGAGAATGCAAAGAAGCTTATCAACCAACACTTCCAGGCAGTGCTCTCTGCAAGAGCATATGTCAACATCATTTATTAGATGTGGCCAGGGACTAAATTATGTATGATCACAAAACGGGAAAAAAAAGGGAAAATAGGATCACACGCAGCAGGTGGATAGAATAATATTAGGAGAGAATATGAAATTATTAATAGAGGCCCTTAAGGGAGAATATTTGTTAACATTAACCGGTGACTCATTTGTAATGCTTTGAGTCTATAATTAATCATATTGGACATTTCAGAATCATATATAGAGTTAAGTGAATGTTTTATTTGCTTTCCTGTTTTGAGAGATCCAGATTATTATTGGCACATATATCTTTATATTAATGTGTACTGATACAACAAGAGGTAAATCAAACACTTTAAAATTACACCCAGTAAATTGTATATATATATATATATATATATATATATATATATATATACATATATATATATATATATATATATATATAAAACTGCGTGTGGAATTTAAAAACCTGTTAACTGTATTTCCTTCACTCCAGCCAAACATATACTAAGTAGCTTTAATATTGCCAGATGAGCAATCTCTCAAGCAAAATACTCTTCAGAGATACTATGTAATTGACTCCACATCTAACAGTATGGAACAAATCCCACTAGCAGAGGGAGTTGACAAATTGCATTAAAAACACTCAATTGGGCCAGGATTGGATAGAAGCTCATGTTCCTCCTTATCCCATTAAACATGAAACAGTTTAATCTCTAAAACTTGCTGACATACGGGGAAACGCTTAAGCATGCGGCTTGTATTTGATTTGCAGAAGAAAATCGAGGTACAACATGCCTCTGAACTACTGTACATCTCTGTGTGTGCGTAACACACGTAAGACAAGAGCAAGAATTTACACTCGCCTCAACAAAGAAACAGCATTATTTTAATCAACGTCAATTACAACATCGTTTAATAGTGCGGTAACTGCAAAACCGTAGACGTGCATGTCATTTGTTTCAGCCGCCTCAAAGTGAGCGATATTAAAGAGAGTCAAACTGTCAAATCATCCAAGTTTCTTCTTCAATAGCTTACCCGATTTGAACATGTTCCGCTTCTTTTCAAGACATGTAAACAGGTTTTGACATGGGTCTAGTTAAATGTGTAAGACATGCTGAAAAAAAAAAGGAAAGGGAAATGCCTGTGCAAAAAAACCCAAACCTGTCAACACACAGTATACCTGCTTTAAATCTGTTCCCCATTTCAGGCAATCTGTGGGAACCAGGCCTGTGGAGTCTAATCCTGTTTTCATCCGTACCCCCCAACACCCCCCTCATCTGTATCACACTTTCAATTCCACTTGCTGGTGCCTTTGTGTGATTTTCATTTGATCTCGCTTTTAAAATTCAAAATCTATTCAAGGTTTTTTTAGTTGGATTCACGCTGTTGCCGTGAAGCCCTATTTATGTTCTAGATTTGGAATTGCAAATCAAGAGTGTGTGATTTAGGGGGGAATGGAAGTCCAAAATTCCCTGGCATCACCTTTTATGATTCTGTAGGTTTAAAATGTTAACAAGGTGTTTTAGCAGGCTGATTTGTGCACTATCAGCCTGTGTCTGGCTGTGTGTGTGCAGAAGACAATGATCATGGTAAACTTACTCTTTGAACACATACAGAGTATTTACTGAGTCTGTGGCACAGGAGCACTGTGGTGTTTTTTAAGTCTTGGGTCTAGACATACCCTGCGTCCTACATCCATAGTACTATAAAGTACATGCTAATGTTGACAATGCACTGGTTTTGTAGTTTGTATATACAAAATATGAATGCAATTATTTTTATTTTATTTTTATTTTGTATCAGGACACATTTCAGATCTGAAAACTTTAGAAATAGAAAGTTAAAATGCAATAAAAATGCTCTCATTTCTTGTTTACTGTCTGCTTGTGGATTTCATTTTGGTTAATGCATGAGTACTTGACATATCACTAATTTGCTCTTTCTGTGGCTTAACAAACTTGAAACACCATCCCTATATTTTATTTTTTTTAAATTCAATAAAAAAACGATCACAAAAACAAGAAATAGTGAATAAAAAGACATTTTTACAAGGATTTCTTTTCAGAACTGTTACCAGAGCACTACTTTTCAGCTTTGCATAGCTTCTCCGCTGCTGTTAAACTTTGCACTGTGGTTGCACTGTGTTATGCAACATGCTTTTTTTTAGGTACACTTAATTTTGTCTTTTTTTCCAGTATGAATGTACAAAACATAGATAGCAGACCATTAGTATGCGGTTGGGAAAAAGGACAGTTCTTAATCTTCTTTTTTAGAGTTTTACCAAACATGCAGGTACACGCTGTGACGCAGCTCCTGACACAGCTGTGGCTGTTGGGAGCCGTTGTACTCCTGAGCCTGCACACTTTAGGCCTGATCATCACTGTCTCGTTAGTCTCAAAAGCACCAAGATAACCAGATATAAACACATGAATGATGAGATATCTTACTGAAACTGAGAAATAACCTTTTCATTTGCCAGATGTAATCATAATATTGCGTGGAGTTGTCTGCATGTACAAGAAACATGAATTCTTTGATCAAAAGTATAAGAAGCCTATGTACCCTTACAGTGGAACAGAGTGGTTTGAGAAAACATCACAAAAGCATTAGCATCCAAGACAGCATGCACTTTGAATAGATTCTTCCTCAGACCATTATAGTGATACCAATGGGGTAATATCAGTATCGGCCAAATTAATAACTTCCCCCATTGTGAAAGATCTCAGGCTGTGCTGTACCTGTATCTATTCAGAGTCCATAGGAAATAGTGAGAAAACAAACTTTGAATCTATTGAATAAATTCCTATGAGCAATTTATGCAAAGAAATTTAATATTGCTGCAGACTCTCATCCACTCTGCAAATAAATGGTTACTTCTGCACTCAGATATGATTCTAAAGAGCACATCATAGAGAATCCACACTTGGCCCATTCATATTCCTGAATCACTGACGTTAACATTCAAAAAAGGTACACTTTGTTGTTTTTCAAATGTCACGCCGTAATAAACAACTGAATATTTCTTACGTGTGTGTCCCAGCTCAACAGTATGTACTGTAACTAAAGCATGAGCTTCACTAAGTATATGTGAGCCTTTGATCATCACTCTTGAAGTCATATTTGTTTTGGAATAAAATATAACTAATAATCATGTTATGGGAAAACAGTATATCTGCTTATCAGAGAACAGTATTGCCTACTTGATGCCCAGTGAGGGATTTAGGTGAAGCATTATTAACAAATCCCACTTCCTGTGATTATCTGACACAAGGTGCTGACAGACGCTCACTGTTGACATTTCTGTTGATATTGGCAGTGAAAAGGACAGCAATGGCAGAGACTTACAGTGCTTACAGGACTTACACACTTGTATTTTCCTCTTTGTCGGCCTGCGTTGCAGGACTTAGCATATCATCGTCAGTTGAATGAGCTGTGGTACTGACCTGTCGTGACAGACCGGGATCATACATCAGGGCTGTTTCCTCTCTGTCATCACAGTTGTATGGTCAGGCCTGACACCTGGAACAGCTGAAACATCACAAATGCAAAATGTAAAAGCCTCATTGTAGCGCAGCATGACAAAAAGTATGTGTAATGGAAAGAGGGTCACAGTGTCGCTGTTTTTTTTATGTTGTGGTCTGATCCTCACCTGATTGGTTTCTGTTAGAAGTTATTATTAGAATAACACAGACCCTACTTACCATAAAATAACAGGTGAGGTTAATGGCAAATGATTTGTTGCATTAAAACCACAATTTTTGCATCTCTCTCACTTTTTTTGCCCTAATGGATTTTATTTTACTGAATATTCTCTGAAAGCATACATAATTCTGTGTGAAAGCAAATCTATTTTTCATGAATACAAAGCAATATTAAAAGCACAACTTAAGAGACTATGAATTAATAATTTTGCATTACAGAACATGAAAAATGCACAATTAAGAACATTTTTCCACACCCTCCTGTGTGGTGGCATAGCAGATGATATACTGTATAATATTATACTCTGAAACAGACCTTGAGTTGTTTAGGTCTTATTACACAGTCCTCACTGTGTTATGTTATGTTATGTTATGTTATGTTATGTTATGTTATGTTATGTTATGTTATGTTATGTTATGTTATGTTATGTTATGTTATGTTATGTTATGTTATGTTGAGTTCAGATGTAATTTTGCAAACATCAGTATAATATATAAGTTACAAATTGTAAATAAGCATCCACAATACACTTAGCAGACAACAACAGATGCATTGGATGATGCTGGAAAAGTCAATTCTACATCAGCCGACATCACTAACACGCTGGTTATGATTGCATCCATAAAAAAAACGTGATACTTGATCTATTGTGCCTCCATGACATCTCCAGAGGACAAACTCTGGAGTCCCATAAGAGCGTCAGACTAATTAGACCTAATCACACCTTCCAGTAACATAATATGTCCACAGTGAATGAATATGGCTGGTGACAACAAATCCTGTGCAAAGATCAAAACCAACAATATGTTAGTCGGTCTTTCAATACTTTCCAACTTACCTACATTATCTGTGGCTCTCAACCCCAAGCCCATCTGTTTCTACTGAGGATGCAAATCTTTAAAAACAAGTCATGAAAGTAAGTATTCTTTTTTTTTTTTCAAAAAAAAAAAAGCTAAATAATCTCCTTAAATAGCTGGGCGCTGTCCTTTTAAACAAAAGTTACCCAAACAGGAGTGACTAGTGACTATTTTCTGCTGTTGATTTGGTGCGCTAGCGAGTATTTATGGTAGCAAGATGAATATGTGGGATCGACTCAAAATAAACTACAGTGCCAGTGTTAATTGTAATGAAGGAATGTGTCATCCATTTTTGGACAACGATGGTATGACTAATAAGCTAAAGAATAAGTTAAAGTATATCAGGCTTCAGCTACACATGCGACACTTGTTAGCAGGATCAATTCATTGTTGGTGTTTGTCTTTTCATGGGATTTGTTGACAATAAGGGAAATATAAAGTATTACCAGAAATATCCTTTGATCTACAATTAACCTTCAAAATTAATATTAAACTGTGTATCAGTAAGGTAATGGTACACTTTTGGCTCACTAAGACATCCAGAAGTGCCAAACATCAGAGACTAACGGAACAATTGACGATCATGGTTCTTGGTTGAATCAGCAGCCATGGTTGGATGGGTGGCAAATTACAAAGCAACAGATTTGTGTGTAAAATCCCTATGGTATTGATATATACTTTTCAAATGCATACTTTAATTCCTGTGTATTACTGTATATATATATTCTGTCACTGAACCTTATACTGTACTTGAAGCACAAGCAGAAATGGCTGTGGCACCGGCTTTTCCCATGACATTTGGAGGTTAATTTGCATTGGTTTCATGGTCATTTATCGATGGAGGGTTCAGAAATTAACATTCACCACGCTTTTTATTGACAGAAGTGTTTAATAACCCATCAAATCAAACAGGATGGTCAGCCAGGAAGCAGTTCTGCGCAGAGAAAATATGCTCCATTCAAACTAATACATTTTTAGTATCACACGCTACGTATTGTAAGGGATTTATGCCAGGAAAGCTTTGCGGTAAATATTCTGTAGGAAATGATGCCATGATGTTAGGCTAATGTGTGTGGAGGGATTTGCAAGATGATGAACACGCATGAGCTGCTTTGATCCAGATGGACCTGGTCAATGTAGTGGAGACAGGCGAGGGAAAAGGAAGGACTTGGCTTCTTGTTCTCACCACAGGTTTCCTTTAATTTTGACATATTTACAGCCTTGCTCAATCTGTTATGTCTTTTTTTTTTATCACCTATACAGCATGTTCTGTCCTGCACACTGCTTGAGATTTACAGTGTAGCATTTCTCCTCACTTCCTTTCACATCCCTATTCCACAACTTTTTCACAAGAGGGAACATGTTTACTTTTGTGGTTGAATGAAAGATGACTGGCTGCAGAGAAGGTATTGTAGGTTTTGGAACAACGTACCAAATATATATTGCTGTAAAAGCTGAAACATGTGCATTTTTTGTCTTGGAAATTAGTTCAAGCCCATAAAATACATTGCACATAATTTCTGTGATCTCCTTTATAATTCCCAGCTTCCTCCTCCACCCTTATCTTCCTCTAACCACTGTTGTGCTCAAATGTGTGTAATTTCACATCCACAGATTCACACGGCATGTCACCAACTCAGAGTGAAATATACTTATGTTCAAAGGAGATCTAATGTGGAGTGATGGGTGGGCCTACAGTAGCCTCAGAGCCGTTGACACACAGCTGTCTTTGCTATAAATCTTGCAAATCCACTCAAAAAAATTGAAAAAAAAAAAAAAACCCTCTCTCTTGAGACTTCTTTGAGTGGTAAATTGCTTCAGCTCTCAAAGTAAGCGTAGTAAGAATCTTCCTGTATACACCACTATTGAGTGAAATCATTTTAGTCCAATGGAGAAAGTCAAAGCACAATTGCAGTTCTAATAATACGGAGAAATTATTCTAGATTACATGTGTGTGACCAAATGTAAATAAGTAAACAAATCTGACTTCTAACGTATAGTTACTGGACAAGGTTAATCCTGCAGGTTAATAAATACAATGCATCCCTCTCTTAATAGCATGCATGGCCTTGTCAGAGTTCCTTTATCTACAAGCTTTGTCTGTGAGGCCATTATATAATTATATCATTGCATTTGTCATTTGCGTTCACCCTTGGGGTGAAGAACAAATTAAAGCACCGAGTATGTTAGCTTCATAAGCAGAATGTCTGCAACACAAACCACAGCAAAAGTTCATATTTTCTGTGTAATGAATGTTACATTATTTATACTATGAATTATGGATGAACTTGTGCAGACCTGAGCAGCCCTGAATGGGATGGCTTGTAATCAATCCTTGTCTGATGGACCTCTCCAACAAACAGTTATTAGTGGTTACTCTGACTCAAGTGTGCCTGGGAAAACCTAAATAACTGGTAGTGAGAGTAATAATATGAGATATTATTACCTGCGCCCTAGGTATAAATTAGGCTTTTATTCACAGGGAAAAAAAATCATTGCCAGTAATTTGGGAATAAATATTAAGATATGTGACGATTTAAAGATTGTAGAGATTAAGCAGTTCACTGATTTAGCGTCGTTGAAAGGCTTATTGAGGCGGATTGTTAATACTTTTCACAAAATACTAAAGAGAATGCACATTAAATGACAGCATCCTTTGAATTAATACACTTTGTAGCTTCACAGGCAGTGGCATAAGCACTGAGCTGAGATAGGGAGGAAACATTATTCATGGTGTTTTTCATCCTAACTCTACTTTATTAGCTTATTTGATTCCCCATTCTCCTCATAGTTGATTCAATACATTTCCTATTTGCATAAAACTGTCCGGTAAGATTATCTTCACTTATTCGATCTATCCTAAGAGTCACCTTGTTCAGGATCTTATATGAATAATGAGATTTTAAATTGGAAGACACTCACACAGAGAATGAGGCATTTACAGTTAATTCATCTCATTGAGTTACATTGCTTAGAGGTATTGGAGGGTTTAGATTTTCATTCAAGCATCATATTTAACAGTGTCTGCTTCCCCCCACTTTACTGGCATTGATATTTAAATGGCCTGAGCCTGACAGATCCAATATTGCGACCCACTGTTGCTATTTTCCTGGGAGCAAATATATTGTCAAAATCCGTATATTCAGAGAATGAGAAGGCAAAAAAAAGGGTGATCACATGGAACCCCTCATTTCTGTGGTTTACCCAAATATTTCAACAGGACCAAGCTCCACTCTTCACTTGCCTATTTATAGAAACTGAATACATCGGAATGATTTCACATCTCAAGAATTTGCTTTTAAAAATGACTTTTTTTCTGAAAAAAAAAAATTACATACATACACGTTTGCACAATAGCATCACATACTCAAATTTCTGTCACACATGCACACACATTCACAGTGATTTGACAGAGAGAGAAAGACAGAGTGAGAAAGAAAGGGGGGGAGGGGGTTAATTGGCTTTTTATGACTCCAATTAAATAACATTATGCATATACTGGCTTAACGGCTTATATGTGGCCTCCATTAACAATGTCCTCTTGATTGGTTCTTGGGCTTAAGGTCTCCTCCAACTCAGGCAGCACTTGTCATAGTGTTTAAACCCATATGTGGAGAAAAGGCTTGTGACAGTAAGAGATTTTATATGTGTGTGAATAATTTAAAAGGAAAACTACAAATCTTGAAAAGATCGGTGACCCCCCTTCTATACCGACACAACCTGCAACAAGACCGCATGAAACGTTATCTGTCTGAGATGACAATTGAATAAAATAAATCTCATCATTAAGGCCTTTGCGTGTTATCTTGAAAGCAAAAGAGAGAGAAAGAAAACAAGCATGTGCCTGTCCTGAAGCGGAGCTCCTGAGGTGTTAACTAATCTCTGGTGGCCAGTCTATGCACTGCCTCCTCTAATTGCTCCCTGTATTTCAGTCTGGTGTGAGAGCAGCCATTGTAGCGAGCGCCCAGTCAGCCCCCAGAGGTCTCACACCTTCATTATCACTCTTTATTGCAGAACCTTATACGGGCACTCGGCACCAAACAGCCTGCCCGTTAAAAATAGAGCCTTCTCCTCTTCTCTCCTTTTGGTGGTTTCAGTTTTAATTACTAACACAGAGCCAAAGCCAGAGTCCTCAGCAGGCCTAGCGTTTTTTTGTTCACTAATTAAAGCGAGGATGGAGTTTATTGAAGGGACCCTGACTCTGCTCTCTCATCTATTATTAAGAGGGCAGGACAAATCATTTTCAAATTTATATGCTGAAACCTGTCCAGGGACAGGCACGGGGCGGTAAAGGTTGGGGGAAGGTGGGGTGAAACGGTGCTGAACACAAGGGAAGGTGGTTGAGATGCTGTATATGTAGAGGAGATCCTGAAGAAGGATAAATGCAGAACTGTTATATAACACAACATCTCAGCATAAAGGAGGGAGGTACAGTAGATCAATGCTAAATGCTGTACATGTGCAAAGGCACCTGTGATGCAGCACACCTTAATTTAGATCATTAAGGGATGAGAGTCTGGTAGACCTGCATCAGAAGTATTAGCAAAGATAATGGCATTGATTGGAGGACCCCCTCTGTGTGCTCTGTGTAAACAGTGGGCATAAATACCAAAACAGCAGGGTGGTAATGTGAGAGCACAACGTCCAGCCAGATTGATGTTCTTAGTGATTCACTAACCCCCTCTGTCTAGTATTCTTAATTGTCTAAACAGCCGCGACCCTGACAGCTGCACAGGTACCTCAGTGAAAGAACAAAAAGACAACCCTTTGACTGGAGAGACGGGAGGATGCAAGACAGCTGGCAACAAAACAGTAGAGACGGTTGAAACGGATACGTGAAGTCTTTGTACTTTTATGTCATACACATAGCCTTTATCTGATATTTGTACAGATTTTAATTTTGGAAAATCATTTCATTTAAAACACTGAGATGAACACAAGGATTTGGTTTGTTCCTGCCGAGGAACTGTTATATGTGATATCAATTGAAATCTTAAAACTCTTTGATTTGAATATACGTTAGTAAAAACAGATTTTTTTTTAAATTGCATATTGCCTGCTGCAGCACAGCGAAACTGTCAGCACTGGAAAGGCCACTGGGTTGTTAAATGATTTGGAGTCTAAGAGAAACTAACAAGCTGGTTCTTCTGTAGCATTAATTCACAGTTTTCCTTATTTTTTGCACAAAAATGTGGAACATCAAAGAGACATCAGCTGATCATAGCATTAGCGGACATGATTCAACTTAAAAATAAAAGAATAAAACATCCCTGACTCTTCACCTACTTTACTTACCTTCTTTACTTTACTTTCAAACAGTTATATACGAAGGAATGCGTTGTCAAATTGCCGCTATACGTTAAATTGCTCTCTAACAGTCACAGTATGTGAGGTTTCCATGCTGAAAGACACAAGTGGGGAGGAAGGCCACATGGAAAATTAGCAACATACAATTAGAGAAAGAAAATCTTCATATCTGGTCTCTAACCTTTATAAGATGAGGTAGAGTGAATTGAAAAGGAGAAATAATGAATTTAGCTGGGTGAAGAGAAAGAGAATCCTCCCTTAGCCTAACAAGCAGCTCGCATCCTCAGGGCAATTAGTCACTGTCATATGAGGGCAAATGTAGAACCCTTTGCATGCTTGTTAAGTAAAAACTTACACAGAGGTCACTGACATGTAAAAGAAATGCAGTGTAACCACTGAGCTATAGAAGATTTCCAGAGTAAAATAAGCCAGCCAAAACTCCACCATTACAATGAGTATGTGTGTGATTTTAAATAAAATCTAACTTAGTCGTATTAACCAAATGCTAAAGCGGGTAAATGAATGGATGTGCAGCAAACCACAGTTGACTTTTGGGGATTGGAATGGTATTGACCACCTTTATTTTATATCTGCCACAACATTTAATGTTGTCAAAACATATAAGCGTCCAGTACCAAACAGAATAAAGAAATTTAAATTATTTACAAGTTCTACAAGTAAGCATTCAAAAGCAGCCTTCTGGCATACACGTTTAGTGTTTATGTTGGATTTTACTGATTTTCACTCAGCTCTTGACATACTGTGCATGCCTGACATATCTCCATCTAGACAATTTGGCCCAGTGCTTCACCCAGCTAACACCAAACAAATCCTCTACGTACAGCAAACTGAAGAATAAAGTGAATTTCACAACCGTTCAATATGTGATTGTTTAATTTCACCATTTCTATGCATTATAAATGTACATTTCTTTCAGGGTGGATTTTTCCAATACATACAGGGAGGGATATATAGGTCAGAGACCCCAGTGCCTTATCAGTAATTCGCCATTGCCTGGTTATTAAGGACAGCTTAGGTGGAGAGGGCTGGAGTACCAGGAGGGGTTAAGGTGAATTGATTGCCTGTGGACATGTTAAACATGACCCTGTCAGGCCTCCACTCCACTCCTAAAATGCACCAACCTGTGCACCTCACTCCAAGTAATCAGCTGTAGAGGCTTTAATAAAATTCAGAAAGCCCCGAGAACTTCCCCCCAGGGACTGTACCAAGTTGGAAATAATCGAAACCCGCGGCAAGAGACATTTGCACTATGTTACCGTAGGAAGCATAACAAAATGCCTAGTGCTCTGAACCCTTAAAAATGTTTTCAGGGGAGAAAAAAAAAGAAGTTGTGGTTTATGAGCGTAATGGAAGCACATAGGTTGTTGTTGTTCACTGTTAAACAGATTGGAAAGTAATCACCAAAGTGTCTGTTCCTCTGCTGACTGGGTTCAGATGCAGCAGCTTGCAGCAGAGGGGCAGTGGCAGGGTAATTACGGGGTAACTTGGGCTCAATCTGTCTGTAGACGCCCTCCCTCTTGGAAGGGGGTGTTTCCCTTGATTAGCCCGACTCAGGGTGAAGCCCCCTCTGCAAACGGCAGATTGAAGTTCATCACAGGGGTCTCAGCTGCCAGTATGTTGCAATGAATTGCTTGCTGTAAGAAGGTGTTGACAGGAGCAGCTGGACATCAGAGAGTGATGAAAAGAAAGGGAAATTCATGGAGAACCCAGACAGAACGGTCCACTGGGGGAAAAGACAGAGAATTGGTCATCTGCTGGTGGAGAGCAGAACTGCAGCCATTGTAGTGTGGCCTCAGGGTGTGTGCGTACAAGTCATATTTGTTTATGTGTGGCCTTCATTGTGGAGAGAGTTTGAGAGTTAAGAATACTGAAGTTCAGTCACGCTGATTGATTGGATCACTGCAGCCTCCGGCAATTATTCAAGTAGTAACTTGCCTGAAATAGATATTTAAGTCAAATAATAATGTGAACCATTCAAAAAAAATTATGATATGCCTGCAGCATGTTGATAAAATGACAATAATTGTGAAACTACATAATACGTATTTCTATTTTCTTTGTCATCTTTTGTCAAGCAGAGTGCACACAGGCAGGAATTCATGTTAGAAATGTTGACTATGTTTAAAACACAGATCACATCAAACCTTGTTTAGCATCTAAATTATAAATAATGACATTGGACAGGCCTTTCAGGGTGGCTGACAGTGACTGCAGGACATTACACACATGTGTCTATTGTCTCACAAGTGCTGCTCCTTAGCTCAGCAATGGTGACTAATGTTAGTGAAAATGAGAAATGTGTGTGTGTGTGTGTGTGTGTGTGTGTGTGTTTTGATGAATAGAGATGGTGCCCTAAGGTGAGGACAGACTATATTGGTGTGATTCTACCATTCACTATATTAATGAACTGCCTAAAGGTGCAAATTAGGTTTTAATGGGTGTTACTTTACTAGCTTGCTTCTACCACACACAAAGCCTTTTCACTCAATGTTCCTCCTGCACCTTTTTTGAAAAAAAAAAAGCAATTACAATTTGTAGTCTCTTCAGTAATGTCAAAATAAAATATAAACATTAGCAGCTCAACTTCTCAAGAAAAAAAAATGCTTATTCATTTTGTTATGACACTATGTTCTGAGTCTTTTCCCTACACATTTGAAATGCCTTAACTCATACTGCCAAATTTTGTCTTCCTCCAGCTTACTGTGAACAAAGCCAAACCATTTTGCATGCCTGCGCATTTGAACCCTTCATGCTGTATCATTTACAGTCTGTTTTTTTGCAGCGGGAGAATCTGGAAAGAGGAATTGTAGATTGCAACATTTCAAAGAAATCGGTGGAAGGAAAGACAAGTTTAGGGGAAAAATAGACAGAGAACAAACGCCTTTTAAATCAGTGGTTTTGAGAGCAGCTCCCTGCCTAACATGGTCTCTTAGCATACTTGACACCAGCCACTACTTAATTAGCTGCCATCATCTCTGAGCCCCGGAGAAAGAGGGACAGGCTAATGATTAATGATAAAAATGCCAGGAAAAAAGCCTTTGACAAAACACAACATGTCATCCTGTGTCCTCTACAGATGTGAACTACTGCTGTGATTTACCCTCCTTGAAGTCCATAAAGATTATTTATGCTCACAAACCTGATAAAGCTCAGATTTGTTGTCGCTTTTCCAAACACAGATGGAATTTTAGGACACTGTTTAGAGAAAAAAAAAAAGTCTGTTTCTGCAACATCAGGAACTGATAAGATATGTTTGACACATATATTGGCTGACTTTGCAAAGTCTACAGGGAAATCTGAGGAGTCATGTTTCTGTCTGTATGTAATGGTTAGGCAGTTTTGCATTTTTATGCTTTAACTCCACTGAATCTCCACACACACACACACACGCGCTGCACAATCAATTGCTTTATTGATCTATAACAAATTAGGGGAAGATAAATGGTTCAACTAAACAAATACAGGCTCTATAATGAGCCGATACAGTGCATGACATATTAATTGAGTTCTGCATAATATGAGGCTACCCTTCTATTAGACCTTGCGTGGTGTTCGAGAGCCAATGTGACTGATGTTACGCGACAGATACCCGAAGCCTGATCAACACTGGAACATAAAATCATTTATATATTTTTATATATATATGTTTAGCTTACAGTAGAAAGATGTGTCCACAGCAAGGTATTTTGTGCTCTTACACCAGTGCAGCAAACACATCCCATGGTAAAACCACCTCTCCGGTGTGACTCGTGTTGTGTGCAGTCACCAGCGATCAAAGGCTAATTAGTTTCAGCTGACACAGGGTACGGCCCCCAGGTCAAAGATCATGACTGATGTTATGGAGATGATGGTGGAGAGAGAGAGAGGAGCAGGGGAGAGCCGGGGGAATCCTCATTAACCAGAAATTGTTGCTCTTACATCAAATCCCAGACTAAACCGGACACATTTCTTATTCTAATCGCTTTGAAAAATCTGAACTTTTGGCTGTTTGTGTGAAACACCTTGTTCCTTTATGTGTGTGTGTGTTTATAGAAAAGGCAGAGATAGACAGATATGTAACAAAATCAATCTTTTTTATGTTTCCCCAAAGTCCATTTTACAAAATCCACAAAAATACACACTATGCAATTTACATTAGTGCCAGTGCAGTTCATAGACAGACTCATAACCAGGGGCTCCCTCTACAGGCCGACCGCTCAGTCCAACAGCAGGCAGCTCAGTCTCTTACTGACAACATGCTCTCTCGCAATGCTTCATTTGTCATAGCAGATGCTCAAAACTATTTTCCCTGGAAGCCTAAAATCTGAAGAAGTAAATTAATATCCCCTCCCCTCCCGTTTTAAGTCCCTCAGACTCAGTTCATAGCCTGCACTAAGTGCCCTTGTTGACTCAATTGGATTAGCACTAATATGTAAACACAGGAGGTAAGAGGAGTAATCCTCTAATGAGAGGAGAAAAAGTGAAATAAATAACTTGAAATGCCATGCCTTGCCTTTAACGGAGGCATCTGTCAGGTAAGCTGGATATGTGTAGATTCAAAGCAGGTATTAAATTTGGACCAGGGGATATTCTGAGGTAAACAGTTGTGACCATTCAGTGACAGCGTAATTACTCGTTTGTAACTTAGTTGGATAATAGGAATACAGCCTCCAGGGGATAAGACAAAGACTTGTTAATTATTAAAGCTTACATCAGCCAGGCACTAGAGAGTTGCAATTATTAATGTTGTTGTTCTTGTTTGTGCTTAAACACTACCTCTGCTGTTAATATGCTCATTAACCAAAATGAGTGATTTTATTACTCTTGATTTGGTTTGGGGTTTGTTCAGCATATCAGGGCTCAGCTGTCGTTGTTTACTGAGGGGTAAACACTTCTGGCAGATGTGAACAGGTGATGGGTTTTTGCCACTGATTCCTATTTTCTCTGATTAATTACAAAAAAAACAGAATTGAGAGCACAAACTTTTCTCTCTTTAGTGATAGTGTGCACTACACGGCTGTGCAGTTAACCATAATCCCATAAAAAATATATATTTAATTTAGATTTAATCACACAGATACACTGCAAGTTTAATGTCAGTTAACGTACCACAAAGAATCACTCACAATTTAAACATAATATCGCACTGCGCTCAAAATATACAAGTCGTGTCTAATTATCCTGTGCCGTTGTTGAAATGGTGCACTGCTTTAACATTCTTTAACGCCTTCCTGTAAATGAAAAATTGGTCTATTAATATCTGTTGCATAAAATATTATGGCTCAAAATTTAAGTTGCAGAAGTACAATCCACAAAAGTAATTCGGTAATAAAACAATAGTATTATTATTCTTCATATATAAACTTTTCCATTATTTCTCAAGTCAGGCATCATGCAAATTGAAAGAAAATATTCATTGTGATAAAGAGTTGCTTCTATCTTGTATTTTATGTCACAGCAGCCCCTCAAATGTTTTCTTGGTAAAACACTCACCAATAAATGCTCCTCTTACATCTTGCCAATAGTGATTTCAGATGTCAACACTGTTGATGCTGCTTGTGAAGACTCTCTAATTGGACCTGTCTGTTGATCCACTGAGTGAGGAGAGAAAAAGAAAAGGGATCTAAACTCTGAATGTCACCTATACTACAGCCATAACTCTGGGCCATATGACTGTGACAGTAGTTTTACTTAAAGTGTTATATTTTTGAATACAACAATAATTACCTTCACTGTAAGTCAGATATTCCCATTTTTTATCACCTCACATCTCGAGTTCTTTATTTAGTTTACTTGAGACACAGTGAGCTGTAACTGCTGTGACTCTTAAAACTGCTACCAAGGCAAATGTAGCCATTGTCCAATTTGGAAAAAAAAAAAAAAAAAAAAATTTAACTGAACATATTCTTGAAATACACAAACAACACAAAAAAACATAAAGCAAACAAGCAATTATATTTGTTCACTCTCCATTGTGAGCTAAAGCCATATGCAGCTTTAAAGGGTGTTCTTCTTCCTAATGGGCCCCATGGGAACGAAGGGGTTAATTGATGCAGATGTTGATCGCTTTTACACACGATGCAGGGAGCATCTCCCCGGTGGCTCCTATTAGAGGCAGTTTTAATGAAGTGCTAAACAGAAGGCCTTCCTACAGTGTGGCCTGTCCTCAGGAATACTCGGCAAAGAAAGCACTTCACAGGAAAACAAGGTCCCCTATTGATTGTCATGCCAAATAACTGAATCCTTTCTCAATCAATGCTTATTTCTCAACTTATGGAACCTAATAGAAGACAACATGAAAGAAAGTCAATCAGAGAGGTGTTATTTTGCTTAGGGCACATGAATGAGTGTGTGGTTGTCATGTGGAGAAAAAAACCCTGCTGATTTTAACCTCTTGTTGGCAGTGCTACCGATAATTCAGCTGCAGTTAAAAAAATGTTAATTCTTAAATACTGTTTTATGGGATATTTGCCTTTTTTATTATGTTAGATGCTTTAAAGGTAAGAGGTAAGGTAAATTTACAATACAGTGTTTATGTTGTGACCAGGGTCATCCCAAAATTCATACATGAATTTGAACCCCAAACCATTTTTATTTCTAAAATTACACAAGAAAAAAAAAAAAGTCATACCACATAATGTGTACTAGTCAGTGGAGGTTGGTTAAAGTGATGGTAATGTAATGGGGCTTCTCACGCAGCGTTACCAGCCCATAGTCACTAAATTCTGCTCATTAAAATGACAAACCCAAACACACAGTTACTCAGGCGTGATCTTCAGCTGTGTATGGCATCTGGCCCTGACGCACCTCCGCCCCCAGCTCCCCAGAGAATAACACACACACACACACACACACACACACACACACGCACACACAGAGAGAGAAAGAGAGAGAGTAACCCCAATCAAATTTTAAAACAATCAGCATTCCTTTCATTTCCAATTTAGTCACCTGCCACAGCCTCCTATTAGTGTCCACCATGATACAGTATTAGAGGTTTATAAATGAGCGCCGTGTCTTCCTCCCCTTCCGTCTGAAGGAGTTTTCTCCATTTTCCCCAGTCAGCTTCTCACTCCATCCGTCAGCCTCTTCCATCCTGATTATCAGGAGACACCAATTTCAAAGAGACATCTTAATAGTGATGTCAACGTATTAATTAGAAGTGTTAATGAGCTAAAAGCAACCCAAATTAAATTAATGCAGCAATAGACAGAGAGCGAAATTAGCTTCAATTTCTGTAAATGATTCTGAAGTGTGCACAACATATCAGCCTGTCTGAACATTCCCATCCCCCAAAGCTAATCAAGAGCTACATTGCAATTAGCTGCTTAATTAAAGCAACACTCTGCTCGGAAAATCCGGCACAATTAAGTAATGGCTGTTATAGCATGAAGACAGACTGTATTTTTCTTCTGGAGGAAAAAAAAATAGAAAACAACATATTCTATCCCTAATGGCCTGCAGGGGATTGAGCCAGCCAAGATGTGCCAAGATGGAGAGGTTTCTATCTCACGCTTCAATGGGGATCTTTGCTCCAGCTGGAAGCCTTGTGAATCAATGACAGCGAGGCAGATCAAACTGCCGTGCCCAGGGTTGCTAAGACATCTGAATTGGCACTGACTGGGGTGACTGTGTTCTAATCACCAGTTCTGTTTTAGCAGCTCAATGGCTTCCAGTTGGACAGAGGAGCTCCAGACTATTGACACTTTGCACATATTTCAGCAGTGGACCTGTTACTGATCCCTGTGGCTGTGGACACTGTTGTCCTTCAGTCCCTGATGGTGTGGCTGGAATATACCAGCACTGAAGGATAAACAGTGTTGGAGCCAGGGGAAAGTAGCTGCAGCTTTATATTTAAATTTAGTTTAGATATCCACACGGAAAACACACAGAGTAGATAACTAATTGGAAGATTGTGAAGTATAGATTTGTAAAGATTTGTTTGTCTGAGATCTAATGAAAGGAGCTTATAGGTAAGGTAATTTTTATATGATGAAAACACACATTTCAGCAGCTAAAAGAAGACTGACCTGAAAACTGAGCACCACCCCTAAGTCAGACTATGCAACTTCCCTATAGAGCAAGATGTGTACAGTATTTAAACTAAGTTTCATCATTGCTGGAGCAGTATTTTTTCTGAGGTGTTGTCAGAGTGACAAACAAACACTGACATTTATACACTCCATGGAAGAGTAACAGCTTCCAGAGTCTCCTAAATGCTGTATGTACAAACACAAACACGGTATCATATCTGACAAACAAAAAAAGCACAAGTTCAAGTTATTTGAACCACTACTCAGTTGTTTTCTGGTTTTAAAAGTGCCTGGCTGAGTGGTGAGCTGTGAGTAACAGCCTTCTCGAGGTGGAGTCCAGGGACTGTGGTGTAAACGCCATCCTTCAGCAGGTGTAGGCCACAGCAGAGCATATGCCGTCAGGTAACCAGGCTGGTTTGCTCTACAGAGACTCCACTGTGATCGTTTCCCTGGGCCTGCTTCTGCTGGGAACCAGTGTCACTCACAAACACCATCTGCCAGGAAACAGGTTTGCCTGCTAAGAGCATTTATCAGCAGGTCAAGGAGTGGTGCCTTCTTCTCAAAAAAAAAAAAACAAACGACACACACCTGCTGAAGAAAACAAAGGCACTGCTTTTATGGCTCCTAATTTCTTCTTTAGGAATCAGCCATGTAAACATAAAACAGTAAAAGCTTCAGGCACGCACAAGAGATGGCTCAGACCCCACAGAGCTCCAGGATACCTTTCCCTTTGCTGAAGAGAGGGGAAAAGACACCTGAAGTGTTTGACGCTAAATTAGCTTTTCAAAGACAATAATTAGACTTCTCCCCCTAAAGGTAAATTACCTGCTAACCAACTGAACTGTGTTCTAATTATAGGATCTTGCCCATGAGCCATTGCCAAGGATCCTTGTTCCTAGCAGGAGGATGTAAAACACATTTTGAAAAAAATACATGTTGAAGTGGTAAAAGCCTACAGAATACAGAGTGGAAACATGCTCTGTAACACAGAGTTGAAAAACTGACGGATCACTTGGATAACTGCAGTAACCTTTAGAGGATTTAAACAAGATAATTTCATACAGCAACCAGATGGCAGCTATCGTTCCTTATGTGAATTTTGACAGAAGAGGTTGACTGAGCAACACTGGATGGGTGACAACTAGGTACTTATCTGTGCTTTGCATATTTTGCAATTGATGTCATGACACTGCAAATTGATTTGTAAGACACACAGTCGGTGGAAAGGATATTGAATATTTACAGTCGCCATGTAATAAAACCTATCATGTCTGTGATGGGGAGGGTTTAGTTGGCCTTTAGGTCTATGTAATTTCTCATTGTTCTGCTGGGTTGAGTGTGGAGCCTCCCGCAAGGCGGCACTGTGGCTGCGGTTCGCTGCAAAGCCACACAGCAAAGGGCCACACATTTGAATTCATCACCCGTGCTGATAGCCTGCCACTAATTAATATGTAAATTCAACATTGTTTGTTTGCTGCTGTGTCAAACTTTGATGTGAGGAGCGGCTTCCAGGTTAACAGAGATTTAGCGGAGATTGAGGGCTGGAGACCTGCCGCATATCCCAACCAGCCTGTAATCTAATATTTTATTTAAATACATCGACTAATACTGTATGTCTCCACAGCTTAGAACCTGGGAGACAGGCTAATGATATTTTATTAAGCCACAGTAATTGAGGATCCCATCAAAATATGTAATTAAACACTTAAGCATAATTATCCAACTCAGTAGGAACCCGAATGAATTAATTAAAAAAACGTCAATACATCAATTTATTTGAATTCCTTTGTCCCTTTTCTACTTGTAATAATTAACATTTTAATTGCCTTAATTTGTGATGAGTAAAAGAAATTCATACTTTATTCGACACCCGCAATAAAGCAAGAAATTTGAGCTCACAGTAATGTGTTGGTAGGAAAATGATGATGAATGTTAGCCACATACAGCTCATTGCAGCCAAAGAAAAAAAAACTGTAATTTTTTTTTCTTTTTTTGGTTGTAAAAGTGGGGGATATGATGGGATGTGCATTCATCTCTGTGACTGTGTGTGTGTGTGTGTGTGTGTGTGTGTGTGTGTCTTTGCTTGCTTGCCTGGGTATATGTATGTTCATTATCAGCAGGCTGCCTGGGTTTGATGCATACCTGGAGAGCAACTTAATATCCTCAGGCCACTACTACATGTCAGGCCATGAGAAAGATACACACACAAGACAGAGGAACATCTCTGGCCCCGGTGGAGCCATTTACCTTTCTCCAAGTAGGTTCAAGATATTAATTAAGATAAATCTACCTCAATTCACACATTCTGCCATCTGCCTATTTATCAGAATTATGTTAATCATTTCTGTAGGGCAGAAGAATTATTACCCATTTTGTACGTAATTCGTATTAACATTCAGAACTAAATGATTTTGCATTCTGCTCCATGTGGACTCCTTACACCATGACATCTTTTCAGCATACTGTAGTAAAATAAGGGACACATTCATAACACTCATACAGAGCGCATGACAGCGTTCCCCCCTCTTGTACTCCCACAAACAATATGGAAATGTATCCATTCTAATCATATGCAGCCTCTCAGGATTTATTCGTCATGATGCACCTCGTGCGTTTGAACAGCTTTAAACAAAACAATAATCTTACGATGATCCGTTCTGTCTCAGTGGCTGTGATTTGAAGTGATTCAAGGTTTTTTTTTTTGTTTTGTTTCTTTTGGGCCAATAGATGAGCTAGTTAATTAAACTCTAAGGAGATAATTAAGATGAGACGGCTGCTTGAATCACTCCGGTCATTCTGCCATTATCTGGGGCAGGCCGACAGGTGGCACAGGCCTGCATCAGGTGACAGCTCAGCCAACAGATAGCGCCATATGATGATATGGGCGAATTTCATGGCATCCCCTGATACAAGACACTCCTGCAGACCCACATGTCACGCAATATCCAAATCTACTGTAGAGCTACACTCTGTACAGAGATGTACGGACTCGATCTCAGCTTTGAGTTAGTGGCTGCTGGCTGATGGCATGTCTGGGTCAGAGTCAGGGGCTGGAAGGAGAGTGCCAAGGCTAAAACAGGGCAGATCATACTTCTGCACAAGCCAAAGACTAATGAGGGTGAGGACGGGGCCAGGCGATGCTATGTGATTAAATTTAGATCTGGAGGGAGATCTTGACCCATGGTGGCCTACGTCTAAGTGACATTTACCCAAGAGAAACACACTGCAGCTGAGGCTTATTAACCTTTTATAGATCTAAGCACTGCCGCCTGTCTTAATTGGCAATTGGATTATTAAATAGACCAAAATCAGAGTGATTTGATCCAACAAGGTCTACAATGTGGAGGCTATTTTGAAAGGTCCGGCCTGTGACAATGTGTGCATCCGATCCATGTAAGAGGTTCAATTTTCTAAAGTAAATTCTCTGGGAAGATTTTCAGTCAATTATATACTTGCAACAAGCCTTATTGGAGGTAAGTTGTTGAGTTAACTGTGAATTACAGTCAAAAGGACAGAAGTTGAATCAGTTCTTATAAGAAATATATAGTATAATATAGTATAGTATATATAGTATAATATGTCAGTGCAAAAATCTGACGTAAGAAAAATGAACCAACACAGATAAATGATGGAAATTGTCTTGACTATACTTTATGATTCCTTACTTTTCAAATAAAAACATCTTGTTCATTATTCAAATCTCCATTTAAGATTCATTACAATGAATTTGACAAAGTGAAGAACGATATTTTAATCTGTGTAAACATACTGTCTTCTTTTGTAAATAGTTTAATTACATATAGAATTGTAATATATTGTATAATTGTATTGGACTTTGTACCAATTCAACTCATATAAGTCTAAATTAAGTGAATTGCAAATTGAGACCATAAAAGTGACGTTCCCTCCATGGCAACAACTATGGCCTCTTGACAAATACGTATTTCATATACTATATAAGAAACTGAAAGCAAATATTTGGATGATTTGAACATCTACAATAAAAGAGTAACTGCTGAAAACACATGAATTTATTTAGAAAAGGAATATTAAAACAGCTTTTTTCCAAAAAAAAAAAACTCTTTAATGAATGAATGGCGCTGTGCATTTGTAGAGTATACTTTCCAAAAATTTCATGATATCAACTTTTTTTGAAGCTTTTTAAAAATAATCCTGAAAAAAATCGAGAATATTATAGAGACTTTATACTGATGTGTATGGCATTAAGTACTGTATGTGTTTGTGACTGATGCAGAAGGACGACATGCCTGACTGTAACTGTGGAGCATCACGTGCATATTTTAATACTGTATTCGATTGCATACTGTAGCATCACTATTCAGTAGGTCTTCATAATAATAATCCAAATTTTGGCAGTTATAGTACATGTTGACTGCTTTGTCTGAATTTCATAGATAATTGTGTTCAGCTTTCCTTTTGCACTTGTGTCACTAAATAATTTTGTGGGTGTCTGAAGTTCTTGTTGAGAGCATGATTAGCTTTTTTAAAAAAAAAAAATCACAGTGCAAATATAGTACTATATTACATATTTTCTTTTAAAGATAGTACAATATGTATATCATTTCAAGGAAGAAGAGATTTCTGTGTAGTATTACGGTAACTTACAGTAATACACAAAAGAAAAGAACCCAAAAGATTTCAGACTTTTTCAAAGAACAAGTATTCCTCTTGAACCAAGGGACTGTAACTGAGCATAACTTCACCTACTGACTGATGCATCACATTTTTTAAGTCATATACAGTTTATGTTGCATTACTTATTCTGCCATATAGTATATGCATTGCAGCACCAATGCATATTGTATATTGATATCCAAATACCAGAATAATGTCACCTCAGAGTAAATTACAGCAGTATGTTATCCTGTATGTAGATGGACTTAATGGTTTTAGTCACCTGTTTAACAGTGATTATTGTTTGTGGATACAAAGTTTATTTGCTCAGTGAGTTTAATGTAAAATAAAGAAGACGAAGCAGCTGAGCCAAATATCATCAGTACAACAGATTTTCCCAGCAGCTCCAAAACTTATGTCAGTCTTGTAGTGTTGATGCAGATATTCATTCAGTACAAGACGGCCACTTTTATGGACTTCTTACAGTCAGTTAAGATGACCGACAAGCACTGGGAACATTAGTTTTGTGCCACAAGTCCCATACATCAACTGTCTTGTGACGAGTAAGGGAGGGGATCAACATATTCTAAATGAGCAGACATAATCCCACTGAATGTGGAGTTAAGCCATTTCATAATTAGCAGATTTTCTAATGTATGCCAGGCTTTAATGACCTTTGCAAATGAGAATGGTTGTTTGAATTTCCATCCTTCACATCGTTTTATCCCTGCCATATCTGCCTGATAGAATGAGTGCACCAGTTGATGATATGCATAAGCTTAATGAACAAGTGCACACACTTCTGAATGGAAACTGATGGGCTCAAGCCAGGGAGATTGGAAATGCATTTCCACACCTTGCATATCATCATCATGGCCATAAGTGGTGTCTCTCTGACCCGTTAACAATGCATTTCAAGCCTTTTCCTTTAATTAGGTACACTTCTCACTCAGATTTCTCTCATTAAATTGCTATTAGCATACTATAGCATAAAAATATACTAGAATTCTATAGCATCACAACCTTTTAACTATTGTAAATGACAAGGTTACCATTCATTCAGCAGCACAGATGACACTCACACAGAGCAGAAGACTGTATTTGTAAACAGATTCATTCATGTGTAGATATCTAACCTGAAACTGAAATTATTGAGTATCAAGCCTTAAGTATAAGCTTTAAAATAAGTTGCCACTAATTCACTATCCCTAGTGATGGAAAAGCAAACATGTTAAAGTTGTAATCTGATTACTTTTTGCCCATTTAACCTGGTTACACTAATGCAAATATATTATGTATATATTATATAGTTATTGCAGTGATTAAGTTGATTTTAAGGGATACTCTCACAAATCTCAGCAACATTTTGTAATAGATATGTTTTTTACACATCACAAAAAAAACAAAAAATCAGCTTTACTAGCCTTTTTTATGGATAGTTCAGTTTCATAAATACTGAGACAGATATATAAATGAGATAAGCACATAGGCAATTATGCAATTTCAAATCTATAATAAGGATTTTTTGGCCATTTGGAGGCAGCGGAAAAAGCTATAAACACAACACTGACATATCATCACCTTATGAGGCTGTTATGGTGAACTTAGCAAAGAGTTGCCCATTTACACATGCAGCAGACACAAAGCAACATTCATTTGGAGTCACATTTCTGCCCACCTGATGAATGTAAGTCCAACATTTACTCTCTTTTAACTTTGTTCTCCTGAGGGAGAAATCTTTTTAGTAAATAAATGTGTCGCTTTTTTATTTTTATGTTACCTCTTTACGTTAAATAAGATGTGTTCTAAAAAATGGTGGCCATAATAAACTGTGGCTGTAGTCCACACCTTTTTTGGAAGGCATACATCTTTATGTTGTGTTATTGTGTTGTATTGTTTCCAACTGTGGTATTTGAGTAATTGCCTTTTTATTTGTATGTGTATTACAGACTGAAATAAATTTAAATTACAACTACACAGCAAAAGTCTAATTTTGTCTGTCTGCCATTTAATGTTGCACAAGCAGTGTAAAATGGGGTTTTAGAGCTTTTTCCACTGAAAACCGCTGCCCACTTCCTCAGGAAACAATGCTGATAAGAGTAGTGACAGTCACGCAAAACAGTAAAGTTGTAGGCTGTAAAACTAAAACAATGAGAACCCACTGTTAACTAAACTACACATGATATGACTATTAACAAAAAAAACAAGATTTCATCAAACATCCAATCCACTTTTTATTCATATGCAGGGCAACAAGTATATAGAGTTCAAATTTAATGTGTACTCATAAAAAATCTTTGTTAATACAACTAAAGGCTATGAGTACAAAGTATGAAACCCTCAGTGATGAACATGTATTTGCCTACTGAGCACTGGCTGCTACTGATCCCACAGACAAGTATCAAGTAGCTCAAGCTAAGCTAAGCTCACATTGTAGCATACCCTAAAATTGCACAAGACATTCAAATGTACCCATAAGTTTATTGCAATCTGGATAATGAGGGGGAAATACCCCAAACGTCGAACAATCCCATTTTAAGATACACGGTCAGCAAACCATGAAAGAAAGTTTCATGAAATGACAACACTGATGTATTTGCCGTTCCACAGTCACTCTGCCTAACTCTGTCAGATGCCTGGTAAGGCGCCACGTGGTGGGCTCTGCTAAAAGCCACCAACATTCATCATGGCTTTCATGCTATCAAACTCTAATCTGTCAGGGATTTCATGTGTGTTAACACAGCTACAAATGCAGAGAGCAAACACTTCAACAGCACTACATAAATGTCTCAATATATTAACTAGACAATAAACAACCTATTCAATTCCAGGGATTTGCATGAGAAACGTGAGCATTAGTGAACAGACAAGTCTTGTGCCTTTCTGCGGAGGGGAAGGATTGCTTCAAACATGATCCTTTGTCAGACGGGATGGGAGACACAGACACACAAGCCTCTCGGTTTTGGCAGATCTGGGCTCACAATGCCATAGATTAGTAACAGCCTGACCACAGAGCTGAAATAAGCTAATTGCTTAATTAGCTGACCCAATTCTATAAGCTTCTTTTAGCATATTAACAAGAGCTATGTAACAAATAGTTGTGTTTCACAGAGGCAGTGTTTGTTTATGGAATTACAATAATGAGGATCAAATACAAAACATACGGTCAATGGCACTCCTTTTATGGAATCTCTGCTTTAAAAAAATCAAAGTATTATATGATTTAAGCAACACTGAGGTGCCATTTATTTATCTACAACTGAATTCAGCCTTTGTCTAATCCACATGCAAATTATTCTGGTGCTTATTTGTAATTGACATCAATTTTACGTCTGCTTTCCTTCTATGTTTATGTTTTTTCCCCATTTTGTCCCCTTTTTTTTTTTTTTATTAAACAATTAAGCTGCTTCGGGGGAATAGTTTGACCGCCCTCTCAATATTTCTGGACATTTGAGCAACGAGGGACAAACGAGAGAAGGGAAGGGAAAAAAAAAATCTTATTAGATTGAATGATGATTGAAATGGATTAATTTACATTTTCTGCATGCATACTTTACATACATGATCTTTGCTCAGCACAGGGAGTTCTGGGCAAAAGAGCACTATTTGTATGAGATGAACTCATCTATATGCTAATTCATTGGCATGTAGACCTGCTTCATTTCTTCCATTCAGAACTGTTTACCTATTAGCTCATATAGATGCAAAGGGAATTGGAATATTAAAACCAAAAAGCTAAGGAATATAGAGCATTAGCAGTACATCACCTGTTATTATATTTATATTAAGGTGGCATTAGTGCCCTTTGTTTAAGCTGTAACCACGAGCCAACTTCCAAGACAGTTATTACAAATAAAATAATCCAACTCTTTCACTTTAAGTGAGACTTGTTGCCCCTTACAAAGGCACTGTGTGTTTTCAGAAGTCCTTCTTCAAATGACTGAACCAGACTACACCCTGCTGAAAACCATATGAGCTCTCCTGATTCAAATGAGGAATGATCTGACACTCAAAGATGGAAAACAACTTAGACTGTTTAGCATTTCACAAGTCAATTTCCAGGTTTCAAGGTGCTGTAATGTCCTTTTGCATGTTAGTCTCCAAAATAATACAATTCATAACATTGCAGAGCACAAAAACATGACTTAAATGCTTCATAGAAACACTAACATGGCCTTATAAGGACATGTTTGACAGATCAAGTTACAAGTGATGCCTAAATGCTAATGTAATTTAATATGAACCACGCTGAAAGAGATGCAATCAACCATTCCTGATTCAGACGACTGTTGTGTTTAAGAGGATGACAACCGCCTTTCTTATTGTCTATGTAATTCACCAAAATTGCCACTTACAGCCGCTAAGAGCAGGACGTTTCATCTCCAAGCTTCCTCTGGTCTTTGCTACTCATCCCATTTCTACTTCCTCCAAAAGTGCCACCACTTCATTAACCTTGCCAGGCATGAGATAAGAGAGGCAGTGCATCAAAGCTGCCTGCCCACAGAGAGAACAGAGCCCTGCATGTCTCCACTACACAGCAGCCATGGCACACACTGGCAGATACACAGTCCACAACCCATCCGGCACACAGAAAGGACCTTTTGTGTTCCAAACTGTCATTCAGAAATGTTTTTTTTTTTTCCTTTTTTTTGCACAAGACATCATTATGTTTTAAATATAACTCTTAGAGAAGTGGAAGCATTTGGTTGTTCCAAAGGTTTTAAACAAGTTTGATTAGGAGGGAATGCAAAATAACTGGTCCGGGTCAGACTCGTCATTGCCTCAGACACTACACACACTTATTTAAGGTGTCTCATAGCAGTGTTATAAGAGGAGTTCAGGTACACGGTGCTGTCATCACTATGACCTACACACTTAAAACCTCTAGAATGAGAAAATCTAACAAGAAAAGCATCAAAGCCAACTTCAGCCCGATGAGTAACAACTCACGACTTCCTCAAAACATGAAAGTGGATGGTAGGAAATGTATTAACTGAGTCACAATATTGTTTTACTTGCACCACATACAAATCTCTCTGGTGCATTTAATCCCTCTACCCACAGTTTCTCAGAAAGGAGGATATAAATTATTTTCCTTTGGTGGAAACTGCAAATCCCTGTCTGGATTCTGTTAAAAGGCTTAAAATGTCACTAAATGCCAAGGCTGAGACTCCTGCTAACACGTAGGTCTTTAAGACAAGATGTTAAAGCGTTGAAAGTTACCTGAAATTGATGAGGTTAATATTCTTATCGCAAACCAAGGCTTCTGTGGAAGTGGATATTGAAAATAGCCAGGTAACCCTTCATATTAGAGGCTATCACAAGGATTAGCAGCATAAACACCAATTACACATTTAATTGTTTATTGTCAGTAGTATTTAGAAAATATGCCACAATGCATAAATTAAAAGGATTGGGGTGTAGAGGGAGGAATATAGTATTATCATCATAAGTACGTATTTCAGTGGAGAAGACTGTAAAATACACCCGAGCAAGAAAATGTCCCCAAAATAACAAGTCAAACTGCTGAATGCCGTGCTGTAAATGAGTAATTTACCATGAATATCCTTCTCTATCCCTTTACGGCCATATGAATTTCCAAACCATGTTATACTAGCGTGGAAGGGTCTGTCACTGAAATTTGAAATAGAGGACAAAGGGCTGCCGAACAAATAGGTTTTTTAGACACCATCCTCTGAGTTGTGTGCCAATGTGAATCAGAGGTAAAATACAGTGCATTAAGTCGACCTCTGAGGCAGCACAGAGGGTAGAGTGAGACATTCTGCTATCTATTAAGACTTGCGTTATGTATATATTGTGTTTTGAAGGAATTTTACTGATCCACAAAACCAGCAGGAAAGGATAAGAGTGAGTCCCTAAGACCATGTGGTAAGCAACTGCAGTGCAGAATCTCAGGCAAGTTGAAAGTTGCTGTGCCGTTAAGGAGAAAGTCTGGCAGAATCCTGCATGCCCGCTGATAACATGGTTGGATTAAGGATGTTTAAGGGAAGTGAAAATTATTCATTTGAGATGGATGAAAGCTGCACTTGTCAAGTCTACCAGTCATGCACTTTATACATTTCATTTCCACTAGCCAGCATGCATAATTTCCCCTCAATGCAAATTTCTACACACTGAAAATTGTGAGCATATTTACCCCGCTCCCTTAACACATTCTCTGACACAGAAAATGGATCATCTCTATTGAACAGGGAACAAAACAATGCAATTTTGTTTGCAGAGGTGTGAGAATCTAATTTTGTGCAGGAAGATAAAGTTACAAGACTCGGCAGAATACAAACAATGGCTTTCATTCGAAATCATGCCTGAATCAAAAAGAGACAATGTTTTTTGTGCCCTGCTCATCAGAATGACATCTATGGAAAATAATTTTAGCACATGCCCAATTATGCAAACAGTCTTCATGTCATGAGTGTAATTATTGGTTTTAAGTCACAAAAAGTCTCAGCCTCTGTGTTACTCTAGGAGTCTTGCAGCTGAGTATATGTACTGTATATCTGTCTCTCTGTACAAATATTATGATCTCTCTGATGAGAATTAAGTCTCCAGCCTGGATGGCCAATAAATTAGAGGCACGCTTCTCGTTTACTCATCAGAGCTAATGAGCCTGATAAAATTACCTCGAGGATCATAATTACAGGCTAGTGGCAGAGACTCTGGCAGAGACTGGAATAAGACGACACACACACACACACACACACACGCACACACGCACACAGAGGCAGAGAATTTAGATTGTGTTGCAAGTAGCAACGTACAACGACTAACCTAAAACATTACAAAGCACTCTCGTCTTATTAACAGAATAACAGACTAATGTCAATGTGCACAAGCAGAGACTGTACACCCTGCACATTTTCATTCAGGAATTCTAAACAATTCAGCTAACGAGCCATATAGAAAGCTATATCGTTGGACATCATCACATTAAAAAAAAAAAAAAAAAAAAATGCACAGGATTAACATAATGTAAGGTGCTGAACAATATCACAATTTCCACCTTTCTGTCAGCGCAGTTCAAACAGATTTTACCACCCTTTCATAAAGATTAAGCACTTCATGGGTAATGGCATATTTTAATGAACGATGGCAGCCTGGACACAAGAGCTCACCTCAGAGGATTCCATTTCATCACACATTCACAGGATGAATTGTTTTACTTATGAATATTAATGTCCCTCTAATTTGAGGCTGTTGTTAATGCTTGTCGCTAGGAGCTTGGCAAATCAGGTCCCATTCCTGTTAAAACCATGTATTAGACACCCCCCTGACACTAAGCCCTCGCCTTTGATTCTTAATTGCAGAAGTGCAAGCATTTGCAGTAGATGGGGCGCAAAGCTTTAATTAACTCTAATATCACACATTCAGTCTCGACTGTCACCCACATCACGCATGGCATTTTGTACCAATATCATCCCCAACTCTGCTCAGCTAGAAAGATTGTGTTCCAAGTTCATGATCACAATTTCATGCATCTCAAAATGAGGGATATGTAGTTTGTAAGTAGCTGCAAATATATTGACGCCAGTGAATTATCTTGATGCCATCCTAAAAAAAAAAAAAAAAAAGCCTTATTAAAAAAAAAAAAAAAAAAAAAGCAAAGCATACATTGATGCAGCTCTGATCACTGCACAGCTTTAATGCAAAAAAGGAGTTGCAGCATTGTTGGTTTCTCACTGAAAGCAACGTCTGATCTCGGCACTCGTTGAATCAACAGTCACTGGTGAAGCTTGTAACATGGGGAGTGGAATGATAAAAAGTTCAGTGATATGTTTAAATAGAGAGATGTGTACCGAAAGAAGATATTAAGTAAATAATTCAACCTCACACTCACACACACAGTAATCTTCAAAGGATTTATTGGACAACAGTGTTGAAGTTTAAAATACTATAAATAGTGTACAAGTACATACCATTCAATAATGCTTCTAAAATGCAACATTACAGTACATTCCTCACGAGCACTGCAAATGCCATTTTCACAGATGAGCGACTACACACGTCGTTTGAACATTTTAATAGCTCAGGTGCCGAGCCATTCTGATGCAGATATTAGTAAAGAGTAATGTTTAATTAAACCAGGTTTGAAGATAAAGAGCTCAATACAACCTATAGTTTATAAGCCTTCCCCAGCCATAAGCTACTGCTCTACCTAATCCTCTTTCACATAACATTATTGCATCAGCACAGCTGAACATTTTTGCAGCATTTATAAAATTAGCAAAGAAATTAACTGTCTGTACTGTGGCAAATTGGATTTTCAAGTTCTCGCCTTGTGATACAGCATACCCAGGCTGCCACCTACAGTACAATATGAGAGAGGAACGACGGTCTACAACAGGGCTGCTCAACATGTGTGGCTCTCCATGTTGCACTCCACAGCAATTCAAACTTAATTGTCAAGGCTTTTTCTCCTGCTAATATCCTTACAGGGAAATTTGTTAAAATCCGTTATTAAATGAATACTGAAATAATTTCATTTTGGATGAAGACTGTTGTTGAAGGATTATACATTTATTCTGCTCATTCATATTTGCATGTGGAACAGCCAGTGTTCTCTGTGGAAATTGTAATTTATGATTTGAACTCCCCAACATCCCAGTTTTTTGACCCAGTGCAACTTAATCTGCTAAAAGGATGAATCAGATACCTCATTCCAGTCATTGAATAAATATACAGTATCTTCATATAAACACATCCATAAATGGTGGCATTGTGTTTTGTGACGCTTGAAATGTTTGCAGCAGCATTTGCCACATAATAAGACAAGAAAAAAATAGTGAAAAACAATTGTGAATATACAAGACACCCTCTGTGAGAAATGTGGATGGAAACATAACCTATATAGAACAATCTAACACAAGTAACAGCAAACTGAAGTGTGAATCTTAAACCACAGTGACATTTAAGTGAACATTTAGAAAGTGAAACACAGACAAGACAAAACAAATGATTTGATCCAATATGCTTCTTAATTTGACATCTTCATCTTCCTTTACCTTCTCATTAACGCACTACAGTACAATATGTAATACAGTACTTAAGTATAAAAATCTTAAAATTGCTAAAATTAAAAATAATAATTATAATTATAATAATTTAATCATCATAAACATATTTTCTGTTCATGTAGCAGGGAATAAAAGTTTAGTAAAAAATCCCTTGAGGATCATTCCACTCGCCTCTTACTTCTTCGTCTGAACAGTTTTGAAATGGAGGATTTCCTCTTATTTTTGGCTTTCTTTACTCCTGTTCACCAAAAAAAATATATTATAAAATTATATAGTATATTATATATGGTAAAAACATCCAAAAGAAAAGTATTTTCTACAATACTTACCAAGATTTTGCATCATTTCATTCAACTCTTTATCCTCCTCCACTTCCCTGAAAATGATTAAATATTAATTCCGGTAAGCTCGTTTCTTTTGTTTGCATAACAAAGTGTTATATTATCAGTGATCACTCCTGTAATGTAACAGTTAATTACATTAAAATGCACTGTGTTACCTCAGCCTGTCTTCATCCAGAACCTCAACAATTGCATTTCTGCCATCCACAATCTCCATTAGTCTCTGCATCAACTTCTTCTCCCGCTGTTGCTCCTCTATGGACTTTAAATGATCTGTGATACCAAGTTGACAGACTTGAGTGTTGGAAAAAGAGGAAAAAAAACAGAGTTGATGTTGAGCAGAGAGCCTGTTGTCTCTTACCTGGCTTCTCCAGCAGCCTGCGAAGTTCCCCCTCAACACCTGGCTGCTGCTGCTCCAGCTCCTGTGTCCTGGCTCTGAGATGAGCATTCATTTATCACATGCAAATAAAAAAGAGAAAAGAAAAGAAAAAGGTTAAGATGATCTGTTATGCATGTCACATTTATCCCAAAACTGTAAATAATCTTGAGAAAATGTGTTTCATTTGACAGCTAAAAAGTTTGATTGATTCTTCCCAGTGGCAGAGAGGACGTGTGTGGCGTCAAATAAGGGAATAATGAAAATTATAACGGGCTACAATCTCAGAGGAAAAATATAGGAAAATACCTTAAGGTGAGGAGTTGTTTTATATAATTGAAAATTTAGAAAAATAGCCTTTTTGGCACAAAGTAAAACAGACTGTGTTAATTACAACTTCAACTGAAAGAAAACAAATAAGCTCAGACACAATAAAATGGGAAGTCATTTAACAATCTCACTGTGAATTTGCCCTTCAAGTTTTAAGCAATATGCAGGCAGTACTCACATGTATACAAGCTCTGATTCCTTCCTAATGTACATCTGCTTCTTTCGAATGAGGTTGAACCAGTCGACCATGAGTGGGTCCATCAGTATGTCCCCCTCTCCCTCTGAAAAACACAACAAGTTAAAGTAAATATATATATATAAAAAGCAGGATGTGTATAAAATAAAATGTATTTCTGTCTTGTGAGTAAATGAAATCCTGCAGGACTGAATTAAGCTCAGACAGAAACATTTAAATAACATTTATGCCTTTCTCTGGCATAAATGATACAGTGAATGAGGGTAAAGAACTGTCAGATTATTCTGTTTGCTTTTATCCACAACATATAATTAGATGATTTCAAATATACTAAATGAGATAATTTCAAAAACAACAAAGAAGCCTCCCTTCATCCAGAATTGCGTTCTAATTTAACCAGCTCTTAACCGGTCTGTATTAGTGACACAATAATAAAATTAGGTGCAATAACACATTAGGTTTTTGGATCATTTGGCCAGTAAGCAGCAGGGTGCAGGTTTGTAATGAGTGAGTGTGACTCACCTCTTGGGACCATGTCAACACTGTTCTTAAAAAAGGGGACTGTAGCAGCCAATAACACACAGCCCTGCACCTTAAAATGGAGCCCTGCAATGCTGAGGGTAATCATGAATCTGACACTTTAAATTTAATGACCAGTCAACATGACTGTCTAATGCTGTAGAACAAAGATGTTAAAATAAATCTGTCCTCATTTACAGTATAATTATTATTATTAGTCATCCATGTTGTTGCATATTCTTCAGATTAGAGCGCAATTTTCCTTTATTTTGCTGAAAGCTTTGGCAAATATTTCATTTTAAATTGGGTTCAATTCATTTTCTAAAAACAGTTCATTTTAGATTATATGATTATGATCAACTAAAAATAATCTGCAACCATTATGATCATCACTTTTAGTCAGTTTTCGAGCAAAAAAACGCCCCGAATTCTCTAGTTCCAGTTTCTCACGTGAGGATTTGCTGATTTTCTTAGTCATGATATTAAACCGAAAACTATTAAGTGTTGGTCACACAAAACAACCATTTTAAATAGGTGACGATTAATTGTTTAATTGAGAAAAAAACATCAGCAAATTACTAGATAAAATAATAATTGCTAGTTGCAGCCCTACAGTAAATATAGAGACCCCAGCTTTCCCAGCATGTATTATATGATTCTCTTATCTAAACACTCAAACATCTTAATATGCTGAGGATGTAGAGCAACAAAGAGGGAATACATGAAGAAGTACATATTTGTCTTCATCATATATTTAATAATGATTTAGCAAAAAATCCAGTAGGGATTGGCTTTTTTATGTGCTTTGCAATCTGAAAGGAAAGGAAGAAGCTCAAAAAGTCCTTGCCAAATACCAAATACCAATTTTACCTATTTACCCAACTTCCTATATACAGTTTTAGTGATTTTGTTGGTCCCACTTAAGTATTAGGATAGACACTGCGACACAGCACTGAGCAGAATTGTCCACAGCTTGCATTTTCTGCTTCACCAAGACAGACTAGAATAACTGAGTAGGTGGATCAATTGATTTTTAGATTGAAAATTTGCCAATCCTAATTAGAGGCAAATCAATCAACACACACCAAAAACACTGAGATCACAAAGAGTGATCTCAGACACCGAGGACAAGACAGTCCACATCCTGCCATCACCAGAACAAACATGATTTTTTATTCTGAATCGAACTCGAGTGCCAGGGTTTAGTTTTTACACCGACAAATTCCAGTCGAGAGGTAGATGATCTCCTAGGTGGTGTGCAATTGATGTCAAATTCTGGCCATGCTCAGGCTTCCTGGGTGGCGCGTGGAAAAGCAGTACGCAATCGACCAGAATATATATTACTATACCCGAGTCATGTTGACCTTGAGCAAAGCAATCAGGCCCCCTACTCCCACTACCTCAAAAGGGAAGCAACCTCCCTGTGGGCTGTCTGTGCCTCTCACCTCATTTGGCTGGAGAAACAGTAATAGAAATGGCAGGTAAATCCCACACACACACACACCAGCCAACCTCCAGCTGACGGTGAGTGAATCAGTATGTGTGTGTGTGTGTGTGTCCTGAGTGAAACAACCAGGACGTTTCTTCACCAGAGATACTCTCACTGAAGCAGCGGTGGGACTCAGCAGTTTGCACAAATACAATAAAATATCAAAGTTTGTGTCGAGGTTATTCACTGCAAGAGAGCAAAAGTGACCATTGACATCTTCCGTCGCAGAATAAGTGAGTTGTTTGAGGGACTGTTTATTTTCAAAATTGCATAGCTTGCGTTTGACATGTCAACATTCAATTTTATTTGCTCGCCTAAACAAGAAGTGGGAAAAAATGTCCAGTTGCAGGGGAAGGGAAGGGAAGGGAGGGGGGGGGGGGGGTTGACGAGGAAAAGTACCTTCCTCACAGCTGCGGAGTTTCTTTTCCAGCTCCACACCCTCCTTCTCCAATTGTGCCAGGTTTGTTTCAATATCAATCAGCTCCCTCTCAATCTGCTCCACCGGGATGTTATAAGACTTCACCTGATTTAAAACAAAGAACTTAAAGAGTCACGTTCAAGTATAGATAACTTAAATTTGAAAATTCTTACTTTAGAAACTTAAATGTGAAGAAGGTCGTCCATTTTTTTTTTTTTTTTGCTGGGAATGTAATGACAGCATATTTGTAGAGCTGTTAATTAATCTCTTAAGAGACTTAATGGAGGGAACTTACAGAGGGTGACCTCATTTCAGTCCTGGAGGCGTTGGTGGGTGACAAATACTTTCCCTTTTTAGCACCTAAGAGGTAGATAAAATAGGATTAGATAGTCCTTTCATGGCAGCTTTTCAGAAAAGCATTGTCACATATGACTTCACCTGATTTATTTTCATTTAAAATGACTGCTCATACAGTATGTAATCAACAAGATGGCTGAGGACATGTGCGTGTGCTTCAGATGATGACATTTAAAAAAAAAAAAAAAAAAAAAAAGCTTCAAACCTACCTGACGGATGTCCGTGACTGTCTGGAGCAGTGGTTGGGGAGCTAATAGATTCTACAGCTGGCCGTCTTGGTGGGGATTTTACAGGCGAGTGACCCTCATGTTTAACAGCTAAAATAAGGACAGGGAGGTTTACTGTGTGTTGATCTGCAATAAGTTCAATCTGCAAATGGTTTGAAATGAAAAAAATCACAAGAAAACAAACACAAAAAAGCATGTCCATGTAGGAATCAGTGCGTGTGGATTAGAAAGCCTTTAGCATGGAAGCAAATTGAGCTAGACAAAATTTCAAAATGTTGGATTTGCCATAAACTTAAAGGAATAGTTCCACATTTCAGGAGATACACTTATTTGCTTTCTTGCTGAGAACTAGAGAAGATCAATGTATGTACACAACATATAAAGTCAGCAGCCAGTTAGCTTAGCATAAAGACTGGAAACAGGGGGACGCAGCTAGCGTGTTTCTGTCCGGAGGTTAACAAAATCAATTTATGTAACCAACACATATGACTGAATGACAAAAAGTAATTACTTTACAGATCGATTAAGCCTTTTGTCTTTTTTTTTTTTTTAAACACACAAGTTTTAAAAAATGTTTCAAGCATGTGTTATGCCACAATGCGCTTAGATAATATAGCATTGAAGAAGAGTAAATTCTAAACATGGTGCTTTTTGATATCCAACATTCAACTGATATAAATTGATCCCACTGGAAGACAAATATCTTATTATAAATGCTAAGAGGTGACTCACCCAGGTTTCCAGAGCTATGCTGAGGTTTCTGGGGAGTGACTTCTCTGAAGTGTGCAGGATCAAACAGAGGAAAGCTAACTGGAGGTGCTGCGGGTGTTGGAGCTGAGGGAGGCCTTGTTGCACTGATGGAGACATTAGGGGAAGTCATGGACGTGAATCCAGGCTTATGTTGCTCAGTAGAGGCTTCAGAATCTCTGGAAGAAAGACACAATTAAATTAGCCTTTTCATTGTGTGACCATTAAAAGAAACATGGTGTAGAAGTAGAGCATTTATCTGACACAGATGTAACATCTATAGGCTTAACATAAAGAATGAAAATATAAGAATAAGGCCTCACCTCTTTATTTTGTAATGAGAAAGGAGGTGAAATGGAAGAGTCATCAGCAGGGGATAGAAATGAGTGAATCTAGTGTTAGAGTAGGAAAAGTTCAGGCGTGGCACTCCTTGGGGCTTGTTAGGATGGGGACAGAGCTAGCGGCTGAACTCTGAGCCAGTCAACAATAACAAAGATGGGCGAAGCTCGATGACTCTGCATTCTGGAGAGTGAATAAGCTGAATGGTCAGGAGTCTTTAAAAAGACAAATCTTTCTTTTTTCCACCACCTGTGTGAACTTCCCGCTCCCAGCTTAGTGAGTAATGAAGTAACAGTGGTTATTAAAATGGTTGCACAGACTTACCTTAGTGCTGGTTCGGTTTTCACAGGGTTGACGTTTGTTTGCCGCTCATAGGCTGGATCTGCAGACAAAGAGATTTAGACAGAAAAAGTGAACGAATGACAAAAATAAAAAGGATGATAGTAAAGTTTTTTTACTTATAACTATTGACTTCATGCTTAATTTCAATTAAGGTGGCGACAATTTTTTTTTGATTAAACTGATTAGTAATTTTATCTATGAAATGTCAGAGATTAGTGAAAAATGCCCATCACAATATTTCCCAGAGCTTTAAAGGTTACCTCTTCAAATTACTTGTTTAGTCAAAAAAAAAATTTTACAAAACCCAAGGATATTATTCCATTTACAAAGATATAAAACAAAGCAAATCCCCAGATTTGAGAGACTGGAACCAGAAAATGATTGACATTTTTGCTTATAGGACCAGTGTGTAGGATTTACTGACATCTAGCGGTGAGGTTACAGATTGCAACTAACTGAATACTCCCCTGCTTCCCCTTCCAACCTACGGCGGCCATGAAACTCACGATAAACACGAAAGGTTTGCCAGTGTTTGGTTTGTCTGTTCTGGGCTACTGTAGATACATGGCGAAGCAACATGGCTCTGTAGAAGAGGACCTGCTCCCTATGTAGATATAAAGGGCTCATTCTAAGGTGACGAAAACACAACGATTCTTATTTTCAGGTGATTATACATTGCTTACATTGCCATTCCGCTAGACGCCACTAAAATCTACACACTTCACCTTTAAAAAATGAAACTATTAATCGATTATCAAAAAGTTGGCAATTGCTTTTATGTAATCATTTCAGCTCTAATTTCAAAACAAGTTAGAAATTAGCACATTAACTTTCTTTAGCAATAAATTGTTCACTCAAAGCTAATTTTCATTATCTAGTATCCCACAACAAAGTAGCTGATCTTCACCTGCACATCTGTATTAAAAGACCCAAATGATGCTCTAATCTGTGCACAAACACAAGTCCATTAGGAAGCAACTGAATTAATTTCCATGAGAGCAAGACTTTTACAAATGCTGATAATCTGATGTTGTGTTTCTGCAAAGCTACCAACTGGCAGGATGTTGCAGCCATTCATGCATATCCATCAACACGTGAACTTTCATAGTTCATTACAACACTGAGTTGACATCATGCTAGATGTGCTGGCTGTATAAATAGGCCAAAAAAATGACAAAAGGGCTTTGTTTTCTATGAATGCGTTCTGAGACAGACAGAGAATCAGGGGTGGGTGGATGTTGGCTAGATGTCAAATAATGGATCAGAAACAAGTGGAATGTATTTAGTACTGCTTGCCTTTGGCGGTTGTGTGTACAGTTGTTGGCCTTGTGTTGTCTTCGTTGATGGTCTTCAGACATGGCGATTCCTTATTGTTTGTCTGGCTGGTGGAACTCTGTCCTGCCAAGTTTCCTGCTGGGCCTTGGCTGTATTTATCCTTTCTCAGACCGGGGTTGTCAACTGAACTTGGCTCATCTCCAAACCTGCAGAGCGGGAAAGCCCTCACCATTAACCTTAATAACAAAACCATACAGATAGTAGGAAAGACTAGAAGTATCCAAGTCTATTGCAAAGACGAATCTACTCAAGGCCACAGAAAGTATACAGAGTGCAATATTCACCGTCTCTCTGCTGATCGGATGGTGAATGGGTGTTTGTTGTTATTGTTGCAGTTTTGCTCTGCTAGTTTCTTTCCAATCACTGTCCTGGTTCTGTTCTTCTCATCATCAGGACTCAGTGAGACCTTTGGTCTTCCCAAAACATTTGAGGGCTCTGTCGGCTTCCTGTCATCTATTGAGGCCTCTGTGACTGGTTGAGCATCCTGGAAAAACCTCTGCCGGGCCGTCTGAGTCCTCTGGGCTGAGGCTGTCCAGGAATGCGAAGGTTGACTGGCACTGACTGGCTTCAGAACCATATCTAGTGGGGCTGACAGCACAGAGGAGGGGCATGGCGCAGGCTGGGTCTTGCTGGCACTATTTAGTTGCCCAGATGAACTGGTGGGTCCGTTTTTGATCTCAGAGGAGGACGGTTTGCAACTGTTCTGGTGGGCGTTACAGATAAAAGTGTCTGGCTCCTTACCGGGTTTGTAGCCTCCTACATGGAGCACGCTGGAGCATTCACTGCATCTGTTGTGAGTTTATTAGCATTAAAATCAGTGCAACATACACAGTATGAAATAGGAAAGTACAGCTCATCAACATAACTTAAGTTCTTACTTGAAACAGCTTCTGTGATAGAGCTTGCCCTCCACAAAGTGCCGTTGAACCAGATGAACGTGACTCTTGCAAGCAACGCATTTGCTATTGAGAGTCCCATTTTTGTTGACATTTTCCGCCAAAACCGCCTTCTGTGAAAGAAAACTAAAACTGAGGTAACCCTCTGTCAAGAGATACTACATTTAACTAACCCACAGGAAACACGAACACCTCCTTGTTCTTAAAATATAATAAAAAAGCAATCAAACCACAGCTCATGGTAAGATGTAACAGTACAAGACAATCAAAATGTATTACAAACACTAGTGTAACTTCAAGTGCCATGATGACATGAGTACTGACCTGAGCAGCAACCCTGGCAAACTTGGGTGAGGTCTGGGCTGTGCGAGTTGGAGGGAAACGATTCTCGGTGGTGGTTTTAGACACAAAGCTTTTGGCAACCACAGGGAGATTTTTCTTCTCTGATGGCTCCTCCTTGGAGCCCTCTGCTGGCCTTTTTACACCTCCCACTGAGGAAAAGTAAAAACCACTATTAGTGTCAAACATCACACCGCAGCACAACAGAGAAACAATATACCTCAGCCTAAACCTAAAAAGGGAAATATGTAAGAAAGATCCTTGAAGTGAAAAAATCTGCATGGTTACGAGGATGCACATCAAGATTATCTACACAGTTGCTAAGGATGTTTAAACTAGCCATATTCTCACTGGGAGGCTGTCCTTTGAAGTAGTTGTGGTACTGGGAGACGTAGGTAAGAATGCTGAGCCTGTCTGGGATCCTTAAAGCCACCATGTCCTCTGCATCTAACAAAGCCGGAATCCCCAGCTTCTCCTCTGCGACCTGAAAAGCCTTGACAAAAAGAAAAAACAGTTTAACCAAGAACTCTCAACTTCAGCCAAGACACCATTTAATGGTTAGTGTATGTTGGACCAAGTAAACAGAACCAAGCATGGTATTCACTGGGCACAGTAATGTCAGCTCCTACAATTACAGCATGTGCAACAATGTCAGACAATACAGCCTCCTTTAAATAGACGAGGCGCAGTCTGTGGCATGGCCCGGAGAGGTCTGAAAAGGGCTGTATAATGAATAGCACACTTCCTGTGAGCTTGTAGGGATAAGAAAGAGGATGGAGGGAGCAGGATATCAGGGCATTGTTTAGGATCAGTCTGGGCATGCTCATTAAATTTAAAGTAAAGCCTTACTTGAATACCAAGTCTGCCAACGTCAAAGAAGAGGAGCACGAAAAAAAAATAAAGAATCTCTGGATGTGTGAGGTGTGTTCTGCAAACTAAAGGCAATTTCTTATTGAACAACTCCTGAAATAACCACCTGTGAGAAACATGACGCTATTCATGAAAAATAGAAGGGTGTGAATTACCAAGCTGGTCACATTCTCATGTTTCGTTACAGCGAGGGGAACATCTTCAACATCTGAGCAAACCTTAAACCTCATCAAACACACTATTCTTTAGCTACAACTATGGTTTAAAGTCTTTCTTCTTGCATATCCTTCAAGAGGTATACAACTGTGTCTTCAAGAGAACTGTCATCTTGAGGATCAAGTGGCAGATGACAGCAAGCCTCATTCAAAATAAATAGCCTGGAGAGCCTCCCCCCTGAGCTCAGGTTTGTTGCTGACACTACCAGGACCACCCTGGACAACAAGGAAGTTGGCCTTTAAAAGAACTTGTACAGACTGCATACTGTAGCGCTCTGGGAGGCCTGTAATCCTCAGAGGAAACTGGAAGAAAATGGAAGAAGACTAAATAATGGAAAAGTCCCAGCTGGGCAGTTCGGGTCATGCAGGGGATAACAACATAAATGAGGTCAAGTGGACAAAAGCAAGAGTAAAGATTTAGGAATTTTAAAATTTGAGGGGAGCTGAAAATTTGTAGAAAGACACAGTTTACCAGGTGGCTTTGGTTTACAGTGCTGTGCTGTTAATCTGTGGGAATGGCTAAATATTTAACCAATCTACTGCATAAATGCCAAGGCAAGAACAAATACTGTGTGTCTGTGTGTGTGTGTGTGTGTGTGTCTGTGTGTGTTGCCGGATGTGCTTTCATTGTGTCTGGGGGGTTAATGAAGTGGATGTGTTGTGCTACATCAGATTTCGCAGCTTGAGTATGAAGTCTGCTCCACTCAGTGCAACAATAGGTTGAACAACTTGACATATCTTACCAGGCTGTTGTTCTCAAACACATCCTCCATTCTGAGTGAGTCATAATCTCTGGGAAAACAATTCACAAAAGAGAGACGTTTTATTTGAGCTATAATTATACTTACATTTATCACTCGTATACCCTATATGCTGGGTTTCCTTAGATATAATATTTAAAAACAACAGAACTAACACTACTAATAAAACTTAAAGGACCACTGAAAAAAACTGTTTTAAGATTGGGGGAAAAAAAACACAAAAAATCTGACTAAAAATTACTTTTAGATCAATATTGTACTTTGGGCTGCTCCAAGACTTTTCACTTAAGCACCCAACCAAACCCCAGCACAATTTCACCACATTTAACCTTCATCCTACCAACATATTTATCACACAAGGACTACAAACTGGGGTCCCTGGGGACCCCGAGAACAAATTACTGTAAGAAACAACCATCATAGTAAAAAGTTAACTTACTTCCTCTCAAAACATTATTAGTTCTGAAGTACCTAAGTACAATCTTTCCACAAAGCCTTCAAAATGATTGATAGAGTTCCCCTACACCCCTGATAGTGTGTGATAGTTTAAATTAGGACACAAGGCAAACATGAACTCACTAAATAGTTCCATCCATTGAAACTGGATAGGCGGAAACTGGGTGCTTTTGACTGGGGTCCCCCAGAACCCCAATACATTGGTATTTTTTAAAAAGCACTAATTAAAACAGAAAACAATTATATGAAGTCATTAGGATGAAATTGATTGGTAAAGTCATGAAAAATAGGGATGATACAATAAAGCACCTGTGAGATATGACAAAAAGTAGCTCTAGGATCGGTGGGATTAAGGTTAAACTAGGTCTTCAACGTTAAATACTTACATCAGGTCCGGTCTGTACTTGTGGATAAGCGCACAGAAAGCCAACCCGCTCCTGAATGAAGTCGTCATGTTGGTGATGGCCACATCTCTGTAGCCTTCACATTGCGTTTTACACCATTGCTCCAAAGCTTTGATGGCAGCCATGCTCCCAACAGCGACAGAAAACACTGTACAATCAGACAAAGTGAGCAACAGGCGGAGGTGTCAGCGCGGAGGAGCCGAAGGAAAGAAAGATAAAAAAAAAAAAAGACAAAGCGTCTCTGCTCAGGGTTTGGCCGTGAACTGCGGCGCTGCTGCAGCTGCGTCCTGTAACTGTTTCCTTCTGGTAGTGTGTGTTTCTGCGCTCATTACACTAATTGACACCGACCGCTGATTCGTCATTCACAACAGTTGATTTAAACTTGATCAGAAAGGTAAATCATTTGTGTTTGGAGTCAGTTTTTAATTCAGCTTTTAATAACAGAAAGTTGAACCTGCAAACTGAATAAAAGCAGATTTATGGATAAAATATCAGGCAGACAAAAAGACAAATCTCTGGTGTAAAACATTATTGAGAAACTGCCCCTTGATAGGTTGAAGTGTGGGTTAAAAGTCATATTTTTGAGTGTCCAACATCTAATGGGTGACAGACGCAGTTTGTCATTAAAGCACACCACTATGAAATGGTAAGGGTCTTCCAAAGAGAGTCCCACAATCCTTTTCAAAAGTGATCTTTAGGCACATTAAGGGCATATTCTGATTATTAATTGCTCTATATTATTTGTTGTGATCAAATGCTACATGTCTTCAGAGCTGTGTATCTCTATGGTAGCAGTCAAACTGAAAAGGATCATTTTGTTTTATTTTACATTACTCCTGGTGGAGCAGAGATACTTGCAGCATATTTAATAGTATAAATAGTCTAGGTACACTGTATTGTTATCTGGCAAATGTGTGCTTTTTCCCACTTGAATGGTCTCTTTGAATCTCATCTAAGGACAAAAGCTTCAGCTGTCATTCCCATAGACTATATGTACATTTACATAATATTTTTATTCAAAGCTTAATGAATTTCATCTTTTTTTTTGAGGAAAGGTGTACAGTTCTTAAGATTCTTGATGTAATTAAACACCAGACTTCAGGGTCAGCATGCTCAAGGAAGGTGGTGTGAATAAATGAAAAAATTACAGAATCCATAACACGCATTTTTTTCCCCCTCATTCATCTTTGTGTGGGGCCTAATTGAAGCCTAATTGAGGCCAACTATTGTCATATAAGGATTCTGAACAAATTAGCCCCTATTAGAGTGTCCCACAAAAGTTTGTACCAAACTTTATTTCTCAGAAACTTTCAACCTGGAAATGGCATTCCCCTGAAACTAAACCTTCATATGTGCTTCACTGACCTATTTTGAAAAGTAGCTTCAAATTTGACCCACAGACCTCATCGCTGAGTATTCAAACCTCTAACATGGGGAATGTGATTAGTGTGACGCCAGTGTTGAACTTGAGTCTTTTGAAATGTGAGTGACCCACTCTGACCTCATTCACTCATACAGGCCACACATACTGTTAGACACGTATTGTTTATTAATTGACACAAGAGGCCTCAGAGATTTCAAGCAGAGACACGCAGTTCTCTAAGTCTCACGGTGTTCCACACAACAGATAAAATATGTGTGACCATACATCACGGTAAAAAAAAAAAAAAAGAAATACATGCATTAGTTGAAATGTATTATTTGAACTACCTCATCTACCCTGTCTGAGGACAACTTCATGCCCAGAAGGGGGCAGCGTCATACTGCATGGTTAGACTGTCCTAACACTGCATGTGGTCCAATGCATGAATAATGCATGCACATAAACAGTGTCATTTACATGCAAACCTTTATGTAGGATTTATAAAGTAGAATTATAGCAGCACACAAACTATTAAATATGTGCATGATTCAATACAAACAGTTGACACTATGGGGCAGGCAGTTTGAGCATCCATTACTTATCTTATAGTATAACTACTATCAGTTGTTGTAGATTTATATTGTAGCAGTTAATCTTTATAAATATAAATATAATCTATAACATATAAAACTGACATGTGAATATGCAACACTTGGAATTTATTGTGTGGATTTTATTAGTTGATTAGATGTTTAAAACCAGGTTTCCCCCTGTCATGATGCATTTTGAGAGTAAAGTATATTGTAAAATACTGTGTGCAGTACTTAAACACACACAGAGATTCACTGCTGTGTTTGCTTAATAGGTTTAACATGTGAAAATCACTAATAATGCATACAATCGACTAATAATTAACCAGTTAAGGCATTAGTTAAGGCATGTTTTAAGGCTTATGTTTGGGCTAAACTGTTGTTGTTGTTGTTTGAATGTAAACCAGATTAAGGATGTTTCAAAAAGACCTAAACAGTTCTGTATATCTATACCAAGTCATATTTCCTGTCCTCATCCATGATAATCATCCATGATGTTATTTTGTGTTTGTTGATTGGTTTAAGTCACTTCAGACATTAAATGACGACTCAAATCTTCTTCTCTTTAGATTCACAGTTCTTTATGAAATCTGTCTCACTATAAATGGAAACCAGAAAAGAAAAAAAAAACTGTATATTACGTCTTTGATGCATGCAGTTCTGGAAAGAAATAGACATTTGTCATGTAACTTATATACAGTCACTCTTCATGATTTCATTTTTCAGCTATTTCCATTGTTTCCCGTGAGGACGTGTGGCTGCATGTAGACTTCCTGCCTGTCTGTGAAGGTGACCCGAGAGGTCAGCGGTGAGCTTCTCATTAGTTAAATTATCCGACTGTATCCCATTTCAGTCAGAATGACATGATGCACTGTCACCCGCATTCATAATAACATGTAAGATAATCAACCGATTCTTAAAGGAATGAATTAAGGACAATGAAAGTTTTTACAGCATCAACATTAAAGAAGACAAACCAGTGATACCTGTTAACCACCACAACTTCAAAAGAACTTTAAAAAGTCCATTTAAATAAAAATGTTTAAAAAAAAAGTTAGTTGGAATGCACTATCAACATAAAAAATGAGTATAATGTGACAAGTTTCTCGTTTCTCATTTAAAAGAACATCATATATAAGATTACTGCAAGATTTTATTATTAGAAGTATTATTAGAAGTCATTATTAGAAGTATTCTATTAATGATAGGTAAATAATGAAGCTCCTCATCCCAAAACATTAAAAATAAGTATATTACTGCTGCATATTGAGTGTCTTTTTTGGTTATGATTATCTGTACAAACAGGAAGAAGGAAAATGATCAATCATTGCGCATGGCTTCAGCTTCCTCTGTCGGTGACTGTGTGTCGCCTCCTGACATGTTTACAGTACTGTTGATCTCGGCCTTGTGCTCTCTGGCTTTTGCCCGCAGCTTGGCGATGCTGCAGGAGCGGAGCTCCTCTGAGCTCGGTCCCTCCGGCCTCTCCCACTTCCCTGACCTCTGGGTCACAGGCTGCATACGCAGGCTCAGCGTAGCACTCGCGGCTTTTGTCCATGGATAGTTCTCTCCTTCCTGTTGTCTCTCCCAGTGCTCAGTGTCAGAACACTCTGTCTGCTGTTTTAAACTCCTGCTTGCTTTGTCAGACGTTTCATCATTGTCTCTTTTTACGTAAGGCCCCACAAGTTGGCCCTGGAGTTTCAGCTGCCGCCTCATCTTGGCACGGCGGTTCTGAAACCAAACCTGGAAACAAATTGAGGATTATAATCACAAATATGAATAATATGGAAATGTGAATAAACAAATACAATAGTTTATAAACAAAGCAAGAGTTTGAAAATGTTAATAGCTCAAATTGTAGCTTCAAAGTTTCAAAACTTTCTTTCCAAGCTATTGCAGTCAAGAGATACCTTTCAGTGTGACCACACAAAAAGATTTGCATTAAAAAGTCCTAAAAACTTGGGAGGATACCCACTTCATTTGTGACATAAATTGTGACTGCTGAAGCCTCATATTTGTTTCTGCTGAACTTTTGAATACATTTTTGCACAGAACGAGTACTGCAGATTTTCACCCCCAACTCTCTACAGTGTAGTTGTGTTAGGAAGGAATCTCTTCATAGTCACTAAGGGCAGAAGGAACAAGTACAGAAAAGAATAACTCTTCCAATATTTGAATGTGAGTTATGTTTTCAGACAAACTTAAAAATATGAAAACATTCTTTAAAGCTATATCACATTTACACTGATAGAAAGATCAATTGCTCAGGATTGTAGGACTCCATTCTTGAATTGTTTTCATTGTTTCCTGTTTTTTAGTGCAAATATGTTTTTGTATTATTTTTATCTTATTCTATTATGATATTCAACATTGACATGGTATTTTTTGGTTTTATGTCTCTGTAAAGCACTTTGTACTTGTATTTGAAAAGTGCTGCAGTATATAAAAAGTTATTGTTATCATAATTGCAGTTCTTTGGATTTAAATTAAGTTTAACACAAGCTGGTACTGATGGACCTGAAGAAGAGTCTGTAGGTCTGTAAGAGGTTTTACTGCACACTGTGCAGAAAAATTATGAATGAATGAAGTGAACATTTCCAGAAGGAGTTCAGTTTGCCAAGTACCTGTACTCTGGCCTCGATGAGGTCCAGTCTGAGGGCCAGGGCTTCCCTCATGAAGATGTCTGGGTAGTGGGTGGTCTCAAAGGCCTTCTCCAGCTCCTCCAGCTGCCAGCTGCTGTAGTTGGCCCGTGCACGACGCTGCTTCACTGGCCTCTGTTCATCTGGAAAGCACAGCGCAAGCACCAATTACACAATCGCCAACGGGTGACAAGGAACTAATGGCTCTAGACTGGATAATTAGCGCAGCGATCATTAGGCCCACTTTAACACTGCTTGATAATTGATTTTTAGTTACGAGCTGTTAGCCAATCTTTTGTAAACATTTACACTGCAATCAGATGGTGCTCACTGACTGTCTTAGAGACTGTGGTTGAACAGTGCCAGTTTGGCTGTGTACTATCTGTCTTGTATCATACAATCAGTCCCTCTTTAGCCACAGTAGCTGCAGTTTGAACTCACCTATGCCCTCTGTGAGTTGCCCCATCCCGACCGCCTGTGTGGCCAGAAGCAAAGCTTCCTTGCATGGCTCTGGCTGCAGATAATTCCTCAAAGATTCATAGCTGATAAAGGGCCCCGGGATCAGAATCTGAGGTTGAGAGCCCAGTCTGGTTGGGAATGCAGGGAAAAAGTGAGCTGCAGGTGAATGGAAAACTGCAGGCAGGAGAGTAGATACCAGTTGCCCTGGGCCAAACATGTCCAAGCTATTAAGAGTCCAATATCAAGCGTCAGTCCAGTAAAAAGGGCCAGGTTGATTCCTACAGGGATACTGGTGGAATGGTAAAATGCATCCCAAAGTGTAGAATAAAAAAAGAAGAGAAAATAAATCAGTTGTAATAAAAGCACTTGTCCATTAGATGTAACAGTTGGTTGTTGAGTGGCTCAGCGCAGGTATAAGGTGTTGCCTGCAGAGTAAAGGTAAGACTTGAGTGGTGGAGGAGGTGGAGGTGGTCTCATCTTGCTTTTTTCTTTCTCTTCCAATCCTCTCCCCCTCCTTTCCAAGTCACATGACATCCACACAGACAGCAGAGCTTGCTTTATAGGACAGAGGTGAAAATCCAACCTATGATTCATCTCTTGGTGGATTATCAGTATTACCCCATCAGTGTTTGCTGTGTTTGTCATTAGTTTCCCAATAACATGTGTCCTATAATCTTCTTTTTATGCCTTATATTGATAGAATATGTGTCCCATGAATTTTCTCTCTGTGCCTACCTGCAGACAAGTTGCAACATCTTCTGAAATTTCAATCAGTGAGATGAATGGGAACTCCTTGTGCGGAAAAGTGATTGGGAAGATGTTCATTTAGACACGTACGCCTGAAAAATGTGCACAACTCTTATCTGACCTTCTTTAAACAGATGTCAAATCTAATAAAAACAAATTACTGCAAAGGAGACATAATGAAAACACAAGTTGTTCAGTCCTGTGGGACTGAAAGGAGGGATGAAAACAAGCACAAAAGCAGTGGACCCTGAACAGCAGGTTCCAGGATAAACACACTCTTCCTGACAACAAAGTGACAAACCTGAGAGCTCATTTGCTGAACCCTCCTAGTAACCCTGTGTTTACTCCACTGTTGATTAAATTTTATTGTTTTTTTTCTAAAGTTGTGATACTTTACTTCCCACATCACCAAGACAGGCGGTGCAAAAATGATCATGTCTGTCAACCTTTATAGCAATTAACTTATTGAGTCGCAGCAGTGTAGACTAAAAATCCACTAATGGAATTTTAAACCAGGTGCAATGATAATTTTACACCTGTAAGTATATTAAACACCTGAATTATTGTACTTAACCACAGTACAAATGTGCATTTTGCATGTCATGTTTTCAATCTTTATGATATAACACTTGTTATCCTTATACATTATGTTTATATTTGAGACTTTGACAGCACATTTGGTCCCTAACGTATGGATTTCTTAATGCTATTTTAACCTGTGAAGGTCTTGATTTATATTTCAGTGGCTTAGTTTTGCACATTGTGAGCTTATCTTCATATGTTTGTACAAGTGTATTATACTGTTTCAACACTGATTATTTGTATTGGAAGAATAGTGCCTTTTCTGTCATTTATTAAAGAAAAAAGGAACATAGTGGAAGCTTTTTTATAACCAAAATGTTAAAGAGAATCCCATTTAAAATGCAAAATACTTACTATCCTGAAATCTGTAGTTGTAACTGATGAATTAAAAAGACAGCAAATCCTGTAAAATAGAATGATGTCAGCAAGTGGCTCAAATGCCAGCCCCATTTGTGCCTCTCGTGTATATGTATTAGCATTAGCATCACAGAGCTAGTTAAAAGATAATGTTTGATAAACCCAGGTCATTTACCGTTCTCTTGAAGATATTATCAGAGCCCTCAAATACTCATCTAACCACGTGGATGGAAAATAAATTGGTCTACTACAGTGAAAAAATATTTTTAACCCATTTCTCAAGTTGCAACTCTGTTTGTTGAAGAAGGTTACCATGCAAATGGTTAGGAGAGTCTTTGAGGATTCTGGAAATAGCTAATGAACCTTCAGAACAGTGCTAAGTCTTGTTAAAGGTACAGTGTATAGAATTTAGTGGCATCTAGTGGAACAGACTTGGAAGAAATGGAATATAATATTCATAAGTATGTATTAATTAGTGAATGTATAATAAAAATCTGAAAATAAAAATCGTGTCTTTGTTACCTTAGAATAAGCCCTTCATATCTACAGAGGGAGTGGGTCCTCTTCCATAGAGCCCGCCATGTCGCACCACCATGTTTCAGTAGCCCAGAACGGACAAACCAAACATTTGCTCTAGAGAGGGCCTTTCACATTTTTTATGAGTCTTGCAGCCACTGTAGGTTCTCCTACACGCTTGGAAGGGGAAGGATATTCAGTTGGTTTCAAGAAAGATAGATCAGCTGGTCCTTTAAGAAAGATAAATACCTTGCGCTGTTTGTCTTTTAAAGGACCAGTGTGTAAGACTTAGTGGCATCTAGTGGTGAAGTTGCAGATTGCAACCAACTGAATGCCCCTCCCCTGCCCCTCCCCTTCTAAGTGTGTAGGAGAACTTACAGTGACTGTGAGACTTGCGAAAAACAAAAAAGGCCCTCTTTAGAGCTGGTGTTTGTCCATTCTGGGCTACTGTAGAAACATGGTGGGCTCCATGGGAAAGGACCCGCTCCCTATGTAGATATAAAGGGCTCATTTAAAAACACAACAATTCTTATTTTCAGGTGATCATACACTAATTAAAACATACTTACGGATGTTATATTACATTTCTGCCAAGTCCGTTCAGCTAGACGCCAATAAATTCTACACACTGGACCTTTAAATGTAATGCTAATGCTAAAACATGAAAGGCAAAAATCTGGGCCAGACCATGTGCATAACTTTACTTTAGCATTGAGTAAAATGTAAACAGTCAACTTAAACTTACTGAACTTGTGATTTAAGCATATTTGGATCCAAACTTATCTGGAACACCACTTTTTGAAACTTGCTAACATGCAAAGAGCATGTTTGGAGTCTCAGCGGAACCATTTCTCTTGATAATTAGTAAAAACATTCAGATGCTTGCACTTTTCATTCATGTTACATCATACATTTGTTAATTTCTTAAGTATAATTGCAAAAGATTAATGGTTATGTATTCTTGTTAAGTATGCAGACAGTAGTCAAAGTGTTACCAAACACTTACAGGATTTTTCCATCCCAGATCAAAGCATACACCTCAACACATTAACAGCCAAGACAGGAAGATTATTAACACTTTTTTTTTCTTTGAGCAAGCCAGCTGTAGCTTAGTGTTGATGGATCTCTGATGAGATGAATTAAACACAGGTGTGTCAATTAATCCGAAGATACATATCACCCAACAACACATCTTGCTAACTGCTTGTCAGCTCAGACGGCAGTGAAAACATTCCCCCTGTCAGTGTTGTCACCGCTGAACTGGCGTGCGTAGGCGGCTTTGATCAGCCCAGGACCTCAGCAGGAGGCAGCTGGTCAGAGCTGAGGTGAGTCACAGGATGGTCATTCCTGTGCTAGCAGTGAGGACTGCAACTCCCTCACCTGTGGCCCTTTCATCTGCACCTGTTCAAACACTAAATTAATGCCTTAGTGGAGGTAGAGGTCAGGATTAGGGTTTGACTGATTTGGATTTCTTTAAAGCTTGTGTTGAGACAGAAAGCGGATACTTAAGTAAATCTGAATGTTTTTTGGTCTCTAATGGGCAAAGATTTTGTGTTTCTTCCATAATTTGATTCTTGGTGTTGTTAAAAAATCTCTTACAGCAATTTGAACATCATCGGACGCTTGAACTCTCCGGTGAAGCATACAGGGCCATCATTAGTGGTAGACGACATAACTATCTGATTAAAAACAACTTTTAGCACTTCTGTCTGTATGTGTGTATGCATATGTGTGTGTGAAGGAAGGAAAGGACAGACAGAGACTGAAGAAAAAAAAATAATTTCTTGGGTTTTAAAGTTCTGTGGGGAAAAGGAAAATAGATTAAAAGTGTCTGGTTTGAGCTGTGGCTAAACAAACACTGTGTGTGGTGGGACTGACGACTGAATAGCCATCTCCATTTGTCCCTGGCACACAGGTAGTTACAGGGATTTCTGCTCTGTCTGAAAGTGGACCCCCATCCCCATCCTCCCAAACTACTGTGTTTGTCTTTGCCTGGGTCCTTTAATGCCCATTGATCCAGATAATCAGGGACAAAATTGGTGAAAAACTGGTGGGGGAGGTTCTGACAGTAGTTGCTCAGAAGAGCTGCTTGTGGGTAATTGAAGGAGGCATTAAGACAACAATAGTAATGGCTAATGCCAGGCTTTATTGGTCTCTCAGGTATTCTTAGCTCCCTGGATGACAAGGAAACAGTGGAGATCCACAGCTAAAATGGCAATCATCGTATCATTAGCAGACCTTCAGCTGCGGGGACAGAATGTGCATTATCTGTGGGTTTAGCAAGCCACCAATGGGATGCCCTTCAAGATGGCTTCAGCTTGAAATGGACTTGTTTGAGCTTGCGTTCATTCATTGTAAACCAGAGGAAACGGGACATCTGAAATCCCCTTCATATGCAGGTTTTTGGCTCTCAGATAATGAAATGATTCACAAAAATCAATGATCATAACATCCAAATAGGTAGAATCTCAATTTTGCATAAAATGTTCTCCATAGATTCAAATATCCACGTTAAACAGAAGGTCATTGTCCAAACTGTTACTAAGGCTCATAAATTGATGTAAAAATCATTTTATCTTTGGAATTTTTTTTACAGAAAACACTTTCAGTGGACTGAAATTTGAATTAAATGATGCAGGCTATTTATCACCTTTTTTCCTTGACAAACATGGCTGAAGTGGTTTAACTATCACATTCTGCCCTCACTGTGATAAGATACAATCTGACATAATGGAGATCCTGAACACTGCACACTATTATTCTTTCTCATCCACTACAATGACACTTAAGCTCATAAAACAAGAGTTCTGCCAAATGTCACGCGAAGATGGATGGTTATCGTCAGCTACAATGTCATGGGAGTATATCTATCTGGTGTAATTTGCAGGCTGGAGCAGCAATGAGCACAGATAAGATCAATATTTAATGAAAAAGTAAGTGAAGCTTAAGGGTTGTCACTTATGCCTCTGCTGTTAATGACATGTCACATTATCATATTTATCAGATTGGGTCAATCTCAACTGCAATTACTGGCCTCATTTCTTTTTAATTCATTACAAATGTTGGATCATTTCAGTTGTCCACCTCTGTGCAAACACCAGGAATGTGTTCTCTGGTTGCTTGCATATGTATTTTAGTGCACAAACTTCAAACTAAAATCTATTAATGGGAACGTGGATTGGTATAATTCAATCAACACACCTAAAATGTGTTTGTAACTTGGAAGAAAAGTGTATTTCATGGCTGAGGAAGCCCCTATGCTTGGTGCCTCACTCTCCCTGGTAATAGTATCCCACAGTGAGCAGGCTGATTGTTTTAGTCATGGATCACTGGCCATGGGATAAACCTGAGAGCCCAGCCTGCTTTTCATGTCAAAACCTTCAAGGGAAAGCGGCCACAATCCAAGAGCAATCACACTTGAGACATCAAAGTTCCAGCGAGAAGAGAGGCGAGAGACGGTCCACATTTTTTCCACGCAAGCCAAGTGCAACTCAAGCGTGGAGGAAGAGGAGATGATCTAAGGCGAGGGTGCCATTGAGAGGAAGACAGAGAGCAGACAGATGTGCATGGGCAGGTAGCGGCACATCAGGGCCCCTCCTGTAGCTGAGAGAGACACCAAGAACCGTCCGCTGGTCGCATTCCTGCTCGCTGCTCATTCACTGTCCACTTTCACATGCGCAGGTAAGCCCACTGACATTCACAACACAACACGCCAATGATCACCTCAAAGTCACACTATGATATTTCATTTCTAGAGGCAAAATGTTCATCATGGACAAATGAGGGGTTAGCTGTTAGCAGCTGCATTTCAGGGCATCCAGACTGGTATGATGAATAAAGGCAGAGGTTGTTAACTTGTCAGTGATCCGTCAGACTATTCAGCAACAGGCCAGCAGCCCCCGCCCTCCCTCTCAACCACTACTTCCTCGTTAGCTGTCACTCATCTCTGTTCCGCCTCACTGCTGCCCAGCCAATAGGATGCTGGCGCCTGACCAAGAGCCCAAGCTGCCAAGACTTGTGTAGTAAGTTGATAGATAACCATAAACAGAGCTTTCGGCTAGTTATAGGACACCATACAGGTGCAATTAACACATCTGACAAAAACAGCAGTGGGAAATCAGCAGGTACGGTGCATGATGGGTAGGACATGATTGGGTTTACAAATGGACAAGTTAATTACGGGAATGGATGTGTGAATACATATTCATTCAAGGGGATTTGGAGGCATCACGATGGTTCAGAAGACAAAGGCACATATAATTTATTCACATTGTTTGAATGATGTATGCAGCCAATTTATATCTTTTGTTACCCAAATAGGTCAAATTCATTATGTCCTTATTTTACGCCTTATGCAGGCAGTTTTTGATCCAAATTTAGAGCAAATTGACCTCATAGCCATGGTTACAAGCTAAGACTTTAAAACAAAAAGCTGCAGAAATGAAGTCTGCAACAAGCTGCTTTCAGACATCCAGCTCATGTATCTTATTGAATACCTGTTATTTCTGAATGACAGGCTCCACTGACCCACTAGTGTGGGCATGTCTCACCCTCACTGAGGATCCTTAACCATGCTGTGGCTTCATCCTCATGTTCTCCTATGTAACAAAACACCAGCAGCAGCCTGTGCTGTAAAGTGCCTTACCCACATCACATCTTCAAAGAACGCTTTGGTCTGTGTGATTGAACAATTACCGCCATGGTTAATTTACCATAAATAGGGACGTCCACTTTGCTAGTTTACCGGCATGCCTCCACATTGTTTAACTTATCCCTTTGACTCCATCAAGAGGTTTTCAGATGAAGTCAGTGGCATCGGGCAAAACAACTCACACTTTCATGGCAAAATGGTTTCCATCACAGCATGTGCATCACACCTTTAATTTGTCTGCTACACCCCAGTGAAAAGCAAGCGTAGCTATGACAGCTGTTTCCAGCTTTATCAGGATCCAAGAATTATTGGAATAAAATGAAAGGCCACAAACCTTGCGCCGTTTATTTTTTTTTCCCTCCCCTTCCGTCATGTTTGAGGTGCTAGAATGTTAATATGAAAGGTAATTATTGGTTCTTGTGAAATTTGTTTTTACAATTTCTACATTAAATCGCTTTCCAAATAAAGCAGCTGTAAAATGTCTGCACTGAGTCGCTCAACTACATAAATTAACTGCTGCCATAAGTTACACTGTTTACTCTCTATTAGTAAAGGCTGAATAAAAAATGAAAAAGGCAATGTCCAACAGTTATTTTTATTCAGTTCACATCAAGGTGGCTCACAGATGTTCAGTAACAATAAATCATCATGACTTTAAAACAAAGACACCTGATTTCAGCTATTTAAGGAGTTTGCAACATTGTATTAAGGCAATAACATATCTTTGTATTTTGGCTTCTTATTCTTAATAATTTGAAAGTCAAGCACTGTTTTATCATTTCCAGTCAGACGGGATGAACGGTTAATACATTCAAGCCCTTTGTTTAGTAAAAAGTCAAATTCTTATCGTGTTAACTTTTGGATTTGGCAAACTCGAAATTTATTTGCACACTATAGCAAAAATTGTGTTGTTTAAATGTTAAACTGTACAATAATGTTGATATTTGACGTTCAAATTAAAAATATGATGCCAAAAACAGTGTCCTATTTTCCAAACACACACTGAGATTTGAAGTACCCAATAATGTGACTGCTGATAATTTACTAACTGCAGAAATGCAAAAAATATCCCTCTAAAACAATTTAGATGTTTTCAATTAAATTAAACCATTTCAAAAATTATTACTAATTATCATAATTTAATATGTATTATACGATTAATTTAGTAAGTTTTGTTGACTATGACTCCAATTGTGTATATTCTGCGTGGTCTTTAACAGATGATATAATATCACCTAATAATGTTTCAGTTCTTTTTTTTTTCATTATTGGTTAATGTATTATTATATCATCAGTTAAAAAATAATTTATATCCCTTAAGTAATAAATGCACTAATTGTGACATTATTACAATGGCAACGATTTTACTCTTTTGATTATTACATTTTCAACTCAATTAGAGGAAATTTTTAATACATTCTTTGAAGTCACTAAATTATCCAGAAGTTATTACATTACTGGTAACTACCAGCTCACTGGAGGATCCTTTCATTTGTATTACTGAAGAGCCACCGAGTTTGTTAATCTGTGATGATAAAATTAGAGCCATGTTTGAACTAAAGGCAATAAAAAAATAATCTAGCTCTGGAATGCAGTGAATGAATGACACTATTTCCGATCAGACAGGAGATGTACGCTCGCTGTTATGTTGTTGCTTCCATGTGAAGGACCTTCATGGACTCTGAGATCATTGAGCTGGTGTCAATTTGTCCGTAGATACCCACTAAGAACGCCTTGTGGAGCAAGATGTCTGCATGTTCTGGAGAGGGAAAGAAAAACACATTACAGCATGTAGCTATGGATGTGTCACTCACTTCATTCTTAGGCTTTGGTTTCATGTTTTGTTAAATCAAATTTTTGGTCATGTGACTATAACACAAGACCTGCAAAGGAGTGACTGTTTCTTACAGCTGTCTGTCAACATGGATGTGACTAACAAGTATCTTCTTACCTTGACAGAGCAGCACGTACTCTGGAAGATTCCTGAGAGCAGTCTGTACCACGTCGAAGTTACCGCTGCCCATACAGTACATGAAAGTCGGCAGGAAGTCTGTTGCCAGGCTGCAGCACAGAAAATATACACTATTATTACATAGTGAAGAGTAAACAGTAACAAACAAAAGCGTCTTCTCTGTCTATCTCGACACATTTCCTCTCAGCTTTGGTATGTCGTTTATAGGTGGAGTTTCCCATATTTATAATTGTGTTGAAGATTCGTAAACTTACCAGGGATTATTCTGGATACAGCGCAGAGCCAGACTGAAGGCCATGTTCCGACACAACTCCTCAGAAGAAGTCATGAGTCTCTGAAGATCATTCTACAAACAGTGACACAAAGTGTTGATTCACAGGTTACACACTGAGAAGTATTTAATTTGACCTTTTTTTTTTGTCTGTTGTTTGACTCACTATGAAGTACTGGATGATCTCTGGGCTCCTCCTAGACCTGTCATCCACCTCTGTCAACACTTCTAACACATCTATAGCAGATAAGAGAGAAATACGTATATTACTCATTAAGTTCAGGGGGTTAAACATGAGACATTGCTGCAGTGGTATGTTATGTGGTTACCCTCGACTGCCTCTCCTCTTGACATCTTTTTCAGGTACAGTGTCATGTCAGCCGCACTCAGTGAAACTGAGGCAGATATGTTGACTAGGGGCAGGGAACCGGTGGACATGTCGTCTGATAAAGAGCACAAAAGAATATTTAGCAAAACAATACGCTTCTGCAGAAACTAGTCTGCACCTAGCAAGGTGATTACTTATATTTTATGTTTAAGATACAAGGGCTCTGTAAAAGCTCTATAAGCTAACAAGATCCTAAAAAGCTGATATGGGAGCAATGCTTACCGTCTCTCTCTTCTGCCGTAACCTCTGTAGAGGAGCTCTTCACTGGCAAAGTGAGTCCAGCCAGCAGAGATTTCAACTGGGCCAAGTCTGGGTTTTCTGCAGACAGACGCCTGACAGGAGGAAACAAAACCAGTGTTTCTGTAAATATTATAATAACTCCTTCAAGGTTTGCTATTTATTTCTGTCACAAATATATCTTTCAAAAGATATTGTTGCCGTAACACACTTACTGCAAAATGTCAGAATGCCTCTGTAGGTAAGGAATAGCTGCCGCTGCGTCGTGAGTTATGTACTTCTGCGTGAACTGCAGAAACTTGTTGATGAAGACTAACGGAGAACGACTCCTCTGGAAATTCTACAAGAAAGAAAGAAGCATTAAACACACAGGAAGACTGTGAAACTCTGATCTGTAGTTAATTTAAACAAACAGATTCATCTAATCTCGATCCTAAACCCTCTGTTGAAGATTTGAAAGTGTGTGTGAGCCACCCACCTGAAGGACCTTCATGAAGGACAGAAGGCAGTCTTGAAGTGCCCTCTGGTGGTCGCTGTGGAAAACAAGCGGCTGCAGCAGCTCCAGGATTGCCAGCACGTTACTGAAGAACGTCATGTGGTTTTGCTGTCGGAACTCCTGCATGTTCAGGTGAATGCGACCGTGAAGGAGACCTGCGATCATAGGTAGGTGTCTGGAGAAAAAAAAACAAAAACAAGGCAAGACAGTGAGCGGGCTGGCTGACATCAGACAATCTACAAGTTTGTAGACTGAATCTAAAAACACTATTACATAGTCTTTTTGTTTTCACCTGAGCAAAAGGACAGGGTGCGACACGGCAAGTTTCCGACATGCGAGGTTGGCATCAGACACGCGGCCCTCGGCGGACTTTGAGTCTCCTATATCAGCCAGCAGCGTGACCAGGCGATGGACCAGGACGTCAAGCTGAGAAGAAGAATTTTCGGTTGTAAGCAATGACTTTACAACTTTATTGAATTAAAAAAAACACAGTCATATTTGTCTTTGAGTTGTCAAATACAGACAAGAAGATGATTATGAAGTCATATCACAGTTTTCAGTGTTATGAGTACCTCCTGTGGAGCACAGCCAAGTGTGCAGTTTATGCAGCTAAGTGAAGTTTTAGGTCAAGACTTGTGACCTATTGTGTGATAAGCTGTGGACTACTTTAGTTCTGTTTGTCCCGTTGGAGCACTTACAAAATCGGTTTTAAATCAGTAATATCCAAGTTTATACAAAATGTCAATACTGAGTCTAATCCGTATTTTCTGCTAAATGTGAATTATATTCACCGGGAGGATCAACAAAGGGATAAAATGTCTCAAAGAAAATCAGTTATGTTGAGTTGGTAAGAACTATGTGATGTATGAAACAGGCAAGAAATCTTTACCTTGCAGCTGCTGCCGTCTGCAGCCCCCCCACTGCTGAGAGTGCCTTCAGGCAGGGTAACGTGCTGGATTACTTCGGGAAAGTGCAGATAGATCTGCAGCAGCAAGTTCTGGCAACGCTTACTCATCGCGCTGAAAGACAAAATAAACAAAACGGGATGTATACTTAATGCTACATTTTAGGGACAAGCCAGCAACATGACCAATTCCATCATAAAGCTTAGTAACTATCAAGACTGTAATCCTTGATGTTATTGGGTTGTGTAGCCTGAAGCTATTTAATTGAAAGTGAGTGGTTGACCAATTTTTGTGCACCCATAGAAAGTTTGTCACAGCTTTTCAACTGAAGTGACTTATGAAGCAGACGATGTTCCCAGCTTCACAGAAAAATTACCCTCAAGTTCTCCATCTCTTTTAACTGATTTATCAACAGAGCTGATACGACATCAGAGATAAGAGACCGTGATACAGCACGTCTCTATTGTTTCTATCCGCGAGCGACGAAAATGTATGTACATTAATACAAACTAGGCACATGAATAGTGTAATGTAAATCTCAAGTATTTGCCTTCAAGTCACCGCAGTTTCATGAAATCCTCTTACTGGCTAAGGCTCTTGTCAGGCTCAAATTATGCTAACCGAACTCTACTAACTACTAACTGAAGAGTTTATTACAGCTATGTATTAAGCAAATCAGAGCGACCTTGAACAAGAGTAAAGAGTCTGCTCGGTGCTCAATATTTGGTGTGTAATTGGAATAAACACCAGCTTATCTGACAGCGAGCTTTCACAGGAAGAATGCTTAACATACAATCAAGTGTTTATTCAACACAAGGCCAAAACCCTTTAACTTTCAACATGTATTTATCCGGCCATATTTTCACTAGCAACCATTTTACCAGACAGCTTAGCTGTACTTAAAATACTGTAATTCGGAAGCTAATTTTGCTTGACCTTGGCCAAAGTTTCCTCATTAAAGTGGTTTAATAACCAGAGACATATTCATGAAAGGAGGGTTTGCCTCCACAAAGAGTTGCACCCTGATCTCTGACAGCTAAGTCAGAGCAGGAATTCACAACACAGGCAAGTTTAGAGCTTCAGCCTTAATCCTCTTGGCTTCATTATAATACACTGAGCTTTTAAAGAGATCACAGTACAGACGACTTCTGCTGGTTTTAATTTCACACCAATAGACCTAATTATCGAGTTTTCCCTGGTCCACAGCATTGTGGCTGACAGAGGAAGTCTGAAAAGTTCATCTGCACTGAGAAGGAAAATCTAGTGCGATTTACCCCAAGTTTATCAGCACACCATAATAGGGTAAAAAAAAAAAACGACTTTCAGTATTTGGGCTAATTAGAAAAGAACAATACAATATGTCAGACTAGATGGGATGAGCACTTTGGTGAACCTTATATGACAAATGTGATGAGCATATGTGTCTTCATCTAAGGAAGGATGAGCCAGAGGAAAGAGAAAAGTATTGTGTATGATGCATTATTACACTTGATAACAACAAATATACCTGTCCTCCCATTTCTTTGTGCAGTTGATGAGGTAATCTGAGACCTTCTTGATGTTTTCTACATCGCCGTTGCAGTAGGAGTGAAGGAGGGGCAGCCTGGACTGGATGAGAGAACAGGAGGCCTGGTCCATGCTGCTTTTGTCTTCGTGGAGTGAGTCGTGACTGTTGAGCTCTGACTCTGATAGGATCAGGTCCACCAGGCTGATGAGCTCCTCTGAACTGAGTCGCAGCACAAACTTCTCTGTTTTCTTCTGCACAGACCAAAAAAAAAAAAAAAAATACATGTCAGCTGTCAGATGTCAGCTTCAGCAGAATGAACTACCTCTGACTGTGGTCTCATCAGAAAGGTAGGGACAACTAGGGACTTTGTAAGTGGGAGTTTGATCCTACTTGAGGGATCTTCTGGTCACGTCCTTGCCAGATACGTGGGATGTGGCTGCACGCCCACAGGAAATCCAGGGCTGATGATGGATCCAGTCTGAAAGACGTGACCGGCATTTAACTCACATCATGCTCAATAACATCTAATCAGAATCAGAACACATTATTTCTGTGTGATTACATCAATCTACTAAAGTCATACAAGCTATCACTGATAAAATGATAAAATTATGTACTTGTAGTCTCTGCGCTTGCTGAGAAGAGCACTGATACACTGCAGGAGGGTGGACCAGTTGGACTGATGTGTAAGCAAGGCCAAAAGATAAGGTCTGTAGGCAGGACTGCCTCGTGCCTGAAATAGAGAAACCATAAGAAAAGATAAAATATATAAATATAAATACCAAGCACACACCTACTCCACTGTGATAAGACAAGTATATTATCTGCCAGCAAAGCTTATTTTACCTTACTGAGGGCAAACAGCAGTTTTTGTTGAAGGTCTGGACACACTGAAGTGACCTCAGGGTCGAGATGCTCCAGCCAATCGACCAGTAACCCAGAGCTCAGTCCCGACTTTATCACTTCTGAGCTGCTGGCAAAGATGAAACTGAAAGGTTACATCTGTAGAAATGTAACTGAACATCTGTTGAGTTTCCTAAAGCTTTAATTAAGCCTCATATAAAAATAATGTACAACACAATAGAGCTGCATACATTATGCACAGTGTTTGGAAAAGTTCTCTGGTTCGATACAACCATCAAATCCAACAGCCCATCACAACAGAATGATAGAAATGGTTAATTACTGTTGTGATGACACAATAATATCACTAATCCCATTACTTCTACAGTTATATCTAGATAATCAATTTCCTGGCTGTATTCTGCTCAAAGGAGTGCCTAGACCTTGCATGTGACAACGAGTCTCATGATGCACCGCTGGCAGGGTTGAAGTGAACGTAACATAGAAAAGATTCTGTGATTTTCACAGTATATAAATCTGTAAAGCAAACAGAAAGCTGCAAAACCAATTAAACCTTTCCGAATCAAATCCAACAGCACAAGTTTACGAGTGCGAGAGAGCACATACAGCGAATAGTGTTTCGCTATTTTTGTCACAGCCAACCGTGTTTGTCATTTAGTCCCGTCAAATATGAATGTTTCTTGCATGACTTGAGAAGGAAATGGAAGTTCGGTGCTCACTTGTTTGCGTCTACTTCCTTTTTCACAGCTCGCTCCTCACTTTCCTGAAGCAGCAAGGAAATCACCATGGCAACAGGGCCGGCTGTCCCATTCTGTGTACCAACAGTCATCAACAGAGACAACAGCTCCTCCAAATATGGCGACTTCACCTCCATCAGCCCTTGTAACACTGAGAAACAATAAAAACAGCATGATTAGTAATGCGCTGTCGTTATTTACCGTGTGCTATAAAGCTAGCTTTTGTGTCCTATTGGCAGCAAATTATAGGTCTGTATCTCGAGATGTTCACCAGCAAGCTTCTGATTAAGTACACACAAATCGACCAATTCATCACACATTTTATTCAAGGGTGTGGCTGCTGTTTCTCACTGCTTTGGTTTTTGTTTCATTTTACTGTCTGGTGTTTACGCCACTGTGGAAACAAGCAAAAATGGTTCTGGGAGTATTGAGTTGTTCAATTTTAAAGTGTTGAGTTGTACACCTACAACATTGAATATTATTTTTCCTTTATTAAAAGCCCCCTATAGTGTAATAACCATAATTAATGCCAGTCACTACTAAAAACACCTTCATTTAATTATGCAAAATAGTTGGCATTTTGACTTGATATATGAAAAAACTTTTACTTATTAAAGCAATGAATCAATTTTCAACATTGTAGAAATTAAAGTTCTGTGAATAAGTGAACTCAGTGGCTAATACTTAGAACACTAGGTGTGATACTCATTTTAAACTTAATGCAAATTCAGATCCACACTGTTTCCATTAATACCTTTCCCAATGAGCTCAGCCTCTGCATTACATCTCTCTCCAGCCTTCAGCATTGCGATGATGGCTCTCACTGGCACTTCAGCGTCTCTGCGATACGCCAAAGCCTCGGCCAGGTGGAGGAAACCTGTACGCACTGCAGGGCAGAAACTTCTATCACTCACTGTTTATATAAAATGAATTCATCAGCATCTCGAAAGATATATAAAAGAGTTGCTCACCATCATTGTGCCTGTGTTTGTGAGAGTTCTGACCAGCAAAGGATTTGAGCAAGGTTTTCAGTGGTCCTGCCTCCACAGTTGGATTGTCTAACCAGATTAACATCTCAACAATGACCTTGAGGAATAGTGAGGAGAAAGCAATGTCCTGGGACACGAGGCGCTGGAAACAAAGGACATCAAGCAGGAGAAAATAAGAAACTATGCCTCCGCCAACCAGTCAAGTTGCAGTTTACATCCATGTCTGTACAATCTCATATTTGTTGTATTTAAGGGAAGACTTTGAAGGAATTTAATAAAAAAGGTATTAAGTGTATTTTCCTTCTATGTGTTCACATGCTTGGCAAATAAAGCTGATTCTGATATAACACAAAGTTGTAGCCATGACAGTAGACAATGCTTCAGATATTGATGATCGGACAGACAACCCGAAAACATCGTGCCTCCAGCTACAGCTGTCACTGGTGCGGAGGCATAAAAATATATGTAATTCAATGTGCAGAATTATACAGTGTTTGTCGGCATGTTATACCTGATAGAGGTGAAGTTGGCGCATCAGAGGACAGGAGAGGGCGTGGTTACGGTGCATTGACATGACAATAGGTCCTGCGTGGGTAGAGGTAAGCAGGGCTGCAAGGGCCTGTAGGAGACGAAATGCCAACCCGCCCTGCTGGATGTGGCCCTGCTTGGCCCGCATCAGCTCTTTAGCCAGGGCCTGCTGCAAGGCCAGGGAGAGCTGGCTGGGAGGTGGACCGTGCCAGCGAGGGTCCACGTTTAAAGGGAATATCTGTGGAAGAAGCGACAACAGAAACAGGTCAGTCAGTGTTAAAGAGAGGTTTAGCCCAGTGTTATCCAAACAAATCATAAGGCAAAGAGATGAGAAACAAACAGTGAGTAGTTTCTACCTGAAGCATCATTCCAGTTAGATCATCATCAGGACCGACCGCAGGAAGCTGACTGGCTGCTCTCATTTTAACAGAGCTGTGGGGCATTTCTACGGTAACTTTGGCCTTACTTGTTTCAGCACCATCTGTGAGGAGGAATGTAACCAGGATATGGACTCGTTTAGAAATATTAATATTGTTGAACTAATTTACAATATTGTGAGTCATCTTAACTACTTTCATGAGAGTTTAACATTCAATTAATTCCACATAGAAAACTATTTGGAGGATAAAGCCACTGACCTCTGTGTGGAGGAAGAGAGGAGCTAAGTAATCCATGGAAAGTGTGCCCCCCAGTGGCACCTCGCTCATGCTGCACCTCAACCAGGTGGGCCATGTAGTCTATTGTGGAAGAAATACAAAATGAGATTAATCAAAAGCCCCGTTTCCACCAAAAGTTCCAGGTACTTTGGACCCAGAGGAACTAATCTCAGGGACAAAAAACTTGGAACTTTAAAGTCCCTTTAGTGCAGTCCTGTTTGCATTTCCACCTTGTCCTAAACTGGTCCTAAATTGATATGAGAGTACTTCCTTGTTTTATGAATGAAGCGGCACACAAGTTGAAGCAGCCGTGTTGTGTGTGTTTGAACAATCAGCGATGGTCATCCTTGTAAACCCCACCCCCAAAGTTCCTGTACTTTTGGGAAATACTACCCCCCAGCAGGGACTTTTCTTGTGGGGTAAAACAATCCCCCTGTAACTTAATTTAGACCCTAATCCCTCCGGTGGAAACGCAGGTAGAGGAACTGAGTGCTTCAAAAGGTTCTTAGTACCTGGAGCAAGTTCCTAGGGCTGAACACAGCTAAAGATTGTAACACTATCAATCTTGAAATCTTAAAATGCTTCAAGAGTAGAATATCTGCAGCCAACTCTTACGCTTGTCCATGATGTTCTGCTCCAGTGTCTGTGGATCATGGGAGACAGCCTGATCCAAATACTGAAGCAGTTTACTCATGCTGGAGACCGGAATGCCGAAGGACTGTACGAACAACAGCAGCTGCTGCGGCTCCAGGTCTTGCAAAGCTGAGGGAAACACATGCATTGTTCTGTTAAAAAGTCAAACATTATACACTTGGTGAGCAAAACACATTTTTCTATATTATGAGAAGTTGTACCTGCATCAACTAATCGAGAAACCTCTGATCGGATCATCCTCAGTTTCAACCAATCAGGCAGCAGAAGGGCCTCCTCTGACGTGTCGACCAGGAAGGCAGTGGGTAGAGGTTTCTTATCGGGAAACCAAATGTCCAAAAGATTGTAGAAGTCACTCTCTCCTGTAATATCACACAAAAAAAATACATATTAGTATGTTTTCACAGTGCCTTTATCAATGCAAGGATCCCAGTGTAAAGTGAACAGGACTACCTTTAGGAGGCCCAAGAGTCAGCAGGATAACCATGGCATGGACTACAAGGATGTGCATTGTGGCAGTCTCACCCGTAGTCCACCGCAGAAACACCTGGTCCTGAGATTCTGACTGAAAAAAAAGACCAACGCAAAGATTTATAAAGTGACTCCATCCTTTTAGATTTCCCCAATGCTGCCGGCATACAGTCATCAAACAGGGATTCATCCTCAGTTCCACTCAAAATATATTTTTCAAATCTGCTCATTGGTTCCTAAAATGTTTATTTTTTCTTGCACCTAATCCAGTAAGATCAATCAATAATCACAGGAAACTTGTCAGGTCACTAGGTCCAACACTGCACTATTTTTTATTGCAAAAAGACTTTGGGTATATGGAACTTTATGCTAATTTTTAAACATTTCCCTCACAAGTGAGCAAGTGAGGATCTACAAAAAGTTTCCCTAAATGTAAGTGACAGTGTAGTTCAGTTAGTAAAACAACTATTGGCAACGCTCACCCAGCTATAGAGATCCTCTCCCTCCTTGGTCTTCCTCATCCTCTTGATGTAGGTGGAGAAGATGGTGAGGAAAGCACTGAGAACAGCATCGGATTCGGGTCTTGTGGAATGTTTGGAGAACAGGCTGTTCATGATGGTGGAACGCTCAACGATCAGCCGGGCGACATCCTATAGAGAGCGAGAGAGGAGAAGCAGATCCATGTTAGTAAAGCTTCAAGACAAATCTGATTGAAGAAATATATATATATATATATATAAGTTGGAATTTAAGCAACTCGCCGTGATTACCAGAGCCAAGTCATTATGGGAAGCCTGCTCTTCCACTGGTGCATGCTGGGATAGGTAGATGAGATAAGCGCTGATGGTCTGTGGATCTGTCTCCATGTGGATGGCCTTGGAGGTAGCAGACAGATAAAACATGCTTTCAGAATAAACTCCTCACTTATCCTCCTAAAATAAGTAAATAATTAAAATATTGACAGCTCACTGGTGAGACAGACACTGACCTGCTGCAGAGCAGTAGACGTCATACCCCTGACGCTGTCAAACAAGGGGAGCTTTGGGAGGTCTTGTAGCAGCCACTGGTACCCGGGCAAGAGCTCGGCATCTGTCGAGTCTTCTTCCATGGGCTGGTCCCGCTCCTCTCCGTCCTTCAAGCCTCCTTCACTCAGAACCAATGACAAACCCTGCACACAAATATATGATGTAAAATATTTTTTTAACAGCAACACAATGCTGTTAGAGATCATAAGATGTTTCCTGCTTCCAGTACAGTACCTTCATAGCTAGGACTCTTGATGCCACCTGAGAAGAGCTGAGACGGCGCAGGAAGTAATCCAGCACTTCACAAGTTGTCTGTTCATCAGCTTTAGGACCTAACAGAAGATCCTGGAGCCGTCCAAGTAGCTGCCTTTGCTTTTGTTGTCTCTGACAGGAAAAACATAATTCAGCATTAGTAAAAACTATTTCATACCCAGCTGAAAATAACTATAAATAAACACAATTATAAATTTGGCATGCAGAGTGTTACTTTGAGAGCAAAGATAAATAAAGGCCTGTAATTAAAAAAAAAAAAAAGAATTAATCGTTGCTGCATACTTGTCTCTTCTTGGCCCTTTGCTCTTTGCTCTCTCCCTCTTCGTCATCCTCTATTGGCAGACTGTCATCTGCAGCGTCATGCAGAAGGAATTCACACAGGCACTGAACTGGAAGCACGTCCAAAGACCCCTCACTGGACTGGACCAGATCAGCCAACCACGGCATGGACTGAGAGGAAGCCTGTGAAAGGATTCAACATGCGTTACGTTACAGGACACAAATTGACAGTAGAAAGCAAAATAATAGTGTGATAGTGATGTGATAGTTCCTCTTGTATAAGCCAGTCTATATGCTTTTAGGCTCAATTTATCTTTTCGTAACCAGTGTTTTAGCTACCGACCTCTCTGTCGATACGTTTATATGAGACAAAGATTCTGTGTTTTTCCATCAGTTTGAGATTTGAGACGTGTTTTGAGATGAGCAGCAATAGCTCAACGTGCACATCAAACAATATAGACTATTCTTTGTCTATTATGACGGAGCTTTCTCCATGTGGTTTATTGCAATTCTGCTCTCTTTAACTTTTTTCCTCACAAATAACATACACAAGATTAGCACCCTTAAATGCCCTCCTTTCATTTTATATTTTCTTGGGTGTGAGAGAAAAAAAAAACTTTTGCTTCCACAGACCAAGAATCTTCAGGAAAAGATGGTTAAACACAGTTTGAGTTGTAGCAGTAGTGTGTAGTAGTGCGTGCTTCCCATTACCTGTCTCTGTATGATATTGAGGAGGAAGTCTGGGTTGCGGCTGCGGCAGAGGAGATGGCCGAGGCGCAAAGACTGGTTGAGGCTCTTAACCTGCTCCTGGACCTGAGGTGGAGGTCGACGAGGAGGACCCCTGAAAACAAACTCAACACATGAGCTCATCTTCCGGTCACGCAACTAGTAAGAACACTTTTATCAAGATTTTCTGAAACTTAAGTGCTGATACAGCAAAATTCTAAACAGTTATCTCCTTGTGGTAATAGTTTGGATTGTCTGCAGCATAAATTTATTGTTAAGGCTGCAAATTAAGCTGCCCTCGCCTCAACCAAAAAACCAAAAACAAAAACAAACTTTCAAGTCCTACTTTAAGTACCTTAAAAAGGAGCTGGAACAAAACTGAGACAAATAGGATGCTGCTTATTGGCCTTCTTTGCAATCTTTGTATAGGACATATGGCATAATAATACAGTGGGCAGGCCTGGCGAAATGCTTACTGGTTAAAGCCTTGTATAATGCTGTGACTATCATGACAAAGAGAAACAAAATGATCAGTGTTGAAAATGTTGCACATTTTTCTAGTAAGTGATTTCTGATTTAATAAATGTACCACAATAGAATAAACTTGAGTTAAATCATGCGCATAAAGTAGTTCCACTTGGTCTCTTACTGTGGGTCCAGGCTGGTAAGCTGAGACAACAACAAGCTGTTGCTCTCTGTGATGGTCTGTTTGGTGGAAGCTGCTGCCAAGTGGCTCTCAAAGGCCAGGATCTCTTGTTTCTCCCTCTGAGAGATCTGCAGCTCGCGGTTGATCATCTCCGTCTTTGTGTCCTCGTCGGCAACGGTGCAAGGCGGGAAGGTATAGTTACTGTGGAATCATAGAGGCGCATGTGTGTGTTAGTCGTTCAGCATCGTCAACATGAAATCATTTAATTATAAATGGTAATTTTCACCTACTTTGTCATAACCATCTCCATGAGCATTTTCAGTGTAGGATAACCATCCCAGGCAGCCAAGCCTACAGAAAGAAATGTCAGATAATATACCATATTTAAAGAAATTATTAAAATACACAGAACTTAGCATATAGTCTTGTGTATGCAGCATAGAATTTTGATTGTACCTATTTTCTGTGGATTAAACGCAGCCACCACGAGCAACAAGAGCCATGCCTTCCAATAAAGCGTGGATATGGCCAAATTTGGTGGTTGGTACCTTAAACATTAAGAGTCATTTGTTATTTTAGACTGTAAACTGTGTAGCCTGTAAGTGTTTTGCAAGCCAGTAAAGACGTTTGTAGTACCCTGCGGGCAGCTGAATGTTCTCTGGGTGGTGGTATGTACACAGATTCAGCACTGCATCAATGAGTTGGATCCTCTCCACTTTCAGGACCTCCAGATCTGTTTAACAAGAAACAGTCAGTCAAGCTTTAAACTGATATGCCAAGAAATATTCAAATTATAACAATTAAGACCACATTTTCCTTTGTTCATTCTTTTCCTAACAGTCATTTTCCCGACTTGTAAGGATAAAAAGTAAATAAATAGTTGGCCCTTCGTAAGACTTACACTGGCTGTTCATTAAACTGAAACACATGTGTTTACCAAATGTCCAAATATTCTGCCACAGGGTAATATACACAGCTTTAACTTTGATCATAAACAGTTACAGCCTAAGTGGATCTTCACACACCATCAGACTGAACTCCAGCAGCCCTCTTAACCAGGTGATCTGCCAGCTCCATGGCATCGGCCGGGCCCAGAGGCAAATCACGTGACAGCCCGATCACCAGGATGCGCATCAGCGTGTCCTCCAACAGAGGCACCTCAGAACAGAGGCGAAGGAAGAAACTGAGGAATGAAAAAAAAATCAGCTTAGCAAAGTCACAGTGGTAGATAGAGTCATTAGAAAATGTGGAGGAAGACTCACTTTCTGTCACTCTCAGGAGGCCAGTTGTCCCACTTGTAATATGTCTCAGGTTGCTCTGTGAAAAGCACTTTGTGAAGGCTGCGGACACGGGAGAGATCCGATAAATCATTCATAATATAGCTGAAAACACAGCTTGTGTAGTCTGAACAATGCAAACTGTTAAAATAAACACAGATACATACCAGTGGACGTAGTCTTTTGCACCAACTTTGCTGATGGTTGGAACCACAGTGTGAAGCCACCACACAGCGTCTCTCTGTATGGCAGCTATCTGATTCTGAAACGATCTGAGGACCTCCAGATCTGAAGCAAACCAGATACACGTTGAAGGAAAATCTAATCACGCTTACAAGGACTAATAAATATGCCATTAGAACAAATAATCATCGCTCACTCTTCTTCTCTCCTTTGTCCCATGCGATGCCAGCTTCTTTGACCTGAGCTGTGATGCCCAACATCATGGAGACGGTCAGCAAATCTGTCACCTGGATAACAAAACGTTCCTATGGGAGAGATGAGGATAAACGGTTTCAGAGTCTAAATACGGTGAGACTGCGGCTGAAAAGAGGAAGGATTGAGGGATTTTCATATGCATTTACTTTGAACTCCATGTCCACATAGCTGGCCTCCTTTCTCTCTTGCATTAAACCGAAGCAGAAAGACTGGAAGTTAATCTCATGCTTGGTCTGTTTGATGATCTCCCTCAGCAATGCCCGGGAAGCGCGGAGGTAATCATCTTTATTGGTTAGCAAGTCTTGGAACACCATCGCCAAGAACTAGAAACACAAAGAGACGGGAGGGATGCTAATTTAGAAAAGACAATGCAAGCACAGAATTTCATAGCCAAAAAATGAAAAAAAGACACAAATGAGCATCTTTCCAAGATGCTACTGTTTTAAAAAGTAACATTACTTACAAATGTATCTGATTTAACAATTGAAAAGGAAAAAAAAAAACACCTTTGGAGCTTGCTCTGGGCTGTGCTGCAGCACTGTGTGGAGGACTTGCATGTTGTTGGGATTCCTGGCATTGGACAGCTCATTGAAGATCACAAGCTTCACCATAGTAGCCAGGTTGTCTCTGTGTGCATTGAGCAGCTCCCTAGAGATTTACAGCCAAAGCAACAGTTAGTGTAAACCAGTGAGTAAACAAAAAGATAGAGGTAAAAAAAAAAAAAGAGAGAGACTCCACAGACCTGACACAGAGCATGTAGTGGTTGAGGAGGACTTTAGGTTTGAGGCGGATCTTGATCAGGTTGGAGATCACCTCCATGTCATCAGATCCGTGTGTGTTGCAGTTCATACACAAAGACATGAGGAGGTCTTGAGCTGGTCGAGTCAACTGTACACACAAAAACAAAGGAGTGAGTTAATACTTATCAATTACAAGAATCGAAATGCATGATCATTTTACATTTATCACAAAAAAACTGCACGTGTGGCAGTGCCACAGGGGTAGAAGAAGATAAAACACACTGGTAACAGAATGTATAATGATATTGGCACCACTGAATTAAGTATCTATATCATGATGCCATTGTTATGGTGGGCAACATATTGTGATAGTATTGTATCAATAATTATGTAATTCACTCCCAAAAATGCAGTATTTTAATACCGACAGAAAATAAAACCAGTGAGATATGTGAAATTCAGTACTGCAGATGTCAGCGTATTCCAGGATATGTGTTAGACCTGTCACCTTTGGGTTCTGGAGCCACATCTCCAGCCTCTGCACAGCCATGAGCCGTGCCTCTTTGTAGCCACATGTGGCTGTAAGCAGACGCAGAAGATTTCGAGACACGTTGTCCATCGGCTGCCTGCGGTTTAACTGATCCCTGAGGACGTCAAGCACATAGTCTTCCACGCTCTCTGCTAGTTCCTCATACCTACAGTACGCCAGAGGGTGAGACAAAAGACATAATGGTCCAGGAAGTCAGTACAGTTTTTGCAAGAATCATTAAAAATAATTTATTTGTCATGAGTTAATATCAAAATCTTATCATCTAGAAAAAAAAATATGACGTAATGTAATTGTACATTGTAGCATACCTGGGCATAACCTGCCCATCATCCTCAGGGCTGAGTTTCTCTTCTGCTATCAGCAGCTCAGTTTGGCTGTCGTCCTCATCAGGGGTTGAGGGGTGAGGGCTGCTACCTAAAATAACAAACATAAAAACCCAAAAGAAGCATTACCAATCAGCACTTGTTTCTCGCATCAGCAAAAAACAAGCCAGTGCATTTTCTCAATGTACTGTACCTGCACTGAGATCTCCACCAGAACGGCCTGTGTCAGCCTGCAGAAGCATACTTTTAGGAGGCATCTTTGTGCCAAAAGCAGTCTGGATGTTATCAACAAAATTCTTACAGTGAGAGCTGTCTACCCAGATTCTTTCCCCCAGAGAGTCCTCAATGTACACCTGAAAAGAAATATTGGATTAACATATTGTAAAAAAAAGAGTTCATACATATCTAAATTAAAACAATGAAAAAGGAATGTAAAAATCTGGAGTTATTAGGAGATTCTCACTTTGACAAAGATCTCTGGCCAGTTTTCGTCCTCCTCATAAGCTGCCATTAGCAAGTTGCATGCAAGAACAGACACCAGGCTGTTCCCCTTCGCTTTAAAGTTGATAGAAGCATCTCGACGCAGGAGGCTGCACAAGGCCTTGTGATCAAAAATGTTTCAGTTAAAACATAAGTTAGTATATTATGCAGTTACACAGAAAAAGACTCAAGAAAGAGAAAAATGTGTGAATAAACCACCATTAAAAGACTGAAGTCAAAGGATCAGTTGATGTAGATTAAACTATCAAAAATCATCATAAAAAAAACATAGGCTATCTATGTGCATACATTTTTTTCATGACTTTTTTCAATTTTCATCATATACAAAATCTACCCCATTTTTTGTACTTTTGCTATAAAAACTAGTAAGGACTGAAGAAAAATATATATTATAACATTATAATTGGTCCCTGGGTTATTTTTCCCTCTAAGCATACATATTACAGCATACACAGAAGTCTTACCTCAATAATTCCTTCAGTAGCGAAAACGTTGGGTTTGATTTTGGCCAGAAACATAAGGCTGAGATACAGTGTGATGTCAGGTTTGGCTCTGTTTAATTTGAGTTGTTTCACTGCTCCACACAGCAGTCCCTCGATGCGATCATCATTTCCTTCTGACTCTGCAGCCTCAATCTCATCCAGCAGCACTGCTGGTGACACTGTCATAAAAAAAGAGAACATGTAAAATATACAGCACAAGGTTTGTAGCATCTTGGAGTCAGTGTTTTAAAACTTGTCACATAAATAGACATAAAGCCAATGACTTACCTTCAATAGGTACCACTGATGGCTCCTTGATCGAGGGTGATATTGCCCTCTTGTCCACAGCTGCAACATCAGCGAGTCGTCCCAGGGCACTGACTGGAGGGGTGGTGGAGAGTTTGGGCCGCTTGGCGAGACTGGACAGACCCGATGAGGAGGGCAGAGTGGAGGTCGTCTCTCTCTTACGGTCAGCAGGTAAACCTGTGGCTGCTGGCTTTAGGAGGACAGCAGGGGCTTTGGGTTCTCCACCTTGACTCTTTGATCCAAGGGCAATGAAATCTCCTGGTGGAGGGTGCCCTGGGAAAAAAATTACAGTAACTCGTGAGTTTTCTCTGCTTAACTACAGTCATACAGCATTTACATAACACTGGGATTGGCATCATACCTGATGGTTTTGCAGCACTAGGGCGCCTGAGAGTTGTCGGCTTTGGACGATTCATCTTGAACTTAAGTGGCAAAAGTCAACACCAAATTCACAGCAGGTTGAGCATGTGTCATTGCCTAGTCTGTGTATGAGACAAACATAAGAGAAACACACTATTAGCTAACGTACTAGCTAAGACAATCAAATGGCTACAGGTAAGTTAACATTATTTAGCTAGCTAACGTTAGCTAGTTAGGGCCAATAAGTCAAAATAACTAACCACCTAACTTTTGAAAAAACATTAGCGTTATCGACCGACACTTCAGTAACAAAAAGACTCAGTCTCAGCTTACAGACTTATACTTGTGCTATAGTATATAGTGGACAAAACATGCTACGCTAACGACAACAAATACGGCTAAAGCTTCATGTTCATATGTAGCTGTTGGCAACTTTAACTAGATTAACAGTGTCAGGTGTTTGCAGTACCTACAAATGACTAAATATGAATCCAAAATGGCTCACTTGTTTTAATCGGTTTCATAAAACTGGTCGTTGTTAGCCCACAATATGCACAATATCAACGTTAGCCGAGTCAAAGCTAAACAAGCTGAACGGTAGGTTCTTCTTCTCTGTATTAAAGATGTTCGCTAACAAACATTAAAGCTCATACCGCCACCTAGCGCCAGTTGGTGACAGCTGGTGACGTCATCGTTTGATACCACTCAGCTTTTTAATTTTTAATTATTTTTTTTTTAAACTTTTTTATGTATGTAAAATTTGCCCATTGATAAAACCAGCAGAACAAAGAAAATTAAATCTTGTTACATTCAAAACGCCAAAAAAAAAAGTCTTTATCCTCTAGTTGTAACCTATGATTCACAGCTCATAAAATGCTCCACCTAACACACACTCATGATTAAAAATGCATGTTAATGAACTCAGCTCCACGAATGTCAAGGCAGATACACTCATATCAAGCTATAAAGCTAATTTTAAGCTATAATTAAACTGGGGTATCGGCGCACTGTGATTACAATAAAGCTTTCAAAGCAAAGAGCCGTTAAATCAATCTTTACATAATAGTCTACGACCATAACTGAACAAAAACAGTAACGACATTGCAATACCAAAGGTTTGTCAGCAGATGTCACCATTTTGCGTCAAATTCTTTTTGCCATCTCAGTCATCACTGTTATCACAGTCACAGTCTTTATTGCATTGTGCTTACAACAGCCGATATTGTGCCTGAAATGAGAAAAATCATCCCTGCTTTCCTGCAGCCAAATCCTCTTTCTTATTTAGTTTTTTGGCTTACAGCACAGCATACTTCCATAGATAATCAGACTTCAGTCATTAGCTGTTTTCTAGCTGGATAAAATAAAAGAACAAAAAGAAGGGGAATTAGATTATACATGAAGGTAAGTTTTTACAGTGACATCTTTATATGTCTGTTTATATTTCTATGTCTTCATTATAGTACAGTATATTCACTTTGATGCCTAGAAAAGCAAACTAGACAAATTCCACTACTCTAACACAGGGTGGCAGCAGTCTCCACTCTACTACACTACAATGTCCTCATTTCTTAAATCTACAATGTGCATGTGTATTCTCACTAGAATAGAATTTTATCATTTGTATCAATATATAAACATTTATGAAAACCTAACAAAAAAAAAAAGCTTGATGTAAACAGAAATTATCAGCCCTGATAAGAGTACAGCTTTTAGATCTATCGTAGACCACACACCTGAAAAGGGTCAGCACCAAGACAAAATAAGAATAACTTTATCATAACTCTGCACAATTCAGCACTGATAACACCGAACAACACAGCGACCGCAGAGCGTACCTTCAGATCAAAGCCAAAAGGGAACAAGACGCAGATTTCCTCAGTCTCATGTCATTAGGCAAGTTGTAAATCTGAAACTACATGATTATGAGTCAGACTCTAACATCATGTAGACGCAGTGATTTCTGAGGAATCATAGTACGTAATCTTTCACCATTACCACTTGAAAAATGTTAATGTCTCGAGGAAAACACAGTTGGAACATCAAAGCTTTGCCACCCTCAATAATGTCCATATTTAGTCCCGCCCATGGTCAGTGGCGGTGATTTGTTCATTCCTTGAACATTGCTAAGCCCTGAATAGACTATCAAACATAGAAACAGGCCACTCTCTCCCTGACTGTGTTTAACAGAAATGCTGGCTGCACTGTTTTATGTCCCCAAAAACCAACATTTTGGTTTTGCTGATCAAATTGTTTTCACTATGGTGAAGTTATAAGAGGATCCTACAGCACTCAGTGAATATCAGGCTGCCATGGCCTGCTACAGCTGCTGCTGCCACCACTACTACTGTAACTTCACCATGTTCATTTCCATGCAGCTTTAACTTGCCAGCTGGTTACGTAAAGTGTTTTCATATGAAACACATTTTGGTGAAGTCAGTGGAATGTTCAGTCAATGTTCCAAATTAAATCTTGTGTCATATGGGAAGTCTGCAAAAACAATTCTTCTTACTTTTGAAATTACATACGGCCCATGCTGTGCCAGAGGCAGCTGTCTAATGTGTCAGGCATTTTCAGTCAGCTATTCCTGAACAATGCAAAAACATTCGGAGGAAGAAAACGTGATAACATTTCATGTTTGTTTTTAGTAGGGGTTTTTTTGTATCCAAATCTAATTTATTTGGCTCATTGTTAATGCTATTACTTCAGTTTGAAAAATACGTGTGGTCAAAATCAGCCTTTCACTCACAAGGAGGGAAAAAAATGATCTTCTACAACAGGGGGCCTCTTTGTGCCAGATCAGATTTCTGAGTTCAACAGTCTGAGTCAGAAAGAAGCAAGATTAGGGACTCAATGTTACTTCCTGTAATCCAAAACTGCCTGTAAGTACCTGGACCCCACAGCTCGCTTGATCTGACAAAAACCCTTACAAGTCTGCCGCACATGGTTCTCTGTTTTTGTTTTGTTGGACTCAGCGGGTGTATTTCAGGTCATCTATGTACACTGTTGCCAGATGGACAGTAATTGGGTGGTATGGCATTGACTGAGCAGCTGGATGCCTGACTGATCTAAAATATCACTGGTGGTCCTGCAGAGACTTTGACCAATTTTGTTTCTCTTTGTCTGACTGCTGGTAAATTCTGCGGGGAACAGATAACATATACACACGATTTAGTCCTACAGTCTTGTTTATGATGTTTTTCTTTTTGTTTATATTGTATATTTTCTGTACTGTATCCTGTAGCCATCTCATCTCATCTAATCTCACCCTTTCTGATCTCTTATTTTATGTAATCTCATTTAATCAAATGTACTCTCATCACATTTTATCTCTATTGTAATGTAATGTAATCTATTCTCATCTCTAATTTGATGTAATTTAATTGCATTTATATCTATCTACTGTGTATCTAACATAATCTAATGTTACTCTCATCAAATCTCATCCCGCCTCACCAAACACGTCACTAATCTCATCTCATCCTATCTCATCTAATCTCATTTTTTAATTTAATGTAATATAATCTCATTTTATCTGTAATATAACCTCATGTCGTCTGATCTCATCCAATTGCATCTAATCTCACTTCTCATCTAATGAAATCTAATCTCATTCTCATCTGGTCTCATCTCATGTAATTATATGTAATCTCTATTGTAATCTAACATAATCCAAACTCATCTCATTTCATTTCATTTCATCCAATCTCATCTCTAATCTACTGTTATGCAATCTCATCTCAAATCTGTTATAATTTAATGTAATCCCATCTAATTCTATCTCATCACATTTTATCTATAATATAATGTAATCCAATTTTATCTCATTTCATCTCATTTCCTCTAAAAATTCAGCTTGTTATATTACCTCGAAATAGAATTCACTCCCCTACAAAGCCCTACATTTTATCCAAAAAAATAAAAATAAAGCAGATTAGCACCTGGATGGATATGGAACATTAACAAATAACCAAACACATGAACAAAACAACCAACAAGCACAGCCAAATAGCATAATTTGGCGAGTTACCTTGGCAGCCAAAATGGATACCAAACAAATGCTGCAACATAAAAACATTATCTAAGTTAGAAACATCTGGAGGCTGTATAATACAGTAGCCCCTCTTTGCATCTGAGCATCAAATGATGCCTGACTTTAACTCATTACAGGAAGGCTACACAAAGAAAATGGTGTGTTGTTGCTTGTGGTCAACATCATGGGGCCACAAAGCAGGTTACTCATCTGATGAAGTTTATGTTCTTTTTACTCGAAACATGCTCCAGTGCAGATGAAAGTATCAGGCTCACCATCTCTCTCTCTCTCGTAAAGCAATTGATTCCACATGTGGTTCAGAGGAAGAAGTTGATCTGTTGAGTCACTAACCTTAAAGCATGACAGTCACCAAAATCAACACCAACATGCATATCTGGCACACGTTCAAGGAAGAGGAGATGGATTCTAAGGAGTTAGTCACTTTTTGCTGGAAGTGGGCTTTTGTGACTTGTATGAGGGAGTGGTCCACTTGTGACTCAGAATATTCAATATTCAACGTCTTTTGCCTAACGTCAATGCTTTGGAAAAACAGCAAAAGTACACACAATAAAGAGACCAACTGTTCTACCTTTTTTTTTTTTTTTCTTTTGGACTAGTCACACTGGAAAAAAATTCTAACTTAACATTTAATGTCATTCACAAGTTACATTTTATCTAAAGGCCAGAATTGCATCATGCATATGATCCAATGTGTATGCTATATTTGTGTGTCTGTGTTTCCCCTTTTGTCTCTCCAGTGGCTAAACATAGCACCATTAAACAGAAACCATCATGGAAAAAAACTGACTCCTCAAAAATGAAGCTGAATTTGGCCTGAAATGGGCAATTAAAAAGCTTGAACTTTTAAACCATAAGTCCTACAGTGACTAAGTTCACGTTGTTGTTTGTCTACATAACTGGTTAACGGACCATTACAGTTCATTATGATGGAATTTCTGATAACTTGTATTTTTTAAGAAGGTATTTCATTTTTTTTTTTTTTCAGTGTTTATTTCATTTGCACAAATCTTGCCTCCAACAACTGCTGGGTTTAATAATGGATGTGACTCTTTGTAAAACTGAGCATATTTCACATCTAATTTCATCAGCCCTGCTACACAGGACATCCAGATGTAGATGGTTAACTTTTCCATGCATGTGTTATGAGGGTGATGACATCTGTGATCTATACTGGTTGTTTAATTCTGAGACAGGGTTTTGCATTTCTCTAAATTCCATAAACACAACATGCCAAGGATGGAATATTTTATAATAAAAAATCTACCTCAGACAACATGTGCAAGAAATGTGAGTATTCCACATAAACATTTCAGTCTTTAAATATCTGATCCAACTCATATTGGTCCAGTCAGCAGAAGGAAAAAAAAAAAAACTGGAAAAGTGACTTTTCCTCTTCTTTTTAGCCTTGTTTGAACTGTGCAGCCCACAGTGTTTATAGTGTAAACACACTGCATCTGTTTTTAACAGGCACCATAGTCTGAAGCAACCTCAAGAGCTTCTGATATCTAACAAACGAACAGGGAAACCCATATGAAAGTGTGCAGTCCTTAAAAGGCTCCTGACTTCACATATTTACATTCAGTACTTAATTACCCAGAATAACCTGTGACGTTACTGGCAGCAGTGCAGTTAAAATAAGAGAAATCCTGTGACTGCTGGGCTACTACACTGCATACTTTCCTCAGGAATGGAATGCTGCTGCTCCCAAGTCAGACGAAGGGAGGAGGTCGCTGCTTTTTCTCAGTTAATGCACATTTTTGAATACCTTGTAGTTCAGACCTGATCATAGAGCCTGCTTATGGGAGGGAGGGGAGGGGGGTCATTAGCCAGAGAGAGAGAGGTGATTCATTTTGCAACTGAAGCTTTTATTGAGTATTTCCTTCTCGGCTAATATTGGCAACATCTACTGACTTTGTACAGATTCGTTTTGTAAAGTAAGCAAAAGCAGTCGCCAGCAGTATCTATTTTCTATTTATGGCTCCCCCCGCCCGGCCCCCCTTCCCAGACTGACGTCAGCAGAAAGTTATTTTCATGAATGGAGGGGGCGGTCACGAGGAATTGGTGACGTGAGTGCTTGCGGAAGCAGAGCGTGGAATGTTGGTACATTGTTGTTGTTTTGTAGTTAATTTAGTACGAGGATACACCGCTGCCCGTCTGCTAGACGCTTTCTACCAACTGTGTCAAGTTACTTCGTCGCCTGTATCGGAAACCTACTCCGCCAGTTTTTACGCATTCCGGTTCCACAGACATCCACAGAGGTGAGGTTGTTGTTTTTTTTTTTTTCTTTTTTTTTTGGGAAGATGTTTTGACATTCCTTTCTAAATTGCTCAAGTTCTCACGGTGACATATCGGCGCATGCAGACAGGCTTATGTTGATCACACTCGTCCTTCACGTAGGATAACTTTTGATGTTTTGGTTATGGAAGCTGATGTTGACTACTTTTTAGATTGTTTCAGTCGTGCGGACACGTGTTGTGTTGGAGTAACTTAACACAATACCCTCCCAAAAAGTGGCTCAGAGCTTGATATATTCGCTTATAGCCTAGGAAGTGGGGAGAAACTGGTAAAAAATTGTTTTTAAAAAATTGTTATTTTGTTTCTACTTTCTACTTTCTGTTTTGCCGGATTGCAGCCATTTGAATCAGCCTGGTAATTTTAAAAATGTATTGAAATTGGTTAATTGTAAGCAACTCCTTTAAAATGATAATAGTTTTGGCAGTCTATGATGAGCACAGAAAACGTGAACATGTAGGCATATTTAGAACATTTAATGAGAAGATAAAAATAAAAATTACGCATTTTTTGCCGAATGTTGTTATTACTATGCGCCACAAAACCACATATATTATAAGACATAGTGGTTTTAGTTTGTCTGGGTTTGTTTATAGACTACTCTTGTCACTGGAGTGAGCTTTCGGGGAAAATGGAAGTGAAATAGACTGACCTGCCTGTTGAAACTCATATCAAATATTTTTACATCCCCTTTCATTCTTGGGCTTGTCAATATAGGCTTTAATATATGCTACAATAACACAAAATATCAGCCTACTTTTGACATTGGGGGGGTGGGGGGGGGGGGGAAACACGTGGTCTGCATTTTAGACATGTGGGACAAAGGGCACGATGTGAAGTTAGACCACCAGCGCTGGCCGGCCTACACAGGAGAAACAAGCAGTCACTAAAGAGCAGGAGGAGCGCATATTTCCACAAACAATAAATCACTCCTGAAGAAGAAAAACCTTTATCTTATCTCTCTATTTAGCTATCATGAACATTTATCATTTCACGACTTGGTTAAAGATAACTGTGTCTTGAAAGCACAATAGAATAAGTTTTTAAAAAAAAGAAGCTTTTTTATAAATAGTTATCTAATAATAACACATTTTTACCAGAAAAATCCAACCCATCGACTTTTTGTTTGCAACTACATCACTGGATATTATGTATCAGCCCTTTGTCTTTTATTGAATAACTTGGACTTGTGACCTTTTTAAGGCCATTGGTATGAATATATGGAAAATATTTGTCTTTGAGTAATTCGTTCCATTAAGATGGTCACAGATTTGTGTCTGGGAGGCTTTTTTGAATCACTGTCGTTTTCTGGTGGGTGCACAGTGTCTGCTACTTAGAGAGGGAGTGGGAGTGGGTGCACTCCTCTGTCATGAGGTTAACATGTGGTTCAATCAACAAAGTGATGAAGTCCTCTTTGGATGCAGAAGTAAACGGGTGGCTGACTCATTTCACCACCAGCAATAGTCTGACAGTGACAAAGCAGTCCAGGAGAAATTCCCCCGATGACACAGGATATAGTTTAACTGTCACCAGTTATATACTATTTCTCATTTTGCTGGTCAGCGGTGATGGATGAAAAGAGGCATAAATGCAAAACGATTTTGTGGTGGAGTATTGTGAAAGTGAAATAGTTGTGGTTAGTGATGCGATGACTCACAGGGAACACGTTGGCTATGATGTGTTTTGCTCTTCTTACTGGAAAAAAGATGTCGACTTTTGCTTATTGACTCTGGAAGCAAGGGATTTTATACACAGCTGAACATGCCAAACTGAGTGTATACAGGCAATAACAGATGAATGTGTGAACAGGCCTGTGGTGCATCCATCCAAAGTGACTCCCTGACAGTTATATAGAGTCTGACTGCCCACTCTGCCACCCACAATGATTTGCATCCTGCTTTTCTGTCAGAATGACTGGATCTCAGTCCTGCTGCTCTCGCCTCAATATGGTCAGAGGTGTGGCAAGTGTAGAGTTTACTCATTTATTTATTTTGTGGGACTGTGTTATTGGGATTTCCTTGTTGGGGCTGACTTGCTGATTCAAAGATCTTTTTCCTTGGCAACTTCCTGATTCCACTGTGACTCAAATTACATGTTGGCAGCAATACAAACAAACACGTTATGGGTCTGCAACATTCAAAATGCATGCTTCGCTGTCACATCTCGGCTGTTCTTGTGCCAGTGCCTCAGCTAGTTGTTTTGAAAGAGAAGCATGAAATCTGGATCAAACAAGAACTGGGTGATTGTGAACATTATTCTAAACAGAGGAGCCTTGCTTTGTTTTGGTATGTCTCATTTGGAGATGAGAGATGTCATGTAATATATGCTCTTTTTCTTGGAAGCAGAATATCAATATTTCTCCTATTATCCACATATTATTGGTATTAAAAGGGAGGACAGGCAGGTCCTTATTTTTTTGCATTCTTGTCATTTCTTTGAATCCCAGCGTCCCTAATCTTTGCTCAGATATTCGGCGAGTTCTCCTCCCTTTCCGCGGAAAAGTTCCGGTGGTCATGCCAACCATTTCCAAGGTTCTCTGTACTTTTCCTTCCTCTCCGCGAAACAACGGGATTTTCCAGGAAACGTCAGATCGGGAGGGTGTGATTCCCTGCCGCTGGTCGTCGCTTTTACCAGTAAACAGCATGACTCACTGCTCAGCTATGCTCTCCATTTCCTTCACATAATATCCCACCAAATGTGCTGCGCTGGAGAAAGAGCAGAGTGCAGCGCGCCCCATGCAGTCTGTAGAAAAACCTCTCCACCTCCCTGAGAAAAATGCAAGAAAAGCAAGAGCTTTCACAGAGAAGCGTATCTGGCTGTCAAGGGCAGCGACAAGTCTACCTTCTGCTTAACCTTTACCTAAAGTGAAACAAATAGAAAAGAAAAACAGAGAGTCCAGACAAGCCAACTCTGCATTTATCACAAGAGCATGAGCGCATAAGTCTTTGATATGCTGTTTATTTTAGGAGAAGGCTGGGCCCCTCAGTTACCTGCTGTAACTGGAGCATTGCCTTGAACTTGACCAGATGCCTGACATTAAAAACATTAAGATGTGGCATCAGTGAACAAATGGTACAAAAGTTTTGTACAAATGGCTCAAAACTGACTTTGTCGACTTGTGCCATGTAGAATTCAGTCTTCTCTTGGTTCTGTGTTTTTCAAGACTTATGAAAAAATACCTTGAAATGATCAAAAATAGCCCTGAAAGAGTCAGTTCATCAAAGCAATGTGTACACCCACTGTAGCAGGTTAACCAGAAAACATTCTGCTTTCCACAAATGGGACACCAACTTAATAACAACCATGAAATGTGTGTAAAGTGTTTGTAATTGACAGTTAGTTAGTCACAGAGTTACTCTCATTTCATTCCTCGTGTTTCTTATCTGCATCTTTGTGACAGTTTATTAGTCAAGCTTTGTTATAAATGAGTTATTGCATTGTTGCTGAGTAAGTAGTACATGTTTGAGCAATGAAACATTATCTGCTGTATGAGAATAGTAATAAAGTAAAATGAAAGATTTTGTTGACAATGTCTCTTACAAAGAAAAGTGTTTGGACTCCCGACTTCCACACGTGTGCACACAGGCTGTGTTTGATTTGTTTGGGCAAGTGAAAGACGTGAGACACTTCTGAATTCCAGACATTTTGTGAATTTTGTTGCCGCTGTTTTACAAGTGGGATCATATGAACTCCACCCCCATAGCTGAGTGCATCGCAGGACATATTCAGACTACATGTTCCCTCTCCAGTGAAGATTTGCATGTGTGCATGTGAGGCTTTGCACATGTGTGTTCACTCAGGAATGTGGTTTTGTTCTCTACCCGCCATCTGTGGCTTTTCTTTGAGGTATTTTCCCAGACTCCCTTACTTAGTGTTGTGAAAAACCTAATAGGAGCTGGTTCTTAACTACACTGAGAGGCCATAATTTGTTGTGAAATATGCCTGTCACGTCTGTGTGGCAAAATAACAAAGGGTGGATTCGGCATAATGTAATAAAATTGCTGTTTTTCCTCTTAAGAAACTTGGGCATCTTGATTGGGAAAACCTTGTCCCTCTGCTGGTTGCAAAAACATAAGCACATGCCTAAAGAATTTCAAGGAAACAATCTGGGCTCTTGGTTCAAGCTGGAGGCCTCTTGTATAAAGAGAGGGAGGCCCCACACCACTTTTCCATGATCTTTGCAAGGAATATACCAAGGGACCCCCGCTGACGCAATACCACTCAAATTAGGCGTTTTAGGCCAACTTGCTGTCGAGGAATGTTACATATTAGCTCTTCATCTTTATTTGATGCCTCTGAAATCACAGTTATGCAATTCTTTACTCCCCGTATTGCAAAATGAATGAAGGACATCAGAGACCGTAAACAGGAGTTTCTGTGGTACTGGGTTTAGCTGTTTGGTGTATTTGTCGTCTGTTTCTTCATTTTTTTTTTTTTTTTTTTCCAAGTGAGGATTCTTTGAGGTTCATCTGTTTTTGACAAAAACACCAAAATGCATTCTGTAGACTGTGATGTTGAATTTAATCCATTATAAGAACAATGACCATGTTTGGTTTCCATTAAAGACAAAAGGGAGCACAATTATTTTCACTCAGCATCAGCAAATCAACAATTGCCTGTATTAGTAATATTTATGCCCGTAGAATGTGAAAAAAAGATAAACATCTCGAAAAGAACAACCACACCCAGATTATTTTCCTCTCTCAAAGCTGCAGCTAACAGAACTGCAAAGAATATTTGCCCTCTTACTGAGGTATCACTTATCGCAAGCTCACTTAAATTGTTTAGTTGGCAGAAATTTGTGTCAGCACTGTGGGCTAAATATATCCACCAGAGTTAAATAAGGGCATAGAGCAGCTCAGGAAAGCCCAGTGTAAGAGGATCCAACCAGCGAGACACAGCCCTAAATCGATAGAGTACATTGTCTCATAGCAAAAATACACCAGTGACTATAAAGGAAACTATTTCTCTGTGACACTCTATCTTCAGGAATGTTCCACATGCGTATCTGCTGCCCTGTAAAGTTCAGCATAACTGTAAATGTTATGCTGATGTGATGGTCTGTTTTAATGTCTGTGATTAGGAGGCAGAGTGGTGTGGACTGACTGAAAGAAAAAAAAATCATGAGACTGCATGAAGGGGAAGCAACAGGATAAAGAGGAAGATCATTACCAAATTGAGGAATTTTGTACATGAGTTGCATTTAAGTTACCGGCACAAGTTAGCTGGGGTATGTGCCTCTTATTTGTACTATGTATAGGCTCTGTTGCGGTTATGAATGAGCCTTGTTTACCCTTTTGGTGACCATGTGACTCACACTCCCACGCCCATTTGCAGGGCGTTTCCATGGCAGCAGTCGAGCATGGAACAGTGCACTAGTCAGCCTGGTCTGCAGGTCCTGAAATGGAGCCTTGGGGGATGTGTGCCTCTCACAGGATCACAGCTCAGCGCTCTTCGCTTTTTTTGGCCATGGCAGCAGTCTGGAAAGCATGTGCTTCACTGTAATGAGCGTAGGGAGGCTTTTTCTAAAAACTGCCCTGGCAAAAATCGCCTAGGCAGAGAGCTCAAATGCAAAGTTCTAAGAAGAGAGGGAGAGAGGTTGCCTGTTTCTAATCTCGCCTGGTCTAGTGAACTACATTGCCAGGGCCCTCCTCCTGTTCACGAGTAAACATATAGGTGCTCCCCAATGCTGGCGTTTAATGGGGTCATGCTGCCCTCTGCTGGCATCTGTGGCACTAACACAAATATTGACACATGACGTCACTGTGGAATGTTGTTGTGACGTCTGTACAGTGAATTTATAGGGGTGAGTGCCAATATAGATGTCATTTTAGCTCCCATAGCACACCCAGTGCCTGCACTACACAGTAATATGCAGAGGTGGAAGAAGTATTCACATCTGTTACTTAGGTAAAGGCATCAATACAAGAATTTAAAAATACTGCATTGTAAGTAAAAGTCCTGTATTCTTGAGTACAGAAGTGTTGTTAGCGAAATATACTGGAAGTATCAGAAGTAATAGTACTCATTATGCAGCAGAAAGGCTCCTCTGTGTGTGTGTGTGTGTGTGTGTGTGTGTGTGTGTGTGTGTGTGTGTGTGTGTGTGTGTGTGATTTATTATTACAAATTACATTACTGGATTATTACTAACTTGTGCATTTACATGTAAGTAGCATTTGAATGTCATAGCTGGTTGAAAGGAAGTTAATTTGAAACAATGCATAGTATTTTATAAAAATGATCATATGTTTTGTGTGTAAAATTTAGAAAAATCAATCTTTAATGTAGTGGAGTAGAAGTATAAAGTAGTATTAAATGGAAATACTCAAGTAAAGTTCAGTACTTGAGCAAATGTGTACACTAAAATGTCTTGTTTCACTTTTTTTTTTCTTTTCACTTCTCAGTGTGTCTTCTGCGAGATTCTGGCCGGTTGTCTGCATGCAGGGAATGACGACTAATTTCAAGACGAGCAAAGCTTTAAAGGTAAGTGTGAGATGCATGTGTTTTTAATGGACTCAACATCCAGATGTTGGTGCTGCTGGTGCTGTTCTTCATCCATTGCTCATGTCTCATGTCCCGCAGGTCAAGAAGGAGGCGGGCGAGAATGCCCCGGCGCTCAGCGATGATGAGCTGGTGGCAATGTCTGTGCGGGAGCTCAACCAGCACCTGCGTGGGCTGACCAAGGAGGACGTCGTGCGGTTGAAGCAACGGCGACGGACCCTGAAAAACCGGGGCTACGCCGCCAGCTGCCGCATCAAACGCGTCACCCAGAAGGAGGAGCTGGAGAGACAAAAGACAGAGCTGCAGCAGGAGGTGGACAAGCTGGCCCGCGAGAATGCCAGCATGAGGTTGGAATTGGATGCCCTCCGAGCCAAGTATGAGGCCCTGCAGTGTTTTGCCCGGACTGTGACCCGCGGGCCCCTCTCGCCGGGAAAGGTGGCCACCACCAGCGTCATCACCATTGTCAAGTCCGCCAACCACAACAACTCCAGCCCAACCCCGTTTTCAGCTCCCTCCTAGTGTTGACAGGACTGGGCTCTCCTTCTCCTGCCTGGTCCTTCCCGGTTCTGACCCAGCCTGAACCCACTCATCCTGTACTGAGAGGAAGCTCAGTAGTTAGACTGGGGGATGGAATGGGGTGGCAAGCTCTATGTGATGTTATGCTGCATTCACAACTCTGTCTCCCTCCTTCTGTCTCTATCACACAATCTACATTGTCTGTGCACTGTGCAAACCTGGCTCCCCGACCCCCAGCACCGGCAGGGTATTGGGCCTCTGTGACCTCCATGACTGATTAGCAGAGATTTGCTTTTACTCCAGTGTGGAAAAAAGTATTTGACATGCCTCACTGTGGCAGCACTGGCCTGGGACAGCTCTTATGCTTAACGCTATTAAGCATAAAACACGAGAGATTTAAGTAGTACGTATGTGACAGTAAAGCTATCTGTAAAGCCGATGCCAAATCCCATTTTCTTTCTGTAAAAGTACATATTTACAAGTGTCTCAATGTAAATTGAGCCTTTGAAACTGTTGCCTTAAAAGGATCTATGAGTGATCCATCAAAATGATTTTCTAATCCTCACATGCGGTTTAACACATTGAGGTGTTATCTTTCCAGTTTTGAGGTCAGGTGGACACCTCTTCACAGCCATAGTCACCAGTGGTCCCTAACCAGATGCCTTTAAGTGCCAGCCAAACACAACACCAGATGTTTTCACTGATAAGTTTCTTTTTTGGAAGGTCTGAACAGTAAAAATCACCTGGTGTGGTGTTTGGTTGGAGTGAAAACCTGCATACATGTGGCTCTCTTTGGCCGTTTGTGAAGCAGTGTGCTATGCAGTTGATAACTGACCCATTTTTAGCTAAAAGGCTCCACTAGTGACATGCTATTGTTTATCTTTCAGTCTTGGTTATGCAAAGATTTACTTGGTGTGTCAAAATGTCAAATAGAGTATTTGCCAGTGAACAGCAGTCAGTACACTCAGTAATGACTTCTATACATACAATGATTGTGGCCTAATTTGGTAGTTTTGAAGTAACATTTTCAATTTGTGTTTGAAAACTTTAAAACCTCCATTAGACCTGAAGTCTTTGCTGGAATATATTGACTCCCCTTCTAAAATACTATTAAGGAGGATAGTTTGTGCCTTTTTCTCTTCTATTGGCAACTGCACAAATATAAATCTACCTAGTCTTTGTGTCAGGTGGATCAGTTTTTTAAAAAAAGGCATTTCCACGGCATCTTAACGTTTGATGTCATGATAGCTTATCCATTGAAAGCTTGACTTGTGTAAGTATTTGGGCAGAAAAGCTGTTCAGTTTGTCAGGTGGTGCTGAAAAGCGTTTGTCTAAAAAAAAAAACTTATTTCAGTCCCTTTTTTGTAGTTATCCATGTTGTTGATGACATAGGAAGCAGTTGGGAATATGTTGCTATCTTTGTAGTCCCTTTTGACTCAACAAATTATTCACAATTTCTATTTCAGAAATTTCAAAATACGAAACTATACTTAGACTTGAATTGGTACACTACAATTTGAGCTCGGAAGGTTTTGAGCCAGATTCGTTTGGCTTCAGTTGTAATATTGCCCAGTGTCTCTCATTATATAGCACTTATGGGGAAACTGTAAATTTACAGTATAAAAGAAAAAAGATACAGTAAGAATTCACAGGGCTAACAGAAGCTATTGTTGCATTTCTGAAGTTACTTGGGCTTAATTGCACGATGATTGAGTGTGGTGTGACCACTTACTGCAAGGTCAAGCTTAATGTAACTAAGTATGGCACACTTTCTGATATGTATACCGCAGCACTTATTGGGTTATGTTTTGCCTCTTTCTTTTATATATGCCACTCTTTGGTAGGTAATCCATATTGGATATAGTGAAAATGAGAGAGGTCCTTACAAGTGAAATGCAATTCAGCTTACTTCCTGTATATTACAGACTCGGTTTTCACTTTTATCATGAGAGAAGAAATGTTAAAGCTCCCACTGCCTCCTCCGTTGTCACTTTACATTGAGAACTCCGTCCAAATAGAAATCATTCCTACTGCTGGGTCACGAGAAGTGCTGCTGCCGGTGTTGGTAACTCTGAAACAGTAGCTATTTACCTTGCTTTTGACACACTCTTCTGCAAGAGAACTCCTGACGCCCATCTCTAGAAACAGTGGTGTCATGACAACTAAATGCAGTAAACACCTTGCTCCTGTTGTTGCGTTTTGAGATATTTAAATATGTTCATTCACTTGAAATCAAGCCGTTCTTACCGAGGATCCATTCCTAATTTGGAGTGAAGTCAATAGAGATTGTTCATGTCAGGATTTTCTCTTGGCTAAGAGGACATGACTGTTCTTCCCCTGTTCCATAGCTGCAAAGAACAGTATGGGGAACTTTGCTGCTGTACAACCTGCTGTGATTTTTAAGCAGGGGCATTGCTGTGTTCTTACTCTAATTTTGTATTTTCACTTGGTTTCTATGTTGATACATCCTATGTTCCCTTTCTGATACTTAGTTTTATATGCATATACAGTATATAAATATATATATATAAATATATATATTACATATTTTTCTATATTTATGTTACTATCCTGGGAGTGGTGTGATTATGTAATCATTCTTTGAAGTCCAATTATGTTGATGCTGACCTTTTTCTGAAACAGATGTACCCACATTTACAATGAGAAAACTATTCTCATAACTTAAGGCTTTTTATGTGAGTATTTATGCCCCATGAATAGTTCTTCTCAGCACATTTACTATTTGTCTAATCCACAAATTGGGCAGACAGTGACTAAGGTTACATACAGGCTGCGGCTAATTATCTCTAATGGTAAAGAATTAACTGCTAAGAAACACAGAAATGACATTCAGACTGCTGGTTCACATTGTTAGTGGACAGCAAATGTGCATCTATCCTATTTTACTTTATTTCACAGATTTAAATGTGATGAAGTGAGAAGTTGCAAGTGAAACTATGCAAAGGAAGTTCACAAATTTGACATAATTTCTGGATCATTTAACGCAAAGTTTACTTTAGCACAGAAATCAAAGTACATCATTCAACAGAGGAGAACATTGGTCTGATGTGATCAGACTTAAAATAATTACCAAATGTTCAATTCTCTGTTTGGCTCCATTAGTTGAAGAGTTAATTAAAATAAGAGAAAATGAGCTCTTAAAATGGAGTATTAACCTGCTTGTAAAGCTAGTCTGTTATTGTGGACTTAAAGACTGATTTGACATACTTTTCTAGAGGATCCAATTTATTTAGTTGACAGTTTCAAATAATGATTATGATGATGATGGTAATTTTTGGCTTTTGTAACCGCTAAGAAACCTTACCTGAAAATAATTCCAAAGCTGCTAAAGACTGTCCATCCAGACTTGTATTGTTTTAAGTTCTGCTGAAAGCCTGTGTGAAGATTGAGGCAGAGAAATATAAAAATGCATATTACATGTTTACATAAGTCAATTTTCAGCACATTAGGGTTACAAGACATTGAAGACAACACTGCTTTAAGTGTTCTCTCACAAACCTTTTAAAACATTACAGTGACCTCTTGTGGTAAAAGCTTCAAAACCAAATGCTGTAAAATGAAGCATTGTTTAATTTTAGTACCTATTTACTGTATTTGGATCTAAGGTGAATGCTTTTTTTTTTTTAGCAGCACACCTTAAAAATAATACAAAAATGGATAAATTTCTGTGCCATGCCATAATAACAGACAAACCTCTCTCCAGGTGAATTAAGTATTTTATTGGTGATACAAACGTGACCCAGTGCAGGTCCATTCAAGCTCTTACACTCATGTTGCTTTTAGGCTAGTTTACTACAAGCAAATATTTGCCAGATGTAATAATTTCTGTTTTCTACAAGCCACATTTTTGATAAAATAAACAAGAGCAAACCTACATTTTAATATGAACCATAAACAATGCAATGAGGTTGCTCTGTATATCTTGAGGAGGTAATTTTGTTTATTAATTTAAAAGTTGCTCCTGAAAATATGTCTTTGAGTTAATAAGCTTCGACACAAAAGCTTAGCCAGTCCTACAAGCTATAGTATTTAACTTTAGGCTTGTAGAAAGTCTGTTTTAGTATAGTAGATTGAAGAGTTCAGTTCCATAATAGGAGTGGAGCATGTTATATGGGGTGAATATGTGGGTGAAATAATGGATGAAATACATTGAATGTTAGTTCAACAGCAGCAGTTTCTATGTTAAGTTTGTACTTTAGAGATAAATGGAATTTCCTTGTTTTAGTCTCTTGGCAACATGTTGAGACTAAATGAATGACTGTCAGCGAGGACAGTAATAAGGCAGCATAAACTGAATATGTACCCGTCACAACTTGTCATTACTCTGCTCATATATATTTTGTATTTATTTCATTGATTTGTGTAATTTTATTAAAAAAAACACCTAAATTATTTTTATTTTACATTCATTTACGTGTTTTCTCAATGAACTACCCTCATGTACAAATAAAATCTGTATTTGTTTCTGCTCTGATTTTAAGTATGGTAAATTATTCCTATACATTAGGTCTGCTGTGTCTGTGTTTTGTTTTATTTTTGTTTGTTTTTTTTGTACTTTCAAATAAAGCTTTTTTCTTCACTGAAAAGTGCAAAATTACTCAGTTCCAACATATGTGAGTTACACAAGCAAAATTGTTTTATTCTGCACAAGTGCCAAACAGGAGTAAGAAACATGTGTCAAAACTATTTTTGACAAAAGTATTTTCAAATATTACTGTGTACCCAACTGTAAGTTCATTTCTGCTTTCCCAGAAAGGCAGCAATCATTGGCACAAGAGGGTATCTTAAACTATGAGTTGACACACAAACTTGGACACTACTGGTCTCATGTGACAAAAACAAAAATGATAACATTTTAAATGACAAAAATTGACATTGTACAATATAGCAGATTTTGATTCTCCTGACTATTCCTCAACTACACACATTACATATATTAAGCATTTTCCAATTCATAAACCAGAGATTTTTTTTTACACAAATAGAACATATTAAACACCACAATTAAGCATTACACCAATCAAATTCTGTACATATTTTATAATTTTATAATCCCTGGAATATGGAATTATAACATAAATAGTGATGTGAACACGAGAAAGTTTACAATAGTGCAGAAGCTACTAAAACTACTGTCTAGTTGCACTGAATTACACTCTTTAGCATGCTGGGAGAATTAATGAGAATAATACAACTCCCACTTTGTAGGAGACTGGTTAATCCAATTTGTCCATGGTACGGTAAATACAAAGGATTCAGAAGCGCGATAGTCTGCAGTTTGAAGTGCCTGCTCCAAAACTAATGTGTCTTTGAATGAATTCTTCCATTTGTCAGGAAACTGTGCAGAGGAATGCTCAGCAAATACTTCAAACAAGCACATGCGAGAGACGGTCCATGAAGTGTCATTCCCAGCCATCGCTGGCTTCCCTGCTTTTCCACCTGGAGTCACATATTAATCATCTCCTCTTTGAAACTGGCATGAATCAGAACAAACTTCAGACAGCCAGAGAGCGAGCACTGATATAATGACAAAAACAGAATCAGGATCGGCGCTGAAAATCCAGCGGCTTGATTTACAGAAAATGCGCAGCTCCATACTTTTGTGATACAGTAAAGGTGACATGTCATTTTCCTGTGATTACTGCTGAGGTGGAGACAGATCAGTTCTCTGGTCACTGAGCTATCAATTTCAAAACTATTATTCATTTCATCCTCTTCTTGGTGCTTAAATTATTCATTAAAACTGGACAGAAGTAAGCAGCCCATCTTAAATACTGGGATCATGAAAATTAAACACCTGGATTCAATCCAGCTTCTTGTGATATGCGATACAGCTGTTTCCCCAGAGGGTCAGAGATAGGGGTGGCAAGGACAAAAACACCTGGATCTTGCTGGAAACATGCCTAGAACTCATCATCGGAAGTGATCAGCATGATTTTGTCAGACTTGCGGGAGCCTTTGTTGCCTGTGGCTATTTTTCCGTTCATGTTGGGCTGGACCACTTCCTGTGTGGACTGCTGAGTGTACTGCTGGTAAGCTGGGGAGAAGTTATGGATGGCATCCTGCACCATGTCTCCAGGGTTTATGGTTTCCTTCAGACCGCTGGAGATGCTCTGCATAGGGGGGATGTTCTCTGTGGGAATAACAAAGGAACGGGGACAGTGGGAGTTTCATGGTTAGACAATCAAACATTTGACTGCTATGCTGCAGTTTTAAATCCCTGAAACAAGACAATCAATCTGGGCACCTGAATACAAATGAGGGGGACGTCAATTTGAAGTAATTGAAGAACTGTGCGTAATAAAAGGTGCTGTTTCTGTGCAGAGTTTAGAGGAGTTCTGGAGTGCTGGTGTGCTCCGGCAGCATACATAAACCAGTCAAAAGTTTGGACACATCATTCTCTTGAATGAGAATAGATGCCCTAACTTTTGAGTGGTGCTGTATGTTATTTTTATACTGTATACCCTTAGCTTAGCTAATGATTAATTCCATTATCAAATGATTTGATGATTATTTTGTTGATTAATTGTTTAATCTAAGTAAATGTCAAAACAGTCAAAACTGCCCATCACAAGCTGCCAGACCCCAAAGTGTTACTTTAAATTGCTTGTTTTCTCCAACAAACAGACCAAAACCCAAAAATATTTAAAAGATACCCTCTGGAGTTTTTGACCAATAGTAGCGCTATGGAGCAATGTTTTGTTTGTATTGTGCACTTTCACGAGCACGCGGGCAGTGCAATAAACATCCTGCCCTTGGTTTCAAGCTGTTCCATAAATCGACGGTGGTGATAATGTGCCAACAAAGCTAGAGAGGAAGACGCCTGCTAGCAAGCAGACATGGATTTAAACAATACAAATTTTAAATGCTTTAGGAGTAGAGAAATGTACTCAAAACCTTTGGAAGACCTCAAGGAAACACAATGTGTTAATGAGAAACACTGATAATAAAAGATAAAAGTTTGTTTGTTTACAAGAAAACTTCACAGGGCTTCTTTAATTTACTATGATATAAAATAGAAAGACAGCTAATCTTCACTAATTCACTTTGGCTAATTCATATGCCAAAGCCAGACTTTTGTTAATACTTCTACTTGATTTTTCAATTTTAATTTTCTGTTGATCAACTAAGTGATTAATAAGTGATACTGTAAACTATCAAATGTAAGACATATTAGCAGTAACATTTAACAGTCACAAAATGGATATGATTTATTTTTCTTATTGTGACTTCTTCTCAAGCAACAGTAAATAAATGGACTGAACAGAATCCAAAGTCTCCACTGATGGTCCCTTAGCACCCGGCTGTGACCTAGGTTGAATTCATCCCCGTACTAAAAGGGTATCCAAAGCAAAAAAACAAGAGCCGGCAGACATCCACAGCCTTCTGTTTCAGGGTCACTGGCAGTGCTGTCGGAATTGGCTTTTGGAGGTGGCAAAAGAGAAGGGCAAGGTGGATTGGAGAGGGGGGTACGGGGCCGTTAGGCACGGTCTGCTGAGTTTCGGGAGCTGAGGAACGGTAAGCCAGATGTGTGGCAACGTCTGCATTCACACACATCAACACCTGCAGGTGGGGAGGTGCAGCAACAGAACTATAGTGATAAGGTTAGTGCCAAAAAGTTCAGTTACAGGAAGGGAGAGGATGTTTGAAGCAATAAAACATATCACAAAGAGGAAATGTAATAATAAGCTGTCAAACATTTTAGAGAAACATTATTATTATAACTTAAACTGGATGGTAAATGCGATGAATAATGGAAACCTTTTCATATAGGCGAGAAGAATGACCGCTGATGAAAACCAATAATTTTATGTCATTATCTTCTTTGATTTTAAAAAAATAACAAGTATCAAGTTTATATGGAAATGTTTGAATTGTCATCATCACTTCCAGCACTTCTGCATGTTAAGCAGCTCTAGGGGACAGAGGGTTTCCTACAGCAGGAAAAAAAAAAAAAAAGGCAGAATGATTGATATCGCTGCGGAAGGCTTTTCCCTTGCCTTCCATTTGTCTTTTACTTGCGAGCAGCATTGACGTCAAAGGGGACTGCTTGCTCCCTGCTTGTTACTGTACTCAGGCTTTGAATGTCTCATCTTCCTCTGCTTTGCTTTACTGGCAACTGTCCTCTGAGCCACGAGTAACAATGTATGCCCTTAGGCCGACGGCAACCCCTGCTGACTTCCAACCTGACTAATACAGCTCACAACAGCACTATATTAAAAAGTACTAATATGTAAATATGGAAACGTACCAGCTTGTGTATCACAGATAAAACAGGGGGACGGGGATGTGAAATCTAACTTTAAAAGTCAGTCAGGGTGAAGTGGTTATAAAACTGCTAACACTTTCAAACTTGTGTCACTCATTATTCTGTGAGGGAGGAGGACAATTAGCCTTGAAACACGTTAACACATTGTCAAGGTTTCACACACTACAGTGCTCACCTGGCACTTCATTTTTCTTCTCCTGGTAGACGGTGCAGGTGAAGGCGTATCGGAGCGCAATAGCAGCAAAGAACATTTCGATGCAGATGATAAAGTTCTGCCAGCCTGCTGCCACGGTGCCGGCGCCGACCTCTTGCCCGTCGATGAAGAGCGCGTTGGGAATGACGCCGCAGCGTTCCAGGATGGCGAGGACCATTCCTAGAAAGCATCAACATTTTCAACAAATTATACTTTTATCTTTAAAGATAGTGGAATATGCAATAAAATAAGCAGAATGGAGGTCTTACCTTGCCAGAAGGATAAGAAGATGACAGATTTGATTGTGAGGAATTTGAGCACTGGCTCATACGGCCTGAGCAGGTCACTCGTGGCGAAGTAGAACAGGAAGAGAGCGTAGAGGGCCAGACTGACTGAGAAGTTGTAGATGATTGTGATGTACAGGTATCCTCCATTCACACTGCACAGAAAGCTCAATTGTTACATATTTGTCATTTAATCATGACAAATTTGTGATCAGTGTGCCAAAATCTTGCATTCGGGATGCCAATTATTGCTTAATTGCCGTTAATAATTTAATCAATTAAAAAAAATGTTAACTGATAATGCAGAAGATGAGGGATGTGCAGTGTAACTGTCAGAAAAAGTACTGCTATGATGCAGTTACAGGCGTGATTGCTGAGCGTCCGTAAGGGCTATACAAATTGGAAAACAAATAGACGTCCTTGCAGTCCAAGGAAGAAAAAAAGTCACTGAGGAGCTGAGCGGCAGACGCTTGTCTAATAACTATATCTAATTATTGTTAGATATATGCAACACATCTAGTCTTACCTAATGTATGTTCTCCAATGAGCTGGAAGTTGTGCAACATTGTTTGCTGTGTTTAATACTTTAATACTTTTGTCAGGGACAATCATTGAATATCAACAGACGGGAGAGGGAGAAGTCATTATTTTGTGTTATTTAATTTGTAATTCAAGTAACTTGGTGTTTACTCAAACTGTTTTCAAATTCCCAATGCACACTGATTATGAGCTGAACATAGTCAGTAGTTAAAAAAACAATTTTATTATGGAAAAACTTGTATTTCATTAATTATTAACAATTATTTGACTATTGATTGTTAATGCGGCTGACTACTGATTAAGGACATTGCTTAAAATTTGTGTCCCTATTTGAGCATATGATGACATCTCTTAGGGTTACTTTGGGCTGACGGAGTGAAAAAGACCGGCAGCTTTTATTTCATATTTCAGCAATATTGCACGAGCAGCAGTTAATGCAACCTTTTCATCCTCCCTATATCAAAGAGCAGTTAATAAAGCCTGTTTGTACATGGCCTTCTTATTTCAGGATGCATCCAATAAACAGGCAGATTTGTCTATATTTTATTGTCAGCCTGCCTTTCTACTCTCTTTGCATTCTAGAGAGTCTCTGGAGGACTCAGCTGTGACTACGCTAATTACTCGCATGCGGTATAGAGTGCGTGGTTGGCTGAAAGCGAATAAGTAAACAATCTGTGAATCATCATGGTTAAAGAAAGAATTAAAAAAAAAAAAAAACTGTTATTTCTCCCTGCTAATTTTGCTGTTGAACTCTATGGAGAACTAAGCAGGAAGAATTTATTCGTGTCTGTCTTTCAGCTTGACAGTAAGAGGGTGATGATACAAAGCTGATTGAAAACGTCTGTCTCGAGCCCTCGTTAAACTCTGCGCGTCTTCTGAGTAGCTTAGAAACAAGTGTTGTCACAGCTGAATCTACAGAAAGAGACGCTGAACTGAGAGGTGGAGAAGAGCACCTGAAAGTAAGTCAGGCAGAGTTTATGAGCGGTAGATTTTATAGCTTTTGATTACACGCTAAAGACGATTTTATTGAATATATTACCCTCTCCATATTCTGTTGAGACCCTTATTGGCTCATATGGTACGCCTGGAAATACACTAAAATTACATTTGTCAGTCTGCAGTTTTTCCCTATCCTTTGTATCACTTGACATCTAAAGTAACAGTATGAAATGAAACAATTCATCTCTCCTTAATAATAATGTGCTTCACTGAGCGCAACATACAATAAGAATTAAGAGGTTTCATTTCAGAATACTTACCACGATTGGGGAAAATGTGCATTATTATATTCTTTAGTCCATATTTCAAAAACTCTTGAATTATTCCTTGCAGTAATGGTACCCAAGAGGCTGTTCTGTGCTATGATTATGGCGGTGACAGTGATATAACATGCGGTTAGAGTACCTGCACACAAGTTTGACCTCAGAACTTTCCGCTTGAAATGAAACCCCTTTTAATTCTAAACATTTCACCGTGCCTGCTGTGAAGAGATAATATAATTATCTCCATTTGCAAATTGCTTCCATGTGCATATAAACAGCAAACAAGCCTGCTGGCAATGACACGGATCCATAAGATACATGATGAATGAAATAATGAAATGGAAAAAAAAAAAAGGAGGTATGGCTCACTTAAAATCTCCATCGTGATATTTGCCAAAGGCCTGCAGGATGATGGTGATGACGGCCATGATGGGTTTGACAACGCAGAACTGGAGAGTCGCCTGGAGAATGCATTACAATTCAGTATGAGACACCCAAACATGCAATGACACTATGAAAGAGGAGGAGGATGAAGGATGAAGAAGGACGTTTGAACCTGTTTGTACATCTAATCAGATGGAAAAGATTTATAACTGCTCGCTGACAACAAGCAGGTGTCCATGTGTCCCAATCTTTTTTTTTTAACCTAACCAGAGGGCATATCTCCCCTTCACCATCATGGCAATGCATTTGTTTCTTTGTTTTTTACCAATATATATAGAGCAATTCAGTACTTTAATTAATTTTGTCACCTAATGCAATGTTTTGAGATCTCTATCTTATCACAGTAACTAAATTATGAGACCTTAATTTATAAGACTTAATTAAAAAAGGCGGTCTTTCCTTCAGTCCTAGAAAGTAAAGCATCTGATACTGACGCCTTACTGCTGATGTCATAATGGTGATGTCAACGGGGACTGGCTGGGACAACAGAGGATACCGGGGGGGGGGGGGGGGGGGGGGGGGGGGTATAGACCTGCATGCAATATCAGACTGAAGGACAGATGTCCTCTGTGTTGTGAATTGAAGCCTGAACCAACCAATTTGACAGAGACTGCTCTAAACTCTCATCACTGCTGCGACACCTGAAAGCAACAGACCAGGAGAGTTCAACTTGATTAGCCGGAGGGAGGCTTTTTAGAATGGCCGGAGTCGGCGGTGGGCTTGACAAAATGACATCAATAATCATTTTTATTGCTGATTTGCTTTGAAGCTTTTAGTACTGACAGTCTTTGCTCGCCCTATGCCTGTTCTAGTGCCAGCTTGTCACTCTGAATATGCTCAGGGAAAATAATTTTGCATGATACTTCCTGACATGCTTGATATTCAAAACACAATGTGCGTTCATAATGCCAGCAGATTAAAAGTCAACTGTGGTTTCTGCCTCAATTTAATTTAGAGTCAGTACCTGCATTCATGCATGCGGACTCTATACAGACTTTAATACTAAGCTACATGTTAAGTCAGTGTCAGCGTATAATGTTCAATACAAATTAAGATAAGAAAATATGTTGATTCTACATACATTTATATAACATGCGTGAGATATTAGGCCACCTTGTCGCGAGCTTGACTAACCTCGTTATCACAAGGCGGTGCATCAAATGTGAAATCGGGATAATGTGCACGTCTATTAGATACATCATATTTGACTTTCCTGTTTTCTGTTAGCAACCTGCTGGCGGTTTCAATTAAAAGATGACCTGAAGCATTTTCTTTTTTATAATTTGTAATACTTTCACTGCAGTGTTCATTGCAATAGTTCACTAGTGGCAACTATTGACAAAACTGATTTTTCATACTCTCCTGAGTCTTAATTAACGGCAACACCTCTCTACATTGTGCGTTACAATGCCGACCTCCAAAGCTGATCCTTTTAAATTGTTAACATTTGAAATATATATATCACAACACAAGACCATTGTTTTTATTGTACTGCTGCTTCACACACTGCCCCAAGCCTTTGTGCCTCTGTCTGCTCTTGCATATTTAATTTCCGCAACAAAACTCTGAGGCCCTTTTGATAAAACCTCTTCTCAACATCCAGAAATATATGAATAATTTTTTTATTAATTGCTTGTGTATTCTGTTCTTGCCACTAAAAACTAGAAATACCACCTTTCAGTTGTACGTCTCTGCCCACCAGTCAAGTTACAGTTCACTTCCATGCCTGTTCAGACTCATAATATTTAATAAAAAGGTATTAAGTACATTTTCTGGTGAAATGGAAGTTATCACTATATTGACATGTATGATTCCAGTGAATAATTTCCAGTGAGAAACATGCTGGCTTCACTTAGAGACTATTTGGATATAAAATGTCATCACTTCATCACTTTATCCTGTAAGACCTTTGAGTGAAACTTTGTAATAATTAGCATATGAATTATTCGTCTTCGTCACAGTGACCTTGACTTTTGACCACCAAATTCTTATCAGTTCATCCTTGAGTCCAAGTGGATGTTTTTGCCAAATTTGAAGAAATTCCCTAAAGGCATTGCTGAGATGTCACATTCACGAGAGAACAGGATGGACAACCCGAAAACATTACGCCTCCAGCCGTGGCTGTTGCCAACGCTGAGGCATAAAAAAGAAAACTCTTACAAAAACTCTTGTGCCACTGCTTGATGATAACATTTGGGAAGAGAGAGTAGAAAAGAAAGTAGAAAAGAGAGAAAGTAGAGAAGCCAAATATATTAAGAACCCTTTTTTCATGCTGATGCAAAACCAGGTGTAGTGCAAAAACAGCTGCAATGAACTTTGTTAAATGGTAGTCAATTTTTTTTTTTTTTTTTTTTGCGATTGTGCATTTTTGGTGTTATCTTGGACCTTTTCTTGCTGTTTTCAGGATGAGTTCTCTAAATAACAACAAGATAGGGTAACACATAGTAATAATGGAAACATATTTTATTGTAAGACAAGTTACTGAAGTTACGGCCCTCATTACAGTCCAACTGATGGGAATCAGTATGTATGAAATCATAAATACAACTAATAAAAATGTAGCTTCTGCCATTGACAGAATTAATTTGAATTATATATTTGTGTTTTAGGACTTTGTGGTGCTTAATGGAGATGAACTTCTCCTCCTGTTCCATTTAATCTGGATGAGAGGAGTTCATGTGATTGTTCAAAGTCAACCTGACTTCACCTGCTGGTTCTGTTGAACACAGAACCACCTGCTATTAACGATTCATCCTCTGCAGTAGCGCTTGATTTGCGCCACCAAAATTGCGAAAAAACTAGTTGGTCACACTCACGTGCAGTTGTGCCGAGAGATTGTTTAATTATTGTTATTTATCTATTTGTACACCCATTAGCTGTAATAAGCACCACAGCTACCCATAGGGTCCACAGGACTGTGCTTGTGCCCAGTTTCAAGAAAATAAAGCCCTAAAGTGTCCTACAATATGATAAAAGACTTAAAACTGAAATGTCAAAAACCAGTTTAGGATGCAAGAACAGCTTATCCTCTAGCCTTATCTCCAAGAACCACCATAACTCTAGGCTGCTTTTCCATATCAGTGATTCATTTGTTAACGCCTCTTCTAATCACAAACTGAAGCTTGTGCAAAGAATTTTAATGTTCTTTACCAGTAACTGGATCAAGGCCTTTCAGATCTTCTGTTCTGCCAGGATCCTATCTGTCAGTTACAGTACGTGTCTGCAGATATTTTATCCAGGATGAGAATTTTCTCTCACCTGAAGTTTTCTCTCATAGAGAACACACTGCTGTTTTCTAACTTCAATATAAGGTTGACAGGCAAAACTGCATTTAATAATTTGTTCAATATATTTATTTGTGTAATTTTCTGTTTATTGAATAACAATGAGGATGACCATTTTAAAAGCAGAAGACTCCACTCACTGTATACTTTTAAAAGTATTCCAACAATGTAATACACTTTTTTTAGAAATACTCTAAACTGATCATCAGTTGTGTTCTGGTAGTTAATTATCCTTCAAATACCATCTATTTCAGAAATGCCACCAGAGAGAAGTTGCAAGGTTTTCCTTTTAAAACAATTCACGTAGGATTCCTGTCAAGGCACATCGAGTGTTTATCACTTGAGGCATTAAAAAAAAGAAAAAAAATCACTTCAGCATGTATTTTGTTTTGGAGACATAACTCTCAGTTCCAGTTTGCATCAGTGTTAGACTGGGAGCTTGTGTAGCATCCCAAGACACTGTGAGGGAGCTCTGTGCTGACAGCTCATATCATCTCTCTGTGTTTATTATCAAGCTGGTTTCACCTGGCCTCAAATGCTTTTGTTTTCCTTTTTTTTTTTTTTTTTTTTAACTAGTGGATGTTATCCTCTGAAAAGCACACAGCCAATTATAACAGCTGTCATTTTTAAGGAGTCTGGAGATCCGGACAAAATGGTAATTTACAGCACAGTATTGTTTGTCTTTCAAGACAATTTGATGTATTCGTATTTTTCAATGTGTGTAAATTTATTTCAGTGGCTTAAAGGAGCGTCTCTAGAGCCGAGATAAGGGGATGATTGAAGCTCACCTGTTTGCAGAATCTTAAAAAGCCGATGGAGTAGCTCATTCCAACCAGACAGCAGGTACCATACAGGCAACTTGACCTGTGAAAACAGCAGGAGATAATTCACTATTCAACAGAAGTCACGTCAACACCGAGACATCATATATTTATCATCAGATAACTGACACAAGTTAAAATATATGTATGGAAACACATATGTGATAGAATACAGAAAAAAGAAGCACCGGCTTGCTTAACATGTTTTTGTTGACATGCTTTGGTTGGCTGTGTGTTGAATGGTTCATTACTGGGTGGTGCAGCATTTGACGGCAATGTACGGAAAGGTGTTTTTAGTGTTTTGTAAACATCATTTACATATATGTAGGAGCACAAATGTTAGAGAAAACACAAACACACATTATAATGTTAAGAGAGTCATAATTGACACGGATAATTGCCAAAAATTGCGTCCATATATTTCATGCAAAACCACCTACATGATAATATCTCAGCTGGGAGTTCGTTACAGGCTTACAACAGTTAATTACAGCTAATTATCCCCAGTCAATTAACAGGTTCATAGAAAAAAAACATATGTAACATGTACTCTATGTATATAAAGTAACTTATGTAAGTAAAGTAAAGTAACATCACCCATTCACTATTTATTCCAGCACACCTTGCATTGTGTTCGTTTACAATATTTTACAATGATTTTTAATCTTTGTTCAGCTTTGTTGTCCTTGTTCTGGCTGCATGTCTGTGTGTTTTCCAAAACATTGTTCTTGGAACTGTGTGTTAGTGCATCAACAGCCACTATAAACCAGAGTCAAATTCCTTGTATGCATAAACATGCTCCCAGTAAAGCCGATTCTGATTTTAACATAGGTCAAAGTGTCATGTGAAACAGAATTTAAAAAAGGCAAAATCCAAACATCATCATCAACAATAAACTGGACTTGTCTGACAAAACAGAGGCACTGGACAAAAGAGGGCAGATTAGAGATTTTCTTGAAGAGGCTCTTTGTTCAGCATATAGAGTATAAAATATTCTTTGCTACTATTATTTGTCAGTATTATTATCATCAACCCCGGAGATACTCTGTGGTCAGTGGTGTTGTGTTTAGGAGGCAGTTTAGGGAGTGTGCAGCAGCAGAGAGAAAGATTAGGACTAATTTAGCCTTGTGCTAAATAACAGCTCCCTATCAGTCTGATGCAGCTACAGCTAGTGCTTGAGGTGCTCTTCATGCTGCTAACCATCCAGACTGTGCAAAGGTATTGTCCCGTTTTTAAAAACAACATTTCATTACTTGTCTAGTAATTTTTTTAACCCTCCTATTGTGTTAGGGTCAAATCTGACCCGTTTTCAAGCTTAGATGTGTGAAATATACTTTTAATTTTTTCTGATCAAAACAAGGCTTCATTGCATCCTCTACAATGGCCTACTGAATACAATAAAACACATTTTGATCATTTTTCTGTCTTTTAATGCCTATAAAAAAAAAAGTTACATCTGTTGTGTTGTGGGTCAAATTTGACCCGGTAGTAATTATGGGTTGTTTATGCACATAAATACACAGTAAATGTTGCCAAACCATCATGAATAACAAAAATCACAACAAAACAAAAATAATAGTAATGAAATCCTATAAAAAATAGTATAATAATATTGTGTTATAATATTAAAATTATGTTTCATGCCAAGAAAGCATATCTACTTGAATTCAATTGTAGAGTGGCACGCAGCAAATATGATCCCATGCACACACCCCCACTCTCTCTTTCACTCCCCACCCCATAGACACACACACACACACACACACACACAAATGTTGACCTAGGTTATGTTTTGGGGACATTACATAGACCTATATTAATTTCCTGGAGACTTACCTTAACCCTAACCCTAACCTTAACATAACCCTAACCTTAACCACTGACCCAAAAATCAACTTTTTCCCCATTTGGGGACACAGCTGTTGTCCCCAATTGGACAAGCCGTCCCCAGTTAACTGATCTTTAGTATGAAATTTGTCCCCAAAAGTAGCCTATGACAGACACACACATATGTACGCACAAACACGCACACACACTGACACAGACACAGATACACATCTCCTGTTCCCCTGTTAGCAGTATATAGGCTGGGGCTTTCTTGTGCTTTATTTCTCACATCTCACCGCACACCGTGACGTGTAAAATATAAATATAAACAAGTTATTTTGGGAATTATTTTGTTTATCAGATCATCTCATAGCCTTATTTGCCTGTTCGGTTCATCATAAGCAATAAAAAATAGATAAATTGTGCCTATTTTAAACTAAAAACGATTTGTACAATGTAAGTTAAATGTGGTCTAAGGTACATAAAATGCCAAAGTAAGTATATATATGTTATGGTTATTGATGAATAATAAGTCACCTAGCAGGTAAAACATTTTATTGAATGATAATTAGTGTTTTTTTTCAGTGCTTGTTAATGAATTCTAACGCGGGTCAAATTTGACCTGTGAACACTAGGTGTAAAACCTTTTCTAACACATAAGGAGGGTTAAACCACTGCAAACAGGTTACTGATGTCCAAGCATTCAAACGCCACTTGATCGCTTGCAAATACAACATAGACATTCAGTCAAATTGAATTTGAGAAATAAAGCAGAGTGAAAGTAGTCAAAGTTTTTATTGATCTCTGCCTTGATTTCCACAGAACTTACATCTAAGGTGTGTTTTTTAGCATTTTCAGTGTAATTTAGCTTATTAATTGGAAGGTGACATATTAAACTTAATGGAATATAGATATACAATAGCAATTACAGTATGAATAGGCTTAATTTGCTACTAAAATGGTTTAACACGCTAACAAGACCGTGAGAACGGCATGCATATATAAATCTTATCTGATTCATCTCACATGCTACTGATTAAAATATACTCAACTTGAACTTTGACAGTATGAGTTATCCTCTCCCTTCCATAAAACTATGCAACATATAATCTGCTTTCAGGAGATTATGAGGATACAAATTATCTGTTGAGTTTTTAGGGATTTAAGACAAAAAATATCGGATTTCTATGGAAATGTTACATGAAAGCCATGTAACAGCAAAGCAGAGCAGTGAACTATTCAAACGCAAGATGTAGACTTTGTGATGTGTCTCCACTGGCTGGAGTTAAACAATGCCATCATTTATCAGGGCACAACATTAGTGTCTCCACCGTCTTAAGAACTTGGCAAAGAGCTGCTGCCCTGTGGCTGAGTCAGCCATAAAACACAACCTATCCGGGCCGGTCAAAAGCCCAGAGATAAAGGATAACTGTCACAGATTAACAATGCAGTTGTTTATTACCAGCACTTTCACTCTCCTGCTTTTTTTTTAAACTAAATGCTAATTCAAGGGCAGAAAAATGCACCTTTAACCCTTTATGATGATACACATGGCGCCAAAACCATACAACAGTTAGCCCAAGTGGAGCTAAAGAGAAGGCGATGAAACATTTGTGATTTATTTATTGCTTCTGATTCAACTTATTATTGGAAAAATACCCTAAAAATCTTCCAAACAAATATGTGCATGTATGAGAGCACTCACTGTATGGGCTTCCCTCGAATCTCGGACATAATTGCACTCTCTCCTCCCAGGTACTCAAATGACAGGCTCAGGAAATTGTAAATGACAAATGCTGTAACAAAAAAAAAAGGAAAAAAAAAGAGAGGAGTTACTTCTTTCACACAGTGCATGTGTGTGATTTAAAACTGCAGAATAATTTCTCATCACCTTCAAATATAACTTCATTTAAAAAAAGGTCAATCATTTCAGGAGGAGAAAAAAAACTTCCACACGATAAAAAATAATTAGTCCTACTGTTTGGAACAATAAATGTTTCAGTCCTTACATTAAGAAGCTTCCAAGGGTTCTGTGTCTTGGAAATCCCTTCCTAATCCTTTGTTGCTATTTAAGGAGGGATTAAATGAAGCTAATGCAGATGGTGTCCAGTCAAGAGAAGGTTCATTATGTTTTAGCCGTAGCCGCTGGTGGTATTCTAGTCTGCCTGCTTTCTGATGCGCTTCACTATCAATCAGCCACAAAATTGGCCCGCAAACTGGAAACTAATCTCCTGAATAATGGATTTCCTCCTTTTCCCTTTCTCAAATTACTTGTAATCAATTTTGCATGTGATTCATCTTTGCCATTGGTGAAGTGCCTTGGTCTTATAACTTGAAGACATAATTACACTGTACAAAGGTAATTAAACTATAATCTACAGAACATGGTTTACATAATATCTGAATGTAAATTACACTGAACGAATCAAGAAAAAGTTTTAAAATAAGTGTTACAACCTGAAAGCACACTGTAGGTGTTTTTCCTTCAGGAAACACTATGAACTAGTTTCCTTCTAAAATAACTCGTCCTAGAAATGTAACACCTTAAATAATAGGGTCTACTACCATGAGAACAATGGCTGGTGTGAAAAACTAGTTTGGTCAGTTTCTTTTATTTCCTGGCAACCATTGGAAACCTGCGGGTAGGGGGGACTCACTTCATAAATGACAGTGTTACACCGGAACAGCTGTGACAGTTCTGAGAAGACGCTCTCAGAAAGCAAAAGGGAAAAGTTGAGAGAGACTTACCTTCATAGCAGTCTCGAATAGAATCAAAGTAGACGTAGTACTGGTCGTTGCTGATGAAGAGCAGGCTGAGCCAAGAATCGAAGGCATAAACTGGCACAATAAACAGGATACGGATGATGTAGCGCTGCTCATTGGGGACGGTGTAGGATCTGAGGTGTGTGTAGATCTTCGATGAGAAAACAAACAAAAACACATGAAAACATCAGTAAACAAGCACATTCTCCTGATTTTGGTGAACATTGTTACAGATTTGAGAAAATGGGTTATGATGTACGAGATTAAAATGCAACATGATACAGCCCACATATAGAAAAGTACAGACTGCCTTGAAAAATATATCCTGCCTTTACTAAAATACTTAAAGTATACAGGCTTTCTGATTGTGGCTCATATTTAGGTATCAACAGTAACAATTCTGGTTCATCAAACACCTTTGATAAAAGAAGGGAAAATGCCAGTTTGTTTATTTTGATCAGGGCTCCAACTAACAATTATTTTCATTATTGTTTAATCTGTCAATTGTTACTTGAGTTAAATGATTAGTTGTTTGGTCTATGAAATGTTAGAAAATTATGACCACAAAATATTCACTTTTGAGGAGCTGGAATCAGAGAATTTGGACATTTTTTCCTTTAATACTGACTCAAAACGATGAGTTAATTATCATAATAGTTGATGAATAATTTTCTGTCGATTGACTAATCAGTAAATCATTGCAGATCTATTTGGATCCCTGTTGGCTGCTGTATCACAACAGTTAGGAACATAGACGTTGGTTGTTTTCCTATAGTGCTGACGGTGAAGTGATACAAACCACACGGGTACGATCAACGTGATATGTCAGCTTCCTGAGAGCTAACAGCAAATAATCAAATATGTCCCTTATCTGCTTGATATTATTTATGGCTTTATATGATCTCGCCCTGACTGCTCTCTCTCTGTGTAAAGATCTGCGACGAAATGCAGCAGCAGGTTTGCCTGCTGAATGAAGAGAATAAAGAGAGATTGCCCAACTCCCGTTTTAATGCCCTCCGTAAAACATTCCCGCATTAAAATTACTGGCCACAGCTAATATCATAGAGCTTCAACTTCACAAACAGAAGCAGATAATTAGATCAGTGAATAAACTTTGTTTTTTTTCACACAACTCAACAATTTAAGGGAATACGCACAGCATATGGCAGATGATAATCTGATTATCATTCTCTTCAGTGACCTTTAGCTTTTAGACAACTTCAAACTAACACCTCATACAACAATTTTTACACTCATGAGTGACATTTAAATGATGAATCAACAATTTCTGAATCACTACTGAAATGCACAGTTTGCCACTGCAGTTGAAGCTGAAGTAAGGACCGATTTATCCATTCAGATCTCAAGGAAATACAGCACAGTATGATCCGTATGTCAGCAGAAGAAGATATGTTTTCAACAGTGTGAGCAAAGTACATTTAAACAGCTCCTCTCAGTGCTCCCAGTCATCTCTGCTGACAGATGACTGCAGATTATCAAACTGATGTTTATGAACAAATTGATCAACACAAGCTGTTGGGGAAACTGCTGCAACCACGCAGCATCTCTGATCCCAACAAGGGGTATTTAATAGAAATATGTCAATAGTTTACTTCACTGCTAGTGTATTACGTTGTGTTGTTTCTCCAGTATTACAGATGAATGCGGTCATGCAGAAAATGCTAATGCTAAAACTTAGTGCTGATTAAAGACCAAAGCGTATTAGGGATGCCAGAGACGTGGCAATTCTCTGACTCATTGTTCTTAAAAGGCCATTTAAAAAAAAATGACTAATCAACTCAAAATTTCTGTCGACAAAGATGCTTACGACCCATTAGTCAGCTAATTGAGTTTTAAGGGGGCAATCCAAGTAATCACAACAAAACACTTTTGACTAATAACTCTCTAAAAAGTAGGAAACACACACACACACACACATACACATCACTACCATATTCATGTGTTACCTCATCAGACAATCCTGGGGAGTTTCTTTACAGAACATTAGCCATGAATCCTACAAACATCCTTTTTTCTTATTAATCATAAATATCTGCAAATGTGTTAAGAGTGTTTTGCTGTTTTGTGAGAAATACTAAGAGACAATAATTAATTTAAAACTTTTGAAATTGCAAAGTTTTCTGATTCAGTCATTTTCATAACTGCATACAGTAGTTTCACTCATTCTTGGGCTATTGACATTATTTTGCACTATTTTAACTCACCATCAGTGGGTTTGAACATTTTTAAAATTTTAAAGATCTACATTTAGAGGAGCAAACCACCACTCAACATCCAGAGTCTCAGTCTGCTCTACGTGTGCAGCTTGATTAAATGCTCATTAGAGGCTGCACATTAAAGCCTGATTACTGTGAGGGCAGGGGGTGTGATGCTTTTGGCCATCTCTACCTGTGACGTGAAGCAGAATGATGCCCTCCATTTGCCTGAAAAGCCGAAAGAACACCTATGTCCTTCCTGATTCCATAACGCTGACCTGACAGTAATGCATACTTGCGTGCTGAATAATGGCTTCAAGCCCGAGTAGAACTCAGACTAACCTGACTGACAGTATGGTTAGGGGGCAGAAATCCTTATATTAAAAAGATAAATACCCTAAAACAGAGGTGATTGATTCTACATATTGTAGCTAAATGAGAGGGCCGTGTGCAAAACATGATGCAGCTTTACAGTAGGAAATAAGTCTATCCTGCTGCTCTTAATCCCAAATGCTTCAGGTTACAAAGGGACCACTAAGCCCACCAAGAAAATGAGCCACACTCCAATGGCTACCAGTTTGAAAAGTATTGGCGACTTTAAAGGTGCAGTGTGTAGGATTTAGTGGCATCTAGCAGCCCCCTTCCCTTCCAAGCATGTAGGAGAACCTACGGTGGCTGCAAAACTTCTGGGCTACTGTAGAAACATGGCGGTGCGACATAGCGGGCTCCGTGGAAGAGGACCTGCTCCCTATGTAGATATAAAGGGCTCATTCTAAGGTAATGAAAACACAACAATTCCTATTTTCAGGGGATTGTATACTGATTAAAACTTACTTATAAACATTATATTACATTTCTGCCGAGTCCGTTCCGCTAGATGCCACTAAAATCTACACACTGCATCTTTAAGGGAAAGAGGATCTGAGGTCATTGTCTATCTGTGTTTGGTATTCAGAATGCGAGTTTATAGCAATCCTCTGGAGCCAAGTGAGATGAAACACCACCAGCATTGCAACGCAAGTCCTGCAGACCGTTTTATCCGCCCTGTGTTACAAAAAGGATGCCTGTTGCAAACCTGCTCCACTCTCCCTGCGGTACACTTCCTATTTATTTGTTCAATTAAAACGTCTTGCTGGCAAGTGTTTGGCCAAACAAGTACTGTATTAAAAGAGATAGAAACCAATTTGCTGGATATTGAGTCACAAATCCCTAAGCAAGGATTGTTTTTGGATCAAAGGATGCAACATGCTGATGCTTTGTGTGCAACTTAAAAAGCTTTTGCAGCTACGCAAATAATAACAACTCATTAATTAATTAAACCACACAGCCGACACAGTTATGACCAGGCGTTTGACTTCAAGGCTGAGGATGCTGGATGGACATAAGGGTTATAAAATCTTCAATTAAATCTGGGAACTATTACAGCCGCACAACATTAAAGCAGCAGTGAACAGACAAAACAACACCCTCATCCTTTAGAACGCTGTAAAATATTATCTCAGTATCAATTGATTTCCCTGCTGATAATACACTGCACCCTACTGCATTCTCTACAAATGATAAAACTATAATGATAAGCTATCATCTGCACACAGTGGGTAACTCACACACACACAAGAGAAAACACTCATTTACACACAGCGCTGAAATGCTTGCAGTGTAAAGGTGGCCTGTGCTGAGCCATTTACTCTGTCTGACCATCTTTTCCCACACACGGGGAGTGCTTGCTGTGTTTTCATTGTCCTTTAATCAGCTAAAGGATTTTCTCCCGTTTTAATCTGATAGTCTCTGTTAACTGTAAGAGGTAAGAAAAACAGTCCTGTAATGCAGTGTGGCAGTGCAATCGTGAGGTAAAAAGAATAATAAGTGCCCTGAGAGAAAGAAATACTTCATGACTAGATAAGACAAAAAAGTGTCAGTGTGGCTATGAAAATAAGCAGTGAAGCCTGAGACGCTGAATTCACCACAGTGAACTGTGAGGTAATAAGCCTTAATGGAAGAATTTGTTGTTGTCCTCTGGCAAGGGAGGTGCATTCTGTCAACTGTCTCTGATTACGCATTTAAACGACTGTGAGAGCAATGCTTTGAGGCTGCATACTCGCTAGAGCCGTGTGATGCAGTGATTGAAGATCTTTCAAGCAGAGGTGTTTAAAATATCTCGCCAAATGACACGTGCTTACCTGGTGGCATGTTATGAGCAAGGCAGACCAGACAAATATCCCAGAGAGGCCTTGAGCAGCCATTGTGTTTAAAAACATCTGGTCCTCTATGATTGACCCGTTGCTTGTTCGGATAATGGTCATATTGGAGATATCTGACTTGTCTGGGAGAATTGGTGCAGCCAGGTGAACAATAGAATTATTTTCGGCTGATGAATCCATGTCCTCGAAAGAGATGTTCATCTGAAACAGAAAACAGGAAAAAAAAAAAAAAGGGTCAATGTGGGGCTTCTAGATAAAATGTAAGAATACTGTATTCCCAAGTGATTTCATGCTGCCTGCCGGGCACAAAACAAACCAGTTTAAAGTGTTATAATTAATGAAAGAGGAGAATATTGTATGAAAACGTGACAGAGAGTCCCACAAGTGCTATTCAAGTGATCTTAAACTAGATATGGATCTGCTTTACCGTCAACACAGACACAGCTCACCTTGTCCCGGGGGAGGGTGGAAGCTGCTTTATCCCGTCGACTTGAGACTGTCCACAAACAGTCCAGGAGTGACACAAGCCAACGTTATAGGATCAACATCGAGGATAAAATCGCCTTTCAGAACCGTCAACAGCGGGCATTTACCGTCATTTACTAAGGGCCTGTCGGTTTCATCAACGCAGAGCTCAATAGGCTAGACTTCCTTGTTTGAGACAGGTACCTTGACCGAGGTCCAAGTCCACACAGTCGGTCGGCAACAACTCAAACAATTCCTGTCGCAAAAAAAACACCAAAGAAAACAAAACAAAACAAAAAACATTCATTCACTTTGGTGGTCTGAAGCGTTTACTGTGCGAAACCAGTTGAAAGTAAAACGTTTAGTGTAAACGACGGGGACTTGGATTTATTCCCGAGCGGCGAGAGGAGCGGCAGAGATAAACAGGTTGGGCACAGGTGCACGGGTCACGTGGCCATGAGCCGACGTGTGGCGTCATCACGTTGCCTGTATGTTCTTGCCTAAGGTGCAGCATTACCAACGTTCAGATATTGCATGTTAATAATTCTTTATATTTTAATTTACTTACATTTATAGGCTACTGCAGTCCTAGAAACCACCTTTCATACACGGAATAAGTTTCACAAAAGTAATAAATATATGCAAATTATGCTGAATATTTATGATTTAGTAATTGGATGTTTACAAGAATAAGACAAAAAATCTACTTTTAAAAAGTTAAGGCCACTATCATAACCAAATTCATATAAATCTGTGTACATAAGTTCATATTTCCTACATTCATTAGTACATAAGTATATACATAAATAAAAAAAATCCCACATTTTATAAATGCATTATATTCCAATAAGGCCTGGCTCAAAAAGTGGCAGTCTCGCAGATTTGTGGACCTTCTGCAATGCTGCTTTCTCTCAGGAGTTTAAACCGGCTACCACGCTATACATGGCATGACATTTGCTGAAAAGGACACTAAATGAGTGTTTAACTGCATTGCAGCCAGCGTAATATAGCTATAATTGATAAATAAAGCAAAGACCTTAACCAGATTAGAAAAGGTCTGGCCCAATTTTCCAGTTTAATGGCAGTATTTGACAATGCTTAAATAGTTTATCCATTACGAAATCCAAATTATCCTTCACTGGGGCTGGGGCGATTATGTTTCAAAGACAGAAAAAAGACAAGTTTTTGGAAGTGAACTGTTTTATTTCTAAATTCTCCTCATGTAACAATTTAGTATATTTGCATTGTACAGTACAAAAAGAATGAACAGTAGAAAGTATTAAAAACTACAAAACAAACAGAGTAAGGTAAATACACATTTCATACAGTGGTGGAACTGGAACAATGATCATTTTGCAAACTATTTCTCAGTTTTTGAGAGCACAGGGGAAACCCAACTGTAAAACCAGATAAACTTTAAGTTGTGTTTTCCAGAAGACATTCGTCACTGTCTCACAAATCAAGAGGATCAGAGTAAATTAAATTGGATTTATATATTTCTATCTTAGAGTACAACCCTAAGGGCTTTTTTTATTACTGACTGGCATGTAGGAAAGAGTAAAATCCTTTCAGTTTAAAAAGATGCAGAAGAAATGTGACATTATGAGGCATTCCTCCAGGTGGCTTGTATTTCATCAAGCCTTCAGGCTTCATGTCCATTTTGTTGACTTCCTACCAGACTTGACAACTTTTTATGATCTCTTTCATTTGTTTTATTGCATCTACAGAAGAATCCTTGAGTGCCAGTCCCAGCAGGACAGGCCTGTTGCTGGCTTCTTGCGACACAAACGTTGCCAGGTGTTTGGCACAGACATGTGTCAGGGGCTGTAAACAGAGACACAAATCAGACGTTAGATTATGAAATACAGAAAAGCTGTGATGTAACATGTTTATAACAGAAGAAAAACTGTGTGCAGTGGCCTGTCATGTGTGGCCTCACTGATGAAATGAAGAAATGTAGTACATTTCTCACACAAAATCAATGATCTTCTTTTTTATATAACATACAAAACAGGGATTTCCCTTTATTAACATGTATTTTTACACAAGTATAGCAAATGATTTTCCCATATCTTCAAACACCGCAGGTTTTTCCAAGTATCGGCTCACTTTCCAACTTGTTTCATATTGTAAACAGATTGTCCAGAAAAAACAAAAAGACTTTTCCATTCACAATCTGTACTGTTGCCATTGTATATGTGGTAAATAGTTACAGCATGCTTTTACTGGCATGAAGTTTTATTGATTAGTCTATATTTCACACACGTCTGAAAAGTAATTAATTTTTGTGAAGTTCTCCTAAAGTGAGCAGCCTTTCCACATCAGATAATGTGATCAATTCTTTTTTAATGAAACCCCTGATGTGGTTGTAGCAGATTATCTGTCTGCTGTGTAATCAAGTACAACAGACAATAACAGAGATGAAGACTCGACTGTTGACATAAAGCCAAATTATACTGCACAACAGCATTCAGTCATGGTCCTTCACTCAGTCTGTGTCACGATGCCTCTACACTGCATCTCCTTCTCAAACAACTGCACACTTTACGAGAGAGTGCAAATATTGTCTTTTTAAAATTACCAGAAAAAAGAAAAGGTCTGCTCAAGGTCTATCTCATGCAAACATTATTATACTTTATTTCTCTAATGATGATTCATGTTAGCACTCTATGTCAGTTAGAAAATTACATGGTCAGGCAGAGATGAAATAGGTTTCCTTGTGCAAATTTTAACAGACCACTGAACTCTATGCCTGCACACATTTAATTTCTCCCCGTCTACCGGAGCAGCTCAGAACCGATCTCATCTGCTCCTCAACAGCATGAAATGATGTGTTGCAACAAGTCTCTCTGATGTCCTGTGAATAAGTCTACATCACACTGTTACAATATTTATCTGTACAAATTAATCCAGCGTACCTCTTCTTTTCCCAGCAGCACTTTTGTGGAGAACGTCGGGGTGCTGATATCATTAGACCTGGAGTCAGGTGTGACAGATATCAGAGTTCCGATTTTGCCGTACTGAGTGATAACTACGAATATGTAATTACTGAACTCTGTACAGACGACTTGTGTTGAGATTCCATTGACTTCTTTCTCTGTCTGTCTCGATCGGATGATGGGCTCAGCTGAAGACATTTTTTATTAATCCTGGGGAGGAGCAAAACACAGAAAAACAATGCATTAAGATTATTTATGTTCACTATATTTGTTGTCTCAGACTGTCTCAGCTCACTTGTAGTATGAAGAACAACATAAATGTGAGACCAACACATTTCAAATGTTGTTTCATTCAGGAACTCTGATGAAGGCCACAAGCCAAAACGCATTGGTCATTTCAGCTTGTCAAAAGCTGAAACAGTTAGTCAATTAATCAATTAGTCAATAAACATAAAATTAATCATTAACCATTATGATAGTGGATTAATCGCTCCAGTAATTTTCAAAGCAAAAATGCCAAATATTTTTTTCATTCTAGCTAGTTTCTCTGATGTAAAGATTTTCTGCTATTCTCTGTTTTATGTAAACTGTAGTTTTTGTTTGTCATATAGTATATCACTAAATTGAATATGTTTGGATTTTAGATATTTATCCCACCTTTTTCATTTCAGAGACAAAACTTTCAATTAATTAGGTAAATTGATAATGAAAATAAGCATTATTTAAAAGTGTTGCTGGAATTTTGATCCCTTCAGACTGTTTCTCTTCTCTACACACCGTGGAAGATGCTCTGTTTGTCTGAGACTGTCACAACAATGACACTATAAATGACTTATTTATGTGTTGGTTTGTTGTGACCATAGCCTGTGTTTAGCACTACATGATACTGCATACGTGCAAATGAAAAACTTCTTCAGTCACCTATTTCATGGTTTATATTTTAGGGACTGCTCTGTGTCACAGCCTTCTAACAAGAGTGTGCCTTTCACATCACTCTTTACACATTAAAGTAGAGCTGAAACAATTGTCAATTAATAGATTGACAGAAACATGAATTTGCAACAGTTCTGATAACTCATTAAGTTAATGGTTGCAGCATAAAATCACTGGTCCCAACTTCTCAAGTGTTAAGATTAGCTGCTTTTTGTGTATTTTATATTTTTCACTGTAACATGGGGTTTTGGGTTGTTGGTCGCACAAACAAGACAGATGAAGATGCAACTTTGGAGTTAAAAAAAAACACAGTTTTTAGCTAAATAGGTAAAAAACAAAATGGCATAAAACTTATACAAGTTACGCTGAGATCGTTAGACTCTTATTACAGCACATTGATGACGGCTATGTAAAAAAGGTGTTTGAGAATCGTGTCCTCAGAAAAACAAACACCCCCAACACTAGCAGAGAGCTTATATATCTATCATTTCTGTTTCCCTCCTCTCCTCAAGTGATGCTCGGCTTCGAGGAAGGAAGCTAACGTTACTGTCATGTGGAGGCTAATGTTAGCTACACAGCTAATGTTAGCTTCCGCTGTAAACTTCACAGTTGAGATAACGATAAACAGCTTTTTCAGCGTGTGTGTAAAAACAAGTCCTCACCGTTTGACTCAGTCTGTTCTCGCTGTGAACTCGGTTTTTTCACTGAGACGCTTCACTTTCAGCAACTTTACCAGCTCTGTCATTCAGTCTCCACCATGACAACAAACGGCTTTCGCTTTAGAGCGTGCGCAACGTACCTCTGCGTAATGACGTCACCTGAAGTCACTTAGTGTTTTCCTCAAAGTGACAAACTATCCTTCTATCACAACAAGCTGAAACAAGACATTGCGGTTATATGTGTCTGCATACTTAGCAAATAAAATTCACTCTGATTATTTTGTTAGAATTCAATAATTACACTTCCCATTAGGCTTTTCCAGTGGTTCAGACTTAAATGCTCTTTATAAAATGGGACATTTAATCATCATTTATACACTCGCTGCACCACATCAGAATCCATATGATCCTAATGTTTTGAGCAAAGTAATGTATAATGTTGTTCATGAGAAAACAAAAATTAAAAACACAATTGAATGTGCTTTGCCCACTTGATAGGCTACTTATTGTCTTCCTAAATCAACAACTGTAACCATTAATATTTATATCAGAGTGCCATCATCTATTTGGAAAGTTCTGCAAAAATCAATGTGTCAAGAATAAAAAGTGTTAAAATCCACTGCAGTAAGCTACTATAGGTCTGCACCTGGATTTGTTTGTTATCACTGAGTCTTTCTGACCTTGGGTACTTCCTTGCAGGCTCACAACAAATATGCTGTAAAAAAGATAAATATGGTTGACTTTACTGTCTTTGCCCGCAGTTGCCAGAGACCTTAAAATTAACTGAGGACTAAATGTACACTCTGTGTTCCACAGTGCATGATTATACTAATTCGATACAGTCATATCTCAGAAGTGATGAAGTGAGGATGATTTAACAGGGCTTTAATAACGTATTATCGTGAGTTAATTTCTTTAAGTACATAAATAAGTTGATCCTCTGCCCTGGTACATTTCAATCAATATTAGTGAACAGAAACAACCCACCGTGGCAAGAAATCACAGAAGCAGGATGTTTTTAATTAACTGTCAATAGAGCTTTAATTTTAGGAGCAGATAAAGTCATGCTTATTTATTTATTTAGTTATTTATTTATTTTATCTTATTTATTTATTTTATTAAACAGTGGCTTTTTACACCCCAGGCTGCAAACCATTTCTTTACTAGGAGAGACAAGAAAATGTCGATAGTCCTATGACATGAGGGGACATGTGATTGATAAAAATGGATGTATAAATAGCTAATGAATTGTTTTACATATGGTACCAGTCAAAAGTTTGGACACACTTTCTCATTCAATGGAATGAGAAAGTGTGTCCAAACTTTTGACTGGCACTGTGTGTGTGATGAAAACCAACTGAAAAACTGTTTTCCAGGCACACAGCATGGCATTGCACTGACATTCAAACTGTATACAAATGCAATAGGTTGGCAAAGACAATTTAGTAAAGACCTTTCCATTCTGGCCACAGATTGGCCAACTACAGAAGTCACATCTGCGTTCACAGCTACAAGAGAAATGAGCAGTTTAGGAATTTTCACTGTTAGCAAAAGTGCATGCATGACATTTTTTTTTCCAGGCGGATGTGAGGCTCCACTGAAGTCTGCGAGTGCTGCATCAGGCTGATCCAAAAGAAGCCATCCCTATGAACATGACACATTCACAATGTCAAATAGAACAGGCTCAGCGGAATTGTTATGCACTCTGAGTAGGCAGCCGTAGGTATGAAATTGGTTGGACCGCTCTCTATACTCCCTGGCTGACCATCTGTGTCCTTGACTGACCATTTTGATCTAACTAAATTGTAATGCGAATATCAATATACAATATTTCAGCATTAATGTGTGAAATTGTGTGTCTGTTGAATGTTAGTGAGTGCTAGTGAGAAATTGCCTGCTGTATCCACCGCCTGAACAGAAGGATCAGAGTTTCAGAGTCTGTGATGGTGTAACAGTGAGGCTAGAGTCAAAAAGACAGATGGGAAACTCTTTAAAAGCACAGACTGTAACATTATGAGGGGATATGAACACATTTTCTTGTTCAGAACTGATATTGCTTAAAATGAATAAAAGGGTGTAAATGTTCGGACTGATAATGGAAAGATAGCTTCATATTCCTGGTTAACAAAGCAACTTCAACACTGTGTGTCATCTTTCTGATTGTCTGTCTTGGGAATACGTTTGTTCAAGTTCATGGTTACTGGGGATTTTGTCTTCTTGCTCACAAACAGGGTTTTTATTCAGGTCTGCTATTCCTTATACACTAAGACAAGAACCTCTTGTTGGAAAGTTCTGCGAGAAATACTGTCATCTTCTTCTTTTTAATTAAAGGTCAAACTTTATGCAGACATGTTTAAAAGGAGAAATTTCAGAATTTTAAAAAATGTAAGACAGAGAGACATGTTCATGTGAACTAGCAACCAACAAAAATGTTTCTGAAATAAGGCCAGGCGCTAGTGAGATAATGAGGATGTAAAATTAATGATTACATTATTCTATTCCTTGCGATGAATATGCATTACTATTACATGAGAGGAGAAATTTCCACATATAACTTGACAAACAACAACGTGTCCCCCTTGGCACTTTTTGTACACTGTAGTTTAAAACACACTAGAATGAACAGCAGCGTACAACACAAACATGTGTTCTAAAGCTGTTTCTAACATGTTGTATACTGTTTTCTTTTCCCCATTCTCCATATCATTGATATTGGTTGAGAATTTCCAAATGTCACAAATGCTGTTCGAGGAATAAAGAAAAAGATCTCATTCTGGGTTTATCCAGCGAGTGATGAGTAGGTTTTTATTATAGAAAATACCACTGAGGCATTGTAATGAGTTCTACTTTCACATGAGTTATTCAATATGAAATGCTTCTTTGTGAATAACACAGGCCGTGCTTTGTGCTTTGCATCGTGAATTACAGTAGACTCACACTAATGGTTACAGTGGCTGTTCTATAAGTTCAAGGGTCCTTGAGCCATTGCCAGGAAAAATGAATACTTAAACTTATTGTAATGTGATTAACTGAAGGTATTACTGGTTGAGAATAATTATATGAATGTTGTTCAAATCAGAGGTTTTGTACTCTTCCATTCTTGTTACCCACATGTTCTCTAAACCACCTAACATAAAGGATGTTTAGTCTTGCAGCTGAATGAGCATGTATGGCAGGATGGCACTGACGAGAGATATAGATAGATGGGTTATATTTGTAAGAATCGCAGGCATTTAATTTTGGTGATATGCACTTCGGATGACACGTTGATGTCAAATTTAGGAACCAGATGCACTTTTAGACCGTCTTGGAAGACATCCTCGAGAGGTGTTGTTTCATGATCTTACTTTGGGCAATAAAAATACTACAAAGATGCCAACTGTATTTCCAAAGCTGAGCGTTGGCGTCACACTGGAAAAAAAAAAAAAAAAAAAAAAAAAAGTTTGACTGTGACAGCTCTCCAGAAGAGTTGATGGTGCTTAAGGGTTCTCAGCTTTACAAACAAATCCAATTTCTCTGTCTGTATGACTAGTCAACCATTTTCTCTGTCTGTCTCACAAACAGACTCTCTGTGTCAAAATGTCATCCCAGATGAAAATATCTTATTTGCCAGATGAGGAAGTTCCTGTCAGCTGGCCCATCACTGCTCTGCATTTCACCTTCACATTCAAGTGTGCTGCATGTGTTCGTCTCATCAAAACTCTTTTGATACTAACTGAATACATATCTTTTTTTTTTGTTTGTTTCTGTACACTTTTTGTATACCTCAGTATTAGGTCATCACTGATGTCAGACAAACTGAAATATGTCCTTCACATTCGCTCTTGAAAATCAGCTCATAGAAGTGAACGGTGGTGAGGAAGAACACTTCCATGTCACTGTATGTCTCACACACACATACACACACATAGATAATTATTACCCTTGTGGCCACTAGAGTGCTGTGCTGTATTACAGATACAGTAGAGCTCAAAAGTGACTTTACCATGACATTTGAAAGTTGCACTCATGCCACATGGGATTAACCAATGGGGCTTGTCTCCCTTAAGTGTTAAGTGTGTTGTTTTTTTTGTTTTTGTCTTTTTTTAAATACAGGCAAAGACAAACCAAAAGGGAAAAAAAACATGTTCAGAGCATTTGTTAGAAAGCTTCAATGACTGTGATTCACCTTTTACTGCCAGCATATAGCAATTACTATAGTTTTGGTTTAAGATGGTTTTATGATTTCATTATGAGTTTGGTTTATCTAGTCAGACCATGAAATAAAAGGAAATAAAAAATATTTAAAATGAATGTGCATCTCACTAATTAAGAGGCAGTTTGTAAGCGTTGTACCGTCCAATGGCAGAACATGAATACAACAAGCACTGCAAAACATTTCATCCTATACCTAAAAAAGCAGATGTCGACTTATTTCATGATCAAGGTTACCAGTTTCTCATGTTTTGAAGACTACGGTGTAGCCAAAAGAAGTCTGTTACTACAGTTTGTCTCTTGGCTTGAACGGGTTATGACTGACAGGCAGGCAGATCCAAATATTTTGGAGTGGAGAGAATCAGAGAAGCAGCAAAAGACACCTCCCACCTTGTCTCATCTCAGCGCTTCACAGCGTTTCAGAAACGCACACATTAAATCGTTACAGGAGCATCTTTCAGCGAGTAAAGGTTTTTAGCCTGATGTTTGAACGCTTTGTTAAATTACTCGTCAATGATGAAAGAAGAGAGACGACATCAAACTACTGGGAAAAAAAAAAAAAAGATTTCTAACAACTGCATAACATCATTTACCGTGGTTCAAGTACATTTGCAGTGTTGATGTTCATCTTCAGCACACAAGCTTGAAGCTGAGGATATTAAAGACAGAAAGCAAATACGAGCTCTTTCATTTTCTCTTTATGTCTCTATTACAGATGAACATCCTCTGTTCTTCTTTTGTTCTTGCTCTTCTTGTGAGTGACACTGGGCAGTGACCCTGCACTTATGAATGTATACAAATCAGTAGCCAGTTTGTAAAAGCTCCCCCATGGCCGATGCAATGGCAGCCATTAATATTTTAAGGTGTAATGAAGTTAATACTTCAGAGGAAACAAACGCAGCATGCTGAGGTAATCTTTTAATCCAACTATGATCCGATTAGGCTATCTTTCAAAATAACGTAACTTTCAGCTAAAAGTTTGTCTACAGTACACGTCTGAGGGTGATAAACAAAAATATTCATCAGGATTATGTTTGTTTGATTTAGTTTAATGTACAGTATATACTTAATATGAACAGACAACTTGTCTTACTAAATAATGACCCTGTTTCACACACATTTTATGGGTTATTACATGGTTTGTGTAGTATAGTGCATACTGTATATAGATAGATATATGTATATCTATAGTATACTAAAAATGTTTGATGTCTCAGGTGTTGTAATGATTACATTGTTACCTCAAGAGCTTAAAAACTAAATTTGCTATGTCGTGATAGTGAGATAAAGCTGCTTCAAAAATGTATCATTTAACAAACTACAGAATGAGAGAGGTTGAGAGAGAGACATTTATATAGCACCTTTCTAGTCTTATTGACCACTCAAAGTGTTTTACAATACATGCCAACATTCACCCATTCACACACATATTCACACACTGATGGCAGAGGCTGCCATGCAAAGTGCCAGCCTGCCCATCAGGAGCGATGCAGCGCTTCCAATCCAAAGCGCCCCACAACGTTTCTATGCTCACACACATACTTATGAGTAATTTAGGGTTCAGAGTCTTGCCTAAGGACACTTCGACATGCGGAGGAGGAGCTGAGGATCGAACCACCGACCTTCAGATTAGTGGGCGACCCGCTCTACCTCCTGAGGCAAAGCCACCCTAAAGAAAGTAGGAAGAAGCAACACATACATAGTAATTTAGCTTTTATGTCAAATTATCTGTTTGTATTTATGAAAAAGCTTTGCGCTATAATTTGTGGTGCATATATGGAAGATTAGTGTGGTACACAAAAACAGAAAGAGCCCTGTTGTAAAAATGTTTCAAATAAGGATTCCCCCAAAACAATTACTAAAAACACATAAACTTTATCTTAATTAAATCTCCATCTAACTGCAGTTAACATATGAGTTAGAATTGTTGCTGAAGTGTTGAATGTGTGAATCAATTTATGAAAAATCCACACAGAAGAGAAAGGCAGAATATATCCGTAGACCAGAGTGGAGGTGGGAACTGTGCACTATTAATATTTCCATCATGTTGAAAGTGAAACTTCATCCTTTGGTTGCAAGTGCAAGGTGTTATATAACTGGCAACCCTTCCACACCTTCATATTCCTCAGTATTCAGGTCAACAGTGGATGTATACTTTGCGAAGAAATCCTTGTTAGTTTCCTCTGCATTATTTTACTAACGTTTTTACATTTTTCCCCTTTGATTGAGAATATTTTCGGAATATTAGAAGCAAGGAACACTTTGCTTTAAACAAATTGGCCTCATCTCAGGGATGCTTAAGATATTAAGTGCTTCACATTTCCATTGTTCTCTCACATTAAGCGGCAGTATTTAGTCCTCAATCTTGTATTTGTGGTCATTAATCATCACTAATGACCTTCATTAGGTTTTAACTTATCTATATCCATGCATGTTTGCTGTGCAGACTGAGAGCCAGACTTGGGCAATTATGAAAATATAATAGTTAACACAAGATGGAATTAATGTCACCAAAGTCAGGAGATATAGATGGGTTTCTCTGACGCCGTCTAAATAGTTGAGCAAATTTGGTTGATGAGTTCATTAACGGTAATCAGATTCAACTGCTGCTTGACACATGCATGTAAATGAAACATAAGTAGCATGCCCTTTAGTGTTGTCACACAAATGTATCACCTGATTAATTCAAATAACTTTGTTAATTTGTGCCACTGATTATCTGCCTGGTCTGTGATGCAGCACCTCATTAGATAAGACCGGCCAGAAGGCATTCATCGCAGTCTAGCTGAGAAATTAAATATTCTAAACAATTAATATTGATATTCAGCGGCGTGATGTGCAGCAACACAATTCCTAATTGAATTATTAAATGTGCAATGAAACATATTTGAAACTTCCATTCAGTTCTCGCATAGAAATGGGGAAGCCGAGAAGAAGTTATAATTTTACACCAGCAATGCACTCCAGTCATCACAACTGAAATAATAAAGAGCACTTACTTATTCTTGAGGACAACATAAAAATTGCAGTGGACAAAGTATAAAAAAGTACATGTGGAAAAAAAAAAGTACATAAAAGTACAACCCATGCGTTTTCACAGATGGTAATGGGCAAGAGTTATTTTTTCCTTGATGCCTCAGGAACTGGACTCAAATGGCATCCATTAGTTTTCTACAATGTCGCTGAGTATTCCCGTGGAGAATTCACCCCACACCTCCAGACTCTATTGATACCAGGACATTAAAGGCCTCCTGGAAAAACTGTAGGCGTGCACACACACACACACATACACATCTTCCAAATCACACCTGAGGTTTAGAAAAAATGTGTGCATTGCATCGAATTCTCCACAACTTGCATCAAAGAGGTCAGAAAATATGAACACCCTCTTGAAATTTTGTGTTTAGGACAAGATGGTTAAATATGTGATATTAACTATTTATTTCATAGATTATTGGAAGACAATGGCTCTAACTGACAGTTATGAATGTGCATGTACAGTTATTATGTTTGAATTCACACAATCCATTAATATTTTAATTGGAATGACTAATGAGTTGCGCATGTTAAAGGAAATCACATCCTCTGATATTTTTATACTGTTAGATTTTATCAGTCTGTCACGGTTAGTGAACGTCAGCGTAACTCCCTCCTCTAACTAAAGTGACTGATCTTCTTCATTTCCCTGGATGATTGCAACAGCTCCCAGGGGAATGGACATGAAGTTATTGCTTTCAATCAAAGATGGGTGTATGATCATGTAAATACTGTACAGCTGGTCAGTCCAGATTAAGTGTAATATGTGACTGTTGGTTAAATACACAGCATTTTTTGTGGCTGTAAACTGAGGCTGGTGGTGGCTGGCTCTTCTACAATGGATTTCTCCCTGTATGATTGTTGAATAGCTATGCAAAATAGGCAAAAGACACCCTCTTTTTTCTTTGATGCTGAAACCTGATCAAAATGAGATTTTTTACAGCTGATCCTGCCAGTAAATGAAACATTTAAATTCGTCTGTGTTCTGAATAAGAAAGAATCCCAAACTCAGATTACAGACACAGAAAATGTTCTTTGCTGACAGCTACTTATATCTAATGTTTTAAAATGTATCAGGGTGGTTTTAGACATGCAGATTTACAGGTCTGTATTTTTATTTCGTGGCTTTGCTGGAATATCTTTGCATGATTTACAGTAAAAAAAAAAAATCTTATACTTCAGCCTCTGTCTGCAGGCTGTTTTAGCTCCTGTCTCTTTAAGGCCCCCCTAACGATGTGTCCACTCTGTTCTGATTGGCCAGTTGGAAGCTGGACGCTGCCATTCGTTAGACTTCTGCCGACTTCAGAGGCTACGTAGTCAAACAATAGGTGCAGGATATATAGAATAACCCATGAAACAATCCTACCAACAAAGGCTAAAGAACAAACAGCCAGGGTGCATTTTTGCATACGTTCACCTCACATTTTGGAACTTTGACCATATTTAACAAGGACACCCAACATTATAACCGAATATAAATGACAGAAAATCCCAAAAAGCATGATATGTCCCCCCTTTTTTTGTCAAACCCTGGCTGTCACTTAAGTTAAATCTATGAATGGTGGCAGTGAATGCAACACTGTTTTTTAAAAAAATGTCATAACTTGAAACACCTTGTGAGGAAGTGTTAGACATGCAGCAATCATGACTGGCCAGTGTTGAAAAAACTATGATTAATCCTTTTCAGTTGCATTGGAATTGCTGTCATTACAGTGAAAAAAAAACAACCTCTCATCAGCAATGTTCAAAGTCAATGGCTACCTGTTGGAGAGAACACTTGCTTGAAAATCACAGGTTTTTCTCACCTTCCTTGCACCTTTCAGAACTTGCTGTGCCTTATCACTAGGTTGGTACCATGTTTGTGTGCCTGCAGGAGTAGAGACTGAAATATAACCAGAGATGTGAGAAAACTTTGCCCATTAATGCATTTTTAGAGAAAAGGATGATGCTTTATGATATTTTGATTTGTGTATTTATAATGAAATTTCTCAATTAGATTTGAAATAATTTTAAAAGTATTTAAAAGTTCTTTAAGATGGTGATAACATATAACCAAAATTTTCTTAAAAGCATGTGTTCTTTGTTTAAACCAGTTCACATCATCACTTTATTCAGCATGATGTTTTCTTTTATTCATACTGCTTTCTTAAAATTATTCTTAAGGCATCAAAACAAAACAAAAAAGAACATTTTATTCTTTTCTTGTTATTGTTGATTCGGTTGTGACTGTTATTAGTGGTCTACATTTTCTACTGTAAGCACAGGCTCAAATATCCACAGGCTAAGTTCGTTTTAATTGTCGCTATGAATATTCATTTAGAATCTGGACAATTAAAGCACTATACGCTTTGATTTATGAACACTGAAACACCAGGCGAAACCAAAGCAGCTCACTAAGGACCAGTATGAAGGTGGCTACATATTTTAATGACTTGGCCTTTAATGGAACATGCTGAGACATTTTCAAATCCCTAAAGAGCTAGGAAATGAGGAGCTTTAAAATGCGGAGCACTGTGAAACTCTCTACTTTATACTCTGACACTAGAAAGGATAATTCGCTGTGATTAATCCACTTACCACCTGACAAATAAACAAAAAAAAAGCAGAATTATTCAGGGTAATGAAGTACATAAAACAAGATACTCTGGCTTGTAAGACCTTTCACATGGAAGTGGTGGTATTTCATGTTGGATCAAAACATACATGATATGCATATTTCAGAGAGCTGAGCTTTCTCACCCATGCACTACTCTTAGGAGGCGATTCACATCTGAATGCTTCATGTGACGAAGCGATTCCATTTGCTGTGCGTTTGGCTCGATGCAGCCGGAAGGTTCAGCCAACATGAGTTGAACCTCAAAACAATCAATGAATAAAACAACACTCGTGGCTTCTGTGAGAATGGGTGCTTTTAATTTCCCTGCCCAGATCAGCCGCTGCACAGCATTCAATTTTTCAGTAGTCAGTATTGCTGCCTAGGAGGAGGCTTGTCACAGGGAGCTTAGTTGTCTGTCGCCTGTCCTTGTGAACGATGAGGAGAGCAACTGAGAAAGGTTTTGTTGCAAAAAAAAGAAACCTTTTAATCACAGATGTGGTCTCAAAAGACAGCTGTGAAAGCAGCTTCATAATGTTTGGGTCGCTGCATGCCCTAATCTAATATTCTTAAAGGTGGAAAACACTGTGAACAGATTTTTTGGGCTGAGCCAGGAAAATGTAATCTGTAATCTACAAGCGGTTTTAACAAGCATTCTTCATTTTAGCGCAACATAGCGTGTCATTTTTGCAGTCGCGCTGGGTGTTTCAATGCAGCTGTTGTGTGTCATTTTTGCATGATTTATCACCAGTGTGATGGCTGTTCACACGCATCGAGGACGGTGTCAGGACTCAACTGAAAAAAAGTGCAAGAAAAATGAAATGAAATGAACTGAAATGGGATAACTTCTTCAATATATGACATTTATGCTAATTTGAAATGAAGATCCTCATTTTGAAATACCAGCCTTTATTAAGCCTTTTACATTTCGCCCGCCACCATTGTATCAGTAGCCGTATTAATCTCACATCTTGGCTGGTATTCAGTTTGTTGTTTGATGAATACATGAGACCGTTTGGGCATTGTGTTTCATGAGACATAATGGGCACAATATTTTACAATGACATGGCAATGTCTTTGTAGGCGGACCACCCTAAATTCATTCATCAATCTGGGTGCCTCTGTTTGATGACTGGGTGGCATTTTGTTAAGACTGAGTGCAGGTACAGTGGCAGGTCTGTGATTCTGCCTTGGCATTATTTAGAACAGCAGGAGGCACACAGATACACACCTGAGAAAAGGTCACAGAGAAAAATGGAGAACACTGGCAAATTGCCTCTCCATCCCACTACCAGTCTCTGTTACCACAATATATTACCCAGTCTGCCATGCTATAGGGCTGATGTGAACTATGGGCTCTGACTTAAAGTAATAATCTTGAAGATTTTCATTTAAATAAATGTCTGTTAGGCCACTATCTATCGCTGAATAAGGTAACACAATGGTGATTGAGCCTATGGCCCACTTGCAGTATTATGATTATTACGAACTGGGTGTCGGTTGTGACATTCAAAAGCAGTGCACAGTTAGTGACACGTTTTTCATCACCCAGCAATGGTTGGTCCACCAGAGAGGGTAGGCGGAGCTAACGCAACACACTCGCTCTTTAATTCACTTGCGGTGTGAGGTCTCTGCTAGCGTGATGTTACACAGTTTGGGTCTCTGGTAGTGAGGTCGAGTCAGGGTCGACAGAGATCCAAAAAGACACCTGCAATTACTGCTTCCTGCCATAGGTGCCGCCAAAGAGAGCGAAACAGAGATCTTTGAGATTGTTACTTTCAGACCAGAACTTTCACTGTTACATTAAACTGGTCTGGGTGTTTTCCACTTGTTAACAAATTCTTTGATTCTTTGAGGGTGATGAAAATATCTCTTCCACCTGTTTAACTTTTAATTATGTGGTTATCTAACATCAAGGTCTGATCTTATTGATAAGTGTGGGTTTATAAAGTTTATAATGACATATATGAATTGATCCTCCAATTTTTCCCCTGTTAAAGGTCTTTTTCAGGGGAGTTTTTTCTTACACGAGTCAAGGGTTTAAGGATAGAGAATGTTATATTGCTTCACAGAAGAAAATTTGTGATTTGTGATATCGGGCTATAATATTGACTGGACTGGATGAGCGAAGTCCAATGGGTTGAAATTATTCCAGAAACCTTGAAGCTGTTTTTTTGTTGTTGTTTTTTGCTTTCCAAATAGCTAATCATGTCTAGGTTATAGGTTTTTAGAGCTTGATTTATTGATGGAAAAGTGTTATCAATGATTCACAAGAATTTTCAGTTGCAAAGATGAGATCTCTTCTCATTTATTTCTGAAGGTTGTGACTAATAGTCACACAGCTGGTCTGTGAATGGGATGCACATCTCTTCATGACATATTGATAATAACATACATAGAGTGCATTCAAGGCTATAGCTTGTGATGACTTAAACTGATCAAATGTAAACACCTAGGCATACATACTGATGAAATGTAAAGATCAAAGAAGCAGTATATATTTATGTGAGAAAAATTATAAATTAATGATAGTTAAGAGAATTAAATTCTTCATTTAGTGAGGGCATAAAGGTTTAGAGAAGAAGGCCAGTGACCAGATTCATTCTGCCTGACTGGCTGCCCCTCATTACCACCACTGAGGTGCCCTTGAGCAAGGCACTTAACCTCAAACATCCTGTCTTTCTCCTTTTTTTTTTTTTTTTTTACAGTTGCTAATATTTTACTTAGTGCTTTAGTTGGAACTTGAGCTCAAAGAAGCCAAATATGAGCGCATTCAATGTTGCCACCCGCTGCGTTGCTGTGCATGTGACAATAAAGCTTTTGAATCTTGAATCAAACTATTACAGTTTTTATTGTTTCATACTGCTGAGTTAGAATTTTGAATCTGTGTTTGACATGTCGGGCACGTAATACACTAATTATCTCACCAGATATAAAAGTTTATAGGCAAATACAGTTACATGCCCTGTGGACTTTCACAATAGTCCAAGCACTTCTTCAGCAAGGTCAATTACTACTCAATGTCTCTTTAAGTGTTTTTATGTAAAGCACAAATCTGTTTTACTTGCAACAGTTAAGAAATCACAAGTTAGTGGTTACTTCAGAAAGTTTATGGCACATTTCCAGTTGTGTAAGTCTTGTAAGCACTAACCTACAAGTTATCCTTTAGGATACTGTGGTTTTGTGTTACTCAGCAAATCAAGCTTCCCACCAGCCTTAATTTTAATTCTCCTTTAGCGCTCCACTAAATTAACAACATGGCAGGAGCAATTCAGAGTGGGAGCTCAGTGCCAGTCATCATTCACAAAGGCATCAGAGCATCAATGGAGCACTGTGTGTTTGTGTGTGTGTGTGTGTGTGTGTACGTGAGTGGAGGTGTAAAGAGTGAGAGGCTAGTGGCTGATGAGGTTAGGGAGGTGTGTACCTCTGTGGGTCTCTGTGGTGTTTGCTTTGGTTTACAATCTGTTTTGAAAAGACTCCCAGAAAAACCTTGAATGTTCAAGGCTACGTTTGTCCCAGTGTCCAGAGCTCGTCAAGCACACAGAGCAAAAAATCTGCCAGTTTAATGTGCTCACTGAACAGGAACATTATGTTTGACTTTGCCTGTTCTTATCTGCCCCTTGGTAGTATCCTACTCACATTTTAATTTACTTTCCACTGAAAGGCATTTTTTGTTATTAAATTATTCAAATGAAGACCGCCACAGTATACGAAATAAACTTAAAGAGAATGGGTTAATATTCCACTTTAGGCAGTAATGGATGCTCTCTATTTTCCAAAAAGAAAACAAGTTAAATCAATAGCCCTCAAACCACGAGGGAGGATGTGGTGTCATGTGAATACCGTACAACAGGAACTAATTAATTCAAACTTAAAACCCAACATTTACCTCAATGTATCACTGTCAAATTAGTTGTATACTGTAAATGTATAGGAAATTGAGATCATGTTGTGTTTATGATATCGGTTGCAGGTACAACCACAAACAGAAAGCCACCACCAAACCAAGAAGTGGTCTTTATTACTCTGCTTGATTTCATGTATATATAACAGTTCACCAATTTCCCCAATCTATAGTCAAGAAGAACAGATGTAGTCTGTACAGCCTCACTTTCATTATTTTATCCAAGGTGCAAAGCATGACAGCTTCAAAGCAAATGGAGGCAGCACACTTTTAGCCATATTTATACAAACTGCATGTTTGCTAAACATATAGGTGGAGCAGATTAGAAGATTCTATGGAAGTTTTAAAGGACCAGTGTGTAGGATTTAGTGGCATCTAGTGGTTAGATTGCAGATTGCAACCAACTGAATACCCCTCACCCTCCTCTTCTAAGCATGTAGGAGAACCTACGGTGGCCACGAAACTCATGAGAAAATACAAAACGCTATCTCTAGAGCCAGTGTTTGGTTTGTCCATTCTGGGCTACTGTAGAAACATGACGGTGCAACATGGCGGGCTCCATGGAGGAGGATGCACTCCCTATGTAGATATAAAGGGCTCATTCTAAGGTAACGAAAACACAATTACTTTTATTTTCAGGTGATTACACACTAATTAAAACATACTTATGAATATTATATTCCATTTCTGCCAAGTCCGTTCCCCCAGATGCCACTAAATTCTACACACTGCACCTTTAATACATGTTTCTGCTTTAAAGTAACTTGTTACTGCTGATGTAAATTGTAAGTGACATAAATTCAAATTGAACTTTGTACGGCAGTCTTTTAAGCCTGCATGAGGTCAGTATTTGATACTAAGGTAATACATTTAAGGTGGAGTTTCACTTCTAGTTACAAAGGATGTTATCCATTCAATAATTTGGAGGACTAGACAGCTTAATCTTAATTCATTTAGAGGTACTGACTCACTGTATTTGCTTCAACAAAAACTTCTGGTCTGCCTGATACTAGCTGCTGGGTTTCAGTCCTTTTTGTAAAAAAAAAAAAAAAACAATAAAAAAACATGACAGACCATCATAGTTTACTGCTGTCATATCATATGATATGTTCAGTTTATCTGTTGCTGTCATTTGGATCTGTGAAGTTACAGTAGCTAGTGTAGTGAGCCAAAAACATAAAAGCACAACAACAAAGTAGACATTTTGACAGGTTGTTGCAACATCTATGGTGAGCAAAAAAATAAAAAAAAGAAGCTTATTTTAGGTGGTTGGACTCATTAAACAAAACTGATGAAATTATCTGATCTGCATTGTGAAAAAGTTTTTATGCTTTTTCCTGTGAGGAAAATTAAGGGTGTGGAGTAAGATTTGGATGGTGGACTGATGTGTCCTGTTGCAGACCAGCAATTAATTGTTAATGGAATTAAAAAAAACAACAAACTTTTGATGACAATCTTCCTCTGAGTTTAACAGACTTTAATTACCTACCTTGTCATAATGTCATGTGCAGATATTGTAGGGCTAATTACTAAAAAAGTGTGAATGTAAATCAAGATGTTGTATATTTGTCACCATCAGTGTTCTGTTTGGGAAGAGGGTTGACAATTCCCAACACAAAAACTCAGTGTTCAACATTACTGTTACAGTGCTTTTTTTGGCATTTTTTGCCATGAGTATTACCTAAAAGTCTCTTCTGAATACCTCCATCAAAAAAGCTTTAGAATCACCAAAGGCAAAAGCTAACAATTTCTGCAACTCATTTTTAGAACACTTCATCCTCAGGAAAGCTGTAGAAAAATGTTAACTTTGCTCCAGCTGAAAGTGAGTTCAGGCCCCAGAGCTCTTCAACAATTAATTAGAGATTTCTAATGATGGAACCGTAGTTATGAATAATCCATGTCTCAAACCACGGGAGTTATAGCCTCGAGGGAGATCAACAGGCAGCCTTATTGTAATTATTATCATTCTCATTTCATTTATTTATTTGCAGGCAGTATTAAGCTTTGCTATCTGCCCTCTGATAGAATCTGTTTGCATTGAGCTGATTTCAAGGCTCAAGTCATGCATAAATAAAATGATTAGCCAACATGATGAAAACTTCCTTTTTCTCCTTTTCCATCTATTACCACTCGATAGTCTCTTGATTGGTAAACTATTCTGCTGTGTTTATCATTTATATTCATCCAAATTCGGTCTGATTTCACCTGCTTTTGGATCTGTAGGTTCATTAATTATCACAAGAGGACTTGAGTCAATAGTCCTAGCATGTCGAATCAATAGATGTCAGTTCAGTAAAACATTAAAATAGATCAACCACTATTCCAAAATTCTTTCTTTTTTCACAATCGTTTTTATTATCAGCTCTTTGACGGAGTGTTTATTAGCATCACAGGAAGGATTACTGGTGTGGATTAGAGGGACTGACTCATGTGTGGGTAGAGCAGGTAAGCAGAAGCAGAAGTGTTGCTATGGTGTTGGACTTGAAAGTACTCTTTATGTTTCAAGATATCAGACTTGCGTGGGCAAAGTCTGTGCAGTTGTCATCCATCCGACCTCCAAGCTCAAGTCACATTTCTCCATGCAGTAGTTGATCTCAAGTATAATGTCTCAAGAGAAATCAGAACAGTGCTCACAGTAATAAAACTGTGAAAATGAGTCTAAATCAATGTTTCTCTTCTACAGAAACTAAACCACACAGTGAAATATCGTTTGAATTATTATTTCAACAAGGTCTTAATAAAAAATAAAATAAAAAAAAAAAAAAAACATGACAGAAACTTTCCTGCACTGCAAATGTAAGAAAAGTGAAAACACTGAAAATGTTTCACTATAAGGAGAAACAGGAAAAAAAAAAATTATGGTTATGCAAAAACAACATTCACAACATAATATAACTGTCATCCAAACTCCCACACACATAAATTGAACACATGAACACGTAAAATGGCCTCAAGTTGCAGTAAAAATGCAAATATTTACTTGAGATTCAATTATATCACTGTGTTTATAACTGCATTTTTCTCACAATATCTTCCATACAGACAATTACCATGAGTTCCTTTTTTTCAAAAATGAAGAATATTGCCACTAATTCCGATTTAGTTCACTGAACATTCAATAAAACAATGAATAAACATAATTCTTTTAGTAGCAAATGACAGACAGCGATCTTGTGCTCTGTTGAACGCTAAGTGGAAACACCTGCGAAATCTCACTTTGCTACCTAATTTATCCCTTGCAGAAATCTTTGTTTCTATCTGTGTAAAAACTGACATTTTAATTCAAAGCTCTTGTCAAAAGCTGAAACCTGGGAAGTACTTCTACTAAAATATACCCATGTGGCTTTCAAGACAAAGAGCTGCCAAATCAGAGAAGAGGAACACAGGAATGGCAACAAAAACGATGCACAATCTACCAAAAGTAAGATGATCTTTTTTTCTTTGCATTGTTTATAAACTCAAGAAGTATATCATGAAGTATGAATGAATGAATATGTAAATGTGTTACTTTCTGGCTCCTGCAGACACTTAAAGTGAGCAGCAAAACCCCCAACACTGACTCTGGCAAGCAAAAGCAAGGGCTAAAACACACACACAGTATGAATACACCGCACAAACAGTTCAGCTACCCTTGCCAGTGGGGTGAATGTACTGGCTGATATACAGTACGTGCGGGATGTGTACAAAAAAAGTCCCATCCAAACAACTTTCAAAGCAAAATGTGATCCAACTCAGTTCACAAATTGTTGGCCCTCTCTGCCTCAAAACTCTGTGTGCTTGCAAATAATATCTTTAAAAGCCAATACCTGAGAATGCACCCACCAGATATCTGGACTCACTCGACTCTTCTGACCGGTTTCAACAGTTTGGTTTATGTGAAATTTAAAATTCCCAAAAGTATGGGATAAAGAAAGTGTATGTGAATTTATAAATAAGAGTAAGAAATATGTCTGAAAAATGAAAGGTGTAGTAGTCTATTGTAAAATGATAAAGGTGGTTTGCTATTTGAATAAATCAATGTTATCTTATTGCTCTCCTCTGCTCTTATTATTAAATGTCATTCTGTGTACTATTCCTCTTATATTCCTTTGAATGTAAGGTGACTACTACAGATAGTACATTATTATATAATATAGATTATATTCTGTCGTATGGATGCAGGTGTTAAATGGAGGTGAGTCAGGGTTGATCTTTCATTGTTGATCAGGGTAGAAAAGTGAAATCTAAAATGCGAGGGTACGTCAACATTTTTATGCACTCACAAAAGTGAAATTCCCTAAAAGGTAGCTATTGCAGTCCAATGCTGTAGTTTCTGTCTCATTTTAATTGATTTTCTGCTGCCAACAGGAACGATAGGATTTGTACTGTCGCTCCCTGCACACTGCTGCCGGCCTTCACAGTGTGATTGTATCTTGGCATGGTCTAAATGAAAACAATTTTTCACCTGTCTTTAAACTTTTGCCATCAGATCCACATTTATTAAACTCATGCACCTTTTCAGTATGAAATGTCAATTGACCAAAGTACTGTCACAAATTTTCTCTAAATCTTCTACCATTGTCTGACTTATCTCTGAATATACAGTACCAGTCAAAAGTTTGGACGCATTCTCTTGAATAAGAAAATGTTTACAACCTTTTGACTGGTACCGCAGAAGTCAATAAATGCAATAATTATATCTCTGTATGGCCCCCGTAACAAGGATTTAATTCACAGAATTACTATTTAGCTGTTATGTTCTAACAAGATTTCATTTCCAGAGTTCACATGCACAGAGACACCAACCATATAAAAGGCGCTATTTCCTGGTACGCCAGCTGTGCACTTCAGTGTGGTCCTGTCATGTTACTTTAAGTATGGAAGCATCCTAATAAACTCTTAAGCACTCAGAATGATTAGCTATTGCATAACCTGAAACAGTGCCAAAGGGTTAAAGCCCAGTTTTAATGTAGTTCAGGCATTACTGGGCTTCAGTCTTGGGCTGTATTCCAAAAGGACAATTTAAGAGAATTACTAGACGCACATCAAGTTGTCAGAGATACACGTTCCATCAATGAAAGCCCAAAGAAACATTGCATTGCCGAGGAGAAATGTATCCCACATATGTGGGCTTAATTTGTTGCATGCATCCTAAATCAGCTAAAAAAACAATGCATCTAAATGAATGTCCGTGTATAGAACATTGTATGTGGGACATACTGTGCATTTCTATTGTGTTCATACACTGTGTGGGCTGATACTCAGCAATTCACCATCGCATTATAACAGTGGTCTCTTGATTTGAATACATGCAATTATTTTTGCTTGAGAGAGGTGAGAAGAATGTGTGTACTTATTTGGATTACTGCAGTTCGATTTATATTAGCGTGGATCTATCCCTCAGCATCATTGTCATTTCTATTATTTATGTGTAATATCACATGGAAACCTTGAAAATGTGGAGCATTCAAGGGAGAGAGCATTCAATGACTATTTCAGTTCATGTTAGTTATTAATGATTTAAAGTGATGTTCACTTTGCCAGAAATATTAAATAAACCATCTTCTTAGGCAATTAAATGCCTCACAGTCATTATGATATTTTAGATCAAAACTAGACATCTTAAGGATTTGGAGAGTTTGAGTCTTCAGGGTTACTGTGCGTCTTTTAGGGACAAAATAATTTATATTCAGAAATATTTTTTTGGCATTTACATGTTCAAAGAAACAGTGTAACTGAGTGCTCACAATATATATTATATACAGTATATTTCATGTCAATTGTATGAAATAAAGTGGTTTGCTGGTTGATTCCATGCTAATTAATTGCCAGTTTGCAGATATCACTACTTCAAGTGAGTTACATGGCCTCAAAATCACTTTTTAAGCACAATGGGTGTGTCAGTAAATAAAAAACAAATAAGATACACAGGTTCTTTATGAATTGGATATGACTGTACTCACACATCACACATGTCCTGATAAATTGATTCAGATAATCCTCATACTGTACAGTGGATGGACTCTGTGGAATTTTATTTCTGGCTTATTACCAGCATTGTTTCACACTTGCAGAAAGACACCAACAACTTCCATCGTCTCCGTCTGTGTTTACAGTTCCCAGTCACTCCCACTGTGTACCAAAAACTAATAAAAACAACTTGCATGCTTGCAGTGCTGTGGATAGAGAGGATCCATCATTGCAAAAAGAAGCAGAAAATGAATATACAAAATATTACTATTTCTCCTGTGTTCCTTCAGATGAGCAGTCTGTATCAAATGGGCTGGACCTCAAATATTAAACAGAGCTGCCAAATGAATTTGATGATGAGCAGCACTGTCTGGCACATTAATGGTATGTGTTTTTTCTAAGGATTATTCAGAAATCTGTTACAGAGTTGATGTTAATTCCAAAAAAAAAAAAAATCTACTCAACATTAGATTGTTAGTACTGTCAAGACTTAATTTGTGCCAAACCTTTGTTGATAGCCATAGTTACTGGTTTAACACCATCAAAGCATCTAATTCCAAATTTTTTATGAATATTGTTTCCCTATTAAGTTACAGCTGTTGACAGAGTACCCAGGCAGAGGTCATATGAAGAGACACGTCTGATATCCATTTTATGAGGTTTTTTTGGGTAGTAACTCATTTAAAGTTACAGTTGGACCTTTCCAGAGGACCTATAGTCCCTTGTGTGTTGGCCTCTGAGCTCAGAGATGAATTGTCTCGCTGGAAACTCATCTGTTATAGGCGATAATAGTCCGTGGTATAAAATCTTACTGAATATGCAGCGTAATAAATGTATTGTCATTTACAGATTGCACTTGAATAGTGTCTACATTCAACATTTACGTGCAAAAAAAGATTTGAATATTTACAGTATATATTCTCAAAATTTATATCTTAATTCACAAATATCCAAATAAGCATCCAAAAAAATATTTTACCTTGTGTCTTGAAGGCCTGTGGGAGAAAGTTTTGTCTGCTTCTCTCCCTGCTCACTTGCAACCTCATTCCCTGCCAAAGAACAACACATACAAACAACCAGCTGAGCTACAGCTATAAAGAAACCGTATCAGAGAGAGGTATCCTTCAATTTTTTTCAATTCACAAGTCACCGTACCTGACCTCTGTTCTGTGTTCAATATATGCACTGGCAACAAAAAGGCGATACCGTCAAATTTGATATAACTCTGAGTCAGTCTTCACTCTTCTTCCTCCAGCTCCATTGCAGCTACATGTAGACTGACTTTCCTTGTCTTTATTCCCTTAACAGTGAGAAACAAAAACGTGGGAGTGCTGCATTTGGGAAAGCCCAGCCTGAACTGATCTCCTCTCTGAAATTCTGGCCTGAGTTGATGGATACTGACTGAGCATAAATATTCAAGCTCTGTGGCACCATCTGTGCAGACACATAAGAAACGGAATTATCATTTCACAAATCAAAAGCTTTTAAGCCACACCTATACGTATGGTAGAATTACAAATTCTTTTCTTTTTTTTGCACCTTCAAAAATGCATCAACGATATAGATCAAAGTAAAAAGTGCACTTTTATTCAAACAGTGGACCATTTACAGAAGATAGAGCAGAGATTTACAATGGGTGAGTCTTGCACTGACTACAAGTATGAGAATATTATTAAAAAATAAAATATATAAGATCAATACCAAAATTTCAAGAGAAGAAATATTATTGAATGTTATGTAGTATTAGCCAACAAGGATTTCATTTCCTTTCTGATTTACTTTAAACTGTGTTTCAGCTTTTGCTCTTCTGTCTTGTCAATATCTGAAGAGCATTTACACATGTATTCATTATTGAATATTTCTCATATGGTCTAGTGTGGTTACTAAAGCAGCTTAGTTCTTTTGACTGCCACTGAATATAATCATCAGTGGAAAAAAAAAAACTGCACATAAGCGTTTTTAATTAAATTCTCTTGCTTAGAAATGCCAGAGGCTGTCTCTAATTTGAAGCAGTGTGTTGTTGAGAATAGGGATATTATTTTCAGGTCAAAATTAAATTCGTTGCAAAGGTTCCTATCAGAATCAAATACCTGCAAAAAAAGCTGTCGTTGCTTCATGTTAAAATAATGCTCAGTGTTTCCTGTTGCAGAGGGGGCAACCTATTAAGAATATTTTAACCTTGATCGGGAACAATTTTAGTTTTGATGTACCAACATTTATTCCACATCAATAATAATAATAATATATTTTTTATCTATACAGCACTTTTCAAGGTACTCAAAGATCGTTTGTTTTTACAGTTTTCAAGTATGGATTAAACAAACAACATATAACATTGATTTGTTTTAAAGGTGCTGGAAGGCAAATTCTGTTACCTGTGGACGGAGCCAGGCCAGCTGTTACCAATGTTTGTGCTAAGCTAATTGGCAGTAGCTACATATTTATTGTACAAATGATCTTCTTGAGGCAAATATCCATATTTGTTACATATAATAAGCACATGCTATTCCTTCACCCAACCATGAAGCTTGAAATGTGAGTAACAAAATAAAGACAAAGATGTGTTTCTGTGAAATTGTTTGTTTTTCTGCACTGTAGTGGTGAAAAATCACTATCTTAAGGAGATTAGCAGCTGTCACAACAACCAAACCACATTATAAACTAGATGCAGTATAACAAACATGAATATAAAAACTCAGGATCACACAAAGTCCTCTTACTGTCATACATAATTAAAAGCAAAATTAGAACTGATACAGTAGCTTAATTAAGTTGTTTTTTTTTAATAACCTTTTACTCTCAGTTTTCCAGATCAGCCATAAAAAGTCAACCTTCTAAAGAAACTTGATAGCTGACAAAAGGATTCCAGTAAATGTTTGTCTGCACCATGTTTTCTGAATGAATATCTGATAAGACCAGCACAGTGAAAAGCTCATTTGGCACATAAAACATGTTGCAAAATATGCTTATCGCTGTGTACCACAGGGTGAATGTTAACTGAGCAAAGTTTATCATAATGGTGAATTTAAATGACAAAAAATATTTTTTTTTAGCAGATAAAATTATCATTTCATGTCCTCATATTCAGCACCCTCCTCACCTTCATGACCTCCCCCACAGTGTGAAAATGTCCTCTGAATTTTAAATCAGCTATATGAAAATCCTTGTTGTGAAAAGGTCACAAGGTCTCACTTTTCATTGAGCCCGTGAGACTGTCACCGACTATCACGTTATTATCAGCAAACTAACTTTCAAGGTTTAGCAGGAGTTCAATCCTGAACACTCGACATGCATTTGATGGCATCAAACCTTCAGGTGTCAGCCTTCACTTTAAGTATTCATTGCAATTTATGATCTATTTTGAATGGAATGAAAATGCCATCTGTGCAATAAAACTTTCATGAGTTATTGATTTAAAAAACTGGATATAACACAGACCTGAGCCTTTGAAGAGCTCAGTCATATCCCATATTTTTCACTCCATCTGCCATGTTGATTTGCCAGCTTTCATACACTAACTTGTTTTTTTTTCTGCATGGATGTTGTTTTTCAAGTCCAAACTTTTGTCAAAGTAATATCCTACTCTGTTAAAAAGTGGACAAGGAAGTCTGTCTGACAAAAGCCAAGTATCTTTCTGAACTCACACAGAAAAAAAAAAAAAAACACATCAGTGCCAGCAGCAAATTTCACTAATAATGTAAATTCAGCCTCTAATTGGCAGCACACCAGCTGTTTCTCACCAAAAATAATGAGTCTGTTTTTCTTTCATGAGAAAATTACCTATCTTCTTTAGACACTTAACGCATGGCTTCAGTTTCCGTGTCTGTGTCCTGACTACGCCGCTACAGCCTGAGGTTTCCTGATAGAGATCCGGACTGAACCTGCCTGACATTGCCAGCAGCCAGAGGAGAGAGTGAAGCTTTTACCACCAACAGGCAGCTTACTGACTGCTCAAGACTGACTGATTCATTTCCTGCCTTTGTTGGTAAAGACAATATAAACCCCTTCGTAAGTCCTCCACCTTGTCTTCATCCTCCTTAATGGCTCACTGCACAGTTTGATTGTATGCAGATGAGGAAACCTGATGAAGTCAGTTTTTGTGCACACGCATAACCGCAGGGTCTTAGATCCGCCACTCGAGTGCGACTCATTAATGATTTCTGGGACTCCAACTCTTACATATTCACTGAGCAATATAAAAGGTTAATAGGTGTTTTATTTTCTCTGTGTAAAGGAAGGCAGACACCAGTGGTCAGATTGCAATTCTTGTTGGGTATTAAATAAAAGAGTCTTCTGGCCTTGTGATGTTCATATTAATGACTTGCTGATGGCTAATTTAATGAGATCCAGGTTCTTTTAATGAGCAAACATTAAAAAAGTGTCACTCATCAATGTCTGCTTGGTACTTGTAAGTACATGCAGAACACATTCGTTTTCACTAAAAAGACTAAAAAAACTAATCACTTCAGCTATGTCACAGGCTCAAATGCTCTGGATTTAGAAAATGAGCGACGCACACACACACACACACAGTTCTCGCACACACAATCATAAACGTACGAAACACTTTAACATATGTAACACATACACACTCACAACGCCTCTGACACTAGCACAGTAAAATGTAAGCCATACTGTCATCCCCAGTGAGTTTTCATGTGAGATTACATAAATTTCAAGACTCCATTAAGAGCACTCATGGGTGATTTTCTTCCACAGCATGAGAAATTTCGCTAAGTGATTACATGGTTTGCATGCAGTGATGTACAGTAGGTTGAGAGACGCGACACAGAAGGTTCACAGCCCGTAATGTGAGTAATTGTCACAGCATATGTTGCTCCATCTTTTCCCGTTTTGCCCCCCCTCTGGTTTCTAAAGAGAGACTTTCGCAAATACATGTGAATCACAGACATGTTTTTTTATTTGTTGGCGTAAACATTTCATATCGCTGCATGTATGCAGGTCACTTCCTCTCCAAGAATTACATTCACATTTCCAATAATTTGATTTTAGTTACTCAGTAAATTAATCTAATAAAACCTTGATTAACTGGAGAAAAGAGGCATGTTTAACATTTATGTTGTTGCAGAATGGAACTCATTTTTGTTCCTGTAGCATGATATATATTAATAACTGCATATCACAAGATTATATTCTATAAAATGTGGTGGATAAAAGTTTTTGCAATCACTTTACAAAATTAATCTCCAAAAGTATTCATAGAAAATAGACTTAAATTATATGGTAAAATGGGATATTTGTTCATCTGAACTGCATAATATATAATATATAACAAATCACTCAGTGGTGCTTCTTTTGCCACTCATGTCACCCGTCGAGTTCACTTAGGCGCCACAGTGGCTTTACATCGCCACATAACCACTATCATACTTCCTCATTACGTGATCTCAGTCACAGGAGGTTAACTGTGCATGTCGCTGATGATGTCACACATGATGCTCCTGCATCTGGACTGCCAACTGTGTAGGTTTATGAAGCCTTAAAGGAAACAGAAACAGTTAAGAGTTTTTTTCTGGCATCTCCTAAAGAACAGAGATGTGATTCATTCATTCAAGCTGACCTTTCATTGATGTGATAATTTAATGTTATTCCTCAATTAACTCACATTATACTTAGTACAGTACCAGTCAAAAGTTTGGACACACCTACTCATTCAAGGGTTTTTCTTTATTTTTACTATTTCTACATTGCAGAACAATACTGAAGACATCAAAACTATAAAGATCCATAAGACAAAGCAAAATGTCTTTCATATTTTAGATTCCTCAAAGTGCCCACTATTGGCAATATCTTAACCAGCTTCATGAGGGAGTCACCTGGAATGGTTTTCATTGAACAGATGTGTCTTGTCAAAAGTTAACTGCTGGAATTTCTTGACTTCTTAATGCGTTTGAGACCATCAGTGTTGTGCCAAGGTAGTGTTGGTATACAGCAAATACCCGCATTTGACTACTGTAGTAATCCATATTATGGCAGGAACCGTTCAACTAAGTAAAGAAAAACAACAGTCCATCATTACTTGAAGACATGAGGGTCAGTCAATCCAGAAAAGTTCAAAAAAGTTTCTTCAAGTGCAGTCACAAAAAACATCAAACGCTGTGATGAAACTGGCTCTCACGGGGACCGCCCCAAGGAAGACCAAGAGTTACCTCTGCCGCAGAGGATACGTTCATTAAAGTTACCAGCCAAATCGCCAATTAACGGCACCTCAGATTAGAGCCCACATCAATGCTTCCCAGAGTTCCCAGAGACATATCTCAACATCAGAGACTGTGTGAATCAGGCCTTCGTGGTCAAATTGCTGCAAAGAAATCACTACTGAGGGAGACTAATAATAAGAAGAGAATTGCTTGGGCCAAGAAACACAATGGACATTAGACCAGCGGAAATCTGTACTTTGGTCTGATGAGTCCAAATTTTAGCTTTTTGGTTCCAACTGCTATGTCTTTATGAGACGCAGAGAAGGTGAACGGATGGTATCTGCATGTACAGTTCCCACTGTGAAGCATGGAGGAGGAGGTATGATGATATGAGGGTGCTTTGCTGGTGACATCGTTGGTGGTTTATTCAGAATTCAAGGCACATTTAACCAGCATGGCTACCACAACATTCTACAGCAACACGCCACCCCCTCTAGTTTGTGCTTAGTGGGAACATAATTAGTTTTTCAACAGGACAATAACCCAAAACACACCTCCTGGCTATATAAGGGCTACTGGACCAAGAATGAGATTGATGGAGTGCTGCATCAGATGCCCTGGCCTCCACAATCACCTGACCAAAACCCAATTGAGATGATTTGGTATGAGTTGGACTGCAGAGTGAAGGAAAAGCAGCAAAACGTGTGCTCAGCATATGTTGGAACTCCTTCAAGAGTGTTGGAAAAGCATTCCCGGTGACTACATGATGTTATTTTATAGTTTTGATGTCTTTAGTATTGTTCTACAATGTAGAAAATTGTAAAAAATAAAGAAAAACCCTTGAATGAGTAGGTGCAAACTTTTGACTGGTACTATATGTCTCTGCATGCACATGATAGGAGAATCACATACATTTTCCAGATTTAAGGGATACATCCATTGCAGAGATGAGCACACTGCTGATATGATATATATCTTATTTCCAAACTACCTTTTAAATCTGAGTCACATCTTGAGTCACAGACTGCACACTATAATTCTACAACATCTATATTTACTGTACACTATTCCTTTTTATTGTAATTGCAGACATGATGCTTGATGGTAAAAGTGAAGGATACTTTCTGTGTACAATATAGAGCACCAAGGTGTTTTGCAATTAGAGAACTCACAAAACAAATTTGGATGTGTAAGCAATACTGAGTAGAGCTGTATAATGTCTCCTCGCTGGGTTTTTTGAATTCTACTGAGCCACACTATAGCACTCATAAATCACTATACTGAATATTGAAGTGAAGGTGACCCCAACTTCAGTGCAGTCATAACACAATGATCCCTGCATTTTTATACAGAAACAAGTGAATGATGGCTGTATTAAATGTTGCCTGACACATTTTTTTAATTTTTTTTTTACTGAATAATGAATTCTGATGGTTTGACCTTTTGTCCACACAATAGACAATAAGAATAATAATTATATGGTGATTACAAAAAAGTAGTGCCTACAAGATACAATCATTATGCTTAATTAATGCTATGTTAAGTTTTCTGTCAGTTTTCCATTTGATGCAGTTTGTCTCAACATTACAATTCTTTGGGCAATTTTTGCATGCAGCAGTAAAGTCCTAACTTAATTTGTTCTCATTTTGCTAAAGTTAAGCTGTCCCACATGCCTTGACACTCAGTAACGCAACAAATATTAATGCAAGCTACAAACACATTCGCCAGGAGACGTAGCCAACAATCTGTTTGGAATAATTATCTTGGCATTTTCTGTATAGTCAGCTAACTAAATAGCTGTTTACCTTGTATCAGGCCTTATTCACTGATAGTGTCAGAGGCAGTGACAGTCAGGCTTGCTTACATGACAGCAGTTTGCTGCCTCACTGACGACATGGGACCAATCAACTGCTGTGAGGTTGTTAATAATGTTTGTGCTGGTTGTTGAATGTTTTTCTTTAGAATTTTATGCAAATTTTAGAACAGATTTGCCTGTTTTATATTTTTGTGACTGTGTATTTGCGTTACCAGACAAAGGGAATTACTGCGAGAAGTTTTCATTTAGCAAATTTCACAGGCTGACTGTGAGTTATGTTGCTGTATATATATTTACACTGTAGATTAAATCCAAAAGACAGACGCGTGTAACATCCAGCAGCTTGTTTATTCGCACTCAGGTTTTAAAAATCCTTTAAAGAGATTTTTTTTTGTCATTTGGTGTGACATCTCATAGCCAAAAGAATTCACCCACCGAAACTTCCATCTGGACTCCTCCGTTTACTTAAATTAATATTGAGGCTTTTAAGGATTTGATGTACAAAAAACAATAAAAAATGAAAGAAAACTTGTAAGGTGACAGAAGGAATTGCATAATTGAAAACGAAAGCATGGAGCTCCCAAAGAGACCATTCCAATTTGCATAATAATGAATACTTGTGTGTTATTGTGTAGTCTGGTACATGCTGTTAAACTATGTTAAGACTTTGAAATGGTTTTGTTCCTGGGCTTTGAACCTCTTGCTGCACAGCTGATGACTTTGTGCCGAGCAGAATGACGGGAAAATAATGAAAACCTATCTCTCTCGCATCAGAGTCTCTCTGCAAATTCATTTGAACACATCTGTTCCCCTGGAGTGTCATCAAGTGATGCAGCTGTAAAATATGTGGGAGCGATAATCGTTAATGGGGAGGAGCACAAATGGCTAACGTTACACATCAGCCACTATTTGTTTAGAAATAAAATGAGCTTATTTAGGTTTTTTGTGCTCAGGAGACAACTGAAATGATATCCTAGCAGCAGAAACAATAAATTGAAAATGTACCTAAATGTTGAATAGCTGAATAAAAACCACTCATCTAATTTATCAATTAAAAAACATGTTTCGCCAGACCATATGCGTGCCATTAGTGGGTCTGTTATTCACTGTGCTGGCGAACAAGTGTTTTTTTGCCCTTGACCTGAATGAAATATTCAATAGGCACACACACAGTTGTGTTTCCATCACTTCAGACGACATTATATTTACTTATATTCATTTCCTGGAGACTTATCCTAACCTTAATCATTACCACCACATACCTAACCCTAACCCTCACCCCAACCTTAACATAACCCTAAACTAACCTTAACATTAAACCAAGTCTTCACTCTAAAATTAATGATATACATTAAAGGGACTTGTTTTTTGTCCCTATAAGGGAGGCAAGTCCCCACAACGTGACTGTGAAACAGATTTACGTCCCCACAACATGAGGAATACCTGGACCACACACACACACTCACGTGCTCAGCTGGATGGTGGAACACATATAGGTAGCTTTGGGTGGGAAACAAGCAGACGTCTTCATCTCCTGTGGTCAGAGTCATCGGGGTCGTCATTGTTCTGCTCTGACCTGCTCCAAGCTGCAGAGGTGCTTGAATCATTTTAATGGTTTCATCATATGAAGCCCCAGACATACAAGGAAAGATTACTGTGATTGCATCTGTCCCGCTCCACTGATATCTGTCTGGCAGGTGGTGAGATCACAAGGTCGCAAAAGTCTGTGATTGAAGAAGCAACTGTAGATTTTAATGAACCTACAAAACAAAACTAGAGAGAGAAAAGTCTCTTTGGCATTCATGCAGTAATATCAGATCTTTGTCTCCCCCTGATAATTCCAAAAGCAATTTCACGTTGGGGGTTTGACATAATATCTCACTTGTATTATATTTAGGTCAAAGACAGTGTGAAAAAGGAAGATCTCATCCAAAACTGCCTTTAAAAAGAGTTCAGAATGTCAGTGATTCAATTTAAGAAACTAAGGAGACAAATCAGGTCTGTTCTCTTTTGATGAAATTAAAGTAAGAGTTCAACATTTTGTACGTACACAATACACTTGTTCGTTTTCTTTAGATGAGAAGATCAATAACACTCTCATTTCTGTACATGAAGCTACCGCCAGCAGTCAGTTAGCTTAGCTTAGCTTAGTGCAAAGACTGGAAACACGGGCAAACAGCTAGCCAGGCTCGGTCCAAATAACCCCTCATTGCACCATAATATGAAGTTTCGCACATTGTTTTTTGTACAGATTGCACAAATAAGATATGTGTTAATTAGTGAGCTTTAGAGGTTCTGAGAGGACTGAGCCAAGCTAGATATTCAGGCAAGCTCTTCGTAAAAAACAGTAAATAAGCGTATTTCCCAAAATATCAAACTATTCCTTCAAATGACGTTGTTTCAGGATTAAAGTAGGAAATATATGGTTTCATACATGCAGAGCCAAACAGTGCTTTATCAGTCCTTCCAGGACATCGTGATCTTTAGATTGCAATAATTAATACAAATTCAACCAATCTCCACAATATTTGCGGGGGCTTGAAATTTAGCAAAATTCTCACAATTTCTCTGCATTAAAGGTACTACTAGGAAGATTTTGACATCATTATATAATTGCAAATTTAATGTCCATACCTTGCGATGAGAAAGACAGACAATTGCGATGAGTTGAGATATTTTGTGCGACCGAGTCGGATTCACAGGAGTTCTGCTAAAGGCAGTAAGTAAGCCTTTCCAAACAAAACTAGCTTTATCAACAAAAATAACTCCTCATTTACAGTTAGTAAGGCTGTTCAACTTCTCCTCTCATTATCAAAACAAACCCCATTCTGGCTGACCTGAAAAAACAGCAAAACAGGAAGTGACAGGGTTTATGGGAAATGTGGTCTTATCATGGTCCTTTAAATTCAGAAAATAAAAAAAGATGAGAACTAAAATAGTTTCAGCTATTTCTGTGATGTGAGGTGTTCACATCGCCTTCTTCATTAGGTAGTAGTTAAAAATAAAACAATTTTTTTCCTCGACTTGCAATTTTTGCCAATTCCCGCAATTTTACCACAAAAAAAATCACATAAAACTTCATCAATTGCATCCCAAGTTATGAGAAAAGCTGCTGCAAAATCAAGCATTTTTGATCATATCAATCACAAAAAAAGCTCTATGAAATCCTGGAGGGACTGCTTTATGTTGGATTTGCTGAAGGAGCCGGTGGGCTTTTTGTCTGACTGCCTCCATATGCTGCATCCCTCACACATGAGAGCTGCAGGCCGGAAACAAGGCAGGAGCTGTTCTCAGCGGTCCTTCCTACATGCTGCTTCTGACTCAGGGGCTCATGGGTTTGCATGTGTGAGACCAAACTCATTTAGCATTAAAGCCCTCCCTGTGTCTCACATAAACCCTCGCATTTACTCAAGCTACTCTCTACAGCAAAAGCAGTGACTATAACATAAATGAATGTGTCTTATCGTTGGCCACTGGAACTGTAAGTGAAAACAAAACTTCTTCTCAGTCACTTTCAGAACTGTGCAGGAAAAAAATATGTAACTATCACACTGTGATGTAACTAGCTTTTGCCAACAGCAGATTACTCATTGGATCACTGTAGCAATACCAGCTGCTGCCCTTATAGTTGCTGATTTGCGCATTTGACACCTTTGTAAATAATTCATGGGGATTTATTCATAACTCTTCCTGGCACACTGAATAGTACCACAGAGTTATTGCATTTTTTGAAATGTACCGTAATTATTAAAAACGCTGCTTTTCCAAGCTTACAGTAGCAGCTTTTTGATTCCTCGACATTAAGCTTTTCATAAAGCCAGAAGAGACTTTCTGATTTATTTTCCTTTCGGCTTCTGCACAGTCTCCTTTAAGGGACCCCCCAGTGATGTAGTCACTTGATTCAAAGTGTTTTCCTCTGAGAGCAGCTCTTTCTGAAAGGGATACGTGATTATCTCCGCTAGTCACAAACCTAATCAAAATAAAGTTCAGACACACCGTGGCGCAAGCATTATGGGGATGCACAGATGTTTCAGTTGGCAGGAATCAGGAGTTATTCCTATTCTGCCAGAAACAAACGACGTGATGTACAAGAAGTAAAGAATAAATTTAAAATTTGATGCAAGGTGTAAGGCCTGAGGGTGCTTCGTCTGGGTTTTATTTAAACTTTTAGTAGCAGCAAAGGAGTATCTGTCCAACTACTGCTGTGTTTTAGCAGTGTGCAGTGTCTCTGTGAGGATTTTCAGAGATGCCAAGAGAGTATTAGTGGCAGCGGCTGTCATGCGGTAAATACCTCATAAAATAATCCAGAGTTAAACAGGTGGTAGCTGAGGAGTGATCAATATTTTTTAATGCTGAATAATGCTGACAACAAAATATTAACACAGCGGGGCTAGTATATAGGTGCGCATACACACACACACACACACACACACACACACACACACACACACACACCATCTTCTGTGACAAACTCTCTTCAGATGTATCACAAACTTTACAGACAAGCCAACATTTATTGATTCAACCACATTCATAGCACTGGACTCATATTTGAGCAACTCTTTTGCATAAACTCACTGTTCTTTATGACTGAAACAGGCTTTGTGCTAATGTCACAGATCAGTAGCTGGAACTATCTAAAAACCCTGCAGAGCTTCCTGTGCCAGTTCAATATTTGTATATCCTTGTGGTGACTAAGGCCAGAGTGGCCAGATGACAATTAGCAATCTGTGCTGTACAAGGCTTGTGCATGAATTCACTTTTTTCCTAACTGATTGGAAGCAATATCATACTTGTTCAGGATAGAAAGAAAAAAGCTTATTTGGGTGGGCAAAAGTTAACATATCGCACAATAAATAATTGCATTCTGAAAAGTTCCTTTAATTCTTTAATCTAGTTTAATTAAGCAGCCCTGCAGGCCTGAAAGCATCTGATTTCTCCAAATTAAAGCAAAGAGCCTTTTTTTTTTTAAAGGGCACACACAGAATATTGAAACCCATTTCTCCAAAAACCCTCCAGTGTAAAAACTTGGCAGCCTAGGTGGAAAGCACTGTGAACGGTTGTTTCCAATATTTTGGATGAGTTGGCCAGTATAAGAGTTATGCATCGGCACAGCGCACGGCTGAATGCAGATGAGTTAAGCTCGGTCCTGCTTTACGGACTACTTTTTATTACTTTCTGCACATTCATTAAAACCAGTGGTTTCGCTCCCGTGAATGTTGATGCTTCACTGTTCATGAAATCATGCAAGTTTGAATTGTAATAATCATGTTCTGCTCTCCGATGTATTTAACAGCATTAACAAAGTTATTACAAATAATATGCAATCTAATATGAGCACATGAATGAATTCCAGTCTTAATTAGCAGTAATTATCATCTCAAACTAATAAGCTTATGAGGGATTTTGTGGAAAATTTAAACTGAGGTGGAAACTGGACATGACTGCCAAGGTAGCAGACATGTGAATACGGTTTTGTGTATGTTCTGGCATGTTGGTGTGTGTGTGTTGTGCTTTTATTGCTTTACAGCTTCAATAACACCGCCTGCAATAATAGCTGAACATGTGCCTGCTGTATGTGAGTGGACTTCACTTGCCCTCCTCTCACCTTCAAAGATGCACTGGTGTTCAAAAGAATTAAGCACTTTTAGCCCGAGTTTATCAAAACAATCCCTTTCCCTGCACCATCTCTCAGAAATCATAGACCACCTCACAACCTCTGACCCTCCCCTTTTTACTGCGGTAATGAAAAGTTTTACAGGAACTGAGGGAAGTATTTCTCTAAACACTTTCCAACCTCCACCGATCATACACTTCACAATCTGTTCTGCTTTTTTCACCGTTACGTGAGCTGGGGAATCATTTAGACAACACAGTGTAGGCGGATGTCCTTTTTTCAGTATGCACAGCATCTGTGTAGGCTGCCTGCTGGGCTCAGCTCTCTTATGGATAGGGCACTGGAAAGCCAGGCTCCCCGGCTGCAGTCAGACAGATGCAGACTGGTGGGCGCCTCATCACTAACTGCCTGCAGACAGACACACAAGCAGCAGCTACAGTGTATCAACGCTGGGTTTGAAATGAGCTGCGGTGACTGCGAGAGTGATGTGGTTATACCACACATGTGTGCCTGAGTCCACTTCCCTGGCCTCTGACCCGCCATCAGTCTGTTTACATCATATATTATGAGTCAGAACTTGTGAATGAAAAAACAATACTGCGTAGGATGAGGAAGGTTTCATCAGCATATTTGCATAATTTATTGGCATAAGTGTTTTATCTGTTGTTTGCACTAATTCAGTTTCATAGAAATACCTGTACAGAAATAAATGGGGGTTAAAGACATAGTTGTGCTTATTCGCTTTCTTGCTGAGAGTTACATGAGAAGATTGATACCAGTTTCATGTATGATGAATGTATGAAGCTAGTAGATGGTTAGCATAGCTTTGCATAAAGACTAAAGACATAAAACCACATTGTGTCATTTTTACACTTTGGTTTTTGTACAGAATAAACAAATACATTGGAATGTGTTACTTAGTTAGCTTAATTAGCTTAATTAGTGAGTTTTGTTACCATTGAACAAAGCTAGGTTAGTTGTTTCCTGATGTTTCCAATATTTATGCTAAGCTAAGCCTCCAAAAAAGCAAATAAGTGTTTTTTTTTCAAAATGTTGAACTATTTCTTTTTGAGATGATATAAAGTCAAACACTAGAAAAATGTCACCAGATAGATCTGAAACTCTGGTTCAATCAAGACTGTGTTGCAAGTCTAATAGATTTTGTATATTGCGGTGGAACTGAAATGTAATGGTTGTTGTATATACAGGACATATAACACAATGTATGACTGTGAATGTGAATCTGACTGTTCTAATATGTTTAGTTCTGTTTGTACAGTATGTTATAGACTGCCACCATGAGCAGGTGGATAGATGGACGGATGGATGGACGGAGGGACGGATGGGCGGACGGGCAGATGAATGGATGGATGGATAAAGTTTGGTTGAGTAGTGGCTGATGAAATAAATAGTTTTACATAAATTAAGCATAAAAGCAGAGCTTTCATTTAACACTTATTCAAATCTTTGTCAACATGAACACCTATTGATGGCTGAATCCGTATTAATAATTGTGCCAAATTTTTATTCTTGGAATATTATTTATGTGTTATGACGTAGAAGGTTAATGTGAAGGTGTCGGCAGTATTTGTCTTCTGTACAAAGGCCACTTTTTTTGGAAACGATGGGCCTGACATAAAGTGTCAGCTTATATTAGCTAGGTTGTCTTTATATTAGCTTGCATAATTACTACTAAAGTAGATTATAAAGAACCTGAATAGACAGCACATACTTCATGTCTGAGAGGTTTTCCCCTCTGCTACATCTCTATTGGTCTATTGGTATACTGTGTCTGTACTGTCTAGTTGAGATGTCTCTCAAGACATTTCAGATGATGAAAGACGGCATCAGTTCCACAAGATGAATAATTAACTAGTTATTTTTACCCCTCTGGGGCATGAAGCAACTGCCAGTATGTGTGCAGACAGGTGAGAGGATTGCAGACTGTATAAACGATGGCATTGAGTCAGAGGATCTCATGGTTTCACAGGCATGCAGCCAAGCTTGTTAATAAAGGGCCCTAGTAGGGATTTCTCAGCATTCAGAGTACTCTCAAATTTGAATAATTCAGATACAGAGGTATTGTAAAGTTTATCCTACATCCTGTACTGCTGTTCTTGTATATTACATCATTATAAGCATCAAGGAGGAAGCTAAAAAAAATGTTTCCCATTGTTGGGTTCCTAACAAAGCGTTCAGTGTTTCGGGCAAACTTGTTGTCATCAACTTGATAGAAAAGGACATGCAAAGCAAGCACTTTCCTTTGACTACAATGTCAAATTGTCATGATATTCAAATTAAATCAATCTGTCACATAACCTTAAATCAGATTTGAGTCATTGTACTTGATGATGGATAAATTGAGCCTACAAGGCTACAAGCTTCTGAATTATGCACATAGTGCAATTCTTGGTGCTATACATGTAAAATATAGGTACAGCCCTATTTCCCCGCTTGCCTTCAAGCTAATGGATAAAGAAGGAGTAGCATGTAAAAATGACCAAAGCAGGCACACAGGCACTCAGCTGTTTTTAATTATATATATCTTGCATCCCCTGTTAAAATAACCCCACTGTGCATTCCCTGTAAGTGTATCAATATGAGCTGGACACTATTTACAGACATAGAGCTCCATTCCCTTGTTAGGGGGGGGAGGGTGGCCAACCTTAAACCAGAGTAACTCAGCTGGGAGAACTGAAAGTACCAACATCAGGTATTTTCAGGCTTTCTTCCATCTAAACCATAAATAAACCTTGTTCATTCCAGAGTCACAGGGTACAGACTGCATGTCACAGCTGTTAGAATAGCCGTGTCTCTTTTGTAAGGCTTTTAGTGTAGGTGGTGTGTTTATCCCACCGGTCACGCTGAGGCAGTCACCATGGGGCCTCAGCCCTCCTCGCTGAGTGTTGGCTGAGTTTGCCCACGCTCTGCTCTCCACTGTGAGCTGTCTGTCTCTCCTGGTACCCAAGCTGTCAAATATCTTCACAGGAAACATAAAAGAGGAGGGGTGGGCCGAGAGGGGACATAATTTTCACTAAATTACAGAGCAAGTATGACCCTCACACACATTTTTTTTCTCTGGCTCTAGGGGAAATGATGAGGTAAGTGTGACACCTTGACTAACCATTAAAGAGCGAACATAAAGGCTCCCATGTAATTTCATGAAATAGTCCATTGCAGTGCTAATGTTTGTACTCAGATTTGCATACCTGTATGCCTGTTATTCTTACACTGAATAAGCACATTATGTTCATGGGCAAATGTACGTATATCGCCATGTAGTTCTGTTAGGTTGTGATATATGGTTTAATATTGTAACTGGGTCACATTTTATTATTTTAGCAAGTTCAGATGACTGTTACTATATTGTCTGTAATTTTCTTCTTTCTTTGGTTTTATCTCGGTATTTGTTAAATGTAAATGGTGGTGATGGCAGACTAGACTGGAACATTAGCAGCAGGGAGACATTAATGCCACGTCATGTTCAATCACTTCATACAGCTGTCTTTCCAGAATAGAATTTAAAATCCTTCTCCTCACCTACAAAACGCCCTTAATGGTCAGGCACCATCATATCATAAAAAGCTCACAGTACCCTATTATCCCACTAGAACACTGTGTTACCAGTATGCAGGCTTACTTGTGGTCCCTAGAGTCTCCAAAAGTAGAATGGGAGGAAGAGCCTTCTGCTATTAGGCTCCTTTCCTGTGGACCCATCTTCCAGTTTTGGTCCAGGGGCAGACACCTTCTCTATGTTTAAGAGTAGGCTTGAACTTTTTGATAAAGCTTATAGTTAAGACCAGCCCCTAGTTATGCTGCTATAGGCCTAGACTGCCAGGGGGACTTCTCATAATGCACTGAACTTCTCTCTCCCCTTCTCCCTCTCCATCTGTATGCATTCATGCCCCATCAATACATGATTCTAACTTGGCATCTTCCCTGGAGTTTTGTGCTTTCTCGTCTCACGGGTGTGGACCTTCAGTTGTGGACCGGCTGCTGCCTGTGGCTGCAGACCGCTTGCTGTCCCCTTGGTCCAGCTTAATGCCCACTGCTACTACTATTATTATTAGTCATATTTCTATTACTATTATTGTTGTTGTTGCTGTACTTCTCTGTGTCTCTCTCCCCCCCCTCCCCCTCCCTCTTTCTCTCTCAACCCAACCAGTCAAAGCAGATGGCCGCCCACCTAGAGCACAGTTCTGCTTGAGGTTTCTTCCCATTAAAGGGGAGTTGTTCCTCACCGTTGCCACCAAGTGCTTGCTCATGGGGGAATGTTGGGTCTCTGTAAATTAAAGAGTATGGTCTAGACCTGCTTTATGTGAAAAGTGCCCTGAGATAACTTGTAAATTGGGGCTATATAAATAAAATTGATTTGGCTTCAATTGACTGCACCTTTCCAAGCTGCAACACTCCATCTGCTTGCTGTATTTGTGTGTTGCTGCGAGGACAATAACAAGGTATGTAAGTAGGGCTGTTAAACGTCAACAAGCACCCCAGAGTGCAGCTTCACATTTCTTCCACGTAACATTATCATTGGTGAAGCAGCTGTAGATATCCGTCCCACTGCTTAGCCAGTAAGATGGATCTCCCGCACTTCACTGACAGCAGATATTCCATTATATCAACCAGCAGTCACCGTCTCCTCCCCTGAATTATTGCCAGCCCTGTTACTTGCCTCAGCACCAAATTGGCTTAGCCAGTAAATGAAGGATTTGAATAATACATTCCACCTATCTCCCTCCTTTTCTTCTCCACCCGGACTGCCTGGACTTCATTTAGTGACATTATCATCTTTTCATTTGGAACAGTTTTCTACAGATTTATATGAAGCATTACCAGCCATATCCAATGCACAGCAAGTCAAACTACCTGATATTGAAAGCAGTACCGTCATTTTTTTTTGTGTTTTATAATTCAAAATATTAGAAAATCTAATTCAGTGGTGCTGTCGGCCTTGTTTGCTCTGTTAGTCTCAAAACTCTACAAAGTGTGAGACAAATTTAAACTTGCATTGACTAGAACAATACCTGATGCGTCCTGAGAAGCTGAAATGTCATGATAGTCATAGTCATCATAGTTATAGTTGTAATTATGGATAACTACAGTTGTAGTGCCTTATAGCAGTCATTAAACCCAATAATAGGACACTTACTTACAATTAGTTTAGTTGTTTATTGATCAGTTCCCACTACAGTTTATATAGGTTAAAATATTCATTGTTCTGAGATTTGAGAACAGAATCTTAATTTAAATTTAGTGTTTTATTGTAAGATACGGTAATGCAGATAGTTTTATAGTAAAATGTTAATTGGTATTACACTTGTATAGTAAATCTGTAAGGAATCAGATATGTGTGTAATCTTAAGTAAAAATATGTGCCTATAAATGGGAAAATGTCCATCGTTGTATGCACTGTATACAACACAGCTTTCTGATTGTCATAAAAGTCATAAAATGTACCTTAAAGCATTTACAGACTATTATTTAGTGGTAAATTCCATGTTGCGCTGATGCTTGTTTTGACAGAGAAATCATGTTGAACTCAATGTGCAGCTTTGAGTTAAAACCCCTGAAAACATCAGTTTAACTAAAACTGCACAAATGCCACTCAGATGTAAAATGACAAAGCAACAAGAGTGTTGTATATTTCAATGTAAACAAACCTATTACCACCTTGAGTTATACACTAAATGAATCTGTTATATAATAAGAAAATCTCAAAATCCAGCAGTCCTCACCAGTAGCTGGGTGACATGACACCATTTAGCTTTACCTTAAACTTCTTCCCTTATACACTTGCCCCCTACCACTACACATCATAAATCATTACTACATTATGAACAGTTCTATCCACTGGGAATCAAAGCTCATACCTGGATGACATTAAAGCGATTGTGCTCTCAAGGTAAATTCAGCTGGGGATCTTCAATATGAAAGCCCATCAAGCCACCCCATCTGCTGCACTCTGAAAGGTAGAGTCCTCATGTTGTGAATAAACAAAACAAAAAAAGCGATTAAAAAGAAGCCTGCACTTATAAGCCTTCTATAAGAAGTATTTTGCATGCTAGCTTTCAGAATTGAAGCAGAAACATTTGTCAGAATTCTTGTAGTTTTACCCGCTTGAAAGAAGATGGTAACCTTCGGCTATGACCTGTTCTTTTTTTATTGTGCCAGCTGATACAGCTGGGTCCTGATATCTTTATTTTTTTGGAATTCAGGGTGGCGTGCAGTGGCAGCACAATGCTCAAAGGCTACAGTGTTGGTATGGGGTCACGTATCAGGCTTGCCCTGGGGTTGTGAAGATATTAGGGAGCATGATACAGTGTGTCTGTCATTCTCAATGCTGCAGCTGCAGTGCCGTGACTTCCTGGGCCAGGCTGTCCATGTCCACATTTCACAGCTTCAACGTGACTGCTGCAATGAGACAAGACATTGCAGCGTCTGTGCCAAGTCCTCACACAACCACTTGCTCCCTCTCACAGAAGAGCATCTGCAGCCTGGCTGCCGCTTCCCGACTTGCTCGGGTCATCCGTAAGACTACGTCATTACAGAGGACATCAGGCTGCACTCTCCATAAATTAAATCGGGGACTGCATTTACACAGGGACAGACAATCTGGGTTTAACCCTTGAGGCACAGATCAGATTTTTCCACAGCTATATCTGAGCGGGGAAATTTCTGTTTTCTCCTTCTTAACAAAGCCGGAATCAGATTTTACATCTGCATAGACACTCAGTCAACATTGCTGCTACTTCCACAGCAGGTCTGAATATGTTGTGGTCAAACTCATCTGCAAAATTTGGATATAGTTTATGTGTGAGATACAAATCCACAAATATAAAGAAACCTGCATTTAAGTACGTTGATATCATGTCCCACTAAAAGAAAACCTACTTTCTGACATCCCTTTACTGTATCACACTGCAGGTCCATATGGGTGGGAATTTGTATTCAGCAGGTTCTTGTATTCAATAATTTATCATTGATGTGTATTGATTTACTATCACAGGGACCAAGGGTTGACCTCTTCAGTGAAATATGGTCTACTTCAATAGCTGTCATGGCTCCTCCACCCCCCTGAAATTTACAGACCACAACCGTCACAATGTGGCAGTTTTTATTTGTCTAATGGGGCTCTTTAATGGTTTCCATTTACATTGTTGTGAATGTACCACTAAGGCTCAACAGCCTGCAAACAAAACATGTGTAACAATGTGAATATTACAAATATACTCAGGTGATATCATAGGGAATGTTGTAAGACACAGTCGTGCTCCCTGTAGACAAGTTAAGAAATCACCAAATAATATGAAATGGAAGCGCTTCTTTTGATTATTAAGGGGCCCCCTGTTGGTCGGACCGGTGGACCTTTGTGTGGAGAAAAATGATCTCCTCCCATGCGATACGAAATTAAACATACCCCCAACCAGACTGTGAAATTGTGCAGTTCAAAACCATTTTTAGCGCAGTGGTGCAGCCCATACACATAAAAAGGCGGAAAAGTTTGCTCATGGATAGGCCGTTCAAGCCCTGAACCCCGTGTGACGTCGTTGACACTTTTCACTCCGATTGTCTTCATTTAATGAAACTATTCAGCTTTTTCAGAAAACACGGGCTATCACGCGTTTTCACTTCAGTCGGTGGAGTTGCCATAACCCTTCCGGCATCCGTGTTGAACCTGCCACCATTTATAGCCTCGCGGTGACAAACAATCTTATTATGAGATTTAAACTTTGCCTCGGCTAGACAGGAGGATCAACATGCGCTCCTCTCGCAGTTATTCCTCGCAGTTTCCCAACTGATACAGTAATACCTACCTACATACCCGCCTCCTTTGAATGTGGTTAAACGCCGGTGTCAGCTCTCGGTGTATAATAGAAAAACCCAAGCAGGGCTCTGGGTCTGTTCAGCACACATAAAGGCGAGCGGTGAGAGGAGCTCAACCCTGAATTAAATCACTCACGGCTAAATGGATCTTTGAGACTCTCCCTCGACGCAGCCAGTCGCTGTTTTTTGCGTCTTCAGATCGAAAGCAGACAACTGGGATTTTTTTTTTCATTCTTTATCATCTAACAGAAATATCTCCTCTTTGAAAATGTCTTGTGTTGGTGGTGGCATACAGTAAGCGGCCAGCTTTGTATCGGGAAGAAGCTCTTGCTCCGCGATCGTCAAGCAGGTAAGCTGTGCTGGATATTGTACTTTAACATCGCAGTTTACAGACAGCATGTACTTTCTTTCTATTGCGTTCACACGGGGCAGGAACAAACCTCAAAGGCAAAATATTACTGCTTTACTTCACAGTAGCCTGTTAGTATGGCTGTTGAGCATAAACTGTGTGGTCATGTTCAGTAACTCTTATCTTACAAAGCACATACACATCTTACAAAATGCAGAGCTGAACTTGAACACCAGCAAGCTGAAGTCGGTGCATTTTGAGAGATGTTAACGGGACACGGGGTCACTTATTTGCTTTGACTGCGATTCATGTCGCAAATAATGTCAGTACCCTTAACTTTCTCTATTTTAACATTTATTAATCTCAATATTCATTTGTCTAAACAGTAGCATTTGCGACACAACGGATTTGCATTTGTTCTGCAAACACTCCACCTGATTAAAGCTCTAGTGAAAAGTACTGTAGTCGGTACTTTGCAAGTGTAAACCTCCAGTAAAGCCGCCCGCTTGAGATGTCGCTTCAGCACCACGGACAGCTCCCGGGCCGCCTCAGTGCGCCAGTCAAGGCTGAACTTTATGTCAGAGAATCAGACACAGAACATGATACTAATATGTATATAAATGAGAAACTCAGTGCTAATATGAAGGTTTACTTTGCCTAATTATTATTCATTAAAAAAAAAAAAATAAATAACAACACTAGGCCTACCCAGCCTACACCACAGTCACAAAATGACAAGCCAGTTTGTCGAGTCTGCACATGAAGCTTCCAAGACACCATATCATTGTAACGCCCTGCATTAAGTCATGGCAAATGTTGTGATTTTGACAGTTTAAAACAAAAATATTAAATGATTAGTGCTTTGCATAGCCTTAGCCATTATGCTGTCATTATACAGGCTTGTACTTACAGTAGCCCTGCACTCAGATTAGCTGAGGATTTTGCTGCGTCTGTACCATCTGTCTGGGAAATGCATACTATATACTGCACGGTAGGCTAGATGTGTGGATTTATTTGACACAAACCTTGATATGGATTGATTTCTTCTTCTTCTTTTTTTTCTTTTCTTTTTTTTTTTTTTTTAGTCAGCAGAGGGCTAATTTCCAAAGATGTTTAGCCAGCTATATTAAGTCTTTCACACAAATGAAGACTCCCTGGATTCAAGGTCTCTGTCAGGGGAGAAAGAGGTGGTGGTGGTGTTGGTTGGGGTGGGGGTGGGGTTGGGGGGGTCAAAAATGCTGAAACAATGCCAAGTTTAATGTAACCTGCACCTGCAGTCACAAAACAGCCAGAGAAATGACAAGCTTATAGGAACAATTCACTGGCGTTTCACTCAGCTGCACCCGTGGACGTAGGTGTAGGAGTGCTGTATCATTCTTGCTTCGGTTAAAGAATGTGTTACTGTCCTAGTGGCATTTAAAGGCAGGAAAGCATTTAGGATATAAAGCTCAAACAATACGTCTTGTGCCACTGAACTGCAGGCATTGTATTAATTGGCAGCGGTTGTTCTCATTCCAATCATTTCATATAGAAGATCAGCCCCAGCTTAGCATTCGCCATCAGTGTGAATCACCACAGTATCTTACTTCTCCCAACTTTTAATGTCTAGAGTTATGACTGTTTCCCAACATCTTAGTTTTGCTGCTGTTGCTAAAGCTGTCTCTCGCATTAGCCTTCACATCTCCCTTTTCCTGTCCCCGTCTCCCTTATCTTGATTATGCAGCTGGATGATTGAGTCAGCTATTTTGTATGCAAGTTGCCTGAGCTTGGTTCTTTGTGGAGGAGAGAGAGAGAGAGAGAGAGAGATCGTGCTGAGGATACTGAGAGAGAATTACAGCTTCTCATAACGGTGAGGAGTGGAAAAGACGAGGCTGCCCCGTTCGATAAATTGCTGTTTGAAAGAGGCAGATATCCTAGGGGGACAACGGTTTTGGAAATGTGACCAACCTTTCTAAATGGAAATAGCAGAACACATTACAGTTATCCACGGCTCTATACTGTGGACGACTAAAATTGAGGCATCTCAAACTCTTTGCTGTCAAGTTAGTCTGAGATAAACCTATTTGATCTGAATTGAGAGAGATTGAACTCATGTTGTACTGTACATATTCATTTATGTAGTGCTATGGAGAGGACTGTTACAGCTACAGTTTCATGCTCACAGGAACCTAGATTTCAAACATATCCTGGACAGACTGTCCTGGTGGTTGGTTGAATGGTGACTGTCACTTCTGCAGTTTCTATTAAGAAAAAGGACATAAAATCATGTTTTAATCTATCCTGTATTGGTGATCCTGTTGATAGTCAGTGTATAGTTATGTTATTGATGGTGTTTGTGTGTGACAGCAAAAACCCTATACAAAGAACGCAAATATTTATTTTTTCACACTGCTGTCATGTTGTAGAAAAGTTACCGAGGCTTGGCCGGCTGTATGTTCAAGCGGAGATGGTGTTGTTATACAGTTAACAATGTGGAAAGTGTAATCAAAGAGACCAGCACTGTGAAACATATGGTACAACAGCATGGTGTATTTCAGTTCGAGCTCCACAGCTTTTCACAACCGTAAAATTCAATAGGGCAACTTCCTGTGCTGTGAGTAGCTGCGTGCCATTTTACAAGAGCTGTTGCGCTTCCTCAGTCTCAAGTGTCCCATGTGATACTCACCTGTTTTATAAGAGGAAGAATGAGCTCTTTTACCCCAGCGGTGGGGAATGCTATAAGGATGTGAAATTAGTCACAGAGGGAAAACAAAACAAAGGAAGGAAAGATGTCTTCTTTCTTTTTCCGTGCTAAATGTCTGGATAAGACGCTGTAGATAGTTACAGCCCAAAATATGTCAGCACATTGTACATTAATAAAATATGAACCATATAACATTTCCCATAAAAGATAGGAATGTTATTCACTTTTAATAGAAAACAACTTCTGAAATACAAAAGGTCAACATTCATTGGCTTGTTTGTTTGATGATATAGTAGCTACCCAGAGCTAACTGCTACTTATTATTTTAGCTTTAAAAACATATAGAAATTCATGCATTATAATTTCTCAGCATTTCAAATTCTGTTTTTGCAGTGGCCAGACTTGTGAAGAGCTCTCTGTGCTGAAGGACAGGACCTTCAATGACACTGTCAGAGTTGCGCCTCAGGACAACACACATGAAAAGGAAATGTTATTGACAGTAACTTAACATTCAGGAAAGAGGGCAATTGGTTGAAGATTTCCAATATCTAATAAAGGCTGTAACTAACAGATAAGGCTTTGAATACAAAAACTGCTGGCTCCCTTAAATGCAGATGCCGGGGGCACATTTTATTTAGCCGCTGCAAAACAAAGATGCACTTTTGCTGAGATGATACCTCCTAGCAAGCATGCAAAAAAACCCCAAAAACATTAGCAAACTTCACCTTGAATCAGCAGCTCATGAGTCATTAACTACACATTGCGTTCACAGAGCTGTGGCCTGGTCTCATCTCAGGAAAGAATATATTTGAGTTTACTCAGGGGAGTTCATTGAAAGTGGCAGCAAAGGCCCTTTGGATTCCAGCCACATTCCAAGGAAACAAAAACATGGTAGATGTGACCATTATTGCTTGGTACTTTTATTTCTTACTTACCAACATTTTATGTGCTGGATACAAGCTCAGTAGAAAATGAGATGACTACCATTTGAAAACTGATCAGCCCACAGAGCTGAGGAGAATGCATGTACGTGAGCGGAAAGCTGCAAACAGTAAAGTTGGTATAAGCAACTGGACCATTGACAGATTGTGGGGATCAACCCGGAGATGTAGGGATTCACTGGAGGGTGTGAATCAGTCATAATTAATTTAGGAGTGCGCAAAAATTATTCCGCCCCAGTGCCAGAAACGTTTCTGTGTAGTTTCCCCAGCCACCTGCTGGCTGCTTTATGATAGACGAAGCCCTTTAGTAAACAAGCATTACGAAATGGCAGAGTGAGGTGCATCGAACATTGCTCTGTCTCTTCCTTGCCATCTCCTCTGCAAAGTAATTAGATGCCGGGATGCAAAACACCATGGCAGTGTATCTGCAGGCTCCGGCTCTGCTTGATGAATAGCTTGTACATGAGAGCCCATTAAAGCTGGCGATACATAACAGTTCTGTCAAAGCTCACTTTGGAAGCAGGACTCTTTTGTTTGGTTTCTTAGTGAGTGCGTGTCAGAGGACATCCCTGATCGCCTTTGCTGAATTCATGCTCTTTGTGACATCAGATTATGTATATAATGATGATCATACCGCAGTCTGTTGTGCCTTTTGGTGTGTGGCTCACCTTCTTATTACAGATGAAATGTAGGGTGGCAAGTAAAGGGTCTTTAAACATTATAACTCCATATACTAATAACACCAATGTAGTTTGTAGACACACTACACACCAATATAGAGCTGTCTCACTATATGCAAGGCTTATTTCCTCTGTACATGGCACAAAAATAAGTGTTATCTTATTGTCTTTTTTGTTTATGAAACTGAACTGTTATCAGTCATATTCTCTTCCAAATGGAAGCATATTTTTAAGAGATTGTCAAATAGTATAATAATATCATCATGCACTAATATATATTTGAATAGCTGAGCCAAACCCCAAAGGATCGGGGTCATTACTTAATGAAATCCTAAAGCCAATTTCTTTAAGAGGCAATGATTATGTTTAGTTTCTCTTCCCTTCCTGCCACCTACAGATCATAAAATGTCTCTTAATTTCTATTGGGAGTTTGCACATATAACTGATCAACCACGGTTGGCTCCAAATTATGATATCTTAATGTGCAAATATGGAGAATTACATTAACTTCATGCATGATTTAACATTCACTATTTGTCCATATGACTCATGTAAAGTCCGTAACATAAATTACTACCTTCAAAATATTTTTTTTTTTACTGCAAATCACTTGCCATATAGGCCTTTACTTCAAAGTTTGACTTTGAATAAAATTATTGCTCTGACAATCATCGGCATTCTATAAAGGATCACAAGCTGTAAGACGCCAATCTTAGTAATAGCAGTTATAAAAGCCATATTTAGCTATCATTAAGTAGCTTATGTGGGTTGCAGACACAGGTGTGATTATTCCTTTTTCTTTGGTTGACATCATGCTAGAAATGGATCAAAACAGAGTGTGATCTGGTGACTGCACATCCTATAATGCAATGAAACATCACACAGTATCCTTCCAATTTGAATTCTTCACACAAAATAGCTGCACTGAAGAGGTCACTTGTCATCAGGTGTGAATGAAGATGGATGACAATGTATCATGATGACGCATTTCGAAGCTGATTATCTTCAGTGCAAATACCATTTTTATGGTATAATATAAATTAGAGCTTTGTAACATTTTAAGGATCATAAAAATGATCAGAAGATATGGTACTCACACAACTAGGCATACTATACGTGTACTTGCAGAACACACACAAACATCCTCTCTATCCCGGAAAAGACAGACACCAATCACATTAATTGGTTACTTGGGGAAATATAAATCCCAAGCAGTAGGTCTGCAAAGTCCAACACGCTCAAATAAGAAAATATATTTAAGATTGTGAGCTGTCAGTCTATCAAATTAAAGCCATTTTATAAGGCAGACTTAATATGCTGTGTTTCGTTGTGAGCTGTGCATCTTTTGTTTAGATAAGTGTATTAGATTTCAGTGTAGTCGCAAATAGTGTTAGAAGATGTAGTTGATTAGATCCCTGATTGGTAATGTGGTGTGATTAGGTAGCTTGCAGTTTCCTACCAGTTATGAAATTTAAACCAGCAGCCTTTAAAGACGACAGATGCTCCGTGAATAAAGGCAGCTCCCATATGCCACACTGAAAGCAAATGATTTTCATCAAATGATGTGAAAATTCTTTAAGGGTCGATAGGTGTCAAAAGTAACACCATGATAATACATACTGTAGCTCCCTATGTCATGAAGTAGCAGGAATGGGTGGAACCAAATGCAGAGACTGGAAAGCAGGGCTGAAGAAAATCATCTTCATTTCAAGACCAAGACTTATATACTAACTGAACTAATAAACAAAGTCTAGTACAGAGTGCACCAGCCAAAAGAACAAAAACACATGAGTACCAAAAAACAAACAAAGTCCTGGCAGGATGTGACAGAATGCCCCACCCCCCCTTTAAGGGACGGATTCCAGATGTCCTACAAATGCCACCGAGGGACACAGAATGGATGGCTGACGTAAAACGGGGATGAGGAGGAGGCCAAAACTGACAGTCCTTAGGCCAGGACAAAGTGCAGGTAGCCAGGGAGGTGTTACTCATGCAGACGGCCAGAGCGCAGGGAACCAAGAAGGTCATGCTCAGGAAGGTGGCTAGGGTGTGGGGAACCAGGAAGGTGGCACACAGGCAGGCGGCCAGGACACCAGGGAGATGGCACCCAGGAGGGCAGCCTGAGGATGAACAGGGGCAGAGCAAGACAGTTCAGGAACAGCGAACCCAGGGGAAGAACAGAGGCACAGCAAAAAGTCTTAGCCGAGAAGCCTGGGGTCAGGACCAAGGGAAAGCTTAGGACCTCTGGCAGGCAACCAGAGGGCAGGGGCAATGGCTGACGCCACTATGAAGGATGACCAGGAGGCAGGACAGATGGCTGAAGGCACGGCCCCTGTGGAGGCTGGCCAGGAGGCCAGCGGCGAAGGTGGGGCCCCTCTGGAGGTGAAGCCACTGGGGATGCTGCAGACTCTGGAGGCAAAGCAAGCAAACCCAGCAGCCAAAGGAAACAGCTCACCAGGAACCCAAGGACCAGGGACTCCATGACCCCGGGCAGACAGGGACAGGACAGCTGTAGCTCAGGAACAGGGGACTGCCGCTGCACGCCAGCGGGAACGGGAAGTTGCTGCATGCCAACAGGAATGAGGAGTTGCTTCAGCTCAGCAGGGACAAGAGATTGCTTGGGCTGGTGCGTGAGCTGAAAGCTGGGAACCAGGGGCTTAGTCTTTGGGACACTGAAGAGCGGAGGCTCTGAGGTGCTGGGAAAAGGAGAAGTAGCCCTGGACCGGACAGGCAAGGTGGCAAGACAACCCAATGAGTGGTGTTGTTGTCTGCCATGACAACTGGAATTCTGGTGGATGCTACAGGGGCCTCCCAGAGCTAGGCGGGTGCCCAGATAGGGGTTTTGAACAGGAGTGGGCTCGGGACCAGCAGGCTACAGGCTCAGAACCCCAAGCCTTAGAAACTGGGGAGCAGGCTGGTGGTAGACTCACTGTCTTAGATGCTTGATAGCAGAAGAACTCAGAGTCATCTGAGCCAGAACAACAGGTGTAGAAGAAGCAGAATGGCGGTGCTGGTGGCTGGCAAGCTTGGAGGCCTGTCTAGCTGATCAAGGTCTCCCCAGTGCCAGATGGGTTCCTTGAAAAGGATTTGTCTCTGCTGGGTCCATTACTGGTAGGATCCTTCAAGTCATGAAGTAGCAGGAATGGATGGACCCAAATACAGAGACCGTCTTTATTTCAAGACGACGAAAAGCAGCAAATGACCAAAAGTACTGAACAGAGTGCAACATAGGAAAAGAACAAACACAAAGATTCCCAAAAAACAAACAAAGTCCAGGCAGGATGTGACACCCTATGAATGTTTGACACCCTATGAATGTTAAGTAACCTCAGTCTGCGCTTTTACACAGCCAGTGATGCTCCGAGGAAATGAACCTGTTCAGTGACATCAGCAAACATTTCCAAGCACATTTTTGTTGTCTTTTTCGTCAACATGCTAATGTGCAACAATGTGGGTCTTAAAAGCTTTGACACTCAGTATTTCTGTTCTGTGATGATGAACACTTGTAGCGCAATCGGCTACTCCTCTGCCTCTGCCTCCTAAAAATATTCAATATATCAAAAAAAAGTTATATAGTATTCATTTTCTTTTACATTTTGAAAATGTTAATTGATGTGTTATGAATGTTAAATCATAGAGTATCTGTGCATGCACTATAATAAGTTTTTTTTTCAGATTGATTAGAGACTTCTAATTCAGTTAGTAAAGGTTAATCATCTCTCTAAGTAAGAAGCTCACACCACTCACTGTTTCATATTAATTCACACACAGCATGACAGCCAATGATTGGAAGTTTACTTTAGTTTTCTGCATGTAAACAGTCACACTGCTTCCAGGTTTGTGTCCCATTTGTTTGTGACAATCACAACCTATTTAAGCCAACAACAACAAACTGTTCCATCTGCTGTAGTCTGTAAAATCAAGCAGAAAATGTAAATTGTTTTTACACAATTACATTTTAAAATTGCTGCACCTCTTCCTTAGTGGGAATAGGCTGACTTGCAGTATCTAGAGACTTGTTAAAAACTATGATAAAAGCAAAAATACAGTGTCTCATAATGTGATTGAAGAACTGGAGAAACATTTTGCAGTGATGTAAATGGCAATAAAATGCAGGACATTAGTGAAACCTACAATTATACCAGAATTGTCCTTTCACCATTCAAGCACAAAGTTATTTTGCCACTCACAAAGTTGCTTGATAATGCCTCTATCTTTTAACTCAAGGGGTTGATTGTAGTGCTGTTTTTGCTCCGTGCACCCAATTGCCCCTTACAGACTGAACAAACATTTCTTTAAGTGTACAATCATCTGAAGTGAAAGCCAAGAAGACAAGGAGCAATCAGATGATCAGTCCAGGACTCATCTACACTTTGATGTTGCGTGAAGGTCATCCCTTAATCTTCCTTCACATCGCAGCCAAGCACATTGTCGTACAACCGTCTGATGGATGATTTGAGCAAACCGATTGCTTCCTATTGAGCCAACTCTATAGAAGCCATACAGGAGACACACTGCAATGCTCATGAGTGCTTGATGGCTGATGGGAAGCCCCCACAAAAATCCAGCTGACCCAGACAACAAGGTTAACCTTGGTCAACATCAGACAGTGTTCTTCCAATCACTGAAAAGCAAGGACCTTTGTGAGTGAATTTCTGACTTGTTAACATTGTTGACATTGTAAAGATAATTACCATCAACACTTTTCTTAGAACACTGAAATGGAAGATTGTATGTTTAGTCAGGCATGGTCCAAAGAGAGAAAAAACATGTACATAGACTGTCATGACTTGAAGTCCCCTAGGAACTGCTAAATGTCATGTTTGTGAACATGTGGAGATACTTAAAGGATATGGCTGGCTATTTTCTATATTTTTCTTATTGTCAACAAATCTCATATGCTGAGCCAAACCAGCAATGAATTGATCTACTTAAAAGTATTGTGTGTGTATCCAAAATGTGATATATCATATTCCTCTGTGCTGTCGACTTCCATTGTTGTCCAGAAATTATTAAAAACACATCATTTAGCCACATGGCTGCACTGGGTGACATGTTCCTTCACCACAAAGATTACAATCATGTTAGTTTGTTTAGAAATGGCTCCAAAGACTAATAACAGCGATTATGTTTTCAGTTCCCGTGGGAACGAGGTTCTGTTTTCAGAGCTTTGCAAGCTTGTTGTACTACATTTCACAACCTTGACATTGTACTACATTGTAGATTGTAAATAACTTTTATATAAAGTCATGAGGTTGTGATTTGTAGCACAACAAGGTAGCGAGGCACTGTAAAAGGAATTGCATTAACATGCATGTGCAGTGGAGTCTGCCTTACATGGAACTACTCTCTGACGTGATTGCTGTTATTACTCTTTGGAGCCGTTAATGAACAAACTACTGTGACTATAATCTTCCTGGTGAAGGAACATGTCATCCAGTGCAATGGTATGACGTGTTTTTAATAGTTTTTGGACAACAACAGAGGAATATGATATATCAGGCTTTGGATACACGGACAATACTTGTTAGTAGGATCATTGTTGTTGTTGGTTTGGCTGTGTGATTTGTTGACAGTAAGAACAATATAGAAAATTGCCAGCCATATCCTTTAAGAGCACAGATGAGAGAGCATACTGCATAAGAAATTTAGATGGATTCTTTTAATCAGAAGGATTTTTAAACTCTAATGTGGAATCACTATTCAATTTAGATATATAATGAAAACACTAATCACATCATAGTTTTAAATCCTTCAGTTTTTGAACACAGAAAGAAAAATGTTCCTATATATTGTATCAGGAGGCACAATTTCATTCATAATGTGGAATAATGCTGCACTAGTGTTTGCAAGTGATCCTTTCTACTTCCTGCAGTAACAGCCTCTTGACTCACCATGCGGCTGCTGTAACAGAAGGCTTTTATCTCACTACAATCCCAGCATTTGTTTTACTATTGAAGTTCAGTATTTATGCCCGCTGAGAGATGACAGGGAAACAAAACTAAAATTCCCCACTTTTTTATTTTCGGGACATTTAATAGTTCTTTTATTATACAGTAGAAACATCACATTCCCAGTAAACAGAGGTGATAGTTCCTGCAACATTGAACTATCCTTCAATACCTCACCTGAGCTTCTAGCAGGGACCGATAGCTTGTAAAATCACACAGAAAGGATTCACAAAGTCAACCTGCACTGAAAGAGAAGATGACTGCTTTAAAGACCAGTCGAGAAGGGCAGGTTGTAAATAATAGGGTGACTGACTCATCAATAATTTCATCAGCCATATGTCTAGCCGTTGCAACCTGCACACGACCTTGACTGTTGTACTCTGGGGATCAAAGGTCAGTTTTGTGAGGAAATAATTAAGTAAAGCGTCTTTTGATAGCTAGTGACTCAGTGAGAGCGTGCAAGCTGCCAGAATACCTTTAATGCATCTTTACATCTCGACTTAAAAGCCTTTAAGCACTTCTGTCAAGATGGTGCATAGCTTTTAAGTTTTGGCTGGTGGGCAAATTCGCTTACCTAAGCACATGTGTCTTGTCATGATTAAAGAGTGCAACATGTTCCAAAGTGTCCGTGCAATGACTCTTCTCAGGCTTTAAGAGAATTACTTCATTTTAACTAAGTAATACTTGTTAAATCTACAGATTGTCAGTGAAGAAAATGTGTTGATAGGATATTGTTACCATAGAAACTGCTTCCAAACTTGGAGCAAACATACCAGCATCTACTTATAAAAATGTGCCAGTATTCACACCATTACCAGGCCACAGTGTACCATGACACTCATATTGGATAGTGTTGTTGCATACTTGACTTACTGTTCACTGACACTATTCAAAGGCTTTAATATGATGGGAATTATTCAAAGAGCCTGGTTTCTATGCAGTTGTCTACTAAATGAAGTCTTGAAAAGGCCTTGGTGGAAGTGCTTTACACAATGACTTGTATAAGGGGCCTCGAAACAACCAACATGATAAATTAATTAAGACTCGCACTGTTTGTAAAGAATCCCAATGAGTCCCTTGTGTTTCTATCTTTGTGACTGATTAAGCAATGCAATAAAAAGGTGTATCCTTTACAGAGAAGATTGATTGCAGACCAACAAAGCAAGGCAGAACACTGGACTTTTAAAGTAATAACTGAACTGATCCACATCAAGTGAAAAAAAAATCACTATATTTGGTGTGCCCAGAGCAATGAAGTCAGAGTTACACTGTGCCAAGTTTTGAGAGTGCTGTTACCAAATACTACAGATCATGATTCAGATCGGATGCAAGACCTTTCTTGGCAGCCTACTTGCAGCTTACAGCAGCGAATTGGGAACATATCAATATTTACCTGGATAACTGCCATCCTGAAAGCTGATATCTCTAAACAACAGCCAGATGAATAACATCTTGTGAATATAACTTATTTCTCCCAACAGCTGATGAAATCATGGACAAAATGTCTTGGTAGCATGAACACTTTTCTTAACACACTTCTTTAACGAATATTATCCAGGCTGACAGCTGGCAAGAAAAATGGTCCATCCCCAGCTGCAGAGCATCAATCTGACGCTCCACCTGTTGTCTCTTCACTCACGCCCTCCATTGCTCATTAAACAGCGTTGCCTTTCAGGGCGAATCAGCTCAGCCTGGTGATCACCCACTGTGAGACCAGAGCACAGAGAGAGAGAAGGGATCTGGGGTGCCAGATTGTCAGGCCTGTGAGGTGTTATTCCTCAAATAAATATGGAGATTATGTGTAAAGCCTGTATGCCAATTATGCTTTCCCACTTCTTTAGTAAGACCACTTGGAATTCTGTGTGAAGCTATACACAATGAAAGGGTGTACAGTTAGGCTCCCTTGTGATTTGATGAATATGTGCAATATAGAACGAACAGGAATTGGAGAAAAGCAAAAAGGTTCTTTCAGTAGATTCTTGTCTGTACAAAACAGGAAGCGTATTGTTCTCTCTGCACACCCACTGTTCAAGTCTCAACAATCAAGCCCATTGGAACAATAGGTGTTTTGTATGTGAGGGCAGACTCTATCCTTTCCCCTGGGCATACATAATGCCAACCACACACAAATATTCTCTTATTTTATGTGTGCAGTGCTACACCATCAAAGTATTACTCCATATGGCGCCTTGATAAAATATTCTGTTATTTTATCCTCAGGATGTTGCTAAGAAGTGAGTTTAGGTAAGTCAGTGTTCATGATGTTCATCACATGGTGCATTTCTCTAAAGAAAGAACTGGCAAGTCACCCTGATTGACCCTGTAAAACATTTCACACTAAATATTCAAGGAATTTTACGACACATTGTGTTATCATATATTCAAAAGTGTGTCATGTTTTTCTACCATTGCGGCTCACTGATTAGCTGTCTGGTTAAAGTGTGTAGGGTTACAGTTTAAAGGTTTTCATGGCCAAATGCTGCAAAGACACGGGTGATATCTTTCATCTATGATCTCTGACCTCCACAGTTTCATGGGTGTGGTCAAAATTGTGCTTTGCTGCACTTATAACTCAACTGTGATTTCAAGGTGTAGTTACCACACCTTGTATATAATACTTAATCATTAATCACTAAATTAAACTAAACTAAATCACAAAACTTCAACCACTGCAGGTCAGCAATAACATGATTTTCAGATTACTTTTTAAAGGAGAATTCCTCTTTTTAACCCAAGTCAACATTAGAACTCGTCTCTGTATCCACTGGATTTAGTCCATCTCATCACACAGTAAAGACAGTTACAGCCTGTAAGATTCAGGAACACCGAAGGAGGAACCAAATCATTATCATTTTTTTGCTGAGCAATTTGCAGCAGTTAAATAATACTAGAGGTGTCTTCTGTGTTAGCAGTTTCAATAAATGGATGCTGCCCATCCCCGAGATGAGTTTGCTCCGCTACTTGGGAAAGTTTTCAGCAGACAGATTGAGCAGGTGTCGGAGCAGAAGGTTTTATTCTTGAACGCCTCATTTCTATCATTTGCTTCTCACTTTTTAGTAATGTGCTGTGCGTTAAAATCTCAACAAAAAAAAAAGGAATGCAAACATAACTACAACAGCCACTAAAATAAAACACAGAACAGAAGTAAAAAAAAAAAAACAACTGAGAAAACATGGTAAATATAAATGTGCAAAGAAACAGGTTTTATAGAGTTACAAGTTTAACACAAGCTTAATATGCAATACATGTTGTATAACGTTCATTTTTAGGATGGACTGTTGGAAGAGGTTCAGAAGTGCCATTAAAAAAAAAAAAGAAAAACCAAAATTTGGGTGCTCGCCATAACCTGTCTGAATTTAGATTCCCCCCAACCACTTTAGGCGAAATACAGGTGCCAAAGATCTTCACATTTACAACCTACTGCCAAAAACCTTTGGCAAATTCCACATAAATCTGAAAGAGAAAAAAAATAACACTAAAAGCATGTTTGCATCCCTTGTGATCTGTTAAACACAGATATTACATGGAGGATAAGCCATCAATATCATGAGGATCAATGAAATAATTTAAATAAAAAATGAAATGTATCAATTCATTAATAGCTGCAGTATGGATGCTGTACAGCGATTCTACTGCTGGTGTGTGTATGTTTTCACCAGTATGTGTGTGTGATTTACCTGTCCCATGTGCATGGTTTCACTAATGCAAGTTTCAATCAAAGTCTGTCATCCTCTCATGCAGCCCCGCTATACTGTAGCGTATGTATTGTCTCAATCTACCGCGTCATCTCATGCAAACATGAGCAATCATTACAGGTCCTCGCGCTTGTATCTTTTGTTCGTTGATTGTTTCACTATCATCGCTGCTGAATCAAGAAGCTGAGTGATATTCACAATTTTGTATGCAAGTATGCGCTTGGAAAAGCAATTCACGGTCCACCCTGTAAGTGAATGGGTAAATTGATGCTATGGTAGTCATGCAGGAAAATAGGGATCTTGCATATGACCACTTTCATAATTGCAGTGGGTGTTTTGAATCTTATGGGCTCCTTCTTGGTTGTTCATTACGGTTGCCCGCATCAAAGACCTGGACAAACAGAGACAATCACGGCGTTCTAGTGGGCAAAGTACTGTTCGGAGAGATGATGAATACTGGAGTCTCATGATGTCAGGGCATGGAAATAACCTGCAAATGAAGGGTGGAGCAGAACTAGCTGTAGAGGATTTTTCATCAATAAAAATCAGTGTTCTTGCATGGCACAAGCAGGTGTCCTCCCTCCAGAGGACACATCACTATGGGAATAGATGACAAGTAGATGGCGTGTTTGAGGAAGAGGAAATATTTCTGAAAGCAGACGTACATACGTTACAGTACAGAACTGTAAATCAGCTCAGCTCATAGGGAAATGATAGACGTTTAAGGGTGTATCGGTAAAAGGTGTCAGACTTGTAGCCAACTGGGCTTCAGCTAATAGTTTTACAGTATGATGTTCTATTGTCTGAAGGTAAAATATATAACTCCCTGTATCATTAAAATAGACGAACACCACTCAAGCCCTTCAATGTCCTCCGAGTGCTCAGTGGAGTGCTGGATGAACTGCAGGAATAAGCTTGAGCGGTGTATACTACAGTATATATATTGTATGTTTTATTCGAGGACAAGGCCTCCCTCGAGGGCCAGAGTGCCTATTAGCCCTGCGTGTGCCTGCTCAGACTTCAACCCTATCTGCCGCAGGCACCGTCCCTCTGTCAATTCCTGCATGTTGCGCCTCCAGTCCCTCCTCCAGGGAAGTTTTCAAAGAGGTACATCTGTTATGTTACAGTAATGCCAGTGATAACATGATGATAAACTTCTTTTGAATGTTTTTTTTTAATTTATTTGCAAATTATCAAAAGAGTTTGCATATAAAACTAACTGTCTGTGATGTGCTCTACAGGCTTTCAGAACCCTCATCGCGACGATCAGCTTAATTGTAATGATGTTTGAATACGAGCTGATTAACTACAGTAACCTTATTAATATGAGAGCTGAAAGGTTTTTCCATTAATCAATAATATTATAACTTTCCAGCATTAATTATGCATATTAGTAATAGCATCATTCATTTCCGTAATAGGAATAAACATATTCCTGGAAATGTGTGTGTGAGACAACCTCTTAATATAGCATGTAAAGCAAAAATTTGGTTTATTATAATTACATTAATCACAGCATAAAAGAGGTTGAAATTTCAATTAATTTTCCTTGATAGTCTTCTAAGATATGAGCTTGATTAAAAAGTCTAATCCATTCTGACCAGCATATAAATCTACATCAGAGGAAGCGGATATGTCCACGAGGGAAAAGCGCATACAGTAGTGAATGTTGGGCTCTGCTCCCTGTTATTAGAGGTTCAGGCTTGACTAACTGTATCCTTTTCTGTCTAATCTGATTTGCACAGCTAAATGCTTATGCCTAGTGCTACGTGCCAGTGTCACTCTACTTTTAATTAAAAATCTTAGGTCTTTCACTTTTCATTATTCTTGCTGTTTAAGGATTTTCAGTATTCCCATGTGGCTGATCGGATCTGATACACAGTGAGATATACAGTGTATGTGACCGTGGCTGGACTGAGATGATGTTGAGTACTACCTACAACTACAGCCTCGAGAACAGACTGCCCATGTTCAAGTACTCAAGTACCCTTCATAATGAGAACATTTACATTAGAATTGGCAGTAATGATAATCCTTTTAGTCCATAATCTTGTATCCAGTACCCTTCTACCACTGCATCAGTAACAGTACTGTTATAAGACTTGTATGCATTTTGTGCATGCCAAAGTGAACTCATTTATGGGAGTTAGACAACACGTATGTTGCAAAGAATTTTTATCTTTTCCATCATAATTGCCACTGAGTGTGAAACCTGCATGATGGAAATGAGGAAAAGAAATGTGTCGTGTTGCATAAATCTTTTATGTGGACACTGTTCAAAGCAGTGGCACCGTGCCGCTTTTATCATACTGTACAAAGAGTGCAGGATGTTTCCGTCGTTAAAAATGAAATATTGCAGAAAGTATGTCATTCGCTGGTGGCCAGCGTGTACATCAAAGCTTTTAAAGTTTTTGTGTCTGATTGCATCAGTGTGTAAAAGCCAATAGATATGAGTTGGGTTCTGCAGGCGATATTGGCTGCGCTCCCCGCAGCTCGGCTTGCAGCCAGGGTTTGGACTGAGGCAGGGGCTGAAAAGTTTGAGGGGACCTCCCATAAGAGAGAGACATTTGAACTTTGGATCTATTGTATTTAATTGATTTAAAGTTGTGTGTTTTCTGAGAGAGTTTTCTGTGAAAATTTCCTGATGTGAAGTAATTTTGTTTCTGCTTTCAACAGAAGTCTCATTTCTCAACATGCCAAAGTGTGCAAGAGTTTTGTCTTGTCAAGCCGTCTACAGTACAGTCTTTAGTACAGATAACTAACTTAAGACTAAAACCTTTGTGAACAACAGTACAAAGCACAAACAACAGATGTTGTGCAATCATTTTTGAGAAGTTCACTTCCAAGAATTTCTGACGACTGCGGACGTCAGTTAGCCTCTTTGAGTCACTCAGGTGGTCAAGCACTTATTTAACCCACTAACTCCTGCAAATGGACTTACTGGGCTTAATGGGTCTGTTTGGGGTGAAGAGAAGAGATTAGAGGCTCAGCTGCACATGCCATTTTGTTTTACATACTCATACAATGATGCAGTATAAGAGAGGAGAGGGCATTGTTTTAATTATTTCAATGTTTTCATCCTTTGTTTCTCCACAAATTTAAATAGAAGTAATTAAAGACATCTGTAATCCCTGTGAAAGCAATTGTGAGAGATTATGAGATTAAGCATTTTTGTTGAACTATCTTGAGCTCATTACTTTCTCATAATCACATTATTTACATAAAGCATTACATTTACTATCAAATTATTAATCTGCTTAAAAATTGCGACTGGTAACCTCCATAATTTATTTATTTCACTATCCTCTCTGAGTATGTGTATAATCTTTAGTTTTATTCCCTTTTTTTCATAATCCCTGCCATGTTAATATTTACAGCTTCCTCAAGTCTTTCATAACAGACAGGCTTCCTTTCATGTATCTTTCTATATAAAGCCTGCTGTCTGCATTTGCGATTGCCTGAACCACCCTGCCATGATTCATTTGCATTTATATGCATCACAAGCCATGCAAGGCTTGACCACATGGGGCTTCCTGGTGACCCAGTGGTGTAAGACACATACCATGTAACCGTGATGACCACTCTGTATCCGGCTCATGGTCTTTGTCACATGCCACACCTTATTCTTTCCCCTCATGTTGCTTTTCATTCTCTACTGTCAACTGTTGAATAAAACCAAAACGCCATAAAATAATGTAAATTAATCATCAAATATTTAGAGAAATATTCATTATTTTAACATAATAGATTAAAAAAATCTCTATATGGTATGTAGTATGTATACAGTGCCGCTCTCAACAATCATTAAAGATGCTCATGTCATCTTGTCTGCAGAGATTTTTTTATTACATTATTATTTCATTCATTGCATGGGTTTTTGTGAACCGCCAGCCGTGTCGGTTTTAGCAGTAGTCAAGTATGAGAAAACAAGCTCTTGTGGAATTACGTAACAAGTCCTCTCACAAAACTGGAGCGGTGCCAATGGCAGCTTTGAGGGACCAGCTAGACCGGGCTCCTCTTCTCTTTTTAATGTGCTCTGGATACACGGCCATGAGCCATCACACTTCCCCCGGTAGCCTACAAACACTCCTCCATTTTTTGTCCTCTGGGTTTGGTCTCAATATTGTGCTGTGTCTGACTCTACCCCAAAACACCAGCATTACACTTAAATGGGCAAGTGGGAGGCCTACTCACCTTCTTACATTGTTTTTATTGACTCAGACAGTTAAAAAGCTCAGAGTGGAGTGAGAGACTTGGAGGGAAAACAGAGACAGAGGTGTCAGATACTATACTGGAGGTACTTAGTTCTGAAACTTGTCAATAGATGCCTTGACAGTGTATTTTTGTACTGTACTACTGTAAATGGCTGGGTGGTGTGGCTAAAACTCATATAGCAAAATTTATATTTGTCTGATATCAATATTTGTAATAATAAATGTATATAATATCCCATATGAAACAATTAAATTAATGCATTATCAAGCAAAACATGAAAAAAAATGTTCTAATAATTTATTTTCTTTGTTTTAATTGTGCTTTTGGGGGAAATTTTTTTAAAATGTTACAACTACATGATCATATCATGATAATACAGTACTATACGATTTCACTGACAGTCAATAAACAAAATATTGAATTGTCGCCCAACTCAAATTCACATCATTTTATTTGAATAAGAAAATTTGATTGTAGCCGCAGTCACTAAGAGCGAGACAAATAACTTCCTGTGACTTTCAAGATTTACTTTCCTGTCTCGTCAATCATCATTAGCGCTCTGCTGGATTGGTTTTTAGCTCCTATAAAATACGTGTTTATCTGGACACGTATTAGAACTGCCAAGCGCTTTGATTGCATGGAGTGTGGCAACCAAGGCCGCACAAATGCCCTGCCATTCCTGCAAGCTGTAAGCTCTCCCATGCACTGCTCTGAATTACCTGTCAGCATCGATTACAGAGAGTCAGTGTGGATGGGATCTTGGATTTTCTCTCCCTCAGAATTAAGATAAGCTCCTGCCTGCCTGTTTGAGATGCCCCTTGTTGACCCACCTGTTGAGTGTGATGCGAGATGGGTGTTTTGCCGCTGTGGCCATATTATCCTCGAGCTATACACACACACACACATGCACTCACGCCGAGCTGGCAGCACGCACTGTCCTCATCTGTTCACTTCTCTCCATCGCCCCCGTTCCTGGTCTCTCCTCTCACCTTTGTTTTCAGTTCTTGTTTTTCTTCTCTCTTCTCTAACCCCTCTTGCTAAGCTATCTGTCTGTTTTTATTCAACCTCATCTCTCTCGCCACACCTCGGTGACAGCAAATTCCAAAGAGAGTGTCCTATTTCTGCTGTTATCCAAGCAGAAATAAAACATTCTGCTCATTTAGTTTTGTGAAATTGGAAATATATAAATTTAAATGGGCCATTTCCCAGTAGTTAGGGTTCACAAAACCATTCACCTTGCCTTATGAATACAATAAATGTCTATTTGTGTTTAAAAATACTTTTGTGTGTTTAAATCTAATCCATCCAAAATCTGTCTTTTTAATCAATATCTAACACTGGCTTGAAAGGCTGTAGTTTCAGTTACAGTAGTGAAAAGCTATCACTGTGGACAAGAAGCATCAGAATTGGTCACAGAAAGTTCTAAAACTAGTCCTGCATCCTTATTTTTGCAAAATAACAGCTGTTTTGTGGGCATTTGGAAAGACAGTGAAGAAATAGAGCTCTCTGGAATATTTATTTATTTATTTTTTTTTTTGGCACGTTGATACTTTTTCTCCCTGTAAAAACCTACCTTACTATCAGAACCTGCATGCGTTCAAGATAACTGCAGTCAACCATTTAAGGTGCCAGTATACTCCATCAGCAGTCAGATGTTCAAACAGCTCACAAACCCCCCACCTTTCCAATGTCGGAATTGGGTTTGCTGTGTCCAAAAGTTCCTGTAACTTTCCGGAACAAACAGTCTGACACTCACACCCACTTCACACTGTGATTGGCCAGCTGTGCAGTGATGAGAAAGTTGGCAGGGTTTGAACTTCTCTCTCTCAAGCTCTATTTTTTCATTCCTTGCACAACTATTTGTGTCATTTTTTTCAAGTGCAACACTAAGGGTATTTTCACACCTGCACTTTTTAGTACGGTTAAATCGGACTCTGGTTTGTTTTTCCCTTTGGTGTGATTTGTTTGGGCAGGTGTGAACACAGTAATTGCACTCAGGTGTGGAACAAAACAACCGCACCAAGACTCTTTAGACGAGGTGGTATATTGTGGTGGGAACGTGATCCAACCTTGATCCAACCTGAAAGTTTGAGCGAAACGGCTCCCGTAGACAGGTAAGCTTTACATAATGGGATGTGGATGAACGAATTTAACAGATGCTAACAATGAGCAGGAGAATGAATTGAGGTCAGACCTGGACTAGCTCAACGCTGTACGTTGTCTTTGGCCAGTGGACCTCCTTCAGGACCTTCTTCCTGTGTTTACACTCTTGCTTGTTCCAATGAGGGAACATTCTCAGTGGCTTGTGGTACCACATTTCGGCTTGCTTGGATTTTTCTGTGTGAAAAGAAACTGAAGCAAAGGGAAAACACACCAAGTTCACAAACTCATCCACTGATTCAGACCAGAGCAAATAAACTATAGGTGTGAATACACCCTAAGACTACCCTCCAAGAGAAACTTTCTCCAATCTATCAAACCTGTCTCCAATAATGCATCCTTCAAGTGTCCAGCTTTAAACACTGTAGCCTTGCAATGTGGTCAGACGACACTCTTTTCTAGCGTAACCCATCCCTTCTTCTCTCTGGAGGACAAAATACAAGCAACTTCAAACAGCAACAGGTGTCGAATAATGTAATTGTCATTACAGATTGTGCAAAAATGAAACTGAAATAGAGACAAACTTTGTGTATTAATGATGAAAACAACTAAACCTCTGTATCAGAACCAAGGGAGAACCCATTTAAAAACCTGTCTCTAAAAGAAAATCTGTGGAAATTTTGATCCAGGCTTTGAAATTCATCTCCTATAAACATTATGTACATGTTTTTTTTTTTTTTTAGATTAGAACAGATATCTTGCTCTGGACTACCAAAGCTCAGCCAGAGAACAGCTTTAAAACATTATTCCTATTTTTGGAGGACTTTGACTTGCTAACATTTTCTGTTATTAACATTATCCAGATTTTCCTGACCTCCAATTGAATTCACAATATGTTCCTATAATGTAAAGCTCAATAGAGAAAGAAATTGATTAAGAGATGGAAAAAGTGACCAAAGTGGTTTAGAGAATATTCTATTCTTGGTACACGGATCAATTTTCTCATTTTTTTACCACTAGACTAATGTAAAGCTCCTTGAGCTGTAGTTCAGACAAACTATTTATGAGTCATCCAAGTCCGTTTCCTATTCATTATCAACGGGGGAGCTCTAGGCCATGCATCAATATGACACTGCAGTTAAGTACTAGTTCTGGCTTTGAGAGCGAGTTTTTCATCTTTATAGATTCTGATTGGACTTTCTAATGCCCTAAGAAAATGATATGTGACTGTGGCGTTCCCTAAACCACCGCAAAAGGTTTCATCAGGGGATAGAAGCTGGTCCTCAAACGAACACTTTCCATAATTTGCACAGCTTCAAGCCTAATGTTAAGTTGATGAAAGTCTCATGGTTGAGAGTCTGGAATCTAATATCATTTCAGCAGAGGGCTGATTACACTCTAAATGGTGTGCAGACTTTTCAATATGTTGGGTTAAGTAGATACTGGGAAAATATATTTTTAGGTTTCTTCAGAGGGATTTCAATTTTACAAATACTGATAGGACTTTTCAATGCCAGAGGAAATAAGATATGACTTTGTGGTTTTCTCCTCAACTCTAAATATGATTTCATCAGGGGGAAACAAGATAGTTATCAAATGCATGTACCTGCAAGAAGTTACTTAGTGAATGCCTCGGGGATGATCTGGAACATATTTGATGTTGGGTTAAATCATATTTTGGGTTAGCTTTCTGCCCTCCAGTCATCAAGCTGCGGTTGTAGCCCATTTTCAAATGTGACAGTGACTCAGGCCTTCACACCCACATTGCTCAGCCTTTATCAGCTTGTCTCAAACACAGCAGAGTGATTGTGTCCTCGTCAAGCCATTTTGTTATTGTGCTTACAGTTCCTAATCCCCCAAGTAATCCCATCGACTTCACTACAGCTACAACCTTTCTGGTTGAGCTTTCCTGGACAGGTGTCATCTGTTTCTATTTAACTGCCAAACTGTTGGGACAGATACAAGTTTATTAGCAAGGTGCGATGTGGTCAACAACCCTTTATCGCCTTTTTTCCTGCTGACTAACTGCACCCATATGAAGACGTGAAGTTTTGTGAGGTGTGAGAATAACAGGCCCATAATTGGATTCATTTGGTGATGATCATTGTCCCCATTAGTGCCATTTGTGTACACTGATGTAGACTCAGTCTTTCATTGCCTTCCATTGCCTCCCCCTCTCCCCTTGGAAATGAACAATTATCTTCTGTAAATGGATTTCTGCCACACACGGAGTTGCACATCATACACATGCGCATAAAACCATTCTGTCCAGCACCCATCCTTTCTCACTTCATGTCACGTCGCACACATACCGGCAGCACACTGGGCTTTATCGCACCCTTTGTGAAATTCAAAACATATGATTCTGTTCATGTTTGCTTGCTTCTAATCTCCCTAATCCATTATTGGTCATGCTTAGAATATGCTCCTCGTGTTTGAACTTAAGTAGGCTGGAGCGATACTGGTGGAGAGAAAACTCGAGGCTATCATTATCAGCTGATATTCAACGCCGCCGTGGGCACATCCCACCCCGAGGTTGACACCATTTCCTTAGTACCATCACTGATCTAATATGTCCAGGCTCACTCTGAGGGCCAGTGTATGAGCCAACATTTACTGTACGGAGAGGATTTTATAGTATAATCGCACTGCAACAGAAAACACCAAGATGCTCATATCTTACTGGCTTCATCAGGCAACATCAAATTTGACAACATTATCTATAGTTTCAGGCGTCTGGAGAGATTTGTGAACCCGAGTTTCTTGAGGTACTTTAAAACATATCAGTAAATAAATGAAAAAAATGGGTCCTTATCTATTACTAATTTATTATCAGCTATAAGGGGTTATAATCTTGAGGAAGAAGAACATCTTTAAAACACTTTTTGAAGAATAAGATTGAAAAGCTATACTATATACTGTATATAAAATTCAGCATGGTTATTATAATTATTGTAGATATTTACAAAAATAAATAAATCAATACCCTGATCAAAATGCCCTGAATCATGATGAATTTGGTCTTTTCTGAATCTGTCCAAACTGTACAGCATATACAGTACATGTACTGTAAATATGATATCACAGAGAATAAACTGTGTTTTGGCTCTGAAGGATATAAATGATTTTGCAGTTCTAGTTAGAATAACAAGCAATACTGAAATTCTGTGGTAAATCCTTTTTTACAGTGTCTTGGAGCCTGCTGATTCTGCTGTAGTCATTTCAATAGATTAACTGTATTAATTATACCTAATTATTAAAACAATCCATAGTGATAAATAAGATATTCTTATTCAAATTTTCAAACTTGCCATGTCTATTCCATCATACATGATCATGTAAAATTCAGTACATGTAAATATTTTATCATTTAACTGTAGAAATGGATTTACTTTTTTTGGCTCTGAAGGATATAAATGATTTTACAATGTTAGTTAGAATAACATGCAACACTGAAATTCAGTGGTAAATCCTTTTTACTGTGTCTTACAGCCTTGTGCAGAGGATTAGAGAGAAAATCCACAACAAAGCAGAGCTGAATCTCTGTATTGTGTCTTCATGATCTTGAACAGCCTGGGATTTCTTTAAATGCAGAACTTTCACCCAAAGTTGGAAGCAGAGCTCAGCATTGTAAAAAAGCACCACTGATGGTTGCTGAGCTTTCTGCAGCACCTTGGGGTGTCGGGCCAGAGGCTGAAGGTGCTCTAAAGCTGCATAAGCTCCCCAGGTGTTGTCTAAGATGTATTTTAGACCTCAGTCTCCTCGCTGCCGCCTCCAGGCTGCCCAGCCTCACCTCTACAATACAGCTGCTCTTTCTCACAGTTTGTTTATCCCGCCTGCCTCCCCAGATTCCACACCACAGAGAGCAGAGCACTGACCACCACTGACCGAGAGAATGTTTAATAGTCTGTAACATGCACCGCATGCAGAGCCTCTTAAGTAAAAGAGTCCACTCGTTCTTGTAGGACTTTTCCATGTCCACCTCCTCACACTGTGTGTTTACAGTGTTCATATAGTATCTGGCTCTACTGGCAGTCCATTCCTTCTTCTTGTAGTTTAGGGATGTTGTTATGTTTCATGCACATTATGAATTTATGCTTGTAAATCTTTAAATGGAAAAATGTTGTAAAGTAAGGGAGCATTTCCATCCAGAAAACTAAAGTTGAGAAGGAGTGATTGGATCAGATTTTTCATAAACACTGGCATAGACAAGGCATTAATCCTTGCTCACATTTCCCTCTACAGATAAAATTTTGTTTTGTGCTACATTTGTACAGAAACATACCTATGAATATAAAGTTGCAGCTGAAGAAACTCAGAAACTTCTCAGTGTCACAAAATATAAGATTTATAAAATAACCAGTGGAAGTTGCTTGAGTGAATTCTGAAGTCAGAGGTCTAGTGAGTGATCTAAAAGGTGACAGCACAGTCTCCTGGGGTGTGTTCACTACTCTGCAGGTGGACAAACTGAGGTCTATTCGTGAGGCGGCAAGTAACCTAAAAACTCTGATGCTGTCCACTACTCCCAGTGTGATAGCACTGGGATTCATGGAAATCAAAGAATATGTTTCTCACTGAGTTTCCTGACCTCTGGACGTGGAACATAAGCTCTTTGTAGCAGGTATATAGTGTCTATAATCTATATGTTACAGCTACAACCACTGTTTTAGTTTTACATTATACAAGTGTGTAAACACAGATGGTGATGTCAAATCGTATTTATATAACAGTACATATGCAGTTTGGCAAAATAATTATTGAGGGAAGTGCCTACTGAGGTTCTGCTGATTCTGCTGTAGTTATTTTAATAGATTAACTGTATTAAGTATTCCTAATTATAAAAAAACTCAAATTTTCACAGTCACAAGTCTATTCTATCACACATAATCATGTAATTTTCAGTACATGTAAATATTTTATCATTTAATTGTAGAAGATGATTCACTGTACTTGAAGGAAGAAGAAGGACAATGGGGTGAACCATATATTTTAGGCTTGGTGACATGACTAAGAATCTTGGTGAATTTCACCTGTGACTCACATTAAGGAGACTTCCCGCCCTGAAGCTCAAAGGGAACCTATTCCCCCACATTTGTTGTACCCACCACAGTCTGAGGATTGCCTGCTACAGAACAGCCTACAGACTGACCAAGTAGAGTACAACTCTCAGATACTCTGCCTGTTGGCATGGCTGGGGAGTGCTCTTCTTCCAGTTGATGGCAAAACCTATCCAGGTTACTTGCAGCACCAACTTGGTGTGTGGAAAATGGCCCATTCCTTGGACCTGGCCATGACAACGAGGTTGTCTAAGTAGAAGACGACCCTCATGCCCCGGTCATGCAGCGGCTGCAGAGCCGCGTCCACACATCTGCTGAATGTGCAGGGAGCCGGGGAATAGTCAAATGGTAGCCTGTTGTTCTCAGGCTACAGCGTTACCACACACTCCCAGGATGTTAGCTGCCACGGCCAGGTCTGCACCCAGCTGGAAAATTTTCTCGAAATATTCTAGCATGTCACTGTCCTCCACCAGTAGGGGTAGTGGCGTCCTGCTCAGGCTGCAAGGACCTCTTCCAGGGGGGCACACTGGGACAGCCTGTCTCCATGTGGCCTTGCACTCTCAGGAAGGGAATCAGTCCTGCGACTGGTGACTCTGTTTTCAGAGGCGCCTTCCAGGACGCTTTGACACACTGCCAGATGTCCGGGAGAGGACACAAAACAAAGGTAAAGGTACAGCCTGGGCTGTAAAAGCCTTCACATGGCCAGCTAAACAGTTTGGTTGGGATCACTGTGACCCCTATGCGTTCCACCACCGGCAAACTGAAGTTGGAGGTGGATTTCCAAAGGTCAGCGATGTTGCAGACACAGATGAGAGGTTGTTGTCATCGTCCATCGGTGGGACAGTCTCAGCCGAGGCATCTGGTGGCGGCATCTGGTGGCAGTGGCAGCAGCGGGGCACCAAAGTGGGGGACTCGTCATCAACACGTAAATCTATCTCGAGCTCCGGGTTGTTCTCGTTGCAGCAGAGCAAGACGTCACACAGCTGAAAACGGTTCCACCATCACCGGTGCTCAATTGGAGGAAGGCCTCGCCAGTTGCTGAAGTGAGAAGGATAAGAGCAGCAGTGAAGCGCTTCCTTGTATACTGTGTGAGACACACGTAATCAGTAGGCGCGTCCTCATTGGCCAGCTACTATATGCAAATTTCAGTGGACGATTGCATGCATGTGATTGGAGAAGAGTATTACCCATAGTGTCCAGTAGAGGGCGGAGCTTGTATAAGATAGAACATGTTTGTACTGCGATGCTAGTTTGAGTCCATGGCAGCACACTCAGTTGACAAAGCTGAGTAAGAAGGACTGTAGGGAAAAAGCAGAAAACTGTCACACAAAAGTGTTTTTTTCACCCCCTGACAGACAGTGCCATACGTTCCTGAGCACTGAGGCATGAGTCAATCACAAATCTAAGCGCAGGACACCTCTGCATGTCCTATCTCCCCTGAGCTCCTTCAATACATTACAGTGATGGACGTGTGTCAGGTGATGAGAAAAAGTCAAGTGACTTACACCAATCATTTGCCGCCTCACATCTTGGCAGTTTAACGGGTTCATGTAAAAGGAAAGATAGACAGAAGTAAAGTGTTGCTCAGTTCTCTTGGAGAAGACAGACCTCGTCCTACAGATCAGCTGTTCAACTCATTGAACTGACAGTCAGGCCTTTTTCTTCCTCAAAGAAGCTGTAGTCTGCGTCTGCCTGGTGTGAAAATATTCCATTTTTGAAACAGTGTTTCTGTACAATTCTCCTCTGAGTATGTTGCCTGTTTGGTCTCGGGAATGTTTTGTCTTCCGCTGATTTGTAGAGAATGCTCCTTTTTTTAAACTAGCAGAGAGAAACAAGTGTTCTGACAATTTGTGCAGTTGTTCAGTACAATCCCACATTGCACTGTGGTGAGGCTACATCAAACATAAGTTATAACAGCCATGCTTGATAGATTTTAAGAATACGATGATATAGCACAAGGCTATAGAAATTTGTCAGATTTTGCTTTACCATTTCTACCATGATAGCTCACCCTGAATATCTCTGGTTGTTTTAGACCATTGCAAACACTATCGCATATTTTAGAGGATTTTGCTTCAACGTAATTAGGTATATTGATTGCTTGTTTTTTAAATCAGCGGATTATGCCACGTTCCTGTCATATCAGATATACTGTAATTACAAGTTTGCAACTTGTAAATACGTTCATGCCAACCTTCAAGTCATAATTACAACTGGAAAAAAGGTATTTTTCTGAAAACTAAACAAACATCAGCCAAAGTCTGTTGTTCAATGTAATTAAACCAAAATTTAATGGATGTATTGTTAGTTTTGTCTATGCATGGTATTTTAAACCCTCATAAGACCAAATCAATTATCATTCAACCTTCCTGGGTTGTCAGAGAATATGAAACAATGCTCTTTTCTCATGCTTCTCATTCGTCTGACATAGCATGAATTCAGCATTAGCCAAAAACAGCTGGTTATTTTATGTTTTTTTGAATTCCCAGAAAATCTATGTATATCAAGACGTAATAAACAGTATTGCTATCACAATAAATAACTACATACAGTATACTTTGCAAAGAAGTTGTATCCATATCGACCACTCCTAATGCTATATTATCTTAGATTTTTCAAAAGAGTTCTCACGTATCATCCACTATAAGTGATATTAACATTTTAACAATTAATTGTTAACTATTTCCAGAGTTTAGGCTTACATAATAATTTAGTGTATAATTACAGCCTTTCACTCGACAACAGAGCAACAACAGAGGAAGAGTGATCTATATTAAATCATCAGCAAACACCGTTCTCAGCTAGGATGCCATGCCAATATAGCATGCCAATATGTGGTATTTTATAACTCTCTATAGAAAAGAGAGGGTTGCAAAATATAATGTGATCAAACAGTATAGTCATACAATAAATACTGTTAAACGAATACTGCTCAATTTTTGTCTATGGCAGAGATTTTTCAAAATTTTCAGCCATGGTTTGTTGCATTGTTTTGTACTACATATATGGAAAGATGTTACTTTGTCCACCTATTGGATTAAAAATCATAATTAAGTTTTTCAGTATTATTTTTCTTAATACAACCAAACTTGGTAGAAGTAAGATACTCCAGATATGAAGATATCCTTTTCTGTTGGGTTGACATTCTGGCTTCTTGCAGTGTTTCATCTTTAACACTTATGAAAGCAAACACCAATAATACTCAGTGTTCAAGGGGATATTTAGTGCTCATCATGAGCTACGTTGGTAAATTTCAGACTTATTTACTGATTGCAGGAATGTGATATTATAAAATGAAAGCCAGTAAATGGGTGGTCATTAGGGAGAAAGCCATTTGTGGAAGTATACATCCTGCGGATTCATTGCTCTAAAGCATCCATTAAGTACAACTCTACATGTTGAACAGACTGACTAAACGTTGCCATGGTAACAATAGGCATGTATCGTAACTCGAGTTCTACAACCACAGGCAGAGCCTTTTAATGGGGCTCTTTGCCACCTATCTCAGAATCTGTGCTCATTGAAATTTGCATACGCTCTGCCATTCAGGAGGATCTAGTTCAGTCCAGTGGGGGCTGCTTCCCATGAGCACCAATACCACCTCTCATAGGCTTGTGTGGTAAAGTGCAATTACTGCGCCCTCTGCCTTGACACTGACACCGTAACATAATTATCTCTGAAGTTGGCCCGATGCAACTCTCATTGTTTAACTCTTGTGTAACAGGTCAGCCGGGGATTCTATCCTGATAGGGAGATTGAGAGGAAGGGGGGTCGACCAAAGCCTGATTGACAATAGACAACTGCTTAACAAGTCAGACAGGAACAATCCAATGTATCCCACTTTTGCTAAGAAGTTGATGGTGGGCCTGGCACAAATGATCGGGTGTCTCACTGTGCAAGACAGCACACAGCTAGACAAGAATCCACAGGGCAGCATTTTACAAGAGATATCAATCCAGATAAATACAATCCATAGTCTTAGTGTTTCTAACATGCTCATGAGTTGCACCTGGCAACACCTGCTGTAGCTGGAGATGCTGGGCAGATGAGTCAGTGGTTGTTAAAAAAAAACTCCACCCACATAACTATTTCTAACACATGTTGTGTAAGCATTTGCATTTTTATTAATTCCACAAGACATAAAGCTTCAGCAGAACATTGTTGGGAGTTATTTTTTGCTAAACTAACATTACTAATCTTAGCAAGATGGCAAAAAAGTGTACTGTTCCTTCAATGCCAATACCTTCTATAAGTAGTGAACAAAATACAAAGGAAATAGCTTTTTGCTGAGTTAAGCATAAGCAGTAAAAATAAACCCATTCTGGTTGGTAGCTACAGTAGCTACTTTGGTCTCTGGATGGTGCCTACAGAATAATTTTTCCCAACGCACCTGTTTTCTCCATTAAGATTTATTGTTGAATAATATAATTTAACCAATACCCCTCTCTTGATAAACAATGCAATATTTTACTCAAGGGTTTCATTCATTTATAGTCTCTTGTAACACTGCTACAATTCAGTTTATGCAGTATCACACTGTAAGTTTGCAACAGTCCAGCGAGGGAAAAAAAGTTTATTACATCATGGTTTTATTGATTCACATATTCTACATTAGTTGTCATGTAGAGAATTTTAACTGTTAATGGTTTTGAATGCATCTGGAAAATGTCTAATGTTGCACTTCATGACACTAAATCAATATCAAAAGTTAAGGAAGACTCACAGTAGTTTCATTAGGACAGTAATCATATGATAATGAGTTTGTAGTTCATGCCATTGTAGTAACACGGCCAGTGTTTGCGGTCCTTCCCAGGTCCTCTGAATCAGATGGTTCAAGACATTTTGGCAAACATCTGTTCCCAGTAGAACAATGATGTAAGCACACAGGCTTTTAGGTGGCTGGTGTGCAGCCAGGTAGAATGACATATGGCAAGGAGGCATTAGCAGCGTGCAGCAAATCACACTTAGGTGAACACAATCTCTGCCTTGACTTTCAGGTTTCATAAATAATGCAGCACCGGCAAAGGAAAACATTTGGATTTCCCAGGAGCAAAGACAAATAGCTTTTAAATTCCACTTTCAAGTGCACTTGTTTTTTTAAAAAGAGCATGATATTTTCATCAACTGAAGCTCAGCTTCTTTGTTACTAAACCATAAAAGAGGATACTATAGTCCAAACATTTATAGCTACAGCAGCCTGAAAATGCTACTTGACTGTAAAACTTTGATCTGAGAAAAAAAAAAAACGATCTATTTTAAAACATGACATAAATCCAAGCCAAGCAGGTCTGGAACTTGAGCAAAGCCAGTCCAGACAGAACTAGATCATCTCTGTTTGAGTTTTCATTGAGCATTTTAATGCAAATTATTTGCCACAAATTCTATGAAGAGTCCAGACTGATAGCCTTACTACTGCATCATGTAAACTGTTTCAAGTGATACAATTGTGTGAAAAACAGTGTGAAAAGTGTGTAAAAATATTCAGTGTCTAGGTTGTAGTTATTGTTAGAAACTGAGTAAGGGTACCGCTGTGATTAAAAATGAATTCAAGTGTTTTGAGTCATTTGGATTTAATTTGAATGCCATCATTAACAGTGGAATACAGATATTCATACACACATACAGACAATAGTTTTCAGGTAAAAGATTATTTTTATACAGTTTTCCTACAACTAAAAAACGGTGGAACAGTCTCTCTGAAAATGGTGGATGGTGAAGATCTCTACATGATCATAAATTCAAGGCATCCCTTGTCTCCCAGTATTGTCCTTCCCTGAGCTTGAGGGCAAAACAACACTTTGAAGACATGAAAAAAGCCCCACTGTACAAAGAAAAAAACGTTAGGGAACATGCGCAATCCAAGAAAATGTTTTATTTAGGTGAATAAGCACTGTGTGAAAGAAAATGTAAATCCAAATTAAATGCAATTATGTCAAAGTGTACCATCAAGCTCAATTTTATCATAGATAGATGTTGTTTTTAGTGTAGTCACTTTTTTCCGCAGTCACTTTGTAGACTGTATAGTTATCATACATATCTCAAATGGGTCTGGATTAGATGTATTAAGGTGCTGCATACACTCGCACTGTAGCATTATGAACGAGTCAATAAATAAATAGGAGAGCAAAAGTAAAAAGGGAGGAGGAAGGGAGAGACAAATGAGGAGAGAGACGGAGAAATAAGAAGAGAGGCTTTTCTGCCTCAGACAGCTTGTGGCCTTTTGTGTAATAGCTGGTGCCTGTAGGAGGCTGTGAAAAGATAAGGTTTACTAATGGGTGTTCAGGAGAATATTTCATTTATTATCATACTTTACTCTTGCGAGCGCGGAGTAATATTGAGCGTTGGCGCTATTCATGCAAGCTCTGAGAGGTTTGCATTGTAGGGACTGTTAGAGCTGCTTCCAAAACCGTTAACCCTGGTAGAGAAGAGGCAGCTGCAGCGCTAAGAGGCTGTAATGAACTGTGGCTTTAGAGCTGCCAGGGGCAACGTTTGGTCCACAAACCTGATACAGAACTTTCAGCCGCTTCAATCCTCCCTATGAACACATTTCCAGTGCTTTTTATTCTGTCTATTCTTCTTAATGTTGTTTACTTTGGTCTTAAAATCAAATTGAAGTGACTGTAAATTGGCTTTTTTTGTCCACTACAGCATATATATCTGCTCTGTAAATCACTTGTCATGTGTTAACCTTTGAGAAAAAGATCAGAAACCCAACAAGAGATATATTTTAAATTCTTTGATTTTATGATTTACATTTTTACATTAAATACTGTTCCGCCATCTGTTTACATAGCTGGAGATCTTATTTCCATACAGCAAATCAAATCTTGAAAAAAGCAATAAGCTAGCGTTCTATCACAGGCAGAGCAGACAGTCACACTGAGCCTGATAGCATCCTGCTACACAACACAAGAACCACAGACTCTGAACAACCCACATTAGCTTTCCTGCTAAAGTCATGTTGACTTTATTTTTGACTACAAAGAAGGAAGATTAAATGTGATTTCAGATGGACTTTAACAGCTCAATTAAATACATAAATATGTAAGTATGTCACATCTTTGGTTGCTTCTCAACATGTTGGTTTACAATGCTACTGTTTTTTTTCTACACTTTTATTTATCCTACAAGACCAAACACGCAAACCAAATCATTTACAAGGTGATATGTACACATAAATATGTTTGTTGCCATTCTTTTTTTTTACATTTTCAAAATTATAAGTTCAATTTTAGTTATAGTTCGGGTTTAGTTATCTTTTCAAAGTGTAACATCAAACTCAACATCACTGTTAAAATAAAGACAAGAATGGAACATGATAAGTAGAACATGCAATGTGTTGTCGCATAAGCTGACTGTAAAACATTTGTAGTTTTTCTGTGTTACAATTCAACTATCACTTGGCATTGTTTTTCCAAACAGGATTCCTCAATTTGAAAACTTACTCTCCAGATTGCAGTTTTTGGGATAAAAGCTCCCCATGTAGTTTTCTAAGACACTCAATTTCCATAGTAATGCAGTGAGCAGACCCCCCCAACCTTCCAAATAACTTTTGATCCCAAGCCAAAAAGCCAATGAGAGAGCAGTATTGTTACTGCAGTATTCAGCATTGTGATATATGACCTCATCACTGAATGTTTCTGTTGGCTCTTCACTCTAATTAGCTTGGTTGCTCATTCATCGCTTATGACTTTATTATTTTGTTACGCTTCCATCACTGGCACCACTAGCAAGATAGTTTATCACTTTAAACCTTTAAACTATGAATAAGGCAGGAAATGATCCATATAAATGTGGAAAATGAGAGAAAGTTAAAGGCATGTTCAGCAAGTGCTATTTACTTTTAACCCAGGATCAAATATTCTGTGTAGAATGACAGTAATCAGATGTAGAAGATTATTTTATTATTTTCTAAATTTCAGTATGCTGAAGACTAGAATGCATGGCATCAATGTCCATAAGAGGACTGCAAATTGAACTCACCTTGTGCATTTAAGGCAAGACAATCACACTATAATTGCATCTTATGACACACCTTACCAAAGAAACTGTGGTGCAGATGACCGAGCAAATAAAGAATGCCACACGGCAGATAATCAACAGGAGGCGGAACATGCATGCACTGGGCAGAACATGTCCCATCGGTGATCAGCCTGAAGGAGTTCTGGAGGCAGAGAGAGAAAGGCAAAGCCCAGGAACACAGCCAGCACAAACAGATGTTGGAAAATGTGCTAAAACACTGCACAAAGCCAGGTGCCTGATGGAAGAATGAAAATGCAAAAAACATAGGAAAAGATTACTGAGAAAGAATTCTTCAACTCCAGGAAAAAGTGAACCAAAAAGATAAGTAAATAAAAAATAGGATGCATGTAGCTTAAATTCAAAATAGAAATTTGAGATAATGCAACTATTATCATTATGTAGACAAAGCCAAAGAGTGATTTGATCTAGAATATGGATCTGGAATATACAACAAGAGGGTTCACAGTGAATAATCTGAAAGTACCAACTGAACTAGAAGATAAAGCAGGTTTTACTGAGTGCTCCACACTAATTAGTTCAAAGACACTACATCTATAAACACTGAATGTAACTACAGGATGCAAAGCTACCAAATGTAAATGCAGGATTACTGAGAATGAAGGATCATGAAGTGACAAAGAAAGCGACTGCGATGATGAACTAGCGTGCACAGATGTTTCATGTAATGAAAAGAGATGCCAGAACTTATGTTTTACTAAAGGATCTGAATGATAGGTATGACAAATAGGAACAGCATCACATGATGTTTCCCCACTGAGACATTAGCCCAGATATCTGGAACAGTCATCTCATCCCTTGATGCAGCGAGTAGATTTTGGCAAATCCTGCCGCATTAAAGCAGCCTTGAGTGCAAACTGCTCAACGATACCGCATGACATGTTGTATTTTTATTATCACTGCAATACAAAAATGCAATTAGTACACTGCAAAGGGGCTGATTATGAACTGAATGCATCAAAATGCTGGTAAAAAAAGGCTTACTGTACCTACAATTCTGGGTATAACTGTGTTCTAAAATCATTCAGGGTGTCCACAGTCAAGGTATGCCACAAAATCTCACTTTCTGTTCCCCCTCTCTCACTACCACTCCAGTCCTATTAGAGAGTAAATCCTCTTGAGAGAAAAAGAGAACAGGAAGAAATGAGAGAAGCAGGCAAAGGAGGGGAAAAAAACTGGGTGTGCTTCTGTGCCTCAGCATTAGTGATGAGACATTCATGTATGTGTAGCCCTCAGATAAAACAGGAAAGAGTTGATGGAGAATTATAAATGTCACAATTGTTTTCATTGCTCTGATACCCACAACACCAAAACATTAAACCACCTACATACTGGTGAAAATTTTTACTGGATACATTCTAGTAGCTGTATGTCCACATAATGCACCTAGGATTGCTGCATCACGTTCAATAATTCATACTTGAGGTATTAAGATTCGGTGCGCTGTGAGATTTGAACTTCAATTAGTCAGTGATGATTTTGCTTCAGTGGAAGTCTTTAATATCTACATACTGTATCACTACATGCAACTTTACTCAATGAGTGCACCATCAGCAGGCCTGTCTTAAACTCAGTGTTTTTAAGCATCAGCCAGAGAACTCTCAGGTGAGTTTGTCTTTGTTTCAAGTTCAAGTTCATCTTTATTGTCATGTGTACTAAAAATACAATGAAATACTGTGCTGTGGCTCTCTTTGCCTTAACACAAAGGACACACCAACCTATCAGACCTACATAGACTATGTACACAGTGTATTCATATGTATGCATTATAAACACAATATACAGTACATGATAACAACAAAGTGCATACGGGTGCATCAGCTGTCAGGCAACCTGACTGCTTGTGGAAAGAAGCTGTTACCGAGACGGGTGATGTGTGAATTGATGCTCCGGTAACGTTTTTTTAGATGGAAGGAGCGAGAACAGAACATTAGCAGGGTGGCTGGTGTCCTTAATGATGTTTTGGGCTTTCCTTTTGCAGCAAGTGGTGTAAATGTTATAAAGTTGTGGTACTTCCTTGCCAATGATTTTTGCTGCTGTCTTTACAGTCCTTTGTAGCAGCCTGCAGTCCTGAGCAGTCAGGTTGCCAAATCACACTGTGATGCAGCCTGTCAGGACACAATCAATGGTACAGCAATAAAAGTTCACAAGAGTTTTGGTGCTCATACCAAACCTCTTAACAGTCTCTGTTGTGCTTTCTTGAGGATGCAGTTGGTGTTGAGAGACCATGTGTGGGTGTCTGAGATGTGTGTGTGTGTATGTGTGTCTTTATGTTAGTATGGCAGTAAACTTGCACAGACATAAATATGCTGTCAATATGCTTAGATATGGCAATCCATCACAGTTAAGAGCACATCAGCTTTTATTTCATATTGATGTTATCATTGTATAGTAATGCAGTTGGCACATACACCAACATTTCCACCTATAAACTAGGATTATGAATACTTTTTCCATTTTAAAGCAACATTTTTTCTGCCTATAGGTCTGTGTGTTCAAGAGCTTTTGCGGAAATTATATTTTTGCCATGATTTATTTATTTATTTTCATTTTATTTTAATCTTAATATAGAAAGCTATACATTATAAATATATACAAGCTACATTATAATTGCACAATTACAGTGAGGTTGATCTAAAAATAGTTTGAAAGATTAAAAAAGTTATGATGTAAATGGTATACAATCATGATACTTACATGCACATCACCACTGAGCAGATGCGCACTAATGTAAACATTACTTGTGTTTAACAAAGTGGCAAGTCTAATTTTGGCTTAAATCAAGAAAAATTAAGCTTTGTTTCTAAAATATAAAAACCCCACAACTTCCAACTGCTTTTTTTTTTAAATATTTGGAAGTTTTAGTCACCTATTTCCAGAATTAGAAAATACCAAATGTTCAGTTAAATCAGCATTCAGCACAAGTTTCAACTGACATAAGTTTGATGAACCATATTAAACAAATATTGACATGGTGCATGGATTTTGCAGAAGTTGTGGCATAGCACTAAATTCAAGTGTCATCAGCGTAACAACAGAGCTCAACATTTAGCATATTTTGGTCTATGTCATATATATAAATACATTCCATGTTTCAGATATACTGTACATAATACAGCATGTTAAACATTTGGTTTGGGTAAATCATCAGTTTGCTCACTTTATTTACTGCAGATTAATTCAAATGCACACTGTTCAAACTAAAGTTTTAGACTTAATAACTTGAACTTAATAAGACTTAATTTCCCACTGGCCTTCGTTGACAGCAACCAAGTTAAAATGAAATAGTATTGCAAGTAAATCATTGGAAGCTCTTAATGACAATCTATAAAAAAACAAAGGTAGGCTACATTTAATGCTACAGCAATACAAAGTGTATGGAAGTAATGCGCTATAATAAGCCCTTTAGCTCAGTAAGTTTTAGTAGTCAAATAAATTCTTCTTTAGTAACTGAGAGAATAATTCTGGAAAAAGAGTTGGTTGCTGCTCACAATTTAATAGCAACTTTAATCTTTGGATGACTCAGATCCTGTAGATAATTTAAGAGAGAACACTTTTTGTTTTATTACTGTACACTTTGCACTTTCTCTATGTGATATACCCTGCACATTAAGTTATATATTATTGTTATATTCTTTGAGCATAATTGTACCTTTACATGGCTTTTCTATTAAAATACCAGTTAATACAGCAAAAGACCTTTAGAAAAGACCAGAAACTGGCTATTTAAACATTTCAACCTATTAGATTCTCCACTGTAATGCAAATAATAGACTATAACAGGCATTACCCTAACTGAAATTGGTAGAAATAATCCTAAATTGGTGAGTACGTCATCACTTTTTGAGCAGGACAGACAAATTATTGACAAGTTATGAAAACAGCATAGTGCATTCTACGTTGCTCTTCTGTAGTTTGTTATATTGGCTGTTTTGACGGGAAAAAAACTCATGATGCAAAGACTTACGCTGCTTGGCTTCAGTGTTGACACTGTAGCTTCATCAGACCCCAAAGTGCATTAGCTCCACTCAAACAATTTAATGAATCAACTCTGGCAAGAGCCATCAATATGAAGACACTGAATAATGCCTTTAGTGCAGACACTTAGCTTGTTGCCCTATCCATTCTATAAGTGCTGATTGAAGAAAAGGAGGTGGGGGGGTCGGGGGGTAGCTGCAGGTTGTTCTCATTCATGATGTCAAACCAGAATGCACTTAATGATTAATATGTTTACTTTCATATATTACATCGCCTTAAACACTGTTACAGAAAATGCTTTTTGACATGACTTTTTTCTGACATTACCTGTACAGTGCGCTGTAAATTGAACCATGAAATGTAACACCAGTTTTTTGAACAGGACTCTCACAGACAACAATACCTGTACATGCATGTATCTCAAGTTACTTTCTACTCTTTGTATTATAGATGATGTCTGTTCCTTTTACCTTTTGAATTATTCAATTCATCCAAAAGAGGCAATTACATTAATTACCATCATCACCCTTAAAGAGATCCACCTGTGGTCGTTTTCTATTTTTTAATTTAACCCGTTGTATTTTCTACATATTTGTTTTCGAATTCCTGATATAGGAAGCAAAAGCAAACCTCTTTCAGCCTAGACTTTGCTGAGTCATGACAATTTATCCTCACAGCCACTGACATTGGTGTCTTACCGGCTGCAGAGTAAAGGCGGAGCATTGTGCTGTGATTTATTGAGTGGGCTTGCTGCAGAGGGAAGCAGGGAGAATAAAGTGCTCTCACCTGGAAAGTGAGGCTCTGTGGTTGGGAGAGATTTTCCACGGCTACACTCCTCACATTACTGTAAAAGAACCAATGAGGTCTGAATGATTCCATATTCATGAGTGGATTAATGAACAGTCGCGGTAATCGTGTCTGCAGCACCAAATTGATTCTTAACATTTATCGGTGTTGACCACTCACTCTAAATAATGAATACAGAGGAACTGTGCATGGAGGACATATCTATATTCTCTCTCCTGCATGTTCAGCTGAGAGGCTTCACATTCCCCTCTAAACTGCTTGAACACTCTCTCAGTGCGAGGGCACTCCACATGCTACTTCGTTCCTGGTTTTGCGGCCTCAACTGTTTCCGTGTTAACATGTGTACAGTGCAACCCCATGGGCCTGACACTCCCTCTCCCTTGTGCACGCTGAGCTCTGCGACTTGAACAGGGCGACATAACTTGTCCCATTTTTCATGTCAGATCATGTCCGAGATATGCATCACCTACCAGTAAATGCAGGGTACATTCCCCATCTAATGCTTGGATTTTTGACATATTGCTCAGTTCTACACGGTGAAAATCCAATCTGAACTGGTTTAGGCATAATAATGAACTTAAACACAAGGGTTTTACAGCGCTCTGTCATCTTGACAACCTCTGCAAACAGCTCTAAGGCCTTAAGGGTGCTCACCAGGGATGCAGCAATTCCACGCTTTTACATCTCACAGTCCTCTAACTCTCCTCTGATCCCATCAATTAAACTGCAAGCTCCTCTTTATGGAGGGCTTATACCTTTTGTCCTTTACACAGTAAACCCTGCCTTTAAATCTATCCACATAACCTGACTGTGACTTAGTCAATCTCAGCAAACTGACATGAGTGTATCTATTAAAATTTTACAATATAGACTATAAAGTATGGCCACTAGTGAAGAATATAAATGGAAATAAATCCCATTAAGTGTACACTGTAAAAAAACAAAAAACACACGCATTTCACATTTTTGAAGAATATTGTTGAGTGTCTTATTTACAGCTAATGGCTGTTTTTTTGTGATTTTTCTGTTGTCAATTTACAATTAAATTCTGTAATTCCCCCGAACAGTCAATCTTTCTCTTGAAAACACTTGTTAACGCTTGTTATTCTACAGCATGATTTTATTTTTACAAGGTTTTGTTAATAAAAACACACCAAGAAATTCATTTTACATTCAATTTTCACGATGATGAAAAAAAATGCAAGGCTTTCAGTTGGCCAATGCCAGTGATGGTACAACATGAATGTATTTTATGTTGTAATGGTGATTCTATAAAATGTTTGTATTTTTACAAGGCTGAGTATGTACTATTAAAATACTGAAATAAACCAGCTTGAAATGATTTCCATGATATTTTATTCCAGTTTTATTCATTGCAGAATGTGGTAGATTTTCAAATGATATCAATTAGACAGACTGCAAAATACCCAGAGTGAACCACGGGATGCTTCATGGATTTCCTTTGCGAACCTCAGAATCACAGTTTGAATTCACGTCTAATGATGGCACTGATGACCAGGCTCATTTTAAATTAATGGTGGAACTGGTGGTGAGATTTTGCGCTGCTGTAGGTTTTAAATGAATCCTCGCAGCAGTGCGGGAGATGTTCTGCGACTGCTTCTGGATGGGATCTTTATTTGGGACCAAAAAAAAAAGGTGCCACGGCAGCATCACTGTGTTTCATTGCACCATATGTCTTTCCATATGCCTTCAATGTCCACTCATGGGAATATCAGAGAAAGTGTTTTACATGAAGCAACCCCTGTGAGTAAGATGTGTATTATGAGTGCACTATTGTGCGAATTCCACTTTGTGGTTACACTACACCCTCCAAGATCAATTATTTTGTTAACAAAATGTCCATAGATTCTCATGTTGGTACCAGTTTATTAAATAATTCAAATGTTAAATATTATGTAATACTGAACATTATTATAGTTAAAAATGAATACAGTATGTGCTATACATGTCTTGATGCATACTGAAAGTGCACAATGTAGCATGAATCCTTTCTTTTCCTGAAAAGAGCCTCTGTGCATTAATCTATTCTCAGCTCGCACATGTTCCCTACTGTTCCTATTAGGCAATCCTAGAATACCAGCACACAATGCCCTCTTTAGCTTCGGTCCTGCCCTGAAGAAAATCTGCTAAAAGTAATAAAGGCAGTTGAATAAAACCATGAGGAGCCCCTGTTATACTTGTCATCCTTATCATTCTACCCCACTTATTCCAGATAATAACAAATTACTGCACATGTCACTCAAAGGATCTGACTTTGACCGTGAATAAAAGTCATGGCGCTTCACAAGATGTTCCTGATGAATAATCCTGGAGAGCAAAAACAGACATGGGAGTACATGAATGCCTTTGTCAAATCCATGTGTGCAAGGCCACTCTTGGTTGCATACTGCCATTCTGTTACTATTCATTACTATTCAGAGCTTGGCCTGCAAGCAAAGAAGAAGAAACTAAGAAGCACAGATCAGACATTAAATGAATGATTCCCCGGGCAAAACAAAATAGCCCCAGAGTTTGTGCCACTTAATAGCTTTCCTGCTTCGGTACCCCAGGGGCTAGTCTGTTCACAGAGCACAGAAACGGCTCGAACACAAGATTATGAATGCACCTCTGCAATGAAGTGTCAACAGCAGGGTTTCCTTCAATATGGCAAAGGTCAAGTGCACAGCTTTTGCACATTAAAACAACACAAGAGGTGCCACACTTCAGAGTGTTAGGTTCCTAAATACAATATTGCATATGAAAATACTGACTAGAAACACTTCTGTAACAATTTAGAATCTACATTTATAAAGAAATGTTCACTGCTGCCTCCATCGAGGTCCATATATAGGAACAAAAAAGTTATATAGCAGAATAGCAGAAATGAGTTGTCAAATACTTCAAGCTGTCTTGAAAAAAATATAGTGTTTGCTATTCATATCTCCTCAGTGAGTTGCTCCTGAGGTCAGGGTCTCTGCCTGCAAATGCTTGCTTACTTATCACTTTTGAGAAAGTGAAAGAGAGTGTTGGCAGTAGATTCGACACCACTGTGCACTGGAGTTGAAGGTTATGCAATATACACATGCATTTGTTTAGAAACTAATTAAGCTTATATTAAAGTGTAGCCACAGTGTGAGCAGATGAGAGAATAGCTTAGCAGTTTTAGAGTGCAAAGAGCTTCTTTGTCAATAACATTTTTTTTATTTTACTTTAGAAATAAAGAAAGTGTTCTCGTTTAATAGACTTCTAGCAGTCGTAAAAAAATAAGCAGTATGTGATGTTATGTACGTTGATACTGTGTATATACAGTATATGATTATTAGATGCCTTACAGCAGATCATCATACAATTTAAATCACATAATGCACATTAACTCTTGTAAGACCTTGTAAGATTGTTAATGGGACTTTCAACTAAATATTTGATCATAAATTTCATTTAATTTTAGATAAGGTGGCATGTACAATTTAACTTTAGATGTATGAAATTTTAAACATCACATGAAAACATGGCAGTTTCCTTCATTAGTGGTTTTAAAATTCTTCAAGCAAACCTCAGTTTTATTTATTTATTTATTTTATTTTTCTTGTTTCCTATTGAAGGGAAGGCTTTCACACATGCTCAGAGCAGTATTATTTTGTACTTTGTTAGCAAAGTCCGCGACCAGCCATGTTCCATTTCTCTGTAGGGCTATTACGACATCATTATGTGTGCTCTAAAAAGCATGCCATGCTACTTTAATATTGAATGAGTGAAGGAATAGCACACCAGTATCTTGCTTTCATGAAGCTATCAGGAAACCCATTCTGCCTCCAAATGTGTTTTTTTTTTTTTTTTTTTTTTTTTTTACTGTAGATACCATTTGCTATGGTTGAGGGTACAGTAAGTATTACAGCGTGTCTATTTTTAGAAAGGCAATTTCAAAGTTTACTGTGTGCATACGCATGCACATGGGCAAGTGTTTAAATGGAAACATCTTTTGTGTGTGTGTGTGTGTGTGTGTGTGTGTGTGCGTGTGTGTGCGTGCGTGTGTGTGTTGCTTTCCTTACGGCTTGTTGTTTGTGGGTTCAACAGGCAGCACATACTTTCTTATCCTCCATAGGGGAATCTAAGGAGTTCTTCACTTCTATACCTTCAGGCTTAAATGAAACTGAGCTTGAGTCACTCAGATGTAAAATCAAGACCTTCACCATGTTGACTCTTAGAGAACGATATGTTAATCTAATAACTTTGCCCCCGTATGGGCTCAAAATAGGTATGTGAATATGTGAAAACATTAAATATGAATACATTCAAATGTGTGAATATGTAAAAACATTTTGATCAAATGAAATTCAATTGTTTGAATGTGTAAAAAAAAAATAAATCTGAACAAACATAATTTTTGAATCCGTAAAGAGATCTGTAGCTGTGTATGACATTTTGTGCACAAATAATTTCCAATGTGTGAGTGCATAAAGAAGATTTGCACAAATGTTTGCAGTTACACATCAAAGGTTTGCAGTTACACATCGATCTGTTTGTGGGTGAAAAAAGTTCACACAGAACTCAATTATACTCCTGAATACCCGATGGGAATGCTCTGAGCGCTGGGGGCATTTTTTATTATAGCACGTCTGCCATAATTGTTTTATTTACTAAAGTAGGGGCTTATTACTATTATTATTGCTAAAGGTACTGCATAGGTGTAAATGTGTTTTTTTAGCAAGAGATAGCACTTGTATAGCCTAGGAAAGTAGCAGAAATATGCAGAAAGTATTTTAGAATGCATTTTATTGAAGGAAAACAATAACAGTCTTTTTTGGCAACATATAGTGTACAACTTATATACTGTACAACAAGGAATTCAACTACAGAATACTAGTCTTCTCCCATTTTTGAACCATTGCCCTACCTACAAGGTGTATAAACAAACAACAATAAACCAGAATAAAATAACAGATACAAAACAAAACTTGAGGAGCATAAATAAATCAACTCTAATAAGTGGGACAGTGTAGAACAATATGCAGGTGTGTGTGCATGGACTTTGCAGATGTATTCCTCACATCTGCAGCACACAGTATTTGTTTTACAGTCCATCTTTGGGGAGCAGAATTGGCATCTCCTCCTCTTGCCTGCCCCAGCTGCAGCCTCAGGTGAATCAGAACAAGATTCAGCCCCCTGAATAGCTTTCATAAGCGCTGCAGAGGCTGCTGTGCAGGGGAGGCGCTCACTTCTTTGAATGTGTGGGGTTACAAATGCCTTTCCCAGCTGCTCCAGGAACACCCTCCTCTTGTTCCGCTTATCCAGCATCCAGGTAGGGTTGATCTTGTTCCATATCACAAAGACATTGTATGAGGACACATAAATAATGTTATGGAAGATGAGCAGGGGGCCAGTGGGCAGTCATCCTCCTGCAGCTGTAAGCTCCTTTGTTGTGGTTGTAGTCCAGGATGAGGGCTGGCTTCCTCTCCTCACGATCTCTGATCTCAGCCGTTTTGTGCAGTGTGCTCAGGAAGACCACCTTCTTGTTCCTCTTTGGGAGGTAAAAAAACTAGAGTGGTGGTGGGGATGAAGGCAAACTTTGATGAGAAAGCCTCTCTCCCCCTTGTTGCGAGGAGTGCAGGGAGGAAGCTCAGGCTTGTTCTTTCTAGCACAACCCGCATCTCCTGGTTCTTCTCTGGGCCTCCACTGGTTGTCTTTGTGTAGACTTGCATGTTCCAAGCGTAGCTGAATTGTGTGTCACAGGCTGCCCATATCTTGACACCATATTTTGCTAGCTTGCTGGGCGTATACTGTCTCTTGAAAAAAGAGATCACTATCAGTTATTAGTATCAGTGTCACAGAAAACAATCACATAAATCAATATTACAGCAATACGTAATAAAATGAACAGTGAAAAACACGTTACAGATATGAAAATAAAAATTTACCTCTGAATGGAGCCAGTTGTTTATCCACTTCAGGCTCAGGGTTGTAGAGGTACGGCAGACGCTCCACCCACATCTCCCAGAACTCTCTTATGGCCGCCAGTTTGTCTCTCACACATCTTGCAGGTCATCATCTCATCCATCCTTTTCCAGTTGTCTCCATATTTACGGAAATCCTCCAAATTTGTCATCTCCAGGATGATCTTTTCAATGGCTGGTGTAATGAACATGTAGAATGTTGAGGCGATGTCCTGGACATGGGCTACTGCAGGACTTGTGGGCCCTGGGGTCATCATTATGATATTTTGTGCTGCCATCCTGCCCTGGTTGTCATATGGTGACAAGGACTGTCTTATTTTGCTGTCTCTATTTTAGCTTGGGGGATTTCTTCTTCATCTGAAGGTGATGCATTGTTCTCGGGGTTGTATTCTTCCCTATCTTCTTCTTCAGATACATCCTCTTCTAAATCATTGTTCTCTTGCTCTAAGTTGTTGGGAACTAAATATGCACTCAAGGCTTCAGCAAAGAGAGAACTAGGAGTACTAAAAATACTCAAAAATGACCCTAAGACAACCTTTGTACAGCTTTGATGGAAATATGAAAAAAGGAGATGTTTAACTTTTTCTAATTTTGGGGTCATTCTAGGAAAAGTCTTAAAATTTCAAGTTGAAAAAAGATCATTTAGGGGATTTTCCCTGCTGTTTAACATGGTGGTGGGTCATTTTTGACCCTTAAGACAACACCAAAACTGATCTGCCCAGCAGCATTCATGACACACCTCCCATCACACTCTCTATCAGAGTGGACCTTTTAAAGAGCAGTGATACAGTGTGTTGCTCACTCTGTGCAGTCTGTTGCATGAGACTGTGCAGCATGCAAAAGGTTTGTATGCTTTTGCACACCCTCCTCCAGCCCAGCTGCCAAGCTGTTAAGTACTGCAGAGTGAAGTAAGCACTCATTGATCGACAGTTCCTGATCATAAATCATTCACTAGCAAAACCTTCATTGTGTACAGTTTTTGAGAAACAACATGTTTGTTTCATCTTAACACGTTTACATTGAAATATTATTCTGATGTTCAGCCACTGCAGTGATAATAGATAATACAGATACAGATAATACAACCTATTGTCTGCTTATGAAAATTGTGGTGATTGTATAATCAGGATAATGATAAATCAATTTAAAAGATGTGTATTGGCATCAGAGTAGACCGCAGGCTTCATTTTTAAGCAGGCTGGATACCACAGGGAGCAGTCTACAGCATCTCACGGACTGTGTGTCAAGGTCAATACAATTTTAAGGACACTTTCTCTAAATTGTTGATTGGTTGGTAACACCTGATGCCCACTGGGTTCACCCAGGAGTACAACACTTGAGATTACTCCCACTAGAGGTAGAGGGGGAGCTAAAGTAATTTCTTCAGATCAGCTCCAATATTACAACTGGTGAATGTTAATATCTTATTTTTCAAAGCCGGGCTCAAAATGTTGCTGTCCTCCCTCCTCTCTCAAAGAAATGTATGTAGGAGTATGTGGCTGCTTCAGTTTCCTGAGGATAATTCAAATGTGCATGTGTGCATGGGTTGGATTGATTAACATGAGTGCAAGAAATTCAAAGTTAATTATACTTAAAACTATATGAGCTTATATGTGCCATAGGCCTGAAAATCTAAACAAATCTTGTTGCTCAACACATTAAATATCTGACCAGGAAAACACAACTTTACAGATTTAGACATTATACCAACTGACATATGTCATATTAAAAAGGTCCAATTAGTGTCATTTTTTAAAATTAATGGGGCTACGGTAATATACTGCTGTTACTGAAGTTAAAAGTGTCAAATGTATCATCCAAAAAATGAATGTCTAGCCAACTTTGGTCTTCAGTTTATTCTGCAGGTCAAACTATCACACAGTGCAGCAAAAAAAAGAGAAGATTTTAATGTAACTTCTTGGTGGATTTCTCAACATTTTGAAGTAATATTCATTTAGAAAATCTCACCCTCTGCTTATCTTTGTTTTATAACCATCTAAATGTAGAGGCCTTTACTCTGCAAACCACTTAAGCACACTAATCTCTTCAATTAATGAACGGGCACAACAAGATAGTTTGCCTTTGTTACGCTGCAAGATGAAGAGGGCACACATAATTTGACTTGGGGTCAATCCATTTCTGAATATTTTAACTGCTTTCTTTATTCAAATAGATTGCACATTACTTGAATAGTAAATCTAAAGTCTCCCCATTTTTTCTAAAGTATCCACTTAAAAGACAGCAATAGCACAAATCAAATAAAATCAAATGAGACATCCTTTATCTACACTAACAAAATATTGGGTAACACTTTATAATACAGCCTACAGAAAAATTATACTTTTTGAGGGTTTGGGGAATATTGCTATGTTGTGACAGTAGTCATCTCAAAGAAAGTTGACGTGGGACTGAATAAATTAGCAGCGATTTAAATTCTGAACAGTTTCGTCAAGCTGTGGACCACAGCAAGCTATTTTTGTCCTCATATCCATGTGCGCTCCTCTGCACGTCAGCAGCTGGGCAGAATCAGTCAGATCGGTGCCAAGGCTCAACCTTTCAATGCTCTGGGTCAGCATCCTGGAGTTGCGCCAGAAATTCCAGCTCCTCAAGACCATATGGGGTCTGCTTCTCCACAGCACCTACACTACCCCCCTCCTGCACCCCCCCCCCCCCCCTTCCTCCAGGGCTGCAACCTGACCCACCCTCATGTACTTTATGTCTTAGGAAAAGCCAAACAAAAGATGACAGTCTTTAGACAGAGGGAGCATGATGGATGGCTACTGCTTATGTAACAGTATATATATTAAGATTAACTGTATACTTTTAGTTAACGTTAGTGAATGTTACAGATTATCACAAGAAAGTTGTAGCTTCATGCAGTTTCACCATAGATGTTACATACAGTAACACCTTATTATAAATTATTCTAACAATATTCACTTCTATTAATGTGTAAACATCTTACCTCCCTTCAATTCTTGCTGTAAGTCGATCGAGAGAAGTGATTTTCATCATGTGACTGGCTTGGACTAGAGGGCATAGGGCAGATGGGAGCCCAAGAGCAATGGACCCTTCCCCCATACTCACCTACAGTATAAACACTGTGAATATAAAGGCAGGCAGTGCGTCCAGAATCAATAATGTGCCATGATAACAAGCAAGCAGTCAAAGCAGAAACTTGACCTCTGTGGCTATAGGCAAATCAAAGTTTGTTGTTTCCTCATGGGTTCAATAAAATTTCCTATATTACACAATGCATTAACAAATGATCTCATAATTACACAATGCATGAGAAAATAATACAAAACAGCCTATAGAAATCACTTTCAAGAGGAATGCAATTTTGCAAAATCCTTATTACAGCTGCAGATTTCTTTTCTTGGTTTCTTTTTATGCCCAACAACACATTTATAAAAACTGAAGATCTTAGCATAATGCAAGGTCTCACAAAGTGCAGATTTTTCACCACAGTCAAAGGGATAAACATCGGTTAAAGTGACTTCAGTGCAACATTAAATGAAAGAAGTGACGCCACATTTTGTTTATGTGTATTAATTTACATGTTAGCCTGGACTTAAGAGAGAAACAGTTTAAATGTAAAGAAAAAAAAACGTGGTTGCTACTGTTGTAAAGTCTATCCTACATACTGGAAACATTTATCTTATATGATGTCTGACTGAAGTCATTAGCATATCTAGAAGCTTTTATGTGCCAACTTCATGGCGGGTGCCAATGTGTCTATCTTTAGCTGATGCACTGCAACGTTCGCAAAAGAATAATTATTTTCTTCCATTTAATGAGCTCTTTTTTTCAAAATTAATTCCCTTATGGATGACATACAGTCCATGCTTCATTCACGGTGATGAAGTCAGTGTGGACATGTGTGAATGTGTCTTGTAGAAAATTCTTGAGCAACCTGTCTGTTAAAGCCAAGTGGGGGGGAAATAAAAGTTCCCTCTTGGTTGAAGCATCACAGGCAGGGGCAGCTGCAGGATTGACCCTGCCAAGGACAGAGAGCTTCCCATGCCTGTTCAACGCCGTAAAACGGGTCATTGAACAGCTAAATGGATCCATTATGATGAGTAATTAAAAGAATACTGCTAGAGACTCCCAAACTCCCCTTTTCTCTTGGTTCCGCTGCTTTCTGTGTTGTCACGGGCCTTTTGCTGAAAGGCAGCTGCCTCGGGCCACTTAAACTATCACCCCTTTCACTGGAATGCAAATAGCAGCCTTAGCGGCTAATTGAATTGCATTATCTATTGTCCTCTCATTTACTGAGAATCTAGCCATTTTGCAGATTTCCATTACTGATTGTTGGAGATTGAATTTTGCCTGTGCTTTTCATCTGATACCGCATGTCATACACTCTGAATCACAAGGGATGAGAACACAGAATTGTTTCATTAGAGCAGTAGAGGAGTAATATGAATACTGATTGTGCGGTAATCTGGAGCTTGTCTTATGCAGATATTAATATGTATGTAGGTGGGAAAATTGCAGCCTTCAACTGATGCATCACTCCATGCTGTAGAGACTCGGTAAACAGAACAATAAAAGCAAGGAAGAGGCACGGATAAAGGATGAAGAAATCATGTTTCATTTCTATTTCACTTATTGTAGTGAATACAAAACATCCATTTCTCTGTAGTACAAAGCATCCATTTCTCCTTATTTTAACTTCCAATAAAAATGCATGAAGATGTGCCCATGCAGACTCCCCCTGGGCGATGTTTGCAGCACATTCTCATTCACTTTATGGGGCGTCATTAAGATGATAGGGAGGGAAACTGATGTTTGATTAATTAGTAAAACTAACTTTGGCAAGACCAGAAAGTGAAATAGAGGATTTCATTAGCTCGTGCTTGTTAGATAAGGTTAATGAGGTGATTCTTGAAAAAGAGAAAAAAAGAACATTCATGCTGGTGAATTCATTTTGGAGACTCCAGTGCCAAAAGAAGGTTATCCTCTGAAAATGCAGCTTTTTTAAATACATGCACCATTAAGATTGGCCTCAATGGTTCGGATTTAACATGTTGACTTAAATACTTTTATGTTACTTGGATAGGTTTAGTACTCGACACTGGTCACCACATGAAATCCATTCCCTCGCTCAATAACAAACCTCTTGATAGTAAATGACTCATTTTAACATCTGTCTTCATTTATTTTTCCAGAGTCAAGACGAGAAATCAGTGAACATCTGTACTGATGGAGGACACCAGGGATGCTCCTTTACACAGAGGACTTTAACCTAGATTACAGAGGTAAGTGCAGGTATTTGGTACAGTCGCTTGCAGCTTGAGTCAACCGCAGCTCTGCATAAGCAAACGCCCCGTAAGAGGATCACAGAGAATCCATCGCTAATCCACTGGTCAATACACCTGACAAGTACAGTGCCAAAGACAAGTCACTCAAAGGACATGTCATCCTTGACGGTCTGAATATCACTCTGTGGATTATAGTTGTGTTCAGGTTTCAGGTGTGTCCCTGTCTCAACCTTTTCTTTTGCATTTATATACCAGTATGTCAGCACCGGAAACTATTGTGTGTATATATGTTGATTTACAGGATTGAGAAGGCAACATAGTCTTATAATAGAGTAATGCTTGTATTTTTCAGTTGAAGTATTACCAAAAAGAATGTTATTCTTTATAAGAATAACTCTTTCGAAAATCTTTTTTTTTCTTCTCTCTACTCTCACTCTAATCCTACTTTGTAAATACTTATTTAGTAGGTAGCTAAACCCAAATAATTAAATGCTATCACAGCTTATTGCCCTGATAATTGTGTTGAAAGGAAAACCAAACCTCCATCAAAAAATATGCCAATCATTTCAGTCAATCAATACCTTTATCATCACCTCTCTGCCAATTTTCTGTTCTAAGACTGGGTGTGGACATATAGATAGATATATTAAGAGTATCATAACGTATATAAGTTGTTTAAAGTTACCATAGATGGTCTAATAGTTACTCCTCTATTGTGGCTGTATTTTATCTATTTTACCAAGTTTCTTTTGAAAATCTAAGCTCTTTGGAAATGAACTGCATGTCATCTTGAACAACACTGTAGTTCTGTCTTTTGCTTTTTCTCTCCTATCTTCTTCTTTCGACCAGTGACCAAGCAACAAATATGTACTTTCATTGCCTAAAGTGGGTGCAATGACAGGTCGCACTATGATTGCACACTGAACAATTAGTTATAATTAGGAGTTCATTCACAAAAGATGTGGCCTCAACATTTGAATCACCATTGAGTCACTTTCTAGAAAAATCCATTGTCATAACTTGTGCAGCCTTTCTGCTTAAATGACTCACTAGTTACTCACCTAGTCTGTCATGTAAAGCAGAGCAGATGGGGAGTGCCCTATGGCTTCACAGAGGCACATGTCAAGTGGTTGAACAGAAGCAGCGGTGATTGTCCTAAATTGCAAAATGCAGTACCAGGGTGGTAGATGGCTGACAAGTAGTATTAACATTGTCGCAACAGCTACAATAAAGGAAGCATATATAGTGCACTGCCTTGATGTCTTGTGTTTACTTCCTTTTAAATAAAAAAAAGCACAGGAGGAAAAAAGGAAAAGTAAATTGTGAAAACCCAAATACAACACAGGCCTTTGTGTCTTACATGTATTTTTTTTAATCATAGCAGGTAAAGAGTCCATGGCATGATAGCTCAAAAGTAAATGTCTGAAGTCATGTACTGTACGTTGCACAGCTGAGGCTGATGTCATACAGCTGAATAGACTTAAAGGGGCCCTGTGGAGTTTTGTTGTAAACAAACAAAAGTTAACATTGAGTGTTACTCACCAAAACACATTGTGCAACCCTGTCTCCTAGAAATTATGCTACAGCGAATACCTAATATTGGCTGAATTATCATAATGAGAAAATGTTAATTTACATATTTGGAAAATTCCAAAAATGTTGTCCCGCATCGTCTTGTATCCCCCTCATCCACCCTGACCTCCTCCCTACAGCTTCAGTGTGATATATAAATGTAGCGCTTCAATGATTCGAAAAATCGTTCTTTGTGAATATAATCTAGACAGCAATTATGTTTGCCAATGCAACGTAATTGGGAAAACAATTTAGTTGTATATGAACGTAATTTATTGCAGACAGGGTTGCATTGTTTGTATCCTTGAGGTATAACAAAGGTGTTGAATGCATTTCCTTCCCCCTAAAACATTTGCAAAGTATTTTAAATCCTGCATGGTTACCAGATTGCAGTCTTCTTCTTCTTCTCTGCCTTTGTCGGCGCATTGCAGTGTTTCTCTGCGCTTGTAAGTCAAGTCAAGTTAATTCATAAATAGCCCAATATCACAAATTTGCCTCAAGGAACTTTACAATCTCTACAGCAATATAACATCCTCTATACTTTGACCCTCGATTCAAATAAGAAAAAATTCCCCCAAAAAACCTTTAACTGGAAAAAATTGGAAGAAACCTCAGGAAGAGCTACTGAGGAGGGATCTCTCTTTCAGGACGGATTATCATGCAGTAGATGTTGTGTGTACAAAATAGACCAAAATAGCTAAATTACAGTATGGAGAAACACAATGACAGGTCCTGACAGTGCTATATAGATCATCGGCATAGTGAAAACAAAACAGGAACCCACTCATAAAAAAACTGCTCCAAAGCGCTGCTAGAGGTCAGAAACTCCACAGGGTATCTTTAAGGTAAAATATCTGACATGCAGTCAGTGTAAAGATCTAAGAAACACAAAGGTGTCTCTTCGTGTATCCACCCTAACAACTTTGTTATCCGGTGTGTTTACAGCAATACAACCTCAAGGGGCCGTTGGCATGGGTATAGACTGCTAGTCTTATCTTTTATGATTTCTAATTTGTTAACACTTGAGAAATGGCTATAGTCCCAGTGCCCATTAAACAAAAATGAAACTACAACAGATAGAAAGATGATCTCTAAATGAAGAGGGCCCTGGAGAAGACTGATAATAATGATCAACTGAGCTATGTAGAAATAATAAAGACTCGTTTGAAAACTGCACATAATGTATTCAGTGGTTCATGCATCACCATCTAAATCAGCTCGGAACAAGAAATTTGTTTGCCAGAAAGCACTTAAATGGGTTTTGAAACTGCTGCTTTTGTTGCCATCACTGACCAAGAAACACTATTTATTGTATTTTTGAGTATTTTGAGTTTATCTTCATGTCTTTTCATGTTTATATAATTTTCAGTTTGTTCTAAATAAGAGCAGCTTTTGGTGGCGTTACTATTTACAATACCGTAGAAGTTGAGAGACATTAAGCTTTTGTATATTATGTTTTGTATATTCTTGTCAATCACATAACGAAACGCATGTCTGGACAGACTCCAAACGTTAAATCCCCATTGGACACATCAAAAATGTGTGTTTGAGTGCTGGATCAATTGAATGACTTTGATTTAATCCTCGCTGCCTTTCAAGTATGGCCAAGGGGATTTTTCTTTATGTCGAACTGTCCAGGAATATTTCTGCTTCACCAATTCTTAGGGTATAAATATAAAACCACATTATGCAGAAGGAGCACAACGAGCCAATACAGACATACTATTCATCGCTGTCCTAAAACAACCCATGAAAGAGTAGTGCAGCTAGCTTTTTAACACTGTTATTAAAACTGAAGAGATGTAGTGCTATTGCTAGTGAGGTTTAAGTGACGATTCTGTGGGCCCAAAGCTGGAGAGGGACCACAAAACTCCCAGTTTAATTATTTTATTTTAAAAAAAGAGTGTCCAGAACAATATTCTTTGAGGGGACCTATAATTCCTTCTTTCCCTGCAGAGATACTGTATGTGCTTTCACTTCACTGATTTGTACAGGATGTGCAATGTGCGCGACAGAAAGAAACATTTAACAGTTGCCTTTAGTGATAAAACTGCAGTTTTTTTATGGTCTTTCAGAGTTTTCACCCCTCCATCATAACTGTGTGTATCAATTTGACCTCGAATCAGTATAAAATATTGCAAATTAAGAATACCATAAAGTCATTGATCAATATGACGATCATTAGTGTATGTTACGACAGCTTTAAACTTTAGTCCTATCAAGCTGTATAGTTCCAAGTCCTCCGTCAACCTGGATTCCTAATTGATGGCACTAGAGAAGAGTTATTTGAATGGATTACCGTAAAGAGCATCATGGATTAGCCTGTGAGAGACATGGATCCCAAGGGAGTCTTAAATTGGTCACATAAAGTGATTATAAAACATCCATATGGTTGGCAATTATTGGGCTGCCTGCTCATCAAAGGAATTTAACTCCTCTGTCATCGCTTGCTCAATGCGTCAATATCACTTTGGCCTGTTATGCCTCACGTTGTCTGCAATGTGCATCTTTGCTCCGGTCATGTTTGGTTACTGGTTGTAAATATCGCACTGATAAATGTACAGTAGTTGTAATTGATGACTTAGTGACTAAGACATCAATCTGGTAACATGCGGTACTGTGACTCTATAAAACCAACCTGCATTTTTATTTATTTATTTTTACCATTATGCTCTTTTGGCAAGATCAATTCACTCTCCATGACAGCACAATCCATATTTAAAAGACTAAACGGCTGGTTTCCACTTCTTGATAAATGTTCATTTATCACTTCTTGATAAATGATAAATTCAGGTGATTACATTATCACTGGAAAGTACAGCTCTCAATCAGACTAAAAGAAAATCCAACAAACTGTAGAGCCTCCTCTGTTGGTTCTGTACCGGTGCCTTTTCCCAGAATTGAACTCATCCAATATTGCTTTGCCCAGGCTGTCGTCAGTCCTAATGTACTGTAATTTTTTAGTGATCACTTTATTCATTTGACGCTGCCTCAGTCCATTAATTTCTTGATGAGAGCCCCATTTATCAGAAATATGGCCACCATAAGATTAAAGGCTTTGTCCAGTAAAAGATGACCGCACTAAAACCAAACATGTCCTCATGTTTATGTTCAAGTTCTGTTGTGTCAGTCAGTGTTAAATCCTCAGCGTTATTTGTTAGATAAAGTGCTTAAACTCTTTAAAAAAATGAGCAAAGTTCATAAGTTATAAAAAACTTTTTTTGTGGTCAATTGCTTAAAAAAATATAACTCACAATGTATTTAATGAATACATGTATCATAAGCCGAAATTAGACTCCAAACTTGTCCTATGAGATCTGCAAAAATCTGAGGTAAACAAGATAAATAAAAATAACACAGGGCTGTTGCTTATAATGTAATCTCTGCTCTGCTTTAATCATATTCTACATTTTGTTAATAAAGACTTGTACTGGCAGTTGGGCTGTGACTTGGCAATGAGAAAGGCAATCATGGAGAAAATGAATGTAAGTTAAAACAGGGCTACAGAGATTTGACAGACAGCTGTCAGCCATTCTTTGCGAACTCCCTAATGATTTTTTTCCACATCACTGATAAAATGCTGCGGCACCTTTCTCTGCATGACAGGGGACTTTTCTCCAGTCATGACACCTCAATTCTCCCCTCTTATTACGTGCCATTCATTCAGTCAGACCACAGCAGCCAAAGCTTCTTGTTTGCGTGCGTATCACTGCAATATAACACAAAGAAATTGCATGTTTTAGTGCACATACGCCATTCTGAAACACAGATTCAGGCATGTTCTTGAGTGACAAAAGAGGAGATAATTGAGGCTTTGGTTTAACGCCTAAAGAGAAAGATTAAAAACCTGAGGCCACTCACCTTTAAAGAAGGATTTCTGGCCATCTGTTTTTGTGTTTCCTCTGCTCTTCATTTTTAAAAATGCTTTCGTTAACGTTGCAATTTAATTTAATTTGTAAGACATTATGCTTTGTTATCTAAGCAGTGACCTAGTTTTAAATGTCTTTTAATATAACATCACAAAACATGGTTAATGAGTCTTTATAAACACTGACAAGCAGGTAGAATTATCATCAGTTGTTCATCTGCTTGCATTAAGTAAATGTTATCTGATTCACTGTATTTAATATGGAACTAAAACTGACTTAAAATATCTAAGCAATTAATAAGAATAACAACAATTACGTGTGAAGCTGATCCGAGTAAACAGGCTTCCCATGGTGCATTTAGTCTAGTTTGGTGATTTTTCTTGAGAGGTTTTCTTCGGTCTGAAAGATAACAAGACTGTAAGAGATGAGACAGCAGGCCACTCAAATGAGAAAACCTTCACAGCATCATTTGAAGAAACCATCTGCAGGTACTTGTTTTATTAGCTTTTAATCTCTCCGAGTCAGGTCCTCACTTACAATGTTATTTCACCCCCTTTTCTTTCTGCCATCACTTTTTAATGACGGTAAAAAAATAAATAAAATCATTATCTATAATTCCCATCCTAAGCTGCTGTGTTTGGTTATTTTAACAGGAAGTGACCTCACAATCTGAGGATTGATTTATGTGTTCTTTATTGCCATTGTGCCTCTTTATTCCTTTATCCCTTTTGGAAGATAGCACTAAAGCTGAAAATTCCTTCTCAAATGGATTAAAGATTAGTATCAGTGACTGACTGTCCAACTCGTGTCAGGATTGTGCCGCCGTCCCGACAAAGAATCACTCATCCAGAGTCTTTTGAAAACCTAGTTGAAGCTGTAATTAATCCACTACTATTGGAGAACAGTGTATTGGTTATATAAGTATTATGAAGCGGCGGGACAACAGATGAGTAAATTAGGTAATATGTCTCATCCATCCATATCACTGATATCAGTTGTCTCCAGCTGTGTTCAATTAAGATTTATGTTTATCCAGGTTTACTTTAAAGCAGCTGCATTTACTTATTAATTTGCTTTCAGTGAGCGGGAGGGAATGAAGTGATTAAATAAACAGCCGTAATAGTTGAATGCAATAAAAAAGCTTACACACACACAGTGGTATACACACAGCTCTTGGTGCTACATGACTTGAATGCAAGACCTTTTCTACAAGGACAAACTTACTCTGTTTGACAATAAACAAACTCAAACAAAGACAAAAAAAAAAAAACCTGCTGCTTGAGCCACAAAAGTCAAGACTTAACTTCACTTTTTTTTTATTATTGTAGTCAATATTTCCTTGTGACATCTGAATAAATAGCTAGGTTAAAAGCATAACACCCCATGTAAGTGCAAGGCTAGCTAGATCTTAATCAGGTTACAATGTTTATAAATTGTAAACATATCAATTTATCTACCTATAGGCTTTATGAAGTCAGCTGTGGTTAACCATCCAACCTGCCCAGGGTGATTCTCAAAACTATTAACAATTCCTAGTATGGTACATAAGTATGCAATGGAAACTTGATCAAAAGATACTCAGATAGAAAGATACAAAGATACAAAGACAACTTTACATGAAACGCATCAAAAATATCTCAAATGTATGTCAGTGTATAGAAAATATGACGCATAGAGATGGTGGAGATTTCTCTGTGAGATATAATAGTTTTTGTCATGTTCAAAATTTTAATCTTTCTTTTGATGTAACTTTTTAAAAAATATATTTTAAATAAATTTAAGAATTTTATACAAACAAACAACTTTATTAATCCCAAAAGGGGCAATTTGTTTGGAGTAGCTTGTTGTGCACACAACACAATAACACACACACAAACAAATAAATTATACAATGGAAGGTACTAAAAAGGAGTAAAAAAAACACCAGGGAGCTGTAAGGAGAGTAAAAAAATCCATGAATAAGATTTTTAATACATTTGACAAAATATTGTTTTGATTGGTGGTTCGTCATATTAGCCAATAGTAATTCGGTAAACTAACTTGAGGACAGAAGTCGTGCACATGAATATATGACTTATCTGAACTCTGTCCCATTTCAGTAAAGCTACTGTGCCTTTAAATGAAATAACCTTGCTTTTACTTTTATACAATCTCAAAAAAAAAAAAAAACTTGCAGCTTTTACAAAAACATACATTTACTGCTTAACATCACAGCAAAACCTGAATGTGTCATAGTGAATTTATGGCCTGACAGAAAGCAGTCATTTCAGCAAGTCATGGTAAAAGTAGAACACACTGGACATTTCACTGGCGAAATGATTAATCACATCACATAAGGCATCTATTCGCTATGTAATATATCTTGTCATATGACCTTTCGACTTTGTTGTAGAATGATAATTGCCTCTGCGTCATCTCCTTAGTAGGTTCTGACATAGATGACATTTATTGACTAGACACCCTTGTACAAGAATTTTACAAGAAGTGCGCAGAAAGCAATGAAGATGAGCAGCATCTGTGGAAGAGAGGCTCGTCTTTATATGTAGGATTTGCATTATCTGTGTTGGTGATGGAGCCTGCTATTAAAAACCTCATTAAAGCTTTTGTGTCTCTCAATAGGGAATTATGTATTTAAATAAAATATCTGCCAGACCGGAGGAATGTGTGAAACAAACCTGGATGTCTTTGTTGTGGCCGTGACAACTGTAGCATCACTTATGAAAGAGAGAGAGAGAGAGAGAGAGAGAGATGACTTGCTTCCCACTGTTTAGAATAAAGACATACCATAGTATTTTTCCTTTCTGAGGAAACAGGTTTTTTTTACATCAGCAAAGCAAATATTCTTTGTTTCCCATCTCAGTTTGTGGAAGTAGATTCAAACGGACAACAGTAATAAAAATGCAAATTCTGACACAATGTTATCAGAGCACTTTATGTCAGTTTATCTTATCTAATGCCCATTAGCATTTAAAGCATTTATTTATTGCATTCTCCAACCTAACTGGGATAAAAAAAAGTCCTCCCAGTGTCCCACATCTTGTGTTCAGATCTTCCTCATGTCTACACTTGGCTTTCTGCAGCATACCAAAAAAAGCTCTCTGTTGCATTTCCTGCCCCTTATTGAGCCTGAGAGAACATGCTCTACAAGAAACAATAACTTCCCCGTCAAGAGAGAGACGGTTTTATTTCTCAAAGTAGCAATCGCACAAGGTGGTTGTTTCCATTTGCCTCCCTGGGTTTCCCCTCATTCCTGTGCTCATCAAAGATGGATAAAATTCTAGCTGTAGGAAAGTCAGACTTTTTTTTTAGCATCCTCACCAGTGCTGCTTAATTTTATTTCATTTTATCACCCTGAAATATTTTTGTTCTATTAAAAGGAGCTCATACTGGAGGTTTAGGGACAAACATAAAGTCATTAATGCCTCTCTGACCAGTTTGTTAAAAACCCTGCGTCATGCATCTATTGCTATTTGCTTTCACTATTTCACTATTTCGCCACTGTTGCAAACTGAAATGCACCCTCACCACCCCACCTTCAACCATATGTTCAGTTTGCAGTTAGAAAATAGCAGCGGTTAGCATCAATAACAGTTACACGCAGCTGTTGCTGTGTGTAACTGCTATTGATGCTAACTGCCATTAACCAGCCAGTGGCTTTCATGCACTGCAAGCTGAAAACACACCCTTCACCACGCCAGTCTTCAACTATATGTTATTCGATTAGCAGGTGGTGCTGCAGCTAACTGCTTTTCACTGATGACTGCTATTGCTGCAGGTACAGTAACTGCTATTCACCTCTACAATGCAATACAACTATTCATGAACTAGTGGTTAACCATATAATTATCTCTTTGATACAGCTGGCGTTTGAACATGCTGCTTTGAATGGAGACATTAAATCAATGTAATCATGTATTCATAGTGGAATATAACAAGAGTGTGTCTGACTGTGGTTATGGTTATCATAGTTTTGCCTTAGTTTTTGCAATTGAACATAAAAACACGCGTCATCACTTGAAACATGAACACTTGGCCAGGGAGAAAATATGCTGCTGACATATTGTAACTGAGAAAATATAGCTATTTGAACGCTTTTGGTTAATTTAAATTACCTATTATACACTTAAATGGATATTTTGTTAAGTAAATTTACATTTACAACATCTACCGATGATCCTATTAAATTCACAGCCACATTTTTAACTAGGTTTAAAGGTCAAACACTGAGATTTCTCTACCTTATGTCAATGGGATTTGAAACTACTCCTCCCCAGAGTAAGTAAATACATCATTAAACTTCTCCAAACATTAATGGCTGGTCTTACTAAACTACATGTTGAAATCTATGTATTCATAAAGTCAGTGTTTTCTCTATTAAAAATGTTTCCTATTTGATTTTAGTGTTAAAATCCTGCCCACAGACATTACTATAGGAGGCGATATGCAACTCATGAGGAAAACCTAAATTCAAATAACATGTGCACTCTAATTCTCTCTACAATATGTTTTTCATATTACAAATATTACAGGTACAGAACAACAGTTAACATCAACTTAAGTGAGTTTTTATTAGTAGCTGAGTTGAAAATCTAGGCTTAGAAATCAGTTAAATGTGTCTGTGTGTGTGGTTATCACTATAAAAACACTATAAGTGTCCATGAATATAGCCAAGACACTATTCAGCATACTTTACCTGCAGAGACACATTGAAAGAAATGGGCATAGTTTGGTCATGCAAATTCATCACTGAGTTTGGCTTATTCAGGGTAGAATGTAAAATTGTAAAAAAAAAAAAAAAAAAAAATCCCTGGAAACCAAGCTCTTCAAGATGCAAACGATTGAAGTTCAACTTTTCTCGCGGCCCTCTCTGTGGAGCTAATCTCAGAGCGATAATGTCCTCTTCCTTAACTTGTCAGATAGTCTATTGGGTCAGACAGATATAAACATTCAGCGCAGGGAATGGCTTTGCCGCCGTTCACAGCTTGTCAATCAGAACACTGAGGTAGGTTGAGCTGTCAGTCAAAAGTGTGGGTCCTGCCATAGAGAATAATTGAATTAGCTCCAGTCACTTTCTGAAGGTTAATTGGTGGGGAAACCTTGGCTGCAGCATGGCGAGGTAATTGACAAAGATAAGGAGACAGCAGTCTTATCGCAGATTTTGTCAGCATATGTGAACTTTATCATTTCTCTAAATATCAGACATTCATGAAATTATAAGCATAAAGGCGTTGACACCAAGCTTAAATCCACCTGGATAGTGAGTTTTCCATAACTTTCTGTCACGCTCAGCGCTGCACAGTAGCTCCCTCTTTACTTCGACATGTCATGAGTCAGCAGCTGAAGACATTGCTGGCAGATACTTTGGCTCGGAGGCCAAAAATAACGTGCCGAGTTGATGGTCAGTTGATGGCCTGGAAAATTGCATTTAAACCTTCAGGTGTTATTCCAAGCTGTATCTTACTCTCAAACGTACAGAATTAAATTAAAACTCTACTTTCCTCCTGTCCCTTTGATAAATGCTCTCTATAGCTCAGTTGTTTTCCCTCCTGTTCAGTATGCATCCTGTCGAGTTGAACTGTTACAGTTTTGTTATAGAATAGTATTTTTTTTCATATCTACAGTGCAGAGATCACTGCACTAATTTCGAGAAAGAACCGGTGGAAGGACTTGCTTTCTTGTTTTCTGCTAACGATTGCGCTGGGCTGTTTTAATTCTCCTGAAGGGTTTCATTGATGCATCAGCCTCCATCAGTGCAGTGTGTGATCCCATGCCATTCTCCATGGCTTATCATCTTTATAAGTGGTGTCACCCAAAGTAGAGCTTTTAGTTTGTAATGAGATTTTTTTGCTCTCGTCTAAGCTTGAATCGTACTAGGTCATGAGCTTGCTGAAGGACTCTTGATACACTGAAGAACAATAGAGTGAGATATTGGGAATTTACAAGAGATGGCAGGGCAGTAAGTCATTTAAAGTTTTACAAAGTATGACACCTGTGTGGAATACCAAGTAGTTAGTGGGTTGAATGTAACTTTGGAGTAGACCGGAGGCAGTTTCACATTCAGAATGCCTGTGCATAACTGTATCGGCCCAACCTTTGCACTCAAGGCTTTAATTATCCAAAAAGGATCTATCATTTGACATTTAGCACTAATGTATCATCAGCATTAATTGAGATCAACCCACACTTCAACAGTACTTATTATCCTGATGCTAATTTGCAGCTAATGAGCAGGGACCAGTGCTAATTGGCAGCAGTAAGATGTTATTTGTCCTTTATTAAGCTCTGCAAAAAACTTGAAACTCAGGATACAGGAAAGTAAATAATAACAAAAATAAATGTTTATTTGTATGGTTTTATATTTTTACCTCCACAATTCTAATAACTAATAGTATTTATATTAAATTCTGTAAGATTTTGTACTTGTGGGAAATCAAGCCAATAAATAACATTTACCACATTTCTATATGGAAATGAGTGTTTTCAAGTGTTCTCAAATGGATTTTTGGCTCTTATATGATCAACATCTCTACACCTATATTATATTATTCCAAATACAGCACCTTACCGTTCCATTTATCACTTTATTTCAAGCTCAGGAATTCATATTGAGATAAATACCATGGTGAAGGCGTCTTCTGGCTCTGGTTTATATGAGGAAGCAACTCCAATTGTCATGTGGGAATAAAAGGCTTTTTGTGGAAAACAAATGGATTCAGTGCATGGAGGTGGCATACAATACTCCCCACTTACAAGGGAAGTTAGGTTATACTAACTAAAAAAATCCATTTGCCTGTCTACTGAAAAGGACACACCAAGTTCAACATGTATTTCACTGAAGCCATAAAAAGAGATGAACTTTAAGCAAACAGTATTCAATGAAGACAGGACCATCAATTCTTTTTCAGGGCAATATTCCCCGAGTAATTAATGTATGAGTTTAATATCCTCTGATATAACCCAAGCATATGTGCCCTCGTTCTCCCCCTCTCCAAAGCAATTCAGTACCTCAATGAGCACAATGTTTTCCTTCCCCAAGAGCAGTAGTTCCATTTCAGCTCAATTGATTCTCCACTTCTGGTTTCCCGTCTTTACTTTTTTCATTCTTTCCAGCGAGAAGTGCATACATTTTCAATGACATCAAATAAAGGGCAGTCATTGGTATGGATGAGGGGGGTCCTCAGAGATTGAGGCACCTTCACCGTCACAAAGCGCAAGATAAGGAGCACGGGAGAAACAACAAAAAGCAGGGCGTCAAAACTGTAAAAACAGATCCTTTGATATCGCGCTTTTGTAGACTCTTGGAGATAGAACAGAAAAATATTCATTTAGTATGCACAGTGAAATTGTTTGGACAGACACACTGACAAACAAAAGGGGACTGAGAGGCAGAGATAGCTAGTGAGGGTGGTGAGGTTCAGTCTGGTTGGTTTGCATACAAAATTCCACTGTTCGTGGGGGGAAACAGTAGTTTGAAGGTCGGTTTTCTCCATGTGGTGTTCTGGAGCTCCTGTCAAAGTTTGCCTTGAAGCACTGGCTCTTGTGGCAAAGCAACACTCCTGAGGCTCTTTGTGGCAGAGGACGACTCTTCGGCTTCACTACTTCAGCCAGACACAGAGAGCCACTGCAGCTGAAAGATTCCCCTTAAAGCACTATCCAAACTGTCACTTTCACAAAACCTACTTCAACCCTCTCCTGTAAAGCCGTATCAACATTTGACCTCTGTTTTCACTCTGTTTTCACTACGTCCACTGGACATCTTTAGAAGTCAAATTTAGTTGCTTTACATACTGCCAAACGAAAGATAGAGCTCTATTTCTCCACACTTACAGCTGCATATGTGATGTCTTATTGCTTTTTCTTTTCTTTTCAAAAAAGGAGCCAATGATTTACTGAGTAGAAGTGGAAGTATGAAGGGTCCCTGAGCAACAGAAATTTACAAGGCTGTGTTTGAATCATTCTTCAAGAGCAGGGTTTCAATAGGTTATCCACAGAAGAGGAAAAGAAAAAGAAAAACCTTCATTACCCAGCGCATAAAGCCTAAATGGAAAAGAGACTGTGGAATGGCTGCCTGTGTCTGATAGAGGAATATACTCAGCTCTGATGCCTTGGGTGTTCTGGCCTGCTGCACTCAGGGCTAGCACTGGACCATACAGATTGCTGCCATTATGGAAAGTGGGTCTGTGGTGGCAAATAGACCTAAGCTCTCATAAGGCAACATACACTGCTGGCTGCTTTAGGCTCCTTTGAAGATTCGAATATACAGTATGGTGTGATGTGCATGAAACTAAGGAGCTATAAATTAATTTTAATGTAGTTGGTTGCTTTGTTTGTCCCCTGACAACTTAAGACTACAGGCATTGTTTTTGTTAGCATATGCTGTGGAATCATTGGGGCACCAGTGCAGAAGTTAAGATACAGTGTTTGAATGCAAAATCTGTGTTTTGTCTTGCAAAAACTACCTATCAGTGTAAGCATACTTGTGTATTTGTGTTTACCCTAACAAGGAGAAGTAGCCCAGCTGTAATTTATGCATGGGTTTCAGTGGTGAGGCAGTGAATCAGTTGGAGGCTCACTAAAATGAGTCACCATGGACAAACAAAACACAGCCAATGCATTCTAAATGAGAGGAGACTTCTTAGGTATAACTTAAACTTCTATTTAGCCACTAAAACGGCTCTTGCACCACTGCCATGCTGTGAGCGAGCGGAGGTCAGGTCAACCTCAGTCTCAGCCATGCGGTATTTGCGATAAAGGTCAGAGACTGGGGAATAATAACAAGACACCGTTTTTCTTTGAGAGATTTTTTTTGTCTTGCCAGATATTCTGCAGAACAGAGCTGTATTTTTCATATTCATTTCATGGAACATTTGATTTGGAACCGCTTTCCTCCCAGGGGCTTTGACAGTGTTCTTTTTTTCAATGCTCCTCTACTGCTGCTCTTTTGTCGTCATGAAGGTGGTTTTGTAATGGCAGCCTTTGGCATTCAGTGGCTGTGTGTCCTCCACCACAGCATTTATTTCTCTTTATCTGTGCTTGAATAGCTGACCTGTGCTTTCACTAGATCATCTCAGCCCCTCTGCAGATAATTTCTTTAGTAGACTGTGAGCCAAAAAAGGATAACAATTAAAAACACTCTATTCTCTAAAACTGCACTACATATGTGTTTAAATGTGCAGTTTTTTGTGTGCCTTGGGGCATTTATTTTTAAGTGTGTATGAGCAGTCTTGTCTGAAGAGTACCAGAAAGCTGTAGTTTTAAAGGTGTGACATTCAGTGACAGGTGCTGCCCTCAGTTGTGTAACCTTGTTATATTGCCTATAAATACTTCTAAACAAAATATGAGACTTTGTTGAATGTGGTTTTTGAATATGCCACATACAGCTTACTGTACTATGCATACATTTACCACATCTGGCTTTGGTAAAGACTGGGAATGGGAAAGCAGAAAAGGGGAATTGGCGATGAAGACATACAGCTTACCCCTAATATATAAAGCACAAATTGGACTCTATATGAGCCATAGATTCGTATATAATCTCACCCTCTAGGCCAATTCAAATCTATGTGAGACATACAAAGCTTCAAATTGTAGCACCAATGTTCGAGTGTATCAGTTTATCAGCATTCAGTACAGTATTTATTGCTGGGGCAAGATGCAGATCTGGCAATGCATTTTTTCTCCAATACTCTGGAATGATTCTGTTATTATTATTCTGTTGAACTTCTTATGTAATTTTAATATGACATACAGCATGCAGTTTTTACAAACTGAGGGTTTTTGCCCATGTATTAGAGTGTGTTTGTGAATATTAAATGTAGAGAAAACAGACATTTGTTATTGGACTGTGCAGTACAATCATGGTAACTGCATTAGATCCTGGGATTGAACCCATAAATTAGGTTCAGTAACAACGTAGGATGTAGTGTTCCCTGTATGTAGAGATACAGAGTGGCGTAAAGGTGTGGAGGTCTAGGTTGATGGGTGTCTTTTTTTCATGAAGGAGACCAGTGTTTGCATCCCATTACAGACCTATATCCAAATCTTAATCAAGTGTTTTAATTGCCTGACCTTAACCATGACCTTTTCCTAATCTATACCATACTCTTGTCGTCATACATAGATACTCAAGAAAGAAAAAAAACAAAACATTGGCACTGAATGTTAAATAAGACTTAGAATCTACATCCATGCTAGCAGCTCTGGACAGTGCCCTAGGCCAAATGTGAACATCAGAATGCTAACATGCTTACAATGAAAAAGCTAATTTGATTTTTAGCAGTAAATGTTTACCATTGTCAACATCTTAGTTAAGTGTGTTTGCATGCTAATATTTGCTAATTAGGACCAAACACAATGTAGAGTTGAAGCTGTTGGGAATGCAATTAGTTTTGTTAATATTTGATCATAAACAAAGAATTTGTTAAATTTTGACCTGATGACTTAATTGGATAAGTCAGGGAATTACCAAAGTCATTAGGTTTCATCTGAAAGCCATACATTTCCATACAGAATTTGGTGCCAATCCATCCACTAGTTGAGATATTTTCGTTTGGACCAAAGGTGGACCAACTGACAGATGACTGACATTGACATCCCTAGAGTATGGCCAAAAACTTTGTCATTGATCTCAATCAGGGGTTCTGCAGACCTGTCCAATATAAACCTTTTTTTATTTGGTAGAATTTCAAATATTCCTACCATTACCCTTAAAACCCCAACACAAGCCTCAGAACTAGCACTGGTCCCCAGTTGGTACCAATCCTAACTAAGTGTGATTGTAATGTGATAAACTAAACTCACAAAAAGGTCAAATGACAGCAGGAATGCTCTTTAGGTCTGCCACGGCAATTGGAGTTTCAACTTGAAGTATATTCTGTCTGCCATAAACTGTCACATTTACTCTATTCTAACTGTGTGATTATCCCTGTTGTGTAGAGACATGTCCTCTCACACACAAAAGCAACTTCTCACCCCCTGTGTCCCCCCTCCCCACAAGGCAACCCTTCCTGGCCTTTATTGGAGGCAGAACTGGTGAACTACAAGAGAAGAATAGATGAATCACACATCACATTATGCTTTCAACAGCCTTTAAGCAGTGCCTTCATTTCACTTACAGTACATTTTGATTAGTCCTCTGATTAATTACAAATTAGTGGCGATTAGATGATACTTTTTAATATTAATCTTTAATATTTCTGGGTTGTCTAACAGAATAGTGATCACTTCAATGTACTCCATGAATGAAAAATGAATTATTTAATACTGTTATCATTTCTGTTCTTAACTACACTTCATATGTAAATAATGTATTGTGGAAATGACATTGAACAGTAGAGGAAATAATTGAAAATTGAAGATCTGAATTATCTAACAAAATAATAAAAGTTCCATTTTTTTTAATGCACTATGATGTAGTGACCAGAATTGAGTAGATGAAATCCTTCCAAACAATCACAACAGACGGCAGTAAACAAAGTCAGTTTCTTCATCGTTCAACCTGCAATTGAGTATAAACACCCCCTTGCTGCATGTTAAAATCAATCTAATAAATTGCTTCAAAATACACATTATTATTGGTGATTGCAGTCTTTCAATCACTACCACATACCTGTGCAGCAGGCAGCAATATGTTTTTTTTTTTATTATTATTTTCTTGTCAGTAATAAGTTGATCCTTGAACTACACTTAAATGCTGCAATGAAGGCTGTAATAATACGTAATTTGATGATGTAATAGGGTAAGGTTATGCTCTGACTCTAAGACTGTGCTGCAAGAATATCTACTGAGAGAGCTGTAATATTTAACCTTCAAATGTAGCTTTAAATGGTATTTTATAATATTTTAAAATAAGAGAATAAATTAGTTTTTTCCCCTCTACAATGGCCTCTTCTGAATAGAGACGAAGAGCTGTTTCTTGTATTTTTGCAACAATGACAAAAGATAAATTAATTTAATTTAAGAAAATGTCTTCGATTTCCCTCTTTTCTCTTGTATATGCTGGAAAAAAATTTTAATGTATGCATCAAGGTTTTTAGAGGAAAATGCTAAATACATTGATCCAAAGTGTCATTTCACATGGTATTGTATAATTGATTTAATGCAGCTTCTTAACATTGGCCTCCGTTGCATCCTCAGTTGCATCTGACAGTCCTCAGGTTAATGGTGTGAAAACAGGGACCCTGCTTTTCTCAACCTGTCAAGTGGTAATTGGCCAACGGTTTCCTTTAATAGCAGTCTGCCACAGGGACTGCAAACACCTCTTAAATTGTGTACAAAATAATTGGTGGGGCTGGAACAAGGAGAGCATGCAGTAAACATGAATCCTAGGCTTTAAGTGCAACATTTCAATACCAGCATATGCAATATAAGTACATTCTTCTCGTCTTATCTTGATAAAGTCTAATTAATGTCTTCTTGTCTCTATATTGCAGACTATCCATCCGTGCTCACGAGAGAGACGCAGAAAGGAAGACAGTGGAGGAAACAATAAGATGAGACCATTTAATGATGGTAACCACTAAGGAGAAAAGCACAAGCCAACCTGAGGTTTTGAAATCTCTTTTAAGCATCACCACTGCAGGCAAACCTTAATGAATGAAATTCAGTAAAAAGGCAGATTTTTTTGATTGGTACATGGGGACAATACCATCCATCAATGAAGAGGAGACAAATAAATGGATTGTTTCTAGCCCTGAGAACAGTTGAACATCAGGCTAATTTTCAAACAAGGTCATTCCAGCTGTACTGAGACCACAGTGGTATCACCCTGCTCTCATTTTTCTGGCCCTGCACATGACTCTCAGAGAAGCACCAATGGCCTGCAGCTTAGGCATGGTGATGAGTGCCTTGTTTTGGTCTGTAGCCATTGTGTATTTGACTCATATTGACAGAGTCAATGGAGACTGCTGGCTTATTGAGGGTGAAAAGGGCTTTGTATGGCTTGCAATTTGTAGCCAAAACCAACCACCTTATGAGGCCATCCCACAGCATATCAACAGCACCATTGTGGACCTTCGTCTGAATGAAAACAAAATCAAAAGTATCCATTATTCTGCCCTTAGTCGCTTTGCCAACTTGACCTACCTGAACCTGACTAAGAATGAAATCTCCTACGTAGAGGATGGGGCCTTTTCTGCTCAGTTTAACTTACAAGTCCTTCAAATGGGCTTCAACAAGTTGCGGAACCTGACAGAGGGGATCCTCAGGGGTTTAGGAAAGCTGCAGTACCTCTACCTCCAGGCAAACCTGATTGAGACTGTGACACCCAATGCCTTTTGGGAATGCCCCAACATTGAGAACATTGACCTCTCCATGAACCGTATCCAGCAGTTAGATGGATCCACATTTACCAGTTTGACTAAACTTACCACCTGTGAGCTGTACACAAATCCTTTCAACTGCTCCTGTGAATTACTTGGTTTTGTCAAATGGCTCTCAGTTTTCCCTAACAGGACAAATGAGCGGATGGTTTGCGATTCCCCACCTGGCGTCTCTGGTTATAGTTTATTGAGCCAGATTCCGAACAAGCCAACATATCGAAATGCTCTCCACCTGCTCACCACTGTGTGTACTGATGACTATGTGACACCATTTTTTCCTGTGCCCATTGAGCCAACGACACCTCCTCCGGACATGACACTTTGTGGGCTAGAAGATTGTCCTTCAGGCACAGAACCAGAAGACATTACCATCAGTACAACCTACAATGATGTGGAAGCAAACCCTGTGATGAAACTGAAGCAAGTAACGAATACAGGCGCCACCATCACGGTTCAGATTCCTCATCCCTACAAGAAGATGTACATCCTGGTTCTGTACAACAACAGTTTTTTCACAGATATCCAAAACCTGAAAGATATAAAGGAGGATATTGAACTGAAAAACCTTAAACCCCACACTAACTATACATACTGTGTTGCTTCAATTCGTAATTCTCTTAGACACAACCACACTTGTCTGACAATCCCTACTGGCCCTAGGAATGGAAAGGGTAGAGTCGTTAACAATGCAACAGCTACTCACTACATTATGACAATTTTAGGCTGCCTCTTTAGCATGGTCATTTTTCTTGGGGTGGTCTACTACTGCTTAAGAAGAAAGCGTCAGCAAGATGAAAAGCACAAAAAAGCAGGAAGCTTGAAGAAGAATATTATGGAACTCAAATATGGACAAGAACTGGAAGGAGGGACTATTTCTCGAATGTCACAGAAGCAGTTGTTGGCCGGGGACAGCATGGCACGTATGCCATACTTACCATCTGCAAGTGAAATGGAGCAGTACAAATTTCATGATATAAGTGATACTCCTAAAATGATGAAGGGGAATTACATGGATGTGCGAAGTGTGGACCACCATGAACGCAGGGAGTGTGACATGGGAATGGCTGGGAATAGCCAGGGGTCAGTGGCAGAGATTTCCACCATTGCAAAAGAGGTGGATAAAGTCAATCAGATAATTAACAACTGTATAGATGCTCTGAAGTCAGAATCCACGTCCTTTCAAGGGGTGAAATCTGGAGCAGTGTCCACCGCAGAGCCCCAGCTCGTATTATTATCAGAGCACCCACAGAGTAAATCTGCCCTTCTGTCCCCAGTGTATAAGGACAGCTACCATCATTCTCTGCAGAGGCATCGGACCTCCGATGTCTCGCCAAAGAGGCCCAGCACTGCCACAGGAGGGCCCATGCGAAGCCCCAGGCCTTATCGCTCTGAATCCAAGTACATAGAGAAAACCACCCCAACAGGAGAGACCATACTCACTGTAACACCTGCTGCCGCTATCCTGAGGGCTGAGGCAGAGAAGATCCGTCAGTACAGCGACCACCGACACTCGTATCCTGATGCTCAGATAGAGGAGCTTGAAGGACCTGACAGCCACAAGTCCTCCATGTTGGAGCCTCTTACTCACTCCCGCTCCAGAGACTTAGCATATTCTCAACTCTCATCTCAGTATCACAATCTAAGCTACTCCTCAAGTCCCGAATACTACTGCAAACCTTCACACAGCATCTGGGAGCGATTCAAGCTCCATCGGAAAAGGCACAAAGATGAGGAATACATGGCCGCGGGCCATGCGCTACGTAAGAAAGTCCAGTTTGCAAAGGATGAGGACCTGCATGATATTTTAGACTACTGGAAAGGTGTATCAGCCCAACATAAATCATAACCTCTTTTAGGTGTTTTTAAATGGACTACACATTGCAGAAATGACACAAGAACCTCATCAGACAATTGAATCAATGGATACTTCCATATTATAATCAACTACTCGCTCACATGTATCACATTCTCTTTTGACTGTGAGGAAAATTGGGTAAAGATTCTTTAAATTTGTCATATTATGTAAATCATTCATCTGGAAAACTTTTATCTATTAAAGAGAAAATATATTGCAAATTAATAATATATATGTTACAATGGATTATAGGTTTTTGGGTATCGCATGGCCAAGTCCTGTGACAGTGGATTTGCTGTTGTGTAATATGAAACTACTATATGAAGATATGTCTACTGAAACTTCAATATTTTTTGAAGAACTATCTGGACCCTTCATTCAAAAGGAACTTTTTTTCGTTCCCTGCATATATTTAATTCAATAAAACTATGTACAGATATGGTTTTCTATATTTGCAATGTTTGCTGTGTAAATGGAAAAGTATTAGTGAATGAATCAGGTTTATCAAAGGGAGCGCTGTTCATTTAGAATATCTTGTCGCTGAAGAACAGCATGTCCCGCTTTAAACCTGACAGAACATTTGTCATTTTAACCGTCGCCGCCTGTTTTTTTATTCTTTCTTTTTTTTTTTTAAAGCTTTTACATGCATTTACAAGATACAGATGGATTCAGTTTTAAAGTCCCCTTAATCACACTACTTAGTATTCACTGGATGGAAATCTGATAGGCTTCATGCAGGCAAAGTGTAGTATCTCACATGCTGTAATGAAGGTCTCAGTCATCAGTTTCATGAACCATCATTTGTATCTTTATTACCAAAGTAGATAAAGCTGAAATGTTTACAATGCTTCTGCACGGTCTGGGAATCGTATGAACATACAGCATTAGGTCTATGTTGACTTTTTTCCTTTTTTTTGTATCAGTTACTCCTTCAGAAGTGAGAATATTGGGAAACAATCATATCCTCATACAGGATATAGTATTGAAAGCCTACTATTAATCACTAACATTTCAAAGGGAAGGCAGCTGTACTTTGTCACCTGTTGTTTAACTACAGAGACAGCTGTTCTTCCCTGCAGGAGAGCCCGATGGATGAATGTAACAGATACATATTCTGATCTGTCTATGGCAGCTTTTATGTATATTTTCAAGGAAATATTTATTTAATGCTATTAACGACTGTGTGTTTTCTTTTCCTTTGCTTCAATATTTCTTCCAGTGTATTATATTGCATAATGTCTGATCCGATAAACACAGGAAAGTAGTTTGTTGTTCGGATGGGCCTTGTTGCTTGCTGAGAGGTTTCACCTTATTTTGAACTGCTAGGCTGTTATATCTTTTTGTATATTATGAAACTTACGTACCAGACAAATATCAACATGCTAGAGTAAAATTTGAGAATGTGAAACTGAATCCTCTGACTTACTGGCTGTGAATTTGTATATCATGAAATTTTTTTGAGTAAATATAAGACTTAACGCTTTTCCTTTGTAAGATGCTTATAGAGCTCATTCCAAACAGGCTCATGATGATTCATCGCATATTCATGAATGAGCAATAAATATGTATTTTAACACCGTTACTCATTCAAAGACTTGCAATAGTTTAACTTTAAATGTATTGTGAAGTAGGATGTGGATGAATTCAAAAACAGAGAAACAGCTCATGACATCAGTCGTTCTATGGCTACCCTAAAACTCTCAATTGTGATTGTAAAAATTTTGCTAGACTGTGATTATCTTCATTTCAGGAAACCAAGAAAATAGCAGCAAGTCTTGTTTTTATTTTCCTTTTCTGTCCATCCTATTGTGATCCTCACCTTTATAAATTCAAATAAAACCAATTACTACTTTTGCATTAGGGTTGTGATATAATAATTAATCTGTACTTGTTCGTCATGTATCTTCAGATGACAGATTATGATCAGTTTATAGGAAATGAAACATTTTCTGGATTTTCCTATGAAACACTGGACAAACAATTATTGTACACTTTGCTTACAAGATACTCTTAAGACACTGTGTCAGGTCACCCTACCTGCATCTCTACCTTCACTTTAAGAAAGTTACTGAGCATACAGGTACCAACATCAGGACTGTGGAGGAAACGAAACTTCAACACTTAAATATTTATGAATGAAAGGATTTATAGTGCAAGCATGAAAGCAGGACAGACATATACTGTATGGATTGTGTTTTGAGGTGAGGACCAGAGTCTGCAGTCGTGATAGGAGAGCTGACCAGAAGGAATCAATTTATCTGGCGACATATTTCCCCCATCAACTCTTTTTTTTTCTCCTTTAGACATTGAGTTTGTAACTGCAGGCATTAGTTAGCCCTATTTTTCTATGTTCTAATGCTGCGTCCATTTCATGTAAGTGTGTCATGACGCTGTTATTATTCATTAATGTGAAATGAACCATTCATGAGCCTGATGTGAATGTGTTACATAAGCACCTTGTGAAGTGTTAACTTGGTTGTCTGACTTAATATTTCAACCGCCTTAAGATTTTGGGATATGTGTACAAGTGTAAATTTCCTTTGTTTTATTTCCAACGTTGATACTGTTGACAAGTCTCCATTTGTTGTTATTTTTATAAAAGCATTTCAGTATATTCTGAGAGCTGTCAGGTTTCTAGTTCATTTAGCTATTTAGCAACATGTTTTTATACTGCATATTGTAGCACTTGTGTCTAATAAGAGTTTAAAGTGTTGAGAAAACCTTTAGAAAGATCAAAAGTTGTTGTTTCAAGTGCATCAAAACAAACAAGAGCACAAAAATGTGTTGTTTTTTTTTTTATTTTATTTCTTAATACTATGTTATCTGCTTTCAGACAAAGTACTGTGAAATAAAGTTAAGGGTGCACATACAGTATATACTCAGCATCTTCATTATGACTTTTATGCCAGAATCACTTTAGAGCTGCTCTACTTTGACAAAATAGGTATTATTGTTGTATGTTCAATTCATATCATTTTTGTTTAGGCTTCACTCTGCAGAATGATGTATATGCAGAGTTTGAGACTAAAAGGATGTTTTCACAATCGTCTCCTGAAGGTGGAACAATTCTCTGTGCTCTTAAATCATAGTTAAAAGTGTGTACCTACAAGCATGATATGTGAAATCACAACTAGTTTGGGAGCCAATCATGGTCCAGTATGCAGTTTACACAAGTGTGATGTGTAAACTTGAAGCTACAGTGCACATACACTGAAAATGGACTTTTCAATAGTAGTAGGAGACATCTTGTGTCTAGCGCTTAAACTTTTGAAATGAACAATATTTGCATATTCGTAGATTCTGAATTTTTCAATGAGTGAGAAGGAGTAGATGTCATTTCAAGAATTTTTAACCATATAAAAAAACATATCACACACAAATTGTTAATTCATTATTAAACAGTAAGTGTTAAGTATTACATAGTATTATTAAGTATTTTTAGATGTCTTAAAATATGTCTGGAGGGGACCTTTAAACAAAACCTGTCAGGAGCTGTCCTCACATTGTTACTCATTAATATACAAATTTAGGCCGTGAAATGTAATTAGGTCTAAATTTATTTATTATATTAATTTTCTTGTCATAGTTATTGGCCCTTCTGTGTTTTTCTGTACACATTAAGCACACTGACTTTGCGAATGAATTTTTTTCACCCCACCCATTTGTGATTTTGTGGCTGATCATGACATCATGTGTGCTATAACAGACACGGAGTGCACTAAAGGAAGGTTTTAATACAAATCAGGTAAGCTTGCACAGCTGGTGATGGTGCATCAATATAGACCTCCCCAAAAAACACACTGGCTCCTTTCATGTTGGTTACGCTTGTCTGTCTGATTTTGATATAAATTCTTCAACCAACAAACATGTTTCCATGCAAACCTAGTCACATGTTTTGATGTGATTAGACTAATAATGACAGTAAGTACTGAGCGATGGATTAAGAGCTTATTCTTACCAAACTACCTTGTATTTCTGAACCCATGTTGTGGTTTATGCATGTATTTTTCTTGTTCCTGTAGATAACTGGCCAAACGCACAATGTGTTGTCGTTTGGTGGTGATATTTCCAGTGCAATTTTTCTTTTCAGCTATTGAAAGCATTAACAGTAAATGCAAGGTTTTGATCTCTTCCTCCTCCTCCTCCTCTCAGAATCAAAGCGCATTTAGCACCCATCATACAGGGAGAAAAGGAGCAGAAATACCCTTCTCTCCACCCAAAGTAGCCTCAATAGACCCTAAATCAAAGGAGCCCCTGCCATTGTCTGCCATTGTCATGATTGCATGGCTGCAACCATAACAGAGGGTAAAAGACAGCATTCAAAAGCTTTTTATATGTCCTGACTTCCACCTCTCACTAAAAGCAAAAGTTCATGTGTTTGCTAGTCCACTCTCTGCTTTCTGCAAGCATAATATAAGTAGTAAACATCTGCAGAGGTTGCTGATTACTAGAGTCAAGAAAAGTAAACAAGTCAAGGTCCAGACTGTTTTTTTTTTTATTTTTTTAATGTTGTTGTTTATTGAAAGTCTACACGTCTCATTTAGTTTACGAACATTTTCTGGCTTTGACAAACTGTGAGACTTGCTGTATATGACACCTGCTAATGTCTGCTCATTACTACTCTCTTAAAAAATGCAATGAATCCAACAACAAAGCAATAACCATATTGCTTTCCTTTGCTCGGCTCACCTCAGCCATCGATAGCTTGTTTACAGTTCTGCTTTTGCTGGACGTCCACTTGCCTCTCTATTGCAATTTACTTGCTCGGCTTGCCTGGAGGGAAATGAAGGGTAGAGACTGTGCAAGGAAGGTGTCGACTTTGATTTGTTGTTGTTACTCACATCACTGAACAACAGAGGTTAACATTAAGGCAGAAATTACAAACAGACTCCATCCGTAACTCCTCACTTAATCTTTGTATGGCTGAAGCAGTGCAGTGCTGACCTCCGGGAGCTGAAAGTTTTAGAGTCGTACTCAACAAATTTTCCATGTTGATTGTGACTTGCTGGTTTATGATGAAAATTCAACTGCTGACAAAAAGCATTAATGCTGTTTGCTGTGATGGAATTTCAGATCTCAAAGTTTTAAGTCTCAACACGTCGGTTTTCTCTGAGGAAACCAATAGCTAAAGATATGAGAAACACTGCAGTTTAAAACACATATGGTCTGCTTTGGAACAGGGTCCACAAGCTTGAAAAAACCATCAAAACTTTTAATGCATTTTTAAGAACAATAAAGACTCGTATTATATCCTACAGCATGTACAGTTGTATGAATTAGAATTAGGGTTATGGTTAGGGTTATTGAGCTTTCTGGGCTACTTGAGCATAATTTGGGGATTTGGGCTTTTACTCACTATTCAATAACCTACTGAGTGTTTATTATGTAGGAAATAATGAATGTGAGAACCAGTGAGTGATTTCAGACACAGCATGGACTGAACTCCAGGATGTGGACTCCATCATGTCACGGTTGAGGAAACAGGGCGCAGTACACTGATCACAGAACTGGGGCTTTACCCAAGGGTTTATGTTGATCCTGCACAAACAAATGTTTTAGGGGACACAGCATAACAGCTAGGTAATAATGAGAAAAAAGGTCAACCTAATCCCCTGATGCACTTGTTTATGTTGTTTGTTTCCTGAAAGAGCAACACTGTGATAAGACAAAATCTCACCTCCATAGTCAAGAAGGCACGGTGGAACAAAAACCAAAAAAGATACTTTCATTTCAAGACATTTTTTTCTTTAAATCGCAAAGTTTTAGCGATGGAGACCCTGTATCTTCAGACATGGCACAGAGTGCATTAATCAGATGTCAGCAGGGCATGACTAAGGCTGTGAGTTTAAAGTGTTTGAGGAGAGGAAACACCAAAAAGTTCCTCAGCTCTTGTCAAATTCAATGTCTAATTGGATATGGGTGATCAGTTAAGAAGCACAGAGCACCTACAGCGGGCTCTAAAACTGAGATCTGTACAAGTATCAAAGCTCAAATAGCTGGCATAATTAACAGGTCGAGCTCATATAAAGCTTCTTTGAAGGGTGATGAAACAAGCTAATAGCATTTCCAGTATGGACAATGACCAGCAGGGTCTCAGTGACTCTATAGATATTAAGAGGAAAATACGTCTTGAAATTGGAATTTAAAAATGTAGTCAAATATGAAATATGACTATTAATTTAGATATTAAAAGCTATTTGCATTCAGCGGTAACATTTCACATGGCTCCTTATAGTTAAAGGACTGATGTGCTTATTGCTGTGGCTTCTCCCCCAAGAAAGAGTATTATGAATGAATCTATCATGTTTTTACCAAGGGGTGTTGAAGCCTGTGATCTATGAGTACCTTCATGTTGATGGGCTGAAACTCTTCACTCTTGTTAAAGGAGATTTATGCTGATGGATGATTCTGACGAGCCGAAAGAACCCAGAACCAGCTCATTAATACGCGGCACAGCAGCTCGAGACGAGAGCTCCAGTGATCGCCAAGCAGAACAAGTGAATGATCCTTCAAATGAGCGCTGTGCAAAGGCAGGTCACAGGGACCACCAGTCAACACTACTGGCAGGGAAGAGAAGAAGAAGTGCTGAGCAAACTACACTACATGTTGGAGCAGGAGAGACCGAATGGCTCATTACGATATGAAAGTGAGAGCAAATCAAAGAGTCTTCACACTCTAGAAAATATAAGATGTGTGCCCACACAGGTCACATGACTTTTGTTCCTGGAACTTTTGCTTCTGGCGATAATGAGCCTGCCTGTCTCTTCCTCACATCTTTGGTCCTCTTCTTTTTTCCCTCCTAAACAAAGACTCCTCTGATCATGGCGGAGTACAAACGAGAGGAAGCTGCGCAAAAAAAAAAAAAAGAAAAAAATCAATGGTTCCATTCTTGTGGAAGATAAAAAGCTTTTAGGCTTTAATTATTTCCCCCTTGTAGCTTTATGAATTTGCTTACCATTCAATTCAGAGGTGAGGACTCCCTTGAACACCCTTACAATAGGGTGGATCAGTTCATTTCCTTTCACCACATTTTAAGTAGCATCTTAATTATTTGCATGAATTAAACACTATCAATGTATTTGGACACAAACATATGTTTCATATGCTACGCATACAAAACATTGTATGACATTTAAAGTTACAATACTTAAGATCTCGAAATGAAATCAAATCCCATTTTTGAGACCATTTATGGTTGGCATTTTTCCAGTAATAGAAATTGGATATTTTTAATTATCTTTCCATATGGTAGTTTATTGGAAATTTCAGAATCCGCTATTCCAATGCTGGATTCAGATTGCCAACCTTAGCACAAGGGATTCACAAGGAAACTGTGAATCCCGCTGCACACATGTAATCCAGCGCAATTTCATCTCATTGATAACAGCCTCACTATTTGCTGTTCACTCTCTTTACACTGTATCACAGCTGCTGTCACTGCTTCACATTAAAATCATTCGACTGGCGTGTCCTGATAGCCAAAGGATTAAGGTGCCTGTGTCTAACTCTATAGTGTCTACAGTCAAAAAAATTTTTTCAATAGTTCCTATACCAATACTACCATACTATTTAGTATGCCAGAAAAAGATTTAGTATGTCCCAATACATAGTTTGTCAAATGCAGTATGCCAAAAGAACCAGGATGTCCTTCTACATCTGGTCACATTTTGCAGTGTGCAAGCCAGCATGCTTTTCTGGCAGTTCTGACCAACAATCCTCTGCACAGTGTAAGATACGTCACATTGACTGAGCCGCCGAAAGAGAACAGACCAATGACAGCGCAATGATGGAAGCCAGTGCAACGTCAGAGGCCACAATGAGAGATGAAATATTATGTCCCAATTGTAAGCATACATCATGTGTACTGCATGCAACAGTATGTACTTTGTAAGGGCAGCTGCAGTATGTACTAAAAGTAAAAAGTAGAAGTATGCGATTCAGAATGCAGCCATGCTCTGTGAGGCTGTACTTAATCACAGTGTTGCTTTGAGCTAAATGATAAAGTCAGCATGCTAACATATTCACAACAGCTGAAGCTGGAATTATGGTTCTTTGGGCTACATGATGGCGATCGTGCACGAGGGTCGAACAGAACCGTTGGCTGTTTCTTTTATATATATATATATGTAGCATGTTGATGTTTGTTTTTATCTCAGTTTCAGACCCGCCTCCTGACAGCAATTAAATCCAGCAACCAACTCACTTGATGCGCAGGTCCACACTTCATGTTATTAAGATATGGAGGACATGTTCACATGTATCTGCAGGGAACCATAAATCCAGCTTGAGACCAAGGTATTGGACAAACTGACAAATGAACATATGAAACAAATTAAATTTTGACCTGATGATGAAAGGTCAAGGGATCAAGGTTATTACAGCTCATCCTGTGGGAACATGAATGTTTGAATGGATTTAATGGCAATCCATCCAATAGTTGTCAAGACATTTCACTAAAAGCCACAAATGTCAGCGCCAGAGGAGTAAGGGAATTAGAAAAGTCAGTGGGACTCACCCTCTTCGAATCATGAATGTCTTTACAAAATATTGTGCCAATCCATGAAGTAGATGTTGAGAAATGGGAAACATCACTGTCTCACACATCTCAAAACTGTGCAAGAGATTGAAAAAAACAGTGACAAAAACAGTGACAAGTTAACAGGAAAGAACTCTGCTGGATGTTATTATAACCATATTTGTTAATGGCAGGTTTTGCAAACAAAATAGTTGCTGAGAAATAATATGATCTTGTCATCATTTGCATCTCTGAAACAAAAATGTTTTTGAATTACAGAGATACTGTATTGTTCAATGTTAAGACCCTACACATGTATGGCCTACTGTAGTGTCACCACCTCTATACAGAACAGAAGATGTTTGAAACTTTTAAAATTATTATAGTTAATGAAGCAGGTCAGCAGGTAGGAATATGTACAAAAAAGGTGATATTTATTAACAAAATATTAATGAACCCCAGGAAATTTAACAAAAATAACTTAAGCTGAAGCAGAGAACAAACAAATACAACCTGCAGCCTCACAGCAAGCTGCCACCTACTCTCTTCCCTTCTCCGTCTCAATTGACCGGTCACTGGCCTTTTACCTTCTCAACCTCACCTAACTGGAACGTACCATCTACTCAGGTTACCAAAGGGTGAGCTAGACTGACACCAAGCTTTCAAAACATAGAGAACAACACTGATGTAGTTACTGCTGACAGTCACAATTTCCTATGGTCACACGCACAGCCATGAGTGCACAAAATTATACAGAATGTCATTTACTTCACAACAGTTTTATCCCTCCTACAGTACCTCAACTTGACAGAGCTGTGACTCACTGCTTAGTGCAGCTAATGATGCACACCCGTTGTCACTATCACTGATTAAGCAGACGATCTGCCCCACCATCACAAAACTGTCAAAAAAAACCCAACACAGCAGGACTGAAGTCATCAAAATATAACATTAAGAAACACAATCCACCCAAATCAAACCCATGTTAAACTTTCTGTGTAACATGACTAATAAATAAACAGAAACATTAGACTGAAACACTAGTAATATTGGGAATCAGGGCCCTGTGAAACGGAGACTTTTTCACACCTACCCACATAGGTGTTTTCAATTATTTTGCCTGATTATACCTCATCTGAGGACTGTGTGGGTGGACATGCTTGACTGACATCTGACCATCCTATTACTTTTGTATCACTGGCTACAGTGAAAGGGGGTAACACCTTTATTATTCTTATTGCTTCATGAAGTTTGAAGACAACATGTTACAGCATAGCTCCACCGAACCCAAATCTAATCAGAGGTCTAATAGCCAGAACGAGTGAAATCACCTGTGTGGGTGTGCAGGGCCTGAAAACACACAATATTTGATTGCATGACCTTATCTGACTAGTTCTCAGAAGCACTGAGTACTCATTCTCATTTTTATTGGGATTTTACATTCTGTGCGTTATGTAAAAGTATATAAAACTACTGCAGAGTAAAAGTCGTACTGAGTCTGTTACAGAGTAGATTTATGAAAAATGCACCAAATTTTTTAATGTAACCCAATAAGGGAACATTTCAGAGAATAAACGTGAGGAACAAGTAAAAGGAAAAGGAGAACAAGGAGGTAAAACTAACTTGAACATCAGCTGTTTGCTCCTGTTTTATGCAAACAAGGGAACTGAAGCCAAACTTGTTTTAGGAAAATCAGTCGTCTACAAGATTTATGCTGTTAAATTAATTTTGGAATTTTATTCACAGATATTACATTTACTATTAATTTATACTAAATAAAATGAAGAGTAAATAGGTTAGAATATTGTCTTTTGTCTGTCTTGGCTATCATCCAGTTGGCTACAGAAAGTTTTATTGTTGGTACAGGAGGTTATTATATCATAAATCTGTGTTTGAAGCATATAAACAGATTATTTTCATTTCTATGACTTCACATTTGTTCTTAGGGAATTATTATTATAATATTGCTGCGGCTGCTTGTTAATTGATTGAATTAATTGATAGTGCATCAGGCTTCTTCCAGTGTCCGTTATGTTTGGGTCTATTCAGGGTTGGGTCTGGCTGTGCTTGGATCCCCCTCAGGTCGGGTCTCTCTTTTTTGAAAATTAATTTATGCAGGTTTGGATAGGTTTTCCATGGGTCCGTTACGGGTCGAGTCCAACATTTTGGACCCGTGAACACCTCTAATGCACAGCAGTAGCTCAGATGCAGTATCATTCTAAGCAGAAAATCACCGTGTTGAGTGAAACAATGTCCTGCTGATGTGCTGTGCTCTCTATGTGTCACTACAAGATCTTGAGCAATGATGTCATGCAATGTGAGATTACTGTCTGTCGCACTTTGTTGGTGCTTTTGTCCCAGCTTGGAATTCTCCATAGCTATGTCCTCAGCGTGATGTCTTTTAATCTCAAAGCCTGTAATCACAGGTTTTTTTTTTTTCTTTCTGCACTGGAGGACGTGTTTCTGATTACTGAGGCACTTGTTATTTCCTGGATGAGGCTTTGATGCATACTACAGTCCTCTAATCTGTCCAGCAATCATAAAGTCTCTGGAAGCTGTCACTGATTGCCCTGATAGTGACATGATTTCAGAGGACTTCACTTGTAAAAAATAAATAAATAAATAAAAGGAATAATTCACTCACTGTCGGTGAAAGGCACTTATAGCCATGATCATATTATGTCCAACGGCATCCAATGTATTTCCAAACAAACAAATATTTGAATACAAATTGGTTTTCAGTGCTCTTGAAGAGCTGGAAAAACAAACAGATGTTGAGTTGTTATATACATGTTGATATTGCTCATATGTATTCGGCATTTAAGCTATAAGTCGTTCTGTATGATTCTTTTGGATAATTAACTAAATTTGCAGCCTTCGACATGTGAAATGACTGTGGTGCAGAAGAGAATGCAATTAGGCAGAGGCTTCATGATTTTAAATAGCTTAGATTGCAATCTATTATGAAATGTCATTTACCATCGTACACTAAAAGCAGTTGAATTCTCTGAATAGTTGACACTTTGTTGCATTATTTTCTTTTTAGAGAAAACAATTCTCTATTATCCCAGTTCTGTTGACGATTAAATCACACAGAAAAGGAAGGAAGTGTCACAAATTTTCATTGGCGGGTGTTGTCACAATCTGCAAGCTGCTACATCTTCTGCACAAACCCTAACTATTCCTGTTTCTCCCTCTCTCTTTTTTAACATATGAACTCAAGTATTAATCAGACTGCAATGGTAACAAGCACACAGACATTAGGAAATGAAGAAGCTGATGAACATGAATGGGACATCTGCACAGAGTCACAATGATGGAGACTTAATACGTGTATCAGATATGACACAACTGTTTTAGATTACCAACATATGTTCATTTACTCATTAATTTTCAATGCTCATGGGTCAAATTGAGGTTAGAGTCTATCCCAGCATACATTGGGCTGAATGCCAAGAAATACCCTGGACAGGTTGCCAGTCTGTCACAGACCAGAGAGCTACAGATAGTCACAGAAAGATGGGTAAAGTGACTCTTGCTCACATTAAGTCCTGTGGGCAGTTTTAAAGGATATAGCTGGCGATTTTCTATATATTCTTATGGTCAGCAAATCACATGTTCAGAGCCAAACCAACAATTAATTGATCTATTTAAAAGTATTGTGTGTGTATCCAAAGCCTGATATACAGTATCTTATTCCTCTGTGCCATAGACCTTTGTTGTCCAAAACACATCAGTGAGCCACGTCGACACACTGGGTGACATGTTCCTTCACCACAAAGAGTTAAGATTGGTTTAGAAACAGCTCCAAAGACTGATAACAGCAATCATGTTTTCAGTCTTCAAGTAGCTCTGTGTAAGGCAGACAATACTTCGCATGCACGGGAACGTTGGTCCGTTTGCAGTGCTTTGCTAGCTTGTTGTGCTACATATCACAACCTCTTGTCTTTGTGCTAAATTACTTTAAAACATTTACAATGTAGTACAAAGTCAAGGTTGTGATACATAGCACAACAATGCAAACTGCCCACAGAAAAATTACCCGAATTTGAGGACATTATTGCTGTGGCCAAATATTCTGACCTATAACATTTGCAAATGCTCAAATGATCTTGTAATTATAACATTTAAGACATTGCATTTTGCACATTTGTATTATAGGACTAAAGAATGTGCTTTGTCACTGCAACAGAAACTCATTTTGAAGGATAAGGTTTATAAAAAAAGAAGTGACAAGACTCTTGCTGAATAGAGAATGAGATGCATCAGACCAGAGAAAGCTGTTTTAGTATGCATTGTGACTGAAATTAAGCTTTGTTCTTCATTTCACATCCTTGGTATGCAGAAAAATCTGAATTATTTGCAAATAGCCCCTGCAGGTGACTGTGCATAATTTCATTACCCTAGTAAAAGCGTTAACAGAGATCCAAACGTTTTTGCTTATGCTTCATGTAAAGGAAAAGGGAATCTGGGTCTCAAAAACAAATGGGAACAACTGGAGTGAAATCAAAGCAGGAAAACCGTAATTATCAAACGGATTCCACGGTTTCCTTATAATTGATATGTAATGGGACAAAGGTTAAGTTTCACAGTATGAGATTTGCCTTCTTTCGTGTGTCTTGGTGTGAGCCTGGGTGTTTTTATGTTCTCCGCTCGTCTGTATGGGTTTCCTCCCACAGTCCAAAGACATGCAGGTCAGGTGAAAGAAACTCTAAATTGCCCGTAGGTGTGAATGTGTTTATCTGTCTGTATGTATTAGCCCTATGATAGACTAGCGACCTCTCCAGCAGTGTACCCCGCCTCTCACCCAGTGCATGCTGAGATAGGCTCCGGCACCCCGCGACCCTGAGCAGGATGATGTGGTATGGATGGTGTGAGGCATCTAAAATCTCGGTAAATGCTTCAGCTGCAGTGTGAAGATTTCACACAGATATATCTACAGGAAATGTCATATCTGATTAATTTGTTCCCATGGAATACTGGGAACTCAGATGTAACAGAGCCATCGTTAATATTGTTAGTTACACCTGTGCTTTTCCTGCTATAAATATGTGAGAAAAGGTTACCTGTGAGAAGAGTATAAACAAGAAACATCACTCCTTTCAGCATTTATCTCATGTAAATAAGAAAGAAAGTAAAAAAATCAAAACATTGCAACTATTCAATGTCATTGGTGCCTGGATAGTGCAGGATGTGATTAAGGCAATTAGATCCACCTGTTCTCTGTTGTCCCCTGTGTCCCCGATGTTCTAAACTCATCTACACTGAGTGATCAGGGGCTAAAGGCAAAACACTGCCTGACTGAACAACAGACTAGTTTTTAATGTGAACCCTTTGAAGACTTAAAAAAAGTCCTCAAAATTAAACGAAAAAATACTTAGTTGGTGGGTGCTCTCCAGAACAACACATATAGCCTAATGGCGTCTTCAGACAGAACGTGAAGCATCATTTATACAAGTTTGAGTATTTTTGTTAATTAGCCTCAAATAGCCAAAATAGCAACTCAGATAGCAACGTCAACGGGGTCTGTGGGAGTATCTACGTGTGTTTGTGTTCAGCTCAGCCTCTGACTGAACTCAGAACTCACCAGAGACTCCACTTCTTTCTGTTATTTCCCTCCAGTCTCTGTCCTTTTTCCTCATCTATACATCTATGAAGCAGATTCATAAAACCCCAGGATATGAGCAAATATTTCGCTCAAGCTGAAACATGTTCAACTCGTGTACGAGGTCGAAAAAATTCAACATTGACTGTCGGTAGGAAACAGGAAAGGGTTAAACTCACACTTTTTGTTGATCCAACTATCCACCCTGACCACCTATTCTGTGGATTTTTTTGTTCCAGTACACCGTCACATTACTTCCTCCTTTGCTCCCAGTGGGCAAGAGTCCTAATTTCTACTGCTGCTGTAACGTAATCATATGCTGTTTTTGGCATTTCCTGAAATGATTGATGCTCTCGTTTTTCATGGGGGGACAATCTCTCCCCAGTCCTCCTGAATTATGCCTTCTTAATTTCCTCCCTGTTCTTCAGGTCATTCTAGTGTGGAAAGACTACTTGAGCGAGTGGGTCAGGTATTCAGTTGTAGTGGGGTATTTTCACTGAGAGCATGCCAGCATCACATTATTGTGAAGTGGGATAGACAGTTTAAGAGAAAGAAAAACCAAAAGCAGTGTTTCATTCATTTTTTCCCTGAAAACAAACAACCAGTTTTCAAAGAAATTTGCAAAGGATATTCATTGTCCCCAGAGGACAACTCCTAACTATTTTCAGTGAACCAATGACCTTTTATCTAGAAATGTACTAGACACAAGTTGCCTCATAATGCAACATGCAGAAGTTCTAACACACTTTCATCATTACACATTTAGTGTTTTAGACTTGTTTTTAAGATCATTGTGTTTTGGGTGGTCAAACAGAAGATCTTGTGTAAACCATATAACAACTTCCCAAATCGCAGCCTTAATGTATATACCATAATAAAATTAGATAGTTGAAAGTCATATAATTTTACAGCAAGAATCAATAAAAAAGCAATCTGAAAGTCTCTCACTGTACCCACTCATGCAGCATCATCCACAGAAGGTGAGAAATGAGCACCTCAACAGCTGCCACCTCTACTCCTACAGTACCACTGCACTCTGCTCAATTCTGAGCACAAATGTAGTCTGTGTGCATATTAATACTTTATCACACTCCTCCATAGTAGCTGCACTTGCACTCAGGACAGCAAACCATCAGTCTCAAGTTTAATAAAAAAAAAACAAAAATTAATTATTAATTTGTACGGCAATTTTCATTCATAGTGAAACTCAAACTGCTACAGTATTAATAACATATAACACACAACATAAAGAAAAGAGTAATACAAGTTAAGATGAAAAAGCCTTCCTGAACAGAAAGTTCTTTGGGCCTTTTTTTTTTTTTTAAAAGAAACTAGGGTCTGTGCTGGCTGTTCCACAAGTGTGGTGCAGCAGAACAGAAGGCTCGATCCCCCATGGTGCGGAGCTTAGTACTGGGGTCCCGGAGGAGCAAGTTGCTGGCAGATCTGAGGATGCGCGTGGAGGTTTGTGGTATGATCAGTTTCTGTAGGTAGGGAGGCGCATGTCCATTGATGGATTTGTATGTGAGTAACAGGACTTTGTAGTCAATCCTGAAAGAGACAGGGAGCCAGTGCAATGAAAACAGAATTGGTGTTATATGTTTGTGTTTTCACAGTCTCATCAGGATTCTGACAGAGCTGTTCTGAATGTACTGGAGCTTCTGGATGCTCCTGGCAGGGATCCCTGTGAAGAGCACATTGCAGTAGTCCAGTCTAGAGAAGATAAAGGAATGGACAAGTTTCTCTGCATCTGACAGGGTTAGAGAGGGGTGGAGTTTAGAGTTGTTTTTGAGATGGTAGAAAGAGGTTTTGCATAGATGTCTTATATGGTAATCAAACGCCAGCTGAGGGTCAAACCTAACAACCAGATTAGTGACTGAGGAGGAAGGTGGTCAAGGATGTGGATCAAAGATGTCAAAGGTGAGATGAGGTATGAAGGATGACTGAATCAGGTGTGGAGTGCCAATAAGGAAAGCTTCTGTTTTGCTGCTGTTTAACTGGAGGAAATTTGTGCTTGTGCTCATGCAGGCCTTTATCTCCTGAAGACAGGTGCTGAGGTGTGACACGGCTGTAGACATGCTTGGGGCAATTTTGATGTACAGCTGGGTATCATCAGCATAACAATGCAAGTTTGCAAATGTTCCAATGACCTGCTTTGACTGGAGGCACTTAAATATTTTCCAGTGACTAATCTGTCTTGTTCAGTTAAATCTACTGTAATTACTTTGCACTAGACTATTTGAAAAATTTCAGATGTACTACCAAATACAAAATACTGAGTCAAAAACTGGCTTCTTGTGCAACATGTCAAAATAAAAAAACCCAGTACATATTGTTATATTCAGAAGCTTTATTGTACTTCTGTCCGTTTATCTGCAACTTTACTTTATGTACAGGAGCTCAGGGGACCCTATCGTTTTCCCATATTCATTAAAATTTCAAACTGTTGCTTTAACTAACACAATCCACAATCATTTTATATAACACGCCATTTGTTCCGAACATGCCTTGAATGCTACAATCAACACAGTATTATCAAGAGCAGAAAGTAGGTCCTGCAGATCATTACGTGTCTCCAGCTAAGTTGTCTTCTCCTCTACCTAAGGGCTTATTTGAAATAAGGCACGAGTGAAATAATGGAAAAAAGTGAAAAAGGTCCCTATTAAATGGATAATTAGCCGGGTAAGGTGAAGGTCTAACTTCAAGGTCAAAATGAGTTTCTGCCTGCTGTTTGTTTGTTGCATTAAAATGCATTAATAAAAAGCAGTAACATCAGATTTAATTGTTATATTAATGTGTATTGATTCACTGCGTGTTATAAACATAAATATTCATTGTTATGGTAGAAAAGAACATTACCCTTGCTAGATCTTACCCAATATGAGACTTGCAAACAACAGACATATGCTTATTAGTAAAGCAAATGAATAGCAGTGGATAAATTGTCAGGAGTCATTAGAGTCACTGTGTTTTCTCTATAGAGAACACCTGCTACAACATGTAACATCATGAGGGATACTTGTTCTACCACTTAAGTTGTGAAAAATAAACAGAAGCGATACTTATTGAGAATGTTTCAGTGATCTGTACTATTATCTCTCAATGTTTTAACTTTGACTTTGTAAAAATATATCATCCTTGATGTGTTTATTTAGAGATCCCCTCCAGACATGTATTAAAATGTATAAAAATAATTGTGCTTTTAACAATAATTTGTGTCTGATACATTTTTTCCACTAAAAAAGTATAACAACCACATTAAAATCCTTAAAATGGCATATATTTCATGTCTAAAGTTTTCTGGACACAAGGTGTCCTAATTTACTGAAAAGTCCATTCTCAGTGTGAAATGTGCACTGGAGGCTTCAAGTTTCCACATCACACTTGTGTAAGATGCATACTGGTCCACAATTGGCTCCAAACTAGTTGTGATGTCACAGAGAAACTTTCCACTTTCAGCAGATGAATGTGAAAACAGCCTTCCAGTGTCAAAGTCTACACATACATCATTCTGCACAGTGAAACTCAAACATCCAACTGAGGGAACAAGAAGAAAAAGGGAGACTTTAATTATTTTGCAGTAATTAATTTTAGCAGCCTAATGTTATACTGAAAAGAAAGACAAAGTTTCTATTGATATTCAGTAACATCTTATTGTTTTAAAAGCTGTAACAAATGTGAAATAAAGTAAAAAATTAACAGATTAAAAACTATTACAGGCCAAACTTCACTGTTGTAGTCAGGATCACAGGAATCCACGACCTACTATGTACACAGTGGGCAAAAAGGATGGAAACACTCTTCACACATTGCCAGTCTGTGACAGAGCTAACAAAGACAAATACTTCACCTTCAGATCTGCGAGCAAGAAGATGGATTAGTCACCAACTCTGACTTGCAGGTCTAAGAGGAAACCAAGACAAACATGAACAGAATGCATAAACCTCACAGGAACTTTCATGGACTGTCTTGTGTGCAACACACTTCAAAATCACATTTCTAACACTTTAAACCTCAACTGTTATTACTGGGAGTAATTAGCACAGGGAATAGTGGTGTCACAATACAAGTTCTTACTCTGACTTACAATAATATCTAATATCTAAAACCATTAAGAAGAGTCACAGATCATTCGCTGTGCTGCATTTTAACAAGATACACCAGAGTGCATTCATGACTTCAATAACAACGACTGAAATAACCAAGCAATATACTGGCAGCACTAATTAACAACAATGACACTGAGAGCTGGGACTTCTGCTAATATGATGTGCAGTTATTGACGAGATCCTTCTCATTAATGTCACCTGTCTCCAAAACAGAACCACAGAAAACTCATTTTAATTCTTTGTTCAGGTCATTGTGTCAGTCACTAAGGAGCTTTGACTCTGTCAGATTTGTCACCTTTGTCAGCTCAGTGAACGGAATAGTTTCATATTTTGCCTCCTGGCAACTGTCTTTAAAAAGGTGTAGATGGACTGCAGTTCGGAATGTGGTGAATATCGGGAGCTCTTGCAATGTTTCCAGCTTCTGTATCTTGTGAAATTTGACTGCAGCAAGCAAATGCCAGGAGTTACACTGTCACTAATTCAATCCTTTTTGTTCTTGCACATGAAACTATTAAATGCATTTTCATCTTCAAGTTGAGCACAGCGCACCTGCATACATTAAAATACCAAAACTGACATCATGTTCATATTTGCAGACTGTAACCAACTTGTGAAAAATATAACTTTCCTAAATGTTTCAAATACAGCATGAAGGAACCAGGAGATATTAGGTAAATACATCTCAGATTAACGCCTCTGGCGCAGCACTGAATAGAACTAAAAATGTCTTCAGTGGATGGAAAGCCATTTATATCCTCTGAGACGAGCAAAAAACTCAGTCACACTGGTATTATCCTTATGGGGTCGCACCGATTTTAGACCTAATACATTTTTTTTACACTTTCATACTGCTGCCACAATGAATACTCAATTCTGAATGTCTCGAGGGGTGTTGATTAATTTCAGATAACGGTATATAGCTTTGATGGAGTGGTCTTATCACTTTTCCATATTAATGCACTACCATGATGTAAGCATGCTGTGCAGAGCCATCCGGCTGATGCACAGTCCTATGGACCACTATGTGTGAATCAAGAAAATAATTATGTGTCTTATACTAAGATGGAATTACACAATTTACTCAGGTTGCATTACCTACATATATATACACTATAACTTCTGCCTTTTCCTATTACAGTACATCTATTGTACTTTTTTAACGTTAAAAGTTGAGAGGTATTCATTACAATACCAATACTGCAGATACTCTTAAGTAAATTAGAGTAATTCTGAGTCATTTGCATTACTGCATTCTGCATTTACATAACAGAACATAGTAAAATATAAAGTATGTTTTTGTCTTGAGTCTTGACATCTTTTGGCTTAGGATGTATCCTGAATGCTTCCTATAACCCTAGTGATTTCCAGTGTATAAATTTATAATCTGTGTGTAATGACTCGCCAGTCTGATGCGCAAAGATGTGCCCAAAATGTCATGTACTTTTATTGCTAGAGCCCTGTACTGTGCCATAAACTTATTCGCACTGGGTCTCATATGTACTAGTAGCAGTTGTGTATGATAATTGAAAGGACACTGCTTCTTCAACGTATTCTGCAATTCTTATTTTACCACATCTGTTTTGTGCAGTTTGTGCTTGTCATTCTGTCTGCGTCTGTGCAGGAGTATCACCATTAAATTCATCACCTGCCAAATTGGCTTGTAACCTGATGACACTACTTGCCTCGATTAATTTTTAACTATATTTGGAGGGTGGGCAGGTGCTAATTTCAAGCCCTGCTGGGCACCTATAAACACAGTCTCATTGCTTCAAAACAAACACACAGAGACCAAGGGATATCATCGTAATTGTTTTGTCCTCTATTGTTTACAGTCATGATGTAATACTGGAAATGGCTGACATTTTTTAAGGCTTCTACTAGGGCAAGATGACTGCTTGGCTGCAAAATCTCCTAATGTCTCCCAAAATTTTTAGATAACATCTCCCTCAACAAGCTACATCCTCAGCATTTTCTGACTTAACTGCCAAATAATTCCTTTTGTAGATTTGATCTAAAACATCACATAAAACTTATTTAAACCTTTCCTCTAGCAGACATGGTAACATCATCTACATAGAATATATGCGATCATCAATATGATGAATAAAATATGATGAAGAATCTAATATCAAATTGAACTGAGAAAACCTATCAGTGAAATAATCTATATTAATGTGTCTTTGTAGTACTTCCTCAAATATCTAAAACATTCAGACAAATTATCTTTCTAAGTAGTAAAAGTAATGTTCGAGATAATATATTTTTCTTTAATGGTTACAGCCTAAAAGTTGTACAGCAGAAGGATTTCTTATGAAAAGCTTAAGCGATCAAAAGCATGTGTGAATCCCAATAGATATGAAAGTCTTTTCATCGCAAATGAGAATGCAATTAAATGAAAATGTATCACTTCATTTGGCTCTGATCTAGAGGGGGTTCATATGCAGCTTCTCATGTATCATCATGTCAGCATGTTGCATGACAAGATGGTCAAAGTACTTATGACATTACAATGTAAGGCCATTAAAAACAAAAAAAAGCATATTTCTCACAACAGGGAGCATGTCCACCCACTCTCTAAAAACTGTTCTTTCTCGTGAGGGATTACCCTACAAGTGTCAGTGTCTTAGACAGATGTTTCCAAGCAAATAAAACTATAAAGGCTATTTTTTAAAGCATAGGAATTATATTTTTTGATTGAAGATTTTAAAGATTCACACTCATTATTCAACTGTCTGAATCAGTTGAGGCTGAGGACTGTTTCCACTTGTCTTTTTACAGACTCTCTGATTTGTTCCTCACTTTTTGCTTTGCGGTCACTTCCTACATCCCTTGATCTCTTGCACCATAATCTAACACCCACCATGATAAGAGGCAGGGATATTGAGTTGGTGGATATATGGGAGCAGTGGTGTCTGGGCTGTGAACAGGACTTGCTTTAAGACAAATACCCGAGCAGATTTGTGATAAGGTACAGCAGTGTTTATTTTTCCCTGTGCAAGATAAACTGCTTAAGCATGTGTGTTAAAATGATGACCTTGCCTCAGTGAATCTGTTTTAACATTTTGTTGTGAAGTCTGGCTTGACAGCTTGAGCTTAAGGAATAAAAACTGACTGGGGAGTGAAATTCACAAGATTGCACATGGAAAGTAACATCTTGCTTTTTATAATGAGTAGTGTTCATTTTATAGAAGCTTAAACACCATATACGTGCAGTGGCAAAGGTGAAAAGCAAGCCATGACGTTGATACATCACCATTAAAAAATGTGTATTAAATTGGAGAATAAAAAGCAGAGCAATCTCAATTGTTGACACAGACTGGTGACTCCACCAACTAATTCTGCTCACTGAGATGACAGCTTGAGTGGCACAGCTTACTGTTAATGTCAACTCAAGTGCTGTATACCTGACTGACTGGATGGGAAGATTGACAATCATGATCTGCCAACAAAAAGGTGTAAAATATGACAATAAAATTCAATATTCAACCTAATTTTGTCTTTTTATCCTTCGATCAAAAGTTTAAATACTGATCTGGACCCTTAAAAATGCACCTCTTGCCAAATTTAAGAATAAAATATTAGAAAATCAGAGCTTCTATATTGTTTTTTCTACAGCCTTAAATAAGATGGTCTTAAAAATTGTGCAATATGGCTTGAAGCTTAATAATAAATGGCTTTATTATTTAGCCTAGACTGTCCTAATAGTGTATTTTTGTTTCTCACCTTCTCTTCACACCTTTAAAATGTTTGTCATATTCCCCGAATGTCCCAAATGCAAATTCTACAATAAATAAGGAGGCAGGAAGCTACAGGCTAGAGAAGGAAACAAATTTGAATCCCAACATTGCCTGGTAAAAAAAAAAAACAGAGTGAGATAGGCTCTCCACTTCCTCGGTGACTACTGTCAAAGTGCCCTTGAGCACTTTGTATTAACATCCCAAACTGCTCCAGTGGAGCTGGAGAAAGAGCATGCAGGCTCAGTCAGCTCACGCTTTATACAATACAGTAAAAAACTGAATTTCTAAAAAGTAAAACTGATACAAACTGATAAAAAGCACAAAAATAAATTCAATGACACAAATGATCACACTAGCGAGTCAACATGCATAATTGTTTATTTTGGTCATTCAGTGTGATATTTTGCTCCCTTTTTGTAAAAAATAACCTTTTTTAACATCCATCTGTGGCTTTGAGATAGTATTTCTTCTATCTGGTTTGATTTGTTTCATCACACAACAGGGACTTTATGTTGAAAGACACTCAACCGGAATATTAGAGTTTAAAAGTAGGAGGAACAAAGTATTACTCGTGTGCATCGTATCTAAATGGAAACAATGATTTTACAACCTGATTCAACACACCTCCGTTGAAAATTGTTGATTTTGCCAGTGACTTTTGGATGAAAGTAGACCTATACGTCTTCTGTGATGGCAGGAGTTTTCACAGTTGTCCATGTCCCTGACTGCAGAATAAGTCTTTAAAATAAGAAAAAGACACTTCATGGGAAAAGCAAAAATTGAGATGTAAAAAAACCCAAAAAAAGTCAAACATGCATTTTTTCACACATTTTGGCATGCAATGATGGGCAGCAGAACAATACACCCAGGGCCACAAGGTAACACAACAGAAAAGACATGTTTCATTTCCTGGGACCTTTAAGCCTTCTGAGTTACACAGGAGTCATTTCAAATCTGCCAATACAATTATGTTTACTATCTGAACACTCACATTGCATTTAACTACAATGTCTCTCAGGAAATTACCACTCTGGGTTGTTTCAACATCACACAGCTGGCCCACTTTTTTGTGCAATGACCTTTTCAGCCCTCACGAAAACCATTTATATTATATTCCCTCAAGCACAGTGGCATTAATTCATGCTGAAACTCTATTCTAAGCTCTGGATTTGAACTCGGTTGCACTCGTTGTAGCCCATCTCACCTCTGCTGGTTTTCACTCTCAACAACAGATCAACTGAGTGACTGAAGCCTGAAGCCCATTTAGTTCACTGGGATTCTTGCAGCAGCTGACTGGGATGAGGCGGGGCGAGGCGGCCACCGGAGCGGCTCTCCTCCAACACCTGTATTCTCTACAGATTGGAACTTGTCGCTGTGACAAAATGCCAAGTGTCAACGTTCATGAAAGCTGAAGTGCATCGGTTCCTACATACTCGATATCATGATTCTAATAAGCCTCATGAACTTTAGGCGTAGACTTCTTCTAATTATTTGAACACCAAACAGTAAAGACCAGTAAGGCTGCATTCATTTACCACTCTCAAGAAGATTAATGGGTTCAGCCATGAGGTGCACACCACCTACCTCAGTCAGGAAACAAAGCAGCAAAATAGCAGCAAATAACATCAGTATGCAACTGTGACGCAACTCTTCAAAAATTATCTCCAGCCCTCTTTGAACAGATTGCATCTGCAGATGAAGGTCTGTAAAGTCATTTCTAACACAGGACATCTGCAATGTTAATGACCAATTCACATGAGAAAACAGATCTCTAATCAGTCTTTGAAATTACAGAGATGGGAGTGTCTACTCCATTTACAGAGGTCTATTTTCACACCATCATGACACCAATATAGTTCAACAGGTAGAGTCAAAGCATAATAAATAATAATATCATAATATGCTGCACTTATGCGTTATGTATACAAACTGTACTGTAGCCTCCTGACAACTTAATTGGAGATTATTCATTTTCACATCACATATAATCACAGTTTCACAGCTAACATTAAATGGCTGGAAATGACCTATAATGCTCATTTCTAGCTCTGTATTTTTATTCTGGGACTCCACTAGAGTAGCTGTGCATGATTTACAGTTCAAAAAACTCCTTCTTATACTGGCCCTTTATGCAGCCCCTCAGTTCAGCCTCTGTCTATTAAAAGGCAGTCTTAGCTCCTGTCTCTTTAAGGCCCCCCTCCCAATGAGCCCACTCTGTTCTGACTAGCCAGCCCTCCAGAGCCTGCGGAGGGGCAGCCGTATCAGAGTTGTGTTAAGTTACTGCTGATGAAAACCCAACATTTCCTACTTTACTGCTTCATATTAAAATCTTTTAAGTGACTAAATAATGGGAAACTTTTATTGTGAAGAATTAACAGAAAAAAGAAAAGTGTTCCTCACAGAATTAGCAGAGCTTTGTTAGCGGTGCTAAAAACTGACTGACACAACAACATATGGAGATATTTGGAGCTCTTTGTTCAGCGGATCAGTTAGAAATAATGCAGGAAGGAATAGTACAAGCAAAAACAGCCACAGTGATGATGATGTTTGATGAAGAGCTGCAGATGACCAGCACGCCTCCGACAGGTAATCAACTTATTTTATTTTACCATGCTGTGTAATGGAAAAACACTCATAGTGTGCCAGCTTGAATCGAGTCATGGCTCAGTGTGACTACCCCGAAAACAACGGAAAAATGCCATAATGTTAGCGGAGTGGAGCAGTGAACTCGCACGCTGTGTGAGGAGCAGATGCGTTCAGAGCAGTCTGAAGCTGGTGCTATTTGCTCACAGGGATTACTTCTACATACGTTTACCTCATTATTTGACACTTTGGATTTTGGCACTTTTGACACATTTATATGAACATTAACTGACATTGTAGCACTATATATATATATATGCCTGGATATAAGGAAAAGCATAATAGGTCCCCTTTAATGGATAGGTTCACAATTTTACAAGTCTGTCATAAAACAATAGTCAGATGTCCAAATGATCATTGACACATTTTTCTCACTGTAATTATTCCTCCTGTTCATATCGGCCATTAAGGGATCCCTTCATAATGCATTTTTAATGTCATTGATGGGGGACAAAGTCCACAGCCCTCCTTCAGTGCAAAAATGTATTTAAAAGTTTATTTGAAGATAATATGAGGCTTCAGACATCTGAGTTAGTCAAAAAAAGGGGATAGCTTCCATAGTTACAGTCTTTTTAGTTAAAAAAAATCCTTTGTGTTTACTTGGACAGTGTTTCCTGTTCAGCTGCAGTAGAATTATAGTAACAAAAAGTGGGAATCTGGCAGTAGAATGACTGTAATTTTGAAAGATATTGTCTTGATTTGACTAATTTGCATGGCTAAAATGTCATATTAGTGTAAAAAAAAAAAAAACAACTCACACATTTATATGAGTGAATACATTTTTGCACACAAGGAGAGCTGTGGATTTTGTCCCCCATCACATCACATTGAAAGTGCATTATAAAGGGATCTGTTAATGGTAAGTATGAACATGACAGATTTGGCATATTGTTTACCAATCCTTTAAAATACATGCAATCAACATACGTTCAACATATGGTTTTTATAACTGTTTTTACAATGAACTTTTCTGGATGAAATGGAAAACAAATAGAAAAGTTAGCATTGCATTATACTGTACCTCTTCTACTTCTTGTGAGTGTGACGCTCGTCTTGGGTTTGTTGTGTGGTGTGAACAGCATCCCAAGCACAAAGTCATTTATTCTGAACTGTCCGCAGCAAGCAGGATTTAAACCGAGTCTAACCTTGGCTTTAGCAGCATACAAACTCATTCCCACTTGGGATGTTTTACAGTGAACATGCTCTGCACTGCAGAATCCTGTAGAAAACCCTTTAAATCCAATGTGACAAATGAAATAAGGAACATCACAATGGTTCAAAGATGGTCAACTGTTAAAAGGATTTCAGATCACTCGACAATAAAGAACACGATGATAAGATGCCATGGTCTAATAATTTTTATTCAGCACTGACATGCACAGAATGAAGGTTCTGCTCTAAATATCATCTGCCCCCATTTATATGTACAAGTACCTGTCCATCAAGATGAATATGTGCCAGCTGCTTTCTGAGCTTTGTTAAACACACACCAAGCAGCTCATTTACTTTGTCATTTTCGTCCACGCTCAGCTGGCTACTTTCAAAGCAAGGGCACTCTGTGTGTGTTTTAAGTTTGTAGGCCAGTAGCTCTATTAGTGAGTCTGTCAGCAGCCATATTTCAGTATCCGTATGTGTTCCCACCCCTCTGCTCCCAATAACAAACACCATAAAGTGTCAACTGAATTATGAGCCCCGGTTTCTGCCTACTCATTTTGATAATAGATTTTGAGATAAATCACAGAGCTTTGTTTGGTGAGTAATGCTGGGCTGACAGGATAACGGAGGACAAATCTCCCATACTGTAACCTCTATATCATGTAACGCACTAACAAGAAGCTGCTGGGTGTTTCTCACAACAACATTTTACACCAGAGACCATGGATTGAATTTTTCCACTGTTTCCAAATCCATGGGTGTTAGGGATGGAACAGAGAGATCGGCAGTATCTCAGCTAAGTACTGCAAAACATTAATACAAAGCAGGCAGGGCTCTTTCCTGCCTTGGTAAATGGACCCTGTTTAAATTGCTGGAAGCCCACAACTCTGCAATGACAGTTTTGCATTGTTCATTCTCCAATTAATAACTTCACCGTGAAAGGTTTGCAAGCAGTGCTCATTGATTCTGTGTTATTAAAACTCCCAGTGCTACCCACTAAGTCTCCCAGCTCTCGCCTGTAGACTGCTAAACAGGAACCCCCCCACCCTACTGTCTGCTCTTCTAATTTGGGCTGTTTGCTATCGATATTGATTACTTCTTGATATTTCCTTCAGCTGGCCTATCTGTGAAAATCTCCACTGTAAGTCATCGCTCACCCACATGTCAATCGCTGTAGAACAGGAGAGCACTACTCTGTCTTAATAAAAGCAGATTAACTGAGAAGTTGAACAGTTTGCTTCTGTTTCAGATATAAAGGGCTGTGTTGAGGAAGTGAGAAACCAGCTTGTTGAAGAAATTCTGCAGAGTAACTACGGCAAATAAAATAAAACTATGATTACAGTCAGGCCCTGTCCTAGCTATAGGCAATCTAGGCAACTGCCTAGGGCACCATCTAATGGGGGGCGCCGATATCAGATGCACTTTCGCCCTTCGTGGCTCCTGCCCAGAACATGGATATGTTTTGGTTTTAAATTATGTTATGTGAAAGGTTTTGAATGAAATCTTAAATTTAAAAGAATCTACACATTTTGTGGCTGTATATGTAGAAAAAAATAGGAAGAGAATGAGAAACATACAAGCTGTGTTTTATTAAATATCAATATGCATATCATAGCAAGTGTAGAGCATATCATTTTAAAGTATGTGTAAAGGAAAATCAGAGATTTCTTTTTAAACACATTATACATGTTAGAAAATAATTGCTGAAAACATATGAAAAGACTGTGAACTATGTAGTGATGAATTTTGGACTTAGAGTCTTAAACTGTTTTTCACCATTTCTTTTTGGCAGGCCTGAAATGATGGCTTGATGATGTAAAGGGGTTACTAGCATGACCCTTCCCCCACTATATAAACATTAGAGTACACATACTCATAGTTACAGTTTTTACACCGGGAAGTTTTACAAACTTTCATCGGAGACAACTGGGGCTCCGGGTGCCAGCCGCCGCCCACGGCTTCAGTTTCAGCACCAGCTGGGAGGTCCCTGGCCAGAGGGAGAGCATTTGTCGGGCAGCACTTCACCAAAATGCACGGCGTGAGAGGCTTTTGCTTCAAGGGTGACGGCCATAATGAAGCCACCAAGGACGTTTGAGTAACATTAAGTGCACTGAACAAAACGATGATTGGTGATGGATCGCTTGTTAACTAGTCATTAAGTTACATTGTTACTGAAACAAGTTCACATTTACCTACAAAATATGTTCTGAATTAAATAGTGGCTCCTATCATTACTTTATTTCTAAAATATCATCTATGTAGCTTGCCTTACACCTACAAACAAGGCCAATTTAATCTGTGTATTTTATATTTTTATACTAACGTTGTTAGCCCGAGGCTGTTCAGTTGGGCTGTGCTTTCAGTGCTTTGAGCGCATCAGAGCAGAGAATTCTGCTTATTTTTCTACAATTTTGAAACCTAATTTTATATACTTGGCAATTTTTTTTTATCTTACAAATTTGGCTGGGAGGTTAATTACACATTTTTCTGTGGTGTGACAAACTCAGAACACATATTCATTATTGCTTTATACAGACTTTAAGAGGTTTAACTTAATATGAACTGTAAACAACTATTAGTATTTATGTCTGCACCAGCCTTGTAGCTTGTATTTAGAGATTATATGATTATGTAATGTAATTAAATTCATCTACAGTAACACTCTCTTTCCTAACTCAGACATTGTGTCTTGCTATGAAGCTCTCTGTGTTCTTAACACCTACAGAACTATAAATAATCTTTCTCAAACCAGCATGCTGTAGATCTACTGTACCTAAAACTCAAGATGGAGAGACAGTCAGAAAACCTAAAAGGTTATTCTGACTAAATAATGACTAAATCATATGATGCAGCAGGGCCTCATACTGACCATTATAAGGTCCCTTCCTAATGCATTCTCTATGCAAGTGATGGAGGACAAAATCCACAATCCTTAATTCATGCAAAAATTTATTCAAAAGTTTATCTGAAGTTAATATGAGGCTTCAGTAGTCTGAGTTAGACAAATCAAATAGATATCTTCCAAATTCATACTATATTCCCTCTTTTCCCTGGACAGTGTTTTCCTGCTCAGCTGCAGTGGAGGGACAGTAACATAAAGAGGGACTTTGGAACTAAAAAGACAGTAACAGTGGATGATATCCACCTGATTTGGCTCATTTGAACAGCTGAAGCTTCAATTTTAAATAAAAAGAAGACAGTGAATTAATTTCTAGGGACCTTATAGTGGTCAGTATTAAAAGAAGGAATGACTACAGTGGGCAAAACCTGTTTCAATGTTCATATGGACACATGACTATTGTTTTAAGACAGGCCAAATTCAGATTTAGGTGCCACAGCCACTAAATTCAATAAAAATACAGTAGACAGCTGATGGGAATGGAACCGCACCAGTCTGCATCTGATATAGTATCATTGTGTGCAAGCTAAAGAGAAGGATATGTCACTATGCAGTAATAATAGAGCGCAATTTTCACTTTTCACTTCACCTGATTACATTCAAATTATCTATCAGACATCAGCATAGGTTCTGAAAACATTTTATAGATGCATGGCTCAGGAATTAAACACGGCTTTATTAGGCATCAAGACCTTGAAGTATGTGCAATCATGATTCTCGAAAGCAGTTATTAGAACAATTTAGTCTGATGAGCTATTAACACGTCAATGGAGATGATTGCTGAGATGCACATTTCCTCACCACTTGCTGCATTTGATTATCACTGACAGAGAGGCGGAAACACCATCCTAAACTTCAAATCAAAATCTTAATTTAAAAACTTTCAAACAGGTACACTGTGCATGACGACTCAATACAGCTTAGACACTTTTGTCCAAAAAGTTTTCATTATTTGAGTAGGAGTTTACTGTTTTCTTTCATGAGGGGAGGTAGAACAAAGTTTTCATATCAATTGTGGATGGGTTTTTCTGCCAGTGATGGAAATGGCTGTAAAATTGAATGAGTCCATTTTCTACACTTCCTATCTTATTGCAGCAGCTGAGTGATGGAGCTTCATGCATGAACAAGGTTGATTAAAAAGGGGGGAGTTGCATTCAAAGGAAGAGTATGATGACTAATGTGGGGAGACGTGGAATATTTGTACAATTTCAGATTAAAACCGAGCATCCCCTACTATCAAGAGATGATCCTGAACAGAAAGACAATTTGGATGACAGAAGCAGTGGGCCCTGGGTCACTGGAAACAGGGTCCAAGATAAAACAAAAAAAAAAAGCTGTGCACAGCAAATTACTCCTTAAAAGCACCCTTGTCTTCTCTGTGATGTACAGGAGGAGAGGACATCAGAGTGATGTTCAGAACTCAGAGGGGACTGGGGTGGTGATAATATTAGATGTGAGAGCTCTCCATTCTCAGACATGATAGGTAATGGCATTTCTACCAACCTCCCATCACTAATATGTATAGCTCTCCCTCTTACCTATTCCATTACATCGCACTCATAGCCTCCGTCAAGCAGGCCTTTGGGTTTTATGGCTTTTATACAATAGTCAGCATAAGATTTATGCTGACAGAAAAGCAGTAAACATGAAATAAATAAAAAAAAACATGAAGAATCAGGAAAAGTTCCTGCAGAAGTAGAAATAAGAAATTAGCTACTGTAAACACCATTATTAAAATATGTACACAGAAAGAATGTTTAATGATGTGAAAGTGTTATCACAGAGAGGTCATGGATTTATGTGATACTGCAGCAGACAACAGTTTATTAGACGTTGTAGTCAATTATTGTGACAATTATAAAACATACATAATATTTTGGCATTAAACTGTTTTTGAACCACAGATTAATTAAGATTTGCTTGTTTGCGCAACATGAATCAAGTGTATTTTACTCTTAAAAATGGTAAAACTGTATTGTATTTAAATGATGTACAAATTGGGCCAGTACTTCGAACAAAAGCATGATCTACATATCTGCAGACGCTCGTAAAAAATCTGTCAACACATCTCTAATTCTGACACAAAACGATACGATCAAAGCTTTACACTCTGCACAATCTGCATTATTTTTAAGTCATCAGCATGTTAAGAAACAAGATGCAAGCAGCTCTGAGGGGGGTGTGGGGGGTGGAGGTGATGATGATGGCGGTGGACTTGTCTAAGAAATGGACCGCTGGGTCATCGATCTACCACAACACACCGCTCCCGCTCCATTTACAGAACCAATCACATCCCCTGCTGATTGATGTGCGGATAATTGAGCTGTCGCTAGGGTTTTCATGTTTCTCTTCTAGCTTGCTCAAGACTTTAGGAATTGTATTGTATTTTACTTTAACACCATTTACAACAAAGGACATCCTGATGTGTATTTATGTCAATATTCTGCCAGACTGCTGTCAGAGAGACAGAGAGATGCTAACTCCTGCACTGGGCATATTAGAGCACTAGCCTGTCCAGGCTAATTAACCTCAGGGGCTGCTACCCTGCAGGGTCAGCCGGTGTGGCAGCTGCTCCATCCTGACATCACACAGTCACAGGCTCTTCTCTGGCTCTCTCTTACTATCAGACTTAACTCACTACTTCACAGCTGTGATCTAATTCTCGTGTTGTGTTCACAAGCTGTAAAGAGTACTTTTTTTAAGGATGTGATGTATACATTTTATAGACACACTGTAAAGATTTCCAATCAGATTATTGGTGATTCTAAAAATAAAATAATAATAATTTTCAATATTAACTACTCCAAGCCTTTCCAGTATTACTTGTTTACTGGAGGAACATATTCACAATTTCTAACTGGGGCGGTATTGTGTGAATGACTTTATTGTGTCAGTAGGTGAATAATTCCTGATTATTACATTATATCGTCATAAATGTTTTCTTAAAACTAGTGGGCAGCCTTCAAACTGGTGATGAAATTTACTTTTTATTTGGCAATGCAACTTTTGATGAACTATTCAACATTCAACTTTGTATTTTCTTCTTTTAGGTAGCAATGTGAGTTGTTTCACTTCAACATTAGTCCACTTTAAAGTGGACATATCATGCTTTTTGTGATTTTCTGTTATTTTTACACTGTTAATGCTGTTGATGTTGGATGTCTATGTTAAACATGGTCAAAGGTCCAATACTTGAGGCGAATGTGTGTGAAAATGCATGCAAGTCAAAATCCCAGGCTCCAACCTGCTCTGAACTCGTGTTCTTTTCAGTCAGAAAAGCAGGAAGATTGTTCGCACATGCCCACAAATGGACGTTCATTCTGTGGCTTTTGTTGCTAAGGTCCACAAGTTTGCGTTGTACGCTCACATATTGCAGATCAGATTTGGGCTCAAACATATATGGATGTACTGTATTTGAGAAGTTTCCATTTTGAGTAAAGAACGAGAAAAATAAATGAAATCCTTCTACTATTGTTTGTTTATGTAGCCTCCCGAGTGGTCGGAAGTTTGCCGAGGGGAAGTTTCTGGGAGCTGGCCAATCAGAACATGCTCATCGGGAGCAGGGCCTTAAAGAGACAGGAGCTAAAACGGACTGAGCCGAGGGGTTGCATAAAGGATAAGTACACGATAAATAAGAAGTGTTTTGAACTGTAAATCATGCAAAGATAAACCAAAAGAGCCCCAGAATATAAACATAGACCTGGAGATGTGCATATGTCTCCTGTAGCTGATAGGGGTCTCAGAGGTGTAGCTTACCCAGTTTTGCATCAGCTATGTATAGTCAGACGGCCCTCCTAACAACATTGTTTGGAGGTTTGTTGAAGTAACATGCTCTTACTTTTTTCCACTTTAACCATTTGGCTCACATTCTCTCTGTTCTTTTCATCTTTTAGCACCAACTGCTGCTTTGCTATGGGTTTTTTATATCCATTGATCACCTTTAGTTTCTCCTTGGTTTTAAGAGTTTTTACTGTTTTTGCTGACGTTGTGTTTTATGTGCAGACCCAGCCATCTGTAAAACCTGCTTCTTTTCCTTTTGTTCTCAAGACAGAGTTCATCCAGGAGGGACCGATCATGGTGACCAGTCTACTTCTTTCACTGAATGCATAAGTGTGTAGTGGGCTGTATTTGTCCCGTATACTCTAAACTTGAGTTTGTGTGTGTGTGTGTTTCATCAGTACTGCATTGTCCTTTAGTTTTGTGGGCTTCCAACCTCTTAATTTTCCCCCGACTTCACTAGGCTGCATCCCCAGCCTGGCTCAGAACTACTTTTATGTTGTTTTTTGAGGTTCTCGGTACATTGTAGAGTTGTACAACTCCTATTATTAACTAACCAATATTTAGTGGCACTGTGTTTAAATGGGTTCTTTTCTACCCAATTGACTCCTCTTGTGATTTTCTGGCCCTAGTGAATAAAGTGTCTTTTGTATCTGTGGAGACCTGGTTTTTGCTGCTTCTTTATCACATTTTAGTGTTTGTTTTTGTGTTAAAGGTCTTTGTGCTGAAAAATCTAATGCTGTTGATCTCACCAAGGCTGAGTTATACTTGCAAAGAAAACATGAGAAAAGCTTCAAAACAAAATGAAACCAAGAGACTCCAACAAAGAAAACAGGGAATCAGAATGTTTCTTAGGCCTTGTTCTCATCTGGCATTAAAATGCATTTTGGGTGATCCGATCACAAGTGGACACAGTTAAAGTGTGAAACAACAGAAGAAGAAGCTACAGCAACAGGCAAAATGGATTATCGTGGATGGAGTACACACAAAACACACTGTCTGATTTCCATTTGGCCCAAAGAGTTTTGATTTTGCCCATGCACCAAGGTCTTTGCAAACTTCTTTTTTTAATTTCTAGCAGACTAGGGATGGGAAGTGCATTGCTGCCTCCCGCCAGTTAAAAACAACAATGCATTTGGTCTTTGCAAAAGGAAATTATGTACGTGTTTATTTCCATATAGAGCAGGGAAGTGAAATCTGATCACAAGTGGTCACTCGAGATTCATGTGGAGACGCATTCTAATGCCAGGTGTGAAATGACGTACTTAGAGCTGTCCACTTGTGATTAGATCACCCAAGACACATGTTAATGCCAGGTGTGAACATGGCCTTATTTATGCATTGTACTGGTGACAACTAGGCCAGATGGCAATTTACAAGTGTATGGGGCAATTTTTCGCAGCTAGAATTTACATGAGCACTGTCACAATTATGATGAAAATGGATTTTCTCTGTGGTCTGAGCGGTGCCACTTTGCAGAGCACATTAGGCCATAAGAACCTCCTATGGTGTCTTTCGGTCTGTGAATGGCCGAGCAGCAGGTTAACACCGTCCACATGGAAAAGGCTGTTGCCAGAGTATTAATAATTAAAGAGGCTCTGCGTCTCTGTTCTTGCACCGTTCCCTCTCGTGATGGCCATAAGCGAGTTGATTATCCTTTTCAGCGTCGACTCGGCAAGATTATCATCTGCTGCCAGCTGATACAGCGGCCATCACATAAAAGCTTGCTTTCCAGCAAACTGCATCATTGCTCCCAGGCAATGGCAGCTTCATCAGAAAACTCAGCCATGCACCGTGATAGCTGATGATAATGCCTCCACACAGCAGGCTAGAGAAAGACTGCTTTCTCTCTTTCCTTCTCTCTCTCTCTCTCACACAACAATGTAGCAGTGGGCTTAAATATCAGTGTCATTATTTTCATTAACATATTATGAATAATACATGCATGCCTGAGGTGGCTTCGATCGACAAATTATTTGCCAATATGACGGTTGAATGTCTTTATAATGTTGTATATGAAGGCAATAAACTGGACATTTGGAAAGGCTTTCCATGAGGGAAAGTATAGGCCTTAAATCTTTCCTCAACCAGACTGTCCAAGTTCAAGCCCTAGCATTGGCAAGTCTAGGCTTCTGCAGTGTCTTTAAGCAAGGCTTTAATCCCTGTTAGATGCAGGATTTCTATAGGGATGGTGATCATGACCCCAGATCTCTAAAGGGGCAAAACAAAGAGAATATTTTCCCAGGATTGACAACAAAAGTCATATCTTTTACCACTGGATGCTTGCAGATCGGATATCAAATGAAGTGACAATGAGCAGTGGTGAAATTGAGACTGGGTCAAACAATGGGGGTCATTTGGTAAAGAGTCTGTTCAGATGCGGAGATGAGGGAAGTTCTATAGGTCACTGAGGTTGAACAGTGGTAGGTGGGGGCTAAAGTTAGACAGCAAAGCACCAGGAAACTCTAGGATAGAGTGCATAGAATACAAAGTTGATGGTATTTGTCTTCTTTAAAGGGCACAAATATATTAAAAGCTATTAAATAAGAGTTTAAGAGAAACTAATTGTGCCGTTTTATCAACAACAGTTTAAAGGGGACTGGGTTAAAGGTTAAATGGACCGGAGTTGTGGACTGACTGACAATGTCATCCCTAGAACCACGGTGGCTTAAAACTTAAGTCTTCCAAGTCGGAGGTGAGCTACACATTTTCACAAAACTTGTGAAAAACTTCTTGCCCCAAACTAGTGAACATGGGTATCTGAGAGAATATTTGCAATAGGCTCATTTACATCACATCTGATTGACAAAGATTGTCAATCAAAAATATCATTATTAAGCTAATTAGAGGGCAGATTTGGTTAAAATCCTAAAAACACTGGAAGTTACAAGCTGGAGATTTCATTCCCCTGCAAGTGTCATAAACAGTTTAAGACAAGAGAACTCCACATGTTTCTGATGCAGGCAGACAGCAGGCAATCTGCACAGGAGAAAGAATGAATGACCAATAATGAGTGAGGCCATTCTGGTGCTGATAGCTCAGCTTAATTTGCTGCTCAAAAACGTCCTCTAAGTCCTCCAAATGAAATGCCAAAATGCATTGGTAGTCTGTGCACTCCAGAACGAAACAGGCTATACATCAAGTGTTTTCTGATCTGATGCCTCTACCGGCAGGATGACATCATGTCTGTGCCTGGTTAGGTTTAGGGAAAGGTGGCAGTTTGGATTAAAGTTACAGTGTTTCTCCTATATTCATTTTTGCATTGGTGCACGGCAAAAGTATGAGCTCCACTGCTAAAATTTCATATGATCATTAACATCAAGGGGCTACTAATGATTTTCACTCACACACTGTGCGAGCACGATAACACCCTACGTTACCGTGGAATTGTTTTGAGTCATCCTTCTTCTCCTCATTCTTTAAAGGACATCTACGTGAAAGGTATTGTTACAAGAGTAGCGTAGCTCTGTTAAGGAATAGGGCAGAGCGTAACGTGTGTGTGTAGTGAGTGGCAGAGCGGAACAGAGGAAAAGGTTAGCAGTAAGTTGTCAGTACGGTTAATAGATGCTACAACTTCTCACGACCAAGAAAAGACTTCAGAATGGCCCTGAAGTTAGCAACAATGTGTTAGCCTCACCTGACCAGGCTCACAAAAGGTGGACTGACCTTCGAGGTGGACCAGCTATTCTTATTTTAGTGTCAGTCTCAGCTGCTCTTAAACTTCGGTCACTTGAGTGTAAATATATGTGTGAAGATCAAAAACCATATTAAAATATACATGGGGGTTATTTGGTAAAGAGTCTGTTCAGATGCAGAGATGAGGGAAATATACATATAACACGAATGCTATTATAGATATGAATTATAGCTTTGAGTTATAGATATGAATTCTGGTGACAGACCTACTTTGGTGGTCTGTGTTCTCAGAGATACTGTGAGACCATGTGAGGACAGACATGATCTGCTAGATGAAGAGATAACATGTCATGTTGTTGTTGAGCTGTAATACTATGTAGGAGCTGAGAGCGTCCTTTGGGAAGAATGATATGGCTGCACATTCCTATTCGTGCCAGATGTCCCTGAAGGGGGGCAGCTAACCCCTTTCATCTGTGTGCTTGGCTTACCCGTTATTCATGAAGCATGTGAGGCTTCTTACAACTGGGGCCTTTACTCTTTATATGGCCCTTTAATTTGAATGCCTGACCTCCCACAGCTGACAGAGATGTGGACACGAAAAATGGTGGTGCTTTCAGGGAGGCATGGATGGGAATGATTTTGACATTTGTTCAGGTGTTGTCCCATTTCAGCATGGATCAGTGTCCACCACACATCAATTTCACGTGAGTTAGATACAAAAGCAAACACGGCCAGAGGGGCTACAGCTGCCTGGTGCTCGAATCTTTTGGAGCAAGACCTCTGGACATCACAGTCCAGAGCACAAACATACAACATACGCTTAGCAGCTACACCTCATCTCTTCACTGTGCAGCCTCTGCTGCTCCAACAGGTTTATGGTCAAGCAATATATGGCGTATGATATATTTCCAACAGCGGCAGAGGCATGTGCAGAAGTTTTTTGCTCCAACAGAACCAATATTCTTTGAATCCTCTGTGGTGCACTCAAACTAAGACCAACTATGAGGGCGCCTCTGGGAGCTGGTACATATATGAGCCCTTACTTTTATTTCCTCACATGTAATCTAAGTTGAATAGATATGCTCAAGGCAATTAATTCAATAAATCAAAGAAAACATCTCTTTATATATTTATAAGTATTTAATAACATTATAACTCTTGGTGACATTGCATTAATTGGTTATGTATATCCTTTGTAAAGAATGACGCAGAATCATATTTACAATGGCAGAAACAACAGTGTGCTTTGGAATATGGAGTTGCTCCCTAGTTGCACATTTCGAGAGCAGAGGCTCAAAGTTACAGCTCAGAGATGTTTACTGCAACAGGCACAATAGGAGGAAGTTCCGTGAAGTGGAAAGAGATAACACCGAGATGTGTTTGACAGTTTGTTGGATTTCTACAAATTAAAGGGAACACACGGTCCTCAAGTGAAATAACAAGTCTGATGTAGGAAATGGACAAATAGACACTGTGAACAAAGATACAGAGCAGCCTTAACAGATACATACTGAGAGAGCAGCACAGTGGTGCATTCGGGTTCATATTTTTAACCCGTTGTGCTACTGCAACAGGATTAACTCATTTTGGTTCATTTAGCAATTGTTTTTTCTCACTCAAGTATGGAGTTAGAAAAGAATATAACGCAAACCATAAATATACAATTTTTATGTGCCTCCATTATAAAAATGGTGGAAGGTAAATTGAATTGATTAAGGTATAAGGTATGGTATAAAGGCATTATTTGTCCACATTGTAACAAAGGCAGTGAAAGACACTGTTGTTGCACAATACATGTGGCTGGCTACTGTGGTAGTTGTATGAAAACTTGTTGCTTAGGTGTTAATGTGTTTCACAATAATAGACCTCTTTCATTAAGTGCAGGTAGCCCAGCGTTTGAGCCCTGATCGACCTTAGTTTGCCTCCAGGCAACAGTTGCATATGATTACCATAAATCATTGTATGTATGTAAGAGACATACATGAATTAAACTCTTACACCATTGTATCATTTGCATTTCATTAATTATTTAATAGATAAATCACTTTAAATTGCTTTTGTATATGAAATGTGCTATATAAATACCCGTTTTGCCTTATGGAGAGTATTTTATCATAATAACTATGTGGCCATCTAATTTCTTCATCAATCCTCCTAAGACAAAAAAAATAAAGTGAGATCTCTCCCTGCAAGTTACTTCATCAGTCCTCATGGGAAATCCATCCTCTGCAGTTGACCCACCCTGACTGTTCAGGAGAAGTGAGCAGTTACAGCACAGCTCCCCTCCACTACAGGTCTGATGTCAGTTCCTCAGTCAAAAGCAATGGCAGAAATTTTCCCAACTCTAAAGGAAAGGTGGAGGGAAAAATGCCACTACTCCGAGGACCTAAATTTCCTCAGACCTAAAGATTTTTTTAGAAGCTTCCCTTACTTCAGACATCTCATCTGAATTTATGAGTGACGGTGGTGAACAATGGAATTTTAATGTGCTGTTCCTGTCTGTTATATGAACTGTGACGCACAGGCTAAATGCAAATGAAACAACAAGTTGAGAGCCCGTCCACTGAGCAGACTGAGTCGCACAAAGCAAGTCCTGCTGGTTTAAATGGTTCTGGCTTAATGAACATCGACTTAGAATAATCTTTACAGCCAGGTCGCAGGTGCACACTCCAGGCTACTGTTAACTCAGTCAATCTGACAAACATTGATCAAAGGCACTCAGGCTCACAGAAGTGTAGCACACATCTTATACAATACTGCTTCTCATAGGATGCAGGAGGGTTATCTACCAGAAACTTAACTAAGTGAGGAAAGTGGTCAGAAATTTGATCCCAAGAACGCTGACATTTTAAATCAAACATAGCAGTTTCATTCAGTGTTTCTTACAGGCAGCAGAGGTATTGTTAGCGGTCACACTATGTTGACCAATATACAGTATTTTCCCAATTCCAGGCCTGGTGAGGATTATTTTTTTTTAAAGATGACTGCTCAGTGCTGTCAACCAATTTCTTCAGGATAGCAGCCACCACATTGCAAAATGCTTGAGGGAAGTCATTAGCACAAAGCTGAAGAACTTAAGTTTGGCTTTAGAGTGGCTATTGAATTTTTAATTATCCTCTACAGATTTTGTTTTTCATATTTTTCATGAAGTAGACTCAACATGTTCTTGCTCATGGTCCAGTCTCATTGGGAATAGGTGAAAATGAAGATATCCCAATGATTAAACTAGTTATTGTTTAACCTTTAAGCACAATTAAAGGAAATCGTTATGTTTAATGAAATACTGGTGTGCTACTTTACCTTCTGAAAGGTTTTCCTCATTAGAATGGTCTCACAAGGTCAAGTATGTGTTTCTGCTCTGTTGACTATATGAGTTGTGCCTTTCTCATTAGACTTTTTTCCCACAGGGAAGATCATGTCAGATTTAGCCCTCTACACTAAAACTATGGCAGGAGCATTGCTTTTATTAAAGTAAATCCTGTTCTAATCCTTTAAGGAAGGATGCTGAATATTTTTTTTATATCTTAACTTACTGCTGATTATTCACCCTCCATGGAATTCTTTGGTTCATTTCATAATGCAACACAGAAGGTCTGGGATAACTCTCTATTTTAAGCATCATTTTGGCCAGAGTCTCACCATCACTTCACTACAGAGCTACTTGTCTTTCGCTTGACAAGGTGCATGCCCCAGAGCAGAGCACTGAGAGCTCTACATACTCTCAAGGAAACTGAAGGGGCAATGGCTCTAAAAAAGAAGCAGCAGACAAAATTCTGGTCAGAATCAAACTGTACGATGATAAAATAAAAAAGGAAATGAATTATGTTTCAATACAGACTCTACTCATTCTTTTTGCTAGCAAGATTTTCACCAAGATCAATACCATCTCCAAATCCTTTCTTAACAAACAACCTTTTTTTGTCCACTAGCCTGTTAGATTTAGATTTGTGATAAATATAATTGCATGGATGCTCCTTGATGGAGGTTGCCTGATCCAAAGCTCAAGCACACTAATTAGGAATGTAGGAATAATCCAATGCCAATATTAGGTTGCCCTGAGCACCAGCTCTGGATAAGCATTTGTGAAGGTCATCCCCCTCAATCAGCTCTGCTGGTTATCATGTCAGACCAGAAATCGTGACTCACAAGGCTTTCAGACTCAATAAACGTCTTAACCTGTGACTTTTATTCCTTTTAATTTAGAAAGAATAAACACATCACAAGGGAAACTACTGTTTGTAAAGTAAATTGAAAAAAAAAGATTCCCTTGCAAATAGGATTCTCTAAGCTCTGAAACTCCAAAGTGGAAAAGTAAATGGTGAAAAAACAGAATAAAAATCACTTTATAATCTATTTTCAGCAGCATGTATTTTATAATCATACATACACAACCTGCATGTTCTTTTAACCTAATGGGCATGTAGTGCTAATGGCAATGTCTTGTCCTCTTCATTTTTCTGCACCCCAATTGCTAATTGCTAATTTTCTTGTTGCCACACTCAAAATACTGTCACTTCAGATATATGATTTAAAATCTGACATTCACCTTAATGAATATTTCATTCAAGTACAAATTCAAGTATCAGAAATTGCAGCCAAAATCAGGCTTCATATCCTCTGATCAAAACACTGTTCTAATGATACTAATGATACTGTTAGGCCAGCTTAACCTGTTAATTAAACATTTTGAATACACAGTAGTTTATGCTAAAAACTGCTCTTATTTCACCAATTACTTTGGTGTTCATCTGACTCATCCATGTCACTTTTTCAGGCATAACGCCGCAGTTACACACTCCTCAGTCACAGCTCAGAGTCCCATAACCCAGAAATTTTCACTTCAATTGACTATGTTTGTTTTGAGGCACAACTAAATGTGCAACTGAAATAAATGTGAAGCTGTAGTGGGAAACCTGAACTGTAACTTTGGAATAAAAGGGACTCCACAATGTGTTACACTGACCAACAGCAGCCACCAAGCCTGGATACTGAAGCCAGTTTGTTGGCATCTTAAGCTGCAGTTTCTCTAATGGCCACTAGATGCTGGCTCTCAACAAAATGTGTATTGAAGTGACTGAGAAAACCCACTACTTCTATTTTGAAATACAAAGTCCATCTATTTTTTATACAGGATGTATGTATGTGTTAATGACAATTTAAAGATCATCAAGATTTTAAGGCTTGAAGAAAGGAAGGTTTCCATTTCTCTGCTGCTCTTGTTTCTGTATTGTACCATGTCAGTCACTACTGCCCCCCATACGGCAACACCCATAGTAAATCTTACACCCCCAAAATGTCCTGACATCTTTAAAGTATGAAATGTATGCGAATGAGAGGGGGCACTAGTGTAACAAGCTTCATAAAATGAGCAAAATGTCTTGGAATGAAAGTGAAATGCAAACTTTTGTTATTAATTTCATTGTTTTTTGTTAAGCTTTTCTTTTCTTTGTTCATGTATATCACTTCTTTCAGTGTCCAGGTTTAAGGGGGCTTTGACTATAATATACACCCTCAGACTGCACAGAAACCTGCATAGTAAACTACTACATACTATACTATTTTTCTACCTATTTTAGAGTAAATCAATGCATAAACACAAATAAGCTTAGAATACCCCGATGATAAGAATATTTAAATAGACGGTGAATAAATAGATGATTATTGAATAAGCAGAATAAGCATTTGAGGGAGCCTTTAGTGTCTGATTTCCATCCTTCTTGTAACGTAGGTAAGGCCATTCTTCTCCCCTACTGGGGCCTCATGCTGCCAGCAGCAAGAAAATGACAGAATGAGAATGAACAGCAATGCAGCAGTCTTTAAATTTCATAAATAAGCATATGTATAAATATTTGATGAAGACAATTAAAGAAAAAAGCTGTACTAAGTGAAAATAAACATCAAATTCTTCAAATGCTTTTGGATACTGAAGGACTCTGGTGGAACAACCATACACTTATTTTTAACCTTTAAGGTCAAGGTTAAACTTTGATTCAAAACCTACTTCTACATGTACAGTATGTCTGCATTTCAAACCTAATATACAAATAGCTGCTTGATTAGTCTGATCAACATTTTCCCTTTAACTGATGGTGTTTGTTAAGAATTGACTGCTAAAGCACAAGATAATGTTTTAGTGGCTTAGTTGATGACCTTGTTTACGATTTTAATGATAAATTAAAATTCTCATTAGTTGCCCCCGCACAAATCAGAAAAGGCAATTATTTGGCAAATCACCATGAAAAACTGCTGCAATTTGTCAGCTAAAAAGAAATTGCTGAAAAACTGAAGGACGGCGGAGGAAAACTACATGTTCAAGATCAAGTTATAATATACGATAATGCAATCAAGAAAGAGAGACAAGCCAATTTCTCAAAGAAAAACAAAATAATCCAAACATGCTTTTTTTCCACAACTGACAGTTTTTTAAATCCATCACCTGCTGTCAGTCTTTATAACAACTCAACTCTTAAATGTGAATTGCTTCATTTGTTAAAGAAAAAATAGTTTCTATTAGAGCCAGCATTGTAAATACAGACACTCCCTGGGAACTCCCTGCCCATGGGCCTCCATCTATGATGTCATCCTTTGATTTGATGTCAGAAGATGCCATCAGTGAAGTAATTAATAGGATGAAGTCTTCCACATGTGCTCTAGACCCCATCCCAAACAAACTGTTTAAATCCTGCTGCCATAGCCACTCCCAAGTAACAAGTATAATAAAATCCTCTCTTCATTTAGGCATCTTCCCCACAGCTTTCAAGAGTTCAATGGTAAAACCTCTCCCCAAGAAATCCAATCCAGATTACTCAGAGCTAAACAATTACAAACCCATTTCTAATCTACCTTGGTAAACTTTTAGAGAAATTTGTTGTAAATCAACTACTTGCTCATCTAACCAAGAAAGGCATTTTAGAAAAACTCTTATCAATTTATCAAGCATACCACAGCCTTGAGACAGCCCTGCTGAAAGTTATAAATGACCACAAAATTTTAATTGACAGACTTGAGAAATGGGTGAGTCTCTCTGACCATGTTTTAGCTTGGTTTCTGTCTTATTTAACTGGTGCAAAGGTTTTTGTCAGCCTGGTTGCTTATGTATCACAGACTCATGGTATAAAATATGGTATTCCTCAAGGAGGCATTCTCGGCCCAATTTTGTTTACATTATTTATGCTCCCATTTGCAAACATTATTAACCATCACCACGTCAATTACCATTTTTATGGTGATGTCACACAATTGTACATCTCTGTACCACCAAATGACCCCAACACACTAGATGCTCTCATTGCCTGTCTCAATGACAATAATGTATGAATGGGTAAAAACTTTTTAAAATTAAATGAGGAGAAAACTGAAATTCTTTTAATAGGACCCAAAGCAGCAAAAGAAAAACTGTAATCAATGCTTGGTGGTCTTAGCAAACAGGTTAAAACACAAGTCACAAACTTGGGAGTGATTTTAGACTGATTCAAATTTTAATTCTCATTTTAACATTAAAACATCCTTTTTTATCTCAGAAACATTGCCAAAGTCAGACCTTTTTTAATTCAGAGAGATGCTGAGATGCTCATTCATGCTTTTATTTCTAGCCGTTAAGACTATTGTAATTCCCTTTTTACTGGATTACCTAAAAAGTCTATAAGAAAACTACAAATAGTTCAGAATGCTGCAGCCAGTCTTAACTAAAGCAAAGAAAATGGATCACATCACCCTACTGCTTAAGACACTGCACTGGCTACCTGTATCTTTCAGAAATTATTTTAAAGTTCTTTTACTTGTTTATAAAGTTTTAAATGACCTTACTCCTCCATACATCAGAGATTTTCTTTCATTTTATGTTCCAGCTAGACCACTGAGGTCCTCCACCACTTCTCTTTTAAATGTTCCTTATGTGTCCCATAAAAGTACCGGTGAGGCTGCCTTCTGATTTTATGCCCTTAACCTGTTGAACACACTGCCTCTGGATATTACAATGGCAAGCTCTCTCAGTAGTTTTAAAAGGAAATTAAAGACCTACCTTCTGAATCATTTTATCCCTGGTATTTATTTTATTGACTTTTATTCTACTTTCAAAAAGTTATTGTTTTATTGATGTAATTTTAAGTCTGACAAAAATGTATTTATTGTTGTCTATTTTGCCTTTATAATATAATATATAAATAAAGTTGAGTCGAGTTGAGTTGTCTCTTGCCCCAGTTAGGCTGGATGATATATCGCTGGACAATTTTATTTTTGCACAATGTGTAAAATATCTACATTGTGAGGACTGTATTATTACAACATGCACAAAACATTACATTCATTCAAAAAGGAACATAGATGACAACTGGCTACATATGCTGTCTTGAATTACAACAGTAAACTGTGGCAAGAATACTTACAATTTGACTGTTGTGACTTCCGGTGGCTTGCTGGCTGCGGTTTTCTCATAGTGAATTTAACTGTCGCATCTACGAGAGGGACAGACTGAAAAAATACTGTAAATAGGTCAGCACTCTCGGCCTGTGTGTGTGTGTTTTATCTCTTGTTACAAGAGGTGAAGCCTCGGGAGTCAACTGAAAAGTGTACAAATTCTACTTTGTTCAGTCTGTACCTACTAAATGTGTAGCTAATGGTAGTTAACCATACAACTATACAGCTCAAGGTGCTTCACGTCATTAACAGTGAAAAAAAGAAAAGAAAAGAAAAAACCCTGAAAGATACAACACAACAATTACAAACCCATTTCTAATCTGCCTCGGTAAACTTTTAGAGAAATTTGTTGTTAATCAACTACTTGCTCATCTAACCAAGAAAGGCATTTTAGAAAAACTCTAATCAATTTATCGAGCATACCACAGCCTTGAGACATCCCTGCTGAAAGTTATAAATGACCACAAAATTTTAATTGACAGACTTGAGAAATGAGTGGGTCTCTCTGACTGTGTTTTAGCTTGGTTTCTGTCTTATTTAACTGGTGCAAAGGTTTTTGTCAGCCTGGTTGCTTATGTATCACAGACTCATGGTATAAAATATGGTATTCCTCAAGGAAGCATTCTCGGCCCAGTTTTGTTTACATTATATATGCTCCCGCTTGCAAACATTATTAACCATCACCACGTCAATTACCATTTTTATGCTAATGACACACAATTATACATCTCTATCGCCAAATGACCCCAGCGAACTGCATGCTCTCATTGCCTGTCTCAGTGACAATAATGTATGAATGGGTAAAAACTTTTTAAAATTAAATGAGAAGAAAACTGAAATTCTTTTAATAGGACCCAAAGCAGCAAGAGAAAAACTGCAATCAATTTTATCTCAGAAACATTTTCAATTTCAGACCTTTTTTTTAACTCAGAGAGATGCTGAGATGCTCATTCATGCTTTTATTTCTAGCCGTTAAGACTATTGTAATTCTCTTTTTACTGGATTACCTAAAAAGTCTATAAGAAAACTACAAATAGTTCAGAATGCTGCAGCCAGTCTTAACTAAAGCAAAGAAAATGGATCACATCACCCTACTGCTTAAGTACCTGTATCTTTCAGAAATTATTTTAAAGTTCTTTTACTTGTTTATAAAGTTTTAAATGACCTTGCTCCTCCATACATCAGAGATTTTCTTTCATTTTATGTTCCAGCTAGACCACTGAGGTCCTCCACCACTTCTCTTTTAAATGTGCCTTATGTGTCCCATAAAAGTACCGGTGAGGCTGCCTTCTGATTTTATGCCCTTAACCTGTTGAACACACTGCCTCTGGATATTACAATGTCAAGCTCTCTCAGTAGTTTTAAAAGGAAATTAAAGACCTATCTTCATTTTATCCCTGGTATTTATTTTATTGACTTTTATTCTACTTTCAAAAAGTTATTATTTTATTGTTGTAATTTTAAGTCTGACAAAAATGTATTTATTGTTGTCTATTTTGCTTTTTATAATATATTATATAAATAAAGTTGAGTCGAGTTGAGTTGTCTCTTGCCCCAGTTAGGCTGGATGATATATCGCTGGACGATTTTATTTTTGCACAATGTGTAAAATATCTACATTGTGAAGACTGTATTATTACAACATACACAAAAATGTTACATTCATTCAAAAAGGAATATAGATGACAACTGGCTACATGGCAAGAATACTTACAATTTGACTGTTGTGACTTCAGGTGGCTCACTGGCTGCGGTTTTCTCATAGTGAATTTAACTGTCGCATCTACGAGAGGGACAGACTGAAAAAATACTGCAAATAGGTCAGCACTCTCGGCCTGCGTGTGTGTGTTTTATCTCTTGTTACAAGAGGTGAAGCCTCGGGAGTCGACTGAAAAGTGTACAAATTCTACTTTGTTCAGTCTGTCCCTACTTGATGTGTAACTGATGGTAGTTAGCCAGATGTCTGCAGTTGTAGGGTGACATCAAGAAACATAAACAGCAGTGTGCAGATTTTTCTGTTTTATCTGTGCTGAAACTGATCATCAAAGTGGATGGTCATGCTGTCCTTAGTTGAAGCATCTGGTACCGATAGCCCAGGGTCGTAGCGGATAACCTGTATCTTTTTTATATGAATAACTGACAGCCTTGCAGGTGGTGCTGTCTTTGATTAAATCAAATGAAAATTGTAAATCATCCAAAAAAATAGATTTTATTTTTCGACCATACAGCCATACAGCTCAAGATGCTTCACATCATGAACAGTGAAAAAAAGGAAAAAAAAAACCTGACAGATACAACACATCAATACACCAGAATGAATCTGGTCTGTTTGAAATGTAGTGCTTTTATACCTCAAAATTTTACTGCATTACATAAGGTTTAATTGAAACACTGTTTTCAGCTACACTTCCTTGTGTTGGTCCTATAATCACACTAAGATAACAACAAAAGGAAGAATATAGTTTAATACATCAAAACATGTTACATTGGCAGAGTGATAAAAGAAGCAATTATCACTGTCATGTTGCTCATTGAGCTTTATTGTCGCCTCTTAGCGTGCACGCCCAATATTGATATCTCTATCCACCTTCATCCTAATTACGCTCAGAATAATAGCTTGCTGACACGTGAAAAGCATGGCCTTATGGGAGCACGATACTAAACATAGCCTTCAGGACCTTTCATAATTATCTTCTCGGGGCCTATAATTTACAACTAAGATTTGTATTGCTGTTCAAGGAGATAGAAGTGCACAGTCATTTACCAACCATGGGTTTATTTATATGCACCACAGGCAGCGATTTGCTTTTGCAATTTTTTTTTAATTGGCTTTGTGCATTGGCAACAAATCAATGTTCATCAATGTTCACTGTTCATCTTTATGGATGCTATACTGTTGTATCATCATGATTTTCAAGGCAGCTTCCCTTGATGTACAGTAGTAAATAATTCAGCAGGATTTTGACGGATACAAAATCCTTTTGCAATTGACACAAACGATCTGGCCCCTTTGAAGCATGGTTAGTCGGCTCATCATGCTTTGAAGACTCAGAACCTAGAGCTAATTGCCAGACATTACAGCTGACAAATGTTGTTAATTACCCTCATTGGAGTGTTTTATATTTGAGATAAAGTTGTCTTTAAGTTACCTTTGTCGACACCTTTATATCTCTAGGTACTATACAAATGTCCAGAGGCAGATTAACATGGATGCTCTTTACCAGAGATTGAGAAATTGAGCCAGCAAGTTACCACTACTGTAGCCTACTGTATTTGGCTAATAAATTAGGCTCACACCCCTTTTTTTAAGCTAACCGCCTGCACTGAGACCTCTTATTCAATGTGTTATGTAATATGTAAATTCATTTAAGTGTTGCTCTTTTGTCTGTGTCACACAAACTACATATTCGGAGTGAGCTACAGTAGCCACTGTGGAGCACCAATAAATGTACCTATATGACAAGAAACATCAGGGAAAGTTTTATTCCAAAATTTAAACAATTCATTTAACTGCTACTACTAAAATGTCTGCAGTTACTACCACGTTAACTTTGGAAGCAAAGTTAACTTGGTGAATGTCACACTGGTTCATTATGACTAAAACTTGCTGCACCCCACTTTCACAGTATGAAAGTAGATTGCAGTCTTATTGTAGACTTTTTCTACGTTAATTATTTTATGTAGCTTGCAAAGCATGATGAATGCCTCATAGCTCATTCAAGATGCGTAAATACATTTACTTTGCATGAATCTTGCTTTATGATTTCCTGATTGGCTGAAGAAGAGTTCCTAGGTTTTAAATTCAGTCCTTGTAACACATTTGTCAATGTAAATAAGTAAGTAAGTTAAGGTGAACATTTCCAAATAAAATTTCATTGTGAAACTGCACATGAGATCCAAGTATGGGCTCCAGGTTCTTGTAATAACAGGATCTTTTCTGTGGTACATAGATACTGTATGTTTTGCCTTGATCACTGTTAATACCCACAGGGCTACAATTCAAATGACTCTGAGTTGATCACAATCATACTTTCAGTGCAGTTCCTGAGAGCAACACTTGATTGAAAATGGCGTGCTGGGCTTCAGATTTGGAGCAGTCTGATAAGCAGTTTGCAGAACTAATAAGAGCTGAACAGCTCTGTTAACAGTTGTCTTGGGAGGGGCAACATCCAGCTCTTATTTCATCAGACCACTGATTGCAGGGATTAATTGACTCTGCAGTCCTGGCATGTGTCTCACAAGAGTGCCTCCATCACAATGTGGGAATTCTTGATACAGATTAACTGTTGCGTAATTGGTTTTGGCAAGATTTCATAACAGAGATTTTTAACTGACATCAAGAAACACAACTTTGAAAGGCTAAAAATGCTGACGACACTGCTCTGTATGGGTTATGAATCTGCCACTTTGTGTGCATTTAATTAACTTAACTTCTAACTAATAATTTCTCAAGATGTCTATCTGTATGTTTACAAGCATATCTAAGCTCTACATCACATGGTCAGCTTTGATGGTGTCTGAACCCACGGTTGGACAAATGCGGCAGCAGTTTCGGGCAAAAGACAGATGCTTTAATCTACCATATTCATGCACAGCTGCAATGAAAGTTGTCCACAGCCCCTGTTTTAGGTCTTTTCAAATGGTTAAATCTATTTCTTGCTTATGTTATGCAATTTCTGAACTTCTGAAGCATCAACATTTTAAAACCATAACCTTTAAAGGCTGACTGTTTCCTTTCAAACATCCGGGTCATTAGCCCAATACCCACCAGCCTATTGTTGCTGACACTGATGTTAAGTTTGGGAATTATTAGTGATACCATGGGCTAAATTAAATTAAAGAATGCACACTGCAGTAAATACAGTGTACTGCAACTCCAATGAATGCCCAGAGTACTGTATGTATAAAAATGGTGGTTGTGGGATATCAGAATTAAATGCTGAGCCTCCTGTAGGCTTTTCACATCTCTGAATGGAGGTGCCAACTTTACAACCCTAATGAAACACCAAGCCTCCTCAGGCCTTTGCCCTACTTTTACAGCACTTAAGACAGTCACATCAGGTACCCGTGTACTATTTTTACCTGACAGTGGAGTCGTTCAATCAACCGGAGGAAAATTAATGAAACGCATGGCATAATTGAAATGTTCAACTTGAAACTGTCCAGGGCAGTGGCCCAAAATGCAAGGCGCGGGGGAGGCACACACTAGTAGCAACTGGTGTTGGGGTCAGATGGCTGGTTCCATTTTGAGTGCCAGTTACTAAATACCCAGATTTTAAGCCCTGAGTCTAACAAATCTTTTATCTCCTCTGAAGAGCTATGTAAATTTGTAAATTATTTAGCTAAACATATTAGAAAACAAAGATCTGCAGGATTCATTTATCTTGCAAAACAAGAGTTCTGTGTATATCAATGTCAACAAAAAGACTTTTTCTGTATTTGTGCAGTCCAGTGGTGCCTCCCCCTAATCAGATTACAGGCAGTAAATAGATCTGATAGAGGATTTGAAAAGGATTATACCAATATTAGCACTATGACAAAAATAAAGACTACTTATTCATCTCAGTGATACCACAGAGGGCTCCGGCCAAAATCTGGTGATAAAAGTTGAACTCCACTTTGTAATTTTGCAACATTATGTACACAACACGTTGCAGTGCACATTTAAGGGAGAATTCCTTATAACGAGAATGGCATTTATTCTCCTTTATTCTCATTTATTATTATAAACTGCTGTTTTTGCATCTGTTAAGCCTCAAAATTCATGGATCTATTACTCAAACTGGACTTTCTGGATTGTATTTCATCTTCTCACCGCTACCTGATAGATAGGTACACGCCCATACTAAAGTAGTCCTTCCTTTTCTTTTTTTTTAACAGAGTGCTATTTTTGGCTTGAACGCCCACTAAGGAGGTTTCTGTATTTGCCAGGAGAGGACATGTGGACTTGATCATCACACCTTTTATCTTAGCCTCAAATCAACCTTTTTGACAGTTTCACACTTTTCTCTGTCTGAGTAAGAACCTGAGGGTACAGAATAGGTAAAATTTCAAAAACCTGCCAAAATTTTCAGATAAGGGGTAAAGGGTCATGTAGTTCATGTAACCACAAAAGTTTGGTTATCCAGTGGAAGGACGTATCTGACAGTACATGTCTGTGCCTTGGCCAGTGAGCAGACAGGACTGAGTGGCCCTCCCCCGGGGCTGCCACTCTTTGCCTTCCATGTCTGCTGACAGAAGAGGCGCAGTGGTGAAGCCTCTCTGCACGGCACCCCTGGGACCCAGGCTTGTGAACGTTCTGTCACAAGCAGTGAGCACCCACGCCAGGCTCAGTTTGCTGTGTTACTTATACTCCAACAAAGGCTTTAATGAGTCTATATATTACAGTTTTATCAGGAAAATATGGTCTATTATAAAAAAGGACTTTCTATTTTCAGAAATCTCCCACCTGCCATTTCAAAGAAAACAAGCGATCCATCCATTGGAATAATTGCAATCCATACTTTTTACTGGAGAGCAAAGACATCCAAATCTAAGCCACAATGCCTTTATAAGAATAGATCTGTAAAATAAAGCCAGTCAGTCCCTAAAGCCCCATCCTGTCTTCACCTAGGGCCCAATTAGAGGAGTTGTAGTGACAAGTCAAGCATTACTGGCCTCCACAGGCCAAAGAGATCTGCACTCTTGTTTATCTCTCATTTCAATTGTAGAAACCACATTAGAATTCTCCTTCAGCATGCTATTAATAAGTGCCACAACAATGTAAGCTGCATGGCCAATATATGTTCAATTAGGATTATCCGGAGACACAATTCCTTGGGAGTATAAAGTTCAAGTCTTCATGAAGCTTGTCAAACTGCACAAACTTCCATAAGGCTTTAAAGAGTCCGGATTTGCAATTAACTAAAGCGACAGCTAGGAGAACAATGCACCTACCCCAGCCATCCCCACCACAAAGCTTTTCCATTATTTTAACAAGCACAACAACATATTGCATGTTAATAGATTTCCTCTCAGTCCTCTAGAGCTCACCCTGCCTGTTGTCAGTCTTGTTGATTAACAGGAACACAATTAGAATTTCAGGGCACTATTTAACATTAGTATTCCTCATATACAGCTTAATGCACGTACATGGTCTTCTTAGTGTCACCCGCCTCCTTTACCTGGCTGTTTCATCTTCAGGGAATGTGTCTATTTGACCTCAGATGAGCATCATACTTAAACCTTTTGTTGTGTTAATTTGAGACGTGATTAGATCGTCACAAACAAACAAAGCCTTTAGCCTCTCTAAGTGATTCAAGAATATTAATAAGCAATACTGTAAGTGCATATGTTGAAATAGAAATGTTCCCTCTATTTACTCAATTAGACTCATTAAAGTAAATTATTACTGAGACACTATTAGACAGGGAAGCTTTGTTGCATGTCATATCCCTTTTTCTACCCGTCTGTCTCTATACTGTCAACTGTCCAGTAAAGACAAAAATACAAAAAATATCAACTAATAATTTGAGTTGTTTATCAAGCCAAACATATATGGTATATTATATAATTAAACTGGACCCTTGGTCAAAGTCTGGTGACATTTTATATTTTTCTTATTGTCAGTAAATCCAATGAAAGGCTCAAAACCAAGAATGAAATGATCTTACTAACAATTATTGTAGTCAAAGCCTTTTTTGCCATTGACTTGCATTGTTGTCCAAAAACTATTAAAAAAAACATTAGTGAGCCACATCGTAGCACTAGGTGATGCTCCTTCATTACCATGAACACACACTGTTGTTTATTTTGAGTCAATTCCATATATACCATCCTGCTGTGAGAAACACTCACTAGTGTACCAAATGTTTATTATAGTTTTTTTTTACGATCGGTTACATTCATGGTTCAGTAATGAGTCTTCAAAACACGTCACACAGTCAACACAACAGCATCAATTACGGACCAAATACTTTACAAACACAAACAACCAACAAAACTCTGGATCTGCAGCCAATTTTTCAAATGTTTACATATTCACTTGAAAAGTCTTCAGTTTATGTATGTAGGACACATTGTGGCCTTTTCTTTAATTTCATGGGATAAAACAACCCTTCTTTAATTTCAAACTGAGGAGGTGAGTGAATTCTACAGAGACATGGCTGAGTACCTGACCCCTGGACCCCCGAACTGACATCTTTCCCCAGTGGAGGTCTGACAACATGACAGACCAAAGTTAAACACTGTGACAAAATGGAGAAGGTATAGACCTCCTGAGAAACCATTTCTGACTAATAACTAAATTATGGCCTCAACTAAAAGCATAAATGACCTTTGGGGTCATTTGAACCAGGAGAAAGGACCAACAGCTCCACGTAACCATGGACAGAAAACTCCTTTCCTTATTTCCCCAAGACTAGAGTCATAAACTCTAACTCACATTCCTGGAGGACATTCATTGAGTCTCTCTGCAAATCTGAGCCAAATCTAAATTTGTGTGAATTAAATATTAATCATTATGTAAATCATGTAATGTTGTTTGTTATAAAAAAAAATCATAGAGAATGGTATAACTTTGATAACTATACTATCATCCATTGAAGAGATATTAATTTTTGATTTTATTGCATATTGTAACATGTGACAATACTGCCTCCATTGATAAGGTTAGAACTTCACATTTAATTTTAAATGTTAAGAGTTAATGAATGTTCGGTAACCATGCAATGGTATTTTAAAATCACCTACGTGTTTAACTTTTTCTCTAATAACCTTAAAGACAATCATATTTTAATAGTTAAATTAGATAAATAGTTGTATTGAAAGAATAAAGTTTCTGAAATAATAGGAATGTATAAAGAAAATGTGTGAAGAATTTCAGGTTTAATGATTTCTTTCATTATGAAATAATAGTCATATTGAATGTTTTGTATCATGAAGTAAGAGTTATGTTGAATTTATATTGTTTCTGAAAGTTTAATCTAATCACATAATTGTTGCTTTAAACTTTTATTTCACTATTAGATGTGTAGATGGTTTGAGAAGGTTTAATCAATGAAGGTTGAATGTCTAAACATCAGGGGAAGCATTAATATGAATGTTAATGTTTGGAATGTTGATAGGAACCATTTATTTATTATGAAATGAATGTATAATGCTGAACTGTTTTACTGAATAGTTTTACAATATATGGGTTACAATGACTACATTTACATACACAAAAAAATCCAGTTTTTGCCCTTATTCCGAAAAAGGAAATATTCCTACTAAGCTATTTACATGGCTAATGAATATTCCACTAATATCCCTTTTTACATGCAGAGGGTTTTCAGGGTTTCCCTCTGCTGTGGTGGGAACGGGAATCACAAGATCTCCCCAAGCAGCGAGGAGGAAAACATTAGTGAGCTGCTGCCTGATATTTATAAAGGTTAGGGTTATTGGGGATTAGGGATATTGATATGACTGATATTATAAATTTATAGTTACAGGTACATCCAGTATCTATTGTCAAAACCCGATTGAGACGCATATTCCAAATGCACTGTATATATGTCCAAAGAATGTTCCTAAAACCAGAATAACACCAGCATAACCCACGTCTTAATCAGAAAATGCTACATTCAGAATGAAGCCTAATTCAGATCATCCAAACAGAATATGTTGTTTACATGACCTTTCTCAAATTCAGAATATTGTCATATTTGGAATAATAGTGGAATATTATTGTGCATGTAAACATACCCAGTGTGACATTTAGTATCCAGACATAGTGACTCTGAGGTGTGAATTTGCGTTTATTGCGGACATTAAAGGTTCTTTATAGGAGGTGGTGCCCTGATTATACAAGGTTATATATTAATTATAGTAGATTAATTCCTGTATGTATGTAACATGAAAGAAAGCAGCCCTAATTCCAAGAAAAATACATGCAAAGGTCACACACACAGATTTGTTCCACTACATGTTTGCATGGATATGTTGGCTTATTTTCAATAGAGAGAGAAATGATTCAGACCACTTCAGGCCAGCTCACATTTCCCCAAGGACGATGGAGGAGCTTCCATTATTTTACTTTTCTACTGTTAAATGAGTACTGCTGTAAAAACCTAAAGTGGCAGCTTAAATGTACGACTGATCAAACAAAGGCCTGTTATACATGTGATGAAGACATCAGCTGTTGGTAGCCCAGTCGTTGAGGCATAATTCAGTGGATCCTGCTTCTATCCCCTCTCCTACACAGACATCCCACACAGTTATCAGACACTATGAATAATCTATTCAGAGCACTCCACCACTGTGATAATATGTTGGAGAGACCTGTCAGTTAATGATACACTTGTGATTCTGTGTATAAAAGGTTTACAGGTTCTTTTGTTGTAAAGCACTTTGAGATGCATTTTTGTATGAGAGGTGCTATACAAATGAATTTCCTTTATTATTATTAATATTATTATTATTATTGTTATTATTATTACAGACAAAAAATGCTTATTACAAGACAGCCATTTGGTAGTCTGAAGCTTTCCATCCATAAAGACAATTTCTTATGTTCTTTTAGAGTGGAAGCACCTATTTACATCAAAAGATTATGTACTAATATGCCATATGAACAATGTTAAGATACAGTGGAAACAATGGAGCCCCTTGACAACTTTTGAAAGTGAAAGGATCATTTTTTAGACCTGTCTAATAGCATAAACTATCATGTGAACCTTAAACCCTCAAAAAAGGTCATTGTAGCTGAAACACACATGCAGGTTTTCATTTTAAAGCTTTGTCAAATCCTTGCTCAGATGTTGCTGAATTATTTCAATTCTCCAGATTTCACCCTTTCGAATGTTATACTTGATTTTCTACTAATTTCTACGCTTATTGGAAATGTGGATCATTACCGTGCAGAACCAATCACACTGTCTCACCAATGGCCTCTGTTTCACCTGTAATGTTGCCTCGCTGACAATTTACAGCTCCAGACTGCTTTGATTTTCACCTTGTAAATTTTCCATTTTTGATTTACCAAGCTGAGTACCACTTAGTCATCAAGCTTAAAGCGACTGCTTATGTCTTTAATGAGCTAAGTGCATTCCCATTATAAGCATCAGAAGTAGAGAACAAAGCAGATAATAAGTATGAAAGTCATACAGCGTGCATGCTTCATTCAGATTAAAGGCAATAATACGACCTTGAAAGGCTTCCATTTCAGTGTTTATGTTATAACTTCTTAATAATCTTTTGACTTGCCAGTGTCTTTTTTCCCTTTTGCTTGAACTGCTGTTCATTAAAACTACAGTTTGTTAGGACTCTATGGGTGCTTGGCCAGCATGCCACAGCTCATGAAAGACAGAGCCCATTTTTGCAGTCTAACAAATTGCTTTTCCCTTTCATGTCTAAGATCCTAACAAACAACGAGAAGATTATGCAGCTTGTATATCATCTAAAGGCTCAAAACGCCTTTTGTTCACACTTAAAACAAAACCTGCTGCAAACTGTCCACATCTCCTCCTCTTTGATTTGACAATTTCCAGTAGGGAAGAAAGAGGGATATTCAAGTTTTCTAATTCAAATGACAAATGACAAAACTGCCAGGATGTTCAGAGAAAAAAGAAAGGCTCCACTCTTGTCTGTGTTTTTCATTGTATTCCTGCTCACAACAATATTAGCCAGTCAATGTGCCATGAAGATTGTATGAATATAAATAGATATTTTATTGAAATTATGTATTTCTCAAACATCTGTGCATGTTACATTCTGCACAAACATTTCAAGCACTGAAAAGCAGTTGAGCAGGTTTTCTTAGATGTTCACATTATCCTTAGACAAACACAAGATAGCAGTTTACAAGACTCTGCACCATCCTGGATAAATCATGTACAATTTCAGTAACATTTTTGTTTGCAACATGCTGGGGAATAGCTCGGTGTTTTAACATTGGACGCAGCATCAGTAGTAATGTTAATATCACTATTATCTGCTGTAGTTGTGGCTGTAGCTGCAGTATCAGTATTGATATGATGATATAAGCCAACATCATATATTGCAAATGAGGCAGCACATTTTCTTTCAGTATTGCATTCTCCCTGCAAAGGAAAAACACGCCACATTTCATCCTTTTTTATTGCACCTGCAGCTGACGTCTTCCTTCCAGTTGCTCTCCTCTTTTCAATTGCGCTGGGTGTCTAAATGCAGCAATTAGCCAAAGTCATTTACATCCCAGGGCTCTATATCAGGCAATACTTTTCTCATCTGATCACTTTTGTCTTTCTGAATTACACTTTAAGGTGTCGTATAAATGGAGGAAGCAAATTTGAGCACAATTTAATCGATTCTGTAAAAGATCCTTGGAGTCGTTTTAATGAAACATACTGTGGAATTAATGCTTTTGTCTTCTTCACTGTTTTCGTCCATATAATCTCGAGAAAGGTGAGGCAGGCCTGTTTTTCTCGGCTCAGAGAAAAATGTTTAACATCTCAGAGGAACAGAACAAACCCTAATTCGGGTGTGTTGCAGCTGAAGCAACTAGACGTTTAGCTTTGATGTTGCAGTTTTTTGGAACTGCTGTGCACAGACTGAATAGTTTACAGTGTATGAATCCCATCAAGAATTACAGATATATGACAGGCAGCAACCTCATGCGATTACTGTAGATTCCCACTCCAATCGAGAATGCCTGGAAGATAGTTTCCACCCACAGAATGTGGCGCTTAAACAGCTTTGTGGTGAATTAAAGGAAGTCGGAAATGAAACATTTCTTCATGAAACCTCAAATGAAAATTAACTGTTAAATGTCAAACAACAGGTGGTTCCCTTTTTCCATCCACCTCCACCTGAGTTTGTCATTGATCCAGTGGGGAACAATGATGTTGCATAATGACGGTGTTTTAATAAAGTGACTCAGGACTGCAAAAGCCCTTTATTGGCCCTTTTCAAAAGACTGAAAACATCATACAGAAACGCATCTGAACTTCATTTCCAACATGTATTAATTGTGAATGTTGCTATCTAAGTTAGGACACATTTTCTAATTCTATCTGCTACATTGCATTAAGCACTGACAGAGATCTCCACCCACTGTCTTTCATGCTTCTGTAGACCTACTTGAGGTCCATACTGTCCTCCAGTTTGAGGGTGTTTATCATGCACAGCGCGGCATGCTGTGGCTGGATGTCAGCTACATCAAGACAAAGATCTATAATATTGTGCGATGCCTGTGCCCTTGCTTGACCATTTGAAATCAGTGCTCTCATTAAAAAAGCAGATAACAAGCAAGAAACCTTTTCCAAATTCATCAACCTGGACAAATAAATTTCCTTTAGGAGGTTTTACGATATGCACAGCTTCAGAAGTCTGCTACCTGTTATCAGATTTTTCCTAACTGACAAACTGCTACGTGTCACCTTTATAAAGATCATGGCACCAATGAGATGCAAGCTTGATATTTAAATCATGGCAGCCCCATGAATGATGCCACAGACCTATAAAAAAATATAAGCAAAATCTTATACAGTTAGTAGACAAAAGCACAGTATATTTTAGTGCTGTAACAATTAGTCGATGACACAAAAGTACAACAAGCTATGTCATAGCTTAAGTAATTTCTAAACAATACCCCAAATATTCACTGGTTACAGTTTTTCAAATGTGAGTATTTGTTGTTTTTCTTTGTTTCATATCACTGTAATCTGAATTTCTTCAGATTGGACCTGTTGATAGAAAAAACACCTGATATGAAGATTAAATCTTGGGTTCTGGTAAATTTTGATTTGTATTTTTCGTGATTTTTGGACATTTTATATCAGAAATAATTTATTAAAAACAGATTACTCAGTGATGAAAATAATAGTAAATATAATTACAGGTCAGAGTAAGTAATGCAAAATTTCAAAGCTTATTACTTATTTACAAATTACACAATAAATACAGAAGTAATTCTATACAGAATTCTGTGCAGTAATTTTTGAGACATTTTGGACAACCTGAGCAAGTTTTTACCACTATTCTTAGAATTTCATATACTCATGATATAACACTTCAAGTGAGCTCAGTGGCAGCTGGATGGTTGTAGTTAGGAGAAGAGAGTTCATTCACTTCTTTGCCCACTTTTTTCAAGATTATCTGAGGATTTACACCAACAACCCCCTTGTCAATTTCCTAACTTTTAGGTCCCCACTGTGGTGCTTCAATGAATATGGAGGAGGAAGTTATATGTTGAACCTTTTTGCTAAATTACAAATGTGCTATTAAAAGACTTTGGAATATTTTGCATTTGAAAATATTAAATAGTTTCTTTCTGATACGACTGAGTAATACATTGGGGATTTTTTCACACTACAACAAGCAGAATTTACTGGGCCAGCAGCATAAACTAATAAGGGAATGTTTATCTTCCAAAGGACATGTGTCATTTAAATTTAGGCACAACTTAATATGAGGACAAAGCAGAGGAAACTGCTGCAGGACATACTGTTTTAGTTAGCTCATTAATTGGGTGGCAATTATGGAAACAAATCTTCCAGGCTGTTCTGTTTTCGGCAGCTGTACTGTTTACTGTATTGCTCTTGGATCCATTAATGATAATCTCTTCGGTTCATTTTATAAAAAATATAAAACAAAGTATAAAAAATGTAAAAGATGCTCCAAGCATCAAGATCACTTAAAAATGTTCATTAAAAATGTTGTGGTTTGAAGCCCTTTGCTTTTTCAGAAGCAAAACATTTCTTCGTGTTGTCAGATCTGGCACTGAAAACATCTTCTTCTATCTTCCAAACTCAATACTGATCATCCGATCTACAAAAGTTTAAGAAATGAAGTAGTCCTGCAATTACACAAAGCAAAAACCTCATATCACACAACTTACAGTAGACGCCAAAGGTCACAATGTATCTCTCTGGAAACACTTAAACAATTTACCCAACAAATCATAGAGTCGAAAAGGAATTAAGGAACTGAAAATCAAAGATAATGTCACCATTGCACATGAATTTAACACATGTTTTATACAATCAGTGGATGAACCGACACAAAATTTTGATTCTCCAACTACAACTAATAACACAGTAGCGATAGAATCACCAGATTCCTTTCATATCCAAAAGGTCAATGAAGCAAAAATTGCAGAGGTCATTAAATTATCAGATTCTAAGGCAAAAGACATATATAATTTGGATACTTGTTTCATTAAGAAATACAGTTCTATATTGATAAGGCCTGTGACTCATCAGAAAATTCCCAAATAACTGGGAAAAGGCAGTCATCACACTGGTCTTCAAAGCAGGGGATCATGATCTGATATGCAATTATCACCCTATTTCTACTCTTCCTGTCCTGTCAAAGGTACTTGAGAAGGTTGTGTCATCGCATCTAGTTGACCACTTAGACACCAATCAACTCCTTCATCTGCAACAATTTGGTTTTAGACCAAAATATTCCACAGAAACTGCAAAGTGTTCACTCTCTGTGCATCAGTTTCATGCTCTGTATTGGAACTATGTTAAATTGCATCGTCCCTATCAAATAAATAAATTCAGATGTTTCTGTATTATGATTATAAGTGACTACAAGTACAGTTAAAACGTACAGTTTCAAGTAGCAAAACAGGAAAACAAGAAGACATTTTTGGAGTCATCAATTAAGTATCATATAGATAATGTGGTTGTTGTTTTGCCATCCACAATCACTTTTGATACTGTACTTAAGAGTAATGTACTTAATGCTTCTGCCTAAATGCCCCTAATAAACTCATTTAAAGATGAAAAAAAATACTTGCATTTGTCTTTTTTGTGTAATATCTCACATCATTCTAACTTTTGAGACTTTCCACAGATTATTTACCGCTGCATGAAAATGCTGATATAATGTGGAGGAGGGTTTTAAGCAGTTTCGGTCACTGTCATTTCAAGACAAATTGTTGTTCTTCAAAGTAACAAATGGAACAATTTTGTGCCAGCTCTCACCAGCCCATCAGGCATCGATGATGAAAGCTTAAAGATGGCTTCATTCATTCACTTAAGAAACCAGAGTAAAACTGTATTTACAGACAGACAGTATGCTCAGCAGTGATATGAGGCTGTCAGACTTTCCTGTTGCAGTAAGATTGCGATGGAAAGAATTTGTGTGTCTAAATTGTAAAAGCTTATTTTACACTCACATAGACACATACAAAATACTTATATTCTTATCTACTGTACATCATACTTCTTGTGTAAAGACTCACACTATAATACTTTAAAACTTCTATACTAATGGAGAACTGCTGTACTTGCACATATGATGTATTTGTGACTCACCAACAGCAGCAAAAGTCAGAGCAATGCATCAAGTCCAGATGCAGCATTTGGATTCAGCTGTGGACGAGGTGGGACACCGGTCTCAAAAGTTTAAAAAAAAAAAAAAAAAAGGAAATCCACAAAGGCCATACAAATGACTGAAAGCTTCTGCTGTCACAACACAACAAATAACCCCGTTCTCTTTTAGTAATTTCTTATTTCAGTATATACTATACATCTGCTGCATTTGTTTTTACATTTTTTAGGCATCTTCACACTGTACATGGTACACTGAATGCTGCATTGTTGTTAAGAAAATAGGAAAGATGAGAGGATAAAGAAGATTAATATGGCGGATTTCAACAAACAAAACATACTTTTGTGATACATATGTTGAGTTTTATTTCTCTGTATCTGATTTATGTGAATAAAAAGTTGTTTTGGTTTGATTATTTTATATTAAGTTACATATTAATATTGTGCTGTACCAACCAATGCATTTGTTATGTGAATTACTGAGTACTGATATGATATGAGTTCATATTTTGGCCTGTAGGCTCTGCAAGCACCAAGCGTAGCGCAGCAGAGAGTCGCAAACATCGATTAATAAACTTCACTCTGACACTGCATTAGATACAATATTGCATTAAACACAGAGCCCAACACCAGCTGTTCTGTGGGATCCTCTGTGTGGGGGACGGTTATACAGCAGCAGCGTGGCTATTCCCAAACAAAGCACCTCCAAATATTGCAGGGAAATGCTGGTGAACAGAGGTGGATAAATCTAAACACTGAATTCCAATTGATAAGCAGCAGCAGGGGAAGAAATATCAGTAATGTTGTTTTTATCCACTTTGCAGCAAGACAACGGGAGCTGCACAAAAAACAACAGCAACAACAAAGAAGGGGAATATGTCATTTCAGCCCAAAACACTTCACTTTTTAATACTTCAGCTTCACCAGGATGTAAATAAACAACATAAAAGCATCGTAACACATGTTCCAAATAACAACTAAAAGAGAAAAAAAGCAAGAGTATTTCACAATTAACATAAATGCAGCACAAATTAGCAGCCAGCAGAAGTAAATGCATTTCCCAAAATCAACACACAACACAGATGTGAATAAAACCTAGCCTTTTAGCTTACTCTAGCCTTTAAAGCACACTGACACACACAAGTTAGCAAAAAAAAAAAAAAAGAAAATTGTAAGTGCACTTAGCTTGCTGAAGTGAAGCTTTGATCTCCTCTGGAAAGAGTGAAGTCCAAACTTGCAGACTGCAGGAAAAATCTTGGTGTGAAGTCCAAGTTTAAGGCCAACAGTTAATCTGAAGTGTGGGAAGCACAACACAAACATGATTGTTTCCTCCAAAACCTGACTTGCTTTAAAATGCTACATGTGCAGACCGAAGCAATGAATAAGGCCTTGACAGAGCAATGGGGGGGTTGGATGTACTGTATGTGCGTACTGTGAGCACTGAATTATTTTGCAGGCTTTGCTCCATCAGTGTAGTGTTGTTATTGCTACACAAGTCTGAAGTAACACAGAAATGTCAGAGAAAGCATTACAATAAATCCATTTTTTATAGTAAAAAAAGGAATAAATCACAGCAAATGGAAAAAAAACTTGCATGTTAAAGTAAAATATTATATGCAACCTAAATGTATAATACCGAGCAGATTCAGGAACATGACATGGCAGTTAAACAGCATCTCTTAAATGAACTTAAATCCGCTTAAGACTTAATCTACAGCTTGCTCTAAGACTTTTTTAGTTAAAATACTCAATACATGAACATACAAAAGCAACAGGAAGTTGCAACCTACCATGCTGAGGCATATTGTCATGTCGACTCTAATAGATAATGTAATGTGGTAGAAACCTGGTGCACATTTAGGTTCAAAATTGTTTTAATTTTGAACTCAGCAGCTCAAATTTGTTCAGTATTTTGCATTTTAATGGTTTTTTTTCCCCATTTAATCTGAGCCTGAAGACTCTTGTTTTCCTACTTTCAAATGAGCTTTAGTTGCTTTTTGTTTTCCGTGTTTCCAGCTCGTTTCTCACCAGGTTTAAAAGGTGACGGGACGAATATAAAGCAGTTATTATGCATATCAGCATGCCTTTATTTGCCAAGTTTGTAAATTTATTATTATAAATTATCCTTCCACTAACTTGTGACTCACTTTAATCATCCTTTAAGAACTACTGAGGACTGCATATTGACTGAATTACTGTTTCAAGTCATATCTCTTTAATTATAGCACAATAGCCATGAATAAAGAGACGCAATAACCAAATGTTTCACCATGAAGGCGCAGATACTATGTGAAAACACAGAATTTTGAGAACTACTTGTTATTGAAAAAGTAAATCTGTAGCATTATTGGATTTGGTATAAAACAATGTCATAATTTACCACACCGAAAGGAGCTGGGGCATGCTTGAGACAGCGAGAACCTAAATAACAGACTCCCCCAGTTTTGATAATCAGCGATAACATGGCCATTGCCTTCACTGTAATGGCTGTACATGGCAGTTATTCAAATCTATCTCTGCAATATGAGGATCAACACCTCATAAAACTCAACTGAAATCACATAAAGAAGGAGGAGAATCACTATTTTGTTAATTTTACTATGATGAGACTATTGCCCTGCAGATGAGTTACAGGTTTCATTACATAATTGAACAACCTTGAACATCTTCTACCCACAGAGGATGCTGGGAAAAAAATGGCTGATAATGGAGTTATGTGATGTATTTGTAACATGTTGCTGCTCATGAACTTGTTGTGGCTCAGTCTGAACTCCCATGTCTGAACTTCTATTGCCTCAAAATTCATAAACTGTAGAGATAGAAGCTATTCAAACCAAAACAAATAATGCAATATTACAATTGACCCAAGTTTAATTATGTTAAATCCCCAAATATGCAACCAGGAAAGATTTTCTCTCAGTATGATGGCTGCTGTTATAATCATACCTAAAGCAGTCATCATCCGCCCTCAGACATAGATAATGTTTCTTGCTATTAGTTTGTAAAAGACAGAAACATGTGAACGGCACAGAAAGACTGTAATGACTAGTCCTTAGATATGCATTTTAAATTATATCCTTTGCACGGTGAAATAACAATACATAATATTATTTTGATGTGTAGCATATGTTTGGCTTTTACAGTGTGCAAGTTAACAACATCCTGTATAAGCAGCCAGTACCACAGCTTAAGCCAATACAGTACCTTAGTACCTTAAATTGCAATGCCACCAACAGCCGCTAGATGCTGGCTCCAGTTGACTCCCATTCAAAATGTGTCAACTTCTCTCTAGAAATATCAAGTCAATTATTTTTTTCAATAGGTCATTATGGTCTTAATAGCTAAAGTCTAATAAGTGTGCTGGTAGTCATTTTGGAAATTATTGCTCCTTTAATAGGCAAGGCAAGGCAAGTTAAAAGTATAAAAGGCATCAAGACAGAAAATGAAAGCAACACAAGGCAATGTAAAAAGACATTTAAATGCAATTAAAAAGTGTTAAATTGGAAATAAAAAGGAGTTAAAATATAATACGATGGATAAAATAGGAGAATAAAAGTTACAGTGCAGTGTAAGATACTAACCCTCAAACTTGGTTTCATAAAAGGCAAACAGAAAAGTCTTCAGGTGTGATTTAAAAGAACTGAGAGTTGCAGCAGGCCTGCAGTTTTCTGGGAATAATAAGGTTTGAAGACATATAGTAGCTTTGATGTCTGCCCTGTGGGCGTTGATTGACAGCTGTGATTGACAGTTTTCTCACCTGCTGCTGAGTCGGACTATTGTCGCAATATTTTAGTAAGTTTAATGTTACATGATTACGAGACCTGCTCTGTTACACAGTTTAGCTAAAGTAGCTAACATTAGCCCAAGTGTGCACAGGTCAGTGTTCCCAGTAATCTAGTGTTTGCTCCGTTTGTGGTGGCAAGGCGTGTTTCAAATGGAAAATGGAAAAGGCGGCTCCGGTCACAAGCAGCAACTCTGGGCTTCAAACCGGCTCCAATGCAAACCAATGGGTGCTGTCACACTTGCTACGTCCATCTTTATATACAGTTTATATGGTCCTGGACCAAAACTTTAAACCTACAGTCACTACATAAAGTTGATATGGCAAACCTATGAGCAAGCACTGCCTTTTTTATACATATTAAAACTTATTTACACATGTTTCTATTCACCTGATAAATGTAAGTCCATTATTCACTCTCTTTATAGCTCTGTTTTGGTGTACACCTGCATCCACCCCCTGTAGTTCATCCATACAAGCGACACCTTTCTCTATGCACGGTTATTTGATCCTTTGTTGATTTAAAAATATTAACTAGAGCAGCTTTAAATTTGAAATTGAGATTTGGGCAATATGTGGATAAAATGTTGTAAAAGCACAGCCAGAACAGTCAACATGTGCAGGTTTAGCAGACAGTCTGCAGCTCACTGCAATAAAGGTCACCAGCAGATGTAACCTACCCATAGAAGCTTTAAACATGCCATTAAACACACAAAGCCCCACTCGTTTACAGCTGCTGCCAAAGATACATGGGATGAGTGCCTGACTGCTGACCTGAATTAGCTGTTTGATGCCTGTGGGCTGTGCCATGAGAAAAGGACAGTCTGTACTTTGAAGAGTGACTGTCAGTCAGTGAGCTTCACACCCGCTTCAGGTGGAATAGTGTTAAAGAAACATGTACATATCTGCAGCGAAATGGATGAATACATATGCAGGAGGGTGAGATAGGGTGAGGGACATGAAAATGAGGTGTCAACATGAGTCCTGACATGTCGTGGATATTTAACATTTCTATATCATGTATCAACTCAAGTAACACTCTTGAAACTGGAAAAAGTGGGGTAATGTATCAATCATAATGAATAACCCAATTATATATAGATATCGGTGAATAAATCTGTGCTCTGATTACGTCATACTTTAATACAAAAATGATTTTCACATCTTAAATAATAATGACTGTCTTCAATAAAATATGAGCAGAAATGTCCCGAGTGCAAACTTCAGCCGTCTCCCAAGGTATAGAAACGCAATTAAGGTGAAACACAAAATTGCTCAACCAGAGTAGATTTGTTTTTGTCTCTCCCACTCTTAGACCGGCCTCGTGATGATAGGTTTCACATCCCTTGTCACTATGATTGCGCTTCCAGTGTGATAATAGAGAATAAGCTAATTTCAATTTTGCCATGGATAATGCCATCTGATTTTCTGCCGCTGAATCTCAACAAAACATCTATCAAAGTGTCCACATAAATCATCACAGACAGGGTATTTGAGAACAAATGCGCATTAAAATCATAAATGCAGAGTCACACGGTGCTTTGGCTGTGCACTGACTCAAGTTCAGTGACAACAGACCCACATTTGGCACCAGATCATCAGTTATATCTCCTTCTACTTCTATCAGTGTCCGCTATTACATTTATTAATAGTGACATTTCATTCCATTTTGCATAACTTGTAATTGCTTTCTGTGCAACAATGTAAACAATAAATAGAGGTGCACAGAACAAGATGGACAGTGGTATTGTGTGTGTGTGTGTGTGTGTGTGTGTGCGGGCTTGTGTGTTTCTGTTTGTGTATCTGCGTGACCACCCAGGCGGACCACTGTAAGCGCTGTGATGAGAAGCAACGTTCAGCTACATGACTCACGTATTTGGATGAACACACAGAAATGAAGATTTCATTGAACGCTGATGCACCACTGGCTTGGAGACAGATTTCCTGCCTCATGAAAACACACAAGACTTTGGCCAAGAATAATCAATGAGTGTGCTCTGAAATTTCTGACTTGAAAACCTGCTGGTGTCCTGTAGAGGAAGAAGCGGTACTTGTGGAACTTACTTTCATTTCATTTTGCAGTTTCCAGTGGATAACCAATAATTTCTATCCACACTCCTGCTGAGATGATGCGGCTATTTGCCAGTTCAGCCCTGCGGTCGACCCAACTGTCATATTGGAATGTGCCACTGACTGAGGATGCTCGATACAGTTTTCCATGATAAGAATGTGTTTGTCTCGAGTTTGTCACTGAGTTGTTAGAAATATGAAACGATACAGCCCAGTCTCCCTAGAAGTGATTGTATGTCCATATTGGGTGATTGTGCAGTATACAAATGACTTGAGCCCATTCGTTTTTCCCAGATAAGGTTACGTGTCTCGCAGTTGGTGCTTCTAAGACTTGAATCTGCATGAAACTCTCCCAGATAAATCATCAATACAAATGATTAAGAACTGCATTAGAAAATATATGGTTCTTGAATAAAAAGAACAAGCCTGTGTACATAAAAACATGGAGGTAGACGTTAGCTATGACTCCCTAGATGCATTTCCACAAAAGACGTCCCATATCACCAAGCTTAAAATTCTGTTACGTGTGTGGCTAATGTCGAGCGAAAGCTAAATATTACAGTATTGAGAAAATTTAAAACACAATCTGCAGTTTAAATCGCTTCACTTTTAAATTTTGGGTCAATTGTAGATGAAAATAAGTGTGTATTCCTTTACTTTACTTCTTTTTAAAAATATTTAACCATCATGATAATCTTTCCTTAACCTTAAACCTGCATTAAATAATTCATTGGCCGCTTTGTGGCAGCGGAAACAAGTTGTGAACACAACACTGACATATCTTAACCTTCTAAGTTGATATGGCGAACTCTGAAAAGTTTGCCATATCAACTCTGAAAACAGCTGCCTGCTGCGGCCAAAAACAAGCTATTAGAGCGGTGAGAGTGAACCAAAACAGTAAAGTTACAGCTGAGCAGTTTAACATTGAGCAGAAACTTCCTATAAAGCTCTGTAAAGCCGAGAGGAGCTGCAGAGTCGGATGATACATGGTCATTTGATACACTGAAAAATATTGATTATCACCACTTTGACCAAATGTTTTAGTTGCCTTAACCTCTCCTATGTGTCCTGATCACTTAAAAGCTTTTGATTTAACCAATTCATTGTTTATCATTCAAACTATCTAAATCTGCTGGATTGGCCTCCGTATGAAATACATCTGTTTACTGCAATACTGTAATGATTTGTCAAACCAACAATGTAAAAACGACCAGTAGCTGTTTGTTGTTTCGTTCTACTGAGCCTCGACGCAGGCTGACAACTGCCCTGCAAGAATAGGACTGGCTCAGGTGTGTGCGTGAACAGTTCAATGAGGGTGGTGATACAGACCATGCGTGTAAATGTACACAAAGTGTGGAGAAAAGGTTGACTCGCCAGCTGTCATTTCTTGCAGCTGAACATTGTGTTTTCAGATTTTTCTCAACATTGTGTTTTACTTTTGTTTCTCATCAGTATTCGCTATTTTCCTCAAGTAAATGTGAAGCAAATGGGGCATTATTGACTGAAAAGTCCAATTTCATCACTCTGCAGTAGAGCAATTGTGTTATCACCATGACTGCAAGCTATATAAACTTTCATTCTTGAGTAATAAAGCTTCAAATTAATCAGGCAAATCGTGTTGTTGTGCTTGCTATCAGTGGCCCAGGCTGCAATGTTTCATCAACACACGGCAAGCCTATACATGCTGCTTTCCAGGAAAGCACAGCCGCTGTTTGGAAACAACTCAGTTTCCTCACATTCTGAATGAGGGATTGAATGGGGCTTTAGCAGAGTTCTCAACAATGTAGCGTAAATTGAAGCTGTGGGGCCCAGAGGATTCTGGTGTCCTCATTCCCGCCTCAAATGGTCACATCTGATGAACAGAAAAGAGTTGAAGCCATTCCTTAAACAGACAATCGGGCTAAAGGCGCATCACAGTCTACAACCCTATTCATGAAGGTCACAGTACTGAAATACACAAATCTGTGAAACTGGAAATTGCTACTGGTGTTTCTTTATTGTGCCAGATGTAAAAGATTGGTTTTACCTTTCTTTAAACAAGGTTCTGTGCTCAATAAGGGAAGACCAAAGATTCAGAATGATACTTTATAGGCTAGTATTATTATTTAAATAATATTTAATAATAACTGCAAAGCACTGACACTTCCACAGTTGTTCAATTTTAAACAGATATCACACTGTATGCAGCTACACATCTCTGGATACATCTATATCCCTGTATAAAGAATCAAGCAGTAAATGAAAAGCATCAGTCACATCAGTAAGTACCTGCAGCGTTATATTTTGGCCAGCTGTAATAATGTTCTGATCCGAAATGGCTCAGTAACTAGGAAGCCTGTCAAAAGGTAAAATATATGCCTCTTATTTATGGAACATCAATAATATGGACATTCTGTCTGCAACTTGCTCCTTTGATTAACTCACTTCATTCGGATCTACTCTCATGGGCTTGTTTCAGTCCCAACTTCAATCGATGCCCTTTCTGTTTGTTAAACAGTCACATGATCCTGAGATGTATTTTTAGCACCGGCAACATAATCATTTATTGCATTGCCATGCTGATTCCAGATTATGTGGTAAATTCCTTATGTCTGCTATAAAATGTGAAAACGGCAGCATCAGGCGTACGGAGTTGGTGTACATTAGAATGTGGATTATCACGTTTTTTCTACGGTCAGACTTCGTTTTTTCCACTGTGTAACAAAAGTGCCTTCATAATTTACTATATTGCACTGTTATTCAAAGCTTGACTATTGTGTTTCAGTTCCCATTTCTGCTTGAATCTCCACTTTGACGTCTTTGTAGTCGACTGATGAACTACATGCCATCGCAATAGAGAAGAAATAAAGCGGGACAATTACTTTGACAAGCTCTCTTCATTAAAAAGAAAATCCTCCCTTTATCAGAATTGAGACGCGTTATTCCCATGACTTTCAGACTGAGATCACTTCATAATGATCCAGTTTCTTCAGTGTGAATGCGGACCCGCTCATCTCTCTTATAGCTGAAACAACAGAGCCACAAATCTCATGAGGACTGTTAAGCTGCTACACTGACAGTGACTGTCAGTTACAGTTAATGTGATAGATGGATGCAGCCTTAAGAGCAGGATGAGAGGCCGTTTGAGAGAGATCAATAACTATCATTTTGTTTTTACCTAAGCTGGACCCGAGGTGAATAAATGTGTTTTACATTGCCCCAAATATGTGAATGGCTTTGGAATTATGGAAATGTAAAGAAAAATGAGTCTACATATGGCAGCAAAGACTGATGCGCCAGCAGTGGAATTGGATTAAACTTTTCAAAATGTCTTGCTAGACATCGGTGTTCTGGTCTCCAGCAGTGTGCCATCAAATCTGCTGGAGCAAACTGACAATAGACCTGCATTGATCATTTATTCAGGCAGACAAAAACAGGGCCCCTCTCAGCAGAGGTCAAAATTTTTGCTTCATTAGTCATTTTTTTGTTTTCATTAATTCATACTAAAATCACATCCCCCGTTGAGAAAAACAGCCAGTTGTTCAACACGAACACAAACAAAATGCAGCAAAGACTTTCTTCCTAACACGGTCGATTAACTCTTGCATGATTTAAAGGAAAATCAGACAAGGAACGGCATTGGTTTTTGACTGCTAATAAACAGCTTTTGTGGATGTTTACAACAACAAAGTGACTGAAGATTTTAATGATTTGACAAATTTATAATTATCTTCCAAACTATTCTTTAACTAGGCTATTCAATAAACTCTAAAATGTAGGTGCTATTATATGAAGTTTCATCCAACAGCAACTGTATTTTCTTTAAGTTATAGCCTACAGGTTGATTTTAGTATTAATATTCATTGGATCATTTCTATGGCAGAGGAGAAATAATTATGAATATAATGCAGGTATTCTAATGCATCACATGTAAAAGGCAGAATGTCACAGCAGATGACTCATATGAATATAAGATCAAACCTTCCTTAAGACAAAGCCTTCGGTCCCTACACCTGCTCTGCATAGACCTTGAAATAAAAGAACAGGAAATTGTACCAGTAAGTTTGTTGTTCGTCATGTCTCGAGCTCAACTGAGATCATTTTCACAGGGAGATAAGATACTTGTATTAGCCAACTCCTCCCTCTAATTATTGTCAAAGTGGCAAGACTCATTTGTAGTCACACAGCAAGTTAGAAACAATGATTATGAAAAGGCTGATCTGACTAGAATGAAGCCTCAACTGATGCAAACAAACCTCCTTTTGAGTCTGCAAACTCTGCTGCTCTTATGGACACTTTTTTTTCTTAGTTTTGTATTTGACCTTCATCCAACCAAGGTTTTTCATAAAATTGATATGTATTTTTTCCAAAATTGCAACACAAACACTACATAAATCAACACAGAATCAACACAAGCAGAAGAGAGAAAGAAAAAGAGGGAAGTGGAAGCATCAAAGCAAACAATTTCCTGAAAAAACTATAAATTAAAACATTTGCATTTCATGCATCAAAAAGACTGAGGAAAATGTGAAATCTTTACACCTATGAAATCCTGAAACACACTCAAATATTACTTATTCATGCAATTACCAGAGGCATTTAGAAGGAAGTTTCTCTGGATGTATATGAGAGTCTCAGTTTATCTGAAAGGCAAAAGGAAGGCAGAGTAAGACAAGGACGGAGTGACCCCTTTGGTTATTGAGAGATCATTTCATTTTGGCTGGCTTGACAATGGCGATTTTTCTCTATTAGGTTCCATTAGTTTTAGTTTAAGACTTTATCAAGGAAATTATCTGGCATAATTCTCTATCATGGCATGTGAAAAACAGTGGTGGGGTGGTTACACAACAGCTCTAACAGAGTAGTAATACCATAATATAGTGCTGAAGACCACATTTATGTAGGAATCTGAATATTAATATCCACTGAAGATAAAACAAGATGCACAAAAATGCATTTGTATGGTGGCCTCACAGTTACATTGCAGTACCTCCACACACAAATTGTAGTAATGGATAATTTCAATGAAGTTTTAACTGTGTGGGGGTATGGATAAAGCACATGGGACATAACCCAGACAATAGAAAAACAAGAAAACCTCCCATCATTTCAGTTTAGAAATATCCATGGATCATTTCAAGATGATTACCCCAATGCTAGCCTTATAGCCCCGTTAGCTACTTTGCTGCATTAATGTCCGACTGAAATTAAACCACCTTCCCTTTGTGAAATGTATATTCTAAATTCTTTGATTTTCGTGATGGCTCCCCCTGTTTGCATTATTTTAATCAAATACAGTGGGTTGTTTCAATACAGCAAATCAAATCTTGAATAAAGCAATAACGTGGCATTCGATCACAGGCAGAACAGACGGTCACACTTAGCCTGATAGTAGCCGGCTCCACTACACAAGAGCCACAGACTCTGAACAATAACCCACACTAGCCAACCCACAGTTCAGTACTTTGCCTTATTCAGTTAAGATTCATTCATAAGTTAATTATGTCCTATTCAGCTATGAATATTCAACTGCCCTGATGGTAAGCACGTCATTGCTTGGCTTTCACTCTTCTCAGCAACCTTGGCCAAGCCCAAGACTCCAATAATGCCCACACGAAAAGAGGCACAAGAGCAACAAGCTCCAAATACCAGTTGTTTTTCAGGCAAGATGCTTTCTTTTTGCTGGAGCTTTCTTTCTTCCCTCTTGTATTTCACAAAACCAAAGGACCATGCCACGACAAGAAATGTTCATTCATTTAACAGCAGGCTGAGGGAAATAGATGATAGAGCATTTCTGAAATAAAATCAGAACAATAAAATTGGAAACAAAGAGACTGCTCATTCCGCAGAGGGAGGCAAGTCCTGTCACAAAAGAGAAGTTTTCAACATGGTGGCTCCTGCCGAGACTCCCCTGAACCTGAAAAGAAATGAAAAGCGGAGGACGGCAGGAAAAGACTATTTTCATAAAATAAAGCCTGTATAGAAAAAGATGAAGCCACCATATGGTGAGGCGGTTGGAATAGGTTGTGACTGTGCAGAAGGATGGGGACAGATATAGAGAGTTAATGGGACTCAGGTGCTGCTGGTTGTCTCATCAAGCCGCCCCTCACCCCTCTCCGCTTCCTGACCAACAACCCAACTCGGCCCTGCTTGCCACACACATCCATCTTTTAGTGGATTCTTTTCTTGTTTTCATACCTTTCACATGGACGTGTTTGTCTACTGTGTCTTCAAATTGTTTCAACACTACAATACAGACAAAAACTAATTTGAAGCCTTTCTCTTTTTCCCATAAAGGCCTCTAAAATTCTGATGAGTATCTCATAAACAGATTTTCATATAGTTCACTTCAAAGACTGCTCCCATGTTCCTGTGGCAATTAGGCAAAACAAGAAACATCCCAGAGCAATTACTGCACACATACAAAATATTTTCTTAAATCCCAGTTGACAATTTTCCCTGGAGACACTGCTGTAGAGAAGCATACACAGGAAGTAGTTAAATTAAATGAATAAAACTCAAAAGATGAGTTAGATTATAGCGTTTTATCTTATTGCATGAGTTTGTTATGATACTTTATTATATGTCAACACTGATAGTGATAATCCACACCATCTTGCAAGTCCTGTATGTTAACACAGGATCCTTGTCAATTATATGAATATTTGAAATCACAGCTTGAAGCGACCAAAACTCTAAACCGGAAACAAGGATAATTCAATCCTCTTGCATAACAATGAGGACATGTTTTTCCTCTACATTCATCAACCCCCTGCTGCTTTCTACTCTGAGAGAATGTTAGATGTCTTGCCAAAAGTGCTGTCTTTCTCTCCTGCTGGTAGAATGACAACTCCCCCAATAGGTGAAGCTTTGCACCTTCCAGGAATGAGACAAGTCAACCATAACAACCACTAGGGCACTGTGAGAGCCCCGCAGACAGCTCGTCCGATCTGTCTCCCATTCTGCTTGAGAAAAACAAAACCCAACACAGTGCCTCTGGTTGTACAACCAGCTCTCCATACAGTGCTGACACAAACCCAAGGGGCACCCACTGTACAACCATGTCAAGTCCTGCCTTCAGCATCTTTAGAAAGATTAATGAGCAAGCACACTCCAAAAGATTCCCCTGCCTCCACTCTCACTTTCTAAGTAATCCAGGGAGGTTCCAGTCATTACCTGAGATGCAAAGTGGCTTATTTTCACTTCAAAGTCTTTAATATGATAAAGATTCTTGATTTATATCATCATAACCTAGCGGACTTCCAAAAGATGCAAATCCTGGCAACAAAAGTGTAATTTTGCCCTGAACAACCAAAACATTTTTCAACTGTCAACATAGAAGCTTATGGGTAGAAGAATATGTGTGTTTGTAAGTAGATAAAAATGTCCAATATGCAGAGTTACATGAAGTAAGATGTCATACAATTATCCCTTTCATCATCTGTCTTATGCTCAGTCCTCATTCACAGTTGCAGCTTCACTTTTTTCTATCCACCAGCAAGCAGATCGGCTCTACAATCCCCAGAAGAAAGTCACCACACCTGTATCATGACAAGTCGATTAAATGAAAAAGAAAACAAAGATCCAGTTAAAACTCAGATTTCAATTAGATTCCTATACAATGTGCTTAAACTAAGAAATACTGCTCTGAAACAATGATCCCTGCCTCTTTGAATCAGCAAAAAAAACATGCAGCAAACATGCACAGACCACAAAATCTGCTTGTTATACTGTGGCTTGTAAAATAAAGACAAAATAGCTACTATTGCCTGAAGTCAATATAAAACAGTATTCCAGTGGGCTTGAAAGAGGCACAATATAAATGGCTCTTTAGGAAAACAAGGAAATAACTTATAACAACTTCTTATTTAGACATATTAGTGTGTGTGTGTGTGTGTGTGTGTACATACACACTATATATATGTGTTTTTTTGTGTGTGCACATTCATAAGACAATGCAGTGGCTTTTATCTTTCTACCTAAAGCAAAGTACACGTATGCTTAAAGAAATTTGAGATTTCTGCATGCCAGTTATGGAAAACAGCATTTTTGCTCATAGATTCGTGTTTTGAACATGGATGTATGAAGGAACAAAGAGAATAATGTTCTCTTTATACATCCATGATATTGAAGCCTCGAGTTTGGCATATTGATCGTCGCCATCTTGGATTTTTGGATGAATGGTGAGAAGTGACTATATTTGGACGAGAGGGTGGAGCTGAGCCTAACGCTAACTGTTAGCTTGATTAGCACAGTGCATTTACATTCTATGGTTAACTGTGATAATGCTAATGCTAATGCTAATTTTCGCTAGTGAAAAACTGGCGTAAAACCATTAAAACAAAATGTACTTACCGGAAAAACTGAACATCTGACTCCTTAGAGGGTCTTTTAGCACAACCGAACTATGAACAAGACTTTTTTAGGCGACCAAAATGTTACAATTAACATTCATGAACTGTAAACACACTGAAATAGCAACTGTTATTAACTCAACGTTAGTAATGTTGTCGCCATGGTAGCGTCAATCACAATGTAGCCACGCCCCAAAGCATACCCTGCTTTATCGTCAAATTTAAACTAAATGGGACCGTAATTTACAAAATGAACATCATATTGTGTTGAAGAAGACTTGAAACTAGATATTGAGACCGTAAACTCATTAGGAAAGTGTTCTCTGAGGTAATAAATCAAGTGAGAAGTAGGGTCATTTTTCCATACACTTCTATACAGTCGGACTTCTTTTTGGAGCCAGTGGAGTCGCCCCCTGCTGGCCATCAGAGATAATGCAGGTTTAAGGCACTTCCGCATTGACTTCACTTTTCAGAACCGGAACTACCCGCGTGGGCTTTTAGTATATAAATCTGCACGGCTGTACTGTACTGTACCTGAGACTCCCTCCTTTTTAAGTGAAATATAATAGGTACAGGGCAGGTAAATGATGGTGGACTAAATAGTCTAACCACTCGACCCTTAATCAGGAGTCACTTCACTTCTTTGCAGTGGCTCCACCAACATCATCCCAGGGATAATGACCAGTTTGTTCTTAGATGATGATAATGACATGATTAAAAAATTAGACCCTTATAGCAAGATACAGTTGCATATTCCAAAATGGCAGTGCTTCACAGTTTGATGCCAGTAACTGGGCACAGTCTTTGACTAGATGAGTTTTGTAGTTTAAAACCTGTTTTTTGATTCTGGAGTTGACTCTGACTGAAATCTTCACTGCCCTCCTCTTCGTTCACAAATTGCAAAAAGCTGTGGTTGTAAATGATGTATAGTGATCTGTATCTTAACAAAACATGCCATCTGTGCTTGCGCAGATTAGACATGGATCATGTCTTTACAAGAAAAGAGGGGGTGTAGCAGAAGAGAAAACAAGCAAATTCATACCTACTTATTAGCTGATTCATATGAAACACAATGATGTTAAGATCTAACCATTATAGAGACTGAAGTGTTTGAGACTGATAAGTGGTCTTTCTGGTCTTCAAAGGATAGCTGATGATGATGATAATGAAGCATTATTATTCATGAGCTCTAGACTCATGTCTCAAGGGTTTAAAAAAGAAGCTGCCACTTTTGGGCATAATGTTTCATCAGCTTAGACCTTCTCTAGAAAGTATTGCAACTAGCAATACAGAGTTTATCAATGAAATAAAAAGCTGAGTGAAAAGATGTGTTTGTGTGCAAATGCAAAGGAGACAACAGAAAGTGATGTTATTGAGATTTTTAAAAAGATATTGCAATATAATCCTCATCCTCCTCTCTACTGCCTCAGTTTCCACGACGTCCCTTTACGTCTCTTTCTGTTCCTTATTTTCTTTAAATAAACCATTTGTCTGTGCTTGGCAGAAGTTTTGACTTGGCTAAAACCATTTAAACTTAAAAACTTAAAAGTCTGATGAATGCATCTCACCTGGAGGAAATCCGCATTAGCAATAAGAATGTCAACATAAGGTTATTCGCTTTCAGTTTGCATCTGCAGCCATCATCTATTCTTCCTTGTAAATGTCAGGCTCAGTTGATATGGGGATGCAAAATGGTGCCACCGAGAGCAACCTGTGTTTTGTTTGCCCGTGTTTTGTTTTTCCCTTGTCACTTTAACCCTCCTCCCACAACCATCCTTCACCCTGTTTGCAATAATGTCTCTGACATTTTTCTGCAGGACTGCCGCAACCTCGAAAAAAGCAAAGATCAAGAGGAGATTGCTTGGTTATTCACTGACGTGTCCTTTTGTATGGTAGCGTCAGAGAAGAAGAAGAAGAAAAAATTGAAGTTTTTGGTAGAATTTAACATTTTGTGTTGTGAGATGCAACGGAGCGCTGTGGCTACAATATCATGTTTGAACAGGCATGAATATTTTAATTGTAAGCTTCAATTTAAACACCCACATCCTTGAAGAAATTCAGTGTTTACGGGGAAATTTCCCAATGTCATAATGTCAAATGGCCTGCCAAAACATCAACATCATAAACTGGGAGTGGTACCCATAAAAAAAAACAAAAACCAAGCAGTCGTCATACAGTCCTGAGATTTCGGATTCATTTATCTGTGAAGATGGTATGAAATTATCATCATAATAGCAGTCATTACTTTGTGTCAGTGAATGCCTGCTTGGCTCAGTCTGCTAACATTCAGCGACAGGCTCGGGGAATGATGAATGTTGTCAGACAAGCAATTCATTCTTGCAACTCAGGTCAGCCAAGGGAATGAATGGCACGATGGTTAGGAATGATATTACCATTTCTTTAATTTCCTGTCAATTTGAGACTTCCACTACGTTAATATTAGAGTGATTGTTTGTTTTTATTACGAGGCCGAGCAAAATACAAGAAGGAAACAGTCCCCTCCTTTTACAGAAGGAAAGTTTTGTTGCATCTGATGAACATCATAAACATCTAGTTTGCATGTGAATATGATGGCCATTTTCTAAATCACTCCATAGTCCAGCAGCCATACAGTTTCTGATGTAGTATGCAGGCAGTGGAACAAATCAATTCTGATTGCATACCGTTCAAGAGCTTTTCTAATTTCATGTCTTTTGCAGGCCTTTGACACCTCCAGAGCAAATAACGTCAGAGTGCATGGGAGGAAGCAGATGTATCTATTAAGAACTCACTCAAGTGAACACAATTTTATTCATAATAACCTGTGGAGAAAAAAAAACCCTTACTGCCAGATTGTGTGTTTATGTGCAGAAATTTCCAGGTAACAGCTGATTAAGGTGACATTAAGCATCAGCAGATTATACTCTTCTTCATAGTCAGAATTTGAACATAAGCCACTTTACACATAAACTGAGAGAAAAGGTGTGATATTTAAAGTGTTTTCCCTCTAATATTTCTATATGGTGATATGTAATATATATTGGTAATCAAAAGGAGCATATCCCAGCTGTTGTATAAGGGTTTTCAGCATATATCACCTTTGATATCCCGAATTACGTCACACTGTTAAAGTGCATTCAAACATATTCAACTAAAAACAAATTGAAGCAGTTCAAAGAGGTTTTCGAGAGGTGTGGCAGATTTGTTTTCAATTGTCAGCCGATTACAGAAGTGATTACAGCATCTAGAATTGGATCTGAATTTAAAATTTGTGGCTCTCCAACTGTTTTTCTCTCTTAATTTCACTAATATTTACATCTGAACCTGCAGCTGGCAAGAGAAGAATGAATTAACCTGTGAATGAATCATCATTCATCCTGAGCCCGAGTGCTCAGCTCCAATGAAATTAACATAAATCCCAAAGTAATTTTAGAATAATTTAAATCTAAATAGCAAAGGGCTGAATAATCAACAAGTAATGAGAAGTAAAATTGGTCATCTGTTCACATCTTTCACTATCAGCTTCATCAACAGGCATGGCTGCTCCCATTCATTCCAAACAATCATCTTTAGAGGTCAGTCCCCCTTCTATCCAGTTAATTTTACCAAGAGGCATGAATGTTTCAGTTCATACTGTATTACTCATCACTCCTGAGACACAAAGGCCAAATAGCAGCCATATTAATTTATTCATGCGAGCCATCCCTTCCTTTGCTGCCATAAATGCAAATTTGAGCTTGATTAGGGTTTCCAATTTTCATTTTGTGGAACAATCAGGCTTCAAAAATCAATTTTGGAATAATCTGATTTCAATATTTATTTTTATTTATTTTAATTAAAAAAAATGAAGATATTCCAATTAAACTGGAAGGAACATGTATTGGGCTGGTAAATTTAACAAAAATACTTATTGATATCCATAAAGTTCAATGTTTAATAGAAATTTTATCAAATGTACTTCACCTCTAATTACCCTTTTCTCAAAAGGTAATTTTCAAGCAATATGCACAGCGTCCATAGTACACAACGCCCTCTAACTGTTGCTTATCAGACCTGTTATTAATCTGTGAATGGAGTCACTCACTGCAAGTCAAGCAATTATCAAGCAATTATTTGCATGAAATTATAGACAAAGATATGTTACCATGACCTACACAGTGAACCCCTGTACATTTTTTGTGACATCAAATACATGACTCATCTATCATACATTATGCACCTCTGAAATGTTCTTTTATTTCATCACCAGTACTTCCAAACTCTGGTCAGAACAGAATCAAATAAATATATAAAAAGGACAGAAACAAACAAAATAAATGGTACTTTCAAAAGAATTCAGCAGTGTGTTTTTTTAAGGAGGAATCTTAAAAGTTCAGTCAGTCCACTGGGCTGAAAATATTTTTCCAGGAAATGGACATCTCTCCGCTGTCAGAGAGCAGAGCCTTCAGTATCATCCCACTTCTTATTAGTCATGCTGCTATGTGACTCTTATGCATTAGGTTTCAATGAGAGAATGATCACATATTTCTACATGGCTGGCAGTGCAAATTATTAGCATAAGCAGCACTGGTAAATGACTTTCTGTAACAAAGCAAATACCAAACTGAGAATGTAGAACAAACACTGTGAGGCAAACAACAACTTGAGAGAAACCATAGCATTGGGCTCTTGAGGAATATCACACAGATGATTCTTGCATAGGTTTACCTTTTACTGATTCAGTGCTGCTACTGTGTGAAGTTTGCAGGGATAAAAATCAACACCAACAGTATGTGATGTGTCTTGTGCCTTCAGCAGCGAGACTCACTGATGCCTCAACAGTGCCACCTTTTGATGAGAGTTATTAAGAAAGCCTCTTCTTCATGTTCAGACTCATCAAAAACACTTTTGTGGATCTCAAGAGAACATCTAACTTGACCAAATTGTTCATTGTAGAATACAAATTAGACAAATAAAAGAGAGCTACCATCATTTTATTGGCTTTCTGTACATTCTAGCGAGGAAATATTTCTCAGCTGAGTCCTTTCTGCTGGCATTTGGCTTTAAAGTCCGAACATTACTGAACACACTCGAGAGTTTATCCTGGAGTTTCTGAGAGAGGATTCCGTCCCAGTATTTACAAAGCAGAGAGCCCCCCGGCTGTAAAATCTTCCCCGCCAAGTCTATCAAAGACAAACACAAAGTGATGAGTTTCTCATGGTCCATCTCTCTGAGACCGCTGGCGTTGGGCGCCATGTCGCTCAGGATGACATCGGCCCGGCCGCTGGGGAGCAGCTCGAGCAGCTTGGCGTGCGTGGTGGGGTCAGCGACATCATGATTGGACAGGAAGTGGGCACCGTCCAGAGGTGGTATGTTTAGCAGATCAATGCCAACAACTGTACCACATGGTAACTCTGAATCTACAATGAAAGAAAAGATTTCAGTTGATTCTTCTGGGAAACTGGTAAAGTACTGGTGGTTTAATTGCCAACTTAAAGCCCTTTTAGTGGTTTTTAATATGTTCACTACTTAAATATTGCTTCGATGTTAAGATAATATACACATTTCTATACTAGTGTGTTTGCATTTGTTTAGCCAAACTTATGTATATTTCACCCAACCAAATTTTTCTTTGGTTAATCTCCTGTCCTCTGAGCAGCCACAGGTTTCGCTTAATTAGTATGAAAATCAACTTGTATAGACTTTTAAAATCCTTTAGATTGGTAATCCATCAATGTCACATCTGCTTCTACTTTTATCAAAAGTTGGTTGGATTGTGTTGCTTGTTAGTGCAGTGTAAACTTTGCAAATCAATATGCTTCATTACTAATTAACAGTAAACTAACTTTGACAAGAATAAATGCACAAGAACAGGTACAAGTGTCTGTGTGTTGATTTTCATACTATAGTGAAAACTACTGGCTGTCTGAGAGAGTAAAGTAAAAACAAATAAAACATTGGAAACAGTGTGTTTTAAAAATCCAGTTTGCAGTTAATGTAGGTAAAGAATACAGGACTTAATAGAGGTTTTAAACATGTGGCTTCAGCTGTGACATCTGCTGTGACACTTCACATTATGTTCAATATCTCAGATATTATACAACTGCAGCACGTTGCTGTGGCTTTCTGAGTCGTGCCGTGCATTTGTACAAACTTTAGAGGCTAATCAAAGAGTCAAATGTGACAATTTACAATTAAAAAAACTTGTAAAATTAGTCACTCGCTGATGTATATAACTGTTTATCTAGAGCTGCTACAATTAGTTGATTAATCAATCAACTGAAAATTAAACACCAACTATTCTGATGATGATGATATCTTTGGGATGTGGACTGTTGGTCGAGACAAAACGAGACATTTGGGTTTTGGGAAACAGTGATGGACATTTTTCACCATTTTCAGACATTTAATAGACCAAACGACTAATCAATCAATCGAGAAAATAATAAACAGATTAATCGATAATGAAAATAATTGTTAGTTACAGCGAATCTATCCGTTATTTAGTGTAGAAACTTCCAGCTTCTATTTGTCGCTGAACAATTATTCAAAATTTTATTGAAATAGCAATATGGCAATTGCAGGAGGCGCAATATTTGTTAAAGGTGAAACGTGTGTAAAAAATACCATTTTTAATTAAATATTGTCATCCTGGCCTACACATCATATTCTACAGACTTAAAAAAAAAACATCTGTTGGCTACAGATCTCTGCAAAAATCATACCATAATCATTTTAATATGTTTTTCAATGAAAATGAGAACAATGATGTAGGAATTATCATTCTCTCTAATATCGCAAATCATATGGCAATTGAAATATCAGTCAAAATAATTGCAATTAGTTTGTTTTTTTATTTTAATCGTTATGGTCACACCATGAGGAGTATCAAAACATGACACAGCATCATATATCATGGGCAAATACTGATGGAAATACAACTAAAGTTATACCAAATACAAACTTATTATATTTTTCAAACTGAGGTGTCGAGTCAAAAGTATAAAAACTGTCCATATATAATATTAATGGTGTCCATAGTAACCCCATACTGTACAGTACCACTTTATCACTTACTTGTCTTGAAATATCAGTTTTTCCAGTATTATTTCATGTTCAAGTTACTCTATAAATCTTCATTTTTAAGTTCAAAACAAAGCAAGAAAGATGCATTAATCAAGAGGCTCATTCTCCTATAAATGACAATATAAAACAACTTACTGACTAAGCTTTTGGGTAAATTAAGACCCTAATAATTTAAACAGGTGTAGTCATTGTCCACAGTGGCTTGTCATAGTGTCTCCATAGTGTCGTACGTGATTAGCTGCATCTATACCTGCCTCTCGTCTCACCTGTCCCGGCTGAGTTGACCCTTTGAACTGCCACCTGGCTCCAGGCTCCAGGTGCAGCTCCGCAGTCCACCACACTGTATCCAGGCTGTAACACCCTGAACTTGTCATCTATCTCCAGCAGCTTGAAGGCGCTTCTGCACCGGAAGTTTTGTGCGTGAGAAGCTTTGACATACGGGTCACTGAGCTGCCGCTGCAGCCAACGCTGCTCTGCCGGGGTCTTCCCCTTCATCTTCCTCAGGAGACATAACGACGTGTGAACAAACCTCCTCTGTAGAGAAGGGCACCACATTGTTTTTGGTTGAGCAGGGTCATGTGCGACACGTGGTCAACTGCGCCTGCGTCGAAATACAACTCGCCATTGGTTGAAAAAAGACACAGTGTGTAATGCCTAAACATGTCCCCCTTACTGCAAAGTAGTTCCTACTTCTAAAACGCGTATGGATGCCATGTGTTTGTATCTTTCTCTGAATATTTATGTTTCATTTTCTGACTGTATCTTGTAATTTTCTACATTTTAATCGTCTCTGTCTTTCATTACATTTTATACTTTTAGGCACGTTGGAAATATCATTGGAAAAAGGTTTTATGTGAATATTTTTATCATTCGATCTTCATTTTCTTATCATTATTTATTATTTATTATGTATGTTATTATTTATTATGTATAAGTTATTTATTATTGTTGTTGTTGTTGTTGTTGTTGTTGTTATTGTTATTATTGTTGTTATTATTATTATTATTATTATTATTAAGGTTGGTATGACATCCAGCTTCTTATCACAAGAGAACAACCTAACAATGCAAGCAAAATTGTTGTACAATGTACAATATTTAGCTTAATATTTGCATTTTTTAAATTAAATCATGGAAATTGAATATATCGGCCTAAATTTTTATTTATTTTATTTATTTATTTGGTGCAGTACATCAAATGTTAACATTTCTGTTTAAAACTGTACATTGTCCCAATAAATACAATACAATAAATACACTATTGGGACCCTATCACACAAATCACACAGATGACCAATGTGGTGATAAAGAGAATTAAATGAATAAATAAAAAACACAAAGTCTTAGTTAAAACACTAGAAACTGTGACGTATGACTGGAGGAACACGTTGGTCAGGTTTCCAGTCGATCGTATTTCGGGGTTACACATAAAAACTGATCTTTCACGTGAATGATGGAACTCATAGATTGAGTTTAACATGATTAGACCAATCCGTAGTGTTACATTATCAGCACGTCACGTGAGGACGTCTTGTAGTGTTGCACGCGGGAATCAATCAACGTTAAAATCATTGTGTACTGCGTGCAGACAATAAATACTTTCTCATTGTTCAGTATTTTGTTTTTCATCAGGTCACAGACTGAACAGGTGAGGATCTGAACGTTGTGTTGACTGTGCTCAGACAGTGCAGGTTGGCAGATAATGTTACTGGTCGCAGTATTTAGCCTACAGTGTGTTTAAGTGGGCCTATACTTCCCTCCATAAACAGGTGAGATGTTGACGTCCAAGCTGCTGACTCTGGTCCTGGTGGTCCAGCCGGGCAGAGTGCTGCTGGGCATGAAGAAGAGAGGATTTGGGGTTGGGAAGTGGAATGGATTTGGGGGCAAAGTTCAACCTGGAGAAACCATTGAAGATGCTGCAAGAAGGTAAATTAATCTGACACCCTTCCTGTTATTTTAAAGGGAAAAGCTGTTTGTGTTGTATTTAGTATATGAACTATATGAACTATAGACTAATAGACAATTGGAAGAAGATCTTGTACTTAAAGATCCCTTCCAGACATATAAAAACATATTTTTGAGTGGAGGGGGACTTAAATTAAAAGTGCCGATACTGCAATGTAAAAATACAAGTTACATACAATAATAGACCTGCATGAAAAAGTCCTGTAAAATCCCCCTTAAGTAAAAGTACCTAAGTATTTGCATGGTTCCTCTGACTGATATATTATTATAAATGAAATCATTAGTTTATTAATACTGAAGCATCACTGTGTAAGCAGCGTGTTACTGTTGTAGCTGCTGGAGGTGGAGCTAGTTTGAACTACTTTATATACAGTTAGCTAGTTTAGTCCAGTGGTTCCCAATCTAGGGGTCGGGCCCCTCCAAAGGGTCACCAGATAAATCTGAGGGGTCGTGAGATGATTCATGGGAGAGGAAAGAAGTCATCGTCTTCGAGTTTTTTGAGTTTTTCTCTAATCTTTGATTTTTGGTGAAATATTGGATCATTTGAATATTTATTTAAGTGAAATCATGTGAGAAGTTTAGAGGGAAAAATCACTATTTGGTGGAGCTGTTAACAACTCATAGACATCTGAAATGTGACCCCGACTACACACTGCTTTTTGTAATACTGCAAAAGCCAAAAATGTTGGAAACCACCGGTTTAATCTAATTTTAAAAGCTTGATATATTATTCATTGTGTCAAATCTTCATCTGAAAAGTAACTAAAGCTGTCAAATAAATGTAGTGGAGTAGAAAGTCCAAAATTTCCCTCTGAAATGTAGTGGATCAAGTCTTTTTAAAAACTGGTTTAAGTACAATGTAGTGACAATAAATTAATGAGCAGAAAGGGTGTAAGGACACAATCAGCTCACAGTTTATTATTACACAATATAAGGTAGGGAAGTGAATTCAAACCTAAGATACATTTAATAAAGTCTAGATTAAAAGCAGTAAAAATCCTCTATTTATTACTCCTCAGATACCAAATATGCAAAAGTATGTATTAGCTATGAATGCTGCATAATGCACTAAAGTAAAAAAGGAAGTTTGATAAAAAATGTAGCTGATTTTGCAATTCATTTTCATCTTCACAGTGCATGCTATCACATTTTTGTGTTGCTAACATGCATTAATAAAAACAACATGCCCAAAGCTGTGAAGCAGCTGTTGGACTCAAACAGTTTGTCTATTTGGATATAACAACATAGACAATCCCAGTATAGTGTGCAAATGTTAAAAGAAAGATAGTAAATAGTAAAAAAAGATCAACTCATTTAAGATGTGAGTTCATGTAGTTTGTTAAGTTCGACAAAATAAATGAATGATGAGTGTTTGATCAGTTATCAGCAGGAAGTTTGCTCTAAAGCTAAAGGAAGGAAGCCCTGAGGGAAAACAGGCCAAGTCCCAAGATGTTTTCACTCAAATGTGAAAAACAGACCTGCTTTGTGTAAAGAATATTTTGGAACAAAAGCTCTTAGGACAGCCAGACAGTCATCAATATCAGAGCTCTGTGAGTCAGTAAAAATACTTGTGATTGCTGTTTGACTGCTTCTAGATTGATAAATCAATCAGAGGAAAGATTTTTTGCTATTAACTTAAGTGTCTATACTGAGGAGAATAACGTTTTTTTATTAAGTATTGGATGTCTAAGATACCAAATTCAAATATTGTACGCTATGTCAATGTTTTACTGTGATTTATCTTTGCTTTTTGCATAAGGATGACAGAAGGAAATAGGACTTAACATTGTAGATGTTAACCTTGGTGGGAAAAATCAAAGATAACAGTGTTTATCACACTATGAGAATACATGTTCAGGGGTCAACCTTGAGGGAGGTAATGCTGGGGATCCAAACGGCACTGAGCGTAAGAATTGACTGCAAACTTATCTTGAATGCTTTCAACCGCATCCCATGGTCTTCATCAGCAAATGGAGATGACTCACAATAAATCCCGTGTCTGCAAAACACTCATATTGTATTACTTTACCATCTGTTCACTTTTAGCATCCGTGTGAAGTGTACCGTGAGATTATTTTTTAAAACGCGTCATCAAAAATGTATGTGATGTTTTTATTTCTTAGAGAACTGCATGAAGAAAGCGGTCTCACGGTGGATGCTCTCGAGAAGGTCGGAAATATCAAGTTTGAATTCGTCGGAGAGACGCAGCTGCTCGACGTCCATGTTTTCAGAGCCGATAGTTATAACGGACAACCGACAGAATCAGAAGGTACGAGTTCCTCTGCACCGCAATGAAGTGTGAAGAAACAGAAGTGGGTACTATTAAAGGATAATTGGAAAGCATTTTATGTGTTTCTAGTGTTTTATATCTATGGGATAATCATAATCACAGTGGAATAATCAGAAGAACACAAAAATGGAACAGCTATGTACAAAAATATATACAATGTGTAACATAAAAATGTAAAAGTCTCGAAAATAAAGCTAGATTTCACACAACTGAAGCTAGAAAACAACACCCTTAAATGGAAATTTCTTATACTGTAAAAATAGCATAACCTTTAAAACAATCACTGTATAAAGGGAAGTACTGGTTCCCATGATAGAAAGTCTTCACGCACTCTGGGGGTGGAGAGGAACTATATATTTTTGGTGGAATATAATTCCAAGTAAATGAAGTGTGGAAAAACCCCTGGAATCCTACGAAATTTCTCTCTTCTTACTTTTGGTTCCTCTTAATCTTGACTTCCTTATAAATGATTTACCTCAGTACCACTTGAGACTACATGACATTTATAGTTTAAGTTGGTCCTTAAAGTTTAGATGAAGCCGTCAGAGAATCCAAAGAATAATAGCTAGTTTACGATTATCACTTTGAAAGTAAACTAGTAATGTTCCCTCTAAGTGTACTGATTGAAACAGTTATGTGGGAACAATAGCATAATAGTGAAAGGGAAGAATTTATAAGTGTGCTCTTAACAGACCAACGTTAAAGGACTGTAAATACACAAGGGAGATAGGAGCCACTCGACAGAAGGAATGCAGAGACCCTGCGCTGATCTGTATTTCCTGAGAATTTAGCCAAGGTCGACCGGGGGGAAGTCCTGAGACACACAGCAAACCACAGCTCAAAGAGTAGTCAGACAGCTTGAGCACTGAAGAGTCTGGAGGGTTAGAGAAGTCAAACAGCCAGGGGGGGGGCGGGGGAGGGGGGTGAAGAGATAAGAGGAGAAAAAGCTTGAATGAAATGTCCTGAAGTTAGTGAAAGGGAAGAATGTGTTTAAATTGCTGAACAAATCGGAGATGTTGGCAGCAATTCAAAGGTGTGGAATCAGGCTGAGAAGCAGTCTGGGCAGTTGATGCAGGATAAGATGGGCAAAAGTTGTATCATCTGTGACACAAAGATACAAGTTAGATTGTTTTGGTTTTTAAGGAGAGACTGAATTTCCTCAAAGATGTACAATACTGTGCAAATGTTTAAGGCACTTGTGGAAAAAAAAATGCTGTAAAGTGAGGATGCTTTCAAAACTAATGCCAAGAATAGTTTTACCTGGCAGGTAGGTTGTTCTGAGCGTTTTTGGAGAATTTTCCTGTGGATTCAGGCATCTCAGGTGCTTCTGTCTCCTCATGTTATCCCAGACCATGATGATGAGATCAGGACTCTGTGGGGGCCGTACCATCTGCTGCAGGACTCCTTGTTCTTCTTGTCGATGAAGATAGTTCTTTAGGACTCCCGGCTGTATGTTTAGGGGTCGTTGTCTTGCTGCAGAATTAATTCGGGACCAATCAGACACCTCCCAGATGGTATTGCATTATGGATAAGAAACATCTAAAGTGTCTAAAACTTTTGCACAGTACTGTATGTACTTATATAATTTTTCACAGCCAGAAATCCTGGTTTTTCTCCCACTAAAGAACAAAATTATGCCTCCATATATACATAACAGCCCACAGCCGTGGTGGCACCGACATCGCTTGCTCAATACACACTTTAAATCACATTTCACCTTCTTATTCCTATGAAACTGTTGCTTTACTGAATTGGAAGTAGGATAATTTAATATTCAATTCACGAGAACATCCTCCGTCTTTGTACAGAATAGATTAGATAAAGCAGGAAAGGAGTTTGATACCGTTTTTATCTGCACAGAGGTTAATAATGATGTCTGTCAGCTACATGTAATTTTGCAAGTCATAATGCAGCTTGAATTGATTTAATGATAATAACACAGTGCACTGAGCAGTGACTGAGATGGGTCAGAAGTGGCACAGAAACGGTGATTAGTGATAAACTCTTGGATTCTGGCGTTCCTCCTGTTACATCAAGGTAGATGATAAAAAGCTGATTTGTTTTTGTGACGTCTAGTAATTATTTTCTCTTTTTCGGTTTCTAGAAATGAGGCCTCAGTGGTTTGAATGTGACAAAATCCCCTTCAGTCAAATGTGGGCTGATGACATCCTGTGGTTCCCCCTGATGCTCCAGAAGAAGAAATTTGTGGGCTACTTCAAGTTTCAGGGTCACGATGTGATCCTCAGCCACAAACTGGAGGAGGTGGAGGAGCTGTGAGGTCTGCGTTGCAGATGTTACTGAAGACTGGATCAGCCCTTCAGATATCTTCTTTAAACGTTGGATATATCACACTGTTCAGTGTTCGTTGTTCAGTGTTCGTTTGTGGGAGGAAAACGAAGATACTGAGGACCAAACAGATGTTAACCGTACATGTGGATATACTGTAATATATCAGGATGAAACCTTTTTTTTTCTGTATATAATTTTAATTCTAATCTTTAGAAATATTATCAGCCTGATATTTCGCCGGTATTTATTCCCGATCACACCTTTTGTAATAAAAGAAATCAAGGCAGCAGTACACTGACATGTTTTTCAGTTCTGTATTTTTATTTTTCAGGATAACTGATTTTACACAATTCAGCATTTGATTTCATTTTTTTAATAAAATATTTACAATATCTACAACAACAGTTTTACAGTTTCATTGAGTGTCATATTCTGTTCAAGTTAACTTGATTTCTAATACTTTTTTTTTTTTTTGCCAAAACAAATGTTTTATACTGTATGTACGTACAGTATTACGATTTGTTCATAAAATATCTAATGAGAACTATGTGCCTCAACAAATCCATTTCAACACAATCAGTTTGGTGTATTTGAGATGACATCAGTTGGTGACAATTTGTGAGGTAACTTCTAAAACATGAGCCCAGATATTTGATTTACTTTCAGAAAATAAATGTCCATCATTGTTTTAATGCCAAATGTATGAAAAGTAGAAAGTCTGATAATATATGGAAAAGTATTTAACATATGATGTCTGATGTGATACACATGATTACACAAATTTAAAATTGTGATACCTGCAACTGTGAAGAACAGCCTTCCTTTATTATGTTAGAGTTGAAAAGCTTAAAATTTTCCAGTAAAATTAAGGAATAAAGGTGTTGAATCATTGAATTTATGACTGTGTCATATATAATGGAATCCCATTATATGATTTATTGCACAGGTGAGTATTTCAGTGAATTTATATCATTTATCTTTGGTAGTAAATCAATAGCTTATAGTGTTATTACTAACATATTATGCCACTAGTGCCAGTATCATTTTATCAATAAATCTCAAATCTCTGCCCTTTGTAGTATCCTATACGTTTGAAATAGCTTATGAAATAAAACTGGGAGTCTTAATTTAACCAGAGAAAGCAAATACATTGCATACATGAAAGTAAACACTTTAATAGTAAGAGAAATAGCACAGTGTCCATAAAAAATATAAAGTATGCTGCTACACATCCTTATAATCTGAAATCTGTATCAAAAAGACATCGCTCAAAAAGTTATTTAATCTAAAAACCTTCATGACTGGAAATGTAAAATAATCCCATCCTGTAATAAAGTAAAACCTTCTGTCCCTTTTGTGTCACTTGTTTTTAAACTTAGTGTATATAACTTTTTGCAAAGTAAGTTAAAAACATGTAAATTAGGAATAGAGTTATATAATGTCATTCTTCACGTCTGACAAGCTGACAGGTCCCTTGTAAAAATTAAAGAGCTCAGAGGATTCTCCTTCCTTGATGGCAGTTGTAAAAGTTGATTTGGAAATGGACATTAATTTATGAGCCCACAGTCTCTTCCAGTTACAGGTGATAACAGGTTGATGATCAAACCCAAGAAGGTAAAACATTGAGAAGTTGAGAAAGCCACTTATACAGTATTAAAAATCCTCTTACTGAAGGTAATGTATGTTGCGCAAAAGAAGACTTTGTAGAAGAAGAAAAGTCGTGCATTCTACATTTCTCTTTAGCTCACAGAGCAAGTCATTTTCCAGTTTGTGATCCTCATGAGCGGCAGTGCTTCTCTCCTGCACCTCGTGTGTATTCAGGTCTTAGAGGGGGGGTTTCAATCCGTTATTACCACCAAAGAGACATCCCAGTTTTGGCTGGAGTTCGTTCCACACCTTTCCCATCTGGAAAGAAAGTAAAAAAAAAAAAAAAAAAAATCAAGTCAGTTCCAAAATGGGAAACCTGGAATAGCTCTTACATGATACGCTGCATCAAAATAACACTTAGTGGTTTGCAGCTTACAATTTACAGACCATTGAAAAGAGAAACATCTCAGTAAAATCATCCTGAAGTACTTCCTCTCCTCACAAAGCTGGCATATTGGAATTTGAGTCAAAAAAGACTAAGATCAGACAGATATCTAACAAAAGAAATATATACCGTGTGCTTTATTTGATTTTAAAACTGGTTAAGGTATATGTGAGATTCACTTGTGAAATGTAAGCCAACTCAAATCCTAGAGGAGAATATTATCCTTTCAACGATACCATCCATCATTATTAGTTCTTTTGTGGGACTTTAAAAGTCAATTTAAAACTGATTTGACCCTCCTGGAGCTGTACTGTGTCATAGTAGAGAGAAAGGTCTGTAAAAAAAAAGAAGAAAAAAAAAGAGAGAGAGATTTCCAGACGAACAGTCTCACCTCTCTGTGTCCTTGGACCTGGGAGTTAACAAAAGCTCCCAGAATGTGGGATGTGATTGGAAGGTAGTTGAAGATAAGCTGTGTTTCTTGATGAAGGCAGAACAGGGAGAAGTAGTTCCGCAGCTCCATGGTCTGAATGGCGTTTTCTTGCTGATAACAGAATAATAATAAAAAAAAAATCAAAAGTTTTTTCCTCAAATGATACCAGAAATAAAATGATTAAGTTCTCTGCTCATATTACCTAAACAGGGATATTGCCCAGAAAGAATTTAATTATACGTTAAAGTGATATATATATTTTCTTTGCAAGATTTAGAATTTGCAAACATTACAATATCAGAAGCCAGGCTGAATAACTCTCAAAATATTACTCTCTTTTTTTGATAACTTAGCACAGTTAATATTAGTGAATATAATGTGTGTCACATAATTCTACTTTTCCTGCTCATCAACCAATCAAATCTTGGCAAACACATTTTCGGTGCACATCTCCTTGACTTATTTATTGTTTCTAGTCTTAACCGCGTCGAGTCCTTAAATGCAAACCCCTAAAATCTGACTTTCGGAGGCTTTTGTTTTAAGAAAATGGTTAGTTATTGTAATAATTTAAACACCTAATGTACAAGGACCTAACATCTTAAAGTAACTGACTTGTAACTGAAGTCAGACAACTACAAAAGTAGCTCATACTCTCTAGGGGAACATGATGAAATTGTGACCACAAGCCACACTGACTAAAAGGAACTGCAGTCACAAGATGATTATCAACAGTGATACAACAGAATACAGTAAGTTAACGAGTGTTGTCGAGCGCAACAACATAAGTGACTCGGTTTTGAAATAGTGTTTGAGATGATGATTCAGCCCCCTTCAGCGTGAAAGCTCTTATTCAGGAAGTTGTGTTATTATATCCGACCCCCTACACCGAATATTTCAATAGGGCTGATTAATGGGTTTAATCCAGTCACATACAGATGGCAGAACACACAAACCAGAAATATACTAGGCCCATTAGCAGTGTTTATTCTCCAAAGAGTCTAAATTCAATTAAACAGAGAAAAATATCCGATTTCAGTAAATACACTCAAGCGCTAAATGACTTAAAACTGTATATTATCAATCAGGGAGTATCCTGAGAGCCTAAACACGTGGAAACAGAGAGAGACTGAAAGAGATTGACCACCTGAACAATTCTTGATTCAAGCTGCTCCACAGATGCCTGCTCTTTGGGCTGCACAGTCGCGCTCATCATCTGCCTCTTCATCATACCGTACTTGTGCAGGGCTCTCTGGTGTTCGTGGAGCACGCCCTTCTCATGGCGCTCACAAAGATCCTAGAGGATAACACACACATACAGCTATTCATATTTGCCTCAGAATGGAAGTGTAATGTATGCGGTAACTGTAATACATAACAGCCAATGATGAGAATACTGTAGTTTGTATAAATGATGAAATTACCATATATATTACAGTTAATAGCCACTTCTGTACTACAGTCGCCTTGTATAACTTCAACAAGCCACTATTATGAACTACATTTCCAAGTCAGAGAAATTGGTGCATATCCTGTCATTTGAATTTAGTTACTAATTGGAATTGGTTTACATACAACACAGCTCCTTATTATGTTTGTCCATCAGTGAAAAGTAGATTGATGTTAATGCCTTGACGCATAAAAACAAGTTTTGAACAGCTTCCTACAATGAGCGTCGTTGTTCTGTGATGTGAAACGTGCAAACACCAGTACAAAATTACCTGAAATTAAAGTTCAGTGACCTTTCAATGTGGCCTGATCCCTTCATATGATGATGGAAGTGTAAACAGCACTCGAGTAAAACGAGCACAGCAAAAACCAAAAGCGAAACTGACTCACCCTGTACGATTGTAGCAAATCCAGGAAAAGATTCAGTTTTTCCACAACATCATCCTCTTCCCGTCTACCCTGAGGACATTAGCAAAACAACATTTATTTCTCAGTGCCACTTTTGGACAAGCATAGCTGAGCAGGTGGTGGGTATGGAGGACTCAAGGCTATACCTGCTGAGCAGCTTTGTCAGATAGCACAGCGAACTCCACAGACAGACTTTTTAGAGACTGACGCAGAGTCCCCCAAGTGCTTTGTGAAGAGGCCAAGGAAGGAAGAGGTGTAGTATCTGAGCCCAGCATACTGCAGAAAACAGCGTTATTACAGGGACAGAATGTATATAATATTGTAGCTGCCAAACCTATTTCAAGTTAACAACCACGAAGAAGACATTTACTCTGCACAGGAGACACAACAACACAGAGGATTTGGAATCTTATTAAGGAAACATTGTTTTTCTCAGTACAGCTCCTCTGGATAAAATAGAAATACTGCGACTTTATACCCATAATAATGAAATACCTGAGCTCTCTGCCAAACTGGAGGAGATCAGTTGCATTCTCCTTAGAGCGCTCCGCTATTTTCTCAGCTCTGTCCCGCAGCTTGTGGAAGCTGTTGTGAATATTTCTGATCAGCTCTCTGCTTGTTGAGAACTGAGCCTGAATATCAGCGGGGAGATATTCCTACAAAACAAATGTTTTAAATGTAGGTAACTGTTTGCGGACGGGGCAAATGTAAGGATTTTTCAATCGTACAACGGCCTATGTGACAAACCTTCGCCAGGGTTGCGATTCTGTTGGTCATGAACTCATCGCCGGTTTTCTTGTAAATGTCACGCAGCTTAGTCTGAACATCCTGTTAGGGGTGAAGAGTGGGTGAGTGGAAAAAGACGCTGAAGCAACTGGAACAGGATGCGTTTCACTGTCAGTCATCATGGTCATAATGCTTATGACACTGACCAAGCAACTACTTACAGAGCCACTGAAGGTGAGGAAAGTCTTGACCAGCTCGTCCTCTGAGAAGAAGGGGTGCCGTGCCACCAAGTTAATGAATCTGCCGAGAGCACGCCTCCTCCCCTCGATGAACTCACGCTCAGAGACGGAAGTCAGGACTGTGGATGTATGACAGAGCAAAACATAAACCTCTGACATCATTTTGCTACACTGCAGCTAGTAGTACAACATGAATGAATTAAGCAGTTTGACCATTCGATAGAGTCGAGGCTATAAACTATAAGGAGGACAGAATGTTAGAATAAACTAATCATAAATTCATGTTAAAGATCAGTTTAGTTATGTAGTAGCCATTTCAATCGATAGAAAAAAAATACTGCATTTAAATCTCCTGCTCTGAGAGTCTCGTAGATATTCTGAAATTCCTCCATATATGTACACATCAGAGCAGATCTCGAGCTGCACACATCAGTAGGAGAAAATCAGCACAGATGGCAGTGTGTAGGTACCTTTTGGATGCATTTTATACTTGATTAAGATCTCTAATTGTCAAGTTGTGTGATGCAGTGTGTGTGTGTTTGTGTGTGTGTGTGTGTACTGACATAATCATCATTCCAAAGCTACAATAAGTCATTGTGAACTGAAACAGGCTCATTTGACACTTCACTGGTTTCCTACTTTCTTTCAGGCAATAACTCTGATGAATGGCAATGACTGAGTTCGAAACAGGAATAACAGTTTGTATTAAAATGGACAGTGATGAATATTTATTCTTTATCAAACCAAAAACCAATCAACTACTGTAGCCCCTGGATAGTTACACATTTGCAACTGTCCTTCAGTATAGAGGATAAAACCCAAATGATCCCAACAGATGCTCTGAATTCAATCATAGTTTCAGAAATAATTAGGAAAAATCCAAGATAAAGGAGGTGCAGAAACAATCATGTCAGAGACTTCAGACACAGTGACATACCTCCCTTTAACATCCTCTTAGGTGGCAGTGCTGGCACAACTCTGTAGGCAAATCTCTGAAGCAAAACCTCGTGGAAGACGTCAAAGTCGCTATAGCGTCGATAAACTGATATCTTGTAACGCTAGAAAACAAAAAGCACGGAAAATAATCATAAAATGGGCAAGTGCATGCAACATTAAATCAGTTTAGAATATGTACATATGAATAGTGTCTGGAGGTCATGGTTTTACTCCAACCAATTAAATGCACACATAATTGAGAAATGAGAAGTGAGAAGAAAATAACTCTTCCCCTTCTTTAATTTCATCATTTTCAATGTCATCACATTAAGGTTCTGACAAATATGAAGAGACTGGAACCACATTCTTGCTGTTGAGGTTATTCAACAGCATCCTTACTGGGTAACCACTTTAATTTCTATGTAGTAGGTTTTATGGGATGACTTGCCTGGCTGGTGACCTGGTACTCCACATGTTTGAGGAATAGGCCCTTCTTCTCTGGTATGAGCTCCACCTGGATCGTGTCTCTGGCCAGCAGTTTGTCCAGTGTCTGGGGCACCGTCAGCACATCATCCTGAGCCGGCTGCATCCTCAGTGCGCTTAAGTCCCTCGGCTCCCCGAGCTGAGGTTTCGGTAACTCTATCAAGCACACAATCACCGCCAACTTCTAATATTTGTTTTTCATGATTAAATCAATATATCTATGATGAAATTAAGCAATTTCTCCACTGTGAGGAATGCTGCTGTTAAGAGAGATTACATGTCTCATTGTGTTTGTCTCTGGCTAGCTGTCTGCGCATGTTGTCCATGTGATCTGTTATTCACCCCTTCCTGTACATTCCAAGAAGGTCATGAATTGAATGTAATGTACTGCGACAAATACAGAAAACTTGTTCTTGCACAGATGAGGAAGTGGCATGCAGCTAGCTGCCATACTGGCCACACCTGAAATAACAGAGAGGGCCTTAAATAATCACAGAAGGTTGGGAATGGATCTAACTCAAGCCAGCATAATGGCTAGCTCTATGAAAACCATAAAACTCGCCCCTATCATCTTCTCACTCTGGGTCTAGTGGAAGAATGCAACACTTAGACATAGTTAAGACTTCTCTGCTAAAATAAAATGATATAAAAATAAGTTTAGTTCAATCAAAATGCTCATTTTTCTTCTGTTATGAAAGAAATAATCTCTAAAATTAAATTTTCGTACCACTACATGCTCCCTCTCTATTACAATTATTACAATACTATTACAATAATATATATCTCATTGAACACAATACGTGGGTATGTCTGCAGTGGTAAATTGTCAGCAAGAACTTCTAGTAATAATGAAACCTTGAGTCTATGTGAGCCAATAAAGTCATATTGTAACACTAGAAGGATAGCTCAGGTTGCCCTTAGACACACTGAAGAATTACCAAGCTACTCATTACGCAAAACCTTCACTGCGCTGCTGTCACTATAACACCGTCACCTACCTTGTATGCAGTTCTCCAAGAGTTTGGGGCTTGGTTGCTTTCCTTGCTGAGCGAGAGCAATCAAAGCGAGAGCTTTATAGAGGGACAACTTGTTCAGGAATCCATCTGTGGACTCAACATGCTCAGCAATCTGAGAAGGACAAAGACGATAATATGACCTGAAGGTCGCCATTTTTTTCAGTCCAAGATCTAAATTCAACTGTGGTTTGCATTCCTCTGTGCAAAAAGTGCTCACTAGACACAAAGCCAATGATATGCTCAGAGGTCAGGGAAAGGGAAATTCTACTGAATCATGCACTGTTTCAGTAATATTCAACAGACTTTATACACACAGAGCAATTTCATAACTCCGAGGTATTGTGCCATTAGCGTATAACTCAGCATTACTGGGAAAAAAAAATCAGAGAGACTGCCAATTATTCAATCCTCGTGTCTTTAACAGCCAACTACACACAGCCTCTGCCAACTTCCTGTCAATAAGGCACTACACCTACATACATATATCTTCTTTATCTGTATTGCCTAATATGAATGTACAAAACATAATGTCTTATCATAACCAAACAAATACTTGAGCAGAGATGTATTATACTCCGGTGTTTAACTGACTAATTTATTATTTTTGATTAAAAGCAAAAATTAGATGAAGCCCTTTAAATTAATAATACATTATCATCAGTATTTATTTTCTGTTCCTTTTGTGCTCAGTTCACAATAAACTCTATGGATGGGTGGATGGATGGATGGATAGATGGGATACACCTCTATTGTGTAAATTTAAGATATAAATTTAAGTTATTTACTGTTATTTATGGTGGGTGCTGCCTCTGTGTCATTAAAAACTACAGTTATATCACAGCCTGCAGCACGGTCATTATTTCTCCCCCACAGCAAAGTGTGAACCCCTCACCTGGCCTAGAACCGCCTTGGAGAGATCGGTCCTTTGGAGCAACCTCTGAAAAACTTCAACCTGCACTCTTTCATCTGTCCTACAGCGGACGGCCTCATATACTTCTCTGTAATAGGCAGGAACTGAGCCTAAAAGAGGAACAACACCTACATAGCATCACAACCACCCAAGTAAGGAACAATTCATTAGCAGCATACCTCTATTCAATAAAACATATTACCATACCCTATGTCTGTGGTAGTCAATGCTGAGTTTCTGGTGACCTTTTATTGGCCTTCTCATTTTATTTACTATCATGTGACTTTCAGTTATATCAGTCACACAAATTATACAGTTTTGCATTGGTAGTTTTTAGTATTCAAAAATGAGTAATAGCACCCCCAGGGACATCTTATGGAAAAAAAAGACATAGAGGTTCCGTATATTAAAAAACCTTATCAGACCTTTACAATCGTATAAGGTTGATAAGATGAAGGTTAGAGATCTCTGGTTATTTCAGTATAGGCCTGCTAAACTGCTCAAGTACTGCAATGCATTACAGACAGTTTTAAACGTGGCAGGAAAACAGCATCAAAACTTTCAGAAACCTCTTACACTTCTGACATTATCTCTAATAGTAATATTCACTGTTATCGCTCATCAAGAAAACGCTAACAGGTGAAGCAAAGTCGGATAAGTCAGTCGTGGAAGATGTTGAGATGGAGTAAAGATAAATTCCGATCTTAATGTACCCAAAAGTTCTCATTTCTTACTTCTCATCGCGACTTAGGCTGGCAAAAATCGCCACATTTTCAACACGTCAAATACATTTTTTTTGACCGGCTTGACACTGCGACACCGAAGAAATTAGTAAATGATCTGGCAACATTGTGTTAAGGAGACTAATAAGAAGTTTTCGCACTGTACCTTCATTGATCTCTCCTGCCATGGTTCAGACTGTCATGTGAGCACAAGAGCACCTCCATGTGATTTCCTGCAGAAAAGAAAAAACAAGTCATTTATTTCTTAAAGTTGAAGTGATCTCTGGGTAAAGTCCAAGTCTTGAGTAGAGTCATATAAACTGACACTCACATGCAGTGGCAGTTAAAGAGTGTGTCATAAAGCTCACTACGAAAGTGAACTGAACTGTGAAGTGTTTGCGTTGTGAAGAGGCGGTGGTGCGTCTGTCTATAACACAGCTCCTGTTGGTCGACCAATCAGCAGCAGTCTGGTCTTCCCTAAAAAATCTGGGAAGTAAAAAAATATAGTTTTTGGCGTGTTTATTTCCTAGTTTCACATGTGGAGGTTAAATTGGTTTGATTTTCGGCTCCTCATTTTGCATAAATAATGCTGCTTTCAAGTGCTCCTCCTATATTCCAGTTTCTGTGTTTCTATACTCGTAAATAAAATATTTGCACTATAGTTGTCATACTATTTAAATGAAGAGGCATAGCTTCAGAATGGACAAAAAACTGAGATTTTAATTCACCTGCTAAATGTTGCTATGCTCGTCACTTTAATGTTAATTTTGCAAATGCAGTCCACAAGCAGGCGCAATATTTCTAACAGCACTTGAACCTCTCATTAATCCAACACTAGGGCGCCTCTGGGTGGCGCTACTGGGTCATTTTTTATGCCGGTGAGGGCGGTTGTGCTCTGGCCGGGCCGGGTAGGCTGCCAGCTGGGTGAATGTCGTGAACAGTCGCTGTGTTGGCTCCACTCTGGATGGAGGTGATAGTGTCGGAGGGGGCTTGTCTGAGTTGTTTCGGTGGAATAAAACTGCAAGAGATGAACTGAGGAATAACAAACTCGACAAACCAGGATGTAACTAACCGCAGACCAGAATGTCAAGTGGAACAAAAGAGACTTCTTGTTGTTATTCGCCTCCGTGCCCGAGTCTCCGTGGACTGAACTAACCAGCAGCTAAACCGGCTAACGTTAGCTGAGTTAACGCTGGATACATTGCGGGTATGGCTTGCTATAAAAACTGTGTTTTAATTGCAATTTAAATGAACCGCGACACTGCTGATTTTAACAGTAAACAATACAACAGGATGTCCTCTAGCGACAAAACATTGGCTCGAGTTGACAGGTTAACAAGCTAACTAGCTCCAGACTAGCTAAGCTTCAGGTCGCCTTGGTTAACGCTATAGCTACTAGTTAATGTTAGCAAGATAAAGCAGTAGCTAGCTACGTTTGTCAAGTTTCCCAGCTTTTCTTTCCTCTAGCGGTCTGTGAAACTAACATTATTAAATAGTTATCTATGTATCAACTGCTTTAAAATTATGAATTGGGTGAATAAAGACATGTGTACGAAATAACACTTAATTAGGTAGTAATATGACTTAACGTGTACTAGCTTGGTTTCTTATACTAGTTTAGTAACACTGCTTCTGCTTTTGTTTTTCATCCCTTATACAGACACGCTGTATGAAGTGGACTCCCTTGACTGTTTACAGTTTCAAGCATCCTTTCTTGCTTGTCTGCTAAGTGGATCGCAATTGACATTTATTAACTAACTCGCCATGGCAGCAGTGGTGAGCTACTCTCCACCATGGTGGGTGAACCTGCTACACAGACTTCCACATTTCAACTTAAAGTTCGAGCAAACAAGCAGTGATTTCCAACCAGAGGACTGGACATATCAACAGGTAAAATGACCTCAATCCTGTTGGGTTTTTTTTGCATCGTATCAAGTGTTCCTAGAGGTTGGGATTCCCAGGCAGCATATACATGCCTTCAGGGATCTTTACAACTAATGTTTCATTCATTATCAGTTTGACTCAAGTGTTCACCCTCAAGTCTAGTATGATAAGTGGGATATGATGGTGTACCGTACTTTCTCTAAGCCTGCAGCATTAAGTTTGAGATTAAAATTATGTGTTTCTCTCAGTGACCTGTTTGCACCTGTTCCTTCTCTTTATCTTTTGATCCATGTCACCATCTGTGTGTAGCTGTTATATCCATGTCTCGACCTTTTCCGGACACCAGCCAGCTGGCATTATATAGTCTGATCCAAGCCACCTAAGTTGACCTAGTCAGCCTCTCAACTATTGTTCTCTTTATGATATATGTCCTGATTCCAACTTCTCAAAGGTGAATATTTTCTGGTTTCTTTAGTCCTCTATGACAGTAAACTGAATATCTTTGGTTTATGGACATTTGAGGGTGTCACCTTGGACTTTAGGAAACAGTGGTTGACATTTTATAGACCAAACAACTAATTGATTAATCGAGAAAACAATCAACATTAATCGATAATGAAATATGCATATGATATATATACCATTGCTAAAAAAACCACTCAGGTTAAAGAGGTTAAACCAGCAGCAGGGGTCCGGAAGGGGACCACACAGTCTGATGAACAGCATTGACTGGGGGAGGGGAGAACAGCATGGCATTTGATCACATGGTTAATATTTAAGAGAATCGCCCTAATGATATTTGATTTCCTTATTACAATGGTAGTTTGGGCGTGTGTGTAACACTCCCTTCATATGCCCTCATTTATGCTGATGCAATTAGTTTTTGTTACCCCTCAGTTGGTGGTTCTGATCCTCAGGATTCAGGGAAGTAGCTCAGTGAGTAGTCAGCTTGAAAATCTGAAATACAGGATACTTTGCAACAGCATTAGTCAGCATATGACCATATGTCAGATGATAGGGTATACTTAAATTCTGTGGAAACATCTAATTCAATTGTCCATTCAGCTTTATCCAGTATCTGGTAATGTGAAGTTTTTTTTTTTCCATTTTATTATAATGCAACAGGCAAAATAAAGAGTTATACTCTATCACTTACAGGGTACATTCAACCACAAAACAATAACAATTGTCGTTAATTCATTTGTTTTATGCTGTTCCTTTTTGAAAATGCGTCAGTACCAAATATTCTGTGGCATTGTGGTTTTTAAAAGGCTGTGGGAGACTGGGTAATGAACATGTAGCATTGTAGTTTCGGAGACAACTGAGGACAGAGAGAATCACAAGAAATAAAGGGTAGTTTTTAACACAACTTGGCAGACGTAGGTGATTTTCGAGTGTCGTTTACAAGTTCGAAAATAAAAGCATTTCCCTTTTTTAAGTGGAAGTGTGATTCAGAAAATCCAGAAGTGAATCATGATTCGTTAGAAATGGATCAACATATGATGATGTGCTACAGCTGTTACAGACATCCATGTCTGAAAATGAAAGTAATCTCAAGCGTTTAAGTACACAGAGTCTGGTTTTGCTTTGACTCATTTACGTAGATGAGAGATATCACCTGTCAGGTTTCTTAAGTTGATAATGACTCATTTAGCGGAGAATGTGGGCCATAGTTTAAACAAAATGAGGAGACACTGGATTCCATTTGCTGATAAAGTTCACCATTGTACCACCTCACAGCTGTTATTGTCTAGCTCTCTGAGGTATATTTGAGAGCCTTTTCCTGGTAGGACAGGAAAGGTTCATTGGCTGGATAATAATGGTTGCCACTGTGTTGGTGCCCAGTATGTACAGCCAGAAGTTCAATGTAAACAACATTAGTCTTAAAAGGAGGGGGGTATTCAGTGGCCACAGAATGGTTGAATGAAACTGTTATGTACATTTTATTAGAATTCCCAACTAATCCATCTGTTTTGCACCTTTTTAATGCAGTAAGAGCAAAACAAAGTGGTCAACATCAGGCTAAACCATGATTATTTCCCCCCTGTGATGACAGATTGTTGTCAATGCAGTGCACTCATTCAGGCTTCAGGGAAAACCTTGACCAGTTGGTGCTCACTATAGGACTATGTGATGATGATGGAACAGCAACTGCTGGACTTCTCTTGCACTCAGTGAGCCCTGTCTGTCTTAATTGTGCAGAGCAACATGCAAGAACCATGTCATTTAATGGCATTTGTGTCTGAGCAGTCTGTTATTTGTTTTTATCACAGTAAATACTAAATATTGTCAGGACACAGGACTAGTCTCACCAGATATTTTGGTTTAAGTACATGCTTTAAGTCTGCAATTTGTTCCAAGATTGAATTCAATCTTTGCCCTGAACAAGACAACAACCTTTGCATTCGGGTGTGTCAGTAACTCACTGTGATGCATTGTTGAAAAAACGGAACAAAAAGAGCAACCCTGTTTTTGTTTTTTTTTTTTTTTTTTTGGAAGAATGGAAATTTTCCCTAGCGTTGAATCCTCAGGAGTATACAGTGAACACACATGCCCTCTGTCTGACCTACATAGGACATGCTGCTGTTGTCTGGGAGGTTTGACTATCACAGTTTTATCACTGTACTGCTGGCTTTGAAATTCTGCCAGTGTGTAAAGATGACTATTGTAACCTCTAGCGGATATCACCAATTTTGTGCATATAGATGACAAAGTTTACATAATGATGAAGACAAATGTAAAAGTGGTTTTTAATATAATGTGCAGATAAGAAGACAACATGTTTGAATCTCATCGCTCTTCTTCAAGCATACTGTGTAGTGTTTCTCCGCAGGACTCTTTGGAAGGTCACTATCCCCGCCGTTATTGACGTGAAAGTGGTGTCAGCAATGAAGTTTCCATTAACCCTCTTCTTCTCTCCACCAGTCAATCCTGTTACTGGGAGGTTTGGCACTTGCCTGTCTGGCTCTGGACCTCTTGTTCCTGCTTTTCTATTCCATTTGGCTGTGCTGCCAGCGGAACAAAAGTGAAGACCAGCCCAACGCAGACTGCTGCTGCACAGCCTGGTGTGTTATCATCGCAACACTCGTCTGCAGGTAAGTGTAATTGTAAACCTTTACCGCATCCACAGTGGTCAAAATCAATAAATCTCCACGTTTGCAGAGCCTTGACAGTATCGCAGACTCCTCTATATATTTCTGCATTGAATAACCTGATTCAAATTTGGCAAATGACCACACTTCATCACACAAAATAGTCCAGAATCACTGTTAGCTCAGGTCAAATTTATTCACAACTCGAGGCATAAATTCTCAGCAGCAATCCAAAGAACTTTTATTACTGTAAATTGAACATCTAAGGCAGGACTTACACCCAGCCTGACAGCCTGAAAATGTTATTGCAAAGGTTAATGGATGAGTTATTAACTGCATCATAGTTTTTAAAGAAATCAGATGCATGCTCATTACACTATCAGGTAATGTGCACAATTTGCTTAGGGAAATGATACTTGAATGTGTGCACACTTTAAGCCCAAAGACCAGAGGAGTGACAGGATGTAGATATAGGCTACATGGGCTTCATTTTTATTTTTGATGTAGATATTTGAAGTGTGAGAACTTTACCATCTGGACAAAGCTTTATCTATCCTTGAGCACTGCATTTGTTTCCTGTTTTCCTCCCTCTGTTGATGGGCCACTGGAGAGCCATCATGGTTGATTCAGAGTAAGACAAAGAGCGTGGGGACCTGATGAGTACAAGAACTGCATTACAATCACTATATCTGTGTGTGTGTGTGCTTGTACCCACGCGCACATGCGTTATAGTGAAAGCAGGGAAAACGGAGTTTAGAGAGATGAGACATTTCTGTGCTTTTGTTTTGCTTTGCTTTTGTTCTTCGACAAAGAGTCCATGCTTGGCTCCACAAAGCACTGCACGACTGTTATGAGGATATTGGGATTATCTTGAATTTTTTTTCTTTGTTTTTTGTCAGCTGAATATTGAAAGAGCAGTAAAGAGTTTCCACAGGTTCACATGCCAGTAGGGAGGCTGGTTTTGTGTTTTTTTTTTGCTGTGACACCGCTCCCGTTCACCTCTTTCTCACTGCAGAGTGTGAGAGGAAGAGATTAGCAGCCGTCCAGGAAGAGGGAGAACCCATTGATTCACTGAGTGCTGTTAGCCTGGTCTGACTTGGGTTGAAGTGATTCGTTTATCATCATCCCCACTTGATAAAATTCTCTCTGGCATAGGATGGGTGTTAGCACAAAGACCAACAGCTGCAACACAGGAAGAGATATCGGCACAGAAGCCTCTCTCTTCAAATTGCTTCCCAGAGTGCAGAAAGGGCGTTGATTTTTCTGTCACTGAAATACACATGACATACAAAGCAATATCACTGCCAGTAGCTTCTACTCTCTATCATACATCAAGATAGAATATCAGAAGTCGCGCACAACAAAATCGTCCCATTATTGAAAACGTTTCTTTAAGTTCATGCACCTATAGAAAATGTTGCCAGTGCAGTTGTCAGAACTGTTTTTCTGCAACCTGAGGCCTGTCTGTGCAAATGAGAGCCGATCCCCTGCCTCAGTACAGCCTTTGTCAGCCCTAGTGTGGGGTTTGGGGCATAGCTGGTCCATTCCTCCGTGTTTCCATGGTTCTGTATGGAGTCTTTCTATTGGAACTGAAAGGAGCCTGTTGACTGGGGTCTGAACCGACAGGGTTAATGTGGAGTTCACACGCCTCTCTCCCTGCCTCGCTATCTCCCTCGCTCGCTCTCTTCTCTGTCTCCTCTCTGTCTTTTTTAGCTAATCCCTCCTCCTCACCACCCTGTCTCCCCTCCCTTTCTTTTGTTTCCCCTCAGTGCTGGCATTGCTGTCGGTTTCTATGGGAACGGCGAGACTTGTGATGGAGTGAATCGACTGACGTATTCCCTGCGCCATGCTAACCGCACAATCACTGGCGTGCAGAAGCTGGTAAGGCTGAGAGCACAAATTACACCAACATATTTAATAATTCACAACCCTTCTGCCATGAGCATTCCCGGTTTCCCCTACCACAAAAGACGTGTAGTGAATTCCTTTTCCTCTCTGAACTCCATCGTGACCTTGTTTATGCCTGTGTTGTGTCTAGGTGGATGATAGTACATCCTCATTGAACCAGACGGTAGATGACAATCTGCAACAGCTTGAGGTCCAGTACGCGCAGCATGCGGACTACCTGTCCATCATCCAAAAGCTGCAGGGACAGCTGGACGAGCTGGTCAGACAGATGGTGGAGATTCCCTTCTGGGACAACACCAACATCTCCCTGGAGGAGCTGGCCGTCCAGATTGAGCTGTATGACTGGTACAGGTAAGACTGTAATAGTGGAGTCCAAGCATTATCATTCAAATTCACAGAGTAATACAAGAAAAATAAAACTCATATTTAATGCCTGTCTTGAGAGTAGTTTCTGGATCATCATCAACGCTTTATTTTCTGCAGTAAAAGTTTAACTGTCAACAATCTGAGACTGATGCAGCAGAGTTATGAGTGTCAGTGTGTGCTACATCCCTTTTTATTAAACTTTCAATGCAGACACACACCACATCACCATAATTTACATTGTTGTGAAAACTGTCACTCAACTCTTGAGTTCATATATTGTTGAAAGGTTGAGAGTTAGTTGATCTTTTCCCGGGTGAGACGGTGTTTTCAGAGGCTGCGTTTGTTTGATATGTGTCTGAATTAAAACCGGGAGTGAATCTAAAATAGGAAACAGAGGCGAGCACAGACAACAAGACAAGAAGGGAATCTGACTTATTCAGCATGTCATTAGGCAGCTGACTCACTAAGAATCTCAAACCTGCCTGAGTTTTTCCACTGTGTTAGAAGATGTCGAAGGCTGTGTTGTGGCATCCCTCTGGGCTGTATTGACTTTGCATACATATGTGCATAAAATTGTGAATATGCAAATTTGATCAGCACAGGGTTTCTCAAAATGGCTCGCTGTGTTTTCACGGAGTGTCCAGACTCCATGAGGCAGTTGCACAACATTGCAGTGACTAGTAAATTGTTTATATGATAGGAACTCTACTTTTCTGTGTTTAGATTATTGAGCTCGCTGTTAAGATGGAGACGTTTTTCATTCAGAGTTACTATGCTGTGCTGCTCTTGGCCTTGTGTCGGTAAGGACATTTGTCTTCACAGGTGGCTGGGCTACATAGGCCTTCTACTGTTCGATGTCCTCATCTGCCTTCTGGTGCTGTTTGGCCTCATTCGCAACTCCAAGGGAACGCTTATAGGGTGAGTCTCATCACGAGATCATGTGCACAAGAGCACTTAAGGGAAAAACGACTCTGCCCTGGGAAATCATTTTAGGCGTCGTCACTGAACGAGTGGCAATTACTGTACATGAAAGCCCCCCCCAACTCATCAGGGCCACCTTGTCATTTTAGTTTAGTCAAGTTAAATTCATGCTCTATAAAATATCAGCCCAGTCACAATTCATTTAGCACAAGCATCACACCATCCTCAACATTTTGGTTATTACTAATGACACTTCATGACACACTTAATTCCACAGGTTCGCCCTTTATTTTTTATATTCAGGAGATTAGCTATAAAATGCTCTTTGCACATAATGGGCTAAAAATAATACAGTAAAGTCTGCCAATGAAATTGCATGAACATTAATTTATCATATCATCTGTAGTCACACAATTAATTTGCACATAATAAGTTATACTATGTGCATAACTTAGTATGTAAGTTAATTGCAATGCTTTTGGTCAATTGCTTTATATTGTTTTCTTTATTAACAATGGTTAGTCTTATACTTCTTATATCTCCGCAGTGATTTAACCAGTCGTTTCTTGAGCTTGTTTTTGTTTCTTTTACACCACACTTTCCCCATAGTGTTTCCAGCACATCAATATTTAGCAGCAGTTGTCTTTAATAATGTATATAATATGTAATCTGTTGTGGTGATGGGTCTGCTGAGCTCCTTCTGTAAAAGCTCTACCTCCTCCTCCCTCTGTTCTCTCTGTAGTTCAACCTTAACATGCACAATTTGAATACAGTGTTTGGAGGTGAGACTGGTGTCATACTTACAAAAAAACACTGGTCCGATGGGATGCGTGACAAGGCTTGAAGCATACTAAAGACCAACTTCAGTATATCTCCCTCTGCTTTATATGAAATTGGTAGTACGTGTGAATGGTCTTGCTCTTACACTGCCAGTTAAAAGTACTTCAACTTTACAACTTCTTTTTCCTTCCTCAGGGTGTGCTTGTTTGGTGTAGTGGCCCTGGTAATCAGCTGGGCCTCCCTGGGGCTTGAGTTGGCCGTCTCTGCGGTAAGTCTCTCAGTCAGAGTATGATCCTGTTTTCCAGGTAGAGCCTCACAGTTCATTGCCTGTAATTGGATAACCCAATTTTTGTGTCCACAACCACTGACTGCAGAGTTTGGCCTCGGACGGGTATTTTATTTCTCTTAATCAGTGCAGTAAAAAAAAGTTAAGATGTTGATCAAATGTGACAAGTAACAAGAAAAACAGAAACACCTGTATGATGCAATTCAAGGCAATAACCTTTCAACAAATACTACCTTAATTAAAGATTTGTTAAAACTACTGCATTAGTTGAGATAATAAGTAGATGTTTCATAAATGTTGTATTTGATACAGAATTGTTGTATTTAGTTGCATTACAATTAAAAGATTTCTTTATTTTTCTTGTCACTCAGTGTTTTCTAGAAATCCTGAAGATTAATGATGGTGATTAAAACATGTGATCACAAACAATAATTAGGATTAGCACTGTAGCCATAATATCGCAGCCCTTGTTCACAAAAGACTAAAGCAGCAAATTTGGCTGCTTTATGGAGGACAAAACTACTTTAAACCAGAATATCAGAATAAGACTCGTCAAAAAATGATTAAGATTAGTTGAGAAATGTCAAATGTAAATCTATATTTAAGCAATTGAAATATCAGTGCGGAGGATTTCCTCCACTGCGGATGAATCAGACTGTCGACACCTAAATGTGCTGGATGCAGTTTATGTGATCGCTCTCAGCTGAGACACAATCTGTCACATTGTAAAAGTGTTTTTTAAAGCTGCAGTTACTCACATGTTCCATTAAAGATGACGGCACATTTAAAGTCGTGAAGCTGTTAGCATGCAGAGAAAATGTCACCACAACTGTCTTTGTCATTGTCTTTTTGTTTGTTTGTTTGTTTTCCAGACCTCCAGTGACTTCTGTGTTGCTCCTGACACATATGTCACCAAAGTGGCAGACCAGTACGGAGTCATCAATCAAGGTATGCCTCACATATATTATGTGTCATTCATATATATCTTGACTACAATGTTGTTATGAGCCGGTTTTGTGTTCGCTCGGTCGGGCCCTTTAAAACGGTGAATATTAGTCATCTCTAAGTAGATAGGGCACATTAGGCTGAATTGTTAAATCTCCTCCCCATGGCCCATAAAAAGCCTCTAAAAATTACTGCCACATCTGCAACGGTGTCAAAGGGCAATGGGCTGCCTATTTAAGCAGTGCAGAAGCCGCTAACGTGTCTCATTTTGGTAATTGCCCAATCTGTCCCATGATGGGATGCGTGTAAAAGAAGAAATTATATTGCCTCTGGTCTTTGTGTGTGTGTGAGTGAGTGAGTGTACGAGGGAGATAAGAGCAGTGGAGGAGAGGATCAGAGACACAATATATTTTCTGCATCCCTCCTCAGTCCTTAAGAAAAAGATGATATGATGCTTGGAGGAAAGAAAAAAAAACACAAAGTACTCCTGCTTACTTGATAGCTTTTTTTTAATATCAGTGTCCAGTTTTTTTCCACTCCCTTCCTGATAATATGCTGATTGCTGAAATACACAAACCGAGCTTTCGGGCCAGTTCAAAGCTGAAATCAAAGTATCAGCTATAAATGTCGTGTGATGTTCGGTTCATCTGAAGCTCGAGCACCAACTTACTTTATTCACTGGACTGTATTATGCTGCAGATATGAAGCTTTTTGCCTCAGGGCTGATTCATGCAGTATGGGGGTTTGCCGTTCTATTTTTATAGTCTTGTAACACATGTTAACTGTTCAGCAGTTCCAAGAAATCATTTTCATTTTGAAGAAGGCATTAAGCACTTTGCTATTACGGTAACAGCGCAAATTAATATAAAACGTAGCACATGATTAAGGTTACTTTTACCTACATCAGCCTTGGAGAAGGTAAAATCTTACTTAGTATATTTTTTGCTGCTCTGCCTGCTTGAAAATCCAAATCTCTGGATAGAAGACAGAAGTGTGTTATTACTACAGTAGATTTATTGCTTTCCTTCCCTGGTTTGCTGTTGATATTTTTAGATGTTTTCTTGCATGTGCATCATTTCAACAGCCTTCGTTGTTTTTGTTTTTCATTCCTCTGCTTTCTCGTCATTTCACAATTATGTCTCTGACAGTTGGTCTCGATACAAACAGAGAATGAGGGTTAATCTGTGTAGTTTGTCATGTTGCAGACAGTATTTCTCTGTTTCTCTGATAGTTTAATTCATAGAAAACTTCATGAATAAAAAGCAGCAGTGACAGCAACGAGCTACATCTTTTGATAGAGATGCATATCATCCAGAAATTAAAATTCACTGTATTTTGAATCAAAATTTGTAAACCTGAATAACCTTTATAAAGGCTTAAAACAACATAAGCAATACTTGGTCTTTCTCTAGAACACATGCTAGTCCAGTTTGATTGGCATTTCCTAATGCTGGGAAAACTTCTTATAACAAAATACTCAGGAAGTATTTGAGAAAGCTCCAGGGACTTGAACTAAATTTGTATTGACTTTCTTACACTGCCAAAGTCTTAAACCTGGTGGGATGAGCTGGTGGGCGATCAAGCCGTGGTTTACTGATAATCAATCTGTTGGTAGAACAGAACAATAACTCTGGTCTTGTCCAAGTCATTGTAACATAAGTTTCACTCTTTGTCATTGAAATGTGGGCAGAACAAATGGAAGAGTGGCAAAAGTAACAAAAGAATCATATAAAATTGTTTCCTGAAATGTATATTTGTTTGATCATTATTAGCCATAAATGTGTCTTCTTTCAACCCGCTGTACATTGGCAGCAAGATTAACTTCTGTATCTGATACTAAGTGAAACTAAGCCCAGCCCTGTGATGAGGCATCTATAGCTCCATCCAAACCAAGTCAGACTTCAGGAAATCTGCTGCCCCTGATATTTATGTGTGTGGGTGTATATGTGAGGGCTGGATCGACAGAGACTTGCTAGATATGCACTCTACACCGGAAATTCTGTCCGCATTAGTTTGCTCAACTGTGTGGGAAAGAAGCTCCTGACACAGCAGTGTGTCCGCACGTCACTCACACCATGTGTAAAGTAGTCGGCGGTGTTCTCGCAGCTTGTATTTGTGGACATTACTGTAGCTTCTGAGTCATACCATCACATATTAAGGATTTCTCATCGACTCCCACTCATACCATAAAGTGGAAAAAGGAACCGGAGTAGGAAGAAGTGGCATGAGAAAGTCCAAAACCTTAATTACAAGCTGCTCGGGTTCGTGGTGTGCTGTGAACAGCATACAAGTTTGGTCATGTTGTAATTAACAATACCTCGAGATGATGCAACCACTCTTTGTGCTGTTTTTCAGGAGGTTCTGTGCAGTAAGAAGGGTTATACCTAAGCTTCTCACTCGCTTAATTGTGGCTGTGTCTAGGGGGAAAAAATACATTCATTTATGCTATTACAGCACGTGTGAACTTTATGCTTTTGGAACATTTCACTGCAGAGCTCAGGATTAGCTCAGCAGGTGCAAAGTAGCAGGCAAACTCTAATAGGGCAGCAGGGAACGCAACCAGACAGAGCTAGAAAATAATAAATGGTTATGTATCGGCCTCTTTCTTAGAACAAAATAGTGGTAGCTGAAACCTAACTCAACCTGAAACAAGAGATACCAGAATTATGAGATTAGCTCTCGAACTGTATGACTGAATGAACTTGGAATGAAATACAGCTGTTGATTGCAGAGTGTTGCATTGTTGAGGTCTACTGGTGCACTGTGCTCACTGTGGTCTGAAAAAAAAATGCTGTGTACAAAGCTCTGACTGCTCTCCCCCCCCCACGCAGTTTATCCAAGTTGAGAAATAGTGAGTTACTGGGACATCGGGGTCATTTGTTTGAAATGTCATAGCATCTGGGTTTCAGGATCCACATTTCCTCAGCCCCACAAGATCCACGTTTTCTGAGATCGGCTGTCATTTTTGTGGGCTTTATTCATAGTGAAAAGAGCTGAAACCATAAGTCAATTAATCAGTTAGTTGATCAACAGAAAATTAATCAGCAACTATTATGATAGTAATTAGTAGTAGTAATTAATTGTGTCATTTTTTTTTTTTAAGCAGAAAGCCTAAAATTAATCTGTTCCAAACTGTCAAATGTAAGGATTTGCTGCTTTTCTTTGTATTATATGATATTAAGTTGAATTTCTTTGATTTTTGGGCTATTAGTCAGACAAAACAAGCTTTTTGAAGATCTTATCTTGGGCTCTGAGAAAATGTGATTTCATTTTTTTCATTTTTTTTGACAAACTAAACAATTAATAACCCTCAAATTGGTGGTGAGAATAATTGTTTTAATTGAATTTATACGTCTCTGCTAACATATTCCATTCTGTTCCCACTGTCCTCTTTACTTACAGATATCCTGCAGTACTACCTTAGTTGCAATTTGGAACAAACCAACCCCTTCCAGCAGGTTTGTTGCATATGAAACTAAATTTGGTTTTGCATGTTTTGAGTTTTTAATTTGTCAAATCAAACCATCCAACCCTTAAGACAAATACATGTAAGCTGCCTGGCCGTTAGCTTAGAAGCTCAACATTCATGTAATGCTGATAATACTCAAATTCTAGCAGACACAATGTTATAAACATATTTTCTGCATGATGTATGTTCCTCTGATTGGCGAGCAGCATAACTGGGCACAATGAGTCACTCCCATTGCCTCAAAGAAGGATTTTTTTTTTTCCATACAAAAGTACAATACTTCCCATTCAACCAGCAGGAAAACTGATGCACAGCAGCTCTTCCTGTTGTCTGTACTGATAGCATTTGCTCGCTTCAAAGGATGTTACAATGAAGTGGAAACTCAATTCGCTGTGAATCTATAGTTAACCTTAATGGTCTACCTACATTTTGCCTTCCAAACTACATAAATAAATCAAAACTATTGAGGGTTTCTCAAGTCCAGGCATCTATTGTTAGTACAGCTGTAAAGAAGCTATATATAGATACAGTATATACAATATGTAAGGCTTTCAGCTCACATCTGTAAACTGTCAGCGTGCTTCCACCACCTACAAAGGGAGACAGCAACCGAAGGCTCTTGGTTATGATTGTTTTGAAATACTGTTGAGATGTTCTGGTGCTGCTACAGTATTTATACTTTTTATTTCAGAAGCTTTCCGGCAGCCACAAAGCATTAGTGGAGATGCAGGACGACGTGTCCGAACTGCTGCGCTCTGCCACCAGAGAGTATAAGCAAACTAAGGTACGTCTCCAACCCCCGTGTCGATACACTCTTCCCTGTAAAATGCCACGTTACAGGTTAGCCGTTACCATACACACTTACCCACCAGGCCGCAAGCTGTCCTGTGCTATTGTACCATTTGTGATGACAGAATATCCCAGTGAATGGGACCAAACGACTGACCTGCAGAGAAGTGAAGTGCACCTGTCCCACATAAAGATCTGCTGACGGCCCACCTGGGACCTGCATTATGTCCATTTTGCTGCATTAGGCTTTCACTGGCCCTTGTCAATACAACACTGCGGTATTGTCCAGTGCTGGTCCTTACACTGTGTTGACTGAGGCACAAATGAGAGCTGACACTGGGAATAGAGAGAGGCATATTTGACTTCACATACCCACACAGAGAAATGTGCTGAGGTCGTGGAAACATTTATATCAGGCAATCAGACACATTTTCCGCTGGAACCGTAATGAGAACAGAAGGAAGAAGGGAGACAGTCCATTAAAATGTATCATACATTAAAATCTGCCTTTTCAGCTCAAGCTGCTGTGCGGCGTTGCATATTGATGAAAGACACATCCTAGATAAATGCGCGTTGAGTGGATAATCTGTGTTTTAATCACTATCAGAAAAAAAATTGTGGCTCACTTTTTATTTGCTTTCTTTTATGTCATTCTTGACTTCTTACATCCCCCAGGTGCCAAAGTTAAGCCTCTTTCAACAGGTCTAATATACTGTTTTTCCTCATTCATTTCCAGGGAACTTTGGAGGAGATCCAGGGGATACTGAACACCACTGAGATCAGCCTACATCAGCTCACCGCCCTGGTGGACTGTCGCAGCCTGCACATGGTGAGCTGGGACAAGAGGACTTACAAAACCAAGACATTCTCACTGTAGCGTTGCTCCACGTCTCTTACAAAAAGCGCCTGGGGACTGATCTATTGTGACATCTATGTAGCGCAGCTTAGTTGTATAAAAGCAACCCTTCTTTTATGCTCATGCAGCTGACTACACCTGTCATTATAAATAACATTTGCTTTCCTGTATGTGAGTTCTTGTCCGACTGATGCTGGCTATGTACCATTTATGAAGCTGGCTGAATGACGAGTACTTGGCAGCCTCTATGCTTTGGAGGATTGTCCCTCGGTGGCGTCCAAATTCCAAGTGCACATGTGCAACTCTTGTTCCCTTTCTGCTCTTCCTTCACTCTCAAGCAGCTACCCTGTTACCATGCCAAAGCCTTATTATTTCATGAAAATTAAAGTATCTTCAGTAGAATACGCAATGTGTGTGTCAGCCCCGTGCAGTGTTTTTTACAGAATGGAGATTCTCAGTCATGATAATGTAGAGTGTAGTGCTGTTTTTCAAACGCTAGGTAAAAACGCAGCGCTTTTTCTTCTAGTAGGCCAACTGTGAGCTCATTGGTTTGACCTAGTTTAAATGAGAAATCAAAGCGGATGCATTTAAAGACCCTTTTAGAATCCACATACTGAAACTCAAGCAACTCTAGCATTTACTACCTCTTGTTTTACTTTTTCCTCCTTGTGTTTTGTTAAAATGCTTTAGACTTTTCCATTTAATCGATCTGATGTGTTTATACCTGCTATAATAACACTGTTACCTCTCTTTTTTTTTTTTTTCTCTCAGGACTACGTCCAGGCCATGACAGGACTGTGTTATGATGGACTGGAAGGCCTCATCTACCTCGTGCTCTTCTCCTTCGTCACTGCTCTCATGTTTAGCTCGATCATCTGCAGTGTGCCTCACACCTGGCATAAAAAGAGGTAAGACTTCTAACTTCCCACATTCGTCCAGAAACTCTCACCACAATGCACAGGAAGCAGCGCAAAAGCTTTTAAGCAGAGTTTGTTTGCTGGGACTGTGTATACAGTGAGAAATAGTTTAAGAGGATAAGCCTATCAATTAATTATGGGTTTACAGCATTTTTTCACCACTTCAGCTCTTGTTTTTACATGGCATGGGAATGAAGCAGGCAAAGTAAGTCAGTATAAATCTGCACAGATAAGGAAACATGATTATGTTTGTGTAAAAATTTGTGTTTGTTTGCTGTTCAAGGTTGGCTCTGTTTACCTCTGGGACATGTCCAGAATGCTCCAGCTGCTTCCTCTAATAGATTACTTCCCCTTATCCCGAGTAATTGCACAGAGTTGGCCTAAATCTATCATAACCACCGCGTGAGCCGGTGTCATTTTCTGCAGCAGAGGGGGTGAAATTATTCTAATTTCTTTTGTCCTATCAGCAGCAGACAAGGTTTTGCAGGATCGCTACAAGGAAAGTGGTTTCCCAGGCACAGCTCAGCTGCACCACATAATTAACTGATCCCTCCTAACCATTGGGGGGCATGTTCATCAGTTTGATCTCAGCTGGAGCTTCCTGTTATAAAGCAAAGGCTTACACGCTAGCAGACTGTTTTCCTCAGTGGTTCCTGCTAAGCTTGTTTTGTTTTAATGTTGTAATGATGCGTGCACACTAATTCCTTTCACCCCATCCGGAATTATAGCTTGAAATGGCAGATTATTATAGAGGATTTAGATTTTATATTAAATGTGAGAGTATTATTAGTGTAGTTAATATGTCACCTTTTTCTCTGATATGCAGATGTAAGTAAATGTGATGTGAGATGTACTGAATGTAAGTTAAGGGTTAGATATGCAAGTAGAAACCTGTGGGATGAACACTAGAGGGAGACAGGCTCCATGATGTCATTGCTGCTGTGTTCAGTCAGACCTTGTTCAGTGCATTAGTGTTATCTTATATACACTATTGTGCTTCATTGTCTGAAAAGAAACAAGTAGAGTCACACTATTTCTGCAAAAGTAGGCGACTGCTTTAATTTGACAATTTATTGTTATCATGTAAATTGAGGGTTTTACATTTTCTTGTAGAAGCTGAACCAGATACATGAGACTATTTTTACAGTCTTTGTTCAGTTCCATTAAGGTCAGAGGAAAAGTGCATTGTCTGTGCTTTAAACAGCGGAGAATTCATCGTGTTTTCCTGTCCCTCGGGCAGTGATGAAATTGAATCAAAACGTGACTGAGAATGAACACAATGTGACCACGTGGCACCTCCTTTTGTCATCGGTTAGATGGCACAAGGGGTCCCTCTGGTGGCGGTTTGACAGCGTGGTGTTGTATTATTTTGCAGGAACGAGGAGGACAGCGAGGACGAGTCTCTGAGCCACGGGGGAAGGCAAAACCCCGACAACCTGTACCGCGTTCACATGCCCAGTCTGTACAGCTGTGGCAGCAGCTACGGCAGCGAGACCTCCATCCCCGCTGCCGCCCACACCGTCAGCAACGCACCTGTGACAGAGTACATGTAAGTCGCCACTTCCCTAAACCTCTCTGAATCTCGGTGCAAAGTAGAAAACCCGTGTTCTCCTCAGTGTGGTTGATATTAGATATCTCATGTGCTCGAGTCAGTTTATACGTCCCCAGAGAGGAATTCAGCTCTCCTATAGAAAGTCATGCCTTGGCCGGCAGAGATGCAGCTGTTGCTCTCCAGCTGTGATGCTTGTGAAACCCAAAGCTCTCTGCCTCATGAGCGAAGCTCAGTGTTAGGGGAAACCGGGAGGGGGGTGAATCACCCCTCTAAACTCCATAAAGAGCGGAAGGCGCTTGGTATGCTGCAAACTGACTTTGCGAGTTTCACATATGCAATATTTTGTTTCACATCTACAAAGCACTATGTCGAGTTTTTTTTTCAGTTCTTTGCTTGTTATACCTGATTTACTGTGTGTTTTTAATTCTGCAGGGCTCAGAATGCCAACTTCCAAAACTCTCGCTGCGAAAACACGCCTCTGATAGGACGAGAGTCTCCTCCCCCCTCGGTAAGTGGAAACATAAGAACTGTAAGAACTGTAGAAACACCTCCAGGTCATTTGGCAGCCTTTTATGAGGGACTGATTCTATCAACATAGTACCCTGGTCTCAATATCATCGGACCCATTTTAATATATGGCATTTTTTAACTCAAGCTCTTGTTTCTATGAGCATCCACCCTGCCAGTGACACTGTACTTAACCTTTTTGATGAAGAAGCAGGTAAAACAAAAAACAATTAACCTGCACGGATCAGTAAAGTGTCAAATTGTCATATGACATCATTTATATCTTTGATGGCAGTGTTTTCTGTCTTGATAAAAGTTGCGATGTTAGCGTTTGTATCACAAGCCAACCTCACTCATTCCCTCCTGCCCCCCCCTCCCCCCTCGTTGGCCTGAACCTCCACCAGAGATCCTGCCCTCCCTGGTGTCCGTGTGTCTGCCTGGACCTAGACGCTGCTTTGTGTATCTTCTCTATACTCTCTTCTTGTCGTTTTTTTTTTCCCTGCGAATCCATACAGTTGTATTTGACTGCCGCGGACAGTAACAGCGGTCTCAGCTGGCAGTTAAAGCCTTCGGAGAGTTCAAGATCGTTTTGGTAACCTCATCTGCTATGCTAACAGGTACAAAACATGCCCGCCTCCTCCACCCCCGCTGGCCTGTTCCTCCTCTGTACCACCTCCCAAAACCCAGTTCTATTCACCCTCTATTCAGGTCCCACCATGAGCTGCTGGACCTCCCCTCCTCCCCACCACCACTCCCCTCTTCTGTCCTGACTCTTGCTAAGTGTCCCACCTGGTGTCCCACCTGATGTTTGTTTCCTGTGGCCCCGGGCTGCATGTCCCCCTACCCCTCTGCACCACAGATGTATTGGGAGGAACATGTGAAGCTGTAACTCTGCCCTGAGGCTCATTGTGACCTATGAGTCAGCGACAAGTCAACGTCAAATTAAGAAGCCGTTTAACTGTTTCACCGATCATGTGGATTTTCTTTGTTTTGATTCTTGGGTTCGAGGGTGAACGAATATGAATTAAAACCATTTATATTACACTTTAAAACCACAACAGGGAAGCAACAGCACCACCTTTTCTGTATGTCTCCGAATATGTTTAATTGTCATGTTGGAAGTTTAATACAGAATACAGAATATTTTCAGCCGGCGTTTTTTATTTCCTTATATTTTCCCTACTGTCACTATGTGGTGGTTTTACTATAAAAATAGTCGGTAAACACACACCAATTTAACAAATATTACATAGGTATACTACACAGAATAAGAAAGTAGTTCAGGTAAATATCTAATGATACATCTTTCCTCTTAACATCCAAGGTAAGTCGTGTCGTTTCTTGGAGCCGATATCGGTGCCGATGCTCAGCTTTCACATCCTCAACAGGCTGTCCAAATGGCTCTGAAGGGAAAAGCAACAGTGTTTTCACATGAGTTTGAAATGCAGCCTTCCTTTTGTGCTTGTATCGCCTGTATTTTTTTTTGTTTTTTAAAGAAAGCATGGGTGCATCATAAATGTTTACGAATGATTGGCCCCCGCCGATGTGCACGCAGGTTAAAAACAAAAAAAAAACCTTCCTCTAAAATCAGTGTATATTTCTACAATTCCTCTGATGTCCTCATCCTCTGTAGCTGTTTTTGTGATCTTCTTTCTGTATATTTGAATAATTGAAGGTCCCTTTAGATTCCAGCACTGCGGAGTAACTAGTTTGAAAGGTAATCTGTGTAGAATTTACTCAGTAGCGATTTGTGATGCATGTATATTTTTATGTTTCTCCACTGCTGCTTTCGATGAATTATTTAACAAAAGGGTTTTTTTCTTCCTGCTCTGCAAAGCACTGGGTCCAAAAGACAAAACTGAGCCTCTGAAACTGTTTGCCGTTCCAACAGATAAAAATCTTTGAAATCTTCATCTTTCAATCAAGTCATATAATAAAGAGAAAATCCTACATGGACTGTGTTTTTAAACTATGTTATAAAAGTGACATGGGCTAATTGTAATAAACTATAAAGCAGCATTTTCTGTTTTCGTCCACAGTACACCTCCAGCATGCGGGCAAAGTACTTGGCCAACAGCCGACCAGATCCCAACAACCCTCCGGCGCACTAGACGACACTGGACTCGTCCCGTCTGCAGCACTGACGTCTCCGAAGTCGTTCAGTCAGTCCTTTTTTTCCTCTCATCGATGATTTTTTTTTTTCTATTCACACGCTCCACTGTCTGCTTCCCCGCACCATTAACTGTCTCTCTCGACTCCATATGGAAAAACCAAATGTGCTTTTGCTGGTTGTTTGAAACAGAACTGAAGGAAATCCTGCAGAAACTCATCTCACGAACCAGAAAGTGGAAGTTTTTTTTAGTCTCTCGTAGCTTTGTTTTCCGATATCTACATTCTCCGGCTGATGTTTACCGTCGCAAGAAGCGTCGTCGTCGCTGGGAATTCGATTCTGACGGAGCCCAGACTTACATACACTCCAGTTTTTGTTTTTTTTTTTCCATTTGTCTACACATTAACATTCACGGTGTCACACCTAACAAGGCATTGCAGTGTTGAGGACTCTGGGAGTGCTCATAGACAATAACACTGATTACTACTGGTTGTTGTTTTGTAAAGTACTGTACTGAGAGAAACGCCTTACACATGAACATGGGAAGAAGGTATCTACTGTTTTCTTTCCCACCTGAAGTGTAGACATCCTTTTCTCACAGAATTACACTCAACACAGATCATCATCATAGTATAGAGTCATTGTACAGTGCAACATCTCAGCTCCTCAGGTCAGTTTTCTGCTTGTGGAACTCGATGCAAATCTTAATTTCAACCAGTAAGATTTGTATTTTCCTCCAGGTAATGTTGACATACTGTATATCACACGTGCACAACACATTAATACTATTTTTTACATCGGCTTGTTGTTGGATTTTGTCTTAAACCTGATGTGTGGGACCAGTCATCCTGCAGTATTGCATGTCTTACAGTTCCGAAATCTGAAAAAGTTGTTATTTCCTGTGGCATTTTTTTTTTTTTTTTTTTTTTTTTAAATACATAGATGAGCCACTATTCCACAGCAGTGACTGTAACAGATTTTGAACCGCAGAGTGCTGCGAAGCTGTGAACTTGATTCTGGCACATGCTCTCAGAGGATTTGATAAGGACAAAGATGAGCTGCACGATGGCGATGCAGCTGTCTTGACAAGAGGAGTCTCAGCGGGATGACGACGTTCATCAAAAAAAAAAAAAAAAATTGAAGCGTAATGAGAGATTTTTATACTACTGGAAGCAGAAACTTTTTTTTTTTTTTTTTTTTAACAGCTCCATGCAGCCGATGGTGAATCACAGGAGGAGTCTTGTGCAACGTTACTCCAGACTTTTTAAGATGATTTGCAGCTCCCTCCTCACCACACTGCTTGTTATTCTCTCCATGTTCCTGCTCAGTCGTAAAGCCTCACCTCCCCCCCCTAACAGAACTAGGAACTGTCCACACACATCCTCGAGTCTGCACGGCAACGTTTTTTTTTTTTTTCTCTCTCGACCAAACGCGACACTTTAGAGTTAGAAAAATCCTCCCACTGATTATCCCAAAAGATGTCTTAATGCAAGTTTATGTGATTTTTAAAATACGCATATCACAATTCGTAGGAGAATTTCAAAGAGAAACCTTATGCATCGGCAATGCAGTGTCTCACAAATGTGTTTTAGCATTTATAACAAAAACAAAAAAAAACAAAAAACAAATAGATAATGGTGAGTGGATGCTGTGAAGGGATTGCGATTAGCCTGATTAGCCTCTGCTCTCTTATCATCTGTCGGGCTCCTTTTCCCGTTGAAGCATGACGATCCTTCATACGTGGAGTGAGATGTTTGTACTACTGCTGCCGCTTCAACTCGCTTCTCTTAGATGTGCATCGTGATCAGTACAAGAGGTGTGTGTGTGTGTGTGTGTGTGTGTGTGTGTGCGTGTGTGTGTGTATGTGTGTTTGAGACTGTGCCAACAAGTGAAGCACAAACTTTTTACTATCTGAATATCTTTTTAAATGTCTTTTACTTTTAGGCCTGTTTTGTAAAGTTGATAGCTCCTGGTTGCCTGTGCAATCAAATGAGAAAATGAGCCTGACTTTTTTTTTTTTTTTTTTTTTCCAAATCATTTACGCTCTGTAAAACATTACACTGATGCAATCTCTCTGTTTTTGGGGTAGTAGTCATATTCTCTTTGTTGTTTGTTACGCAAAAGGCTGTTGTACAGATTTCAAACATTTTTAAAATGAAGAAAAAAAAAAGTCGCTAAAAATTGACATTAACTTTTTTAAAATTCATTTTAAGCTTATTTCACATTTTTAAACTCTTTTTTTTTTCTATTTGATTTGCTTGTAGTTTTTTTCTTTCATTTTAGAATCTGTAGCAAGCACAGATGTGAACATGTGTTGCTTCATTAATGTGAATATGGTAAATAGATTTAAATTTTTCTTTGAGTTTTTTTTGTTTTGTTTTGTTTTTGTTTTTTTTTGAAAAAAAATCTCTGTAGATGTAATCAGTTTATTTTATACATCATTTTTTGCTATCTCTTAAAATGTGTACATGTAAAACCTGTGGTTATATTGAGCTTGAATGCTGTGTTTTAAAATTAAACCTTAACTGTACATCAGCAGATTGTTTGATTTATTGATTTCAGATTATTGGGTAAATCTATCCTGACCAGGAACAGACACTAGGTAGCAGCATAACATTGCTGCCTTCCACTGCCGGCTTGGTTGTTCCCATAATTTACTGAAGAGGCATGTGTCATTTTTTTTCTACTAAACAGTAGTTGGGGAAGTATATCGTAGTTTAATGCTGCTCAGGGGATTTGAATGTCGCCTTAGCAGCGTTTCCGTGAGAAAGAATGGATGTATGTTGGTGTTTATTTCTGTTGCAGTGCAGTGACAGACCTCAGACTTGGACAGAGATCAGCTTGAGAGGAAAAAAGGCTATCTTGTGTGTCTGACCTCTCCGGGCCGACAGCAGGCGAGAGGTCAGTGTCAACACCGGGCCACCAGTCCGGTTTTGTCAGCTTCCTTCATACCGCCGGCCAGCTGCTGCTGCTGCTGCTGCTGCCCCAAACACCTCCTCCTCATGTGGAAGGTTGGGGTGTTGAAACGGATTATGAAAGAAAGAGAGGGAATGGATTTTACAATGTCAGATTCAGTTAAAATATGCACTAAAAGGTTAAAAAAGGTTTTTAGGCAATCAAAAATACAAATTTTGGCAGGAAATGCAATGCTTTTTTTTCTGATCTTTTGAGTTATTTTCTGTCTCGAGAGATGAATGTAGAGATTACATCATCTCCTGGGCTCCCCGCTGTTTATTGTGGGGGCCGAACTAAACAAAGCAGTAAACAAACAAAGCATGACGGCGGCATTTAAGTTTTTACAACCCGTCCTGCACACAGAGAGCAGAGATGCAAATGAAATTTCACACGGCCTCACTGTCGAGGAAATTGAATTACCCTGCTTGTTGCTGGACTGAAGGAATGCATTACTAATGCTTTGAGGTGGGGAGCTGAATGGAGTGGGGGGTGCCTGCACCCTCTGACCCCCCCCCACCCACCCCCACCCCGCACCCCACACCCCCCCCACACAGACACTTCCTGAGTCTGACTGGGCTCACTGCCAGGTGGACGGACCACAGCTCTCCCTCTGCCAAGCAGCTGCATGACGGACAGGGGACACACGAGAGTGTTTGAGCTGCACAAGGCAAGACTTCCATTTAAAAACGCCCCCATTTTATCAGCCTTAACAACAGAGCAATGAGCGTACCACCACATATTACTGAGAGTTTATACCTACTTTTTATCCAAATGAAATTCAGGTGGAAACTTTCTTTATACCCACAGGAAATGATGTATCAGAGCTTAAATCTACAGTTTTGCATGTTTTAACCTTATCTACTACAAATCATGTCTACGGTTCATAACTAACTGGCATTTTCCCAAAGCTTACCATTAACATTTAGATGTATTTCCTACATTTCTGCATGCAAGTAGTGTGGAAATCAAACTACACAGTCTTATAGTGGACATTAGACCCTTCTTGCTGGTGCCTTCAAGCCCAAACATCTAAAAATTTGCGGGACCACTGCAGAAAAGTGTTATACATTGGATGGTTGTTGTGAAAAGTATGATGTAAATCTTGTCATATCTTGCATTAAAATGTTACTATTCAGGAGCCAAACCTCAGATCTGTCAGTATCAACAAAACAACAAAAGAGTACCGCTCTAAAACAAGGTTTTGACATGTGATCTCATCAAGTTGATTTTCACTGAGTATTGAAATTGATTGTATGCTTTGGAAATGCTTGGCTTAATTAAAAAAAGCATGTAGGATTTATAGTTAATGAGACAAAATATGAGTTCTATCCCTTTGTGACTGTGCAGTCTGTACAGAGGAGGTTGAACTATAAGCAGCACCGGATCTTTTTCTTCTTCACTGCTCACAGTGTGTTCACTTTTACCACTCATTTGTCAACATGTGCACCTTGTCACCACTGGACAGATGAGGCAAAGCGAAGAGTGAATGCAAACGCAGGACATGAGCACCTTTTGTGTCCCGCTTCTGGAGGGAATCCTGCTTTCATTGTTGCTGCCGCCGTGCCTACGAGGGAGAGGCAGTCAAGGAGACAGGGAGCCTTGCTTGTCTCTATTGTGGCGAGGGCTCAGAGGGAGGCAACTGTGTCCTGGGAGTCGGTGCTCACGTTATTCACACCTCACCACCTCCTTTGTACGCGTCACCCGGACCAGTCAGAGGGAGCACGTATCCAATGAGGGATTTATGGAGCTGTCCAGTTATCCCTTTTCCTACTCCACACAGAGATCCTCCTGTTCGCTGTGATGCTTCATGACTTTCTTCTTCCTGTTCTTTTAAAGTCATCTGAAGTCTTCGTCATGATCCAGCGGTTCACCACCGAGTCCACATCAGAGATTTAACCGCATTATCTCAACTCACAGCTGAGTACGTTAATGTTTCCTTATTACCAAAGTTACAACAAACATTCAAAAACACAGTTTATACAAGGGGAACATTTAAGGTTTTTGCATTAAGACGCAGCCTTTTTAAGTGGTTTTGGTTCAATTTTACAAGGATAACCTAAAATTTGGGTCTTCACAAAGACCCAAAATCTCTTTATCAGGTTAAGTTAATGCTGATCAAACATGGCTGCCATCATTTGCATCCTGATTTGCATTTGTATACAGATGACACAGTTATTTTACTTTAATGCAAATTACCTTATTGTTGATTTTAAGCTGCTGCGTAAACTAGACAGACAGTTATCTGACCATTAAATCACCAACAGTAATGTGGATAAATGATTCAATCATATTTTTTTATACCTTTTCTCCAAACAACCAGTATGAGGATGAATAAATGAAGTTCACATTAGTGAAACTAACACTGAATGTATGAAGTTAAACACTTTCTGCAAACTTGTTGCCACTAAAAATGAAGGATTATTATTTATCATTTTATTTAACCCAACATTAAAAAGTACAAAATTACTTAAACAACTTACAACAACTACAACAACTTGTAGTCGATCAATCTCAATGAAAAGTGAGATTGATGTTAGAATATTGATTTTTAAAAAAAAACACTTTAAGAGTTAAAATCATTCATTCTGGTCTGGTGTCTTGGTCACCAGCAACCTGCTTGAGCCAGTTGTAAACGGTAGCATCACACAGTAATGAATAAAAGCAATTGGCACAATTTGGCCAATTTGAGATGATTGGAGAGGTTCGGGGACACCAGTGACACCACAAACTAAAAACTCCCTAGCTCCCATAAGGTTCGGCCTAGAGGTCTGGAATATTATACAGGTTGAAAAGATGTAGAAGGTGTTCTGCACGGTTCTGGCATAAAGCATGTCTTAATTATTGTTATTCAAATATGACTTATTATAGACAAGGACCAAAAACATTTTTTTTTTTTAGCCTTATTTGAACCGATCTAGTTTTGTTTGTGTTTTAGCCACATGCTAAACAAACACATTTCCAGAAACTAGAAGATGTCACTTGTGAAATAAAGCCTAATACATGCATCATGGCCTTACAGTTCTTGTGTTATGAGCTTTTCCATTTGGGTATGCCAAATAGGCGAAAATTCTATAAAAAGGGTGGATGTGAAGGGGTTGAAACATATAACCCTTTGTTGCATGTCTCTCTCATTCATTCTCTCATTTCCTGTTTGTATCTCTACTGTCACTATCAAAAAAAAAGCCAAAAATCTTTAATTATGACGATTTATGTCAAAAGCCTGCATGTTTTTCTTAAAATATTAAGATTATTCCAGTGACTCACAGGATTACTTAAATTTATTCTAGAAAAACAAGACAAAATCATTTCCTGCAGTACATCTTCCAACAGAGACGAAAGAAAAAAAAAAGGTCCAGGTCAGCTTGAGCCAGGCATTGCTGGTCTGCCTCCAAATTCTTCAAATCCTCCACTCAAGTGCTGCTTACTACAAAGTTCAAGTCCCTCTACAGCAGCGATACGTGATACCTGGATTATACTAGTATACTCCCACTTCGGCAGCCCTTTGGAGCACATGTTGAGTAGGATTAAGGCCTGTGCCAGTTGCTGTGAGATCTCTCTGTGGAGCCAATGGGAATTGTCCCGCCGCTCCTAATCCTGCAGACAATGTGGGCTGTTAATTGGAGACCGACTGATATAGCGAAGGAAAGTCATGAAGACAATGTGCAAGTGGCCACCGTCTTCTGTAATCCCCTGCACTCTGAGGAATGTTCCTCTGAGGCATTCAACGGATCAGAGTTCATTTCTTCTCAAACTCCCAACACCTCCTCGCCTCCCACTCTGGGGTTTTCCATTTTTACTGGCAGTTAAGGCCACTGTTTTGCATTTTGAGTCAAGCAAATAAAATCATTGTGGCTTTGCGGAGTTGTGAAATTTCACATCTTGTACTCACAGCTCTGTGATGGGAGGTGAAAAAAAGCACACTCAGGTGTTTTTGTTACAATCAGCAGGGTAGAAAACTTGCAAACAGACTTGCAATGTTTCCTGTCACTCAGCAGGAAGACAGTAGTAAAATAATGTCATTGTTAGGACTCATGCAGCCAGCGGTATAAACATATTTTTATGTTTCAGTAAATTAATACAGCTCAGCTCCAGAAAATATCATCTCACTGTTTGACAAGTTTTGAAGGATAATCAACTGTCATATGATACTCATGAGACTGTTTTTCTACTATTTTGTGTATTTCCATAAACAAATTTAGTTGAAATGACAGCATGATATACAGGATAATCAGTTGTGGGATTTTAAGATTAAAAAGTTAAACTCTCTCTCATTCAGAAATGGTTGAGAACCAGATGCAACAATCATAAAACTCTCAACAGCTTGATGTCAACTTCCAGTTCAAGCAAGCAGGTCATTACGTGGGTGACAAATAAGACACTCACACATGTTTTTTTTTATCTGCTTTCTCCCTACAGTGGAAAAAAAGTGGGCAGAAAAGCTGAATTTCTCTCAAACCGAGACAGACACATGTCATGTGGGACGTTTTATGTTTTGTAAACAGAACATGATAGATATTTTGGATACTGGATCCTTTATCATTGGTGGATAATCAGCCACAGCAACAGCCTCCAGTCATATATCACCATAGCTCCGCTGACAGGCAGGTGGTGCAGCGGGGTTGGACGTCTGCAGTTGGATGTTTGTGTTCTTTTAATCTCTCACCTGTCACCACGCCGGACATATGCAAAACTGAAAATATTCCACCGCTAAGAGTCTTTTGCAGATGTTATATCAGATTTATGCTTTCAGTCATGATACTGACGTTTCATTTAAAGACATGAAGGCTTAATCTGCTATCATCATATCATGTTGAAGTTATGCACATAACATACATATTTGTATATATATAGTTTATACAAATATGTATGTATAGTATATAGTTGTAGTCTGAGACCACTTTCCCATTCACTTGAATGGTTCCAAACTTTTAAAACTGTATATTCCATCTATATATAATACAGTATTTCCTCTTTAGTGCAGCTTTTATACACTTTGTTCTATTCTACCGCCAAGTTGATTGTTTTACTCTATTCTAATATTTGTAAGAACATTGTCTATGTGTGTAGTGTGGAGAAGGCCACAACTGAACTTCATTGTGCAATCCTGCATTGTGTAATCACAATTAAACTGAAACTTGAACCTTGTGATGAAGTTTGCAGAGGAAGAAGAAAGAAGCCAAATCGTTTTGGGTAAAAGCAAGTAAAAGTATTGATACCTCTATGTAAAAAATACTCCATTGAAACTTTTAGAAAATGTTAAGATTTAGCAAAAAACTGACTAGTCTGTTGTGAAAGTACAATACTGAGGTACTTCAGTATATACTTTATACTTCTACTTCACTACGGTTCATCTGACAGATGCTGTTACTACAATAGTTACTTTCCTGTATAAGATTAATATATATTTTAAAAATCTTACCACTACTCTACTAATCTAACACCGTCAGAAGGCATTTTGACTTTGAATAATGAGTATTATCATACTTTAATTACATTTTGCTGGTAATACTTGTGTTCTTCTACTTGAAGGCAGGATTTTCACCTGTAACGGACTATTTTTTTCACTGCAGTATTGCAAATTCTCCTTCCAACATTGTGATAAAAAATGCAGCTTGAGAACATTTTCCAAGCATAAGAATCAGTGAAAAACACTGAATATTTGCACTTTTTCCTAATTATCAGTGTAAAATATCATCACTATCAACCACCAGAGGCACATGCAGGCTGCAACCTAGTGAGCGCATAGCCAAAGATCCATCACCAAAGCCTTCCATGGGAGACAAATTGCTCGGAGCAAACATCCCCACCACAAACCATAATCACAGCTTTGCCTTCCAGAGATGTATAGTGGGAAAAGCTGAAGTCTTTCATGTGTCTAAATCTCATGTTCAAACAGACATCAGTCATCTGCGCCCACTTTCCTCTCTCTCTCTCTCTCGGTTGACTCATAAAATGTTTCCAATAAATCTGTACAGAAGTTTCAAATCATACTTTGAATGAAATGAGACAATCGAGGCAGTTGTGATTGGTAGCTTTCACCATTAATTCGGTGACAAATACGGTCGATTGGCTTTCTTCGGCTTTGCGAACACGAGGATGAGAGCGATCCCTCCTCTGGCACTGCACCCATGGGAAAAGAGGGCATGTGGCTTAAGTGTAAAACTCTTGTATGATTAAATTGGCAAGCTGTGAATGTGCAAACAGTAATCGGATCAGAAGCGGTTTGATCTTTTCTTACAAAGGAGAATGGTTTTTACACAAATAACAAATCATTAGAGTGTTGGTCTAATCGGCCTTAAATCTTTTTTAAAGCTCAGACTCTCAAAACTGTCACTTGTCTGCAACATTTTTAAGTAATAACTGCAGAGACGTGCAGGGTATCGCAGTCTCATAGTGTTTGTTTTCACTTGGAAATTGTTAAAAGGCATTTTTTTTAATCAGTCAGAAGTCTACATGTGCAGCATTGCAATGAGAGGAAATAAAGTGGGCGTGTGTGTGATTTAAAGTAGCCTAAAACCATTTCCTCCATCTCATTTGTAATCCCTCTGCATCAGTAATCCTTCACACATACCAATCTGTCACATCTGTGAGCAACTTTGAATGAATGGCAGTTGTTATATGTGATTACTGTCCTTTGGTGGTTTCCCACTGTTTATCTTTTCTTAATGTTTGCTATTGCAATTACGTCTGTTCCCAGACCAGCAGCTGCAGAATAATAAATACAGTCAGACTGAGCTTTTACGCTATCAGAATTAAAACTTACACACAGAGCCGAGGCCCAAGTTTTCAGCCTCACGCAGGGAGACGATTTGGACGGAAGAAGTTTGTCACAGAAGATGAACCACTTCACACACTAAATGGAGCTTTGTACTGCCAGCATCAGTATTCAGATCCTTTACTAAAGTAAAAACACCAAAATATCCATGTAAAAATTACAAGTAAAAGTCCTGTATTCAAAATCCTACTTAAAGACCCCCTTCAGACATGTTTTAAGACATATAAAAATCAACTGCTTGGAATAATAAAGTGTGTCTTATATGCTTATATATTTTTTTATAAACAGTTCAATAGTTTCTTAAAAAGCATCTACTCCTTCTCCCTCATTGAAAAATCCAGAATCTACGAATATATGTAAATAGTTTCAGTTTCAAAGCTTTAATTGCTAGAAATGAGATGTCTCCTACTTTACTGTAACATCCATTTTCAGTGTTTGTGCGCCGGAGGCTTCAAGTTTCCATATCACACTTGTGAAAGCTGCATACTGGACTGTTATTGTCTCCGAGCTAGTAGTGATGTCACAAATCATGCTCATAGGTACAAGCTTTCCGACTTCAGAAGATGAACGTGAAGACAGATCTCTAATGTCAAACTCTGCACAGACACAGTGAAGTGCATCCAGTGAAAGGAACAATAAGACAAACACATTTTTTGAGTGGAGGGAGACTTTAGTGAAAGTAAAAGTAAAAGTTTTTGCCTTTGTTACTGAGATTGTTAATACTGATGCATAAACGTGTACGCAGCATTTTCTTGTTGTAGCTGGTCGAGCTCGTTTTAACTGCTTTATTTACAGTTATGTAGTTTAGTCCAGTTTTCCCAACACGGGGGTCAGATTTTTTATAAGATTAATGCCATAGGAAAGAAGAAAAAACAAAGTTCTGCTACGCAGATTTGTAGCCTATGTCATTTTTGGATAATATTACCTTCTGGGGACACAAATGGTTATTTTAAATGAAACCATCTCAGAGGTTTAGAGAGGAAATCCCTCTTTGGTGGAACCTCTAACACCACATAGACATCTGAAGCATGACAAGGAACCTCAGCTACACACTGTTTTTACACTATCATTTGTTTTTTCATGTAAAATTCAGAAAAGTAACCAATAACTAACTTTTTAAGCTGAAGTATCATAAAATGGAAATACTCAAGTAAAGTACAAATACCTCAAATATGTACTTAAGTATAGTCGTTAAATGAATGTACTTTGCACCAGTGGTTGTCTAATGGCATCATTTCCTTTGAGGTCAACATGTTGTTTCTTCTGGTTTTCGCTGCAACAACATGCAACTGGTTGTGTAAATGTGAACTACATGTTTTCTTTCCACCACATTTTCCACTTGACTAAGCGTCAAGTGACATGAAAGCACTGAATAAGTAAATAACTGATGAATTGCGAACATGGAAGAAAGTCAAATAAAGACATGACCAAAATATGTAAAGTTTCTCAGTGGTTATGCACTTTTATTCAAAGTTTTAGGTCCCACCGTGGGTCCCATGGTAGTTAATACCAGGATCAGCTCATAATCCCTGAGAAGCCAGTATTGGGAATGAACTGTTCGAACCCTCCAGATACTGGAGAATAAACACCACAGTCATTTAGCACAGTTCAAAGCAGTACAAAATCATGTCCAGGTCATTAAAAGCGTATGTAAACCACCAAGGGAATTACATTCTAAACATATACAATCACTACTAATTTAAACAAAAAGTACAGTACACAATACTGTAATCAAGATGTACAGTGCAACCCAATATGGGTGAGAGATGACACAGAGGGATCGAAACACCTCCATGTGGAAACACTGATGTTGCTCTTGTTAAGTTCTCACCTCACAGGCCTCGACAGCCGCTATTATGTGTAAATACAAAACATTCATGTTAATAAAAACAGAGAGGCTCATCAGTCTTTTGTGCAAACTATTATAGACTGCGGCTCAGATTACACATGTGGTTGTTATTTGGATGCCATTGACTCATACGGCTTTTTTTTCTTTCTATTTTGGGCTCTTTTTTCAAATGGCATCCGTCCAAGCTAGGAGTCGGAACTGTTGAAGGTTTGGAGGTGAGCGTCTTTCCAGGAGCAAACAATCAGCTCATTTGAAACTAAGCTGTGCAATTTCAAACAAATAAAACTTTTTTTTTTTCAAAGCATTTCAAAAGCTGATTGCGACCCCCAAATCAAAATCTCTTCCACTCATTATTTTTCCCTGATTGTTACAAATGCAAGGAGTGTTATTAAATACATAAGAATGAATAGATGTTGAGATTTTGAGGGCGTTTTTTTTTTTTTTTTGTTAGTTAGTTTTGACACAAATCTGAAGTATGTCATTATAGGACGTAAATTAGGTCAGGCCACCTAAAATATCAAAAGTGCTTTGTCCTGATATACCTCAGATTAGGTCACCTAAGGATGCATTTGGAAATCTGCCTACTGCCAGCTCAAGTTGTGGGAGAAATAACACTGTTAACTTAAAAGCACAACAACATCTTCATATTACAGCGTTTGTCCGGAGTCATCTGAGTAAAAAGATCTAAACAAAAATACCTGGAAAAGCCAATTATATGTGATAAAAAGCCCAAAAGCCTACAAAGATAGACCTGTATGGCTTTCAATTTTTAAAAAGCTAAAACAAGTTAATGTTAATGTGAAGCTGGCAAAAAGGCTTGAATATATGACAATACATTCTATGAGAATTGCAGATACATTTACAAGCAACATATACGTACATCACAAAGCTCAACTGATTGCCTGCAAAGCTTAACGCTGAAAGCAACTTCCTGTCTGAGAGCTGGAATCCTCCGCCCGAGCAGTATGGGGCGAGGTCCTGGCTCCGGACAGGAAGGAATAGTCCCGAGGCGGGCCGCACAGCAGCCCAGTAAAACTATTAAAGACCGCGCACCACTGCAGCAAGAATACAGCAGCCGCGCGGTCTAATACCAAACACTGGTCCCCACGAGCCTTTCAGATACCGAGGCACGACGGGGACGAGGATGAGAAAAGAGCGGTCGCCCTAAAAGGCAACCTGGGGAGGACACCATGGGGTGTCTGGATACAGGAGACAGTGCACAGACTTGAACCTGAAAGAAAGAGAGAAAGAAAAAAAAAGAGTTAGACTTAGATTTGTGTTGAAACTGAGGTGAAATATGTGTCATTAAATTCAGAGCAATCTCTCACCTTGATGGATCCTCCTCCACAGGAAAAGCTCCTTTCAAATTGATGATATTGCTCTTGTTTTCAAACATCCCATAACTGAGGGTGATCTGAAAGACAAATGATAGGGAACGTAAAACACATGTAAAAAACGCTCCATTCTCATGCTTCCTCTATGCTCCAAAGCACTCCGATGGTGTATAAAAAAAGGATGAGCTGAGCCTCTCACCTGCTTGTGAATCTCAGATCTTGACACTTGTTGCAGGTTCTCCAGGTGGGAGTGAAATAGGTTGCTGCGGGTCAGAGGAACCCCCAGAACTGACTCAATGATGTACCCGATGGTGCAGTCGTCAGGCAGGCGGATCTTCTCCGCTGTGTTCATGAAGTGGCCACCGCTGAAAAGACAAGAAAAATGGACAGACGTCTGGTCAGCGTTGATGCGACGCACCCTGATGTGAAGGCAGAAGTTGAAAAGTGAGAGTAATGATTCAGGATTGTAAATCGGTATCTTACCTGGCCCATGGGCTCATCTTCAGCGCCAGACCCCGGCTCACGCAGAAGCCGGCTCCTCCGGTAGCAAACCAGAAGTTGACGGGTTTCTACAAGAGGTGATGGAAAAGTTTAATACACAGCATTATCTGAAAAACAACAACATGATCTTGAAAACATTACGCACACAAAAAACAAGACTCTTCTACGCACCATCTTATTGTCCCCCAGCCTCTCTGTGGCCTCTATGGGCCGGTCCAGGCTGGGTTTACCGATGTACATGTCCTGGGTGTGGGGATACTGGGACAACTGCTTCACCAGAGTCCGAACATTCACGTAGTTGTCGTCATCAACGTGACAGAACCACCTAAGAAGCAGAAACAGAAGCATCATTAGATCCTGAGACGTTCAGACGAAGGCAACAATCATCAGAATCTGAAATAAATATGTACTTACTTTTTCCCAGACTCTATGAACTTGTCATATTCCACCGCCATCTTGCAAGACAGAGCTTGTCGGCTATGAGCTGCGGAGCAGTTGGTGTTGATTGCATGACTCCCTGTGGCATCAATATGAAAGAAATATGAGTTAGATAAGAGAGCCGCATCAATGGAGGCTCTATGTGTTTTAATATCATCTTTCATGGAGGCAAAAAGCTCAAAGCAAAATTTTTATGACCTTTAAGATGTGATTTGTTTTCTCATAAATTCAGCCTCTTTCTAATACAATGTGCATCTCTGTTCCCAACATGAAACCCCCCTCATAAAACTTACCAATTTTCTTTTTTAGCTCCTCATCTTCTCCGTCTGTGAAGATGTAGGTCTGTAAGCAAACAAGGGAAATAACAGATAAGTGGACTTGGTCTTTGAAGCCCACAAAATCAAAACCACTTGATCATGTGAAGCGGTCACACGATCGACCCCAATTCAGCAGTGTGTCCAAAGTCCTCCTTCCTCATATGAAGCCCGGTGTGATTAGCATCAATCAACGTGTCTTTTATGCAGTGGAAAACACATTGAGTTAAACAACCCCCTGCTCTAATAAGGGCCTTTTGTCCTGCGTTTCACTCTCTCCATGGCAACTATGCAGCCGCCCCGAAGCATCCCAGACATAGAACAAAGGAGGAGGCAGACTGTCCGCCCCCACACACACACACACACACACACACACACACACACCCCATTCATGCATCCCATCCCCCGGCCCGAGCCCCATCCTCTGTGCTGGACCTGCTGCCGAGCTTCAACATGTTGAATGAAGAACAGTATCATTCAAATGTTACAGTCAGTGACTATATGATAAACCGCCAACAGAATCTCTGTCCTCTATGCTGCTGCTGTATGACTGACAAAAGGTTAAAAGAATCAAACCCACGAGACTACAGGTGCTTGTTAAATGTAGCAGTTAGTCATAAAAGGAGTTCACAACAAAGGGCACCTTACAGGAACACTCTTTAAAGAGCAGGGAGGGATTAGTCTCCTCTTTATGATAGCTCACACCGAGCAGGTGCAAGGTGGTGAATAGTGCTGATGAAAAAGGTGCCGGCCTCGGGCTTTGTAACCGCCAGCGGTCTGTTTACACTTCACCTGAGGTGAGCCAGCACCTGCCGAACATCACGCTACCTTATCTACGCCACGTGTCTCTACACGCCAGGTCATGGTGCCTTAACCTTCACCGACAGAGCACCTTTTGTCAGCTTTTACTCACAATCATGCAAACCCTGCTGATCGGTGATCTGCATCTCAGCAGTCCGCTGACTTTACTTGAAATAAAAGACACATCTTTCTACTCCACTTTTTTCTTTTTTTTTCTGCACAAAGCAAGGCGGCTCGAGCCGTTTGTGGCATAAACTGTGAGCAGATGTTGCACGATGCTAAAGCCGTGAGCCTGTATTTGTTTAAGGAAGGGTGGTGATTTCACTGGTGAAGGGATCAGAGGCTGGCGCTGTTTGCTTTAAATCCTGTTGAATAGACAGCCTAATCACTGAGGCAGCTGCCAGAGCTGCCAGGGCACTGACAGAAAGAGAGGAAGGGGAGGGAGGGAGGATGGAGGAGAAGGGGTGGAATCTCACTGCTGATTAGTAAATCGAAAACCGTGTGTGGCCATTCACCCCCACTTCACCCCCTACCCTGCTTCCCCCTCCGCTCCCTCTGAGCCACATACATGGCCAGAGCCTCTTGAATAGAACAATGCTGCGAGTTTTCATGCTGGGTAAAGTCTCCACTGGGTAAATTCTAAATATGTTTGCCAGCATTTGCATACAGCTGCAGGAGTTAACTAAAGAGAAGCCCCCTGGGGAAGGGTTTTTTTTTCTGTCTTTGTTCTCTAACTGAAACTTAAAAGCACAGTTACTTACATGGAATACTAATTTATACCAAAAAGAAAATAAAAAAGATGCCTGTGTGTGAAGCAGAGATAAGAGTCGAGGGGTGAGGAGAAGAGGGAGATGAGAGCAAAGAAAGAAGGGGGGAGACTGCACTCCTGACCACAGGAAAGCCTGGCACGGCCCTGTCTGAGCTGAGCGTGGTGCCTGGCTGGCTGTCTCCAGCTCTACGGGAAGGAAGGGCACCAAGCTCCCCTCCTTCTATCAACCACCTCCACCCTGACTCCTTCCCCCTCCTGTCCCGCACATTCAAAGCATTTCAGCACTTTTCATCAGGACAAACGATTTGTAAAACAGCTCACAGGAGAGCTTGAATCACCGCGGCTGGACAAAGCGTTCCTAAAAGTAGCCCCCTTTAAAGTAATTTCTAAAACAACTGGCACACATTTTTAACAACAGGCTGTCCTCTTCAATGACAACCCGCCCACTTTCTGACCACTTGTACTTCATAGTTAAGCCATTTTATTGACCCAACTACAGCGCCAAGTGTTTTTTTTTTTTCTCTCTCTAAATGCTAAAAGCGTTCATTGTTGGAGCGTTGGCTAATTATCCTTCTCCTAAAAGAGGAATGCATGGCACACCACCATGAGGATGTTGGTGCCAGCTGTTCAGACACTTGAAAAATGAATATAGGCTCTGATAACGCAGCTACGTGCCAGATTTATAAATCAGTCTAGGAAAAAGGGAGGAGGATGGGGGGAGGGGTCTAGCATCTCCAACTTTGAGATTAAGCTGTCTTGATGCTGCGGATCTAGAGTCTGAGGCAGGAAATACTGTGATCCATTTTATTCTTTTGTTTTAAGACCTCTCTTTCTCTCAGTAAGGCAGAGTGATGAATGGGGAAATAATAGAAAACAGGAAGAGGTGCTGTAGACGTAAAAGTTGAAAAGGAGACTTTTTGTTTCAAAAGCACCAATTAACAGATAAATTGGGTTTGGAATTCATTAGCCACAACAGGTAATCATTTACATAAAGATAATAACTGGTTGGATTTTCCAAACAAAAAAAAGAATGGGCTCAAAGATTAAGTAGGCCCCAGGCACTATTGTGTCAACAAAACTATCAGAGAGATAATCTACCTTCCCTATTCTCATGTAAACAGCAGCAGATAACAACTCCATCTGCATGAGAGTAAAGAGATCTCACTTGGAGCAAGAAAAGTAACAGCAGCAGTCAGAAATTAAAGTCGTCTAAACAGCAGCTTTTACCAGAAATAATACTTTTGTCCCTTGTGTCTACAGCTATAAAAGTGATCCACAGATGTTCATCAGCTGAGTGTGAGAATCAAACCTGAATGTTAAGGATGGCCATATGTACACGGTGGGAACTGGGAGCATCATATGGCCGTCTTTTGTTCTGTCTCTCCTGACCACCTGGCACCCTTCCTCCAGGAACTCCCTCTTGCATTGTGGGCTCAGTCTATCCTTTTTATCCACGCAGCCACCCACCAGCTGCCTTGCCTATAAGCCCTGCTGTTGTCGGATATGGGTTAACTAACATCATCCAGTACAGTAATTACAGCTAATTAGCACCACCATTTCACATATACACTGATGCTGAAGAAGCCTGGACAGCTATGCGGGGTAATCCTAATTCTGTCTAATCTGTGGACAGACAGTTTTACAGGCATTAAACACATCTCAGCCTTATCACCACACAAAGAGAAGAAACTTCTCCCCAACCTGTGTGTGACAGCACCCAAGACAAATTAAACAGACTTTTGGAAAAGCACATGTGACACCTCTGGATGCAGGATAAAATCACTTTGACTGGCCACTGTTTTCACCACGCTATAGCTATGAGTGTCTTTGTGCACCCTCTAAAGGAGCTTGGTTCTCAAGGCCGCACATTTTCATTCTCAGCGTGCTACTTCCCGGCACAAACTTGCCTATAGATGCACCCCTTTGTCCCTGGCATCCCCTTAACGAAGCCCCCGTTTTCCCATCCCTCCGTATGCTTGACCCAGACTCAGCTCCCACGTTCCCATGGAGAGAGGGGAGACAAGGGGCTGGGAAAGCTTTTCTTCCCCCTTCAGAAAGACGCTTTGTTAGTGCTGGAAGGGGGACAGCGCTGGAGTCGGTGCTGTGAAGCATCCATTGCACCAGGGGCATTCACAGGGACACCCACAAGAGGAGGGATAATAGAAAGTGGGGAGAAGAGGGGGGCTGCAAGAGGGGAGAAGAGGGAGTCTTGAAACTGCTCCCTCCGTTTTTCAGGAACATGTCACTCAGAGGAGAATTTAAAAAAAAAAAAAAAGTGACAGAGCCGGGGAAATTCAGTATGGTGAACAAGGGTTGTGTGGACATTTCAGTGTCATCTGGTGACAAGGGGAACAATGAAGAAGCAGCGATCATAACAGGCTTCACCTGCATGTTGGCAACACAGGCTCAGCAGCAATGACATCAACCCAGAAAACAAACACATCATTTCCCCAAAACCTTTAAGCTTTCATCTTAATTTTCAGCTCGTGCATGAAAAATATTTGATGATGCGCGGCAAGTGAATAAGTATCAATTTTTGCACTTTTTTTTCCTTTACCTGCTGCATGTTTCTTGAGATCCAAGTGTCCAGAAGCAGGTTCAGCCTGGACTGGTGGAACTTCTTGGTGGTCTTCACGGCGATGAAGATGTCATCAGCGCTGATGTCCTCGGCCGGAGGAGGGTCAGCGGCGGACGCAGAGGAGCGTGCGGGCTTCTCAACCTCCCTCCGTCCCCGGGTCAGCTTGGTGAAGTACGCCGAGAATCCTTTCTTAACCTGAGCGCTCCCGGGCTGTGCGTCGCCCCCATCCTCCTGTTGCGCGGCATCTTGGAGGAGAGAGCGCGTCCCGGAGTCCTCTCCGTGCGTCACCTCATCCACCTGAACCCGGTGATGCTGCACAGCGACAAGGAGCAGCAGCAGGCAGAGACATGCTGTGCTGGCTACAGAGATAGTGGTCTTCTTTCCATTATTTTTCAACATGATTGAACCTATAAAAAAAAAAAAAAAAAGACTAAAAACTATGAAGCAGAGCAACGAATTCCCAATGCAAAGTCCATATGGTATTTTTTTTCTCTCTCTCAGAGGAACAAAAAATTATAAATGAAAGGTTAGTTATTGTGCATTGCTGGACAGCAAATAATTGTAATGCTATGAGGGGGCATATATAAGCTTCTATGCTGGCCACGCCTCATGGGAGGTCCCTGAATGCAGCATGTCAGCCAGTGACGTTATAATGGGGCGTGGTTATGGCTATCTGTGTGTGTGTGTGTGTGTGTGTGTGTGTGTGTGTGTGTGTGTGTGTGTGTGTATGTGTGTGTGACTTGCAGTTTGACTTTTTCAGATCATTTGAGTGAAGGACTGGGCCAAGGAAAACAAAAGTAGGTGCAGGTGTTCAAGAGCAAAGGTGTGTTTCAAACCTGCATCATTCACACTGTCACTCGTTTGATAAAAGCTTAATTCTCCAGATCTGAGTCTGAAATCGGGGACTTCAGAGTGATTTTTCTTCTCTTTCAAGGTGAAGCTATTTGAATTCAGCCGAGTGTGAGCCGGGTGTTCACCAGAGAAACAGGCTCTATTGTTCCTCTTTGACCTTGTGAGGACTCTAAACAGTTGGCCATTCCTGAACACTTGTTATTCAAATTCTGGCTCTCACAACTGAGTGCCGTCTGGCGCTGGGACACTGACCAAAGACACAAGTTCCATTTAGGCCGACACGCAGCTGGTGGAGCCTCAATAAACACCCAACTCTCAGCAACTAACAGATTTAGTATCAAAGGAATGTCTGGTTAAACTGAGTTCTTAAAGGACAGCTTCAAATGTGGTGCAATATTGGTGCCAAAATGACCTCAGTGAATGCTCTGTTATCTTGAGATAATTAACAATATCCAAATTAGGATGGTTTTGGTCCCAAACTCCCAAAAAGTCAGTGCTGGCCTGTAAGGTGTATGACATCCTTCATGTCTTTAATGGATCTTAAAACACATCCTGCTTCTCTCGTTAACTCCTCTGTGTTTCTTTGCATATGTAGCCATATCATGTTCTTTTCCAAAAAATCTGCAAGAGAAAAAACTTCCTTTCCACTGCAGGTGTTTTATTCTTTTAAATTCTGGGACACACGGCACATAAGTTACCTCTCTGCTTTGTTGCTCCTGACAAGGCCTTTTGTTCCCTTTTTAAAACTGTGCATAAAAAGGCATCTAAGAGCAAGTGTAAGAAACCAGGCAGAGGGGGTTGTCTCTGTGGCCTTCATTCTTCTTCCATCAACCGCCCTCTTTCTGCCGGGCTTGCAGGGCATTCGTCCCACCTCGGAAACTCTTTTCTGGTCTTTTGGACTAGTGAAAACAATGTCAGCTGTTAAAAAGGCAAAGTGAAAAGTAAAGTTGTGTCAACCTCCCCTCTGCACTCACAGTGTATTTCAACCTCGTGCTCCCTTCGCTGACACCAAACACAGTAGAAAAAACACTTGAAATCATCTCACAACCTCATCTCATCTTTGACCCCCCCCCCAGACAACACCACTGCTGAATTCCTGTGAGCCCACTTCCTCACCATAGCACTCAAAAGCCCACAAATAAACACCACAGTGTGCTTGATTTTTCCCCTGATCATATCAGCATGTCGGGGGATCTGAGCAGCCAGAGAAGCCTCAGCCGGATGGTGAAATTAAAGGGCTGTTCTTTATAGTTCCTGCTTTTACAAAGATGATTACATACTGGAAGATGCTCAAACAGCAGGTAAAGAATGAAAATATTACACAATTATCTCTGTGATCATCCCACTGCTGTCCAAAAGACGCCATTGCAGCTTTTTTTATTCACTGATACACACCACAGAAACTGGAAAACATATGTGTAAGATGTCAGCTATAACTTGATACACTGCATAATGTACATAGATCCATCTTGTTGAAAAAAGACCCAGCATGGAAGGCATTAGCACAAAGCCACATCTTTCTTTTGAACGCATAATGTTTCGATTTGGTTTCTATTTCAGTCTGTTTAACATTCCTCAGGATGATTCCCTGAATGTTTCTCCTTTTTGAAGCTTTTGTTTATTAGTGGCTGGTTCAAATATGTACCAACTAGATGCCAGTTTTTGACATTATATTCAAAAAAGCTGCTGTTCAAGGTCAGCTATGTTCGTCCTCCTCTATGTGAACGAAGTTTGTGAAAGTGTAAGACTACGCTTTGACGCTCAGTGATGAGAGCGGTGGGATCAGTGTTCAGTTCAGTTTATTTTCCCAGCGTGGACACACTAGCTCCGATGGAATTACAGGTCACACCAGAAGTGAGAGCCAGGGGACCCGGCGTCCCCTCAGAACCCGGTTTCAGTTTCCCTCTTCGTGCAACATTAGAGGAATCTCTCCGAGGACCACGGCTGAGAATGCTTCAGCTGCTCCACAGACAAATAAATACACCCCGTTTTTATTGATCTGTAGTACTAAGTTCCCATAAATCTGAATTGACTTCCTCCAGGTAAACACAATGTACAGTCAAAGTAGGGCACAAGACCTGCAGATCCTTTGCTGAGATAAAGAAAAAACATACAAATAATGCACAAGACAGTTAATATTAATGAAAAAGTTTGCACAGAGGTCTCTCACTCTCTGTCTTGCATACCAATGCTGACACAGTGTTAGATTTTTAGGAATAGTTAGATCGATAGACGTTTTTGTATGACTGTGTTGCTAATGTTCATATTTGCTGTTGCAAGTTCTTCATTTTTGTCAAAGTAACTTGATGTTGTCAAACTGGAAATGATCAGGCAGGAGCTGTTAGTTAGTTAGTTCTGTGTCATGTAACACATATATAAAGCCAAAAAGGGGGAAAAAAAACTTCAGTTGTAACATGATAATGTCCACCGTTAAGTAACATATTTATGTGAAAAATATGAAAAATATGAAAAATGTGAAAACAGGGAACACTAAACACAGTGTTGTGTAGTTGCCAGTGAAAAGGACAATAGAGAACAAAATGGAAATCATTATTTTAATTGCACACTGAACAAATCCACTTTTGTTCTTCCGAACTGGACCTTCAGTTCAACATTAGGTGGTATCACATCTCAACTGGACACATCAAGATCTTTGTTAAATAATTACATTAAACATATTTTTCAGTGCCATATTCATATTTTATCATCCAAAAATGTACACAGTTTTGGTTTAGTCCATATCATCATCGCGTTGTTCTTTACCCTCAGCTAACACAGATTAACCAACGAATATTGATCTTTTCATTATTCAAAATTATTATTCAAAGCCTCACAAAACCCATAGTTGTGAAATAACATGCATACTTATGTTTGTATGACCAAGATCCAATAAGTTGTGTACCCCCCCCCCCCCCCCACAAAAAAAATATCTTTCTCGTTAGAGGAGTCAGATTACATGCCTGGCAAGTCTGCACATAATCAAAACTGGCCAAATACAATCAAATGTTTTGTATTATAAGAAATACCAACCTTCTTTGTTTCACACACTGCACAAACCCACTTATTGTTGCTAGAAACATGATATTCACTAGAGACCCCCCAGGTTTATATTTTCACTAAGAGCTCTGTAAACTCAAGGGAGACATAAAACCTGCTGACAACTTTGATTTATTCCCATATCACAATGTACATTTCATGAGGTGGAAAGATGGTGGTTTTCTGTACTGAGAAAAGCCCCCCCCCCCCCCTCCTGTTGAATGAATGGTCATTTTCCCCAACCAGTACACAAAAGTGCTCACAGCTTCACTGTATTCGGTGCCTTGCATCCTTCCTCGCCACTGATTTCTCTTTGTCATTGATATGTAAGCTTTTCTGGGGAATTATTAATCACTTGTTGGACCATATATATATGTGTATAGCAATTAGGCACTCATTACACAGACCGGCTTAAAAAAAGTAATGACAGATCACAAATCCCACAGAGAAAAGGTAAAACTGTGGTAAATGCAGATTGCAACAGCTTTACTGAGACAAGTACACAACAAGTTAACAGCACCTTGTGTATACAACTTGTGTCTACAAACATGTCAGGGAGAGTAAAGGCTGTAATGAAAGACAAATAAATAGTTAAATAAATATCTTGTAAAGCCTGCTGGAGTTTTAGCAGCTTATTTTTTGTGGTAAATGCAGGTTAGTTCAAAGCTCCTGGCAGTCTCTGTCCATGGTACTGATTGTGTTGGTAACAACATTAGTGGGCCTGGTTATAACATAACACAAATGGTTAAATCCAAGGAAACAATGTATATTATGACCACATTAACATTTGCTCTGCATAGTTACAGCCACGGCCATGTCTTATCATTGCCCATTAATGTAAAGCTTTACACAGTATTGCTCTCCATCATATTTTGGCTTTGTTACCTTTTCAGGTGTCTTTCTTGGTGTGTTTTAGCTTTATGTACTAAGGTTCTGTATTCTTCAGCTAATGATGTGGGTTTGATCTGTTGTCTTCATCATATCTGTGGGTGTTGACTCAGTCATACATTGTCTGTGGAAGTGTTGATATACTTAAACGTAAACTTAAAACCTACCTCTTTAGCCTGACGTTTGATTAGGAGTAATTTATAGACTTAATTCATTTTATTTTATTCACTTATTTGATTGTATTCATGTTGTAAAATTTTATTTGATCTTTTATTTTAGTATTATTAATATTGTTTTTCTCTCTTATTGATTTTATTTCTCTTTTTTATCTATTTTAGCGAATCAAATTTTCATTTCACTCAGTTTTATTATTATTTTAGTTTTTAAATCAACTTTGTTTTATTGCATTTTCATAATTTTTCTCTTGTGTACATTAGTCTCAAATGACTGTACTGTCTACATTTGCTCTGTCTTATTATTGACTCGTCAGTCATCTGTGAAGCACTTTGAATTGCATGAACCTGTATGAAAGGTGCTATGCAAATAAAGTTTGATTGATTGATTGCCTGTCTATGTGCATTGACACCATATCAGACCCTGTCAAGAGTTTATATGAGAGTCAAAAGTCTGAATTTCATTGAATTTATTGACAATAACCATCACATTTGAACATCACCATAATTAAGGACTAGGAGAGAAACTTTTCTTCCACAGTTCCTGTTAGTTCTCTGCTAGATCTGGGAAAACAGGCCTGATTTTTGTATAAGTTCTACTTCAACCCTCAGTTTATTATATTACAGTAATACTTTAAATACTACAGTATATGCACTCTAAAGGTGAATGACGAGCGCAGGCTGTGCCTGACTTGTGCCCATTCAAACGTGGTCATGTAGTTCATCTGTACTTGTACATAGTGAGAGCAGGCTCAGGTCCAGGGAGCGGCTCCTGTGCTACAGGCCCGTTCATACCTGGTTCAAGGCTTCATTATTTTTTTAATTGCTGTTTTTTTTTTGATGCAAAGAGTTTCACATTTAAAAAGGCTAAATTGTTTCCTTGAACAGCTGGGCACTGTAGATTTTAGCAAATGTCACTCAAACAGGAGTAAATAACGTAAATAGTGTTTACAGCAGCAGGATTGGCTCAAAATAAACTAAAGTGGCTGTAATCATGGCAATGAGGGAACATTTCACCAGTGTGATGGGATGGCAGAAGAACAAAGTATATGAAAAACACAACTCTGCGGATGCAGTGAAAACAGAAATCTCACGTCTGGTGGTTGATGTCCTATTTTAAAGTGGTGCTCCCATCATAATTGTTCTCTTTTCACTCTCCTCCACATAACCAGGCATAACACAGGCTATTTGCATAACTGTTCAGATCTGCTCGTCACCCCCTGCTCCTGCCCTACTTCCACCCTGTCAGCCTAATGCTTCCCAGCACTTTCTCTTTGTGTCAGCCCTTGTTGTTCTGGGAACATCAAATGATCGACACTTTAAATTGGGAGGACTCTAGTCTTGTCTAGTCTTTACAGCCTCAAAAAGCTGTAGCTCCAAACAGAAATGTGTTTAGTGGGAGGGCCCGAATTATGAATGATGGGGGGAGGTTAGCATGGTTTCCTGTTTGTTGTCTCTCTTTTTTCTCACCATGTGTTACAGGGAGGGCTTTATGTTGTGGAACATGAAGAGGTGCAGAGATATGATCTGTTTGTGTGTGTGTGTGTATTATGGTGGAAGAATAGGGCTGTGGGATCTGATACTGAGAAAATGACAGAGCAGTCTGATGTGTCAGACTCTCACGGGACGGCAGGCAGAGTGGAGCAGCAGCGGGAAGCTCCGGTGGGAAACTGCTGAGGTTACACTCTGTGGGTGTTACGCGCATTGTGTACTTTCTCTTTTGTTTTCCAGAGGGAGATCTGAGTGGCTAGAGGCTTGTGGGTTTAGTAGTAACAGCTTCAGTGAAAATGACTGGAGTTAGATATTAGAATATGCACAGAAATGTGTCAGAAATAAACTAATATCTTAAGTGCTTATCACCATTTCTTAACATCCACATTTGGATAAAACTGGTTTCTATGAACAATCTGTTCCTTTCCTCTTAAACAGACAATTTGTCAGTATTCAACTTTGCTTATCACCAGTTACGTTATATGGGGGTGTAGCTCAGTAGTGGAGCATTTGACTGCAGATCAAGAGGTCTCTGGTTCAAGTCCAGATGCTCTATTTCCCAATTTAGGAGTCAAAAGTTTACAGAAATAATGTCCTGGGAACAGAGTTATGAGCGGAAACACTGAATAAAGATGCTCCTATTGGCAACCTAGCTGAAATTAGAAATACTTCTTTCTCAAATACAACTTATAGATCATCTCTAAAGCAACGGACACTATTTTTGTTATTTAAAGGCCAGAAAAGCACCGTTACATTATTAATTGCTGCTAAAAAGCTCCTGCAGTTAAAATGGGACTACTGGTTTCCATGTGATCACAGGTAAAAAGTTGAAGGGACTCCCTTGGGTCTCACACTTCAGAGAGTCCTGTTACTTGATCTGTTTGGAAATGACCAAACCTCTGCGACCTTCCCTCTTCCCAGGTCTCGGGGCTTTGTGGTATCTCCCAGCGGGCTGAAAGGAAACTACCACGAACTTTCCCCCATCAGAAAAAGGTCTGAATATTTCTGAGATGCTTTGTGCCTCCTGAGCTTTATCGCAATATTCTCCTCTGATGCTGCGGCACCCCAGAGAGACAGATGGTGACAGAATTTCAGGGTCACTCATCTCTACAATATACTACATCTGTTGCTATTTAAGAGTTTAATGCATGTTTGCTCTGCACCCACAGGTCTATTAGCAACTTGAATGATTAATTACCCCCTTCAATTTTACAGCCTACGAGATTTCAACCTTTAACTTGTTATTTTTGAGACTCATGTGGGTTTCAGTTCGTGTTTTTTTAATGCAGAGAAGCAAAGTTCAGTCATGGTTTATTGTTTACCAAGAGCAAACTCAGCAGGGAGAGAGGGGTGAAATGCAGCAATATGAGAGGCCAGACAAATTAGGGAGCCATGACAATGAAAAGCAGATGTGACTGTAGGGGCAGTTATATGACTTTATTGACATGTGAAAACAGTGAGAGACAATATAGTAAATGCTGACTAATTGTCGAAGACACACTGGTAATTGGTTGAACACGCAATGCTTTATAGAAGTTGGAAGAGATGGTTTTCCTTTTCTCAGGATAGGTTGATTCATTTTCAATTCTGTCTTAAACTAAAGTCAGGTATCCATACGTACATTTTATGTTTTTTTTGCTGTAATCATTCCTGTTGTTCGTACTGACCATTAGAGGATCATTTCCTACTGTAATGCCCCTTCAATCCAAGATGAGGGACAAAATCTACAGGTCTTGATTTGTGCAAAAATGTATTAAAAGTTTATCTGAATCTTATATGAGGCGTCAGCAGTCTGAGTTAGTCAAATAAAGTATTTTTAGTACAAAATTCTCTTTTTAAGGCCTGTATGAACAGGAGGAATGATTACAGCAAGAAAAAAAAAACGTTGAGCGTTGAAATGTTGAAAAAATGCTGGGATTCTGGGATCTCTCATCATATTTCCAGCCTTGAAAGCTGTTATTTATTTTCCTGATCCGTTAATTGCTATTAAAATCAGAGAATCTGGTGTTAAATGACAACAGGAGGACTGAGTATTAAAGGATAACGGGTATCAGGGCCAAGCAGGGGTTTCCACATGGCATATATTAAGCATGGCACCTGTCAGGAAATAATACATCATTATGGACTCCACAAACACACACATAAACACAAACGCACCTTCTTCCCAGACTGTCCAACCTGGGTCAGCTGAGGGAATCCTTTCTGTGTGTTATTGGGATTAATTCCTGGCACCAGCCGTTGGCCCACCTCCAGCCAGGGAACAAGAGCAGCTTCCAGCTCACAGAGCAGCGGTTTATCCCTTGTGGTGGGTCCAACTGGGCTGATCCTCTCATATTAAATGGATTAGCAGAGGCCTTGTTCTACTGTCAGGAGCTCATGAAAAGAATAGGGACTTAGCATGTTGGCTTTTTTTTTTCTGACAAAATTTTAAACAGCAAATGTAAAACATTTATAGTCACTGAAAACAAATCATCCAATCTGCGCACACTGGGGCTATGTTATTTTCTCAAATGTATTTCCGCAGACTGTCAGAAACATGATTCTTCGCTGACCTCTGTGAGTATCAGCCGCGTTTAGCTCTTGTAGTATCCGTGGGAAACTGTAGCATTAGCCCTGCTTACAAGCCTTTTTGATTTCCCATGGGAGACATCCATGACAGGACCAGGTTAGATTGGGACCCAAATGCTGCATAGCATGACCGGGATAGAACAGATCAAGTTACTGATATCAGGAAAAATCACATGAAGGGTGTAAGGTTCACCCTGAACATCAACTACACATCAGACTGGATTTACTCACACGCTTCTTTTTGCTGCGCTTCACAAGCATGAGCCATGAATTTATCAAGTTATTTAATGTCATTTGCACTCCTGGAAGACTACACTTCAAACACAGATAACGTTAGATCTCATCCTCTGCCAGTCTTTGAGTAGACGGATGGCAGGTGCTCCTCCCTGCCTGCTCTGATATTAATCTCCTTCAGAAGGCAGACACCCCTCACCGTTGCAGGCTCCCATACAGGCGCCACACTAATCACGTCTGTGGCCGAACCCTCACACCATCACAGATGTGCTGAGATCTGGCTGGGCAGCCCTGACCCCAGATCAGACCCCCGTCCCTTGCTCCAGTCCTCTGCCTTGCACTGTTAAGCTTCTATTAGTTTCTGACCAACAGCCTTAGCATGGAGCTTCACAACAATGTTGCTGCAGACAGGAATTATTTTTCCCATCGGGCTTATTACTGTGATTTGTTGCCCCCTCCCACTCAAAAATGTCTGTGGTTTATTTTTACTTCATTTATGTGTGTGTGTGTGATGTACGCGCATGAGTTTGATACTAAAAGACTGTTTTCACATTCATTTACTGAAGGGGGAAAGTTTGTCTGTGATCAGCATGTTCCTATCAGCATGATTTGTGACATCACAACTGTATTGGAGCCAATTGTGGTCCAGTATGCGACTTAAACAAGTGTGATGTGGAAACATGAAGCCTCCAGTGCACATACACTGAGAATGGATTTTACAGTGCAGTAGGAGACATCTTGTTTCTAGCAGTTAAACTTTTGAAATGAAACATATTTTTGCATATTCATATTCTGGATTTTTCAATGACGGAGAATACGTAGATGTATTCAGAGTATTTTTATACGCTTAAAACATGTCTGGAGTGGATCTTTAATCAATGATCGAGTACATCCGGAGTGTTTTTGAAATTGCACTTATAGCCCTGCTTTAAAGGCTATATTCACACTACTGCAGATTAAAATAAAACCATTTTTTTTATCAATTTTTCCTTTGTATTGCAGTGATTTGGACCACTGAAGCTTTTCAAAATCCCTGTGCAATCAGAAACACAAGTCTCTCACTGTAGCGCAGACAAGAAGAACAGAGCCTTGAATTGTTATGTGAATTTTAGGGGAATCTTGACTTGAGATTTTGCTATTGTTTTGGTGTCTCCGTGTGGAACCTGCCCCTTATGAAAATGTTCTGAAAAGGATAGTGTTGGCTTAAAAAATAAGCACAGGAGAGATCCTAGAAGTATGTAATGCTAACTCTCTCTCTCACACACACACTGAGTTACTGTACATCTATGCCATCAGGTCCCAACAGTCTTAGTCACGTGATCTACAGTGAACCCCCTGGCTCAGCTGGATTCAGTATCATTATGGTCTGTGTAGTCCATTCACTGAGGCCCGACTGGCCCCCAATTGAGGCCACACTTACTCGCTGGGCCTTTCCCACAACCTCCAGGCACCTTGGAGGAAGTCATCCATGCTAAACTGTGCTCCTTAATCAAAGGCTGAATGCAGAAGTTGTCCCGGAGGTTGGCTGCTGCAAGTGCGGCATTAGCAAAGCACATGCTCTCCTTTCACCGAGAAACAATGGTGCCCATTGTGTCCGGCCACAAGTGTCTGTTTTGATTTAAAAGGGGATCTCACAAGCAGATAGACAATGAAGAGAGAATATCACCGAAACACAGGAATAACACACAGGACGGTTACGGCACACCACCAGAAAATTAACAAGCCCTGGATGTCAGCATCGTCCTCAAGATAAGAGACGCTGCACGCTTTTATGAAAGAACCAGATTCCACCAGAGCTGATATCAAAGTAGGAAAGATATCATCAGCCGCCTGAGCTGCAGAGTAATGCCCCATGCAACTTTTCTGACAAGTTGAATTTATGTCTGTTTTTATCTTATGTAACAGGCCTCTATTGGGCCTCTTACAGTTGTCAAAATAAGAGCTTAGTATGATAAATGGATGACACCACCAGATCCCTGGAATTATCCTGATAACAGCATTAGACCAGTCATTAGTAAGTGAGAGGCTGACACACAAGGCAGCCATGCAGGCCTGATAAATGTCATGAAATCACCTGAATATTTCATTTGTGATACATTTTGATCGCGATATATTTGGAGGCTGCACGTTGTCCTCAAGTTCCGTTCCATCTCCTCTCCTCCTGGCCTCTTGACTGCTTTATAAATAGCAGTGACCCATCTGTAAATAGGACATTGTTTTGTCTATTGTCTTTCCATCCCTGCTCTGTCCTGATCACTGATGCTGAAGCCCTGCGGTAAACATCCTCTGACCCTCCTAACCCACCACTCCCATGGATGAAACTCTGACCTCCCTGCTCCTAATCCTCAGTTGCACTACTCAGACCTCTATGTTTTAAAAAAAAGTGACAGAAAAATGTGGTTCTTATTGGAACCAGAAATGTACGTAACCACATCCAGAGTTGATTCTATGACATATGTGTTTTACAAACATTTCAAAATGTATGAATTTTGAGTTAACTGTTAGTTTAGAGAAGTTTTTTTTTTCTTTTGTACGTTTGATCTTTTTCTATGTTATAGCTCTGATGGCATAGATCCTTTTTAGATAGGCGTTTCACCATTTTCTTTGAAATTGTTGAGATGTTAAAGGAAATAAAACTTGCTTAGACATGGTTCCTCTTTTCAACATGATTAGGCTCAGCATCAGCCTGTTTAAGAGAAGCCCTTTAAAGGGATGTTTAGGGGCTTGGGGCAGGGGGTGTGCTGGAGTGGTGGCTCCCCATTCTTCCCATTATCCGGCTTGCCATTTCCATTGGAATGAAGGCCATCTATCAGGAGCCCCTATAGGTCCTTTCAGAGCTGAATAAAAGGATCACTGTGAACAGACCTGTCTGTGGGTTGCTCAGACATGGGAGACAACAGATGTGTTAAACGTCGCCAGCTCCCTCACAAAAAGCAGAAAGAGTTGGGGTTGCATGCTCTCTAATGGAGAGGCAGCTTTGTGTTAATTGCTGAATGGAGTCAGTCAAAGCTGCTGCATGCATTCGGTGAGCACGTTCAAGGAATCCCACATCATAAAGAAGTCTTCCACTTTCAGGAAGGGAATAGAGATGCAAAGAAAAGGCTTTCGCCCGGGCAGTAAAATAGTTACAAGGCTTATAACCAAGCTGCACCTTTAGATCCCACAAAGACCTGCTAAGTAACTGTATCCGGGTGTAAAACTAGACTGTGTTTCCAACAATGTTTGAATTGTTTCAATATCAAATATAATTTTGTAATCTGTTTCCTCAAAACAGCTTTATTTTTGGCTCAATGCTTCTTGGTTGCAGACAACAATAAAAAAAAAAAAAAACACGGCTGCTTGTATGATAGCAAACTGTGGGATCCTGTTGCTGTTTGCCTGCCGGGGCCACGCTTACCTTCTGTATTCCTCTGGGAATTAAAGCCGAGGATAATCCAGAGAGATCACAGCATTTTGTCTCAAATTTTATTTTAAAGAAAAACCTTACATCAGGTTAAACGTGCTTATAAACGTATGCAATGCAGCTTACACTAAAACATACATGAAATATTAGAAACAAAGTTTATTTGAGCGCATACAGAGAGCTTTGAATTCAACTTCTGCACCCCAGTATACTTCTGTGACACTGAAGGAGGAGGAGCAAAGGTCTCAGCATCAAACCCCGGAGCCTAAACAATGGGAGCTTGGCGTGGACAGCCTGAGGCACAGCCATCTGCTGCGGAGAGAGTGGAGTCCCTTTGTCAGCTATTGTGGAATGTGGAGGCAGATTGATGAGGGCCGGGTGATTCCTTTAGGGCCTGGCAAGGCAGCAGGCAGCGCAGCAAGCCGAATAGACACCACAGGGAACTCCCTATCCTGCTGTCTCCACATTCCCCAGTCACATGACGGAGCAGCTAGACGCTACAACCTGGGAAAATGAAAAGGGAAAGTGTTTCGAGATGCTGATGTCATGTTTTATAAAATCCAGGTCACTCTGTGGGCGATGTCAATAATCACTTTTTCTCCTTTGCTATGTTGTATGAGAATGAGTGTAGGCTGGAGCTCTGCCACATCATTGTAGTGTGTTGATGCTTAGAGTATGACCTCTAACCCTCTCAGCAGGTGTGTGTGGATGGCCTTTATTGAGAAAAGCCAGTCCAGAAGCTTTTGGAGTGGGTGGGTCAGATGAAGGGGGGGGGAGACAGGGCAGATGTTGTATGTGAAATCCCCGAGGGAAAGTGTGCCGCCACCAGGGGAAGGGGTCAGGGCAAAAGGGCGGATCTCTGCAGCCAACACAACAGACAACTCCGGTTTCCACGGCAGCAGGCTGCATCACTAAGCCGTCTGTTCTCTGAAACATAAAATAGGACTTTAGGCTCCGGGATCACAGACAAAACTTTTATTCAGCTTCTAATATCCAGAATCTCAATTAGATTTGGTTCCATCAAGTTAATTTGCAGCGACAAGGAAGTGGTCAAAAGAGCCGGCAGCAACGAAGATCCATGGAGTCACTTAAATTAAAAATTTCACACGTATTAAGTTGTTCAGTTTTTATTTGAGTTAATCTTCTCAGTATCTATTTTTCAGTTCGCCATGTCCTCATACATCCTGTAGGGCTTGTTTAAAGTATCAAAATGTAAAAATATTCCATTACAAGTAAAAATTCCTGTATTCAAGATCATAAGCATCATCAGCAAAATGTAAACTATCAAAAGTACTCAAATGCAGGAAAATAACTTCTATGAGTGGTATGTTATTGCATATAATATTGTTTTATTACTATTACTGATGCATTAAAATATAAGCTGGATGAAAGGGAGTTAATTATTACGATGTTCAATGCAACAAAGCATATTTTATAAACTGATCATATGGAAAATCTACAAAATAACTAATAACATAAATAGTAAGTAAGTAAATATTACAACAATTCCTCTAAAATACAGCAGAGTAGAAGTATAAATTGTATAAATGGAAATAAAGTACAAATATTTCAAAATCATACTTGGCACTGCACATGATACACTGTTTTTTTAAGCAAAATATTTGTGCATCTTTCCTTGTGTTTTTCTCATCTATTTCTCTGCAGACCAGACAAACATAATGCTAAATCTCAACCAATAAACAGTGACTATAATAAGAAATTTTATTGTGGGGATGGTTTCAGCTGCGGCGTTTCAAAGCCACAGGGTGCAGCAGAAATAAGACAGAGATAAAAAGCACAGCTTGTTGTCCTGGCTGTTTACTGTAGCTGGACTGTGAGTCATTTCCTTTGAGGCAATGGCTGCAGAGGAATGTGACTTTCTGCTGATGTCTTTCATCAAACCCTGGCTGCATCAGGTTATCTCAGCATGCACTAAATGGGCAATAAACCATTCACTTCAATTGGCTGGAAGAAAGCCCACTGACTCTGGTGAGCTGATCACATCCTTGTTGCAAGAAAATTTCAGGGGGGTGTTACGGAAAGTTTTTATTCAATATAATGTAACATAATGTAGCTGAAATCCATCATTTTAGAGCCAATGTGTCCTATAACATGTTACTGCCTAGCTTGTTAAAGATAATGCACGACACAGAGCTTTACACATTACACATTGTCAACATCTAACCTTGATGGCCATAAAAAGCATGTTCCAAATCTCAAAACTCTTGCAGTGTTGTATAATTAATAAACCCCACTACACTGCAACACTAAGAACTTTGTTCCTCTCCAGCATTGCTCAAAGGAGGAGCCAGCTCGAGTAATAAATAACTTGAGGAACTTTCGAAATTTTCTGCAGAAGCACTTTTAAGACAAGTCTTTGGATAGAAAACATTGCCTCACAGCCTCGGTGTTTCTTTTTTTCCTGACCTTGTCTGTAAAACCAGGGTCCAGGGGTCTTTGTGAATACACAAAGAACCCTCAGACAATGCTTACAGGCCAGAAGTTCGCCTCTTATACCAAGCTGTCAGTCCCGTGACGCATGACATTTGTATAACATTATCGGGGTCACAGCCTTTGGTCAAGATGATGTGGGTGAACGACAGAGAGTGGGCCAGGGCTCTGGACAAGTCTTGAACTTCAAGGCGGCATAAAGAAAGCACAGGTCAAATCATACTTAGATATGCATCTGCAGCCAGTGCTCGGCCATAATGTTTGAAAAGAGCTCTGAGAGGCTGATCCTGAAGTGCCCAGTCATGTTTCTATAGAGCTATTGTTCAGAAAGTTGAAGGAACTTCTTCTGAAGAAAACACAAAGAGTTTCATATCATATCTGTATATCCATCAAAGGATTCAAAAGACTATGAGCATGTGTTGAATTAATTTTCTTTTTGTGCCATGAAAATACTCAAGTACAAACCAATTTGTATTAGTTTGAGTATTCAGAGTGTGGAGGGCATGGGTGGTAAAAAAAAAAAAAAAACCCGGCTATCCTGTGATCCTCACTTGGATGCCTTTTTGTCCTGGATGAAGAAATAGACTCAAGAGGAAAGGAAATGACAGGGAGACAGATAAATTTGGGACTGGGTTGCTTGTGTAAGTGGAGTTTAGTTGTGGCTTAACAAGAACTTTGTTTATGGACTATATTATACAAGGACAAGTGCAAAACAATGTAAAAGGAAGCAAAATTATTACAGTACTCTTTATACTTTGACAACTCTCTGAGCACCATGCCTAAACAAGTCAAACATCACCAACAGAAAGGAAATTGACTTAAAATTTAGAGGATGATAAACAAACTTTGGAGTGTCTTTTCCATAAAAAGCCAGGAGATCAGACTCCCTTTCTTCTGCCAAAAAGGATACAGGTACCTTCATACCTCAATGAGCCAACACAAACATGGAAACCCCATCACTGTCTGAGCAAAGGTGGAGGGAGGAGTACTTTCCTCTTCGCGAATCTCCCCCTGATTAGCAGGAAAGGGTCATCACCCCCTCTGACATCTCTTTGTCTCTGTAGTATTGACGGAAAAGATCCTGATTTCCTAGGTCACCGCCACTGCTTCGCCAGTCTTGGCCAAAGTTTGCCTGACCCGGATCACCACGACCTCCGACAACACAACGTGAGCGCGGTCACATCTTCAGGAAGAGTCCTCATTGTGATTTTGCCTTTGTACTCTGCATGCCGTAAATACCATCCATATTTTTTCCTGTAACATACCCAAAATACTTTAGGGATGTGATGACATACCAGGACAGCAAATAGCAGATATAACTCAAGTGTCAATAATCATTACGATCTGACCTCAACATTGTTCTTTTACTATTCTTGACCTGTCTCAAGACGGCACTGTTAAAGATCTCTGCTCGTTCCACAGATATATTTAACATCTGAGGATGATCTTTCCCTGTGTAAGCCATGAAAAACATGACATCATGCCAAATCCAGCAACAGCCTGGAAATAACATAATACAAGTCCTGCAAAGAATTCACAGAGGGGTATCATGTATGGAAATGAAGAACATCAGTTGGAGGGTCTTCAAAGCCTTTGAGGATGTTACACTTGCCAGTTCATGCTGTAATGTTGCATATGGGGTCCTTTGTAGATGACAAACACTAATTTAGAACAAAAAATCTGTCTAATTATATCCTGCTTCATGTAACTTTTACAAGATTGTATGGCAAATTCAACACAGTGACCACATTTTATAAATATAATAGTACCATTTCATGCTTACATGTTCATGAGTTAGTTGTGTTGACTTAAAAAAAAAAAACTCTGTGAAGCAGAGCTGGGGAAAAAACGGGCTTTCTGAGATGATTCCCCATGGACATTATCCCCAATCAGGATCCTGTCTGTGTGTTGGCGGAGATTGGAATAACAGGACAAATATTGAGTAGGATGTGAGCTACCCAACTTTGACCTCCATCCACACAGCTTCCTCTCCAGTCTCCCTGGGTGGGACTCCGGCCCCTCCAGGCCCCTAAAACTCACACATATCTACTGTTCCCTAATCATGTCTCCAATTATGCGGTGTTATGCCTTTTCACTGGCTATAGAGTTTCTCAGGGTGCTCAGGTTAGGGACCCTTGTAGTCAGGGGTTTGTTGCAGTTGGGCAGCTGCCACCAGAGATATTAATCTGCAGTCATGGAGCAGGAAATCAAAAATAAGCTGTAGAACACTCTGAATTAGTGGAAACAGCTAGTTAATCCAGTTTCTCCATAACAATCAAGTAACAAACATGTTTCTGAGAAAACATCTTAGCGCTGAGATCATCTACAAGAAAGGGAAATCATCTTAAAACAAGACGTTGTGGGAAAGTGAACTATGGCTGTGTTTTATTTCCTGCTGTAATTTAAGCAAACAGTATCATGGAATAGATTAAAATGTGCATATAGAAAATCTTAAGGTGTAATTTGCTGAAATTTGGGGGTTAAAACTGAGAATTTCCCACGACAGTAATGCTTGTTTAAATTAAACATTGGACATCTGGCAGAGATTCTGCAACCCCCCTCATTATTTGTTTCAGGATACATTGCACATCTCCCATCTATTTTGTTTTTTACCTGCAGTAACATGAGGAAATGGAGACAAACTAGATCACCATGTGGCTTGAATTTGCCTGGTTGGCCTGTTTGCCAGCAGCGTGAAACACTTCCAGCCTTTATGGAGAACGGGGTTCAATCTGATGCATCGCTCAATCCCCTCAGGAAGTGTGTGCACCAGTGCAAGCAGAGGAAGTTTACTCTGCTGCTCAACAGATCCCTGTTTATGTTGGGGCCACCTCGCTAGGATGCAGAGCAGCTTTGATTTTTTTTCCATGAGTGTGTCATTAAACAAGTCACTTTTTTCCACATGATAAGTTAAAAGCAAACAAATTGATTGTGTTGTTATTGATAGAGCGCAAGATGCAGCTCTGTGATAAGCCTCTGAGATGGGTTTGATGTTACATCAGTGTTGTCTCAAGCCAGTGTTGACACAATTAGTTCCCTTTCCTGCATTGATACACTGTCTTTGGGTTAACTGAGGACTGTCAGTTGTGTCTCTAAAAGATCCAGTGTGCTGACTAAACCTTTAGCATGCAGCAAGGTGATTAGCATCTGAAAGTGATAATTTAACAGCTTGAACCTGTTTTGAGCCATACACAAAGCAAGCACTGACTGAATGAACTATCTCTCAACAAAAATAAAGTATTGACATTAAAGCACGACTGCGTGACTTTTGCTGAGCTCTGTTGATAACCAGCTAGTTACAAATTGGCAAGCTAACAAGGGACCATAATTCACAGAAGGGCTGATAAATGAATGACGGCAATAAGGGATGTGACCTGGCAGCATGTGAGGTTACTGTTGGTGGATTTAGGACAAAAGTAAACCTGGTTATACTAGGTGGGGAATGTCAGCCTGGTCGCCAGAATAAAACGTTGGCATTGTACATTTCTGCAAATCATGAATATGTTGAATATCTATGTTTCAACATGTGTAATACGTAGCATATCAACATTTCAACAATATGTAATGTATCAACATTTCCAAAATATGTATCATATCAACATTTCTCAAGTGACATAGTTCACATGAGATCTATATGCGTTGACTGTCTTATTAGGAGGAGAAGGTCAGTGGATGGCTAGGAAGTTTGGAAAGGCAGAAAGTTGGAAATCAGCAGAGAGCACGGTTCGAAACCACCTCGAAACCAATGCACACTTCCCATTTCAATGAACAAAGCTGAGTGTTTTTAGCGAGATGTCAGGACATTTGCAGCCTTTTTAAAAAAAATTTTTTTTTATTTTAATCCAAACCATGATCTTTCCCTAACCCTAACTAAGTGGTTCTTGTGCTTAAACCTAACCAGACCTTACACAGCGTTGTCACATCATAAAACATCATTATTCAACTGATAATGGCCAACACTGAAACATAGACATTCAACATGGTTTGCAGAAACGTACAATGGCAAGGTTTTATTCTGGCAATTGGGTTGGGAATGTGTAACTAGGTGTTACCTATGCCAATTATTAAAAGGCTTGGGATGAGGAGTGTGTTCAAATGTGAGCAAATATGTTCAAAAAATATTGATTACAGCTGCTTTTATCAGTTCCCTACATTTCCTAGGAAAAAAAAAATTGGCACCACATGCACACCACTTTGGCTTGAGAAGAAATATAAAGCCTGTTGTGCCTATTAACAGTTGCTAAGCTATGATTAGGCAGTCACAGCAGAAAGGTACAGTATGTCACATCGGAAAGATAAATCAGTGTTTAGAAGTCATATATTTTGTGCAGGGAATTTAAAATCAGCAAACTTATTGCTCTGCTGGAATCAACCTTTAAATGCCCATTAAAGTGATTTATGAAGTAAAATCAAAGTGAAGCCAATGTGGAAGCGCCTTAAACCTGCATTCTCTCTAATGGCCAGCACGGGGCAACTCTGCTGGCTCCAAAAAGAAGTTCAATTGTATAGACGTCTATGGGAAAATTACCCTACTTCTCACTTGATTTATTACCTCAGTAAACACTTCCCTAATGCATTTATGGTCTCAATATCTAGTTTCAAGCCTTCATCAACACAGCATGATGTTAATATAAATTCATTCAAATTTGATGATAAGGCAGGGTATGCTTTAGGGCATGGCTACATTGTGATTGATAAGTCTCTACCACAGCGACAACATTGGTTAGATAACCATGGCGTAACCCCATATTCACAGAGTATAGGCGTAGCCGTAACATTCGCTGTTTCAGTGTGTTTTCATTTCATGAAAGTTAATTGTAACATTTCAGTCACATAAAAAAGTCTTGTTCAGCGTTTGTACTAAAAGACTAAGGAGTCGGATGTTCAGTTTTTCTAGTGAGTGCATTTTGTTTCAATGGTTTTAAGCCTGTTTTTCACCGGCGAAAATTATCATTAGCATTATCACAGTTAACCACAGACAGATGTAAATGCACTGTTGTTAACAAAGCTAGCAGCTAATGTTTGGGTCAGCTCCATCCTCTCGTCCAAATATGGTCACTGCTTATCACTTCTGGCTCCAAAAACCCAACAATAAAATGCTGAACTAGAGGCTTCAAAACACGAGTCCACAAACCAATGGGTGACGTCACAGTGGCTACGTCCACTATTTTTATAAAGTCAAGCTGTATTAAGTCTGTAAACACATACACTTCTCAGTAAGTGCTTTCTTTTAACAAAGTATATTTTCATTTAAGTTACAAAATGCCATTTTGTCCCCAAAGGAATATTTCAAAACATCAGAATTTCCTCTCTTTGAATTGTGGTGGTCTTAAAGATCCAGTCTATCTTAAGATAAGGAGATTTGCTGTTTGCTTTAGTGTGAAGGGAAAATGTGGGATTTGTTTTTTCTTTTGAGGAATGTTTGGGATTTGCTGTTATCTCCATCGTGTCTTACACACTGCAGTGAAACAGAGATGTTCTGGCAGCCAGGCACACAATGGCACAGGGTTATCAGTTGTGTCACTTTGGCTTCTCTCAGTGAAACTCCCCCTCTGTTTCTCAGGGAGGGGGTCCTGTTTGTCTGGAGAAAAAGCATGTCAACCGGAGCCATAACTATTGCTGAGGACATGGAGGTCATGCTTGTTGTAATTTTCTTTTTGTAATTTCCATTTTTCACACAAAGACACCATTTAGAGGAGGAGGATAGAGGGAACATTCCTCTCAAGTATTCAGACCTCTAAGGGTGATTTGTGTCTTCAAATCAGCCCGAGCAGCATTATCACTCTCTCAGTAAGAAAATGCTTCCACAACCAAAAAAACTACAAATGTTATTTCAAAACGTTCCCGCCGGTTTTAACAACTTGTTCCCACGTCTTCAAATTAGAGGACTAAATTATAAACTAAGATGGCATCATGAAGACATTTTCCTTTGATTGTGAATTTGTGAGTTTTCTTACAGAGCTACTACGACCATGTATCTGTGATGTCTGTGATGTCTGTCATTATTTCAGTTCCCCTTCTATTAGTAGAGAAGTTTCAGGATCCACCCAACATCAAGACAGTCTTGGTTTTCTGAATTTGAGTCTTGTCCAAACTGTTTTTAAACTTTGTAATCTCATGATGATATGAAGACTCTTAACATTACAGATAACATATGTAAACTTGATTTAGGGCGTGTTTTTGTTGGACAGAAAAAGAAAACAAAATGTCTTCCAGATTTTCTGAGCTATGAATCACGAAGTTCATACATCGAAACCAAAAGTCTGATGTCAAACCGTATAGGATCTGAGAATGTTTCACTTCACATAGGCAGAAGTTGATGTGGAAAAGTTGACAGTTCCGGTGACCTTTAATGTTTGATGAAGTCATATCTGTGAGAGATTTTGTGTGAGAACTGAGCACACTGTTTCTCTCCGCATTCTCTGAGACATATAGAACTCAATTTCCTTTGTCCTCGTTACATATTGATTGTGCGACTACAAAGGGAACACGGCTTAAGTCTCTCAGACAGTGATAGGGTGTGCTCTTTCTATCTGATCTCTTTTGTTCTCTCTTCAGCTGCAATTTACTGAGGCAATGATACTGCTGTTTTTGTCCATATAGAAAATGAAACAACTCATTGTGAAACTCTCTTCACTTCCTTCCCTTTATGTTTGTAGCACATAAGTAGAACTTGAAATACATCCTCATCAAGCTACCCTGTCAGAGGTGTGAAGCTATAAATGTGATACGTAGCCTATATATGTTTAATTGCACATAGTAGAGACACAAAAAAATGTTTTACTATTAATGGGTCTTTTCTTGGGTTGGGCTATGTTGAACATGTTTTAAGTTGGACTTAAACAGACTCCAACAAAGCCTGAACCACCAGCAACTATAAGTTTTATTTCATTCTTAATGGTGAGGAGTAATTAGGGTGATTATTGTCTCTGACCCATATTACAGAGAAAAAAAACAGTCATTACTTTTGGTGTCTTATTCAGCCTAAAGACTCCTCAAAGGATAAGTCTGTTGATACTGTATTATTATTACTGCCAACGAATCTCAAGAAGACACCAAAACCTACTACAAATATTGCCTGTAGAGCCAAAGCCTGATATAGCTTATAAACCTTCATTGTTGTTAAGAACACATTATTGGGTCACAAAGTTGCACTGTGTGCAACATTGTGTGCCAAGCTTCTTCATTAAGAGGAACATGGGCAAATGTAGTAATGTCTGCCATAAATACTCAGTAACACATGAAATCAGCAGCTGAAAATATTCCCCAATAAATGCACAATGTACTGCTGTTTGAGTAACATCTGCTAAAAACTACAGTGGCCAAGAAAATTATTTAGCCTATTATTACTTTATTTGTAACTCATTTTTTAAAGATTTGCATCTTCATTTTGGCTTGAAGATGAGTGCACTCATTGTTGGTTTTGGTATTTTTATGGGATTTGTTTGTTATTAACAAAAGTCTAGAATATTGACAACCTTATCCTTTAAAACAACAAATCATTTCTGCCAGCTGGGTGGGATAATTCTGCTTGTATGAGTGTCAGAGCACTCTGCTTTAAGAAAATTGCATGTGTTTCAATGAAGTTTTTGCAGGTAGCACAAGACTAGAAACTGTCAAATGTTCTGTCAGAATCCTCCCATAGGCACAAGGACGCCTTTTATGCTTTGTTAACAAATAAGTACATTAGTGTCCTTATGAACTAAAGCAGAACATTCCTTCCATACCTTCAAATGCTCATCAGGTGTAGGACTGATTTTCTGTGGACATCCACAGATGGATCCTCCCTTAAACATACAGGAGCGTGCTGCACAATTTTTGTTATTTTTGTCAAAGCAGGTCACTTTTCCATCCCTGTAATAAACAAATGTATTGCATGATGAAGAGCTACACATTCAGGATGAAGCAATGAAAGTCTAATTAATGTTCCAGCAGAGCTCAGTGAGAACTGAGCCACTTTGACAATATCTGACCGAGATGGTGAGAACTGAGGTCACACAGGAACCGGGTGGTGAGGGGGTTTTTTCACAGGGAAAATTAAAACAGTGAGAAGCAAGAAAAACGGAGAAAACAACAACGAGATTCTCCACAACACTGTGGTTTGGCTAAGCAGGTTGCAAGTAATGCAACTTTCAAAATGCAACCAACTGCGGTTACCCACGGCAGCAAATTGATGGTCTGACAGAGTGTAAATGCACTCTCACTGTGAAATTACACTGAAAAAAGAAAAAGAGTGTTGAAAAAAGAATTGTTGGTGGCACATATTTACATTAGAGTGTACATTATTATATATTATAAATATCCCCTCTTAATGAAATACTGATATTTTCTTGAAGTGTTGTCTTGTATGTGTATAAAAAGTAGTGAACATGCTCAGTACAGTAACTAGAACAGGAACAGGAATGTCCTCTGCCCTCAAACTTACTTCTTCTTTACGTTCACAGTTATATATCAGGGCACAGAGGTAGACTAAACAACCACACTTCATCAAAAAAAACCTAAACAGCAACTTATATCATTAGCTGCCCTGACAATCAAAATAATCTACGCCTGACTGTAACCACAAACAAAACGGTAGCTGTCTGCAGGCCGTGATAAGAAATGAGATCCACCAGAGGAGGCAAGATGGAGAGATCGATTACTGTGAGGTTTCCCATGATCCTGCCTCTCTCGAGGGAGAGCGAGCTCCCGCTCCGGCACTGCGTGGGTCTCTCAACTGTCATTATCACCGATGGGAGCCACAATAGGTCAGGGAGATGAGATAACATTGTGAGCAGTGGAGCAGCAGGTGAGAGGCTCAACAGGGCATGATTAGGTATCCGGGTCCCAGGGTGTAGCGTTGCCTCGGGTCTCAGGGGCCTCGGCCCCACCATCTGCCAGGGTGAATTCCTCCTGCTGTAGAGGAACCGCTCAATAACAGCACAAACTGTTGCTGTGGGGCGTTGCTTTGAGTTTCTCCTGTTACCTTTTCTAGAGAGAAGTGTTACACTTTACAGTTCTTTTGTTGCAGACTCAAACATTAGCTCAAAGAATGTAAGAAATCCTTGCAAAAAAAAGACTGCAACTTCTGATTTTTGTGTAGTGATTCTTTTTTGCTTTTTGCATGCATTAATAATAATCTGGCTCTTTCTGCTGTGCTTTAAAATTAGAAATCCTGCTTTGTGTGTATAACAGAGCATATCCATGTATATAAATGTATTCCAGCTGCAGACCCAAGTCACCTGGCATTGCCCATGAAGCACTGAAAATAGCATTTGTCAGATATATAGTCCAGATCCTACCAGTTTTCTGGACTATAGGTTTTTGGGGCTCCAGTGTGAGGCCATCAGTCAGTGAGAGCACACCCCAGGGATGCTCTGATGACAGCCATGCTGGATGGTTCACACATGACCTAAGAGCGCTGCTGCACGCAACACCCTGTCCTGTGACCTGCCAGCGCCAGCTCCCACTTTGATCTGACAACATGGTGTAAAATTGGAGATGCCAACCGCACTCACACATGCCAGACATGTAGTCTGTCTGACAGACAGGCATGAAGACGGCTTAACATGAGAATATTGAATTAGGAGCTGTCGTGCAAATCTATATGTTGTGGTTGTAAAGCTCTCAGCTTACCAGACAGGCCAGGTGAGCGATGATCAATCAAAGTTTTGTAATGGATACTCTTTGATATAGAGCTCTGCAGGAAATAAGGAGCAGGATCAACTCTTTACCCGTCGTGTAATTTTCACTCACATGAAAAATAAGAATGACGAGTATATAACCAATGTTTTCACAAAACTCTGACACACACATTTTCAGAGACAGAATAATCTCAGCGGTCTTGATGAGATTACAGAAATGTGCGAGCGAAGAGCAGCAACCACATCTGTTAAATCACTTAAAATCAGTTAAGAAGCTCACGGTGCTGTTGGAGATATCAGACACTGATAACTGTGACCAGAACCTCTAACCTTTAAGTAATAGATCCTGACATGCCCATATATCTACTTTCACTGACATCAAACCCCAACGGCAGGCCACCCTGACCCACATCTAATATGTACAAGTACAATTTACATGCTATTCATATGAGCATTTATTTGTGGCTAAATATAATAGCGCATATTTTTTTAATAGGATGTTGTCAGACATCAGTCTGTCTTTGAACCCAGAACATTGGCTGTCTTTGTGTCTTTGTGCAGATCCGGAGGGCTGTGATGACATGTCCAGATGTGGAGTTTGACCCCGCGATGACCCATAGTGGAGCCCACAGTGTTCCTGCTGTGCACCCCTGCAGCAAGCTGCTGAAAACTGCTGGGATTAATGGTTGCATATTATATTGCAGTAAAAAACTAGCAATGACAAAGTAAGCGGCAACACTAGCATAAGTTTTCCTCTTGAAGGGTAGACTACATTAACATTTACAGCTTGTACTGTAACAAATGAATAGTTTTATTTTCACATCTGGACATTTACATGACCCATCATTCATGGAATTATTCCAACTCATTAATCAACCGCTATGTGAACTGACCAGCATCTAACAGCACAATATGACCTCATATAAATATAAATGGCCTACATATAATGTCTCAGGAGAAAAATTGAATGAATATATACACACACAGTCTTACAAGTATAAACATGATATACTGTATAACATAACCCAAACTAAAATCTAAATTTATGCATCAGCTTATGTCAGTTACAACACTGTATATCTGATTCAATTCATGCATAAATATTCCTCAATCCTAATCAATCTAAATCAGGAACAAATTTGATCATTATCCATTTTGTCAATCAATGAATTGTACAATAACTGCTCTGTATCAGCAGGTTTTTGTAGCAGCTTATGTTGGCCAGTAGTTTACACAAGTAATGAATTTATACTTTCAAGACAACTGAGATATCCAATCATAGCAGGGATCTATTAGAAATCTCTAGAAAGGAGGTAATGCATGATGCAATTGTTTGACTTCTTAACATTTTGTGTTACTGGACAGTAAAATTAAATCAATTATTCATACTTAATGACTGTTTGAATGACTGTCTGTAATCAATGAATTAGCCAGTCAGTGCATCTGTTAATTTAAAATCAGATTTTTGAACAACTTCAACCTCGTCTTTGTGCACAAGACTAGTTGTGTATCTAGCACAGCCTGAGATGAGGCCTGTTTTCAGTGTTGACAGAGCAGACCAGAGGATGAAGGGCTTTATCTGTTCCAGCCCCGGCTCTACCACATAACGTGGCCTCCATCTGTTCAGCCCATCAGATCTGGTCTACTGCTGCCTTTTCTGTTGGAAAACAGTTTAGGTGCTGCTGACAGCCTCCGAACAACCCTGAACAAGGGGTCCAGCATGGGACTTACGACCCCCCTCCTGCCCAAACTCCTGCTGGGCCACCAGAAGGCCTCTGTTTTGATAGTGGTCATTACCCTCATTGGGCTGACCCTCTGAGCTAACATCCCTGCCATTAGATACACAAGTAAGCACGACCGCAAGTATGCTCCATGACACTGGGTAAACATGTTGGCAGACTGGAGGAATGTGAAATGAGGGAAGTACGACAGTTCAAATAACTTTATGTCTACTGCCACAGACAGAGGAGGGACGCCCATATAAAGTAACTATATGGGTGGCAATTTTCACAACATTTTGTGGTTTAACAGTAAAATGTGGTGATGTTTTTTATTCAGATGTGAAGATAAAAAAAAAGTCCTTATAACGTCTGGATTCATTCTCTCTTAATTGAATAGATTATTTCGAGCACCATCTGCTCTGACCTTGCCAGTCTGGATGAGTCGTCGGCTTGTGACGGATGAAGCACTAAATCTCACTCTACATTGTTCACCTTCGCCTTTTGGCGATGCCTCCAAATGGAAAACTAGGTTGTTTTGCAGAAGCATGAGATGGAAAGAAGCTGGCTTCTCCATCACAGAAGCTCACATCACCACCTGGAGAACCTTTTAAGACATTGAGGCAGAAAATGTTTTCTTTGAAGGGTTTCATAGCTCATCTTGTGGTATCATGAGCTTCAAGTCACATGTTGGGACTAACTTACAACAAGCCAAGAACAAATGCGGCCATGAACCACAGTTGCAGATAAGATTATGTATAATGAAACCAAGAAGGAGATTTTTATTGCAGGGGTGGCAGAAAATCAAAAGACTAGAAATAGTACCATAAAAAGTCATGTAGCTTGGAATATAGAGTATAACAATGCCACTGTATCACTTTATCATGTGGTAGCAGTTCAGATTTATTAGAGCCAAACATTTGTTTCATTGCCTGGTAACACGGATTTTGTGTTCACTCTGAAAACACTGAAAACCAAATCCTTACATCACTTCTATACGACAATTCTTTGCCTGTGATACACAATAAATGTGTGGATCATGAAAATATGACTTTTTTTTTAAGGTTCTATGTGCAATTTCATTAAAACTGTAAACCAATTTCTTCAGTTTTATTGTTCAATGGTTTTATCTAAACAAAAATGTGAAAATGCACACAGATCAGCAGACAACCAGCAGCTATACTAACAGACTTCTCTAACAGCGCATATTCATCACAGTGCAACACTGTCAAGCTTGGGTTTATTATGGTTGCCGGACTTTTCGGGAGATCAGACCTCTGCCCTCAAACAAACACTCTGTGGGAGCATGTACTCATGTGGGCTGGGTGGCCTGCTGGGCTTTCTTGCTCCCTGGGGTGTCTGCTCGTGAGAGGGCCTGTTATTCGGAGAACATCCTGAGGCCCTCCCACCCTCCCGTAGTGTCTGCGCCTGCAGAGAGCAGGAGCTGGGAAAGCCCCGGTACAAGAGAGAACAAATTGTGGTTTGAAGCTGAAACACTGCTGTTTAGGTAAATATTGTAGCATGGGCGGAGAGCTGGGATTTTTGTTAGCACAACAGAAACAAAAGTGAAAACTGTGATTGAGGGGTTTTTTTTCTTTCTTTATAGCAAAACCATCATTAAACGACGGAACTACTTGCATGGCTGAGCTCACATTAACCACTTTCTCCTCTTCACGTCATCACCATATGGTCCACATTCACTGCAGCATTGGGAAAAAAAACATGTACGGCATCATTATGTTAATGGTGACGCCTCTGCTGTGGCACTTAGCAGACAGAAGGGCAGGCAGAGAGGAGGGTGGGTGAGGGGGGGCGCTCACTGATTCCCATACAGAAAAACTATCATCTTCTCAAGCAGAAATAAGGACACATGCAAATGACTCAGCTGATGCAGACAGGCCATGAATACACTGACATCTATGCTTGTTGAGTGTATGTATTTGCATGTGTTTATCTGGATCTCAGACACTATAGAGCATCATCACGCTTGTAACCGTACAAAGGAAGGAGGTCATATTGGCCATAACGTCATTAGAGTGATGCTCATATAACAGTTACAACATGTGCAAAAATGACACATCACGCAACCCGATGCAGCTTCAAATTTGAAATGGCATTTTCTTTTCGTCACTGACACTGAAGAGATTTAAAGTTGCTGCTGCTCATATGAGGTGAAATGTGAGGTGCATTATTTTAGGTTTCCATGCTATTCAAAGTTGTAACCACACTGCAAAAAAAAATCCTGTATTTCACAACTTGTCACTAAGTTATAGGAAGGTTTTGCCAAATTCCTCCTTGTGTATCTTTATGAAATTCATCTCACATTACTGAGAGGAAGGCCAGACCAGAAATTATGGAAGAACTAATTCTTTCTAATCATCCAAACGTATTTGCTGATGTTACAAATACTGGATGTTTTTCATCCAATCAATTCCCTGACTGGAAATTCAATCAATTAGTTATATTGGTTACTTAATTGCTTTTAGGAAATTGTGTAATTGTAGGTTTTTAATAAGTCTACACTGTAGTACTTTTGTAAATGAGTGACTCTTCTACAAAACCAGCACTGTCAATGCATAAATTAAGTCATAGAATACAGAATGGGGCAGAAGTTCATTTAAAACACTGTAACCAGCTGAGACAACTGAGTAGCTCCATTACAGTGTCGTCATAGATGTGTTGGACTCGTCTTGATCGCTTACCAACATAAAACAGTCATCTGTCGCCCTCTGCTGGCCTAATTTGTTCAACGTGACTAACATGTTGTGAACCATTAGGGGGCGCTGCAGTGTACAGGAATATACAGATGGGTGTCAAAGTAAAGAAAAACTGGTACAAGTCTGAATGCTTGACCCCTATAGTGAAGGGATCTGGTGGCTCTGTTATGCTGTGGGAGGCATTTTACTGGCATGCTTTGGGTCCAGTTGTCCCCTTAGAGGGAAGGATCACTGCATATCAATATAAAGTTTTTCGGAGTCATCACCTTTATCATGTGATGAAACATTTCCATCCTGATGGGAGTGGTCTCTTCCAGGATGACAATGCCCCAGTTCACCAGGCCTCATTGAATGGTTTGGTGAGTATGAAAATGATGTGAATCATATGCTATGGCCTTCACAGTCACCAGATTTCAATCCAACTGAGCACCTATGGGAGATTTTGGACTGACCTGAATGGTGTAATCCCTCCAGAAGAGTTCCAGATGCTTGTAGAATCAATTCCCAGGCTGAGGAACACAATTCAAAAAGATATTCCCTCATTTGTTGTTTTAATGATAGTGATGGAGAGCGCTGCCTAACACGTCAGTCCAAAATGAACTGAGGCATTGTCATCCTGGAAGAGACCACTCCCATCAGGATATAAATGTTTCATCACAAAATAAAGGTGGTCACTCAGAACAACTTTGTATTGATTTGCAGTGACCCTTCCCTCTCTAAGAGGACAACTGGACCCAAACCATGCCAGCAAAATGCCTCCCAAAGCATAACAGAGCCACCAGATCCCCTCACTGTAAGGGTCAAGCATTCAGACTTGTACCAGTTTTTCTGTTAATTTGTCAGCTGTCTGTATGTACACTGTAAAGTTTTCAATAGAGAAAAACAAATACTTTAAAATACTATACTAAATACTATATAATCTATAAGTATAGATAATAATATCTTTGTATTATATTAATATCCTTATACATTTGGTGCCTCCACTTTACTGCACATGCTCCAGTCATCTCTGTATGTTCTCTGTACATTTATAAACTTGGGAGTTGCTCCTCACGTGTGAATAAGCACATTGGTTGAACACCTTGTACATTCTTTAAGTTGTAAATTCCAAACTTATAATATCTTCGTAGTGTGTATATTCACCCTTCCTCATAAAGCACAAGTCTTGTTTTTATATCTCAGAAAGCTTTGCTGCCAGTTTAACTAATTCTGATTGAACTGTCACATTATTCCCATTTGCTAGTTGCCTTTTCTGCAAAAAAAATGTATTTACGTCCAGGGTTTGAGAATTTCTTCAATTGGTAGTTTATTATGTAAAAACTGACCACAGGCGTGTCTTGAGCACTCTGTCATTTTAAGCAGAGGGTGGGAGAGAGTCCCTTCTGCCTTTCATAGTAGTCTGGGATTCAGTTTCCATGAGTCATTGGTCTTGTTGTAGGATTGATAATTGACAATTGCCGTTTCTTTTTACCCTTATGGAGTTGACAACCTATGAGAACATAATAAATTGCCAAGCTTGTGTACCTATAGACTTAGTCTTAAGATGTCAGTTTACTATGAAGTTTAACATACACTATTTTGAAAAAACTAAAATTTTGAACTTACTTTTAGGTGGCCCACATGATCTGAAATCACCTTCATAAATATTTAAAGTTTTCTAAATTGACCAATTTTAGATTTTATTCTGAATATTCAGATCTGATTAAGGTACCGCCCATTTTCGGCAAGTCTGAATAATCTGATGTTCAAAATTATCTCCAGCTCAAGTTAAGCACATAAATTCTCTTTATTTCATGGATGGATCCATCTCACCTTGTCACACACCAATTGGTAATACTCACTGTACCACCACATCTGTTCATTATACACTAGCGAACCACTGGATATACTTGGGGATAAAAAATAAACTACAGACAAGTAAAACAGATTGTGCTCATGTATGATTTAGTTCAAAAGCCAAAGGAAATGAGAGTTGGACTAAGAAAGTCAAACAGCAGAAAAGGCAATTTAAACAAGGTTTTCTTTATTTGACAGTGAGACAAGTCAGCCAATGGCAGCCTTCCTGTTCACAGTCATCTTGCACACTTAAAACTTCTGGAACTGCTTCTTGGCTCCAGCAGCCTTTGTCACTTTGAGGACGTTGAACCTCACAGTCTTGCTGAGTGGTCGGCACTCTCCGACGGTCACAATGTCTCCAACTGTGACGTCTCTGCAGAAAAAGAAAAAGACCACAATCAGAGAGGAAAGAACTTCTATCTGTACGAGACCAACTTAAGATCAAGATTCAACTATGCCTTAGTATAATGAGGAAAGCTGCATCAGTGTTGCCATAAGGCGTTGTCGTCAAAGCTCTGAGCTTGGAAGACCATCGTGAGATAAACATCATTTGCAGCTAAATATGTCAATAACAAAACAGTCAACTGAACTGAGATTTAAACAGACTGGAGTTGATTTACTGATAATCTTTTCTGTAACCCATTAGGGAAAATTACATTGCACAGAAATTAAAAAAAAAAGGTTATAGGTCATTAGGTGCACCAACAATTGTGAAATTAAGCCCAACATTACATCTGGCTAAGTGGAAACAAATTACTGCACTATTTTCCATTTTTCATATACAATTCTTGTTAAATATCCATGTCTGGAAACTAAAATATGAATATCTGACTGTCATGTCTGCTCTGACTGTAAGAATCCTAAATTCACAACATGTGAGAGGTTTAGTACCTGAAGCAAGGTGACAGATGGACAGAGAGGTTCTTGTGCCTCTTCTCAAAGCGGTTGTACTTGCGGATGTAATGCAGGTAGTCACGTCTGATAACGATGGTCCTCTGCATCTTCATTTTGGTCACCACACCTTTAGACCACAAACACAGATCAGAATTAGACTTTCCCAGCAGTGCTGAACATCTTTTCATGGACATTGCATCAAGGTCAAAACATTAGGAGGCTTCTTTTAATAAAACTGTCACTACATCAGTGTTGCCATTAGGCACTGTCGTCAGAACCCAGAGGGCTTGGAAGACCATCGTGAGAAAAACATCATTTGTAGAACAGTGACAGGAGGAAGGAATCAATATGGAGTTTGCAGCCAAGTTAGCTTGTAAAGACATCAATTCTGGTTTGGGTTGCTTTAGCTGCATCTGTACAGAGATCTGTTGACTTGCTGACCGGAAAACTGCACACAACAGAGCCAAAACTGAGGCATCAATGCTAAAAGTACACAAACTGTAACCAAGGGTGGATATTAATTTCCCACAAGTTGTAGGAGTTACCACACTATTCAACTTACATTCATAAGGCTTTTAGTCTCCATGATGAGGAACCCTCCACTGCCTGGTCTTGTTAAGTAATCTGTAATTGTGTTCTTGAACACAATGTTTCTGGATTACATACAAGATTATTGCACGACAGAATAACCATAGTACAGTTTTATATACTTTTTAGCATTTAAGGGTCACCATGTGTGCAGTTTGATTATAGAGCACAGTGTGTTTTCTAAGACAGCAAGTCCACAGGAAACCATACAAACATTGCTGCAGCACCCCAAACGAGTACCAACAAGACAGTGTTCAAGTGTTAAACTGACCAGAGAGGATACGGCCACGGATGGAGACATTTCCAGTGAAGGGGCATTTCTTGTCAATGTAAGTGCCATCAATAGCCTGGAAAAAAAAACAAGAAAGTTTTGTTAGTATTATCATCATATACATAATCCCCAACTGTTAGGTCAAGTCGAAACTCTTTTCATTACGCTGCATAAGTTTCTGGACAGTTCAAAGTTACCTCTCTTGAGGTTTCGAAAACTTTTTTTAATTAAAGACTGTCACTACACTACATCAGTGTTGCCATTAGGCATTGTCGTCAAAACCCAGAGGGCTTGGAAGACCATCGTGAGAAAAACATCATTTGCAGGATAGTGACAGTAGGAAGGACTTCATCGGCTTTACCAAATAGGCACTATCTTCAAAACTATGTAGGCTTGGAAGACCAGAAAGAGGGAAACAAAAAAACATTTGCAACTTAAAACTATACACAGTGTTTTCATTACTCTGGATAGGTTTCTGGACAGTTCCAAGTTACCTCTCTTGGGGTTTTGAAGCCAAGCCCGACACTTTTGTGGTAGCGGGGGAGCTTTTCCTTAGTCTCCTTGCCACCATCAGCGACCAGAACACGCTTCTTGTTCTGGAAGATGGTGGGCTGTTTCTGATAAGCCCTCTCGGTCTGTGGAACAACAAGGAGTTATACGTTAATACTGTGCAGCACAAAAACCACGTTAACTCATTTTCCGGCCTCGCTAGCTATGAATAATGAGTTCCTCTTATTGAGACGCAAAATCGCCCTTAGCTGAACCAATACCTCTTTAACTTAATTACAATAAAGGGCATTTTAAATGGGTGTTGTAACAACTGTCAATACCACAACTATACAAAGCAAGGCGCCGTTAATGTGAATCGTTAACGACACCGCAAGCTAAGCTAACACAGTTAGCATCCCGGCTAGTCCAATGCAACGCTACACGAGGGTTCGCTGAACGACAACATATTTCTGTTATGAATGCCTGCATGTGGTTTGAAATGGCTCAGAATCGTGTATAAGGACAAACTAAAGACACATAATCAATATTAACGGACTAAACTGTTTATTAAATGTAAATATATCGACTTAGATTAACCACGCCGTTTCTCTGAACGTACTTGTGCATCCGCCATCTTTGCCTGCCGAGTCGTAAAGAGGCCTGTAGACTCGCGCGACGGACGGAAGAGCACAAGACACAGGAAATGACGTTGGTGAAAAGGCGAGGCTAAAAAAAAATCCGGACATAAACGTTTTTTATTGTTTTATAAGTTTTACTAATGGAACCAAAGAGCTGTAAAAACACCCTTTAAATAATTTATTGTTCGTTTGCAGAACAATCTTTCACAAAGCGTCACTCATAATAGTGACAAATGCGGTGAATAGATCTATAAAACATCAACAGCGCATGAGCTCATCGCCCCATTCGTTTAACATCGTGGTATCACATCAGTCCCATCAGCTCCAGAGGAGATTAGCAAATCTGATTCAGGCGCCATCCGGTTTCGGTTGCAACAAACAAATAAAATGTGGTCACATGACGGTACGGAAGCAGATCTAAACAGAACAACAAGATGGCATCGCACCCGGGAGGAGGTGATCAAGGTAGCAACGGTAATATTATGAAATTAATTTCACGGTGACAGTGTTGACAACAGCGTGGTAGACATAGACCATTTGTCACTTTAACTGTTAAATCTTGTTTTGTGGTTGTTGCTCGTTTGCTTGCTAGCATTGGCATTAGCTGAACTGAAGTTAGCATGATAGCTAAACGTTAGCCCGACGTACGCGAGCACTTTGCGTTTTTTTATAGATGGCTTGGTCACAGTTAGACAGCTGTGAATAAGCAGAACTGAACGAAAACCGAAACATACTTATCAGCAGACTTCATCCTTTGACATTGAAAATGTCAAGGTAGATGTCCAGTATTATATGTAGCCGCAACAGTGTCAAACTTCGGCAAATTAACTTAACGTTAGCAAACAAATAACAGACTGTAGGTATATGTGTTGCCTTTGTATACTTTAAATGTCTCTCGCGTGGTTGTTTTATATATAAAAACAACAGATATAAAGAGGAGAGCACAGAGATCAATCGAAATATACTGACGAATATTTTTTTTAAAAGTGTTTTCATTTTTTATCCGTTATTTTAAGTTTGTTTAATCTTAATCAACTCATTGTTGAGTGTGACACTACACATACAGTCATATTATTCCTTAATTTGTGTATTATATGAGAAAATTGTGGTTGTAAAACTGTTGTATCTTGGATGATTTAACACCGACCTTTGTCTCTCAGGAAACAGCAAAGAGCAGATACTGGAAGTAGGAGCTGTTTTGTTAAAGGAGTAAGTTCATACTGTACACTCTGCCCTCTCATTATAGAATTGGGCAAAAGAGTGAGATCATACTTATTGTCCGTCTTTGTCCCCCTGTGTAGCTTCATCTACGAGCGTGTCCAGCGGCATGGAGACGACAATACTAAAGTGACAAGGGCACAGCTGGGTGGAGGAGAGCTGTGTGACCCAAACCACAAGAAGCTTGCCCAGTGCCTGCAGCAGATTGGAGATGAGTTGGATGGAAATGTAGAGCTCCAAAGGTAGGCTACTTGTCTTGTGTGGTAGTCCCATCAAATTCCACACCCAAAGAATCATGAATTTACCAGATTTCACCATTAATAACTGTAAAATTACCTTGTCCTTAATTGCTAAATGTTGTTTTCCCCAGGATGATAAACGACTCTTCACTCAGTCCCACGAAAGAGATGTTTATGAGAGTCGCCGTTGAGATCTTCTCGGATGGAAAATTCAACTGGGGCAGGGTGGTTGCGCTGTTCTACTTTGCCTGTCGACTCGTCATCAAAGTGAGTGTAGCGGCTTCCCCGTATCCCACTTCTGTGCTGTATTATGGAACTAATGATTATTTTCATTATCAATTAATCTCTTGATTTCTCAATTACTAAATTAGTTGTTTGGTCGATTTTAAAATGTCAGAAAAAGGTGAAAAATGTTGATCACTGTTGAATAATAAAGTCTAACACATCCTCCCTTCACACCTTCTTAGGCTCTTGTGACTAATGTTCCTGATATCATCAGAACAATAATCACTTGGACCATGGACTACCTCCGGGAACATGTGATCAACTGGATCAGGGATCAAGGTGGCTGGGTAAGGAGCTAAATAACAAATTCAGTTCAAAATAAATCATTAATTATCATTAATTGATTAGTTACTTGTATGACACATGTTAATATTCATGTCTGTTATTCCTGACTTTTAGGAGGGCATTCGCTCCCACTTCGGCACTCCCACATGGCAAACGGTGGGGGTTTTCCTTGCGGGTGTCCTCACCACTGTTCTAGTCATTCGCAAGATGTGAGGGGTCTGTGAAGAGCTGACAGTGGAAAGATGAGAATAACTGCAACAATGGGGAACATGGAAGCAGGAAGACAACCAGGACAACAGAAAGAAGCTATGGCATAGTGAACAAGTTGAACAGGAAGAACTTGTATTTGGATGCGAGGAAACACGCTCCATTTCTGTCTCCCATTCATTACTCAGAATTGGGAGTTGGACTGAATGCGCTGTCGTACCCATAATCCCTATGCCGCTGTGGAAGTGAGCGGTGCATGATTATATGCACAACATGGGAGGGAGGGAAGAGGTTGTCAGACTTGAACAGGGAACGTATTATAAGTAATTTATTTTTTACTTGGTACAGATTAAAACAAGTCACTGCATTCTGTTTTCTGCCCTAATTGCCGAAACATCTACGGACTGAAATCTTTTTTTTTTTTTTTTTTTTTTTTTTTTTTTGATGAAATTAGGGGTTTCCTCTTTGCGTTGTTTTCATTGTAGTTTTACTTTCGTTCCACTTGACTCGCTTTTCTGATCTCCCCACTTTCTCTTATCAATTTCATCATGGTTTGTGTATGCTTGAGAATACATCTTCATATGTATTTGTGAGTATTTACTGGTGTAACTCTGTAATGATCTGCTGACTTGAGGGTGGTCACATCAAGTTAAAATCAAGTTTAAAAAAAAAAAAAAAAGAGAGATTTTTACAAACAATTATTTAATTTGCCAAGAAGATAATGAAGATAGAGACAAATTACATCTCAAATAATAATATGGGCTCAAACATACCCAGATAATTCCTCCCGTTTTTTTCCTGTGAATGCGTTCTATAACCTTATGTCACCGGATAACAATTTGAAGTGCCACAGCAGGAACTTGTCTCCAAAGCAATATGTGTATCCATGTTTAGACATGTCCTGCATCTTCTCATATTTAAAAAAAAAAAAAAAAAAAAAAAAAAGGCACTGTCAGCAAACTTGACAGTAAACAATATACTACTACTACTTTTTTAATGTCACATTTAATCATAGGCTGCAATTTGACATTTTGACCAGAATTGTGACCTTAATGTGGCTCCCACAAAGAGGAACCTTCCTTGTGATTGGAGCCATATGTCATGAACTGACATTTCCTGTGGTCTAAGAAAGATGTTGTTCTGCAGACACAGAAAGCACTGGACTCACAGATGCTTACCTCACTTTACAAGTACTGTATTTTTAACGTTTTTCAAACTGCAACAGAAAAAAACATGTTTTTATATATTCTTGTTTGTTAGTGCCTTTGTGTTCATTTTTTACTATGAAGACACTGATTTTTTCACCTTTTTCTATTACATTTGTAAAGCTGAAATTTGTTTCAATTTTCCCTCAAAGTCTTTGCAGTGACCTTGTATGTTGGAATAAATAAAATCTTTACACGCTTACTTTTGATATGTATTAATGAATAAAGGCTTATAGGGGCTTATATTGAACCGTCTTACAGTGATACATACATAAATAATTTACCAGAGTTGATTCCAAGAGCTTCAGAACATATGCACAATTTTGCTATTCTAACTATATTAACAGTATTTGAAGAAAAAATATAAATTTAGTCTTGTGGGAGCTATTGAAGGATAGGCCATTGGGTTATTAAAAATACTGAATATGCGTAAGTAAAGGACTCTGTTCTGCCTCTAAAAGTTGTGTGTGTTATTGAAAAATAAGTAACTTAAGTGCCTATCTCTACGTTGTAGCAGGGATCCTTGTGGATTACGGTAACAGTTCAGCTAGTTGTTGTCTATGGAGTTTAGCAGAGTGACTCATTCAGGCTGTACTCTCATTCACCAGGGTTAATATTTGTTTACTTAATTGGTAATTTATTCACCCTATACCTCCTGAACCCAGCCATGCAGTGCCTGAGAGGCCATCAAACAGTAAATGTTCTTACTAAGATTTCCAGTAATCTATCCATTACATTAATATTTTGCCTGATGATGGTGCTCAAAGAAAAGTCATTGGGTGACAAAACCTCAGATTCAACCTCTAGGGTTCATGAATATCCACAACAAATGTCATGGATATGTAGACATTACGGTGCTTTTCAAGTCATTTCAAGCGAGATCTACAAAGACTAAACTGTTGTTGCGCAAACGAGGAAAGTGAAAGGATCATCAAATCGTCACAAATAGTTCACTGGGGACCAAATTAAATGAAAATCTGGTTAGTTAGTCATTTTGTTCAGATCAAAGTTTTGGGCAGATGTACAGGAACACCACCTAAGCAAACAGCCTGATAGTGTTCAAACAGCATTCAAAGCCTGGAAATGACAATTGCTATTTTGATCTACCTTTCTATAAGTAAAGTAAATAAATCCCATATAATTTATTTAGACCACACAGAAATGTCACTGTGTAGAATGTAAACTAATCAATATGATGTTGATATTACAGATTTGATTGTGAATGAAGTGAATAAGTGAGATCAATGATGTATCAGACATTATGCAGAGTTCAGTACACTGTTTAATGGCTCAATGTAAACACATTACAAGACAACATGTCAATATGTAAACATCACAGTGGTCAAAAAAGCTCTGTACTTTGAGTCACATGCATGTAAAAGACAAAAGGCTATATAGTCACTCAACACAATTACATTTAAAACTTAAGACAAGTATGTTAAAAAGGCAGTTCTGGTAAATTTTTAACATCTTGATGAAAGCATGGCTCTTATGCAAAAAGACAAATGAAAGAGTTTCAAAGACTTCAACAGTGGTACAACAGTTGAAATGACACGACAGCTGATGGATGTGTTTTGAGCTCTATCTTGTTTCAAGCACTCCGTCTCTGATCCTCCATCTCCAGGCAGGGCTGAAGTCTGGAGCAGGAACACAGCAGAGCTCCAGACCTGACTCCTGCACCTCCTCGTCGTGAGTGACGTGCTGGCCCTGCTGTGTCTCCAAAGTGAAAACCCTCTCAGAGATCTAAAAAGAAGAGAAGACACACACGTTAGTATTAAACAAGCGTAATCTTGCTCTTTACGAAGACTGAGACCAACCAGAATGAATAACTGGTCTCGAAGGCTGCTAGGTCTCACCTGATCGCTGATTCCAGTGGCGATGTGGCCCACCTTCACCCGGCGAGTCTCTCTGATCCGGATGCTTCTCCTGTTGAAGTCTCGGATGCAGACATCCACCCCTGAGCCAATCACAGAACAGAGATACACATGGTGTAAGAGAAAAGGTATCACCTGTTACAGTTTGATACTATATTAAGTAGTTAAAAACAGGAGAGACATTAATGTTTTTTCATTTCACCTTCAAAACAGCAGGGTTGTGGTAGTTGTGGGTGAACCAGCAAATCTATACTGAAATCCTGCCCATCTGGCTGACTGTTGTAGGAGTAGACACCAGAGCTGAAGTCATCTCCTGGGCTCAGAGACCAGCGACCAGAGTCCTAGAAGATCAGATAAAAGAATAAGGCAGAATAGTAGGTTTGTTAATACTTTGGCCAAAAACTCATTGTGTACATGGACCCTATTTCAGAATAATTTAACAATGCCGACCTGTCAAACCTTTAAGCAAAATGACTCATTTTGAATTGAACAATTCTTATACTTCTAAAATTATACAAACATGGTTTACGTTTTTTTCTGGATGTTTCTGATGGTTACAAGCTTTAATGTCCAATTTGCAAGGGAATGTGTGTCAAAAATTGCGACTAGTTCCACAAAAAAGGTTTCCTCGGGTAAATGATAACATATAAACAAGGTTTTGAGTTAGTAACCCAGACTCACCACTTCAAAACTGGGAAGTATAACGGCCAGACAGTTATAAGACAATGTGATGAATTGAGCCTGGATTGAAAATGTATAACTGTATTGTACTGTTCCTACTCTCACTTCTTCATATCATGAAGTAATTCAGAGATGTACTCTATCATAAACTTCAGTGTGTACCTTTTTGTCCCATGGTTCGCGATTGGAGAAAGGGTCACTGCTGAGACAAGACAGGAGTTGCTCCTGCTTCTCAGCAGAATGAAGCTGGGACAGACTGGTCAGGTAGAAATCTGCACACAAACAGAAAAAAAAACAATGAGGAGGACTTGAAATGTACAGTACATCTGGCACAAGAAAAATAAGCAGAAAACTGAGAGAAACCTCACCTCGCTCCAGTTTACTCCAATCCAGGTCAAGTTCAGACACAGTGGTGATCTTGTGGTTTGGCTCAGGGACAAGTCTTTGTAAACAGAGAGGTTTCCCTCGCTCTAACTTATCTGAATCAGCCTCCTCCTCTTCATTGTCGTCATCCGATTCCTTCACACTCCAGGCTGTTATCACTTTCTCAACAGACTCTTGATGTTCTTCATCCTCATAGGAGACACTGCTGTTGATGAGTCGCAGGGAGTCAGGAGGTTTGTTGGAAGTATACAGGGGCTCTGTGTAGGGTCCCTTCACTGGGCTGGTGAGTCCTCCAACTGCAATCACACAAATATATTAACCATTTACAAACTGTTAAACATTTACAAGTGTTAATGCATTGCTGGCATTGATGTAAAAATGTAGCACAGCTTTTGTTACCTTCTTTCAGAGCTCTGTCGGTTTTTTCTTTGAGGTCGAACGCTGATGCTCTCTTGATTGGATCCTTCTGGAGGCCTGCCTTGATAACTTCAGCCGTAAGAAGGCTACAGTCAGGTGGGATCTCTCGCAGAGGTGGAGGCTCGTTAGCGATCTGTTAACCATGACAAAATGAACTCAATCAGGGTCTGATGTGAATACTGTGAAGGGCACATTTGAACGTCTGTAATGAAACGGCAGGGTGTAGCGGTCTGTCTCTGTGAAGGATACCTTCAGGTAAAGAATACAGGTGTAGTATCGCGTCCACGGTTGACACCCATTGAGCATGTGCAGTAACATACAGCAGCTGCTCCACACATCTGCTTTGGCTCCACGGGGATCCCCTTTCACAATTTCGGGGGCCATGTGGGTCTCTGTGCCTTTCAGATCTGCATTGAATTACATTGGGAAAACAGTCAATTAAGGCAGGAAAGCGGATACGTTACACATCTTCCTAACAGAAAGGCTGAAGGTAGTTTTTTTTACCTTTGGACACACTGAGGCTCTGTCCCTGATTGTCAAGTCTCTCTGCATGTCCAAAGTCACACAGGAAGGTGTCTCTACCGTCCTCCGACAGCAACACGTTGTCAGCTGTGGGACACAAGCAGAGTCAATCCACTGTATTTATCTCAACGCTGCTCAGAACTCGTACAGTGGGGTTTATGGACGACATAATTAGAAACAGAGCAGCTGCACAGACATAAAACAGCCCCCAGACAAAGGAGCAGAATAAAGGGGAAATATGAAGTCATTGAGGGACAGCTGCTGTAGAAAACACTTTAATGTGGAATGAATGTGGAGACTGGTAACAAACAGACAGCAGATAGAGATTTGGCTTTACTTCCTTGTTGTTCCTAAAGCATTACAAACACCAGGTGGCGCCTGAGCCACAATCATGCTGTTTGTGCTTCCTCAAGATTTTGTCAGTTTTTTTGCCCTTCCTTTAACTCCGTTCCTCTGAGTTTTTCCTTTTTTAATCTTTTTAATACTTTTCCCCCACTTTATCTTCATCTTCTTCCTTCTCTTTGTCGTTGTACTTATCCTCCCCGTGTTCTCACACTGACTACTTCCTGCTCCTCGTCCCATCCCCCCTCTCTGTTTCATTCTCCCTTGCTTTCTTGCTCTCCTTATTCTGCGCACATGCGCCGTTTCTAAAGAGCAGCGGTGAGTCACACTGTGGGAAATTCCCAGCTTGCCGTCTTCTCTGTGGTAGTCTGGTTTCACAACACAGGTGCTGAAGATCAAATCTAGACTGTATCTATGACACTTGTGTTCCACACAACAGCTGCACAAAAAGACACAAAATCCTCCGATGAGAACTAATTAGAAATCTGACTTATTCTCTCGGTCTGTTTTTGTTTTCCACCAGGTACCATAACAAGTAAAAGTCAAGCTGACACATTTTGTTTTACTGTTATTACTATTGAGTTACTTTGATCTGTGTTAAAATTCATCTTGAAAGTGTTTATGGGCCGATGCCAATATCTGATGGGTATGTTTAGGTGTAATCTCTGCTGTTAATATTTTTGTCTTAACATTCAGATTTTAGGTAACTGACTGACATTCATATCCTACCAAACTTCAAAGTTCAAGGCTGTATAAAAAACAACATATACAAAATCAGTGATCAGTGAAAAACTGTCCATTTTTAAATCGTTGTAAAAAAAACATTTTTTGGAATCTTTCTCTCTTCCACGCCTTTAAAAAACTAATAATGATGGTTAAACGGGTTAAGGCCAAACTGATGTATAAGTACTGTATGTCTTTATAAATCTGTTTGAAGGATTTTAGTTGTGATAGATATGTCAAACTTAAGCTACCATGTGCCAAAAAGATACAGTTTCAAGATATGAAAATCAATTTTCAACAGAGCATTCTCATGTTTTGATTTTCTTCTTCTTCTTTAGAATAACTCAGCTAAAACATTAACATTAGTCTGACTGTTGTGAGATTTGGTATATTTGAGAAAATGAAATTGCCATAATAGCCCTTGGCATAGCGTACCTTTTATATCAAGATGCGCCACTTTTTTCTTCACCAAGTACTCCAGCGCTGTTAAAACTTGTGAGTGGTAGTGGAGACTTAGGTCCTCTGGCAGTCGTCCCCGCTCTGCTATCAGCTGGCCCAGAGAGCCTGGAATAACAAATACGGTCAGACCAGGACAATGACTATGTCTTGTTAATATTTACCAATACACACCATCTGATTCAACTGTTCCCTCTGCTGTTACGGCCTGTGAAGAAACCTAACTTTGATGACAGGAAAAAACTTCCAAGGTGTGTCAAGCTGGCGTCTCCTATTCCAGATGTTTGGTGTAATTTGGACCGCGACACTTCAAGGAAGCTCAATAGTCATTTCTAGCGTCCCAGAACCACCCACTTCCACATCTCGACACTAATCACATCCGTATTTCTGAACACTTGAACATTATCCTCATGTTGTACCTACTGTACATGTGTTTGCACTTATTCATCACATCTCACCCAACAATTTTAAATCTCATGCTCTATCTCAACAGCAGCAGTGAGTAGTGATAGATTGTGCTTTGTGTAAAAGGCATAAAAGAGGTTTGTTTACCAGATTTGTGGTCCATCAAAAGGATAACATTAGGCCCCTCTCTGACCACTCCAAAGAGTTCCAACACACGGGGAGATCTGAGGGCACTCCACGCACCCACCTCCTCACTGTTGAACCTCTTCAGGGCGATCTGTGAAGAAAGAAAGGAAAAAAACAGTCAGCAATCACACAAAAACACTCTAAACTAGGCACTGAAAAAGAACAAAAGAGGGAGATGTGCTCTGTGTTACCTTCTTGACAGCGAATCTGAAGCCTGTGTTGACATCTTCAGCGATGTGTACTTCGCCATAGGAGCCTTCCTTAATGAACTGTGTGAGATTATACTCCTTTCCTTCCTTGTATTCGGAGTCCACAGGCTGGATTTTCTGATAAGAAAAGAGAGTAACGAGTTAGTTTGGTAACTTAAACTTGAGCATAATGAATCTTATTTAGACAAATATAGAGAGAAGAAAGCAGAACCTACCTCATTGTAAAAGATTATTCCCTCGTTGCTGACTGAGTCATCAGCTGAGAAATCATCTTCCTCCTCCCTTGCATCCCTCTCCACATCTTTGAAAAGAGGCCCTGTGTAGCACGGGTCCCCCTGACTGACGCTGCCCCTAAGGCCAGCTAAAGCCAGCGAATAGTCTCCCACACTGCTGAGGGACTCGCTGTCCTGCCCATAGGAATGGACGCTGGAGAGGAGGTTACAGACCGGTTCTCCCCAGGCCAGAGGAGAGCAGCTGGACCCTGTGTTGTAGATCTGTCGGTTGTAAAGAGGAGGCCCTCTGTCCTGTTCTTCTGATCTTTCGATGCTGCTACAGCAAGAAGAACTGAGGTTGCTTATCCCTCCGAGAGATGACTCTTCCTACAGGAGGAGAACAAAAAGCACGGCTGATCAGACTAGAAGATGTTTACATTCTCAGGTGAGTTTGCTCAGGGGTTGAATGTTCAAGGCCGTGAGAGGCAGCTTTGTTTGAATTCAGTGATTCACTTCCACAACACAGGAAGGCTAGTGTTTGCATGTGAGTGTCTAGGGATCGAGCCTCAGACTGCCAAAGAATGTGGCAAAATATCCTTGAAGATGATTCACAAGAAAAACACTGCAAGCACTCTCAGCTCTTTTAAGAATACAAGAGTATAGAGTGCACCAACCAACTTTTTAACAGTGGTTTTAATATCTAGACTCAATTTGATGTACAGAACAATCAGAGTTCTTACCAGGATCCGGACCAGAGAACTTCCGCTCTCCTGTTCAGGGACTCCAGAAGGCACACGATGTCTGTGTCGCTGCTTCTCCTTCTTCTCCAATTTTTTCTTCCCCTTGCGCTTCTGTCTTTTGCGGGTCCTCCTTCTTGGGGTGAGCTGTGTCGAGGAGCGGCTCAGCTCCTGGATGGACGCTGAGGTCGGGCACGCCACGTTGTTGTGTTCTGAGTGACGACTGAGGCAAAAGGAACAGTGTGAATTCCACATATGGAAATAGAAAATTTCACAAACACAAATATGAGAAGTGAAATGTAGAGGCGGTGATGTCAAAGTTATCTCATACCTGACGTTGAAACAGTGGGGAGAGGGAACAAAGGAACGTTCAGAGCAGGATGGACTAAACGCTTGAGATTCCTGGGGTACACCTGGGGAGAGCACAGTGGTGATGTTGAACTTTCTCTGTTCTGGCAGTTATTCGATTTATTATAAAAAATTCTGAAGGGCATACTTACATTCTTGGGCAATGATGGTTGAGGTCTTCAATGGTGTTTCTCCAACTTGCTCTGCAGTTCCATGTGTCATCACTTTATTCAAATGATGGTTTAACTGGTGCAGGTACTCCATTTTGCTGTCCTTCCCTTCCTCTTCCTCTTCCTCCGTCTCCTGGTCCGTGGCTGAGCAGGCTGGGTATGACCCCTTCAGCTCAGCCTGGGGTGACCCGGAGAACGGTGCTGTAGAGTTGAAAATCCTCTGCCTCACCGCCATCTCATCTGCTGGACCTTGAAAGACAGAACATCATATGAAGTCTATAAGTCTATAAGTGTTGTCTATGCACTTGTACAGGCCAGGCATGCTGCCAGGTCAATGAAAATATTCGTCAAATAAGTAAGTAAATAAGTAAAAATTGCAATAACTAATAATCATATATGCCTGGGGCTGCAAACTGGCTGGCTAGAACCAATTGTAAGTAATTGTAGATTAGTGTAGTTGACTGACATGTCGGCTGTGTTTCCCTGAGACTTTTCAAGTGTCTCAAATTTATATATTTAGCAAATTTATATATATATATATATATTATTTTACTGTGGAACTGCAATGCCAATTTGTCTCCTTTACAATCTGCACTTTCAAGGGTATTACACGGAAGTGATTTAGTTGAACAGGTTGCTTCTGTAATGCAACACAATGCCTCTGTAATGCAACATAATGCCATGTCTATACAGTACATCACATGGTTGCTGCTTACCATCAATAGAGTGACCTTTAGGTTTGTGCTTGTGAGAACTGGTTCCCCATAATGTAACAAAGGACTTTACTATCAGCTAACATGATAAAAAAAAAACTGGATTACAACAACCAAGTATGTATATCTCTTTTTTTCTTTAAGACAAGTCAAGTGTATCTATAATTTGTATTTGTTTATTTTTGTTCATTTGATTTTTAATGTAATTATTTATGTTCTGTTTGTATCACCAGGCCTGAATTTTTTTGTTTTGTCATTTCCACGACCTTCAGTAGTGATCAAGTAAGGTGGAGGAGTTCATCCACTTGACTCAAGTGAAGATGAGATACTTACCCTTCACCACAGAAATGTGCATCCACTTCAATGCAACACCGTAGGCTTTTTACTGTAGTTAACTACATGACAATCAGCCTCTTAACAGCCTTTTATTTGCCGTGTAAGTTCAGTATCATACTGATCACTTGAGCATCGGAAATGTACTGAAACTTTGAAAGTTTGCGGTGGGCAGATGAGACAGGAAATTCAACCCTGGCCTTGTTTTGACAGTTGCAACTGTGTCGTTGAAAGCAAGTACTCTTTTTCAGTCAGAGGAAGTACACTACAGCACATTAGGCATGGCCAGGCTGAATTTCCAATAAAAGCTTGCATGACTGACCGCCAATGGCTCGGAGGTCACCGTCGTCGAAACACGTATGACTGTATAATCGGCACACTCATTTCATCTCAGCGTTGCTTATTATGTGCATTAAATGCAGTTTGAAAGCCACAAACTGAGAATTAGGACTACAGTTGCAGCTTGTTGCATCAGTGTATCCATTACACTTAACCACAGCTTCTCCCTGTCACTCAGCTTTGGACATTTTCTGCACATATAAACGTAGATATTCTTGATAGAGGTCGTACCAGGGTTAATCCTGAGATCTCAAACAAGACGATACCATTACAAGTAATACTAAAGAAAAGCTGACATCAAAACATATGCTGGCAAATGTATTTAAATTTCAATCAAAGCTAATGCAAAAGTTTAGGCTTTAGCAATGTCATTACCTTGTGTGCCGACTTCACGCACTCCAAGACATATGTAGAACAAAGCAATTCAACTGTCACTTCCTTCTTAAGACTCTGCCGGTGCTCTGAAAGCACGGCGCAACACCACACCCCAAATGAATTTACGTGGAAAGGAAATAGAGAAAAACCCACTGCAATAAACACAACCACAAAAACAACTCGGTGTATGTGTGAGGCTGAGGGGCGTGTAGACGTACCGACAGATGCCAATCTGAACTGCTATCTCTCTCCCCTGTATCCACTCTGAACGGGCTGTCATCTACATTAGCAAAACTAGGCGCTCTGTTAGTCTGCCTCTTCCTTCGTGTTCTGATTCTCACTCTCTGCTCAGTCTCTGCCGCACTTCTTCTGCTCTGCTTGATGCTGGCTCTCCGCCAACCGGGGGGAGGAGCTGGCTGACAGTGACTTATGGGAAATGCATCTCCACTTCCCCATATTCCCCCCTCCCTCTGCTCTCTCCAACAGGGCTGGCTTGCTTGCTCTTCCCTCTAACTTGTGTAAAAAGGATAACATGTTTGGTTATGCTTTTGATGACCTACCGGACTTTGAACAGTGATATAAGCAGAAAATAAGCAGGCCTGCACCTATCAAGATAACGTCAACTTTTATTCCATGATGAAATGATGGATTTGATCACTGCAGCATAAAGTCAAAGACAAATTGAAAGCAGACCAGTTAAATAAACACTGCAGAATCGTCATGTTGATCTCATGTCCCTAAAACGGTTACTCTGTGCATTTTTTTTAGTGATTTGTACTAATGTGATCTCATCTGCTGTCAACCACAATATGAAGAGAAATGTGAGGAGTTTTGTAACCTTTTATGTGCTCTGATATCCTAATGATCATGTGGCCCGTAGCTAGCTAATATACTGTATATGAGCTTGTCAAAGTCATGTCACAACCCACACACTTCCCACTCGATGTCATGTCATAAAAACTAACAGCAGCAAGAGACAGAAGACTACTAACTCTCCTCTCAAAAAAAAAAAAAAAAAAAAAAAATCTGACAATCTGTTATCTGATATTATGAGGATTTTCTTCTGGAAACTATTCGCCACTAAGAGAGTTTGGAGCAAGCGTATGAGCTGTCACTTAAATGGTGAGGTGTCAGAGTGGGAAAAGGTTGGTCTTCTATTTCTATCTGAAATAACTAATCTCACTTGCTTTTCTATGCAGCAGCAAAACAACTTACTCATATAAAAACTGGTACAGAACACAGGAAATTCAGAATACCACTTGAGAGGCTCCGCCAAAAACCAAGTAAGCAGTTGCTTTCTGCCTCCTTGGTGACAAAGACACTGTTTAAATGTCATGACAACAATATCTTAGAAAAATGGTTAGAATTAGGACTGTGGACATTGTCATGAGTTGAGTTTTTTTGTTACTTTATTAGCTGCCAACTATTTTTAAACTTTTGAATTTTACAGGGGAAAAAGTCATGTTTTATATTTCCAGCAGTAGTGATTCATTTTCAATCAACAGAACGAGACCTGGATTATGAGTATTAGCAGCGATAGTCGACATGGCTGAACGTAGACAGCTCTTAAATCTCAAACTTCATTAAAAGATATAGGCCTATAAAGCATATGAAAATGATGTAATGCACTTATGGTTGCAACTAAGGATTATTTTATCATCGTTTAATCTGCCAATTTCTTTCTCAATTAATGGTTTGGTCTATGAAATGTCAGAAAATAGCAAAAAAAAAAAAAAAAAAATGCTTGTCACTAAAACCTAAGTCGACAACCTCAAATATTTGTTTTGTCTGACCAACAGTCTGTTTAATTTACAGTGATAGAAACAGAAAGAAGTAGCAAATCCTCCCAACGGAGAAACTGGTACCAATGAATGCTTGGCATTTTTGCAAGAAAAACTGACTTATAAATTGAATCAGATTATGAAAACAGTTGATTACTTTTCTTTTGATTGATGTCAATTAATGGATTAATTGTTTCAACTCTAAATGCAATCAAATACAAAAACAACCACTGACTACTGCCTCCAAATTTACAATCAAGCCGAACCAACATTTTTCTGACAGTGTCAAAAAATAACACTATAAGCTTCATAAAGACTGACGTTATTGCAGGGCTGCTGCATTGTAATTTGTAATTTTGCAGAGAGCTGAACTCCGCATACAGACGGTGGCTATATTGAGCTGACTCGCTGCTGTACACCCACACAGATTAATGAAATTCCAAAGCCTTTAGTAAGGACAGTGAAAAGGGACTCAACCTGAATACACACAGCCAAGCATTCCTTAAGGGAAACGCAGGCCGCTTCTCATGAAAACGTCCCGAGTCCTGAACTACACACAGCATCAGAGAAAACCGCCTGCATGCTACAACTGCAGACAACGCCTGCAGGCAACAGTTTATGTGCGACTCACACTGTTCAGTCACACCTCCTGCGTCTCTTCTATCAGCTTCCATTTTTCCTTTCACTTCATCACTACACACAACAGTGTGTGCTGCAACTATTTTTTTATTCAACGGATAATCTGTAAATTAATTGTGGATATGTGAAAATAAAATGAATTAAAAAACGATGAGCAATTCTGCATTAGGTCAGAAAATATAGGAGACGATATCACAGTTTGTTCATGTTGGTGTTTTTCTCTGTTTTATATAATTGTTAAGTGAATATCTTTGGGTTTTGAATTGTTGGTGAGACAAACGAGACATTTTAAGATGTCAGCTTGAACTTGAAATTATAATAAGCATTTTCAATTTACTTTTTTTCTGCCAGTTTACAGAAAAAAAAGAATATTCAATTCATTGAGAAAATAAAATCTCCAGATGAATTGATGATGAAAATAATAATTGGTTGTAGCCGTACAGTCAACGTACCAATTTGAAAATTCTTCAAAAGTATGCATCCCCTCTAATATCACTATTGTGAATTTCAGGATATTACGCCATATTCTTTCTTAAACACAGAGAACAGATCAAAAACTAAATATAAACTGAACATAAGTGGGCTGAAAATTCACTTTACATTAAGTTACATAAGTGATGTTTCAATCCAAGGCAACTGCAAGTACTACTTTTTATTAGGATTACGTATATTGTGAACAGATTTCTAGAAAGTCTTTTCTGCACTTTCTTTCTATTTTGTACAGGAAAAGAGAAAAGACATTCAGACTGACAGGACACCATTGGTTTCTCATTCAAAGATGGATCCAGGCCAGTGCTGCCTAGCAGTAAATGCAGGCCAGGAGTTTGACTCAAGGCCAACAAAGGTCCGGTGTGTTGTTGTGCAGTGTGGAGAAGCATCAGAACTGGGGCCCATCAAACAGTACCTGTCAGTGTGACTAATGTAAAGCATCCAGTCTGGTAAATATGAGATTGTAATGGCATAATGTTTAATATTTCAATACAGATGAGATAAGAGGTAATGATGTCATAACATTCAATACAGAGGACAACCTGGAATGAACATAATGTCTCTTCTTATTAAGACTAAGATACTATTAATAAAGTTATAATGACAAATGCATATATCACACCTTTGTATGTATTATATACACTGTGTATGATTATGGCCCTAAAGATATGCTTCTTATTTTGAGATTGTAGGCCTATTTCTTTGTCTTAGAGGTAGCCTAATATAAGGAAGTCCTTTCATAGGGCTTCCATGATAGACAAAAGCATCCAACAAAAGTCAGCAGTGGCACTGAAAAAGTACAACTTGGAGTTCAGAAGTTGTTTTAATCATAGACAGCTGTATTCAATAGGCGTATGTGCGGTTTTGAATAACTTTGATGACCTAACTGCCAAACTTCCAGTAACACCAGTTTAATACCTATATTTTAAACTTCTAACTTTTGTTGTTCTCAGCTATTGTCACAATTTGGCTATATATAGCCTATAAATATGTAATATATGCCCGTTTGGTTGTTTGAGACTGCATATAAGCGCTCTCAGTGTATTAAAATAATAACTTCCTTCTAGCCACGCCATTTCAAACTAGGGCCGAAGTGTAGTTACGTCTTGTAAAGTCTATAAGTAGTCATTAGAAATTGTTTTCTCGAAGACAGCAGAAGAGATTGGGCTCATAAAACCATTTACCCGGTTTAAAAAATTCATTTTATAGCTAATATACAGTAAATTATTAACTTACAGGTCTTCCTATAGGCGTCGGCCGGTGGCGGCGGTTGGGCACTGTCAAGTTTGAATGAAATTATGGTTTTCCGGTTATGTATTTCAAAGTACTACTATGTTCTTTTGATTTTTACAATAAAGACATATAAAGTGCCGTGATGCTGACTCGGGTTAGTGCTATTATTATCATTCATTGAATTTTTTGATACAATTATATTGTTTCTTGCGCTCTAGTAGTATTTTTACATGCTATGTAAATTTGAATGATACTTTTAATCTGTAGAACACATATCGGTGCTTCCTGTTTTGTAATGAGTCATAACGCGGCGGTGCAGCAGCTCCCTGGAGATGCTTAAGAGAAGGAAATGGTCGTGAGGTGTGAAAACAGAAATGACATTTCAAGCCACAGTGTTGTGAGAAAACGCACGAATGCATGTCACATCTGTACTGTCCTCATATTAAAGATGTCACATATTTAAAGGAAAACTATGGTTAATGAGATGTAGGCAATACGTTTCATTGGTGTTGCATTTCCCCTTTTAATCCCATGTTAAATTTTAAAGTTGCGATATTCTAGTCTTTCTTCTTGCTGTTTTACTTTTTTATTGATATAATCTTTCTTTCTTTGTTATTTATTTGTTTTCTATCCAATCCCAATCTCTTATTTATGTTCAATTTCCTATGTGTTGCTTGACTTTCCTATAATGATAAAGATTCCTTACCATAGATAAAGCCAAAGTTTTTCCAAGGTGAGTAGGCCACATAGGCTAATACTACATTATATTCATGTGCACAAATACCTATTTTCAAAAGGGGTAGCTGTATTGACACATATATACCACAAGATGGCGTTATGAACTTCTTACTGGAAGGCGATTCTGCTTCATTAATATAGCCTATATTTAGGCTGACTGATGTGCCATCTAAGGTAATTTACAGTAATGAAATGTAATTAATGAGGATATTGAGATGTGTCTTTCATATGCAACAATTTTCATTTCAATTAATTGTTGAGTCTAGCAGTGGTGTTGATCATGATATTGTGATTTTTTTGAGTAAGATATGACCAAAATGTTCAGGTGTATGACAATGACACATTGTCAATGGCATTCCCATTCACATCAATATAACTTTTAATAAAGGCATAGTGTGGTCTGATTTAGGGGTAAAACCAGCTAACAGATCATGTATACATGTATAATGTACATAATCACCTACTATATAAACTTAGCACTCCTTGCACTTTTACACAGTCTTATACCATTTGTGTACTTGTCTACAACTTACAGACCTGCATATAGTAGGTACATAAAGCTATTATGTTTGCTTATTTTGTTAAGCTTTGTTCTCCTTGTTCTGGCTGTATGACTATGTGTTTCCCTGAGCATTGTTCTTGGAACTGAGTAAGTACATTGAGAGAAACCAGAAGTCGGAGTCAAATTCCCTCTATATGTAAACATACTTGGCCTATAAAGCTGATTCTGATCCTGATTGTTTAACAGGATGTTCAATGTAGGTTTCAAAAACATGTGAAAATCTCCACAAATCTCTCACTACTAACTACCAGGGTTTTATTTTAACAACCATTGCCATGTTAGTCCTCAAGTACCCTAACTGGTATGACAGTTTGACTAAAAGCAGATTTTAAATAGTAATACTGAGCCCCTTAATCAGCTTCATCCAGAAATGTTCTGTGTCCGTTTCATGTGTGAGTGGATGCCAAAGAGGATATTGATGATCTGGTAATTTCCCCTTTTCAAGACCAGGAAAATCCCAGGATATCTTCCTATTGTGACACTCATGTAAACAAAAGCCAAATGATTCTCAAATTAAAGCAAACCATGGAAGTATTTTGTTTGAAAAAAGGCAAGCAGAAGAGAAGATTTCACTCAGCCATTTGGTCCTAAGCACTTGTTTGGAGCAGAAAATATGAAAACAAGAAATGCAAGCATTTTTTCATGTCTGCAGATTGTACGGATTCTGACACAAAGCAGCTGCCATGTGAGCAGAGGGAAGAGATTACTGAAATGTTAAAACGATTTGGTGTCTTCATAACCTTTTCCAATCAAACTACTCCCCATTAATACAAAAAATCTGAGAGGATTTGTCAAGATGGTCACCTTTACCAACTTCATTTCAAGGGAGAATCAATGCAATTAAGAAACTACTTATTGTACACATTTCCACATTTCTAGATACATATGGAGTAACAAACATTAAAGAGTGAAATTCTCTATGTTCACTAAACCAAAAAAGTTAGAGGGAGCCTCCCTGCCAGACCTACAGATTTATTATTTGTCAGCCTAAATTTAAAATATCATTAGCTGGTTCCAGGACGAGAATCCTTGTGGATCGATTTGGAATCATTTGCTTGTGACCCAAGATCACTCAAATCGCTTTGATTTATCTATAACCTTGAAAATCTTTAACTAAAAATCAAGTCATCTATAGCACACTTTTGGTATGGAAAGATGTAAAATAAATAAATAAATAAATAAATTAAATCAAATATTCCTAATTTTATTTCTTTGCGATCACCAATTTTACACAATCCTAACTTCCTTCTCCAGATCAGGAACACTCTGGACTGTCAGACTGGACATCAAAAGGCATGTCAGACCTTTCTGATTTATTTAATCAAGACTCTCTGATGTCTTTTGAAAAAATAAGCTTTTTATTTTATTTTTTTCATTTTATTAATTCTCTTTTGAAAGAAAATAAAGTCCACTTATCAGAGTTTGAAAATTTTCTCCTTTCAGCTTGAAGGTAAAATGTCAAAAACACCTTATTGTTCCATGTGTTTTCTTCATCAAATGACTCATTGAAACCAGTGTGGGAGCATGATCTGGAGGTGAGGTTTAACCCACAAGACTGGGACAATATTTGCAATAAGATTACTCCCAAATGTACATCTATCGCTGTGCACAAGCAAAATTTTTAGTTTTTCCACAGATTTATTTTACTCTGGTTCGTCTTCAGAGGATGTTCCTGAACACTTCAAATTTGTGTTACAAGTGTAAATTACATAAAAAAAACATTCACTCTGTAATCCAGTACATCATTGGGAAGCAATTTGTAATGTCTTCTGTTAAATTATATTACTGATAAGGGCTTTGATGCAAAAACCATCCTTTTTTTCTTGGCCAAGAAATATATCTTGTAGTTGTGGTCCAGCTCTCATGCTGCTTCAGTGGAAATGTGGCTATCCCAGATTTCCTCTCTACTTCCTTTGGAGACTGACATATGACCTTAAACGTCATACAAATTCTGGGAAATCTGGAAACCTTTCTATTGATTTTTTCTTTAGGGGGTTTTCTGTTTTATTTGCTTTTTTTGCAGCATCATGTTATTTGGGTTGAGGACATTATTGGGTTTTAAGTACTGTGTGAATTGTGTCATTGTTTTGTGTTTGTAAAGTATAAAAAGCATTAAAATAAACTGATCTGGGCCTATATCTTAGATGTGGTATATTGGTTCTGAGGAGATTCATTCTCTTATAGTGATACCATTACAGCTGATCTGGTCCCCCAGGTCAACCAGAAAGTAAAATTTAACTCATGTTTGATTAGGCAAATTTGAACTCATTTAGCATAGAGATATGTTAGGGGAAGATCAACTGATGAACAAACTCACTCACTGAACCTCTGCCCAATCTCTCAAGAAAGAGCACCCAACAAGTAAACAAAGTCCTCACTTATGTCATGTACACTAGAAATGTATAGGCTACTTGTAAATTGCAAAACTGTCAAACACTCCATCATCCAGAAATTGTTAGCATACATTTTTGTTGACATATGTTGATAGTTTTATCTCTGGATTAACTTGTTTGGAGGCATTAGGACAAAAATCTACAGTTGGGCCCCTATACTGTCCCCACCTACCAACATCTGATCATTGTTTAATGCTTATGTACTTGATCAAGTACTGATCAAGTATGACTTCCCTGTCCCTGTACAATACAAACTGAATTGTCTGAACTGTAATGTTTACTATATTATACAGGCCCCTATAACAAATTCTGTAGAATAAATAAATGCCAGAAAACACAACACAACTTAACACAACCTGTTTTTTTTTGGTTTGATTTAACACAAGTTTATTTAGAAATGTACAACATGAGCACAATATATAAAAAAATAAAAATTGTTTTTTTGAAACATGGGCCCTCTACAACACAGGGCAACAAAATTGATTTACTGTTTATTTGTGTAGGGACAAGTATATAGCATGAACTTATACACATACCAAAGCATTTATAGCCTACTTTGAAATGCCCATCCCTAGACGGGCTTTTAAGATACATAAAACTCTCACGCGATGTGTTTATGACTGGGTCATAAACGTTGAAGATTCTCTTTCAAAATATCCACTCAGGGACTTATTGCTTTTTAAGAAATTAAACACTATCCAATGCTGGTTTTAGCCAGTGGGGGAATAGAGGCATTAGAAGGCTGAAAGACTTATTTTCTGGTAATACAGTAATGACATTTGAACAAATGATTGAGAAATATGGTGTCCCCAGACAGTACTTCTTTCATTACCTGTGGATAAGGAACTATATATTGCACAGCACTACATTTATGGACAATGCTGAAAGATCTCCTGTTGAGAAACTGTTGTTTCTAACAGCTGAAGCTATGAGTTTTGCACCCCCTGTCACTTTATGGGGGCTTGAGGGCACATGGGAGAAAGAGCTGTCTGTCACAATTGATGACGAAGAGTGGAAAGATATTTGGAGACATGCTAAATCAGTTTCAGTTTTCAATTGTGTCAAAGCAATACAGTTTAAGATTATACACAGAATACATATATCCTCCAATCGTTGACATCATTTTGACCCTATTCTCTCACCCATGTGCCTTAAATACAGACAGAACAGAAATCTGTGCTCTGACTCACTGTCTTTGGTCATGCTGTGAACTGCAAAGGTCGAATGTCTTATCTGAAATAGAAAAAATATTATGTTTGGAACTTGAGATGGAGCCAGTGTCCGTCATCCCGGGCCTCCCAAGCAGATACATAACCTCAAAAAACAATGAGAGACTGTATTGTATTCTTACCTACGCTGTGAGGAAAAACATTTTATTGCAGTGGATTAATGGGAAAGCACCAACTGTAAAGGAATACTGTTTGATTGAGTGCCACTAGAGCACCTCACATGTATACTGCATTAGAAAACAGGCCAATTCTATCAAATTTGGGAACTATGTAGAGCCTGATGCTTTTCTTGATTGCCCTTATTGCACATTAGCACTGTAACCTATGATGTTATGTATATGAAACTGAGCTGATGTTTTGTGTTTTTGGTTTGTTTGTTCTTCTTATTTATTTTTTTGTGTTTTTTTCTCATTTTCCTGTGGATTTCATAATGTATACGTCTTTTACTTGTTGTAAAAGTGAAAGTCAATAAATATATTGTTAAAACATACATAAAACTCAGCAGTACATATGAAACTGCACAAAACATACGTTTAAGCACAAACACACAAAGCTCAACAATACATATACACACATTTTTAGCACAAAACACAAAAGTCAACAATACATATGCACACATTACAACATGAAACTCAACAACACAATACATGCAAAGCAGCACAGAACACAACCAACTCACAAACATACCATATAAGTTACATACAACAACAAGCAACCAGTTCACTGATGACTACATGACTGATCCCTCTTTAAAAACTGTTTCAGTTTGAGTTTGAAATGTTCCCAGTCATGACCCATTTTGAGTTATGTGGGTAAAATTTCACATGACCTAATATGCAGGGCTTAAATTAATGATACTGTAGATCACTTAATTGGTGCAAATTCCAAACAAATGTGCAATTAATCAAATTAAATAACTATCAAACACAGTGAAATATGTACTTTTAGGGGGCCCTTGAAATCCCCTCATCCATTACTATTATTACTATAAAATTTTCCGCTCTGTCAGCAGATTAAGATTGAATACAAACCTTTGTGTAAAGTCAAATATGCTTAAATGCAAATTATCTCTGGATACAGATTAACTACAGGCATTAGTTTTTTTTTAATATGGCCTCACTACATTGCCTGGGTAACAGTGTAACAACTGAAAGGTCAATTCACAGAGAGTGAATCGTTTGTGAAGTGCACATCCTCCGCACAGCGCGCTTCTGTTGGACACAGACGGAGCGAGCAGAGAAGCTGCTGCTGTGCTCAGAAAATGGCCGACAGATTTTCTAGGTTCAACGAAGAGCGTGATTTCCAGGTAATGCGTGCTATACGGTTGAATATTTGCAATCGATTTTGACTGTGCTCAGACGTTTTAGCACATAAACACGGCTCAAAACGTCAGGGACAGAAAATACATATTGCAAACAGCATCGTGCATTTCGGCGTAGATGTCGCTCGCTAGCGCTGCAAGCTAGCCAGGCTAACGCTAGTGCACTGCGGCTCTTCTGAATTTTATTTCCCTTAACTTACGTCTCCGTGTTTGGCTGCGACATCTATCATGGGTTACGGACTGTGACACAGTCTATGCATGCTACATTAACCCCCTTAACCATACTACAGCACACTAGATATTCAGCACCAACTAGCTACTTAGTGACCTTGGTTATTTATCGACATATGCTAACGATATATAGCTAGCTAGCAGATAGCTAACTGTTAAGTTGCGCTCATAGGGGAATTGTAGCACTAGCAAGCAATAGCTGTGTCATTTAGACAACTAGAACACATCCATCCCCGCTATTCAGCACTTTGTAAATAACCTAGTTACAGTCTGCTATCTGTTGGTCCAGATAATGACATTACACGAATTTACATCTGCTAGCGATTCAAAAGCGTACAAGTGCGGGGCAGGCAGTTATAGATAGATTTCTACATCTAGCGACATGTCTCAGGTTATTAATCTGCTGTTTTTCTCCTAATCAAACAGTGTATAACTAGTTTGTGTATTTGCATTTTCCATTTGTAAATATGATGCTATTTCAGTGTTGTTTATGCTGTTGTGACGTTGGTCGGTCCAGTTACTCCACCTGGATTTTGTTTGTTTATTCAAATAATATGCAATCTTAAATGGAAACAACGTAGGCTGACCACAGTGAGATGGCAATAAGAGTTCCTTATTTTGCTGTAGTTGTGTGAAGTTATTTATCAGTTATATTAATAGACACAACCCATTACTACACATTGATTGAACTATTTTTGTGACAGGTTTTACGCTGCATGTATTACAATAATGACAAAGCTGTTTGCTGAATTTAACAACCTACAGATGAGCTTTTAGTCTTTTACTTGCCTGCTTTATGACCGCACCCAGTAAAAGCCAAACAAACACAACATTACTGGCTGGACTACAGAATTATCTTAATCCATATTTATAGATTGTCACCTGATATTTTTGTCATCATGAACATGCTGTCATTCATCATAGTAATTACTTTTGTAAACCACAGATTTCATTAGAATCTCCCTGTTGTACAAAGAATCAGTCATTCACTGTAAACACCTTTTTTTTTTTTTTTTTAAAGCCGCATAACTGGTTTTCATTTCTTGAGAACTTCCCACTCATTGATTGTTGTTTGGTAGAAGTGACTATAGCCATATGTGTATAATCCCAAACAACAGTTTTATCAGACATATGTTTTAATTTTGGATTTAGTGTCCTGCTGAAGAACACTTAAGAAAGACCCTTGCGGGTGGATGAATGCCACTGCAGGAGCTTGAACCCCAAGTGTGGCTCTGCTACGTATGTCGGCTAGGAAGCAACTTAATGTGTTAGAAAGTAACTATAAACTGTGTTTGTCAAGCAAAACAATCCTGACACTAATGCAAAGAGTTTTGGGAGTACAAGGGAGCAGTTTTGCCTCCCCCAATCACGCTCAGATTTCATTTACCTGTCAAAACATTCATCTGAGTACTATGTTTTCACACATGGATTTGTCCCATTAATGGTGACCAAACTCGGTGCCTCTCCTCAGAACTTATCTACTTTTTCTCATCTTTGTGTATTTGTTTTTTTGTTGTTGTTGTTCTTGTTGTACTGAAATTTACAAGTATTTTACTATTCGCTGCAGCAATGTTGTGACGAAATAGTTACCGTCAAATATATCAGTACATCAAGCATATCAAGTCATCATGCAGTGCGACTCAGGACAAGTTTAAGCATGTGTGGAAGGGATGGTTTGTGAAATTGCTTGTGTTTTGTCTTCTGTGTGTTGGTGTCCAGTGGGAACTCAGTATTCTGCTATTTTGTTAGTGAGAGGTGAATGGCTGTGTGGTCTGAATGAGTCTGTTGAGGGGAGCTCCAGCTCAGCACAGTGGATCTCTGTGTGTGAGATCTGCTGTGAAGGCATTCATATGCTCAGTATTCAGAAAGTTTCTCCATGACTCCATGAACTGAAGCCTGCTGCCGAGCAACACAGCGCAGGAAACACCCACAGATGGTCTACCTAATATCTACAGCGCAACCAGTCCAACAGCCCCGTCTGCTCTATTGATTTACATTGTCGTCGCTGCTTTAGCATGCGGCTAATCTGGACTTGCAGAAACAGATCAGGCAATTTATATGGGTTCACAGAGCTCGCCGGCAGTAGCTCTCTCATTTCCTAATGTGCGGCGGTGTGGAGAGAAGCATCTATTTCACTTGTGTAGAACAAATGGAAATTTACTCTTGTAATGCACGTCGGAGGGCAGAGCGAAGATCATTTCCATGTTATACATTGCTGCGGTGTTGTGTGCCACAGTAGGGGCAATGAGGAAGCAAGCGGCAATGAAAATAAGAAGTCAGTTGAGGTGGGTGGGGGCTGAGCTGATGGCATATTAAGTGGTCAGGAGGAAGAGAGATGGAGGGGGGGGGGGGGGAAGAGCAGGGAGCCATCGATTTATTCATAAATAAATCCTTTCCTCTTCCACGGCATCTCCCTTTCTCATAATCCCCCGGCCTCGCTCATGCTGATGCAGGGTCCTGTTTCATCAGAATTAATGACTGCCAATGTGGCATCAAATCACCTCATTATTGTAGGCTGGGTTGAGCAGTTGCTTATCTTTGCAAAGCCAGATTCCCCAGAGAACGTGGCGGGTAAAGCCTCTTGCATGGCCCAGCCCATGTTAGCATTGTGTTTTTTTTTTTACAGAAACGTTACTTCACAGTTCCACAAAATAATTAGAAAACGCTGTAGACAGTGTTCTTCCAATGTCACAAGTCCTCAATGATAGGCAGGCAAAGTAAATATCCTTCTGTATGTTCCATTCCTCAATTATACTGGGGTAATAAAACCTCTGTATGTTGTATAGTTACGTTAGAGATGTCTACACATGTCCTATTGTTTAGCTGCAAGCAGCTAGTAAATAATATAATATGATGGACAATTTTTTGGAATCTCTCTGTTTTCTGCTGGTGTGAAGGTCAGGAGAAAACAGACTCACAAACATGACCTTCATCTCTCCTCTGCTGCTAAAGAGAGGAAGCCATCTGTCTCAGAGCAGAAACTGCTCTGTAAACACACTCCTTTTGGTAAGGGCAGCAAGTCCATCACTCATTCTCTGTCCCACCCAGGGCATGGACTTTAAATATAAATGCTCAGTTGGTAGAAGTAAAAAAAAAATGGTCTTACCTCACTATATGCTGTTGTCACTGCTTGAAATAAATTTATCAGTAAATGAAGAAACAGAGCCCAACCCTGTCAAGTTCTGTTTTTTAGCCATAGCTATGAAACTGAAGCATGGGCTAACTAAAATATATAAGTGATAATAATAACAACCACAGATTGAATTGAATAAAAAAAGGACCTGAAAATGGAACGGACAACAACGGTGTCGACACAGTGTGAACTTTCTCATAGCATGAACCTGCTGTGTGTAACCTTTTCCTCTGGTACATGAAGCCTAGCATCTGACTTGCATATATATTCTTGATAAACTGTGTATTTCTCTATTACACTAAACAGTATATGTTTCATGTATGTTACTGTGTACTGTGTATGTTTCATGTATGTTTTATCTTAATCTTATAATTAATTACTATCAAGAAAGCATATTTAGGGATGATTTTTAAGATATGACATGATAAAACTTACTTTGAGACTTGTCTACTTCAAGGATGACATCACTTGTTGCAAAGCTTTACCTACTTAACATTGGTTGAGCTGAATTTGGCCCTTGATGGACATTAACTTGTGCTGCGGATACCCTCTACAATATTATTCCAATCCTACTATTCAGTTTGTGTGATTGACTATTATTTAATGTGTATGACTATTATTATTATTATTATTATTATTATTATTATTATTATTCAGTGTGAATGACAGGTAGGAGGCATGCCAGCTTGCACAGTGCAGCCTGGAGAGACAGCACCGTGCAAGCTGGAGATGAAAATAAACTCTGATTTTGATGGTATTTGGTGCCTCAAGCAAGACTGTTCCCGGATATATTTCTAAAAGAAGCTTTTAAATGTGTGTCACTCAGGGTGGGAATCACTTTGACCAGTATGAAGAGGGACAGTTGGAGCTGGAGCAGGCGTCCCTGGACAAGCCCATCGAATCGGTAAGGCTGCATCCATCATCCCACACCATTGGACCAGCTGTGAGAATGGATGATTGGTCCAGGGAGAAATAAAAAAAACCACACCTTTTTTTTACTCCATTCATTCTGTCCATGTAGATGCATCCAGTGTTTTCTTGAACACATTTTTGCCACCTAACCTGTAGAATCATTTGTCTCGTGTCCATTAATACCCTTAAAAGTCCCTCCCACTTCTCATGTCCTCTGCCTATTCCATTTCCTGTGTGACAGTTTAAAAATTATGATGTATATGCTAGATCTTCCTGTTTTTTACGTAAAGCTTACAGATAAATGTTTGATTTTTTGTATCAGTCTCCCATTAGTCATTGTTTGTCATCTTTGCACTATGAGATGAGATGACACTGAAAGTATGGAGTGGATAAAGCACTGTCGTTAACGGCTGCTCTCTAAATACTCTAGATGTTTATTCATTTTAAACTCATTCAGAAGAAAACAACAGATTTGGTGATGACCAGATTTTATTCAGGGCTATTTGATAAAGCTGCTTTGGTATACTGAGCCTTGTAGTGTTATATTTCTATGATCCATCGGTGATCTACCTATTCAACTACTCTTTGATTCAAAAGTTATTTTGGAGGGAAGGGAGGGGGATCATAAATGGGGCCCTTTTTACATGAGAAAAACACAATAGATGTTGCAGAGAAGATTTGGAGTTAAAAAACGGCTCGATCAGATAGAGTTTACAGTTTAAAGTAGATTTTTATTGCAGTGCCCAAATTATATTTATTAGATATCGGCAGTGCTTATTCCACTCCATTTAGAAAACAAGAGAGTGCACATTAGATGGTATGAATGGCTACATTTGTGTTTGAGTGAGTGTGTGTGTATGTAGCTTAGAATTTATGTTTGTGTCTATAGGACAGTTATCTTATTGTACACAACTTGGGGTGTTCGACATTTCTCTCCTGCAGCGAATTGGCCCCTATTAGCTAAGCAGCAATGACCCGGTTTGTATTTGCACGCTCTGCTTTCTTACTCCTATCTTTAGGGTCCTTGTAACGCTTCTCTGACTGTCTTTCTCTCTCTTTCTGTTTCACTTCTGTTACACTCTATATCTATTCTCTCTCTCTCGCTCTCTCTCTCTCTCTCTCTCTCTCTCTCTCTCTCTCTATTTCTATCTTGCTCCCTCCCTACTACACAGTGATTCGGTGTACAGTACCCTCTGTCATTCTGTGCTGGCATGGTGCTTGTGCAACTGGGACTGCATTTTTCGCTGAAGAGGCACATAGATAATAGCGCAGGCAGCTCTCTCCTTTCTGTCTTTCCAACTCTCTCCATCCCCTCTTCTGTCTCTGAAGCATTGTGGTGAGCAGGCCCAAACTCCTCTTAGCTCCACAGTGTCACAGGCCATCTCTCCTCAATATTATACATTTGCTTTGTGAGCCAATCAGATAGGAACCAAGTATACATCAAAATAATGGTGTGCTTATTGTTTTTTTTTTTCCTGGTCTGAAATAGATATATTGAACATTCATGCATATCTAACAGGCATGCAAATTTCAGTTCCCTTTATCAGTCGTAAACTATGTAAATGACCAATAATCGATTAATCATTAATCTTTTATAATATACAAAATGGGCGTTTATCCTTTATAAAAGCTATATATACTATTTTTGCAGATATTGGACTCATGAGTTAAAACAAGTGAATTTTTAGTATTATAAATAAAACAAAATAACAAATTAATAACAAATAACTCATTCCAAACATGAAACATAATAGTTCTATGCAGTTAACTGGATTTTCTGGAGGATAAATTAGATAAGCTTAACATGCAGGGTACTTTAGAAAAGGCCACCTCATTGTTATATCAATGAAAAGAGCTGTAGGCTACCAATGAATGTTACCAATTTACCATTTTGAGTTTTTGAGCAGCAGCAGGAGGAAATTCAGTCATTGTTGACCAAGGTGATATTCATGTCCTTCTGGAAAGTAAAGGCACCATTTACATATGTTTTTCTTATTTCCCCATATGTATGAACATTATTTGTAGCCTCAACATGTGTTTTCCATATCAGAATCTAGTGAACCAAGAACATAAAAAAAAAAATTTTTTTTTTATTCTGGACGAGTTTTAGGTATGACGCACTTTCTCACAGGCGCACAAACATCCCGTTGTGTGTGGGAGGTGGAGAGGGAGAAAAGAAAGGGAGAGAGGTGGCCTGCTCACCTGGCTTGAGTGGCTCTTTTTGCTCCTGCGCTATTATTTGTGGAGGGGCGCTGAGGGCTGCGATGCAGCATCACACAGTTCTTCACACATCCATGGAAAAAATGGCCACATTAGAGGGGCTGTCAACTGTCAACTTAGTCACCAGTGCTAATACTTACACACTTGATGTTTCGAAAGTGCACACCCAAAAAAAAAAAAGCAGCCAGACTTTTTGTTTTTTCATCTAAGTGAATTTGTTAACACCTGTTGTGACATAAGGCATGATTTCATAGCACAAGTTCCTACCCGCTAGGCCTCAAAATATGTTTTATACGTACACTTAAATGAATACCTCACATGTTATTTTAAATGGTAAAATGCATAACCTGGCATACAGTGTGTAACCATGTTTTTTGGGTACACAGGTCTGTCCCTGCCTTCCCCTCTAAGGTGGTAGGATTTGTGGCGTTGTTGTTATATTTTGGAGCTGTCAGTGAATGCTTCGGCCCAGCTTCTCGGAGCCCCTCCCCTGCCACTTATTGTGTGTGATCTATAGGCAGCTAGAGGTCTGTGGTACTTTATTGGGATCTTTTTTCTCTTTCTGTCTTTCCCCTTTGGTCTTTGCTCTTTCTCTCTAACATTGTTTTTGCATTGCATGTGTTAACTTGGTAGCATTCAGTACTATTTCCTCTCAACATTCTGTCCTAATCACTACTACAGTTTTCCTCCCAGACTCATTCCTCCCACGTCTCCTGCCCCCTTCCAGTCCTCAAACCACCCCCCCTCCTCCTCCCTCCTCCCCTTACCTGTCCCCCCCGTCCCAGAGCGATATGCAGCGGGCAGCCTCAGAGCCACAGAAAACAAATATAGACGCTGCTAATCTAATAAACACATGTATACAGGCCGCAGAAATATTAATTTCTCAGTATAAAGATTTTTAAAAATATTTTCATCCTTAAATATATCTAATACAGTAAATGAGGCCCATTAGGACTTTGGCTACATACAGTTAAATGGCAAAGTGTTAGTGAATTAACTGTAACTGAATCTTGAACACATGAGCTGTCAATTCTGGTTGATGAAGTGTGTGGCCTTTTGCATTATAGCCAGATCTAATTTGACACAGCTGTTTATCCCTGTAAACTGACTATTATCACCTATTAGGTGAGAAGACGAACAAGGTCAAACCCAACACTTTAGAAGTCCTGACCCACTTTTTTTTTTTCTTTTTTTTTTACAACAAACACAGGCTCTCCCATTTAGCATTAGTCCTAACTCAGTGAGCAGCAGGGTTAACGAGTTCAAGGTCATTGCTGAGGCCCTCAAACTGTTTTTGAAGTCAGAAATAGAGGAATATTAGGGATTTAAAAAAAAACAACAATAACCAAGCCCCAAAATAATCTGTAAACGAGTCAACAAGTTTTGCTGACTGCTTCCACCTAATTTAAATCTCAAACGGACTGCAAATCTCTGTTCAAAAATGTTGGAGACTTCCTCAACCTTTGGCCTTCAGTGTCTTTACTTAACTTTGCTAAACTTCCAGTTGATGAATTATGAGGTAAGTATGTATGTTAAATTACTATACTTTCAACTTTATATTAATTGGACTCTGCTGTTTTATGATTCCCCCCCCCCCATCACGTAGCTGATTTAATCCCTCCATAATCACTTTGACACATCTACACTAACCTCCGTTTTACTGGGTAGTAGGATCCTTCTGTTTTTAGTATTTTCACTCTTAATGCATCAAGACAGTTGTTTCCGTTTAGTCACACCCTCAGCGGCCAAGACTTGGCCATGAATTTACAGAGCACCAAACACGTGGAGCTGCAAGAGTTAATAAGGAGCAACAAACAGCAGACTTTTTTCCACCACCAGCACTTGCCAAAAGACATTCAATAGGGTCACAAGAGAGGAGGATGACTTATCTGCAGCAGCCCACTTTTTGTAAGACATATATCCCTTAAGGGTCTTTCTCAGTTTTCTTTTCCGAATGTGCAAAATCTCAGATCAGTTGTTGAGAACAGTCATCTAAGGACAATTGAATTAAATATGAGGGTTTGATTTAGTATAGTTTCATTTGGTCACTTATATGGATTAGTATGCCTGTTCTGTGTTATATCCTCTTGAGTGATTAAAATGATAACTCCTCTGGAAAACCCAGAGTAATCTGAACCAGAGCAATTTCTCATACCTAGACATGGACACACACACATCCACACTGTACACATATAAATGACTGCATAGATCGAAGACTCCTTCATACTCTGAGGCCTCTAGGTGGGGTCCCCTGCATATCACTTCCCTCTCCCATATCTTTTGCCATGCACTGTGCCGATGACAGCACAATGCACATTTTAAAAACACCCCCTTTTGTAGATCTCTTTTGTTTGGATAACATTTTCTATTTTTCTTTCTCCTGTATTAACAGTCAGTTGGTGGATTTATTGACATGCCTACCTTTTCTGTTTGTATACAGTATTATGTTTGTTTAAAAAGCAGAGAGAGATTTGCATTTTTAAGAACTAGAGAAGCTAGCAGAATTGCAGTTGAAAGCGTTTGGCCGGTTTCTTACGTTGTGTCACGTGTGACTGTTTTTTTGACAGCCCAGTATTTTAAAGCCAGGTTCGTATGGAAATGCCTTCACTCCACTTGCACTGCTGTTGGACTCGCCGTCTTTGCTTTCATCCGTCTGTCTGTCTATTCTTTTGGTGCACTCATCTGTTGTTAACACGCAGTCTGCACCTCATCTCCGCCCTCTAACCTTTGCTGAGCCCATTTTGAACTAATCTCTTTATTAGTGTCAGCAGTTGCGACCGGTGCCTCATCCAACCTGCCCTTCCTGTTTTTATTTTGTTTTCAAATCCGAGAGAAAATACGAAATGTGAAGGGTATTTGAGAGGACACACGTCTAATTTTAAGGTAGGTAGGCTTATGTTTGTTACATTTCAATGTCCAGCCCTCAGTGGGACTTCTGACTAAAACAAACCAGCTGACAGGAATTGTGTAGAGCCTGAGCAAGAGTTTATTTCTTAGGCTACTAGCTTAGGGTGCATTTTATTTTCTCTCTTGCTCCAAGCCTCAGATATCAGCTTAATCCCCCAAATCAATATCAATGTTCATGTGTAGTATTGTTGCACCATAATACTGCAGTAAGGGACAGAAGCATGCCCGATGTCGGTGGGAGGGGAGGTGTTCACTGCAGCAAATTCTGCAGTGTTTCCCTGTCGGAGGACATGTTGTCCACCAAGCGGGAGGAAAGACACTCCACACAGCCTCGAATTCTGTATCCTCGGACATGTCCAGGACCTGCGAGGCAGGAACATGTTCTACACACTGATGGCATGTTAATGTAGCCTTTAAATGTCCTAGTTGTGAGTTGATATAAGCAAGCTGTCTCCAGTTCTCTTCCTACCATGTGAGGCCTAGCAGAGATTCCTGTCTTATCTCATCCCGCAGCGGAAGGGATCTGACAGCCGCACAGAGTAAGCGCAGCTCACACATCCATGAAATGGAAGAGAAAATATCAAAACCCTAACAAAAACAGGAAGTGGTGCAGTTTAGCCTCTCTCTCGGGTATTGCAGGCAAACACCAGCAAGATGTGTCGGATATATTTATTTTAGTCATGGTGGCTTTAAACGGTTTTTACAATTTAGTTTTTTTTTTTTTTTTTTTTTTTGGAAATAATAAATAAGGAAAAAAGAAGGCAACAGGTTGCTCTGAAATACCAATAGTGCTTGAGAAAAGGATTATGCCAAATGTATGCCAATTGAGACCTTGTGGGCGGAGATGCAGTGTGTGCTGTGTGTGTGACTACCACTCCCCTTCACATGCACTAACCCATACAAGCCCAGCTCACCTCCACCACCCTAGAAACTCATCCACACCATGGCTCAGCCTGCTCTGTTCTGCCCCCCCCTGTCCTGACCTCCTCTTTTTCCAAAAAAAAAAAAAAAAAAAAAAAAAAAATCGAACTAATTGAGCCCTGTTGAGCCATCACCTTCTTCTCTGTGCCTGATCCACCTGAGACTAACACAGTTGGAGTTCTGTTTAACCCGCCCTCCACCCCCAGCCCGCCCCACCCCTCTGTATGTGTACCATTCACAGTGCGCTACTAACACCGACGATTCTTTTTGTTAAAGCTCTTTAACAAAAAGCTGCATGCAGTTTTTTTTTTTTTCTGTTTTTTGTTTCAACCTCTTCACCTTCTGTTTGTGAAAGTTGATGTCAATCTCTTTGTGATTATAAATATCCTTTTTTTTTTTGTTTGTTTGTTTGGTTTGTATGTTTTTTGATAGAATGCAGCACTCTGGTGAATGTTAGACAAGCTTGGAATAGTCATAATCACAACAGAAAAACACTGCTTATTAAGAAATCTCATTGTTTCCTGTTTATTTGTGCTTGAGGATGTACTGTAGTGTGTAGTGGTGGGATGGTCTTGCATTTCACTTAATGTTTTTGTTTTTCTTGCTGACCCATACTAGTGATATAACGGTCTCAGACATGCACATTTGGCCCCTACAGTGTGTTAGGAATTCCTGTTGTGCGTGTTCTCACACTTCTCTCAGGCGTCTTTGATTCATTATCATTTGCCTGATCTTGTCCACGTTGCTTGTTGAATAACGTTTGCATACTTTCATCATAGCAATCATTAGTATTAAAAGAAAAGTAGATGGCCTCACTGCAATTGCACACTTTTAGGGATACACGGTGAAAATGAGCTCATTATAAAGCCACTTGTAAGTACATTTATGCTAGCTCACCACTACCTTGCATTTTGGTAAAGGCCATCTAGTCTGTAAAGCATATTTTCTAGTTTATTAATACTAATGATATCTATGAGAATGATCAAATTAGAGGCACACAAACACATACATTTTTTTTTTTCTAATAATGGCTATAAAAATCAAAAAGTGTGAATGTGGTTGGGACCAGACCAGAGATGCTGGAGGTGTCTAAGAACACACACAATAGCTATTTCTAGTATATCTAATGGGGCTACATGCACACATTGTCTCCCTCTCTTCACCTGCACACCCACATATTCCCTCACACATGCATATGCTGTCTACCCTGGGCCTTGTAATGGTAATCCAAGGCCCACTAGTTCCACTTCTGTCTCTTCCTCTCGCTCTATATATATATATATATATTTATTTTTATTTTATTTTTTTGTGACAGCTGCATATGTTTCATGGTGCTCCCCCTTGTCATGGTTACGGAATCACAGCAAGCTTGGAGTTTCTGGTCTTCGTTTTGTTAATGCAAGATTTCCATACCTGTTCTGTGTCACTTTTCTTTGTGTACTAAGATCTTGCTCTGTAGCGGTTCATATATGTATGCGTGTGATACATATATTGCCCTCTCCTCCTTCCTCCTCCTCCTTCCTCCTCCTCCTCCTCTCAACTTCTCAGTTAGTAGATGTGACTTGATGTGTTATCTTAATCATCCTAAAAAAAAAATACAGATATTTATATATATAAATATATATAAACGCTCATGCTCAATTTCTTTTTGCCTTAAAAAGGTTTTTTAAACTGCACTCCTACTGTAGGAGGGTATCCTGTATTTTACAGACTACACATAGCCTCATGTATTCATCATAGTTGAAAACCTACTCGTCCTCTCAGTCTCCAAACCTCTCCTCCCTCCCAACCCCCCAACCGCCCTTACCACTCCTTGTGCTGGAAGACACTGATGTTACACGCTATAGGTGATGTGGATGACGATAATGATGATGGTGATGGTGGTGGTGGTTGTGCTGATGATGATAGCGTGATCTGAGTGTTTTGTTTTGTTTTTATTTTGTTTGTTTGTTTTTTATTTGTTTTTTTGAACCCATGCCCACGGGGAAAAGCTCCTCTTATTATTGGAATATTTTTGGTTTTTTTCTCCTCTGTTCTCTCTGCTAGGATAACATCGGGCACCGGCTGCTTCAGAAACATGGCTGGAAGTTGGGGCAAGGGCTTGGCAAAACCATGCAGGGTAAGGACTCACTCCTCTGTACACTTAATGTTCAATGTATGCTGGTGGCACTCGCCACTATCTTCTATCATTTTCTTTCCCCTCATATTTCCAGGTTTTTTGGTACCAGCAAATTTAGTTTTCTTTTCTCTTCTTCACATCCTTTCTCTCTTCTCTTTATGTCTGTTACTGGGTAAAATGGATTAAACGTCATTCCAGTTATTCCTGTCGCTCTCATGCTGCTGTTCCCTCAAACTTGAAGAAGGAGGAAAAAGTTCCTGAGGCCTTGTGATGGATGAAGACTGAGGCAGGGACCCTCAGGCAGGGTTGGGAGATGGAAGTGAATAGTGCTTGTCTTCCCGTGATGTATTTAGTTTACAGCAATTCAGTTTGAAGTGGACTTTTCCCCTTCTAACACGGTTTAGTTCACATCCAGTTGTTTCAGCTAACCAGCTTGGAAAAAAAGTACTTATGGATTGCCAGTTTGTTTGTTGCCTAAAGAGCACATAAGTCTCTCACTTTCTGTAGATCTTGTGCAGCACCCCTGCTTTGATCATCTTACATTGCTGTATCTTGGTTACAGGAGCTAAATGTTGTTGCTCTTTCAAAGGTGGGAAATTTATTTTCTTTTGTGGTAGTGACGCACATCAGGGAAGGTGTGGAAACTCGCGCCAGCAAACTTGTTTGCCCAAACTCTATCCAACATGGCAGCCTCTTTGCTTGAACATAAAGCACTTGAATTAATGAGTAAAATACAAGACTGTTCTCGGGTCTTGTCTGGGCTAGTTGTATTTTCCAATTACAGACCAAGTCCCTGTGGCAATGAAATTGGATCCAATCCAGACTCAAGGTATACCAGAGAGTCTGGGTTTGAGATGCTCGGGTTGTGTCCTAAGGTTTTAAAAGAATCTCAATACTGGTCTAGTTCTTTTGAGATTCATTTTTGGTACAAGATTTTCTGTAGTGTTTTCTGAAAATGTGTGCACTGTAAAATGAATTGTCATTTTTGAGTGTAGTGAAAGCTGTACTATAGAAAACACCGTCAAGCTTTGCACATTAATTTTGTAAGACGTAGAAAGCTGCATTAAGGAGGTTCACTATCTGAAGACAACTGTCACTGGGTGGCCTAGTCGATATTGACTTGCTGTAAGAGGGAGCAGGCTGAACACAGCTGAATGTGTGGGTTGGTCCTGGCTGACGTCAGCACCTTATTAGTTCAACCCGGCTGTGCTCATAGGCTCAGAGGCAGTGGTGCAGAACCCTGGCATGTTTTTACCGAGCCCCATCCTGTCTCCTCACCCTCTTTCCTCTCTTAATCAGTTTCTTCATTTTTTTTTCCCCCCTATCTTTCTTACTTTAACTCTCACTCCATAGCCTCACCCTTCCCTGTACTCTCTCCAAAGAGGATGATGTATATCATTGTTCATGAGTGATGTCATCACTGGCAGGCCAATTAGGCCTTTGCAGTCTGCTAAGAATGGAGATTGTTTTTCCACATGACTTCTGGCATTTAGTCTAGTTTACTCATCCATGTTCCTTTCTATCCTCTGGGTCTGTAGCATTTTAACAGCAGATCTACCGTTTTTAATTTCGACATTTCTCATCAGCAGTTACTTCTGACATGTTAATTTCTCTCTTTTGCACAATTGCAACTGTTGCTCAAGTGATTTTGCCCTCCCAGTAAAGTCAGCAGTAACAGTCATGCTTGGTATCAGCATCTTAACAAGAAGCACCACTCATTCTGAGAAACTGACCCACCCCAAAAATATAGACAAGTTTACCCTTGCACAGCTATTTAAGGAAGTGAGTCACTTAAATTCAGAATGTAAATCATAAGATACAGACTTATTTGTGTCCAGACTTGTGCTGCTTAACTCAATTTGTAGGCAGCATAGTTAGATTATTGAAATTACTGCCACCAAGTCCGTGCATTCCTCGTGTTGATGCTTCTGGGAATATGAATCTCAACTTCGTGTGGTTCTCTGACATCAAAAACAGAGCAGGGGCCTCATTTATAAAAGAGTGTGCGTAGGATCCATACCAAAAAGTGCACGTGCACACAAAAGCCAAAAGTGGCGTGCGCCAAAAAATAAACAGATTTATAAAACTGTGAGCACGCACGAATGCACATATTTTCCCCTTCATAAATCACAGTCAACTTGAAAATGTGCACACGTGGACGAAACTCATATCCCACCCCTGTAACTCCCACAGTTAACCATAAATGGGCAATGCAAAACACCTCATGAATATTTATGTACATGTTGTTCCTGTGGAGAACAGCAGCAGTATTAAAAACTGAAGAAAGCGCGAGAGGCTGACGGCTGCAGCAGCTGGTAATGCGGTCGGCGCAACAAACAAAAACAATTCACAAAATTAAACAAAATGGTCAGACATGGAGGTGCCTAGAAGCACGTCGGTGCACACTGTCAGTGTTTGGACTTATGGGGACACAGGGACACCGAAGCTTACTGCTTTTAATTTGTTAAGCATCTACTGTATACAGACACATACATGACTGATGAGACCACACACTTAATATCTAAAATACAATCAACACTGTATACAGGTGTTTCTCTAATTTACATGATCCATAGATGAGTGCAGGTGGTGAAGATGTGCAGGGTGAGGTGACTGGAGAAAGCCGAGTGTCTGTGGCAGCTGCCGCAGTGTCTCCAGTGTGCTTGATGATATATGCACTGTATTAGATTATATTATTAAAAATCTATCAGCGCTCTGTTTTACAATAAGTTATTTGTTGTAATCTTGGATTTCTACAACCGATGATGATAATTTAATCAGCTAGTTAATGCGGTTGAGGTGAAAAGGAATCAGTATATTTAAGCTTAATATCGGAGAAAGGAGAGCCAGACTTTCTTGCCACCTGCCACATCCTGGCATCATCCTCGTGTTTCAGCAGCTGTGCTGCTCCACAACTGACCATGTGAGTGTGAGCACTCTGCAGCCAGGCCCTCTCCTCTGCTCTCTGGGGTTTGGGAATGTGATGGTGAGACAGCACATTGAGCTCAATGTTTCAAATTCAGTATTATATTACAGATCTAATTGGGTCCAGTTGGTTTGTATCTTTTTAACATTGAAAGGTACTTATGGAATAATTATGGCTTACTAGCACAAGCAGAAGTAACACTGATGGCTTCTATGTTTATAATAAAGTGGATTTATAATTAACATTTGATATGAAGTGAAATTAAATGTGTGTGAGGAATCATTATACAATCTAGCTTCAGTTCACCACCTCACCATCTGCTTCGCCAGTTTCCCCTGTCTCTAAAACGTTTGTACGCATGGCTCAAAGTTTCCGTACAGGTGCACACATTCTCCCATCAAGTTTGTATTTATAAATCCCAACTTTTTTTGTGGGAAATGACGCACGTATCTTTCAAGCCTTGTACACAATGGTTATAAATGAGGCCCCGGTTGGTAACAGAAAGGAGGTTAAACCTGTTTAACCAGGCTGTGTCTGCGTTACCAGACGACGGCTGTGATGCTGAATGTTGTTTACCCATCAAAAGACGGAGAGGAACAAGAGAATGTAGCCCTTACTTGGTGTTTTAGTATGTTTGGAGAACTTTTCACAAACAACTTGAAAGCACTTGTCATTTTCACATATACATGTTGTTATCAGATTAATTTGGAAATTACAGCTCTTACAGGCAGATATGGATATAAATCATTGTTATCTTAACTGTTGACTATCTGTGTCTGACTGAAGAGCCATGATGTATCGCGGTCTGACATTAAGACATTAAAATATACATTGTTTGTATTGGTTCGCTTCCAGAGACACACTGATCTCATGACTGGTCGTTGAGCTTCGCCTGTGCTGCCCTTGCACCTCTTGTGCATGTACATATATGGCCTTCATTCACTGTGTCGTCTAATAGGTATTCTCAGCCGGACCATAGCCAGGGACCAGAGTAGACAAGGAAGCTGCTGCATTCTGGGCAGGCTGTCAAGTGTATGAAGGCGAACAACATAGCAGCAATTCCTGAGCTTAGCATTCAGTGTCCGTTGTTTATTTCCATCTGGCCTTTAACAGCTGAATACCAATCTATTTAACGTGATAAGGATGTGTGCTTTGTGTGGAGGAGAGAACAAGTTGCAGGGGCTGACTGTGCTCTTGTTTTTTGCCGCTGGCATCACTGATGTGTGGTTATGTAAGCATCCTGCTTTGTGGGCAGATGAGACTGCGGCAAAGTGTGTCCAGTTGTTGTGTAGGAATTAACGGCCCAGTGTTTGAGCCCACTATCTGCTTTCAAATTTGCTAATGTACTTAGGAGTAGACTTGCAACACAATTGCACCATTGCATCACATTGAAGTCTGCTGGATAATCATTATAATCTTACTCTCCTTTCCTGTCCTACTTGACAGAAGAGAAGGTTATTGAATTTTGAAGTGAAAGCATTGTGTCCCCTTTTTAAGTTTTTCACTGTATTGACTTTGTTCTTATTCTTCTTTTGTCCTTTTTGCCCCTTTTTAGGTAAGGTTTGTTGGATCCCCTCTGTATGTCAGTATGTGTGTGTGTGTGGGTGTGTTTTCTTTCTCCCACTCGGCAGTTGACCTCAATGTAACACCCCTTTTACAGTGTACTGTAGGCTAATGGCCTCTATCAGCTTCCTCCTCTTTGCTTCATAATCACTAAACCTTTATTTCAATCTGCTCAAGAGTAAAAGTGCTTCGATTTGAACAAAGAACAAAAAAATCCATTTGAAATCAAGGTAGATTTAGGAAGCCGTGATTCCATCACATCCCTTAGAATCATCATCTCCACGTATTTTAGATTTTTTTTTTCCTCTTTGAGTTTCCGTGGCTGCTGTCGGGTATCTGATTGGCTGTAACCACGGCTCAGACTTTGAATGGCTTGCAGAGTAGACAAGTTTTCCCCCTCTGCTTGTTTGCCTGTTTCAACCTCCAAACCTGTGAAACTTGTGTATGTGTGTGTGTGTGTGGTCATTATGTGGGACTGAGATGTGTGTGTGTGTGTGTGTATGTCTGTTACTGACCGGGCCATAGAGTCAACTTACAGGGAAAACCTCACCACCCCTCTACACCCCGAATGTCTCTGTCCCCATGGTTACACGCTCCCATCCTCCCCCTCTTTCTTTGCCCCTCCTGCACAGCATGTTTTGTCCCAGAGGTGCACTCCTGCCTGCCTCAAACTGTCACACTCACCTGGGGCTTTAAGCAGTGTTGGAGGTAATACACTGAAGGTGGTTTCACATGATAGAGTGAAATGTAACACTCCAGTCGGGTGCACAGTTCACATTTTTAAGTGTACTTTGGTTAAAGAAAAAAAAAAAAATTGCTGTTCCATAGCAATGCAGAACCCGCTCTAAGCACTGCTCAAAGCCTTGCTGGCTATTTCCTCAGGTACATTTTATGTGTGTCATGTGTTCACTGTTCCGGGGTTAAGCACATCCCAAAAAACGAGCTTGCTGGCTGTAGGCTAGTGAGGAAATGAAAGAATCTCAGGGAGATTTGCTAACTGGGCTGACAAGCGTCAGCGAGGCAAAAAGCTCAAAGGGGGAAAATGGTGGTTGTCCCTAGAGGCATCTGTCATCTCAGTCTAGATATTTGACCACATGTTTAAAAAAGCCACAATCATTTCTCTGTACCAGACACTTCAAAAGTAGATGTTACTTTTGATTCGTGACCAAAGCAGCTCTTGATAGACAGTATGCTTCTTTTTTTTTCCCTTTACCTGTCAGAGTTGATAAGCCTTAAGACTCAGCAGTTTTTAAAATCATTCCCTCACCCAGTAACAGCTCCTCCAAAAGTACTTTATCTGATGGGGTTTCAAATTTCGTCCTGCTTGGCTAAGGTGAAAGTGACACAGGGATACAGGACTTTTGGCATACTTTTGTTAGGGGTGGTAGTCTGGTACCTTTTGGGGCATATTCTGGTTGAGAGAGAAAGATGAAACCAGACTAGGAGCCTGGGGACTGGGACGAGAGGTTGGGAGAGAGTGGTGAGAGCAAATCCCTGTAAGCACCTAGCCCTTGAGTGAAGGGATGAGGGGGGTGGGGGGGTGACACACTGAAGCCCCTCTGGTAATGAACCCCCCTAAACCCCACAACCACACTCCCAACCCCACCCTCCCTTCTCTATGTGCCTCAATCTTCCTGCTTAACCAATTGGTGTTTCTTTTTTACAGCGATTTGATCCTGCCCATGTTGTGCTGATGGTAAACTTAGTGGTAAATGTTATTTTATCCCCCAATTGAATTGTTTATTTTGTTTTTAATTTCTCCCATTTTCATTTTCCTGTCATCAGAGCACCAATGCTACATAGGCTTTCAATTCTCCCTGTATTAGTCCTCATTCTGCTGCTTGTATATTATCATGCATATGTATTACTCTTAGAACATTGTCATTTTGTTTGTTTTCAGTTTTTTTAAACCTTGTGATTCACACCCTGTGATTTTAGATGCACATTGTTTTTGTCTGGTCCCTTTCTTTTCCACTGGAATGGGTAATGTGGAAGTATTGTCACTGTGTTTTTAAAGATTGGTGATAGGTTTGGGATGACTGTAATTGTTCATTAATCTTTAATTCTGGGCCTGGCTTGTGACTCCATTCAGACAGACCACTGCAGTGGTCTGGCTTAACAGACCAACCCTGTTTTGGTTTCACTTCCCTACCGCTGTCAGGCAAAGAGCATGAACACACATGTTTATCAGTAGATAGTCTTGTGATCGAGATATCACACAATCAGTCCTCTGCTCCCATTTCCTCGATGGATTAAGGCCTGCACAGTAACGCAATCAGAGTCAGGTTTTGAGTTTAAAAAACCCACCCCGCTGACAGACACTGCAGTGGGACTGGGAGTCCAGGCAGGCCATTATATGTTACAATGCCCATGCATCTATGATTTCAGAATTAATATGTCATTGGGCTGTGATGACTAAATTACTCAAGAAAATCACAGGAATGACTCAGATATTTACATAAATATATATATATTCTTACCCTCCTCTGTCCAGGAAGGTAAGAATGTCTCAGGGAGTAGCTACGCCTACAGTTTTAAATTAATAAATTCATATTCTAGGGAAAGCCAAAAGCCTTGAAATGCATTAGTATTTAATACATTATGCATGTTGTCTCTGGGCTCTTTTTGGCTCAAAGTATTACTTTTGCAAGACAGTGGAAATGCATTAGTATTAGAATTCTGGGTTGTTTGTAAGAGAAGCCCCTTAATTTGGAGTTTTTAATTAAAAGTCTCACAACGACACTGGGATTGTACATTCCCAAACCCAGTGCCTGTAGCTATTCCATATGCCCAATGGTATACATGTAAAAATTGATTCATTGAGAAAAAAAAACAAAACACTTGATTATGTGTGAGGAAAAAACTGAAACCAAACTGAATTGATAATCACTATCAGTAAGATCGATTATTGTATCTGGCTGGCAACAGGAGCAGCAGACTAGTCCAAATTCTTTTTATGCCTTTTGTTTTGAGATTCCCCTGTCTATCTGTCTGTCTGTCCTCCCTTCTCCTTCTACCCATACCCATGTTTTACCAGGTAAGTATCCCCATCCCTTGCACTGTCACCATGGCGATACCTGGCCTGTGACGTCACTCTGCTGTAGTTCAGTGCTTGTGTCCTTTTTTAATTTTTACTGTCTTTCTCTCTGCTTTGTTTGGCTGATTATGAGTGGATTAAGCAATTCTGTGTCAATCTCCAAAGTAGTTTTGATTTTTATATATTTTTATATCTTTTTTTTAAATGTTTCATTCTGTTTTGTTTTTGGTTGTCTTTGGTTTGTTTATTTTTCTACAGTTAATTTCCTTCTGATCTAGCTCTTTTCACAGCTTACGTAACATAGCTTAAGTAGATAGAAGAAAATAATCTTTCAGCTGCAGTCATGATGAGGAAAGGGGCCTGGGACAAGGGACCAGATTTGGACCTCAGGACAGTGAAAGGGGCTTTCAAGGGTCAGCCAGCCTGCATACAGTTCAGAAAGAGATGATGCAATAGGCCTTAGATAATATTGAGAGGCTTTGTTCTCCTCCATGGAGAGTGTCGCAGTGTCGCTCAGTGAGCAGTGGCAGCAGCTGCGCAGGCCTGTTGCAACTCCCTACACACACACACACACACACACACACACACACACCACATGCAGTCCCTCAAGCTGTAGCGTCCTTGATAAACTTGGCATTCTGGTTTAACAGGACTGCAGCAGTGAACGGGTGGAGGAGGGGTTGTTGGCATTGACAGCACAACGACATTAAAACGTGATAGATATAGAAACAGATTGGTTTTCTCTAGCAAGACATATCAATGACCCTGATGCCCTTGACTTCATTTAATCCACCAGGATATAATAGGTGCAAAAAAAATTTGACTCATTCAAAATCCAAATCAGCAGCCTGGTCAAAAATGTAACAGGAAGTCTAGATAAATCTGAACTTAGTGGCTGCAGTAAGCTGTGAGAATGGCTGGTGTTTGGTTCACTGTAGCTTTCTGGTCTCTTTGCACTTAAAGGCAAATTTCTCTAACCCCAGCACCCTATGCTCTAAAAGCAGGCTGTCTCCGAGCTGGCCCTCCTTCTCAGTTTCAAAAACTCACCTAGTCATCTCTCTGTCTCTTTTCCCTCAGGACGCACCGACCCTGTGCCCATCATCCTCAAATATGATGTCATGGGGATGGGAAGAATGGAGATGGAGGTAAGATGCTTTGTTTATTTTATACCCTACACTTGTTTGTATGTTGTATTTGATGAGGACATGTAATAGCTCAGCACACTGAGTGTCCAGCAGTGGTTAAAGGCATTTTGACAAACCTGCTCTTTTGCTATTGGACCAAATCCAGTATAATCTTTAAACCTTAATGTAATCATCTTTGAACCTCATTTTGCTGAAATAAAGAACAAAGTCAAGGTGTCATGTCGTAACACAACTAGGTAGTAGGAATAATATTGAAGAGCTCAGTGGTTTTGAGCATGGAACTGGGATAGAGCCGCCCTGGTGAAGTGTGAGCACCATCAATGATCAGTGGAAACAACCAGGAGTTACAGCAGGACACTTGGCTACACACACTCACAGAACAGGAGGTGAAGCTTTCAGACAGCCTCTGGAAGAATCTTTAAATCTATTTCCAGGGCAGAAACTACAAACATGATCCTAAGAGCACCATGCGCAGGGCCAGGTGCCAAGTTTCAGCTGGAGTCATGTAAAACTCAGCAGTGTTAGATCGCGGAGCAGTGAAAGCATTCTCAGAAGTTATCAATCATGCTTCACAAACTGGCAGTGTGACAGAAGTGTGGCGAATGCTAGGAGCGCACTACCTGCCCGAATGAGTAGTGCCAACTGCAAAAGTCTTGTCAGTGGAGGTCAATTTATGGCATGGGTTAGGCCCTTTAGTTCCACTGAAGGGAAGTATCAATGCTACATCCTGTGCTAATCTCTTTTGTGATGACAGTTTAAGCATAACAGTGATTCTGTGCACAAAGCAGAGTCCGTGCAGAAGTCGTTTGTCAAGATGTCTGTTAAAGATCTTTTGCTGCGTGCAGAGGCATGACCTCAAATCCCATCAAACACCTTTGAGATGGACAGGTCTTGAAACTGGAAATTTTATGTGATACAATAACATCGGCTACCTTGTTAAAGATGCAGATGCTTCAAATTTACTTGGCACATAAAGCTTAATTTGGGCTGCTGCTGTTCACTCAGGTGTGTTTTGTTTCCTGAAAGCTTTGTCTTTTGTATTCATTTGTTTTTTGGCATTATTGCAATACATGATTTAAAGCTTACCTGTGGTTTCACTGGAATTTACACACATCTGGTCTTCATATCCAAATTCTCATTTAACATTTAGCTAATCACATGCTACATGAGTATTGTAACTGCTGTGTTTGTCCTCCTTAGCTTGACTATGCAGAAGACGCTACAGAGAAGAGAAGAGTGCTTGAAGTGGAGAAGGAGGATACAGAAGAACTGCGGCAAAAATACAAGGTAAAGCCTTTCAGCCTTGTTTCATTCTTATGATTAAATTCTATAACCTATACTAGTAAGGCTGCCATGGCAAACCCTTTTACACTCTGAACACAGTCTAAGATTAATTCACTCATCCCCCTGTGTATTTACCATGAACAATAGGACCAGATGGAAAAGGAGAAAGCCATCGCAAAGGCGCTGGAAGACCTGAGAGCCAATTTCTACTGTGAGCTTTGTGACAAACAGTACACTAAACACCAGGAATTCGACAACCACATTAACTCTTATGACCACGCTCATAAACAGGTACTGCTTACTATCAAATTTTTTGCATTCTTAATGGTGATCTGAAGAAATTATTTTTTTTCTGTGAGAGCAGAGATCCTGACATGCATTGTTTCTTTTGTGTAAAACAGAGGCTTAAAGAGCTAAAGCAGAGAGAGTTTGCTCGTAATGTATCATCTCGTTCCCGGAAAGGTGGAAAGAAGCAAGAAAAGATGCTGCGCAGATTGCATGAGCTGGCTGAGCAGAGAAAACAGCAGGACTGGTAAGATTTTTTTTTCCTAGAGTGCCCTCTGCTGGTAGGATTTTAACATATACCTATTGGTGGCACAACTGCATTTCTGTTGTGTTTTGAATGATCATTGTACAACTTGTTTAGCCAAACAAAGTCCACATACTAAAACAAAAACATAGATATCACATTATTGTAACAATTTAATTTCAAGATAGGTTAAAACATTGTAGAATTTACATTTGAGTCTTGTCTGGAGGACATTATTTCCAAAATGACCCTACTATAACAGCCTCGAAATCCCTGGAATGCCTTTTTTTGATACTTAAGACTATCAGGACCCTGTTATGACCTTTTGTGGTGAGAAACAAACACAACAAGCATGCAATTCCTGGTAAACTGTTACTGCAATTATGTTTGGTATTTCTTCAGTTGGAAACATTTATCCCACATCACATTATTATCGTTCTTTTTGTGTCTCAGTACTCCAGGAAGTGGGCCCATGTTCAAAACTACCACAGTGGCTGTGGATGGAGAGAAGACAGAAGATGGCGACAACATGACGCCCGAGAACCCTGCTTTGACAGATGGTACCCTGGAAGGATCACTGGCAGATAAAACTGGGCAGGCCTCCCCAAAGCCTGGCCCAACTATTAGCTTCTCTCTGGGGAAAAACAATTCCTCCTCCCCAACGCCTAGTGGTGCATCCAAAGTCAGCGTGTCCTTCTCTTTTGCCAAGAAAGCCCCAGTTAAGCTGGAGACAGCAGCTGCAGTGTTTGCTGATCATGGAGAGGAGGCTATGGAGGAAGAGGAGAGCCAGGAGGGAGAAAGGGCTGGAGGACAAGAGGAGACCTCCGTCTGTAGCACAGACAGCCCCAAAGGAGGATCAGGTGGAGGTGAAGGTGAAGGAGGAGAGGGCACTAGTGTGGCAGGGACAGAGGAGGTACAACAGCCTGATGATGGAGGCTCTCTAGCCTCCACTCTCAACAAACTGAAGATGATGATGAAAAAGGAGGAAGGATATGCTGGACAGGAACCTCAGTACTATCACTATATACCTCCAGCTCACTGCCGGGTAAAGCCTCACTTCCAGTTTTTGCTGTTCATGAAGGCAACTGATCAGTGTCAGAGCAAAGAAGAGGAAGATGAGGAAGAAGGGCAGGAGGAGAAAAAGGTTGAAGATAGTTCAGAACAGACAGAGACCAACGTTACAGAGTGTAAGACTGAAAAAGAACAAGATATTGTCACTTCAACCCCTGACCCAGAGCCAACTCCTCCATCACCTAAAGTGAAGACGGAGGAAGTCTCTTCATGCGCAGCAGACACATCTTCCACTGTACCCACTTCTCCTACACAAAAAGAAGAGAGCACACAGGACACCCCGGATTCCAACTTGGGCCCTAAAATTCCCACAGGTCCCTTCTTCCCTGTTCTGAGCAAAGATGAGAGCACTACCCTGCAGTGGCCCTCTGAACTCCTCGAATTTACAAAAGCTCAGCCGTCCCTGTCTTACAGCTGTAATCCCCTCTACTTTGACTTCAAGCTGTCCCGTAACAAAGGAGTGCGTGGTGGAAAAGCAGTCAAGACCTCTAAGCCTTGTGAAGAGTCTGATGACAAGGGACAAGAAATAGCTGCTTCAACAACTAAAGTAGATACAACTACTAAACCCGGGACCAGCACCGATAAAGATAAGCAAACGATGAAGGGGGAGTCTGGCCAATCAGAAGGTGATGAGCAAAAGCTTGCAACTGGCAGCAGTAGTGCCAAGAAAAAAAAGAAAAAGAAGAAGCATAAGAAGTCTTCGAAGCACTCAAAACGCAAAGGAAAAGAAAAGGGAGCAGCAGAAGACGCAGAGGGAGACACTGAGTTAACACAAGAGAAGCCCAAAAAAAAGAAAAAACACAAACGGAAGAAGAGCAAAAACAAGGCTCCAGATCAAGAAGAGGCAACTGGTGATGACAAAGAGAAAGCAAAACCAAAGTCGGAAGATAAAACTGTCGCCTCTTCTGTTCAGCTGACACCTGGAGGAGGAGGAACTCCCGGAAATACAGGAGTAGAAATGGGGAAGAGGAAACGTGCTACTAAGGAAGTGCCTTGCAAGTCTGGAGTCGAGGAAGGTGGCACCGGGAAAGGCACGGACAAGGCTAACTCCTCAGAGGAGCACAGTGGCACCAAGCGACAAAAGACTGACTCTAGTGCACCTCAAAGTGCCTCCTGTTCCAGCTCAGCCCAAAAGAGTCCTGGTCCCGGAAGACCTCCTAGCAGTGACAGTGAAGAAGAAGGGGGCTCTACTACACAGCGCTCACGTCATCACAGGTCAAGTCCTCGGGAACAACGGCGCCACCATAGTGAGGAATCAAGGCGGTCCTGCAGCCGCTCATCAAGACGGGGGGAAAGACGGGGTAGCAGTCGTCGTCGGCACCATCGTAGCAAAACCTCACGAAGTCACTCTTACTCTAGCAGCTCTGAGCGCTCCTCCGCAGGCAGCAGTGCCTACAGCCACCATAGCCGCAGCTACTCAGACAGCTACAGCGACTACAGCACAGAGGGTCGGAGACGGAGGCACTCCAAACGCTCGTCAGACTCTGAGTATGAGAGGAGGGGTAGCCGAGGACGTAGACGATCCAGGAGACATCAGTACTCCTCTTCCTCCTCAGAAGACTCCCGCTCACGTTCACGCAGCTACAGCCGCAGGAAGAGGCACCGGCGGCACCACCGGAGTAGTTCAAGAAGCTCCAGTAGCTGGAGCCGCAGCACCAGTGCAAGATCGTGGAGGCGCAGCTACAGTCGTAGCCACAGCTCCGCCAGCCGCTCCTCCAGTTCCACCAAAGGCTCCCCTCACCGGAGAGGCCCCAGGAGTCGAGCAGACAGTGACTCACACCGCAGAGACTTCAACCGCTCTCGCATCTATCGCTCCCAGTCTCCACGTTCATCTTCGTCACGAGGCCTTAATCGTAATACCCATTCATCTAGCTCACAGGCTCTGAGGCCAGGAGGGTCCCGAGATGCAGGGGAACAGAAAAACACCCTTACTGCACGCCAGCTGCTGGAGAAGGTTCAGTCTAAAAAAAGCTCTGATGATTCTGCCACAGGAACAAAATCTGGGATTAAGATTAAGGACCCACCGCAGGGATACTTTGGTCCCAAACTACCCCCAGCCCTGGGAAACAAAGCCCTTCTGCCACTATTCGGTAAACTTCAGGCAGGAAAGAAACCACCAGTGATTCCCCTAACCAGACCCGATGAGGGAGAGAAATCAGGAGCGGGGAAGGGCTCTGAGGCCGAGGGAGAGGTTATCCTGGTAGAGCCTATAAGAGAGTTCCCTCCTCCACCACCACCTCCAGCTCCACCGGTCCAGAAAGTTGAGGAGGCCCCACAGAGCACAGTGGTGCAAGAAGAGACAACGCACCCCACTGCAGAAGCCCCAGTCCACCAAGAACCCCGACCACTGTTTGAACAGGAGCCTACCATAATGATGCCGCAGTACCAAGGAGAATCAGGACAGGACCCCTCTCAGAACCCCATGATGGAATCCCTCATGCCAGAAATGCAACAGCAGCCCCCAATGCATGCCTATCCTGCTTACCCACCACCTAACCTGGAGGAGGATGGCATGGAGGCAGAAGAGGATGGATTGGCTCCTTTGGAGAGTCAGCCCATTACGTTCACACCAGAGGAGATGGAGAAATACAGCAAGCTGCAACAGGCTGCACAGCAACACATCCAGCAGCAGCTTTTGGCAAAGCAGGTCAAGACATTTCCTTCTGCAGCTGCAGCCGCCGCCGCTGCTGCAGCAGCTGCCAACTTGGCCCCAGCTCCTCCTCCCCCAGCCCTGCAACAGATCCACATTCAGCAGCCCACTGTATCCGTAGCCTCTGGCACGTCGATCACTACAGTGCAACATGCCATCCTGCAGCACCATGCTGCCACTGCTGCAGCCATGGGCATCCACCCAGCGCATCCACACCACCCACACCCTGCCCATGCACAGTTGGCCCAGGTACACCACATTCCCCAACACCACCTTACCCCCATCTCCCTTTCTCCTTTGGGCCCCTCCCTTGGTCATTCTCTGGGACACTCACTGGGACATGCTGGGCTGATTCCAGCCCACCACACAGCCTTCCTCTCTGGTCAGCCTATTCATATTATCCCAGCATCTGCACTTCACCACACACCCTTAGCTCTCCACCATGTCCCACATACAGCCCTCTACCCCACACTTTTCACACCCCGGCCCTCACAGGCTGCTGCTGCAGCAGCTCTTCAGCTGCACCCTCTCCTACACCCAATCTTCTCAGGGCAGGACCTCCAGCATCCTCCTAACCATGGCTCTTGAGTAATGATGCAAGTGAAGGATTAAATTCACAGCACCAAACCACTGGAGGAAAGACTTAACCTGAACCGGCTTGGTTTAGGATTTTAGATGAAGTCTTTGCAACAACACGCAGGCAGTGTGACAGGAAGCTAGTCAACACACGGCCATTTTACTGGCCTACACAGCGCAGCAAGTTGTAACCACAAAGTGGTGCTGCCTGTGTTGGGCTCAAAATTGACACTAGCATTTTCTTCTGGCTCATGTGAGGGTTTTTCTTTCATGTTTTGCCCTGGTTTTTTTTTTTAAGACAGGGTGTAGATTTAAAGACACTGGGTTATGGTCTACCGTGGTGTATATTAACAACATCCATTTGTTTCTGAATGACAAGTCAGAGAAACCACTGGAGTTTTTTTTGTTTTCCATATAAAAATATTATTCTCAGTTTCTGCTCATTTTGGCAGCCAAAGAGAGACGTAATGGCTGAAGCTATACGCAGAATCATATAAGGAGGAGAGGAAGATGAGTAGGAGGAAGGTGTTGTTCTAGAGACAAACATTCTGCGCTTCTGTAATGTAACCTTCAGAGACAAACTGTTTCATAATTACTGATACTCTGTTTATATTCTCATATGACTACTTGCTCTCTATTGGATCCTTGGTCTCAAAAATAATTTGTAATGCAGTAACTTGTACATATATCAGTGTGTAATGTGAAGAATCCCACCAATGATGACCATATGAAATTACAGCTATGGTGTCCAAATCGGTATGACATTGTCACATAAGGACCCCCCCCCTTTCTAAAGGAGGGGGAAATGTGATGTAGGGGTTTTAACATCCCTGATGCTCTGAGGCAAAGCTCATGTTCCCTGTGCTGAGGGTACACCTGAATGAATTGCACTGAAATCTGTACATCGAGATGGTGCTTTTTGCATCATGTAACAATAAGATTGTAGTATACTCCAATAATTGTATTTTTATGTTTTTAAATTATTTTCCAAAATGCTCTTCAGAAGAAGGGCTGTGTTTTGCTTTTGTGTAATTTTGTAAATAAAACTGCTGTAGATCAACCAATTAACATTCTAGAGGTTTTAGACTGCTACTGGAAAAGCAGAACGACAAGTTCGATGGAAGATGGACACGTTTATGTATTTTAGCAAGGTTGTTTCTAATTTCCCCCTGCTAAAATGGGCAGGGACGGCAAAGGACGGTGATCTGTCAAACAGTAGCAACTCTGTATTTTTTGAAAACTTACTCTGTTTCAGCCAATAAAATCTTGAGTTCATCTGTGTTTTTCTATAATATGGAGGGGTTAATGAAATTAACACGCAAACACTTGATCTTTGAACCACTCAGCAGTTACAGCAATAAAAACACTGCCGTCACTTTTTCAGATTACACTCTCATAACTCATTTGGGTCAGACAGTCGAGCAACACTTAGTGTCACACATGAAACACTAGATGGTGTCCTAGTTGCCTTGAATAGACCTACAAAAGCAGTAAATCCACAAAAGGGCATATTAACAGGGAATGCCGCAGCCTTCAAGTGCATAAATGAATAAACTACCAGTAATCCTGATTACAGTGAAAAAGAAGACTGACAGAAGATGACAAAAACCAGTTTTAATTGAATCCTGTTAGTTACCAGCAGTCATTAGATGAAGATATATCTAACAAATGAAACATTTTGTTCTTTTAAGAGAATTAAATCACTCACATAGTGAGACTAGACCCAAGCATGAAACCAAGAAAAAGTATTCAACAATTACAAAATAACTTCCATTGTTTGTTTTTTTCTTCCTTAACAGATCCTAGTTGCCACCTCATTTATCTCTGGTGTATAATGTTAGATACACATACATATTAACACAAACAAATGATTCTCCAGGGAGTATTTGTGAATTGTAATGTAATGAAACATGGAGCATTATGAGCTATTTCTCAATGAACCGTGTTTTTAGCTAAGCAGAATGACAACATTACAACATTACTGACATTATGGAACATAAACAGCTTTTCACAGGAGGTAAAAGTAAGTTGATGTATTTTTAGAAAGCCATCTGGGTAAGGTCAGAGTGATTTACAGTTTCAGAGTGGTTTTGATAAAAAGAAAAAGACATAATCTGAGGGAAGCAGCAGACTTATCAAAATGTTCATTGCTCCCTTGGAGCTGCAAATGAAATAAAATACTGAACGTAATTAAGTTTTTCAGCCTCACAATTTTGCAGGTGCCACAAAAATTTAAATGTTGGAAAAAATATAATGGCACAATTTAATTCAAAAAAATTACTTTAATCTGATGTTAAAAATTCAGTTCTGCCACTTTTCATATCATGAGGGATGATGCTGCAGAAAATGTCCACGACTGATCAAAGACCGCCATTGTGGATGTATGGAGGTCAGCCCAGGTATCTGATTACCAGGAACATGAAGACGCAGGTCAACAGCATGCCTCCGATCATGATGAACTTATCTTGAGTGGCTCGCCTTTCTATGAGTCTCATCACCGTGTTGGAGAGCCCTAACATGTTGGCCACATCCAGCATCTTCTTATGGGTCCCCTGTGCAGAGTCAAAACACGCTCGTGTGAAAAAGCGACAATCACATGTATTAGATTTGACTTAAACGGCCAGAAATACACAAAATATTTGGGAAAATCTAGACATCGCATGACTGCATTGTAATTATCAACACTAATTCATCTGATTTTGGGAGACATTGAGTGCCAACACCCTCCTTGACGCGCCGTTCTGTCGGAAGTTTCTCATGGCTAGACAACAAGGCTGTCAGTGCTGATCAACAGACACACCCTGATAAGAGGAGGCCTAAAGCAAAACCAGGAAGACCATCTCCTCCCTGGAAACAAAGACTCACAATCTAGCCGAGCATATACACACTAACAATAAGACTATTGTGATCAATGTGAACACCAGAAACTGAGTCAGGGGCTACAAATTTTAACCTGTATGTTTCCAGAGAATGTCCTTTCCCTTCACTAGAAAACCTTTTTATTTAAAGTAAAGTTCTCTGTAACAGATACACATTTTTCTTGTGAATGAGGTCATACGCACACACCTTCAGCGTAGATCTTTGATCTCTGAGGCCGTTGAGGATGCTACTGCCGCTGCCCAGGAGGTCATCCATGCCTCTGTGTGCATTGTGCAAGTTGGAGTTTAACTGTAGGGTCTCATCTATGGGGATGGAGGTATCTGCGTCCTATCGAACAAGAACAAACACTTTTTAATTCCACATTCAACTTGAGACTAACACATTTTATGTAGGTCAGGAAACTAGCTGTCAAAGTGTCTGAGCAAAAAGGTCTGAATGCTGGATTCATATCCAATAAAGTGATTGCAAACTTCACTCGCCACAACCTGAGCTTGGTAGCTATCATCATCAGGTTGCTGGTGTTTATTCCCCACCCATGTTTTAAGATACATTTGACTTGCATTGGTTGTAAAGGTGCGGCTCATGAGTTCCTCCCTCTCTCTGTCCTGCGCCTCTCTAGCGTAGCGTCGGTGCTGGAAATTTTGCAGAGCGGTCCGGAGGTGTTGAACATCATACTTGAGCTGGTCCACTCGCCTGAGGGAATATATATGATATGATATAACGTTTGACATTGCACCTCATCATATAATTCATGCTGTTCATAATCGTTCTGAATGATGAGAACATTTCTTTTCTGTCAAATCTCTAATACATTTGGAATGAAGAAGAGACAACTGAGGGCACAGTCTCGCCCTCTCCTGAGCTTCACTCAGGCCCCACTAGAGATCTACTAAGATCAGAGGAGTGCTGTGGGACGAGGTGTACTGTGTCCCCTTAGGCCTGTTTACCCAGCTCAGAAATGAGTCTTTGCCCAATGCAGCAGGAATGCTGGTGATGACAGGGCTTCTGAGGAAATGTTTTCATAGAGCCACGTCGCCACAGGGCAGGACAGGGCTGCCTGTCTCATCTCCTACACCCTCCCCATGACTTTATGAGATATGGTTCACCCTGCCAGCTCTGGGGCTTTAGGGTCACCATCGACTGACTCACTCCAAACTCACAATTTGGCATTCTGGCGGCGGTTTGGTGGTTCCTTGCTGGCCAGGATCTCGAGGCGCTCTAAGTGATTGAAGATCTGGTCGATTCTGGCCTGCAGTTCATTCTCTAACACTTGTATATTGGGAGAAAGAAGAATAAAAAAAATGAGAGAACACAAAAAACAAAACAATTAAATTGGTATAATTATAAGAAGGAAGATACTACATCATATTTTCCTTTTAGATCTAAAAGGAAAATGTGCCACAACCTGGCAAAAATGTTGTTGAAGGTAAATCATCTTTGTTTGCAATAAGGACTTACTACTTTTATAACTTCATTCATTGTGTGGGTATTTGTTTATCCCAGAGTGACGGCAATGGCATTCTTCAGTGGAATGATCCTATCTCATTAGTAACTGTGTAGGCTTAGCATGCCCTCAACTTGGTTAAAATACACGTTGATGTCATAATTTGGGAAGAGGAGGGGAGCTTGTGTGCAGCCTGGCTCCCACCATTATCTAGAAGAAGCCCTCCCAGCCTCTGTCACTGCACCCACCCCTGCTGCTTCCTGTCCTGGCACCAGCCTGGCCCCGAGCTGATCAACCAGGGAGACACCAGACCCCACCCCCCCTTGTCTATACACCAGAGAAGGGTGACACGCAGTCACAACAAGAAGAGCCTGCACTGAATGGAAATTAAGATCCCATTCAAAGGATAATCACTAAGCACTGATGCACTTAAACAATAAGAGCACTCATGTACAGAGCAGTGGAACAGCTGGATGTGACTGAATGTTCAGCTCACTACTTACAGTGTACTGACTGACGGTCTGTCTTCTCCAGGTTGCCCATAAGAGACTGAACCTCCTGGATTTGCCTAAATTAAGCAAACAGTTAATCGTTGGTGGAGGCATAAACCAAAACATGAAGTCAAGAAAGGCAATTTCAGTGAGTTTATAAACATTTCTCATCGTCAAAGAACAACAACGGAAACATTTTTAATGACCCAATGTGTTTATACTGGTTCAGTACAGCTGCGAATGTAGTTAAATGGCTAGTTTGATAACACTTGTTAGCAAGATAAGAGAGTCTAGAGACGACAGACGCACTCACTTGTTTGTCTGATGGTAAAGCGTCTCCATTTTTCCCCCCGGTCTGATGAGACACTTTGCTTCCCTTTGCTTTTAAAAAACGTGGCTTTATTTTAACACCTTTACTCTGGCAGGTAGCTAAGCTAGCCAGCTAGCTAACGGTAGTGGAGTGTACACGTCATCAGCCGAGCATTTGTGTACGGAAATAGGAAAGCGGAAGCTCCTCTACGTCATCTCAGAGAGGAGAAAAAAAGAAGAGCACTCACTCTGCCTCGATTTTTGAACACTGCAGACCTGTACTTCAGCTTTTGTGTTGTTAATGGCTATTTCTGTCACTTTTCTGTGAGGTAAACTTTCTTAGGTTTATTGCCCATAGTTAATACCATGGTTAGCACCCACCTATATATACACACAGTATGTCAATATTTATTCAATTAACCATATTTGGCTTTACACAACATGCTGAAGAAACACCACCTAGTGTCAGTACCATTCACCAGCAGACAAACGTGCAAGAATTCTACTAAAAAAATAAATTGTTAGTTCAATTTTATGAATTGTCCTTAATGGTTTTAAATTATCTATACTGTGGTGAAATATATTTATTTTTAACGCTGTAGCATGTAGCACTTTGAGATTCACTGAGAATGCAGTGCAAATTAAATGTATTATTATTATCCTATTATTAAATAAGACATCAAATTCAATGTCACACATACACTGAATCCTGTGTGGTTGTTCAAAATCCCCATACACTTCCCAAATGTAACTCTAAGCTGTAGGCTACATGTTGCATTATATTTGATATTCCCTTAAACGTAATAGCTGACAGGTGTGATAGCAGAGATCTTTTCCCCTAGTAAGTCAACCTCTGAGAGCATATAGCATAATCTGTTGACATGTAGACATGTGACAGCAAAGACTCTGTGAAACATGTCCTAGGGCTAGCTTTTTTCAGTTCACCCTGACTCAGTCTAATTAGGCTATCCTCTTTTTCCACAGATATGTGTCAGAATATTCCTGTCTGTCCATCCAGAGGCTTCCTTCTAGCCTGCGGACAGAGACACCAAAACTAATGATATCAAACTTTATATAGTCACAGATCACTGTGGAGAAGATGTCTGCATAGGCAGACAGGTTTGTTTGTGAAGTTGCCCGTCACGGACTGACTGTCACGGAGGAGTGTGTGAAAGTGCAATGATTGGATTTCCCAGAACAGGCGGTGAAAATTTCACAATAGTTCCTTGGTGATTTGGTGGGAGGAAAATCATTGTGCGGCTATGCCTGTCACCTAAACAAACCTGCATCTCAGTCACCTTGCTCCAACTCTCCATCACGGTCTACTAATTTGGGAGGGGAGAATCAATAAGTACAGGAGCAAGCAAAGCTAATTCAAGCATCCTTTGCCGAATTGGTGCAATGAGCTGTTACAAGCTCCTGTTTGCCATTGATAGCCGTATTTGTTTACCTCATTCAGTGCAGCAATCAACAGTCTGCCCAGACAGTTTTCCATAGCTGCCTGATGGTACTTGAGTTGATGGCTGTATCTTCAGGCTAGACACTTCTCAACAGAGGTCTTTTTTACCCATCCCCACATGTCAGAAATGTTGAGATCTGTTCATGCCACTTCTTGCTCTTGCTGTTCACCGTTTTCGGTTGTCATAACACATCCCCAGGGCAGTGGTTGGATGTGCACGGCTTTAACCTGTTAGTCAGAATAGAGAAGAAGTAGAAAAAAGGGAGAAATAAGCCCCCCCAAACCATCTCTGAGCAGTTACATGAGGCACATTTACCTCTCTCTCAAGGTCGTGGGGTTCTCTCTGTCTGTCCTTTATCTTTCAGCCCCGAGGAAAGGATGAGATGAGCTTACTGGTTTTCCTCCACACCTGAGCACCACGGGCACAAACTGGAATCCAGACTCCAGGTGTGGAGCATGATCACGCTACTCCGACTGACCGAGAGATCACATGTGGTTTGACTACCATACCTTAATGCACATTCAAAGTGTAAAGTTAGGGTCGTGCTTTGTTTGTTTGTCTTAGGTCCTGTTTGTTTGTTGTGTCTGTTTGTTAGTTATCAGTATATATCAAAAGCTTTTTAACAGGTTAAGTTAGGCATAACTCAAGTAATTAGTTGTGGTGTGGATCCAGGATTTTGAGATATGGTATTTTTGAAGATTTTAGATTTTAGCTGTTTTCTCATGAATTACTAGACTAGTACGGAAGTCCTGAGAGGCAAGTGAGAAAAAAAATTCTGGTGATCCATTTTCTAAGTCTGATCTAAATTGTTTCTGCTCCTGTGTTTATGACTTAAGAACAAGTGAAAAAAAGGTTTTGGCAGGATAATCTGTCTAAGTTCCTTTTGTTATTTTCATCTGTGAAACCAGTGGGGAAAAAAAGTTTTGCCAAGTGAAAGAGAAAGTTTTGCCAAGATCATTTTTTAAAGTTTTTTTTTCATCTGTGAAAATGGGTTGGGAAAAAAAATTTGGCAGGGGAATTATTATTATAATTTTTTATCAGTGTCATTTTTCTAAGCATTTGTTGTTGTAATACTCATTTTGGCCACAAGAGGCTGAGGTGCACCATTACCCCATGTTCTAAATAGGCCTGAAAACATTCATGTTTTCTTCCAGGTGAGTTTTCATTTCTCCATGCACTGTAAGTGCCGATTAAAATACATTTCTAGCCAAAAGAAAGACATACATCACAGTAATGTGATATAACTTGCTAATACACAATATATGTACCTTGTGTTTAGAGTGCATGGAGAAATTAAAACTCACCTGGAAGAAAACATGAATGCTTTTACTCCTATATTGAACATAGGGTAGTGGTGCACTTCAGCCTCTTACAACAACAAACTCTTAGAAAAAATGATCCTGACAAAAAAATAAAAAAATAACCTGCCAAAACTTTTTTGTTCACCCGTTTTCACAGATGAAAAAAAGTAACTTAGAAAAATTATCCTGGCAAAACTTTTTTTTCAATAGGCAAAACTTTCTCCCACCTGTTTCACAGATGAAAAAAAAATTAAGAACTTAGAAAGATTAACCTGACACAGGAGAGAAAACGATTTAGATCAGACTTAGTAAATGGATCACCAGAATTTTTTTTCCCAAACTTGCCTTCAGGGCTTCCATAGAGAAGCTAATAAATATGTATTTTAGCTATGTATTAACTATTTAACGATGTATTTTCTATCACTGCAATTCTAACATATTTAGAAGATTTCACAGCCTCGGCAATGGGATCCGATTTGTTTCATAGTAAGTGAACAAAATTTCCCAAGAATCAAACAAAAAATAATGATTTAAAGTCAATAAAAAGAATTTGAAACCAAAAAAGACCCCAAAGAAAACTTATAATAACACTACACTATGCATCACTTCATAACTCTCCAATTTTCTTTCACTGATAGGAATTTATTTTCACTTTCTCCAGTTTCACTGCTGAATTTTTCAGTTTTCACTCCAGACCACTGACCTGTTACTCTAGAAGTAAGTAGCCATTGGGGATGCAGCCCTGTAACTCCTGCTTAAATGAGAGCTTTGTTTAAGAACTTAAAAAATTCAGCAGTTAAACTGAAAGGAAATGGCCGCAGGAAATCACGATCAGTGAAAGAGAATATTATAATCAAATATCTTGAATACTTTTATTGTCAGTTTTGCCTTTGAGGTCATTTTTTGGTTTCAAATTATTGTTACTCACTTGGGGAATCTTGGGAGATTTTGTTCAAATATTATGAAACAAATCTAATCCCATACATTGGCAGAGGTATTAGATTTATCTGAACACAAAATTTAAGTGGAGTGTGTATATATATATTGAGAAAATGTGTGTCTTTGTGTGTGCGTGCATGGACTCTTCACTGGATCATCAAAGAATGCTATTTCCTGGTGCCAGGCTTTGCTCCTTTGGGGGCAAAATTTAGTGCTGGATCAGTCTCCCTGTCCCGGTTAGACAACATGGCAGCAGAGTTATTGTTCATTAGAGGAAGAAAGCGCTCAGTGTACTCAGTGTGATTACCCCCACACCCCACCCTTATAACACTGTTTTGTTCACCAAGGAAAATTATGTGTTATTGAGTCACTTCTATACAATATACTTAATGATGTTTTCCAGGCAATATAACACATCATAACTCTACAATTATTGCCCAAGACAGACAGAGTGAAGAAGCCAATTATGAGGAGCAAAATTGCCTTGGGTCAACAATTTTTGGATACCAGTCATTTTTTGACGGCACACTGATCTTCTCACTCCCCCCGAGGGAGATGATCCACTAGACTTTGAAGCCGTGATGAGACGCTGAATGAAAGCAAAGGAGGGCCTGTCAGAGACGACAGGAGAAACTCATAAGCTCCCAGTGTCTCGGTGGATTCTGCTGGGAAAGGGGTCTACCGTGGAGAAAGCACTGCCTTTTTCTGAATGAGAGAAGGTGTTCAGCCTTATTGTTTCACTCTCTTGCACTTTTTCTTCTGACCTCAAAGAGCATAGAGTGATCATACAGCTGTCAACCACTCATACCCACTCAAACAGACACAGCCCTGTGGCCATACCACCTGTGACACCAAGACCTCTCAGGATGAGAGATGCTGTCCACCCCTGTGGTTGGATGACAGCTCAGCTTGGATGGGAATAAAAACAGCAACATGGCACAGAGAGCGCTACACCGGGCTTCCCCTGCCTGGCCTATTACACAGACTGACAGCTTCCTACCCACAGTCATGCACCCAATCTCAACCACACTCTCATGATCAAGTCATATGTGTCAGCGGGGCGAAGTGTGTGGTTCTTAGAGCTCGGAAGATAATAGATTTTTATGGGACATTATGTGTATCTGACTCTTTTAATGTCAGTGATGGTTTAATAAGTTTGAGCACTCATGGAAATAAAGCCAATAGACAGTATAATTGTGTGGCTGCAGATATTACAAATAATCACACACAACATTCCAGACTTATTTTTCAGAGATGTTGCTTGTTGAGAGAACACTAGGCTCTCCTTTTTTATCTGTGTTTTTCTCTCTTGGACATTGTTGATCTGGGAAAGTTTTGTTTCGGTTGTAATGGAGGTCAGGGTGTGTGTGAGTGTGTGCAGCTGAGAGAATGCCAGAGGAGTGCCATATATTGAGCGGAGGGAGTCATGGAGTTATGAAGGTGCACGAGTTCTTATCGTGTCATATCACAGCGGCTGCAGCAGCGCTCATGGGAACGGCCTCCCCCAGGAGTTCCCCAGAGGGGGGAGAGGGGGTGCTTGTTGTGGACTGGTCAAGGGAGACACCAGTAAACATTTGCAGGGCATCAACACTGTGTGAAATGAATTTACAAGCTGCCATATCTGCTGTGTTATGCTTTGTCTTGCTGGTGTCAGCCACATTCTCAAGCCTCTTGCCTTGTGCAAGCTAAGTCCACTTTTCACAGTTTGCTTTTTTTGTCTCACCTGGCAAGCTTATTTGTTGAATACATTAGTCGAATATATTAATATTGCACACTATTGCTTAACACAGCAAGCTGATGAGTGGTATCACTGTGACCAGTAAACTAAGAAGAAAGCCACAGAGACAGTCAGAGAGGTCTTTGGGCACTAACAATTATTTTTGATTAATTGGTGGATCAATTTCTTGGTTTATAAAATGTCAGAAACTAGTGAAGAAAAAGTTGACATATTCAACCTGCTTGTTTTATTGGACCAACAGTCCAAAACCTGAAGATTTTCCTTTCAATATCATAGAAGACACAAAAAATATTCATATTTTAGAGGCTAGAAGCAGAAAATTTGGGGCATTTTGCTTTAAAAAAAGAGACTTAGCCAGTTGATCAATTATCAAAGTGATTGTCTATTAATTTTCTGTCAATTAACTAATTGATTAAATGACTAGTTGTTGGGTGACAACAAAGGCTCTGTGCCTCAAGGAGGAATCTTCACGTCCCCTCTTCTCCAGGTTTGAAAGGGGAAGCCACAGGATTTATTTTACAGGCAGTTGGTTTTCTCAATTTTAATCTCTCTTTTTTGTCTGTTTAAATGTTGTCTATTGAATGTTCATATAGTAAGAAACTTCTATTCTACTCTGTTCTTTTTTTCTCTCTCTGTCATCAGGTGAATATCCATCATTTCACCTCTGCCGCCCGCTCAATTGACCATCACACATGTATACACCTTCCCTACACCCATGCGACTCATCACCCACTGTGAGGAACTCAGCCACCGTCCCGGTCCACCCCAGCCTCGGAGTTAGGCCCCCCCATAGAGGTATGCACTCAGCCTTGTCATAGCTCTAGGCAGTGCATGTTCTTGTTGTGGGTTGAGCAATTGCATTACTCATTTCACATTCCAAATTCCTACCCCATGCTGTATTCACAACTCTCTGTCTCTCTCTTTCGTCCCTCTTTTTTTTTCTGCACCAAATCCATTTCTATCCTCATCATCATCATCATTTAATTCTCCTTCCACTGTGAGATGTCAGGGTGTGGGGATTAGGGCCAGCACTGATGCTATCTAAGTACCCTGTCCTCAGAGGCGGAAGTCTGGAAGGGTTTAGGTGTGTTTGACCTGGGGCTCAGAGGTTCCGATTACAGGACGGGACTGCGCTTTGTGTCCTTGAGCAAAGTATCAACCAAGCCTTCTACGCTTCAGTTAACGTCTACTGTTCGTACACAAATGAGTGATGTATAAACCTGAAAGCTATGTAAGTTGCTATGGAAAATATCTTTTTGCTAAGCAACGCAAATATAATACATATCTCAAAAATGCCCCAGCCCCAGTATGCCAATTCATCTTCATCTATCAGAGGACAGACCACTACCGCAGCCCAGCCCGGCATAGTAACCTCTACCTGAACCAGGCCAATGCCGACACAAGAGATAGTGTTACCAGCAGCGTCACCCTACATTATCTGTGTCATTCAGTGTCTCAGAGTGACAGACAGAAGCTCCAGCAGCTCCAGCATACAGCAGGCCGACTGTAGCCCACACCCGCACAGGAAAACCTGACTACAAACACACGCTCACATATCACTCCCGCTGAAGTGACCACAGGTGTGCACACACGGCAAGTATGCACACACACATATGCAAAAACCTTTCTCTGCCTTCACCTGTCAGGACTGTTTCAAGCACACACACACACACACACACACACACACAGACACAGGAGCTTGCATATTGCACCCCTGCTCCATCCAACCCCCCACCCTGCTCAAAGCAGCCACCCTCGGGGCTTGTGCGTGCGAATCCGGCTGTGGACTCAGCAGCCCCCATCGCTGCACCCCCTCCACTCAGGGTAGTGAGGGAAATGAAGGCTTTAGGAGTTCATTATAAAACAACAACAGCAGCAGCAGGGGATAGGCCTCCTGGGGCCACAAACTATCCCTTCTCATCCCTCCATCCTCATCTTTTTCCTTTATGTCCCACAATATCTCAACCCCGCTCCACCCCGCTCTGCCTGCGACACACTCCTCTGTCTTGTTCCTTATCACACGGCTCCGCTGAGAAGAACACAGCTTTTTAAAATACAGCATTCATGTTGGATAAAGTTAAATATTGATCCACAATATTATAATATGGTGAGTTAATATGGTGAGTCAGTAGTCTCGCCATATGAACTTGTTTGACCTCAGTCATCAGAAACAAGGTTGATGCATTTATGTATTGTTGAAGTGAAGTTTTCATTTTTATTGTCAAAGAGGGGAAATTCATTTTGTATCAATAAAATACATGCATTGTGTTATTAGATAGATAAAAACAGGAAGAAGCCTGGAAAAATAAGATCTTCAGTGCTGAACTATGTTTTAGGGATTTAAAAACTTGTTAAAAAAGTGTTGTCTGGCCTTAATTGACAATGTTTGATTTCAAAATGAATGTAGAAAGAAAGAAGAAAGGTTCAAGATGCATTTTTTTTCTGCAATTTACTCTTTGACATGAGGAAAACCCTTTCCCCTTACTTGTTTATTACCCTTTGTCATATGGCTCAGATTAGTGAGTAACATTTATCCATCTCTTAGTGTTGTCATCGAGGCTCAACAGTGTTTTTTTTTTTGTTTTTTTTTGCAAGATTTTTCTAAAAGTTACATAAAAAAAATGCTTGCCCCCAAGACATGCAGTATTTCATTACTCTGAGAGATCATTTTCTCCAACAATGCAATGTAATTTTGAAATTTTCTTTTAATTCACTGCAATGCTTGGGGTCTCAAGTTGATGTTCTAATAAGGAATAATAATGTGTAATCATCGTAATTAGAGAGCAACATCAAAAGCACCATAGCACACACTATAAATACCTCATACAATAGCCCTCTGTGTGCTGTAGGTTCACTGATGCCTTGCAAATAAGTGGAAAGTTATGATTCACGGTTAATAGCACGTAAAATGCTCTCATCGTCATTCTGGGGCAGCTAAGTGTAACTTTCTAATGGCGATTCGGGGGTCAAACGCTCTGTTTACATTTGTAGACAGCATTCTTCTGAGTCATCATCTATGTCATCGTCATCATTATGATTGTCATCGTGGCTGGTGTGCTGGCCAGAGGCACAACACCTGTAAAACGTGTGTCCCACCCACCCCCCTTCGCCTTTTAACCGGTCGGTTAAAGGGTGATGCAGCGAGACCACAATGCTCTCAGATGAAAAGGAGAGGCAGGGCAGTATCAGCAGGAAGTGGTTTTTGCTGGATAGGTGCAGGTCGCAGAGTTTCAGGCAGGTGTACTGCGCTTGCTTTCCTGTTGCGTGTGGAGTGCGTGCATGTGTGCGAATTGCGAAAGCACGGTTGAGGGCAACCGCCTGCAGCGACTGAACAAGACACAACAAACACATAGCTCTTACAAATGTATTGTCCATTTATTCATCTTATTTGTTTTAAATAAGAATATAATGCAACAAGATTTAAAAAAAAAAACATTTACTTTTGAGATACGGAGATATATTACCAAATTCAAAAGGACTGTACAAAAAAATCTGAAATATGATCTTGTCTTTAAAACAAATGCAGAGGAAAAGACATGTATCTACAGAGAGAATAACTCCGCACAGGTCATAAATCTTGCTGATATTTGCCAAAAGATGAAGTGAGGTAGAAAATTATGATTCCACATTGTCATACGCCTGGAGCCCTGACATGAGTTATATTCATATCATATATACAGTTCAGAACCACTTAAACAAAACACAAACTGGCCAATAAAATAAAGCTTTTGGGTCCAACGTGCACTTTTGACCTGCATTCTTGGACGCATAGAGTCGTCTTGGGTATGAGGATAAGGGAGTAAACACAGTGATTTTCTTTGATTAGCAATTTGGGGAAAATAAGGAGCATGATTAGCCCACTTCAAAGGCATTTAGAACAAAGATGTGGCTTAATTAGACTTTGAAGACCAAATGATTCAGTCAGGGCAATTTTAAACTTGAAAGTGTAGCATAGTGTGTGCCTCTATAAATAGAAGGAATAGAAGAAGAGGACTGGTATGTTTAGAAATTAACGTTTTCTTCATTCTTTTTAGCAGACGTTGTTTGGTGTTTCCCCCACTATTACCCCTGACTGTTTCTCTTTGTTCTGCTAAGCACACATTAGGCTACATGTAGAGATTTCCATAGACATTTCCATAAGAGCAACTGAAACCCAGCTTGTTTCTTTACACAGTAATCCTGTTAATGCAAGTAGTTACAATGTATATTAGTGGCATCAACCACCCCTCAAGGCTTCCAGTGATTAAATTTAGACATTTAAACATACATTTAACGCTTTTTTCTAATTTCTATGATTAATTACACACTATGTATCATATGTAGCAAGAGCAATGTAAGTGCTTTTTACTCATAAACATTCTCCACAGCAGAAAATGCAACACAGCAGACAGAAAGACAGACAGGTTGATTCCTTTTAAGGCCTTTTTAGCCTTAGTGGCACCACTCGGTTACAAGAGGGTTAAAGTATAAAGCAGCAGTACGACAGACACAATGAATGATACAATAAATAGTAAAAATAATAAAAAGTGGAAGGGGCCAACACAATTACAATACAACAAAGTCACTGTCAGAGGACTCCTGCAGACGGGGTCGGCGTCGTACTGCTGGTGACGTCCAGTCCAGTACCTGTTTTAAGAGCTCGTTTCCCTCCTTCCCGAGAAGAGTGGGATTTCAGTGCATCCAGTGAGAAAAAAGCAGAGTAGCTCACCTAAGCTGCTGCATATCAAATCGGTGATGATTAGCAAATAACCAGCGATATTATAATGTTACAATTCTATATTCCTGTCAAAATAACATGCAACTCAGAATCTGTGACGACACGTCTCTGATGTGAGATCCCTCAGTGTCTATAGGAGATTAAAGGTCAGCCATGTTGATATGTGAATGATGAAAATGAAGATCAATGACGCGATCACCTCAAAACGCTTTGTCTCTCACACATTTTCCACTGACTCAATGGATCATTCATTTCTTTTCTTTTTTTTTTGCAAGTCTTCACATACTATATCATTTCTGTCCCCTGCTTATGCGTTTTTGCAGGTGTACACCTCCTCCTCTCTGACACATGTCTGACACTCCACTTGGCAGCACCAGCGTACCTGGCAGTGGCAGGACAGGCTAGTGAGGCGCATGGCTGTGTTGTAACCGCGCCCGCAGCACAGACTCTGACAGCTGGTGTCTTTGGCGCACGAGCGGCCGCCTGTACCCGGAGAGTATCGGGAGGGTCTGCAGAAACTGGGGGAGTCCTCCAGGTAGACCAGGTCAGTAGTGCGCAGGCTCTGGCCGTGGCGACGGGGCCCCGCCAGCTCTGTCTCCCCGGTGGCTGTGTTGGTGACACTCAGCACTCGCACTGCGGTGTCATACCGGTACTTCAGCAGCCGCCCGGTGTCATGGAACGGAGAGAGCTGTTTCCAGCAAGTCCGTACGGCACAAGAACCGGAGACACCGTGACACTTGCAGGTTGTCTTCAGACCACTCTTCACTGCCTGCGATGGGAGAAAAGAAAGCATGGGAGGGAAAAAGGGGAGATGTCAGTTCTCTCAGTTTGATTCATTACCTGGCCTCTTATCTGGGAGGTCTATCTGTACAGAGTCAGCCAGTTTCCTGCAGGGTGGGTAGGGGGGTTAGGGGTGGTGGTCTGCAGTTAGTACGCCTTTAGCTCACCTCAGTCAAAATTTTGAAATAATGGATTGAGGGGAACTGCTCAGCATGTCGTATTTCATTTACCTTACATTGCTCACTTGGACAGCTCTGGCAGATTCTTTTTTTTTTTTTTTGTCTCAATGTGTTGAAACTAGCTCTGTCTGCCTCGTTCCTGTCTCTCTTTTCTAAAGCCCGAGGCATAGGTGACAAACAGTACAGACAGTGGAATCTCTCCACCCTGTTCTTTGTACATGCCTGCTCATGGAAAACATTGATTAGAATTTTTGCACAAGAAGTGCCAAAAAATGTAGCGGTGGTTTGTGATAGTGCCCCTGATTCAGGTTAATAGTTCACTGAGGTTGATGGTCAGTGATGAGAGCGCGATCACTCAGCCTGAGAGCTTCACTCTTGGTGGGGGCCAGAGACAGGTCAGATAGCACAGGGGTTAGTCTGAGAGGGAGGGGCGGGCCAGAGGGTACTTCTGGGTTGAAAAGTTCTGCTCAGTTCCTCCCTTTGCAGGTATGAACCCCTCGGGGGGCTTCAGAGTACTATTACTGAGAGATGAGGGGACTCTAGCCACTTCATGTTATTGTTAACACGGCTCCTGGTCTCTTCTCAGCCACATCAGTGTAAAGTGAGGAAAACATTTAACTCAGTGAAGATGAGATAAGATAGTTCTTCTTGTTGTGTTTTTTTCTTTTTTTCTGCTCCCCAGTCTCCACCAACTCTGGCCCTTCCTTAGGTGTGAGCTGCAGGGTTAGGACCCTGGGGCCTGCTATTTCAGAGCTACACGGTGGTGGTTATGAACATTAGGGGGATTTATGAAGAGCACGGTGATTTAGTAAGTGGAAAAAAATGCTCGCTCATATATTAAAAAGAGGCCACGGTTATAATCGTTCTCTCCGACATGAGACCTTTAATTTTCTGTAGGCCCGCACAGCAAGCTTTATCATGCCTGAGAACACCTGGCTCCAACGATCCCACAGCCGTCTTGTCTCCCTGCCTCACCCACTGCCTCCGTATTATCCACCAAGGCCAACGACTGCAGCAAATAAAGGGGCATTTGTCTGGCTGGCAGCATGAAAAATATGCAGGTGAAGATTACAATTCTGTATCCTCTGATGGCACAGGAGCGTGTCAGAGGTATAATTGTCGCGTAAAATTGCAGCCCGACTAATTGAGCCGAGTGCGGCTCAGGTATAGGTGATGTTTTCGACGCCTTGGACTTGAGAGGCAACTCACCCGAATTCCGACGTTGATGTTGTGGGTGTCGACCTGAGCCCTCAGGTCCTTGCTGACCCTCTTTTGGCCGAGGAACTTCTTGAGGAACTTGGTGCTGTATTTCAGGTTGTCGCCGCAGACCCCCCACTGCCACGCTTCTCGATGCTGGATGCCAGGGGAATCGTCACATGTGCACCTCTCCATTCGACCTGAGCTGCACGCTTTGGCGAGGGCATGGGTCAACGCGGCAGAGGACACTGCCAGGAGGAAGGCGGTCTCCTTGAATGCTGGGAATAGATGTAAAAGACATCAGAGGAAGTAGAATAACTTTGTGTAAAAAAATAAATAAATAAATAAATGTTTCAGTCCATTTTTATCTGAGAAAAGTTTGGAGAGGTGAATTTACAGAGCTTTGAATGCAAGAGCTAATTGTGGCATCCAAAACGTGATCTGAGTGCAAACTGTGTAAAGCCCATGGGATTAATTCATAGTTCACAATCATCGGAATGTCGTTTGTGCCATTAAATAAACCTTTAAGCCGAAATGTTTACAAAGAGCTCACCACGTTGTCATGGTTAATACAACCTCAGCATTATTCTGCGAGTTTTGTTGTGTCATAAATCATTTTCTGACCCTTCCTTATGGTTACGCACTGTTATTTGCTTCACCAAGAGCCGTCACCAGGGTATATTTTGATCCAATTAATTATTATTTTGACTAGGAAGGATTTTCCCAGATGAAAGTGGGTAATCACGCCACCCTTTTCCTCTGGGAATGGGCGCTTTCCCGAGATAAAAATAACCACAGGGCTTGAGCACTCTCCACCACACCGCATTTCTTGGCTTTCTACTCCCTCATTACCTCCATGCTGACCTGTTCATGTTCTCCCACACACTGATATCCATATGCATAAGGCCTGGGAGATCCTGAAGTATTTTCTGTGCACAGCTAGACCTGCACTGGACTTGAGCTATATGCAATATGGTGATTTAGTAGAGGCACAGCTATTTTTCCCCATGTGTAGCTAATAAATGATTTTATCAGGTCATGCAAAAATATTCAAGAAGGAAAACTTCTTTCAAGAGTCGTAGCAAGTCAAGAGACCGCGTGGAATATATTAAATAACAGAAAACCCGGTGTCATCCTTACAATACTTTGTATTACAATTGCTGAAGTGCACGAGAACGACTTTTAATAAAATACACTACAGAGCTCATGATGACAAAGTCACTTAATGCAGCAATGTCTCCAAAGGCACCATAGTCAAACACTTGAAACTATAAGTGCTGTTTGTGAGTAGTTGAAGCTAATTTCTATGTTGTAAGATCAGTGATGCACTAAGAAAATTGTGGACAAATTTGAGTCTGACTTTAAGGTTTGTAATGATTCTAAGGCAGCAACAACAAATGCACACAGAAATTTAAAATTTTGTTCTTTTAGAGATTCACATAAAATATCAATCGATATTCATTTTATACTATTCTCTATAATGTATAACATTAATTTATATTAAAAAAATAAGTTGCTAATTTAGATGCTTAAATTCCATTACATTCCTGCTAGACTGTGTTTACATGTGGCCTATGAGTCAAACCATTAATATGAACTGTATATATAAATATTTTATTTTTAAGATTAACAAGTATCATGTGTTATTACTCACCCAACAACTTTTGTAACCACTCAGCTTGAGATAAACAGTTTGCTCGTCCAATTTTTCTTCCCTTCACCATTTTTTTTTCTAACATAATGTTCTTACCAGGATTAACTGATGTTGCCATTAGTGCCATGCAGGGCAGATGTTTATCACTCCATTTTGGTGTCCTGCTCAGAGACACTTTGGCAGGACAGATGCTTTTATATAAAACACACTGCATGACACCTAAGTAAGTGATGGAGCTGGAAATACCAGGCAGCTATAGAGCTGTCTCTCTGTCGAGAAAGGAGACTGTGCATAACTTGAAGGTCTCAGGTTTGATCCCAGTAGCCGCGCGTCCTCCTGAAATGCTCCTGATCACTACTATCACCCTAGATGTCGGATCAACAAAGCACCTAATTTATAACGCGTTTACCTCTTTTCAGAAGGCTTCCGCGGCCGTCCAGACTGCAGTTCCAGCGCTCATTCCTGAACTGATATCGACACTCCAGCAGGCTGAGGCGCACTGACTCACGCAGCGTCTCGGCTAGACCAGGTTCCCTGCGACACAGTCTCTTTTGCCGCTTAGTCAGAGTCATCTGCTCGCACTGCTTCAGATGGGCCTTGCCTGTAGGAGCTTCATTGGAGAACGGACCCGGTAAAAACACCAAAGGTTCCCGACCTGTCAGCCTTGGAGCAGAAAAAAAAAATAAACACATGAGGAATTGTCAAGTCTTGAACAAGTGGTATGCATTTTCTAAATTTAAAAAACAAAACAACACAGTATACACCTATACTATTATGGTGAAATATCTTCCAATAATTATAATATCGCTGCCATTATTATCAGACCAAATGAAAAGATATGACTACATTTGCGTGTTGTAGTCACTTTGATTTACGCTGCAGTTTTGCCACTTGAAAATTGTAATTTCTCAGATGGTAACTTTAATCCAAAAAATGGTTGTTGTTTTAGTTTTCCTGACTGATGTCCTATTGTAGGCTAAACAATTGGAAATCCATATACAGGAAATAATAAAGGACAATTCAACAAATACATGAAAAGCGTGTAAAAGTAGCCAAATAATTAATATTAATTTGGTTGGGATGCATCTTAAAATGATGTTTTTGGTTTATTTCCACAAATTAGCAGTAGCAAAACTGTAGAGGTCTCGAACACTTCCATAACAATTTGGCTCAATAGTTTGTGCATAATTACGCGTGCGTAATTTGGCTAAGGCTGTAAAAGTTATTGTTATGATCACATCAAAGCTTTAAAACAACAAAAGCAATCAATTAAAGAGAGCGGTAGAAGTAAAAAGAAAATCGTCTGACCCAAAATAAGCTGCAGTGTGCGAGAGAAGGATGCAGAGTGCAATGAGTCGCAATAGGCAGGCGGTCCGTGGGAGCCTGGAGCGCATGGTGCCGGGTTGGCGCTGCTCTTCATCTCGCTGATTCTTCAACGGAGAAAGTCAGTGCCGTCTGGTCGGCGCACCTCTTTAAGGGGCCCCACACACAGGCTTTCTATCCGCTACGCCAGGCCCAGTGGTCCGCTGAGAGGCAGGGCCCTTTGAGGGGGGGAGGGTGGATGGGGGGACGCATCGTCTTGCCGCATCCTCATTGGATTTTCTCAATATTGTTACTGTATGTTCCCTCCCACTGAAACGCCACCCAGGTGGACGGAGCTGCAAAATGACTGGGTTTACCTGCTGTAACATATAAATCTCGAATACACCCCAGTACCACCTATAGGACGTCCAGTTCTCCAGTCATCCTGGTTATGAACTGGAATCAAAACCACAAATATCCAGCCCATTTTTTTATGGGCAGAGACTCTTGGAATTAAACATATTGGTTTCTTTGATGTCAAAGGTTTTTTATTTGTGGTCAGTCTGTCTCAACTCCAAACAACTTAACTATCCTTTCAAATTTGCCACTCAGATTTTATTTTTGCATAAATTTCTATTACTCCAGACCCCCAATTACCCTGACTGGAGAAGAGAAGGCAAAAAGATAATTTCCCTTTTTTCGGTCATATAAGTTATTACATTATAATCATTGCCATTAGGCAGCATAAATCCACAAATATTACAAGCTAATTAAAGCACAGCAGTCAGGATTCAAGAGAACCCAGTGGATGAGAAGGAAATGATCCATGAAGTCTGAAATTAAAGGATGCAAACATATTATTAAAGATCTTATAGCCTGTTCTTCCAATCAAACTACACACGCTGTGTCCCTCCAAACTACACAAGTCCTTTTGAGAAAAACCAACCATGGACGGAGCCCCATCTAGTGGATTCAATATGGTAACATGATTGGATGACTTTGGCTTACCAAAGTAAGACCAGTAAGCCAAAACTGATGAGATGCTAAATGAATAAGAACCGTAGTTGTCACTGTGAGTCAGATGAAGCCTAGAAAGCAGCTGTCTGCCTCAGGTCAAAGTCTGCAGTGACAAATCAATTGCCAAAACAATCATAGATGTCAGGTCAGTATTTTCCAACACATTTCACCAGAAAGTATGTTAAATTACACTTTTATATGTTTTTTTATGTAACCTTATGTCGTCATGATACATCAGAGGACATATGTTTTGTTTTAACAACAGCTCAACCATAATTGTTAGTGACACAGCTTGGTTATTTGGGTGACATAATGCTACAGTGATGCACTCACAGGATGCAGTAATACAGCGAGCTACTGGTCACACTGGTTAGAAAGGCACCCATCAGCCTATCCACAGGACATGACTGCACTCCTCAATGATTTACTTTTATCAGCTGACTCTGGCCATTCATCTGTTTTAATCCTTTTAGATCTCACCGCAGCCTTTGATACTGTAGGTCATTCGAATTTAATTCAGCGTCTTAAAAAATGGGTTGGCAAAATAGGATTTTTAATGTTGCTATTGGTGATTGCAGATCTTCCACAGAATCTCTGTTTTGTGGAGTACCTCAGGGGTCAGTCCTCGGCCCCCTGCTTTTCTCAATCTACATGTTACCTCTAGGACACGTAATCCAGAGACACAATATTAGTTTCCATTTTTACACAGATGACACAGCATTATTTCTCTTTCAACCCCACCAGTAATAACCAGTTAATTACTCTCCATACATGCCTAAATTAAGTTCAAATCTGGCTGTCGAATAATTTCCTTCAACTGAATACAGACAAATCCAAGGTCATTATCATAGGCCCAGACACCCTACGTAATCACATCTCACCACAACTTGGTTCATTCTCCACCAGTATCACCATTAGCTGCAGAAATCTTGGTTTCTGTAACTCACTCTACTCATGCTTAAGCAAACACAACCTTTCCAGACTTCAGTTCATTCAAAACGCTGCTGCCAGATTCCTAACGAGTACATAAAACCCCAATTTTAGCCTCATTAAACTGGCTACTTGTGCATTTTATAATCTATTTTAAGATTTTAACTTTTAAGGGATGGGTCTGGCCCCTGAGTATATAAATGTTTAATCCCATATGAGCCTAAGTGTAGCCTGAGATCCTCCGGTGGGTCTCTTTTAGAGATTCCAAGATCTAGATTGAAAACCAGGGGCGACTGTTCCTTTGCTATCAGGGCCCCGTCGCTCTGGAATGACTTGCTGGATCAGATCAGGCAAACCACATCTTTGTCCTCCTTTAAATCTCTTTTAAAAACACACTTTTTAAAATGCGCTTTTACTTAATCAATTCTTTGCTGTGCATGTCTAATTATCTATTCTGTTGTTTTATTTTATTGTATTCTGCCTTTTATTTTGCTGTTGTGAAGAACTTTGTAACTATGTTTTGAAAGGTGCTATACAAATAAAGTTTATTCTTATTCTTATTCTTATTCTTATTCTTATTCTTATTCTTATTCTTATTCTTATTCTTATTCTTATTCTTATTCTTATTCTTATTCTTATTCTTATTCTTATTCTCAGCTGACCATCATCATCTGTCATATGATGATCTCTTCTTGGCATAAAGTCTTGGTAAACCGGAGTCATCTATCAGCTATGTATAATGACAAATGAGAAAAATGGCTGGTGCAGCACCTCTTAACAGCTGCTTTTCCTCTGTCTTGGTAATTGCGGGGACCTCAGTGTGGCCTCAACGTGATGTATGCAACTCGTCTTAAGAGGGAATGTTAGTCGCTGATTGTGAAATTCAAGTAACTAGACTTTTTCCACTTTTCATGTATTAAGTGTTGTGTTTTCTACTCTTTGAGGACGTGCTCAATGCCATGAACACAGCTGAGGTTGCAGACAAGCTGGCCCTGCGCTCAGTGCACCAGCATAACTGGTGAGGTCAACTATATGAGCGTCTGGACCGTCATGTCTGTCATCTCTGTCTGCAGCGTAATTGCCTTGCTCTCTCCTCTCTTTCTCTCGCTTTCCTTCCTCGGAAATGTCGGATCTTTGGCAAGTGCTCCCTTGCATTGTGTGTTTGGATGAGTATTTTTGTATGAATGAATGTGTGTATGTATAAGCTGAGTGGGAGCTGCCCTGCTATTCCTGAACACAGTAAACTCTCAAGATCCTCCTCCTCCAGTTTCAGCACAGCCAAAACCGCTGGTTTCCACAAGGCAAAGAATGACACAGGATGTTGAGTCATATGTTTTTTTTGTGTGTGTATGTGTGTGTATGTGAAAAAAACAAAAGGTATAACATTCAGTTTTTACATCAGCTAGTAATGTTAAAGCCTTTATGATTTTAACCTGGAAAGACACACAGTATATCACCATGTAACCTTTGTCATGTTTGGGCGAACTAAACTATAATTGTCATTTGAATTCAGAGGTTTATATACTGCGGGTCATGTTGATGGTCGAAGTGTAGTCACATTCAGCATCTGTTCCCGTAGAAAAGACACCACATTGTTAAATAATTTCTTCATTTTAAAAGTCTAAATTAATTCCCACATCTGGCAGTTATCACTCTTATAGCTATGACCCTGATATTTATGTTCCTGTTTTTGCACACATTGAATTAAAGGATCCATCATGATGTTCAGAGTAGGCAACAAATGTTTTGCACATGTTTATATATGTGGTTGAGTGTTTTTTAGAATTTCTCACTTTTATCTTATTTTCTCTTGTGTGTATTTCTCCGGATTAGGGTCTATTTTATTTAGTTTTTGATTATACTGTTGATGTGTGTATGACCTGGTTTACTTTAGCATGGGCGGATGTGCCAGGTGTGCAGGACCAATTGTTTGGATTCAGAAAGGGCTCATTGTGTGTTTGGTTCAGTTTTGGACTCACCTGCAGAGTGTGAGGTCGCCTCCTCTTGTGTTTTCCAAAGGACGCACACGCTCTTAACCAAATTGTCAGCTGTGTAATAGACGGTACAGTTTGAATTGGAGGTGTTTGCTCTGGCCTACTGTATGAATCAGCACTGTTTGATGCCTCCTCAGTGCTTCAGGCTTCATGGTGTTTCCCCTGTATGTATAATAGATGCCAATAAATGCACTACATTAAAGAGATCTCTATTGTACATCGGCTTCCCTGGCCTCTTCATTAGAATTGAATGAATGAATTTCAAGGCGTTCATATGAGAAATTTATGCAGCATAATAATGGATATGATGGATTAAATTCCTCTATGGTTTAGTTGGTAAATGTAATATTAAAATTGAATGTCAAATAAAGAACATGACAGTAATGGAGGTGTATGCATTATGAATTTAGGAAAAGACTTGAATCACAGTGTGCTGGCACACAAAAATATTAATCATTCATTTTATTTTTTAACCCACTAGCATGTTTATATTCTGCGTGCGGATCATGTCAGCCATTTTCTGTCAAAACTTCACATATGTTTTTTATGTTTTCGATGTTATCGAAGACATGACAGCTGTCAAGAATGCATGTCGCCCTTTGGATCTTGTTTCCCTGTTCTGTAAAATGTACAGACTCCCATCTGTCACATCGTCCTCAATGTGTAACCTGTCAATCAACAGGATCACAACCCAGATCTGTCCTCTTGGGGTTATTTTTACAAGCCACATGATGTTTATTCAACAAAACTGTTCCCGAGAACTATCTGGAAACCTTCCCTGACAGTCAAGATATTTGTTTATTAAAGAATATTACAGTTCTGTACAGCATGTTAGCTCTTTGCAATTGTTAATGAGGGTTTTTTTTTGTTTTTTTTTATCAGAGTGATGGTGTGAAAATAATCTGCCAGCATGTTTTAACATTATTTCTCTCCTCCTTTCCTTCCAATGTACCATGAGGAAGAAATATTATAATGACTTATGAACTAATTGTCATGATTTAGTGTCTTTTATGCAGTATTAAAGTTTATTATGCTTTACAGTGAATATACAATGGACATGTGGCTTGAAGAAGTGGGCCTATTCTGTTTCCAACCATGTTTTTTTCCAATAATAGCACACTAGACTTATAGTCAAAAGATGCCAACACATCTGAAGAGTGTGATGAACTAAAAGCCAGGCTGAATCAGTGGATATTTTTATACCATTTTTCCCAATATACCCTTTAGGCCTACTGCACACGCACTAACAAAGACACTATTTGGAATTGAAGGCGATTTTATTTGTATATCCACATATCACAAATCACAAATTTGCCTCAGGGGGGGTTTACAATCTGTACAACATCCTCTATCCTTAGACCCTCGATTTAGATATGGAAAATCTCTCCCCCCCAAAAACCCCTTTAACAATGAAAAAGAAAAAAGAAACAGCAACAGAGGAGACAGACATGCAATAGAAGTGTGTATAGAATAGACCAGATAACAAATTACAGAAGTACAGCATGGAAAAACGGGATAGATTAATAACATATATGAAGTGTCTGAACAGTAGGACGCTGAGCACCGACGTTACCAACAGCTCAGTGTGTGAGTCTGCTTTGCTTGGACACCTAAATAACAGATGTGTTGAGATACTCACCTAACAAGGCTTTGTGTCCAATCATGTTACAACTAAATATAAAATCTTTATATTAAAATCATGAATAAATTAAAAAAGAAAGAATTTTGAATTGTGGTAAGTAAATAGATACAGAAAAATATATATTTCATTTATTTTATCTATTTCTTTTGAAAATATTCACTGGTAGTGTTAACATGCTACAATTCATTCAATGCTGATATTGCTGTTCATAATCACACAAATAATCAATTCAATAATAATTACACTGATCACAACACTCTTCCTGTTAGTCAGGAATTAAATGAAATATTGCAGTTCCCACTGTGACCACTGGAGGGCAGAAAACACTCATAAATCTAAAATACACTCAATTATAGTTACTCCTCTAGTGTCAAGTCCATGGGTGGATTACAGAACGGGTTTACCAGGCCCAGGCCCAGGGGCCCTAGGGCTCAGGGGGCCCCTAAGCCAAAGCCTCTGAGTGAAGTTGCTGTTTTTAACTTTGCATTTTTTGTTGCATAGTCAAAGGGCTTAGTCATTCATGTTGATAATAGAGCCCCAAAAGCCCTACTGAAAAACTGAAGGAACAGCCTAAACATTCACTTTGGAGATGTCACAAGAAAAAAGCCATCATGATACCTAATCCTGTTGAACAGGTGAATTTAGTTATTGTGCTGTTAGCTGCAAGTCAGTGTACCTGCCCTGCTGGGGGGGTGGGTGGCCCTTTTACGCATCCATGGCCAGGGGCCCATTGTCCTCTATCTGCCTATGGTCAAGTCAGACACGATACTATACTAATCCTTACTAATACTAATACTTCTGGTAAAAACTTTAAAAATACAGCAATAAAAAGAATGAAAGTACTCACCAGAAGTGTTTGTATGCTATTATGTGTTCTTGACACCGGTGGGAACATCTTTAAGCAGATAAACTTGTCTCCGCACCACAAAACTGTTTAAATAATTCTTTATAAATACATGTCCTTTATATATATATATATATATATATATATATATATATATATATATATATATATATATATATATATATATATATATGTTGCTGTTATAAAATCACACCACTGAGTTGATCATTCGCAGTATGGGAATCTGTCTGATCAAATTTGCTGATAAGTAATTTTCCATGGCTCCAAAGTGCACTGCAGTGATTTCCAGCTCTTTACACCATAGCTCTTGGACCGGAGCCCTCCAATAATTTGGTCCAAGAGTTAGACAACACAGATATACAAATGATTCACCCAGCTACAAATCAAACACCAAACACATATCCTAACACTAGCGGGCATTATCTGTAGCCATGCCTTTCTGTCACAAGCCTAAAGCATAGCTGATTGATGGTCCCAAGGGTCACAATGCAGGACAGAGATGGACAGATGGTGACGCACTGAAGCTGAGGGTATTTTCGTGACAATCGGAGAGCCTGCAGGCCACTGTTCACCCTCCTCTCCCACTCCGTCTAGATTTCAGGTGGCCAATTCTCCATAGAGTTGTTACCTTGGAAACAGCACCTTATGTATTTATAGAGAGCGACTGAGTAGACATGGAGAAGGGAGAGCAAGAGACACGGACTCTGGTACGGGTTTTCATTTAGCTTGGAGCGCACACACTGGGTTAGGAAGGTGCGAAGAGGGGTGGGAATTTATACTTTTCATTTGCCGAGACTGTCTTTAATTTACCAGCAGCTTAGCACAGGGAAGCCTATACCAAAGTGATGAACTAATGTCTGATCACATCCTTGTAGACACATCATTTCTCACTTCCAGTAGCTGCTGCTTGCCCTTTATATTGGTATTACAAGACGCTTGATGACTTGATCTGATCACTTTCACTGGTTGAACACATTTGCCATCTGCCCTCAAATATATCTCATCTTTCCTGCCAACATCTACCTCAGTCTCATATGCTCCGCCTATCAAATTAGGCTGAAATGACCTGAAATAATTCAAACAGGCTATGTAGAATCACACTCTGAGCTGCATTTGACCTTTGGCTGGTGCGCTCTGTGGATCCGCTAAGTCTCACCTGGATGTATGACATCACAATCCTTTGTTTCACAGCACATTAACCCTTCCTTCACCCCAACATGATGACGACTTTTCAGCATCCCTATTTATTACTTCTCCCTGACCTTCATCCCAGGAGAGCAGAGGCACTGCACCGTTGTTTGTCATCGACCAGCTGTATCAATGTTCAACCTTTTAAGATCAATCAAAGGATATCGGTTGTGAATTGTAAAGGGTAGGGGGAGTAAATGAAGAAGTAGTCGTATACACATCGTCCAGTATCTCATATCACTTTTACCTTTGCTTTGTGTGAATGTTGAGCAGCAACAAACAACAGAAAAGGAGGTGTAAAAGGTTGTGTTTACTATGGACTACAGTGATTAAGTTCACTGACAGTGCAGATAAATCTTTCTTTCCATCACAACATTTTCTATCTACGTGCTCAGACCGTGTATGTGTAACATTAATGGTCACTTGCATTTCTTGGCGTGCAGAAGTCACAGAAGGCGCTCAGCGGTGTGTCTGTGGCTGGGCTAGTATTTTATATCCTGTCCATACACCCACACAGACCAAGGGTAACAGAGTTCACCAGTGACTATACTATACTTTCTATAAAAGACAAGTCATTTCTAGCCTTTCACATTGCCATGGAAACACAGAATTTGTTCAGTTGATTGGTTGTGAACTAACACTGACCGAGGCTAAGAACTCTTTCATTTCATAATACAGTTGAATCTGTAATCTAGTGGTCAAAGAAGGATGTCTGCTGCTGTCAGCTAGATCATTTATTATGATTAAAACCTTACAGTAAATGCAGTCACTGTTGTGCGCTCCGTTAAATGTATTGCATGTCTATTCAAACTTTTTGATAAGGTTTTGTATATTAACAAGAATTATTTTGATCCAACTTTGGAGAGCAGGTCAACCATTAATTACAAGGTCTGTAGTTTGATCCTCGACTCCTCCTTGTCAACATGTGGATATGTCTTTGAGCAAGACACTGAGCCTAAAGCCTATTAATACAATCGATATACCGTTTTAACCTATTTAATCTGTACCCATCATAACAGGACATGACTGTCATGTAAACTGAAATATACTCTCTTTTATTTGTGGAACTGTACATGTGGTCATCATGCTTATTGTCTGGTGTCTTGTAAACCAGTATAGGCTGGGCACCAGAAAAGGTGCATGGCACTCAGATAAACAAATCAATCAATTAACCAAGTTAACAAAACACACACAAAAATACAGCATGAGTGACACTGTAATTTATACAGCAGAAAAACATTTTCTTTAATGAATAGTGTAGAAAAAAACCTTTTTTGTGCACAAAAGTGTCTTTGGCCCATCAGAAAGCTCATTAAAACACACACACATCACACACACACACACACACCACTGACCTGAAAATCAGCATTTTACCAATTGGGGATAGGGCTTTTGTCCCCGATTGCACAAGCCGTCCCCAATCAACTTGTGTGTTTGTGTCCCCAAAAGTGAGTTAAGGCATACTCACTCACACACACACACACACAAACAACAACATTGACAATATGAATGAATGAAGTGCGGTGCAAAGGTTGAATTATTCATTTGATGAAAGAAAGAAGAAATGTAAAATTAGAAAATGCAATTTCTGAAGAAATTGCGTGTGATTGCTGAAAGCTGAAATTGATTGAGTTGCATTGCTGGAAGCTGAATAGTATTGTAATTCTACCAAGGTACAACAGTCACATTTGTTCTTCAATCACTTTTACTGTTTTCCGATGATTGGCTACCAAATTGGAGTGGGCAGGGTTTTTTGGGAATAGAAGGCTCTCACTCTTCAATGCAATGACTAATTTCAACCAAAATTGGGTCACATGTGCACAGAGGCCCCTTGAGCGAGCCTATAAAATTTCATTCAATTTCGTCAGTGGGGGGAGGTGGGGTGGGTGGGTTGGGGCTACAGGAGGGTTTATGGGAATAAAAGGCTTTAACTCTTCAATGCAATGACTAATTTCAACCGAAATTGGACCAAATGTCCATCTGAGCCCTGAGTGAGCATATAAAATCTTATGCAATTTCACTACTGGGTGGCTCTACAGTTAATGCAAATTTTTGAATAACTGAATTTCTATTAACATTACAGGGCTGGTACTTGTAACATAGGTGCCCCCAGTCCATTCTCCGCATATTAACACAAAAGACTGATTGCACCACCTTGTGGCCATTTATGATGCAATTTGACTTTTGCCTTTGGCTTTCGGCCTGAGAAGGGTTTGTCTGCGGACTGCAAGACAGAGGTGTAACATGAAGGCAGGGTAACATGTAGCAGGGGGTGTAACTTGAAGTTGTCCAAATCACACAGAACCACATGAGATGTCAATACAAGATGTTGTCGGCAAGATGTCAGATTGTGTAGAGACAGCAGTAAGAATATTTTCCTGAGATAACTGTTCAAATTGAAGTGTATAAGTCATTTTTCATACAGTAGTAATATAGCATATATTGTGGCACATATGCAGACCCATGAGAAGTCAGCTGTTAAACATGGAGGTTTCAGTTTAAATAAATGTTGCAGATCTTGTGTACAAATGTACAAATTGTCCACTAATAATATTAAGCATTATATTTCCAAAGTTAATTTGTATAAAGTTTTAATTTTGAACATTGCCTTAAGAATAACGTATGTATGAGTAGTTTGTAAACCGGATTTCTCTTTGTTTGTAGGACAGCACATAAAATGTGGATGTGTCAAAAGCCACCATTATTGCTGCTGCTATTGTGCAAGGATTATAACCTGGCAAAATTTATTTTTGAGCCATGTGCAGAAATGTGGGTTAGCTGACCCATCAACAGGTCCCTGTGCCTCTGCACCTACCGGCGCCTCTTTAGCTACCACTGTCTCTGCAGCCTCCAGCGTCTCTGCACCCTCCAATGTCTCTGCACCCTCCAGCATCTCTGCAGTGTCCAATGTCTCTGCAGCCTCTGGTGTCTCTGCAGCCTCCAACATCTCTGCACCTCCAGTGTCGCTGTACCCTCCAGCCTCTCTGCAGCCTCCAGCACCTCTGCAGCCTTAAGCATCTCTGCAACATCCAGTGTCTCTGCAGCCTCCAGCAACTCTGCAGCCTCCAACATCTCTGCACCTCCAATGTCTCTGTACCTTCCAGTGTCTCTGCACGCTCCAGCCTCTCTGCAGCCTCCAGCACCTCTGCAGCCTCAAGCGTCTCTGCAACATCCAGTGTCTCTGCAGCCTCCAGCGTCTCTGCAGCCTCCAGGGTTTCTGCATCCACCATCATCTCTTCACGCTCCATCGTCTCTGCACCCTCCAGCAACTTTGCACCCTCTATCATGTCTTCACGCTCCAGTGTCTCTGCAGCCTCAAGCGTCTCTGCAGCCTCCATTGTCTCTGCAGCCTCCATCGTCTCTGCAGCCTCTAGTGTCTCTGCACCCTCCATCATCTCTGCAGCCTCCAACGCCTCTGCACCCTCCATCGCCTCTGCATGCTCCAGTGTCCAGTGCTTGACAGCCCGCAGGACAACAACTTCCTATCCAACAGTCATTACACTGTCTACCAGTGATGACACACCTGGCTGAATATCTTGTGTCTTGAATATATGAATTACAGGAAAATGTGTACAAAATGATGCACAAGAAATCTGTTTTTCTATTTGATGTAATGCAGCAGCCATAAAACAATGGCATCTTGGCTTTGAATATTTCACTATAATACACTTAACATCACACATGAAATCTAATATTGTAGGAGCATCAGTGGGTACATTTTTCCTTAAAGAGGTATCTAAGCTGAGTAACCTGGAAATTGTTTGTATCTGATATAAATGACAGCATTATCAACATGATGTAGCTTCAATGAAATGCTGCAACTAGCAAGACACAGAATGTGACCTTTTTTATACAACAGAATATGTTGCATTTTCATACAGTATGACGGAATATTTAGCTGATTTCTACAGCAACTCAACTCTCGCAAGATTTCAGAGCGAGACTTGGTTACACACAATAACAGACCGGACACTTACAATACCAATCTGAGCCTGTCAGTAGCAAAAACAAGCACTTTTAGTGGATGTATATTGATGGTGCACTACTGCCCCAAAGGATTACATTGCAGCCCTTTTATTGGCTGCCTGCAGCGCTCTCGCTAAATACTGGACCAGTTTCAAAAATTGTTGATTTCATTCTGCTCTCTGAAGCCAGTTAGTTACATTTGCCTCGTTGACAGTCATTTACATGTACTTTGACTAATTACCCTTCTGAGCTTGTCTGCAAAATGTTGACAACATAGCAGCGAGAGCATGATTGTCATACATTTTAAATATTGCCAATACTAACAATGACAAATTGTACACTCATTCATTACATACTCTGCGGTGGAGGAACTCAATGCACACTGCTCTGCACAGTTTTGCCTTTCTCCTTTTGCAACTGCTGAGAAGAATTTTAGTTTTACAGACACCTCAACTCACCAGTACTCTATGTGGTGAAACGACATACAGCAACATTTTGATTAAAAAAAAAAAAGAAGCTAGATTTACATTGATCAATCATGCACTTATCACATCTCTTTTAAGCAGCTGGTGAGATGGACACAACTGTTTCCCTTTGTTTAATGATTTGATGAATAATTGCCACCACCGCACATAAATCGAGTAAAAAAATATTATTAAACGTATCAGTTTAGTGTGTTGATAAACTATCATTTGCAAAAATCTTTTTTTTAATCACAAGTTGTTTTGATCTGTCAAAATGGGAGATCTAAAGGATGTTAGAGGCTGAGTCAGTCTGTAAAAAGCAAAGCAAATTTCACCTAAAACAAAGATAAATCTGAAACTTTTTGACCTACATAAACATTTTTTACATCAAATTATGTTGTGATTCTCCTCTCTGACATATTCAAAAATCATATAATCATATACAATACATTCCACGTTTTGCCAAGTCCTTGTGATTCTAACAATAAAAGAATCTCGCTCTGTAGGCTTATAGTTCTGGAGAAAATGGACATTATGTGGAAAAATGCTCCATTTGGGCTCAAACTACATTGTATCTTTATTTTCAAGGTACTTGAAGTTATCCCAGCAAGAATATAGCCTGCTTGGTAAGTTGGTGCTCGGCATATGGGAGCTGCTGGCTTGAGTCTTCATTGGTCTGTTGATTTTATTTTTTCTGATTTGTCTGTTCTGGGCTACTGTAGAAACATGGTGGTGCAACATGGCGGGCACTGTGGGAGAGGACCCTCTTCCTTGTGTCTTTTCCTTGCATCTTAGTCCCTCCCGCCATGCGAGGAGAGAGGACATGAGGAAATATATTTTTAGAGACATGAGACGTCATGTGTGTCATGTGAAGCAGCGTCCGTTTCTGATGATGGCGGCAATTGATCACAGCTGGATCAGCTGTCAGTCAGCTTTAACAGCTGTAGTGACTTCTGATGGAGGTCTGCACACATGTGCACTGTGCTAATACTAATAAAGGTGCACAGTTATCACTGCCAGCAGCTGTTTTCTCCCTGCAGCCTGTTACCTGTTCAACAAACACCTGCACATGAATAAAAACCTGCATTCAGTATTTATATTGTGTACTGTGTCCCACTCAGACACACATGAACCATTTCTACTGACAGAATGTGTTTGTATTATTTATTCATTATTTGCCTCTGTATTTATTGATATTCTAATTCTGAATTAATTGTTTAACAACCCAGAATATGATTAGGGTGTCTTTTGAACACTGGAAATTATTTATTAGGGTAAATGTTTCAGGAAAAATTTAAATTATGTAACTTATATCAAACCTGATGCTCATGAATAAAAGTTAATGGGGGAAAAATCTTTCTAATAAATGATGAAAGTTGTTCATGGTTCTTTTGTGGATCAGATTAACAAGTAACGGATGTTTAACTAGATGGTGAATTGGAAAACAAAGAAAATATAAAACTCGGGAGTGATACACTTGAGTTTAATGTGTAATCTGTCTCCACTCAGTGTGATGTTGTGATGTATCAGATCAGTCCGATCAGCTGCAGCATCCAGTCAATAACTGATATTGAAAAGACTTCCGTGAAGGCTGCTGTCGTGCATCCTTCTTGATCCTCAGAAATAAGAGTTTTGAAATGGCCTTCAAAATGGCAGACCAGAACGACTTCTGGTTCCACCAAGGAGCGAGGAAAGATGAAATAAGAGACTTGAGATGCACCCCCTATGTAGATATAAGGGGCTCATTCTAAGCTAACGAAAACACAACAATTCTTAGTTTTAAGTGATTATACACTAATGAAAACATATGGAGCCCCCTAAATATTACACACTGGTCCTTTAACTTTTCAATCATCCTCTATGATGGTTATTAACACAACGGGTGTAATTCTCCCTCCGACCACAGCGTTGACTGCAATGGCGGAGTGGCGCTGTTCGTATTTCCGCTCGTTCTATGCGGAGTGAAGACCGCAGAAGCAGCGACTCAATGGCTATTCGTTGAAAATTTTGACCAAACTATGAGATATTCCTGTGTTTTTGTTTGAATGAAACTCGCAAAACTTTCAGACTGTGTTAGTCTAAAAGACTTTTTAAAGTGTTAGTTATATAAATGACTGACTTTAGGAATTCTGCACGTTGTTGTCTGAGCTGTCAGAAAATGATCCGGAATCTTTCCAGACTGATACTGACACAAGACAGAAGAGTTACGTTAGCTTGTTTTTTTTTTTTTTTAGTACACATGCACACTTAGATTTCCCAGTTATTGACCTTCTATCATGAAATGTATTATTTTAATTCAGTTTCTTTCTTGCTTACACCTACCCCCCTAAATCTGTCTTCTGTGTTTTGATAACAGGCTGCAGGTTCAGTAAATCCAGATTTCTTTAGTTCTGCCTTTCACTGCTTTAAATCAGTGCCGTTCAGGTCCATTCAGCTGCAGAAGAACTATGAGGCAGGATGTGGAGCAGCAAGACTGATTGATATGTTTGTGAATGTATTAATGTATTTTATAACTTTGCTTATATGTCTTCTTGGTAAAAGCTGAGTCACAAACTGTTGCTGCAGCTGGAGCTACAGAAACAGCAGATAACCTGCTCAGCCTTCTTCTTGTCATCACCTCTGACCCTCAGCAGTGGCCTTCACCCGGGCCTCTAATCCTGCAGGTCTGGTGGCTCCAGGATGAGGATACCACAGTTTCAGCATCATGCTTTCTCCAAAGCTGATCTGTAGAGTGCTGGTAATCTCACTGTCTTGTGCATATTTTCTTTACAGTCACCAGAGACCCCGCCTGATCTGAACAGAAGGATTCTCTGTGATAACAGCAGATGGATGCATCTATAACTCTGTGACATCATCAGGAGATCTGGATCAATGGACCTGCTTCTGCTTGTCAAGTAAATATGCACTTTATTTGTTGATTTCATAGTGCAATTTTATTTTGTGTAAAAGTTGCTATTACTTAAATAATGTTTATTTTGCTTGTCTGCTTTTCTAAATTTAACCCGGTAGAAGCTCCTATGCCTCCTTGAATTGGTCTCATCTTCATGTCAGAGCAGTCCTACATTTTACAGAACATAATTTTACTGTGTGAGTGTTTGAAACATTGCAAATGATCTGAAAAAGACTAAATTGGACAATTTTTTCATTAAAATCTTTCTGTTGTTACTGTTATCAAAATTACATTTACACAGAACATTGTGATGGTAAATTAAAATAAATCAATAGCTACGGGAGTAAATATTTACTCCCATCGTCAGATACTCACAGGTGTCCCCCATCCATCCGCTCTACATATAAACAAGAGGGACTGATTGCACCACCTTGTGGTTGTTTATGGCACGCTGTGACTTCTGACTCATCTTGGTCTTTCAGCCTGTGATCTGCCTACAGCAGCGCATGCTTTGGGGGTGGCCACGCCAGGTTGCCAGCACAACTTTTCTAGTTACAGATTACCATATTACAGATGCATAAACACGAAAGCAGTATTTTAATGTCGTAGTTGGTCGACATGGAGCTAATATTAACAGTTTTACCCTCTTTGTCAGTTTGATTTATAACAAGTGAACGTATGTTATAAATTAATAATATGTTTTGTATAAAATCTTAATAAGAAGCTAAACTATAGATTTAAAGCAGATGGCAGTGGTGTGAAGAGTGAAATATTTCCCTCTGAAATGTATCGGAGTAAAAGCAGAAACTGGCAAAAAATGGAAATATTTGAATATTTAAATTTTGTCATTCTTTTAAAAAATAAATTTAATAACAAACAACAAAACAAATAAAAAAATAACTTAAAAAACATCAATAGACTGCCATATAAACATAAAAAAACCCTGGCACCCTGATATTTTCTTCCATTCTGTTAATTAAGACGTTGCAGCCTTAACGTACGATAATCATCACAGATATGGCAAGTTTTCAAGTACCTCAAATCTGTATCTAAGTACAACACTTGAATGAACTTTGTTATCTTTCTCACCAGGTTATGGGGTTTAATTGCAGCATATTGCATCTGTAGCTTGACGTGTGTGTTTTGTTTGAGTTTCTTTGCAGGGATGTAACAACGCTTGTTGTCTTGCACACAGACTATTGTATAGTTTCTATAGCTTTATGTTTTCTCTTTTTTTCCTGTTTACACTGATGGTCATCTGCTGCCTACCAATAAGAAGTGATTATCTGTTCCTAGCCATGAATTTCTGTGAGTTTAATATGTTAATTATCTGCTGCATAGCTGATGTGCCTTAGCCTGCTGCTGTATCTCAGGTGGTTTGCTGATTTTATATCAATCTCAATAGGCGGCTAGTGCCCGGTCGTGACACACAGTATATTCCCCTCGTGGTCTGAGGTGCCTTGCGGTACAGCGAACGCATCCCGGCCCACACATAATGATTTTTATTATTGTTCTTTGTGACCTGGCTGACTGAATGTGGCTCATTGTTTAAAATGATTAGATGATAAATGTTTGTCATATAACTGGAACAGTCTCAGTTCACTGTAGACTGCAGACTTAGGGGACATAAGGTGGAGTGATATCCATCATTGTTGACATTTAGGCCAGCACCATACCTCTTAGATGTCCCTCCTGTACCCAGAGGATGCCACATACAGCACCGCTAGCTCTGAATGAACAGTGTCATTGGATAGTGCTCTGAAGGTTGCAGTGAGACATGCAGCTGTGCGCATTAGTGCATGTGCATGCATACGGTCTGTTTATGCGTGCATGTTGCGAAGGCTGAAGGTTGAAAGACGATTGATGTGTTATGACAGCTACCTCTTCCTCTCATATACAGTGAGAACACCTCTGCCTCCTGCCTGACCGGATTGTCTTTTCTTCCTATGTCCGAGTCACACGCTTTCATTGACATTCTCTCTCAGCCTCCCCCCAATAACCTCAGGTGGCCAGTTTCCACTGAAGCGAGGGCAGATCTATTGTGCCACAGAATGTACTGAAGGGTTTCTGGGTCGATGAGCTCGTACAGGACAACCAGGACAAACTGGGATTTTCTTAACTCCTTAAGGACAACCATAATTTTCTTTAGGGTCATGCATATAAAACTTGTAAAATAATAATCTAAAAAAGAACAGGAAGTCATTTTTGATTCTCATAATTGACTCTGCACCATGTTCAGTTCCAGAGCCAACAATAAAACAGCAGATGTCACTTTATTAGAAAACAGTGGCAGAGTGTGCTCATCAACTCCACAGAGTTACTTACTCAGCAAGTTGTAGCTCTGCAATAAGCTGCTTCCTTCTTGGGACCAACAAGGCAGCCAATATACAGCGTAAAAGCCCTGAGGCGAAACATCTCATCAGCCTTACCTAATCTCCTATACCGCTTTCTTAAACAATGTATCAGACAATAATATGGTAATCTGTTTCACAAATGATGCAGATCGTAGCAATTATCACAATATGACAACTACAGTGTCCTTGGGCTGATCCTCTATGGCCTAATAGAGGTACCATTAAACAAACGAGCATAATGCATTATGTTTGTTTGTTTAACAGTACACAACATGAAATACAGTCACACAGCAGCGGTATATAAGGAGAAATCGAACATAGGACACTTGTATATATATTACCTGTCAAGTGCATATGTGTGGTGTGAGGTACTCCATGTCAACATATATCACATGAAATGGACCAATGAAAATGCCACCGCGGGATGTAAATAGTGGAAGCTTTTTGTTCTTGTTAGCAGCCTGCTTATGTTGTTAATCATAGCTTATTATAGAGAAATTTTATATTGTTGTATTGTTCTTGCCAATTGTCCATTGGACACTAGAGGAAGGAGGCACGGGCTCATCCTGCCCATCAAATCCTTCAATTGGTACACCTTTTGTGGGCTGTGTATCCTTTGAAGGATGTATTTTAAACGGTTAACAAGGCCGCTCCAAGTCAACCGTAATGAGGCTGAGTCCCATATTGCAGCAAGTGTGCACGAGTGCTACGGTAGGATAATATGAATACCTTTATTTTACATATTTAATGGGTTGATGAACAGATACTTGGTTGCAGATGTAATTGCAGTCAATAATTAATTGCCTGTATGATTCCTTCAGATCATACTCTGTATTTAAATTATAGTAGCCTTCAATTCTACATCATTCGGGTTATGAAATTTCAATGGGTTTTGGTGCCATAGAGACTATAAACTGCTATAAGATCTAGTCATGTAATTAAGGTACTGATCAGCAAAACTATCAGCCCCCTGCAGACATTTCATTCATGTGCTACAGTTGGAATTGCCACTTTAAAACTAATGTAATGTTCCAATCTCAATATGGGATCATTTGCTATAAATAGTACCAAACCCCTACTTGGCAATATACTTCTCACCATTTGTGTAGTTATTGATGGTAAACAGTAAATCTGCACGACCTTGTATTTTCCTGTGTATTTGTTTTATAAAGATTAATCCATGGTTGTTGTTGTGTATAATTGTCCAGAGATGGATGTTTTTTTTTGTGTGCAAATACACTTGAATTTTATGTATTTTTGCTAAATATGATCACATTTTGGTGACCTAGGGTGCACTTGCGAAAGACTTGTAAACTTACATCAGTTTTACTTTAACTTGATATGAGAAATAATGTGCTGTTTCGTGGTTTCGTCGTCTTGTTTGTAGATCGGGTGGACAGGCGCGAGCTGAAAGGCGGATGTATCCTCCCCATGAGCCTGTGAACCAGCTGGACATGACGGACAGGCCGGTGTGTTGTGTAAGTCAAGTGCAGCCTCAGCATACATTATTCATGGCTCTCATCATGAAGAGGCGCTCTTTTATCTCTCCATCTCCTGCCATTTCACTTCCTCTTCTCTCTTGTTCCCCCTCTTACAGTACTTTCTTATTTCATCAGCACCCATTATCCACTACAGCAAACTTTACAAAGAGTAGCCTCTCTCCATTTGGCAGCAGTGCACCGAATCTTATTCTCATCCACAATTACTGATAGTTTACAACTGCCTCACTATTTGTTCTTGATTTTAATGCATCTGTTTGCTTTTTTTAGCCACTTGTTGCTCATTTTTTGTCCTTTATCCTCCATCAGATACAATATTGTGCTTCATTAATTTCAGTGCGGATTTTTTTCCCCCCTGCATTGTGCTTTCAAGGTCATTCTTGAAAAGCTGACATAACGTTGGACTCTGCCCTAGTTCTGGGCTGTGATGACTGGAGGTGATAGTTGCCGGGATTCAGAAGAGTAATAATTTATGCTTGCAAACAAACATCCAGCAGGGCAGAGCCACAGGCCACACTGATGCTGAAGTTGCCCTCCCGTGGCGTCCTTGTCATTCTCACCTGCCACTGCACTCCGGTTGCCATGCCAATCCACTACAAGCTCGCCTTGGGCCCAACACAGCTTCATCATTAGCTGCTGTTGTCACTTGGGGATATTTCAAGTGTTCACTCTTCTCTCTCCCTTCCACTCACTCTTTCTCGCATCACCAGCATCACCCTCCCCCCTCATCCTCCCCCATTCCTGGTACAGTAGATGCTTCAAGCATTTCTCCACCCGCCCCCCTGCTAGCTCAGCTGCTGAGCCCCACGCAGGACCATGTCCCTGGACTCCCCTTTATTACCATATCATGAGATGCGCCTAAGGCATGTAGCAATGCAGCGTGCCGCCTGTGTCTTTAAGAGAGAGAGAGAGTATAATGTGTAATGGGGGGGAAATAAGGCATGGAGCGAGCAAGTGAGAGAGAGTGGGAGAGGGTGTGTGAATTTATCACGGGCAAAAATTTTGCGCTTCATTCTTAGCTGTGTGCTGAGCATCCCTGCACCGGCATGCTCAGTCTCCCAAGGCTCATACTGCTGAAGAGTACGCCCCTCACTCTCTCTCTCCCTCTCAGGCTCTCCCACCCGACCTCTCCCTCTCCATCACACACGCATACACACACACACTCACACACGCACGTGCTCGCAGTCACACACGCGCAGTGCTGTCAGGAGCGCCGCTGCTGGATCACAGCCATCTCGCGCAGGAGGTTCCAGAGGAGGGAAGAGAAAGCCAAAGCGAGAGCGAGACAAAGGGAAGGAGGACGGTAGAAGGAGCGGAGCGAATAGGAGCGCGGGGAACCGGCACAAGGAAGGAGAGACCTAGCGCTTTGTGAAGAACAGAAAGCGAGGGACAGGAGGAGGGAGGAGGAGAGAGGAAAAAAAGAGGAGGGGGAACAGGAAACGCGATCACTTTCAGCTGCAGCGGTCCGTGTCGCAGCATGGGCAATGCACCATCCCAAGGCATGTCAACCCTATCTCCATGCATACTTGTGTAGCAGGTATTTTTTTGATTCTGTGTGTTGTGCTGTCCAACCGGCTGGCTGTCCTCCTGTCACATCCTGTGAAAGCAGGGGATGGGGGTTGGGCTGAGGGCTCACGGAGAGAAGCATCACTTGAGGAGAGTGATGCTGTAAGGTAGCATCAGTTAATGAGTAGTAGGTTAGGAGTGAGGCACCTAGGGAGAGGCTCGCAGGGATGTTGAATATGAGGATGTGAGGGCAGAGGTGCTGGAAACACTGGGTGGAGGCACCATGTGTGGGAGCAGCAAGAAATGGGAGGGGGCTGGTGTAGAGCAGAAGTACCATCAGTGAAGCAGGTGGTGCTGGTGGGTGTGAGTCTGTGTGTATATGTGTGTGTGTATAAGAGAGAGGGAGGTGACTAGTGAGAGAGATTTTTGTCAGGTGTGTAGTTGAGCGCAAAGTGTGAAAAGTGTGACCGTGGTTGTGTGTGTACGTGTGTGTGTGTGTGTGTGTGTGTTGGAGTGGTGGTTGCAACTGCCGCTGTCAACCACATGGAAGACCTCTGGGAAGTGAAGCGCTTCAAGGGGTGTGTGTGAGTGCGAAAGACGAATGGATGGAGAAGAAACAAAGCAGAATAAGACAAATAACAAACAAAAAATCGGTGGATGTAATGATAGCTTAATGAAGGCACTAGGCAGCTTTGCCTAGAGAGAATGGGGGATGGTACTGTAAATGGATGAACGGGTGGGTCAATCCCTTCATGTGATGCTCTCTCTATTCCCTTTTGGCCACTATCTCTTTTTCTTCTCCCTCTTTCAATCTTTTTATCTGTCTTTTCATCTCTTTATGTCACACACGGGGTGAAATAGCTGTTAGGAGCTTTACAGCCTGAACATGCTGTGCTTGAATATTAACTGAAGGTCTCATTGATTCCTGGTTGGAGGCAGGCATATGTCTAGATACTCTACATGCAGTATATTCTGTGCATTTGCATTTGTGTCCGTGTTTGACCACCTGTGTTTCAAGGAGAAGGGCGTGTGGGGAAATGTAGAGACCAATGATAAAGAAAGAGTGGAAAGGATGTGTGGAAAGGGTGTGTGCGTGTGTGTGGGGAGGGGGGTTAAAATAAGGAAGAATTGAGGGAAAAAGATCACATGGCATGTAGAAACAATCCTGGGATGGAAAAGCTTCTCTGACAGGCAACAAAGGGAGTACATCCAGTATGAAGATGCAAAGAAATAAAGCAAAGAGAAAAGGGGAAAGGCATAAACGCTCACTTCTCTGAGAGACAGGCAGCACAGCACAGCTCGGGGAATTCATCCACCTTCATTTCCCTCCCTAACTCTTCATTCTCTCTCACCTCTTTCTCCCTATTTTCTTCCTCCCCTCCTCTTCATCCCGTGCTTGCCTATCACCCAGGGACGGTCTGGTTAGCTAGTGGAGAGCCAGAGACCGAGAAAAAGGATATGAAAGACGGGGAAAGAATGAAAGGAAGTTTGAAAGAACAAAAGACAAAAAAAGGGTTGGCACGTAGATGGACAGGTAAGTTGCGATGCCAGGTTCTTTCGGTGGCAAAGTAACAACGTAATTCTCTTTAACAGTGTCTAAATAAGGTCATTACTTCAAATGATTGCAAGGGCCCAACAGTGGAATAGCAAACAGCTCTTTGAACCCGTTTGCTTGTGAGCTTCTTCTGCACTGGTGTAGAATATTGATGCTGTCAACTTGTGTGGTCAGTTTCTTTGCTGCTGTGCTTTGCTTTTTTTGCAGATGACCTTTTGAAAGGTTCCTTGCTCTAGTGAGGGTTCATTTCTCCAAGTTAATATTTGAATTCGCTTGTCAGACACTCTTATCAGTCTCTTTTAATGCAGGGGAAATCACTCAGGTCAGGCTCAGGTGAAGGCAGATTTAAGTGTCATGAGACCTTTTGCGCCGGACAGAGGTCTGAGTGTGTATTGGATTTTTTTTTTTTTTTTGCGTTATCACTTTAAAGCTTGTCCTTGGACTTCTGTCTGCAGTCAGTATCTATCGTAGAGGGACTGACATGGATTAGGCTGAATACTGAGCCATGGGTGTCTTTTTATGTTAAAACAGAGAATAGATTCGGCTGAATGTGTTTGAGCAATTACATTATTTTTCATAGAGGCACAACAGTTTGAATGGTGCTGTTTTGTTTTGAACAATAATTGAATAATTTGCCGAAACAAAAGATTTCCAGCTGTATAGATCTGCAGTATTCAGAAATATCATTGCTGTCGGTGGCAATTAAAGGCACTAATTTAACCTAATGCGGCCACAAACAATGCTAATGGTTGGGATGTGCATTCAAGCCAACTGTGAGCCAACAATTTGTCAGATCAGGCTTAGCTTTACCGAGCTTGCCAGTAAACAAATATGGCATTCACATTTGGTAATCACAATTTAACCACTGCCCATCATGGCAAATAGAAACACCAATATAAGCCCATTAGAGTTGTTCCAGTTCACACAGCTAGACTAAACCGTAAAGAATAGATTAAGCGGAGTCAAGCATTAAGCCCAGTATTAGCCTGCTGGAGAGCTAATGCTTATCATAATGTTGCCATTGTGCAGAGACGGCAGATCCTGGTAGCTTTTTGCTTTCATGTTATACCTAGTATGTTCAGCTTAGGTTTATGTCAACACGCATGTCTGTCTATCTGCTGATCCTCTCTAGTGAGGCAAAGCCAGAGTTGTGTCTTAGAGCGGCCTGCAGTGACTGAGATGCTGTTATACGGCATACTGAAGTGATGATACACTATATAAAAGGAGAATGTGAGCCAAGACGTGAACATGGCATGGTTGATGATGACATATGATGAGAACTGTATGTGATGAAGGAGGGGATGTATTTGTATGGTAACATGCTGGATATAAACCAAATCCAATACCATCTGGACTTGGATGAAAGTGTGAGGTAATGTGTAGAGCATTAGACTCTTGGTCGACTGGTCTAATTGACATGCTCTCGTCCGACCAAATTCTCATTGGTCGAATAATCGATGTGTTACTTTCATTAAGAGAAAAGTACATCAGTAGCCTTCCAGGATTAATCCATTATTTCCTGCAGCGTGAGGGACAGACTAAGGGACCCAACCTAATGGAGACTTCTAGGTCTAACTGTACTCAATGTTTACTGAGCGTACTAAACATTTACTGAATCAGTGTTTCTCCTAAAATTATAACAACGAGAACCCCTGCCAGGCCAAAGAAATATTTTTTAATGCCAAAAGTAACGCCAAATGTCCATTCACCCAAATCAATACCGTTTGGGAGCCTCCATACAGTGCTGCTCGGATACGTGAGTCAACCTCTGTGCTGTTGCCTGGGAAACTCTTGGTGGTGTAGCTCCGTTAAGGAATAGGACACTGCGAAATATGTGTGCGTAGCAGTTGGGAAACAGTGAATGGCAGAAAAGTGATGGTGAACGCAGCAGAGGAAAAGGTTAGCAGTAAGTCGTCAGTCTGGCAGTAAATGTACAGTACAGAATACAGCGGGTTGCCACCCATTGTTGAATTTCTTCAAATTTGGCACAAACGTCCACTCGGACTCATGGATAAACTGATTAGGTTGTCAAAGGTCAAGGTCACTGTAACCTCACATCCATCCCATTCTCGTGAATGCGATATCTCAGGAACACCTGTAGGGAATTTCATTACATCTGACACAAACGTCCACTTGGACTCAAGGATGAACTGATTAGAATTTGGTGGTCAAAGGTCAAGGTCACTGTGACCTCACTAAACACGTTTTTATGCCTCCGACAACAGCCGTGGCCAAAGACATTATGTTTCCGGGTTGTCCATCCCATTCTCGTAAATACGATATCTCAGGAACACCTTGAGAGAATTTCTCAAATTTGGCACAAACGTCCACTTGGACTCAAGGATGAACTGATTAGAATTTGGTGGTCAAAGGTCAAGGTTACTGTGACGTCACAAAACATGTTTTTGGCCATAACTCAAGAATACAACTTTGCGGTCTATCAGAATAAGCTTTATCGGCCAAACATGTGAACACATACATGGAAAATACACTTCACACATTTTATTAAATTCCTTCAAAATCTTCACCACAAATAGGCGATTATATGAGTCTGGACAGACATGGATGTAAACTGCAACTCAACTGGTTGGCAGAGACATACAACCTCGAGACAATATTTCAAGTTTTCTTTAATTTGTTAAAATCCAGTGACAGAAAATGTGGTGTACTTTGTCTTCATAGTGGTGCAGACATATTGGCAACATGACGACACACTCTGTGCAGCCGAGTGGATATACTGTAGGAGTATGAATGTGGGAGGATGAACCTTTGTAAACTTTCCTGAGTGATTTCTCTCATATTTCTTTCTGACATCGATAAATTCCCATATACATCATAATAATTAGTACCAAACTGATGTAAGCTTCATGATTACATTTGGTAAGGGAAAGAAGCAGATAATTGTTTTTGTGAAAGTATAATAAATCTTTTTTTTTAAGGCAGCTGGGCTCTGTTGGTCTGTTTACCATCCTTTCATTTCAGAGGACAATACTGCAAGCAATAGACAGCTGGACTGCACTGAGTCATGACATCATGTGCCTGTCAGATATTTATCTAGCATGCAAGGACACAACCTCGAATGAACCACATTATATCCTTGAGTATTTGGTAGAAATGTTTGTTCATCACCAAATCCACAATTGCTCTAAGCTTTAAAGCATCTGTCACTGACAGCATCATGCAGTCGTGTGTATATCTCAGTATGTTTGTGGAGTCATTGTTTTGTAGTTATGCACCTGCTTATTCCCTAGGTCTGTGCCACACAAAGCTCCATGAATGCTGCCTTGTGATTGGCTGATGATGATGCAATGTTTTATGGCAGCGAAGCTGCATGTTTTGAGGGCATTTCTGAAGTAATTGACCCTGCTGGGAATAGTGTTGCTGGAGTTGTACTGATGTGAAAGTAAATCAGCTAAACAAAATATTAACATGATGTAGAGACTCCGCGCATTTTGGGTCACAACCTCTTCTGCATAAATGACGTTGAGCACATAATCATGGTGTGATGGGAAATTGCCAGACTTCTCTGTCCAAACCAGCAAGCTGTTCCTTATGTTACGTTTGCTTCATACAGCGTCCTTGTCACAGCAGGTCATAAATGCACCAGGGCCTGAGATCATGTATGTGCCCCCACATGCATGTGTGCAAATGTGCACTTTGCATTTGTGTACGGCAGAGGGGTAATGATATACATGCAGCAGTTGAGCATTGTAGGAGGAAATTGATTGAGGCATGTGTCAATGGAATATATTGTTCTATGAAAAATTGATCATTACAGAGCTTGGACTATCTTCACATCCCATGCGTGAGTCTTTGCATTTTCCCAGATTCCACGTTCTTGTCAGGATTCCTTAATGTGAACTGACGCCGTATGTCAAAAATCAGACTCTCTGTGAATGGTTTGTGCTTTTTACTCCTGAGGTTTGTGGCTTATATGATGAATCTCTCCATAGTTGCAGTGGTGAGCACTGTAGTAAGCTCTCAAGTTCATTAATGATTCAAGAGTTTAAATATTACATGCATTTTTCAAATCTCCTTGTTTCCATGCCACAATAATGTGTGGGGCAGAGTTTAATATCTGTGCACAATGATGGGACAGATAAGTATTAGCTGTTCATGCAAATTCTTGTTTTTTTTTTTTATAAAAAAAAGATAAGTGTCCAAGTTATGGTAAAATCACAGTATTTTAGCCTCTGTAGAATGGAAATAAAACATCTCCAGTTTCATTTAATTTTGACCTTTTCAGAGGAAAATATAACAAAGTAAAGAAAACAGAAAAAGAGAGATATTGACAGGTTACTGTTGCTAAGCAGTCTGTGACCTTCTGTTCTCTGAAAGCCCTCTGGTTGCTCTGTTAAATGTTATTGTGAAGTTATTTGTCCCACTTATCTACCTAAAAATATTAAGTCAAACATGTTGTGCTCGAATAAATTATTTAGTAGTAAATTACTGTAATTAAGGAAATAAACATCACTTTTATTAAGTAATATTTAAAAATTTCGCCTACCTGATGACAAGATCTGTTTGTTCTGGCCACATGTAGACTATTTCACCTTTAGGAATAGATTGGGTGGATGCAGTTAAAAATGTAAGAGACAGATGGAATAAAATGGGTAACTTGAGTGAAGCTGTATTACTACAACTCCTAGTCAGCCTTCTCTTAAACATCTGTAGTAGCTGCAGCTGGTTGGTTAGAATCCCAAAAAAAGAGCAGAAGATGAAAACAAACTTAAACCACAGCAGCTTGTACAACACGATCCTGAAGTGATTTCACTGCGGGTCCAACAGTCCAATATTTACTTCATTGTCCTTTAAATTTTTCCCCCCACTCACAAAGCTCTAGTCGGTCCGCCGCGATGTGTGCTTCATGAAAGCTCCAGCCTCTGAGTCATAAAAACAACTTGTCGTATATTCAGGTGTTCTGTAGTGAGACATAACAAAATGGACCCTAAATCAAAAGTAGCTTTGTGACGACTATTTTAGAGACCCGAGTGGTGCAGAGCTACTTTGTGCTGCAGGAAAGGAAAGAAAGAAGAGGAAGAAGATCCACATTTAGAAGCGGGGTTGTGATGTTCTTGGCAAAATGTAATGTGTGACACAAAAGTTAAGACTACAGATAATGAGAGTACCATGTCATTGCATATAAGGGATGCAAAATTCTGTTCCCTTTTGGCCACTATCTCTTTTTTATCCCTCTTTTTTTATCTTTCTCTTAATCTCTTTATTTCACACACTCTGGGCGAAATACCAGTCGTGAGCTTTGCAGCCTGAACATGCTGTGCTTGAATATTAACTGAAGGTCTCTGCGATTCCTGGTGAGAGGCAGGAATACGTCTAGATATGTAAACACTGTATTTCTACATGCAGCGTATTCTGTGCATTTGCATTTGTGTCCGTGCGTGACACGTGTTTCAAGGAGAAGGGGGGTGTGGGGAAATGTAGAGACCGATGGATAAGGAAAGAGTGTGTGTTTGTGTGTGTGTGTGTGTGTGTGTGTGGAGGGTTGAGGGAAATAGATCTCATGGCATGTTGAATCACTCCTGGGATGGAAAAGCTTCTCTGACAGACAACAAAGGGAACACATCCAGTACGAAGAAGGGAAAGGGATTAATGTTCATTTTTCAGAGAGAAGGGCAACACCGCACAGCTCGGGGGATTCATCCACCTTCATTTCCCTCTCTAACTCTTCATTCTCTCTCACCTCTTTCTCCCTAATTTCTTCCTCCCCTCCTCTTCATCGCATGCTTGCCTATCACCTAGGGACAGTCTGGTTAGCTAGTGGGGAGCCAGAGACTGAGAAAGAGGATATGAAAGACGGAAGTTTGAAAGAACAAAAGACAAAAAAAAAGTGTTGGCACGTAGACGGACCGGTAAGTTGCGATGCCAAGTTCTAGCGGTGGCAGGGCAGCAATATAACTCTCTTTAACAATGCTGAGTGTCTAAATAAGGTCATTACTTCCACTACTTTTCCGTTTGTTGGCTATTTCACAGTTTATTAGTCGGTTGAAATGTACCCTTCCAGTAATTACATTACTTCCTGACAGTATCTGAAGGCAGCATCTGCTTTGCTGCTTTAGTGACAGTTGGTACAGTGCAATCAATTTGTGAGAATTTAGAAGATAATGAGATAAATATTCAAATTTAGTAGGCAGAAGGCAATCGTTTGGCTTCAGATCTCAACTTTTTTTTTTTTTTTGCAGCGTTTAATGGTCACTTCTTGCCTTTTTTTTTTTTTTTGGATCTTTGAAAAGCTTTTCTGTTCTGCAGAAATATGAAGTGAAGCTGCTCAGACTACAGACTTCACCATGTGAGTGTTCACATAGATGACTGACTGGATGTGTGCTGTAGTCAGTGTTTTCAAGATGGTGACATCTTACTCATTAATGTTCATCCGGTTTAGTTCTGCAGAATTTAGGCATCGTTATAAAATCAGCCTGTGGCGATTTTAAAATCATTGGATAGTGTGTGCCTGTGTGTATGTGTGTATGTGAATTTTTAGGTTTGTACTCAGATATTTCAAACCTTTATTCACTGGATAAACCTCCTGATTTAGTCCTGCTGTATAGAACGGAGGCTCTTGACACTCTTACACACTTTTAGCCATTTTGCTGAGAATCTATATTTCTCTTGAATAGTTTTAACTGTCAATTCAATACTTTTGCTTCATCCACTTTTTTGCATGTTGCGATTTTTTCTTTGCAGCCATGTCACAGTCAAACAACCATCTGTTTATTATTTACTACAAGTAAGCCTTCAAGTTAAGAGATGTCTTCTCTGTCAGATTGGAGACGGGCTGTGAAGTCAGTCAGACAATCATTTGCCCTCTCTGGTGTTTTCATATCCACTCGCAGACAGACGCACATCACCCCAGTAAAGACTGGAACGTCAAATACGATATCAGGGCGATATTAAGGTTTTTGTACGTATAAAAGTATTAACTTTTTATATTTCTCTCTTTGTAGGCCTCAATCTAGAAATAAAAGACTACTGCAGGTGGAAAAATAAGTTGACATGTGAACCTTTTGACAAGATTTATGCACCAAGATGCTACTTTGTTTATGTAATATTAAGAGAACATTTATATCTGCAGAACCAAATCTCTTGTTGTGTAACAGAGACGTCTTACATCCCATATGAGCCTCACCTGGTGTTTTTGCATACCTGAAATAGCAGCATGCATAGACTCTGCTTTTAATAAATTCAGTAGAAATGGGACACACATTGTCAGATTCAAATACATCTGCTTCCTCCCTGCACGAGATAGCGCTAGTCTAAACATAGGGGGATGCAGATCATATTGCAATGTTCACCTTTCCCGCAAGGTTGTGTTTTGTTACAGGGGGACGTGTTTTTGTGGTTATTATTAAACATTTAAAACCAGGTGAATGTTTAAAAGCGTTGAGAGCGAGTTGAGCTGAATCACTTACGAACATGTTACCTCCGCGTGTAGGTAAGAGCGCGCGTTTCATATTTCAGATACCTCTGGGCTAAAGACTCATTTCTGGCATCTGTGTCACATCACAAATGGTGCTGAACTGCGTTTTTCCTCTTTCAGGTTTCTCAGTCGCTTCAGTCGTTCCTTAAAACTTCCCCCAGAAGAAAGGGAGAAAGGAAGAAAAGGGGGGGGGGGGGGAGGTAGAAGAAATGAAACCGGTGGTGTTAGTGAGTTGCTAGAAGAAGCAGTAATAGTCTTCTTTCTTCTCCCTCGTCTTCTCACTCAGACCGTTTCCTCCTACGTTCTCCTCCCATCACTTCTGATTTTCATTCCCAAGATGCTCAGGCAGGAATACAAAGCAGGCAGCGTAGGCTCTGATGATTTTGGGCAGATTAGCCTCCTTCTGCTACTGACTGGATCCAAATATCCCTCATCTCATTCTGGTCCTGGTCTCAGTAGACTCCTTCACCATCTCCCTCTTTTGCCCTTCCTCTCTGCATGACACGCCTGACTCTCACTCTCACCCTCTTTCAAACTAAAAAGATGTAAACTGAAAAGAGAGAGATTTAGTATCACTTTGCAAAAATTGAAACATCATGTTTTGAACTGCCCTCGGCTACAATTTAGATTTCAATCTTTACTCCGTCCCAGTCAACATTTAAACATCCGTAACATCTACTGTCATTTATGTTTCAATCTCTTAAATCCGATTGGTGTGGCATCCAATTTAAATGCTAGTTCATTTCAACATGTGCATATCCTTGTGTGTATGTGTGTGTGTGTGTGTGCTCTGTGCTGCACTTTCTTTCAAGTCTCTGCAGTAAGAATGGCAATGCTCTGCTGAAACCTTTAGGATCACTTCTCATTTCCTTCCTCATTTTCCCCACTAGGAGCTACCCTTCTCACAAGGAAACCAATTCCCAATGTTATTGCCCGCTAATATACATGTAATGACTTGTAACCAGCTGAGAAGCAGATACCGACTTGCATTATCCAGTAGTCCAGCCGAGCCTTAGATGAAGGATTTTTTTTTTTTTTGTGTGTAACGTGATGTTGCAGAAACATTGCATTTGAAATACATGGATGAGCCCAAACCCACTGCCAGAAACTATTAGAGCATCGAGAATGAAAAGGTCAGATCTGTTTTCCCCCGAGACGGACCTGTATCCCTCCGGTTCATCCGATGCTGCGTGTGTTTTGTGTCTCCGGATCGATTAGCCGGTTGGCATCCGTCTCCTCAGTCTGGGGCATTAATGGAAAACCGGGAGCTCTAACATAGTGCATGACATTGGCATTTTTGAAACATAGCCAGCCTGCAACAGGAATAAAAGACAGGCGAGAGAGAGATATATACACTTTCTTAGATTATGAGCAGAGAAAGGTGTTAAAATGGATTGGATTTCTCACTGTGGCGAGCAGAAGGTGAGAAAGAGAAAGAGGGAGGAAAATGGCTGTGCTGAAGATGACTGGTTATTGTTTCTGGTGGTAGTGAGTCACTCATTGATCATAATTGCAGCAGCAAGGAGTTGCCTTCTAATGTTTGACCTTGTTCAATAACAGGAGCTCTATCGAGGACTGCATGCAGAGGTAATCACAAAGCCAGAGCTCAGCCTGCAGGTTATAACAAGGAGTGTGGTCGTGTTCCTTCTTTTGGGTCTGTTTTTTTGTTTATTTCTCTGTTTTATGCATTTTTTTTAGACCGCAACTAATGATTATTTTCATTAGATTGTTTTGTCAGCTATTTTTTTGATTAATCAATCCCCTGCTTAGTCTGTAAAATGTTAGAAAGTAGTGAGAGAGCCCAAGGTGACCCAAAAATATTCAATTTACAATTATATAAAACAAACAGGGAGCTAATCCTCAACATTTTTAGAAGCTGGAAGCAGCAAATATTTGATCATTGTCGTTTTCTAAATGATTTAAACCATGAATCAGTCATCAGAATTGATAGGCTAAATGATAACCTCTCAGCACTACCCTGTATATTTTAGAATTAAAGCCTAAATATATTCCGATGTCACACAGACGCGCTGAAAATCATATGTGCATACACGAACACATGCAGCTAATCATTTGCAAATCAATGCATGCACGCACACAGCTGACAGACACCTGACAAATATAAAAGCTCCTCTGTGCACCGAGCCCTACATTCCTCCCACAGTTACTAGGAAACAGGAGGCTCACAGAGCGGTTGGCTGAGGCTGTGGAGGTGTGGCGAGGCAGCAGACCGGCAGCGAGAGGGTAACGTGATTATGAGGAGGGAGGCTCCGGGGTTAAACACTGTATAAATGCTAGATGCTGAATAGATTACTGTGTCATCCAGTTTGTTGGCATCAGTACGCTGACACCCGTGCACGTGTTGCACGCTCTCTGTTTTGGTCTTAAGCTTGGTTCAGTGATGGTGAATACATATCATAGCAGCTCATACATTATCTCCTCTTCTTCCTCCGCACCTAAACTCAGCAGCCATCCAGAACGTTTACTTGTTTGTTTCTTGAAGTTTGTCCCCTAAAGACACACCTTCAGAGTGTCCGACATTGTAAATTCACGTTATCTCCGGTGTGATAAATGCGTCTACATTCCTAATGACCCCACTTACCAGATCTTTTTAGACTGATAAACAATGTGTTAACCTCATTGTGCATGCATGTTGTATCGCCCGGCCATACATCAAGCAACCCATCTTCCAGTAGGTGTTTGGAAACAAAGTGCAGGGATGGCAGAGATTGTTTTGGCACACATCCATGTGTATCTGTTTAATGCACGCTCATGTCTATTTGTGTATTCGCCTGCCTTTATTTTGTTTTTGTGTAGGTAGTTTTAGTACAAGATTTTAGTTCTATCATTTCAGTCTCTGCAGAGGGGTGGGTACGACGGTATTGCTTCCTTTCGGTTTGGCTGATGTGCTTCTGCTTGGCTGTTTGTCCAATGTTACAGCTTTCTGTCCTGTCCCCGTGCTACCTCTTGGCACACCAGGAAGCCAAAGGCCATCATGGTAAAATATCAGCTCCACCTTCTAGATGGCAGCAGGAATCCTGCATCAACGGATGCAGCGAGAAGCTTCAGGGTCTGGCAACAGGGCTCATCCAGCCCGGCCCACTCCCTCCTACTGCCAAACAGATGCTCTGGAGATGGAGGAGCGTACACAGATGGGTCGCTGCCTGTCATTCAGACCTCCATGATATTTGTTCATTGATTTGAATATTGCCAGGAATTTAATTTCTAAAAATGTGGGATGGTGTCAGAGATAAAGTCACAGTCATATGAAGATTATTGTGTTTTGCATTTATTCCCTACGAGATTGTTTCTCTGTCCATATCAGATGTCTGTTCACATTACAGCTCATTTAATCAATATCACTCATCTCTTCTTAATATTCATACCTTCGTAGGATTGTTAATGCATGGTGTGTTCCGGGGATGAGTTTGTATTTTACTGGTTTCATTAAAAGACATTCTGTTTCTCAGCTGTGGAAAATGCCAGAAAAAGGTTGCTCAAGCCACTGTGGACCTTCACTTATTGCTTTGTGTCTTTAAAACTGCACACATGCTTACTTTGTCTCTCTCTCGCCTGCGTTGTGTCAAGCGCAACACGAGAGCACATCTCCAGTGGAGAAAATCACCTATGGTTAGTGTTAGACGCGTTGCCGGGAGAAAGAATAATCACGTCTGTTGACATCAGCATATAAAAGGCACATGTGTGTTACACTGTATACAATAAATCAACAGTAACACTCTTTGACGCGCTTGCATTGTGGACATTGACGTGTTTTAAATTAAATAGAGCCCTCAGTAGATATTAGATGTGATGTGTTTAATAAATTCTGACTCCCAGCTGAGTCCAGAGAACAAATTGACAATTCCGTTGTAGCTCACTGGGTTATCATTGACCGTCCCGTTGTTTGTCACAGCACAGCGCTTGTTATAACGCAAGACAATCGATGTCAAGTATGGCGATGAAATGTCGAGGACACAAAGTTGTCGTGCCTTTGTAGTTTTGTATCTCCACTGAGCACGTGCGCTCTGACTCACACACACACACGCACATGCACACACAAACCGAGAGAGAGAGAGAGAGATGGCGAGGAGTATCTTTATTTGAAGTCGCTTCTTCCTGCATTAGTAGTCTGTTCTGGTGTGGTGTGTGTAAGCACGTTAAACACAAACAGTTGTTGCACAGCATGCAAATGGGATCTGTAGGAGAGAGGTCTCACCTTGTGCAGGCAAACAAAGAGCTTTTGTGTGTTTGCACATGTTTTTTCATTTTACTCCAATGTTAGCATAGCTTCTGTAAAAAATCTTAGCGGATATATAAATGAGGGTTTCAAGTCTCGTTATCAATTAGAGTTGATTGTTTAGTCCGTAAAATGTCAGGAAATGGTGAACAATTTTCCAGAGCCCAGGGTAATGTCTTCAGATTGTTTCCTTTTGTCAAAAAATTTAAACATGTTCAGTTTACAATGATATAAAACAGAGAAAAGTCTCCTCACAGTGGTGTAGCTGGCATTTGTGCCTGATCATTTCAGCATATACAAGTGCCAGTATACAGTGCATATTTTTGCATGAATATTTTGTATTGTGTATATTTTTTTGTGTGCGTGCCCCCAAGTGTGACAATGTGTGTGTGTGTGTGTGTGTTGGTGTGTGTCCCCCTCTTCAGCTGTTTGTGATAATGACAGCCGGCTGTGTTTGAATGATTCATAGCTGAATGCTAATGAGACATGCTGCAGATGTCTTGGAAAAGCCATGCTGTGCCCTTTAGGTGTCACTCAGCCCTCGGGGATGCCGGTCACCTGCACATCTCGCTTTTGTGGCTCCATACTAACACAAGCTTAATGGAAAACGCCAACTGACACAGCAAGTTCTTACATTTCCTATTAAGTTGGAGGCTTGATTGAACTTTTTTTTTAACTCCGTGTGCTGTGCTGTCATGGCACTTCATGACACTTGTACAATGCGTACACGATTGAAAGCAACATGAAGGCCAGATTAAAATAGATTAATCATTTCTGCAGATGTTCTACAATAGATGAGTTGTTTGGGAAGAGAGTACAACAAAAATATCAGAGAGGAAGGTCACAGGGAGGAAGAACATCAGCATTGTGCAGTGGAGGGAGGCCAAGGAGCTGTCTAATAACAATAGGAAGCTGCTTTGGCCTTCAAAAAAGGCCTCATTGCTCTCTTCTTCTCTTCATCTCCTTCTTTGCTCTCTCTCCCTTTTTTCTTGTTTTGTCTTCACGGTCGAATATACCTGATGCTGCCTGAACATAGCATGAGTCGGTATTGATTTCTCTTCCCGCTGCTCTGTTGGTGGGTGTTTGACGCAGGAGTTCAGGGACACACGGGGCTTTGTTGCGGCACTTTGTTCCCTTTTTCCACTCCGGTCCAGCCTATCCATACATCACAAAAACGCTCTATCTCTGTGTGCCGCCCACCTGACAGTTTGCCCTCTGAATGCGGCCCCACTGGCGTCACAGTCTAGAGCCCACGGGGCCTGCGTGACTTTTCAGTGAAGCAGCAGGATGCACTGAAATCTCAGCGGAGTCTTTTAAATGGTGAAGAAAATATCCTAGTGATTGATTCCAGAGCACCTTGGAAATCCATGTATATTAAACAGTTTGAAAACGTGGAAATTCGACAGACTAATGGAGTTTAAAATGGCTGTCGATAGAGTTACTTGATATGAGTTTAGAGCCAAGAGTACGTATAATGTGTTATTTATTGCTATAAACCTCTATGTTTTCACCACTGCAAGATTGAGACTTTAGGTAGCTCTGGAGGGGAGCATGAACAGTGCATATATACCCTGTGACACGTAGCAAGATGCTGATAGAGAAAATAGGTTTTCAGGGTCTTTAAGTGTGTAGTTCAATCAATGTATAGTCTAGAAAATAGTTTGGAAAATGTATATTCTCTACCCCTACTTTAGAAAAACATTGATATCAAGGGCTTCTGCTCAGCATGTGACAGTTTCATTCATACATTTTCAGCGTAAACATGCTGAAACTGTACAGTCAATCGACAGATAGACAGATCAATATCAAAATTCTGAACACTTGCTGGATCCATCCGGTCAATTATGAAGATTGAGACTGCTTTTTTTCTGTTTTGTGTGACTTCAGTAGTAAGTAGAACAGCTTCAGGTTAAGGACTAGGCGCTGCGGTCATGTGATGTGCATCTTGACCAGTAGGCTACCAGGACACACCATGAGTTCATATAATAAAACAGGACTACAAAGAAATGTTGAAATAATACGAGAATATTTGTCTTTTTTATTTGGCTCAGTATAGGAATTAATAATCTTTAAACAATTTTGTTGTGGTTTGATTCTTGAAATATGCAAATATGTTTTCTCATAACAGAGACGGTGGCATTATGGTGTGAAAACTAAGCAATCTACTTTTCAGACTTGACGGACAAATCAAGACCAGTTGTAACATGTTTTATAACCAAGGGATTATGGAGCTTGACAACATTATTGATGTTTGATGAGATTTAATCATCCTAAAATAAGATATTATAACTTTCTTGCATTTCCTCAACCTTATATGTAGCAACATTTATACCACCCGAAAATATCAACAGCTATATAGAAAACCTGTACTGGGGAGCGTTCCAGTGGTTAGGGGGTTAAGACGCCAACCACAAACTCTCTCTCTCTCTTCCTCATTTCCTGTCATCTCTCCACCGGCTGTAATAAAGGCACAAAAAATGATGGACAGATTAGTCAATAATGAAAATAATCTATTTTAAATTTCATTACACATCAGACAGTTTTCACACCGACCGGAGACTATAACAACTGGTTTTTAGCTGATTCATTCAACTGGTAAGGCCAACTCTCTCAGCATACTATTAATTTCCTTGGCTTTGCTTGAATTAATAGCACACCAGTCAACCAGCATAATGAATTCCAGGCACTGTTCAGACCCTGTAGACCACTTAAACGGAAGCTGCTGGTGTCAATTCCCACAGCTTCTGTTGTAAATCAGCGTAAGAGCAATTAAGAGATATTGGGCTGTGACACCTGTATCTCCTTTCAGCATCAAGTGTATATTACTGTCACTGGGAGTTCAAGGGTCGGCTTTTTATCCCGTCTCTTTGCCCCGGTACGGTTACACGGTCCCTGGCTCTTGTGTGCAAAGTCCTCCTCTTGGGATAGAGATGCCTGGGTCTAGTTTTGCACCTGTGCCTCATTCACAAAGAGTCACGTCTGTCTTTCACTGTCATTAACATACCCATCATATTACTCTTCCCTCTCTGACACATAATCACTTTAATTGGACTAAAGCTAAAAAAAAAAAATGAGGCAATTTATGATGGATAGGAGATAAGAGAGGCGTTTGGCAGAATTGAGATGAAATCCTGTGTTTCTTCTCAAATATATGAGTAGGTTTAGGGGTTATCTCTATGTGTATGTGTGTTTTTGCATATTATCTCTGGGATTAAGAGGGGTAATTGTCTGTCTTGCTGTAGATTTGACAGCAGTCTTTTTTTTTTTTTTCTGTAGCCATTTTGTGCATGTGCAGCGTAACATCAGCAGAGCCAGGGGTGTTTTAATACTCATTTCTCTCTCATGTTATCATCCATCACCGGCTTCTGGAAATCTAATTCACTACAACTCATGTCTCATGACAGAAACACTCGTACCGTAAATCTAGCACACTGGTCAATTCATTTCAGTCACATTTGATTGATTTTAATCGCTTTTCATTGCAGTATCTTTGGCAGATTACATTTTTTTGTATTCATCTTAAAGCTGGAAAAACAAAAAGTAGGTTTGGGGTTAGATTACAGCAACATCACTCTGCATTATCGATCTGCAGCTTTTGCTTATTATAGAACAGACAAGGGTGTGCTGTTATTGTAACCAAGACGTATTGGGGGGGACTCTGTGTTACTGTGTGGTTTTGTTATATGACTGCAGGATATAATTAAACGTTTGCTCTTTAGTTTTGTTCTTTTTACATTTCAGTTTTTATCTTTAAAATCTCAGACAGAGCTGAGCTGTACATACATGGAAGTTGGGGAAAACCATTAGTCAAGTATGATTTGGCATCGCTGTCTCTCACTGGTTAAGACCCTGTAGCTATGACATCCACACATATGAGCATCAGATATCACAATAACAGCAAGAGAAATGTATGCTTCCACTGAATTCCTTTGATTATTTGCTAGTTATATGTATAAAGGATTGTTTCAGTGCCATCTTGTTCCCTGCATCAAACACAACGTGCAGTGTTTAAAATCTTGGCAGCTTCAGGCCGGCTATGAAGACACAGATCACAGAACCTTTTGCATTGATTTCAAACTCTGCTTTCCCGGTGGCTTTTGCTCACGAAAACTAAAGTGATCCTTGATTTCTCAAGAACATCTCCACTCACCACAGAGAGGTGGATATAGATTTTTTTTGCTGTCTGGTTTTCTGGCCATTTTCTGTCAAGTGTCATCTTCTTGGCAGTTTTGTCCGTCCCGTCGTCTAGCGTGTCCCGCTTTCTCTCCAAGGACTCGACTTCACATAAGCAGACTTTTGTGTCCTGCTGACTTCTCTCTGCACCGGACCTTTTACTGTTAGATTAGGAGATTAGAAAAAAGTGTGTGTGTTTGTGTACGTGTGCTGAAACTAATCGCATCCTAAAAAAACAGCAGGTATTATTCAGTAGGTGTAACTACGTTTTACTGTCTGTAGTTGGTATTTATCTCATTGTGTTCCTCCAGTGTGTGTCATCGCACGTTACATCACCCCCATATGATCTGACGTGCATATTCGTGTGATTTCCTGTGTACAAATACTGTGTGTGCACACTGCAGGAATATAAATACGTGTCAGAGAGGGACTGTTGAACTGAGCATCTTTCTGATGTCGCACACGCACAAACTGTGGACAATGGCCGCGCGCATCTTTGTAGGGCGGAGCGACTCTCTGAGCGAGCAATTCTGATAGCACCTTGGGCCGCCAGCGCTGTCTCTGCAATCATGCTCCCATTGAGGGCAGCCTTTCATCTCGGGCCTTTCACAGAAACCTTTCAGACAGAGAAAGAGAGCGATGGAAAGAGGGGAGATCAAGGGAGAGAGAAAGTGCAGAGGAAAGGAGAAGGGAAGTGCTTCTGGAGCCCCGAGCGCTCGTCTACAATCCCGACTCTGAATAAGCACGCTGCTGATGAAGAGCGCAGATGTTGAAAGAATGTATAGTAGTGTGTGTGTGTGAAGAAGAAGAAGAAGAAGAAGAGAGCAAGAGGTGCTGTTAGTGGAGCTCTCGTATTGTGGATGTTCACTGTGTAATCTGTGCTATATTCTAACTTCAGTGTCTCTTATAAACATAATCATTGAGGCGTAATGTTACTGTGGGAGGGGAATAGTGTTGTACAGTTTCAATACAGTAGATTGCATTACATTACAGTATTGTACAGTACTGCGCTATGCATGACTCAGTCGGCTGCACAGGTTTCTGTTGGGACGTTGCTGTGCTGAGCTGAGTAAAGCTGTGCAGGTTGAGCCGATGGATAGAGGGTGTTTGCTTGCCATGCAGGGGGAGGAGGGGATGTTTGGTGAGGACTACCAGGTGTTCGTATCTGATGGGCGGGCAGGTGGCCAGGTGTGGGTGCTGGGACGCAGGGATCCTGCTGCAGGAGGTAAGCAGGTCCAGCCACAGGGATCCATTCCCACTTAAGATTCAAAGCCAAGTTCTTATTTTCAAAAGCTACCTTTTTAAAATCAGTCACAGACACCACTGTCTGAGCCAAGGTTTTTGTAGCCCGCAGGTTTGAACTTTGGGACACTCCTGAAATGTCAGCGTGGAGCTCAGGAAAACTAGGCGCTCTTTTTTTGGGCCAAAAACTTTCATCTTTCTTTGTTTGCCATCATCAGGTTTGTTAGTTTTTGCTTTGTGTAGCATTTATCTAAAGCAAACAACTGGCAAGCTTTGTTGCCTCTCATAAATCATTTAGGCCTACTTTGTCTGCCAAGTGGAGCCTTAGAGAACATTTCACACAGCAGCTTGAAACACTTTTTTTTTGCTTTTGGATTCTCTTTGCTCCTGTATTTATACCCCTCTCTGTCTCTCTGTCATTACTGAGTGTTTGTGGTGTGTCAGTATGTATGTGTAAATGTGGTGTGGTCTCTGGCAGGTTTTCTGTGTGTGTGTGTGTGTGTGTGTGTGTGTGTGTGTGTGTGTGTGTGTGTGCTGTGGAGCTCATTTGATGTGCACGAGAATAATTTTGTGGCTTGAGTAAGGGGTGAACGGATGAGCTTCTGTAAAAATCTGAAGCTGCGATTGATCATCGGAGAAGGAATGGGAAAAGGATGTGTAACTTACTGTTTTCCTCCCTTCCCTTTTAACGTCACCGTCTGCCTCCCTTCCTTTCAAATACTGGGATTGTATAGACAGCGAGGCTAATTAGCCAACTCCAAACCATTCAAAATGTTCTTTGAAGCAAATGAAAAACCACGGACTACAGTAAAGAGTCCAATATCTGTTAGAAAAATGACAAGTGATTGTAAGGCAACTATATTATCTCTCCCCGCTATCATAATAATAAATGTGAAAACTGCTATACAGGTAAAAAAAAAAGAAAAAGTGCCTCTTCATGATTAGCGCCAGCATTGACATCACTTCTTTCTCAATATGATTTGGAATGTAGATATGAATTAAACTCATCCACAGTGCATTCATAAAATTAACATCTGCTAGTGTTTTTAACCACTATATTCTGCATACACGGGGAAATATGATGGTAATGACTTCCACCTCTGCAGCAAGACAATCAAACGCTGTTAATTAGTTCTGGCACTATGGCAGTCTCAATCAGGAGAAATTCTCTGCAGCTATGAGCTGTGATACAGAAAGGCAGTGTGTGTATGTGTGTGTGTGTGTGTGTGTTTGTGTGTGCGTGACAGTCCTGATTATTTGGGTAGATGATGATTATGACTGTTATTAATTATGATTATTAAGTCTTGATGATTTTAGCAGCAGAATTTTATCCTGTACTTTAGGTAGCTTATATCAACAACCTGAGATCTTTTTTTTTCGTGAAATTATTTATTTAATTGCAACTATTATCGGTGTGAGAGGATTCCCTGGGAGTGGAGACAGGTTTTTTCTCACATTAACCTGAGTAACCTTCCCACCACTTAGATGACAGCGCTTTCATAGCCGTGTAAAAACCTTAATTTCCATGACAAAGCACTGTCAAGCAAACATCGCTCCGGCCTGCTCTCTAAGCAGCTAGGGTTCATTTTCAAAGAGATCTCAGATGAATTAAGGCAACAAACGCCTCGGTCCCCTGTCAGTCATCATCCTGGTGACAGACTGAGAAATGTCCCTTTGTTTCGTGAAAAACAAAGTGAAGCAGGGCAGAGCTAAATGAAAGAGTGATATTTTGCTGCGTGTGACAGCATAAAAGAGAGACCGGGCGACAGTGGGAGGGATGGCAGGGGTGTGCATGATTGAGATAAGCGACAGATAGATGGGGAGCCAGGCGCGAGTCTTCTCCTACACACTGGGATCCCAGAGATACCTCCCACAGAAACGGTGAAGCACACTGCAGTCGCACTGTCACGCAAGGACATATGAAGGACAGAGAGCGAGAGAGAGAGAGAGAGAGAGAGAGAGAGGGAGAGGACGGCTGCACCTCTGTGGCAGAGAGCGTTCAAACTGAGTGAGAGAGAAAAAGACAGAGCTTTGCCTGCACTGATTCATAGCACTATAGCTCATGAAAACCTGTTATTGCTCAGTTTAAAGGACAAATTGAAAAGTAATTCCACTTTCTTTTTAAAGAAGTGAACAAAAGCACTTTACACTTTCTTATAAATAAATAGTGGCACATACTGTGGTTGGTAATGCCTCATAAATACCATTGTGATGGACGAAACAATCGAAACTCCTAACATCAGAATATCACGTCAAGGAAGAAGGCCACCCCCTGCCTCAAGAACAGATTGAATCCTTAAACAAATCCTTAACTGTGGGTGCAGTGGGATGTCTTTCTTCCAGATGGAAAGTCTTCAGTTCTTTAAGGGATAAAGAAGGCGCAGTTATGTTTTTTAGTGATGTTCAGATCTGCTCAGACCTTGATTTTTAGCCGTAGTTGGTATTCTGTAAGAATACTCATCTTTGCAGCTGCGTTTTGTAATCGTGACTCAGATGCTTAAATGAATTAAATTGAAATATTGGTCCAAAGCTGTTTCAGATTTGATACAGTACATTTATTTGATGCACACTAATGATTTAATGTGACAGTTGAACCACCTTTGACTGTTTGAAAGAAATACCAATTATAATATAATAACATAACTTTGTCCACCATGCGCATTATATTAACAGGTTAGATGTGATGTTTGAAGATCAAATAAACAAAACACCTTCATTCTGAGTAAGCACAGCATCTTGGTCAGCGTGAATCTTTCTCCGCCTCTTCCTGCTTTTCTGAGCGTGACTCTTCCTCATCGCCCGCCTTCTCCTTCCCTTTTCCCGCATCGCTCTCGCTAGTTCTCTTCACCATGACTAAACTGTGAATCCCTGTTAAGTGGCCATGTGATGATGAAATACTGCATCAGGGTCGCTGCTCAAACAACTCTTCCTTTTTTTCCCCTCACTATTTTCAGCCATGTGGACAGCGTGTGCGACTCCAGGGATCGCAGTGTCAGTCAATCAGTCCAACACTTTGGTCCAGATTGAAATTTCTAACTATTGAATCGATTAACTGAATTAACTTGATGCATTTCCAGTTGAAACAGGATGTTTTAACACCTGGAAAGTGTTGAAACACCTTCCAGGAAGTTACTTTTTTACAGCAAGTTGTGACATGGAGGTGACGTGACATTGAAGCATCTATCTTGGGTCTCTTACACACTTATTAACAAGTGTGATAGCGTTCAGGTCTAAGCATCTGAGTGCATCTTTGTCTTACGTAGTTTACATGACAAAGTTGATGCATATTACAGAGGATAAGACCTTTTTATTCAGATAACCATGCAGCATTTCATTGGCACCAAACTCTTTCCAAATGTAGATTAAAAAAAAACCCACCAGCCAAAATAATAAATTTCCTTTTTGTGTCACATATTCATTTGTTTCATTACATGTCATTGAGATAATAAGGTGGCAGCAAGTGACAGTTTAGTGAAGAGCTACAATGTTTAGTAGCTGATGTCCTGTACATTAAACGTCCCTTTGCCTTGGACCGTCTCAAGTGCTACAGTTTCATGGCACTCGAATGGTTTAGACGTGCGTAAAAAAACACATATAGTGCACGTATCTACACCGTATAGCGACAAACATGAGTAAGTTCCTCTGCACCATCATGCCAAACATTTTATTATATGACTATTTTGGTACAAACATTTATCTGCCAGTGTGGCAGATATCCCTCCATGATTTAATTGCCAAACAGAAAATCCACCTGAATTTGCCCCAGTGTTGGTACCAAAAAGCACAGTAGGCTCCATTTTTCCAATTCCCATCTCACCATTTTCTTCACTTGTGAGGAAATGAGCAGTGCAGCCCAGTGTGTCCGCTATAGCGACTTTATATTTTAGCCTTATTCATTGTCTTGACTCCTTTTCTGTGTCACATGCATGTCTTCTCTACTGCCTTCTCTCAGTGCTGCTCTCTCTGCTCCCCTCTCGCCTTCCTTGGTTACTGTAGCTATGCAGAAAGGTGTGGGCATGGCCACTCTGGGATTCTCTGTGATTGGCGTAGATGCTGGTATTTTTGATCCAGGATCAGATCTGACTGAGGACTACAAAGTTCAGTGATTTTTGCCTGGCACACGCCAGTAAGCAAATTAACTACGTCGCAGTGGCCTTTATTCCGTGGAGCTGGCCATGAATAAGTCAGCACCCTACCGTGGGTTACCAGCCTAATGAGCTGGTTGCCGCTGGTTTGCATTGCACTCCAGTCAGCCTTTTTCCCCTGCAGTAATGCAGCCTGAAGACGCTGACTAGACTGCGCCCTTGGCTTTACTCCATCCTGCTGAACCTCGTCTGGGAGGCGAGCGGTTTTGACTAGGGAGGATTGGTCTCATGGGTGAAGGGCTGAGATATCCCCATCATCCCGCTCCTCGTCCTTCTCCTCACCGAGTGAATCTGGGTCAGACCTTGCGTGACGGACAGCCTGCCATTATCACCACTCAGACACACAAAAGGGAAAGGCCAAGAGCTGCAAAGTGCTGGGAGGGTGGAGAGGAGGGGCTGATTGAGAGGAAGAAGACAGAGTGCTTTTCCCCCTTTTCTCCCTCTGGTGTGGCGACAGGATTGGACATTCCTCCCATGGGTGTCTACTCCTGCCTCCCTTTAACACGTTCTCACTCTGCCATCATCCCTGAAAGTAGAAGAGTAGATGCACACACATAATAAGATCACAGCACTGAGCCAGGGGAGTCAGTCAGGCGATGAGTGTATGATGTCTTGGTTTTCTTCTGTGTTGGACTGGTGGAACCGGGTCTTCTTAGGGCTTAGTCAGTGCAGGCTCTCATTTGTCTGAATTCTCACTCTAATAGCCTTAACTTGAAGTCATTCTGTGGTTCACTACACAGGCTGTCATCAACGTGATATTGAGATGACAGGGGCATGTGCCCCACTCTATTTCGAGTCTGTCAACAGATGACGGGGGTCGCGCCCAAACCTAGCCTAGCCTCTCTGTTTCCCCTCAATTCTTTCCCCCTCGCTGTTCACATCGTCATTCTTTTTATTCATTCTGCAAATCTGTCTCTTTCACAGTAACAAATCTTTCTTTTGATTTCTTCTCCATCTCTTTTCAACCATGTTAATGTCTCGCCGTTTACCTCTTATTTCCCTCACTCAGTAGTTATTAACACTTGGCACACTCTGCATGCTCCCTAATTTGTTCTGCCAGTGACACTGATGTGCAGTCAGGTAGGAGAGACAAACAAAGCAAATGTCAAGCCTTTCCTCTGACCTAAAGAATTGGGACTTGATTATTCCCGCTTTAGTGCTCCAGGTGTAAACACACAGGCACATAGACACACGCTGTCGTCGTGTACTTCCTTATTCCTGAGGAGGCCCTAATCACATGCATGCAGAGGTGTCAGCTCCATGGCAATAGCTTCTCTGCAGTAACCTGGGAATCAGATCTCCTATTTGATATTCATTCTGGTGAAGGAGCCTATCAGAGTTCACTAGAGTACTGTGGAAACCAATGAGGTTTATGGAGAAAGATGAGGAATCACAGCAGCAGAGAGCAGGATTAAGCAAGATAGATGGCAGCATTTGGTTGAAGTGTATTAAATATGATGAAGGTCTAGATGGCCGAAGGACAGTGAACCTTGAAACGTGCAAGAGATTCGCTCACATTTAACAGTCATGATAGCTGCAAAATGCACAAACACAAACACAACCTTTCTGCAACCTGATTTTGGTCGTGTGGGGATGTAGTGCGAGAGAATCACGATTCTTTGTGCTTTCATTGTCTCCTCAAAACACTGACTAATCTGAATTAATCCAGGATCTGCTTTAAATGATGGCTAATGTTAGCATGGCTAGACACAGTTGAGTTCTTTTTGAAAGGTTTTCTATGGATTTTTTCTCTTGGTTTGCCAAACAGTCTGTATGTCAGGTAATCCTCTTTGTTTCATTTTGGACCAGTAACACGGAGTTTGTTTGAAAGACTGGGCATTGTAAGTCAAACACCATTTATATCACAATGAAAACACCAGTGCCTCTCATACTGCACAGACTCACCATGGGTGGTTAGGCTTACGGAGGGCATATGATTACCTCGACTCCAGGGCTAGGCTAAGGCTGAAAGCAGGGTTTTAGGTAAAGTCTGGGAGTTCCTTTTGGATCTGTCAGGCTTAAAGTAATAAATCCACACATCTCCCTTGACGGAGGCCAGGATTACTTGTTCTGTACCCACCTGTTAACAGGAGAGTTTGCTTTGGTTTGCTTTGCTGTTTAGGAATAACAGGCTGGTTGACTCCAGTTGTGTATCTGTATAGAATAATTAGAGGTGTCAGAAATGGAAAAAAAGAAAAAGATCAAATCATTATGATCATTGTCATGTAGATGAACCTATTTGTAGCTGTAGCAAGACGAGACACAAGCTCCAGAAATCCCCGGAGACGCAACAGATCTGAGAGCCCAAAACGGCCTCTCAAGAAGAACAAAAGTGGTTGATCTTTTTGTGCATCTTTTTATGGATTTGTGTGCGTGTGTGTGTGTGTGTGTGTGTTTGGTTCATGTAAATGCCTATAGGCACACACAAAGAAGTCCAGAAATGGATCTTTCCTCTCCAATTTAAATGATACTTCAACTGCCAAAATGCCTTTTTGTCTCAAGTTAATCTGTGTACCAAACTGTTTCAAGCTCATTTGGATAATTTTATGTCGGCCAGCGATTGCTGTGGAAAAGCTGTGATTGTCACTCTTTATCACAAAATGAATAAAAGAATGAATACTCTGGGTATATAAAGGATGCACAAAATTGTCTTATAATGTACCCCACATCCTTCCAATGCTAATATGAGAATCAACAGGTTAAATCCTATGTTCCTGGCTTAAGGAGTAGTGTAAGAAAAAAAGAAGGCAATGAAGGCAGCAACAAAGTTTGAGGAACTCAAGGTCTCCTGGAGCATCTTCTAACACTCTGTAGCCATCAGAGGGCACTGTAAAGGCTGGAGTTTTAAAAAAAAAGGCAGACCATTTTGTCAGCAGAATATTGTTGTGTTTTGTATTTAGCACATTTTGTTATGGGGGCAAAGTGCAGCATTGAAAACTGAAAAACTTTTCATCAGTTCCTTAATTGCAAGCTGCACTCTTCTGCAGCGAGCCTATATGCAGATTTCTCTCCCAGATGGCTATACTTGCAGCCAGCTACCAGCTCAAGAGACAGACTCTCCGCCCACACTCATGGCTTTCTGCAACAGCAGACCTGACCTACCAGTCCACACACACACACACACACACACACACACACACACACACACACACACACACACACACACACACACACAGACTCCATATATCAGTCAAAGCTGCTGTATTAATGCTGTTGTTGCTGTTTTCTAAAGCTTTGCCTCCCCTCAGAGCATGTGGCTGCATGTAGTATAGCTGAATCTAATTCTTCCTGAATACCAACATTTTCTCCCTAGATCCTGATATTTGGATTGTTGTGTGTAATGCGAAATGCAAAAAATGATGACATGGGTGTTTTGAGTTCTCTGTGATTAAGTTATAAAACGTCTGTTTCTGCATTAGTTTTATTGAAGTTATATAGTAAAGTTATTTGATTTGAGGGGAAAACACTGTTTTTGGCTGCTGCACACTCAATATGATTTAGGTTTGTTGCTTAAGGATGCTTTGGCAGGTATGGCAGCGGCTTTCATCTCCCGCATCTATTTGGACAACCTTAGCAATCATTAGGCTTGTGTAACATCTAAAGGGACAATTCAACACATATCCAACACATTTTAAGGTGGTCAACATAATGCCAGTGTTGACAGTTATCATTAAGCCATACAGAAACATGATTAAAGAGCTGAAAGTTTTACAGCTAATTTAATCATAAAGCAAGCTGTGTTGATTAAGATAACAAATTTGGCATATGAGATTCAATTAATTTAAAAACATGCCGGTGCTTTATATTCAACCAATATAAAATGCATTTAGTCGTTTTATTTTTTATTTGCCGAGCCTACTCCAGTTTTATTTTATTCCTTGCTAACCAACATATGTTTTAGTGAAACTGACTCATGCTCGGTAGATACAGTGTTGTGGGGGTGTTGATAGTTGACACAGAGCCAGGAGTGAAGAGCCCAAATTAAATTTCATCAAGGACCCCCAGAAGGCCCGGGCTGCCCTCTTGTTCAGAGAGAGCAGAGCATAAACCGTGCAATACCCTCCATAAAACACACATTCCTGCTCTGATTCCAGCTCATTACTGCTGATATTTTAACTTGCTGTTTGATACAGATGTCTCTAACTGCAGCCAATTAAGCAGCCAATTAGTGTATACAGTTCTAGTGATACAGTCTCTTTCTGCGCATACAGATTATACATGTCAACATCTGCGCAGACAAAGACTGAACAGAAACTTTACTTTAACAATGTAAAACTCTCTTCTGGTGCCTCGTTGTCAGCAGAACCTTGTTTTTTTTTTATTTCTTTTTTCTTCCAAGGACGTCTGGATTTGCACTGATAAGGTTGAGAGTAGAACAGTTAAAAAGCTGCTTGCTGAAGCTGCAAAGCCTCTTAAATAGGAAGCGCTCATAATTTGCCACTCTGGAAATATTAATACTATAATGCAGCACATCAATATCAGTGTGTAAGCTAAAGCTAAGATGAATGTGTTTAAGTACGACATTATAACAGAGCAGGAGAAGCGGATGGAGGGTGATAATAGAAGGACAGATTTCAGACATATACAGTATGGTGAGGCAAGTGAAGGTGCACACACATTCATGCACAAAAGCATTCAGAGTGTGGATTTGGGCTCTGCTATCCCCCCCCCCCCCCCCCCCCCAACCTCCACCATAGTTAAAATTCCTGTTGTCATAGCAGCGGTTTGATGTAGTGGTCCTCTCCTGAATGTGATGGCTGCCAGAGTGTAGGGCAGAATGTTAAGATCCAGAGTACCACAAATTAACAGCTGAAAAGAGGGAGTGACAGAGTGTTGGCGTGACGGTGATGGAGCCCACAATGCAGTACTGCGTAACCAATAGCCGATCGATATGTCACACAGTCCTGTCCAACTTCCCGTTGAACAAGCCGGCCTACTCCCTTTGGATCTCCTTCAGACCTGACTGAGTCTTTGTGTCCTCCAGTGCTGAATGCTAATTCGTCCACTGTGCCAGGGGCCCATGTGCGCTCTCTAACAGTCATTAAAAGCTGCTTAGGGCGTCACAGAACACTGCGCTCCGTTCTTTTTTCTCTCTCTGAACCTCGTTGATGCTGATTTGGATGCATTTGTAGTCCTCCGTGCAACGCAATCTACATAATTAATAAAGTTTAATGCATCTTTGGGGTTTTGTGCGAGAATTGTGACAAATATGGTGTAGAGAATAAAATCTTCAACTCTTCAACTCTACGATTAAAAAAAAAAAGCTGATGTAGTTGTAGAAGACACAATGACGGCTCTATTTGGTGCGACCATCCCCTGAACAAGCCTTCAGTGGGTTTTTGAAGGATGAAGACTCCCCTCCTCCTCGTCAAATAACTGGGCGGTCATCAGGGACGGAGGATTGATGGATAGACCTTGAGAGGGCAGCTTCACAGAACTGCTGACGTAGTACAGCAACATGATTAATGTAAAGCCCTGTCTATATTTGGAAGCCTATGTAACAACGGCGTTCTTTTGTATGGAATATGTTAGGTTCCTTTTTCTATATACAGCATATTTAGAGCTTATTATTTTTGATTCAAAGAATAGCATCCAGGAATGTGTTAGTGTTTATTCTGGCAGTTTAAAATGGATCAATAAAACAATCAGACAAAACTGTGTGAACATCATATTTTAAAAATACCATTTGCAGTGCACTTTTTCGTTTAACAGTTTGTTTTTCCACTTACTTAGAGGGACTCTGGTGCATAATCAGCAGCTCATTTGTATTTTTCTCTAAAACTCTACTTACTCCACTAATAGAAAGTAAAAAATACTCTCTATTAGTGGAGTAAGTAGAGTTTTAAACATTGCCAGTGGACCTCATCTGCTGTCAACGGTGGTGATTAGTGTCCACTTGCAACTGGAAATAGGAAACAAATTCTGGTTTATATGAATAAAACAACATGAAATTGTATAAACTGTAATCAATAAGACTTAAGCATTTGGAGTACAGTATGTGGGATGCTGATTTTATTTTTTGTGTCAGTGTATAATTGGTTAATTATGGTTGTTCTCCCTGCTGCAGAACACCATGACAGCTCTGTGGTATTTCTCCTGAAGACCCACAGCTCTTCTCTTAAAATGACAAAGTGAAGCAAAAAAGCGAGAATCCTCCTGCACTCCTTCCACATACTGATTCATTCTCGCAATGATGCATCCATGGCAGGATCAAATCTTGTGATTCGGTAGTTTATAAATGGTGTTAACACATTGCCTTTTTCCAAATATCATAACAGCTGCTGTTTGCTTGCCTCTCAGAGAATTTTTCATGAGGCTAGAAAATGCCAATAAACAAAAACCAAGCCCTTCTTATCCTGGGCTTAGTACAAGCACAAGCAACGACAAACTACATTCAAATGTCTTCTTCCTTTTGCTTTGGTGTGTGCCGTTGTAGAAGCCCCTAGTTAAGTGAGAGGGAATTTCCCTTTGCAAGAGCAGAATAAACAGACAGCACTGTGATTCACTCGTGGTCTCACATTTTTACATTTAAAAAAAAAGCTAACGTCCCAACATGGCTCTGCTGCCTGTTTTGGATCCCTGGCGGACTGATCACATCTAATGTTAATACTATACTGCGGCGCCAGCTCTTCATTGATGGAGAAACTCACCCACACAGTGACGAACACTGACTGACACACATTCAACACCATGCCTGGAAAAAAAAAAACAGAAATACAAACAGTTTAAATAGTTGGTCTCATCACAGCATGTCAGGATGTCTGACTCACTAATGCCATGTCTGACTTGAGTCGTTTGTCACGAGGTGCGGCAGCCAGGCCTGTGGGGCTCCTGATCACATAAACTGAGTTATAGCACCCCCAATAACATTGGATTACCGCAGTGTGGGCGACAGTCAACAACCCCTCTGAGAGACCCTCTGAGAGGTACTGAGGGACAAGGGTAGATACAATATGTAGATGCTGTTGGAACAGAGGAGATAAAAAAAACAGATTAGCAAGAAATATAGAAGAGGGAAAAGAAGTTGGTGCTGGCGCGCCAACTGTACAGTAGCAGAGTGTAAAGGGCCAAACCCAAGTCAATAATAATGGTGTTTTGTGTGTGTGGGTAGTTGGGTATATGAGTGAAAATCTCACTGAAGGTTGTTCAGGGTCACTGATGTTCATTCTTGTGGTCTGCCTCCAGCTGGGGGATCAAAGGAGGGTAAAACTCAGGAAACACATTTTGAGTTGCCTCTGATTTTGTGTGCTGCCTTCACTCTCCTACTCCCCCCAGAGATGGATGTAGCTTACAGTATTTACACACCGCTCACATCAACATCTCCCTGGGTGTAAACCTAAGGTCAGGCTTTTTGACTACTATTGCAGAGAATAGTGTAACACAAAGGTGGAAGTTTGTTGTTTTGTGACTTAATACCTTGTATAAGAAAGCAGAAAAAGTCTGCCGTAAAGTTGGATGTGTTGCCTTTTTTTTTTTTAATCATTTGTCTCAGCACAGACCTCTCCATCTCTGTGACTCACATGTGAGTGCTTCTAGAGATTACCTAAACGATACTCAAGTGCCCTTATTTGAGGCAATCTGGACAGCCCTGCCTATCTATTACTGTTAGCGTCATGATGAGCTCACGGCCATTTACTCAGCAATTCCATCCATCCTCTCTCAGCTCTCTTAACTATCTTTCCTCTTGCACTTCTGTCGAGCTCTTCTCCTATTCTGCTCAACATTTTCCACACAGTTGTGTCCTGTGTGGCCAAGCTAGGGTATAATGAGACAGGTGCTTCTTCCTCAGCCACCCTCTCACACACAAAGATACCTGCTTCATCCCTCTTCCGCCGTCTCTCCCTATCTCTGTGTGCCACTGACTGTTTATGTGCAGCGTTAAAGTAAGATGCGGTTCAAAAGGTCACACTCGCTTTTTCCGTGCTGTTAGTTTAATTTCTCTCTCTGCTTTCTGCCTCGTCTCAGGATGTTGCATTTGAAGACAGCAGCACAGAGGTTGTTGAACCAGAACAAGGCAGCATTAATTAGCTGTATTCTTTGCATCAGGCTGATCTGCTCCTACTTAGCCCATAGCTAGACACCAATTGCACTCACCCATCAAAGTGTTAGAGGAGAAACTTCCTAAAAAGGTATTACATCTAAGGCCATGTTCAGAGTGACATTAGCACCGTGAAAAATATGCAGGGACTTCCAGCAAAAAAGTTAAACTTGTCTGAACATTTGCTCGAGGTTGGCCAGTAAAATAAGTGAAAGCTCACATTTGTGAACATGAACGCTGCTTTTCTTTACCTCGCAACGATCACATCACTGTGATGACTTGTCAGAGATAAAGACATCCTGTTTCCTAGTAATCTGAGCCGCTGCTACAGTATTTTGGCATCTGACAGTCTCTTAAAGTAATGGCTCTGTTTCTCAAACTGGACTTTGTGGATCATATTTCATTGAAACAACATAAGTATCACAGGTAAGATGGGTGTTACATCTACTCAACCAGCTTATTGATGCTGCTCTCACTCTGTCCCCCATCTTTTGACTTTTGGCCCTTTCACACTACCATAATAGAAGATTTTATCCATATTGCCCATTCCTACTTACATGTTTAGAAAGAAAATGAATAAAGATCTATCTGATGTATGAGTGCTGATGAGTGTTTGTTGACTTCTTTGAGGTCTGTACAGATGATCGCAATCCTTTAGTCGTGCTACATTCTACATTTTTCCCACATATGTCAAGAAAGGGTACATTGTTTTCTGACGATCGTGGTAAACACCTGCAATTTGATGATGATAGCTTTCCTACATCAGGCACGGTGGAGATAAGCTATAGAGTGGAGGATGCACAGGTTTCACCTATCCATCCTCATACAATACAAATGATACAGCATCTTCCAGGACAAAAACACTGCAAGGCAAAGAGCAAATGTAAGAGGAAAAGGCGACAGGCAGAGGCAAGAAGGTGTTGGGGGAAAAAAAAAACAATTGGAGAGAGATAGATAGAAATGGAAAGATGTGGGACTGTGATAAGTGATGCTGTGGTTAAGAGCTGAGACATGGCAAACATAGAGAGGAAGGCAGGCGGGACAGAAGGAGGGAAAACGGAAGGTGGAGGGCCGGTGGAAAGGGCGGAGAGCTGAATAAACATCGGGATGATTGAATGCGACGGAGAGAGGCGGAGACGGCCTGTTTTCCAGATGCCTCACGCTAAAGATAAAGGGAAAGAAGTCTCTCCGGGGAAATGCTCAGAGGAAGGAGGAGAGGAAATGGGGAATAGGAAGAGGAGGCAAACAGGGGGCAAGTAAAGTTCTCCCATAATGCAGCAGCAAAGAGCAGGACGGGGTCTTAAGTAGCAGCAAAGAGACGGACAATATATTGTACCCTATGTTCCATAACCAATTATGGCCTGTAATAGCCAAATCATTTATTTGCTGATAGAGCATAATTGCACGTCAGAGGGTTTGACTAGTGGTAACTGAGCTAATAAATCTCGGATGATTTACTGCAACCACACAGGCACACACACTGCCTCACACACACTCACCGTGGATCATTTAGTGTACACAAAAAGAAGGGAGTGTTATCCTATCTGCTTGCTGAATCACAATTCCCTCTTTACTGGAACATTAAGTAAACCTGCCGAGATGCTAATGCAATTACAGCATGCTTGCTCTGTACACAAATCAGAATAATTAAAAGGTCAAAGAGGACACAGTAAGCCATTAATATCTCATCTGTATGTATTTGTAGGTGCTAAATTGCTTGGTGGGTAGAGGGTTGTTTTCAAAGGTAGAGGATACGGTGTTTTGTTTACTTGTTGTTTACTTGTCCTTGTGCAGCATTAGCCCACCGCGTTAGCTTAACAACACGCTTTTCTTCTTCATTCATGCGCACATGCACAAACGTAGGCATCAACACACATATCCCACACAACACGTAGGCTACAGTACATGTCTACAGGCTTATATGCAGTGACTAGTTGAAGGGGAGTGTGTGTGTGTCTGCATGAATACTTGTGTGTGTGTGTGTGTGTGTGAACTCTGTGGGGAGTAAAGCTGCATGTTCAGCAGTTGTCAAGCCCTATGAGGCCATTGTTAACCTTGCATCGCTCAGCAGGTGTAGCTCTGCATAGGGTAAGATATCTGTGGGTGTCATCCTGTGCTCTTCAGTCTAGCCTTTGTCACACAATTACACACACACACACACACACTAAGGCTGCAATTAGACTGCAGCTCATGACAGGTTTTTTTAATCACAGAATTGATAATTTGTCGTCGACATTTTCTTATTTGGGCCACTTTAATATGTGCTTTTGAATTTGTATCTGATGTGTGAGAATGTGACCTCAGTCTAAACAGTTTCAAAATTTAGGCAGCTTTTACAACCGTTCAGTGGGATGTGCATTATGATTTTTTGCAGATGAAGATGTTCAGAAAAGGGGCAGTTTATCATTTTTTTCAATGAATGACCACTAGTAGCACTGTAGACCAATGTTTTTATGAGTGGACCTTCTGTACAAACATGGATGTTAATGCAGGATTGAAAAATGTTTCAGAAACTGGCTCTGCAAATGCTTTATGACGAATGTGTCTGACACATTTGTTAGAACTCGAGGGTAGACAAAGTGCATTTTGATGAGTAACACTGAATGTAAATGTCATTTTGTCTTCACACTTCAATGTGCTGTGCATTATGTAAAGCACTTTGAATTTTCCTTTTGTATGAAATGCGCTGCAGAAATAAACTCGCCTTACAAGAAAACTCAACTTTAATGTCGAAATAAACAAACAAAGGCATCAGTCATTTCATTTAATTACTTCTGTGTGATCCAATTAGCGATTCTAAGCAAACTGTAACTAAGAAGAGCTAATTAGTTAATGAAGTTTGTGAAGTTTTCCCTGAAAGTAATAACACTGAAAAATGGTTCAGCTTCAATCAGTTACTTACTTACTAAATAATACAAGTATGGCAAACATAGCCATACTGTATTACAATATTCATCAATATTGGTAAGTTATAAAATATTAAATCTGATAAATTTATAATATAGTGATATTGATTTAAACGAAAAAATGTAGAAAAAAAGAAAGTTACGGTTAACTGTGAACATGCCCTTGCAGACACACACACGCACACACACACACACACACTCACATACTCAAAGCAGATTCTCTCTCACTGCAGAGATTCGTTCCCTGCTATGCTTTCTGTAGGAGGTCTTCACCTCGAGGGCAGCCTTGACCTCTCCCTTCCTTTTATGAAGGCCTCTCAGGTGCAGATGAAGACTGAATCTAACATGTTAATTTAACATCATCGCTATCTCTAAGGAGCAGGGAGCCAAGCTTGTAATTTCAAACCCCCGTTGTTGGTCAGTGTGGTTCCTGAGCTTTGCCAAGTTTTAGTGTGCAGTGTTGACATGAACCTACAGTAAGCCCAGGCCCACTGGTGTTAATTACCGCACCGCTCCTCTCGCCTCCCCAGCCTGTGATTGGCTATCTTTATCTGAGCGAGGAATCACCCTGGGGGCCATATGTGTGTACACACAGCTTTGATGGGGCTCTTTTTATTAGAGAGGATCAAGATGCAGAGATTGACGATCTTTACTATTCCTGTGGGCAAGAGTTAGCTCCGCTGGTATAGATTTCGGGGATGGATGAAATTAAATTTAAAGACTCTTTCTCAGGTTACGTCAAGAGCGAGAGAAGGGAAAGGGAAAAAAGGAGATGGGGAGGGAGAAGTGGGGGCAGATGGAGGGAGAAGGGGGTGGGGAGAGATGATGATGAGCAGAGGACGGGGGAAGCAGGCAGGGAGCGGAGGTGTTGCCGGGGTGACAGGAGAGAAGGATGAAGTGGGACGTGCCAGTGGAGCGTCAGTAATCTGCTGCTCTGGATGGCTGACAGGACAGTCATACACACACACACATACACACAAACTCCTGCTCAATCCGTGGCCCCGAGCACACAACCAGTGTACACAGGTCCACAGTCAGTGGCTAGCAGGAGGTGGCCGGTCGGCGTGGTGTTTCAGGGCTACAGCAAGCCATGTTTTATCCTGCTGCCCTGCTAGCTTGGCACAGCCACTCAGATGGACATAATGAGGGAAATGGAGAGAGATAGAGAGGAGCGAGCAAGACAGACAGCCAGGGACACACAATCAGACAGAGAGAAAAGAGACAATGTTCAGAACTGGCAGCCTTACTTCTCTCTCTCTCTCTCTCTCTATTGCTTTCTGTGTCTCTCTTCCTGTGTTTTTTCCCACACTCCTCCTTCTTCCTACCACTTTCAAAATCCTTTTGTCCCTCCCTGCCTTTCCTCTCTTTGATTTTTTTTTTTTTTTTTTTTTAAACACAATATTCCGCCTAAGCCAGTGTCCCAGTGAGGTGGCGACGGCTGGGGATGAATGAGGAGATGAGTGGAGGGATGGAATGACCTAGACGAAAAAAGAGAGTGAGGGATAGAGGGCTGAAAGGAGCGCGGATGGAGAATGCTGGGAAACCCTCAGGTGGGCGCTCGGAGTGGTCCCCTATCCTCCTTTTTTGTGTCCCCGTGCCATTTGTTTTTATCTTTTCCCTCAATTTTCTATCCTCCTCCCTCCCCCCTGTTCTCACTTTGTTTTTAGGGCAACCTTTTAGTTGATGCATTTGCTTGGATGCTTGTGGTATTTAATCTTGATAACCTGCAGCATTGAGGGACTCGCCGGATGTGTATATGTGTGACAGTGTGTTTGCGGTGGTTGTCATGAGAGTCACGTAGCTCTGCTGTCTGCTTCTGCCTGCCTCCTGTATGTTCAAAGGCTGTGGAGCTTGGTGGCTCCTCCAGGACTCAAGCTGCTGCTGCTGCTGCTGCCTCATTCATGACGAGCTTCTTCACAAACTCTTTTATGGCTTCCCCTGTACCCTTTGGGACTTTTTAAGTCATTTGTAGCCAGTCAGTTTTAGTTCATTTGATATCTGTTGTTGCTTTTTCTGCTGCCACTAACTGATCGTATTTGCATGTTTGCAAGAGCAGAAATGTTTTTGTTGCTATTGAAGCTGATTTGGATTTTACGCTTACATTTTCTATGAGAACTCCTGCTATCCCGGCTTGTATACTGAACACGCCTGTTTCCAAGGAGATGTCAGTATAGCAAGATAAAAGCCCACAGTCAGTCAATCAGTGTTGCCACTCCCTATTCCAACTATGCCTCATTTTAATTTCCCTGTCCCTCTGCTGTCTGCTCATATTTGGTGACAGTGTATGATCCGATGGAACTAGTTGGAAGATGTTTCCAGGACAGCTGGGCCAGCTAGACTGGTTATTCTTCATAATTATACCACTCTAATGACCTCAGTGACAGCGTGTGTGGGTGTGTGTGTGTGTGTAGTTGGGTGACCAGAATGCTCACAGAGAGACGAGGACACGCTGACAAGCTACTGGGATTTCTCTCACTAGATATTCCTTCGTGATAACCTTTGAATGAAGAGGACCGGTGAGATGCTAACTCAACGCCCTCACACTCCAACACAGTGATGTGACAGTAATGGGTTTGTGTATGGTTGTTTTTTTTTTAGTGTGCCTGTGTGTTGGAGTTCTCATTAGCCTACCGGGTTTTTAGTCAATAGAGGCCAACAACTCTCCTCCCCTGTTATGTTTTTCCCTGAATCACAAATTAGGATGTCTACTTTAGTGTGTGTTTGCAGTGTGTATACCTGTGCATCTGCATATATATATATATATATATATATATATTTGAAGTGTGCATGTGTGAGTGTGTATGAAGCTTGTGCAGTGATCCTTGATTTACTACTTGGCCTTTGTTGCTTCTTGAGAAGAATCTTTTTCCCCTGTTAATTAGCCAAGAGAACCTCCAGAGTTTAAACCATTATTTATTCATCATGCCCTCAGTCCGATCCCATCACTGAAAAGGGTGTGTGTGCGCGTGTGCACGCTCGTGTGCGCATTTAGGATCAATGTCATAAGGATGCAGGGTTCACAGAGTCGGACCATCTAATACAGACGTACGCTTGCAGGTGCATACTTTTAGCAAAGCAGCAGCTTCAGAGATTAAAACAAGGTGAACTCTTCCTGCGTAAATGACTCTCCTCATCCACCTCTTCTAAACACACCCACACAAATGAGTTTACCGAACGCAAGGCGGCTAGAGAATAGGCTGTGGGAGATCAAAAGTGAGCTGCTGACATTTGTGTTTGTGCTGGGATTTCTTACGTCTGTGGAGTGGAGGCGTGTATCACTGTGATGGATCATTGACAGTATGTAAATTGGTGTGTGTGTGAGGAAGCTTGTGTGGCTGAATTTACTACTACCTCCCCACCTACTTTTGATTCAAATGCAGACTGAAGAGCTATTTTTGATTATAGTTGGTCTATAGTCTACAGAAAATATTTGAAAATGACTATCACAGTTTCCCAGAGCCAAAGGTGACATCTTCAGATTGCTTTTTTTGTCCGACCAAGACTCCAAAATCCAAAGATATTCACTTTACAGTATTTCAGCTTAAAAGATTGTTGTGCACTAAATCGAAGTTTCCATTGTTATATGTGTGGTATCAAGCCGTGAGGCACTTTAAAAGATGCAGTTTTCCTCAGCCTCACTTTTCTCCATGCACGGCTTGAACTTCAAACTCAGGATCTGCACTGTTTGTCACTATCATAGAGAAGAGAAGTGAGATGTGAGAGTGAAATTGGTCGTGAAGCAAGAGGAGATGATGAAGGGCTGTGGCAGCATTTCTGAGAGCTCTATCTTACACTCAAAGTGGTGTTTCCTTTTGATATATTTTCTTTTTCCTGTGCACTCACATCGATAGGACATCAACAGTGGACCTCTGGCACAGCTCCCTGTGTTCTCACCACAAGTGTTCAGACTATATTTACAGTCTATCAGCAATAGCAATCTTATTGAAAAATTGTTTTACCTCCGCTGCCTCACTCGCATGCATTCTAATGTACAACGTTCTCACTAATGGATGTACTGCAGCACAAAATCACATAAACAACATCATTAGAGTTAAATGATAATGTAACCGAATACTGTACTGTAGTGATGATACAATATTCATTTAATTATAGTATCACAAATATGATACTTCATTGATTTCTATCAGGAAGCTTTCTTCTCTTGCCACTCCTTTGCAAAGAAGGTCAAAGGTCAGCATTAAGACCATCACTGGAGCTGATAGTGACTCCATGAACCCACACAAGGAGTTGCTTGCTAAAAGCTGCTAAAAATTATACAATATAAAAAGACAAACATCAACCAACCTTCTTAAACAGGGAATGATGAAAATCTGTTTGGCTAGCCTCAATAATAGAATCTGAGGACTTTTATTCTCAAAGTTACAACAAAAATCAGGGCTGTATTGTCAAAACAAGAAAAAACCCAATATTTTGACATGGTAATTGTTCATTAGAACAAAGAAGAAAAGAACCCTGCCAAGACTTTCTCAATGTTTTTATGACCTCCGTCATGTTTTTCTGCCCTTTTTGTCATTATTTGTGACAAACTGTATGAGGTCTAGTTGCAGTCTTGACTAATAATGTTCATAATTATTTAGTCATGCGCTCTTTGTGACCATCAGAGAGGGTGAATGAAAATGTACGGTGCAGTAAAATGGAGTATGAGTTGCTTTCAGTCATTGGCCTGTATAACATGATGTTTACTCTTCTTTGTTGGTTTGTTTGCGATAAATCGATTTGAGTGTGAAACGGACTAGAACTAAATGGCAATATTATATCATTTTTCTGCCTCTATTTCAGGTGAACTGTACTAGAGGTGTGAGAGTGACTTTTACATTACTTTATGAAATCAAATTTATATAAATATTTATATACAATTGTATCAAGGATTTTTAGTAACTCGATCTGCAGCCTGTAACTTTATAGACTGAAGATACTGTTGGTATTTGTTTATTGTATGGAAAATTGCACATTTTTATGTCTATATGGATTATGCCACTTGCTAGGGGAAGTCAGATATCACAAGATAAGGTGGCAGTGAGGAATGAGTGGACCAGACAGAATCATTAAACCATTCATTAGTAATGATCCGTTTGTTTAAATCAGCTTGGAGTTAGCTGTTTACCCATGGCTTCCGGTCATGATTTAGCCGTAGCTTTGGGCCTCCGTCATTCCCTGGGCTCAGCGACAGCTTTATGTCTTGATGATCCACAGTGTTGCGGGGCCAAAGGGCTTTGCTGAGGTCAGTGGGGGGGTCACCTGCGTGACATAGGTTTTGGATGATCCGTGCCGATGCTTAGGGAGACTGGATTTGTGGAGCTTGAATTGACAGGAGGTGATGGTAGAGGGGGGGGCGACATGAGAGCATAGCTGAAACTAGAGGTACCATCTACAGACAGAGAAAATGGAACATTTGTACACATCTGCTCCAACTAGCCAGAGGGTGAGAGGAACAGCAGGTCACGAACAGAATATACCCAGATGTAAGCAGGAGATGAGAGTGGTTAGATTTTTTTTTTAATTAAAGGCAGTGAGAGTGTTGCATTTTAAGGGATTGTAGGAAGGGGATGCAAATAAGAGCCAAGCCAGCCTAAGAGAGACAAAGAAGTTGGAGAGCATGCCGTTAGTGACTGACAAGCTTTTAAGCGGGAACTGGAAATATCTCAAAAGCATCTAGCGAAGCATGAAGAGCTCTACAGTCAGAACTCAAAGGGAAAGTGAAAACGCTCCCAAAAAGAAGAGGGTGCAATAAGACGGAATGGAGGGAAGTTTTGCTTTTGATAAGTTAAAAAACAGCAATGTCAAAGGATAAAGTTGCTTCTGCAGAATCAATCAAATCAAGGTCATTTTTGGCTCGATCGAATCGTTTCAAACGGAGGCTCCGACACTGACAGGAGCACCAACCCGCGGATATAAAGAGACGTGATGGATCTATTTTACCAGCATCGCTAGCATCGTTAGCATAGCCGTGCCATGCTGTGTGTAGCCCATAGACTGTATAAAAATAAGGTGTGGCTGCAGTGTTTTCAGTTTAACAGCACTGTGCTGGGCAGGTGACAGGTGTGTTTACGGTGTTTGTGTGCTCTGAAAGACGTCGCGGTGCAGATATAAAGTCACATAGCTGACAGACTGTTAGCCTAGCATGCTAATCCTACGTACACCTATGGATGAGACCATATGTTTACAGACATCCACAGATAGAAACAGATGAAAAAGCATTGGGAGTTAAAAGATAATTAGAATAATTAAAATTAAAATGAATTATCTTTCAAATCTTTTAATCTCTTTCAAACATCCTAAGTTATGAGTGGACAGTATTGTTCTTGCAACTACATTTATAACCTTTTTTTTTGACTCAAACATAGCTTAACCATATTATGTGATATGCTACTTTGCTACTTCAGTAGAAATATTACCGGGACCACTACAGACCATTGCAGATGAACATTTAATATCCAGGAATTCACATTATAGACACTACCACTGACTAAGCCTGTAACAAACTGGCCACATTGACCATACACGGTCCAGCCATATACTAGGTTTTGACCTAGTATTGTTGCAAATGTGCCAGTCAAACAGGTTGATAGAGGATTTTGGGAGTTTCTGACTGATAGAATAGCGCGCATGTTTTTGGGAGACACTTCTGGTTGTCTATCCATCTGTCTTCCGGGAGTTCTCCGGTGAGATTAATGTCCCACCGTCAAATCCTAGACTCCCACCTGTCAAACACACGCTCCAAAGCCTATTTATAACCAGACACCCACTCACAAACACTAATGAGTCTCTGGGTGAGAAATGGATTTCGAGGACACCTTGCACACCTCTGCTTCCTCCTCTCTGCTCGCTCCTTTCCCATCCCACATCTGGCCCCTGGCCCCAATGCCTGCTTCTTCCCTAAATGTTTTTTTTATTCCTCCACGCCTGCGACAGCTGTGGCCAGAGGCATTATGTTTTCAGGTTGTCCGTCTGTCCCATTCTCGTGAGCTTGATATCTCAGGAACGCCTTGAGGGAATTTCTTCAAATTTGACACAAACGTCCACTTGGACTCAAGGATGAACTGATTAGAATTTGGTGGTCAAAGGTCAAGGTCACTATGACCTCACAAAACACGTTTTTGGCCATAAATCAAGAATTCTTATGTTAATTACAACAAAGTTTCACACAAATGTCTAATAGGATAAAATGATGAAGTGATGACATTTTATATCCAAAAGGTCAAAGGTCACCTTCATTGTGAAATCATAATGTTCCACAAAAAACACTTTTCTGGCCATTATTCAACGCCATTACAGAACAGGAACAGAAGTGGAGATTGTGATTATTTTTCATATTTGGTCGGATACTGAATTAGTGACACTAATCTTGAGTGCCCACCCTGAAACTGTGGTTATTGTGTAGATATTCAGTGCTGCTGGGTTGAAGATGTGCGTGAATCATCCGTGTTTTAGAATTTGTAGCTTCTTTGCAGCAACATCCATATCTGAAGCTTTGTCTGTTGTCATGACTACAACTTTGTGTTCTATCAGAAACGGCTTTATTGGCCAAGCATGTGAACACATACAAGGAAAATACACTTAATGCCTTTTATTAAATTCCTTCAAAGTCCTCACTACAAATATTATTTGAGTCTGGACAGACATGGATGTAAACAGCAACTCGACTGGTTGGCAGAGGCATACAACCGCGAGGTGGTATTTCTAGTTTTTCTCTGCTTCCCTGTGTCCAAACCTCCTCCTGGCTCACTTCTTCCTGTTTTTACTCCAGTTTTCACCTTGCTTTCAGCACTCTCCGCAAACCATCAATCTGTCTCCTCTTCACCAACTTCTTGTAAACCCATTCTCGTCCGTGGCTCTTTAGGGTTTTCATCCACCTCTACTCTTAGCCTTGCTCTCTCACTCGCTGCCTTTGTCTCTCTGTCTCCCTCTCTGTCAATCTCAATCTCTCTCTGTCTCTCAGCTACTTGTGAGTCAGTGCTAGTGCTCACTGGATTAGCTATGGGCTCCTTAGACAAGTGCTGTGGGGCTCTGGGGCAGAACACTTGCAATTGTCAGATTTCAGTTTCATTCAGCCAGCAGGTGGCAAAAAAAAAGGGGAGGAACAATCACTAAAATAGAGACATTTTGCAATGTCTCTATGTATAATAAATGGTAGTCTCACTTGTTAAAGAGCTAGGCCCCACAGGGGTCCTGCTTCAATTTCCCTTTCCATGTAGTGCAAAAGCATTTAGCTCTAAAGGCGTGATAGCCAGTCTATGTTTGTGTATCCAGAGAGGCAGCTTTCCCGTGGGTGTGATTGGCAGCATGGGGCCCGAAGAATGAAGGAAAACATCCAATCAGATTGCCCTCAGGAGTCATCACAAATGCCACTTTTATTTAGTTAAATGTTACTTGGTGCTCTGAGTGTCGGGAATTGGGAAATGTTAGCATGTCTGCATCAAAGCCCCGCAGCTATTGATCCCATCATACCATACAGTAACACTAAATTCAACTAGCAGGACGATTGCAGGGGAGATGGTATTCATTCAGAGATTGAAAATGTTACATCATTTTATATTTAACAACATTGGAATCAAGTAGTGCATTTGATCAAACCTGTCTTGATGTTTGAATGCATCTATTTTGTTTCCTATAAGTTATATCAACCAAAGGAAAAGGAAGGCATTTTTTAAATGCTGAAAACAACATTGCTCAAGTGAAAAAAACAAAGTAAAGTAACCAAATTGCCACAGGATATATTCGAACTTCTCTCATTTGGTTTGATCGGTTTTGACTGCTGCAGTTGAAGAAAAGTTTTGTTGTGGTGGCAGCAACATTTGCTAATCCCTGGGCTGCTGCAGTAAGCCATTTCTGAGTGAGCTGAGGGATCAAGGTTAGTCTGAAAGGAGACAGAAAACTTTGCTGCTCTTTCTTTGACCATCTGTAACTGCAATTTGCAGCAAAAAAAAACCCCTCTTTTGACACATACTTGGGTTTCATTTTCCTCTAAACACATTAATTTTCATTTAACTGGTCTGAGACTGACCTGCAGTTTGTACTTCTCCTCTGTGGGTGGAACAGAGCGTACGGCTGTTTGGTTGTTGTTTATAACACCAGGCTTGTCAGGGGGCTGTCTTTGTTGTTTTTGTTGCTGCAGTGGGCGCTGTGTTGTGTTGGCAGTGACAGCTTGTTAATGTCTAACTCGTCATCTCCTCCTCCTCTTTCGTGCCAACTGGCTGCTCTTCCCCGCTCACCTACAGTACATCACCACAAAAACCCACGCATCCATCTGTACGGCTGCCCCGCCCCTTCATCCCGAGCACCGGTGAAGGAAAAGATAGATAGGGAATCAGGCATTGCAGGGAGGAGAAGGAGAAAAACACAGTGTTGCTTTAAGCATCTGAAGAATCAGCTGATACCCTTTACGCTTGTGTACCGAGATCAATGGAGGTGTGAGCAGTGGATGGAAAAACTTGCGTCCAAACGTAGGCGCACACTCTGCAATGTGACATACATTACAGCATGGCCATTAGTGTCTGGACTAATGTGGTGTACAGGACATCCAGTCAATGACACACAGAAGAGGAAGAAGTGATGTATGAGCAGACTGTGTATTTATTCGAGTCACTCAGGGTCAAGGTAACAGTAAAATCTAGCATGTAAAGGCATCTCAGAAGCACAAGGACATTAAATAATGGTGCAGAATACAGAAAATGCAGCATACTATTATCTCAGCACAACACTATAAGTGAAACTGAATAAAAGCAACACCAGCGACAGAGGATGCAATTATTTATCATGGGAAATGTGTTCCAGATGCCCTCTAAACAAGCTACTCTGCTGCTATGTGGATCCTTGCAGCAACAAAACACTTCAAACTTGAAATACATGAGTTGTAATGAAGCAAAGCTTTTTGCTTTTTTTTTTTTTGTTGCTGTTTGTTTGTTTGATTTTTGCTACTCAGGAAAAAATGTAGACATATAAAAACGGCAGTGTCCACAAGGATCACAAAACTGTGTGCAATTGAAATATTTATACAGGATTCTCCAAGAGTGTGAAAAGTGATAAAAACAAAAACTGCAAAACATAGGCTACATGACTGAATGTTTTCATGCACCGTATTTCTCATAATGACTGTAACAGACAATGATTATAATAACATTTCTATTTTCAGTGGCTGTCATTCTCACTACATAGCAAAGAGCAAAGGTAGAGTTTAGTCTGTCAGGTATTACCATTTTCTTGGCCTCTCTTCTGTGACAGAGACATATAGGCAGGCAGCAGAGGATGATGGGAGATGTGAGGCAGAAGCTGTTTCGCAGGGTATTTTTTAAATTTTTTTTTTTTACCAAGCTCCTCTGCAGCCCACTTTCTGATACCCTCTGGGGAGTAGTGAAACAAGCAATTACTCTAACACCCCAGTAGGGACTGCTGTGTGCCGCTCATCTCCCCCACTCATTCTGGGATCACAACAGGCATGACAAAACCCTCCTAAACGGGCTGGGATGCTAGATATGGGATTTCATCTTTGATCCGTGTCACAGTTTTTACTCTACTTCAAGTGTAGACAGCAACTTTGTATTTGTGACACCGTTTCAACATGTGTCTTTTCTGATCTAACTTTACTCTTAGATCAGAGTTTTCCTTTAACACAAAAGAGAGCGGGTTTGAAAATGTGATTTGAAGATAAAAGCTGAGTATCTAATTTTGATTCTTGAGCCTTTTAAAATCCGTTTCCTGCACGGCAGTCGTATTAAAAACCCACCACCTACCTCCCATCCTCTGATACTCCATTTGTCTTTTCTCTGATGCCGGTCGACAGAGAACAGTTTGTAGTATGACACATGACTGTTTGAATCATAACACGGTAGCTGTGCCATGTTTACTCGACAACTTGTAATCTCCTCTGCCCTACTTGTGCCACATCTGTCACTAGCTGTGTCTCTCACCATCATGCGTGTGCAACCTTTTAAACTGTACGCGTGACGGACAAATGTGTGCGAAATGTGTGTATCATGTGTACGTGGGGGCTAGCTAACAGCAGACTAGTGTTGTGATACAGCTGGCCTGTTGCCAAGACGACCGCTCTGCAGTGACAGCCGCAGTCATACTCGTCTCAGCTAATGACTGGCTGTTTTGATTGATCCCTTTTATTTCTTTTTCAGTTTTTTTTTTTGAGGTCATTTTTTGCTTTCTGCTCTTTTAATAAATTAAAAAAAAAAAGTTCTGGCAGTCGCATTCCAATTAAACTGTCTGGGTAATTCTGGTCGAAGAGGAAAATTGGTCCTGTTATTTTTATGATTTGAAGAAAATAAGCACTTCTGTGGCTGTCCTTGTCTCCCCGTCTACTCTAGGTAGCAGACAGGAGAAACTAATCATATGAACAGAGCTTCTTCTCCAAGGGCTAAAAAACCCTGACAATGACTGTGCTAAAGCAGAGGTGTTAACTTCATGTTTTGCTTCTAGCAATTTGGGCTTGTTCAGAGGCTGTCAGTGCCATTCATTGCCTCTGTTTCACCAAAGTATCACCCCAATTTATGCTCTTCTGTTTAACCTCTGCCACTCTCCCTGAGGTCCCCGTCTGTTGCTTTGTTTCCAAGGCATCAGCTGGTGCTGCATAGTTTTGAGTTTTAATCGTCTGGTGCCCGCTACCTCTACAGCCCAGCTTTCCCATCACACCTGTCATCAACAAACACACCAACTGTGTGCATCAAAAGCCTTTCTGTATGCCTTATTGGTCAGCTACAAAGGCAGCAATCAGCAACTTTTATACATTTGGGTGTTTAAAAAGTCAAATATCAAGGCTACTGCTTAGATTTAATATCATAAGCCCATTAAATTATTATGTTGATGAGAGAAATGCAGCCAAATTTGATGCCAGGCATGCTTTTGTCACAGCAGCAGATGAACTCCAAACTCATTTTTCTCTGTTTCACTGCTCACAGAGTTGCTTCTGTTTGGCTCGTGGAGCTGAATACGACCTCTCTTTAACATTCCCCTTGTCTTTCAGTGCCTCTCCATCGCTCCTGCCTACATCTGTTCTGGTAAATCATTTAATCAGCTGATGTAAGTGATGAATGAATTTCAGTATGTAATGTAATTCACCACTTTGATTGATAACCCATGGCCAGAGCCTAACTAATCTGATAACAGATGTGTTCCTGTGGGAGTGTGCTTGTTAGGTTAGCCTCTTGGCTCTGTCTAGAATGAGAATGGCAGTGTGCTAATACTGCAAGAGGCTTGTCAGCAGGTCTGCAGGGAGTGAAGGCAACAAACTACATGTCAGAGCCAGCTCAGTAATCCTGCCCTGTAAAAGAAGTAACGTTAATGGTGCTTCTCCACCAGCAACTGAGATCCCCTTATTTAACCAGCAGCGATGACAAGATTTAGTGCAAATTACACATCATTACACGATCATTAAGAAACCTTAGGCTCCCAATCTTCGCAGCACAAATCAGAGTTTCAGCTTTCATTCAACCGAAATGATATTAGAATAATAATAATCTTGTTAAAGGCATTATTTTGGTGCCTAAGTGTTTAATTAGATACAAGAAAAACAAAAAAAACAACAGTAGATGCTGTTTGAATACCTTCTATTTCTGTTTGAGTGCTGTAATAATTAAACAAATAGATAAAATCCCATATTTAGTAAAGTCTTTAATGTCAGTAGTCATCTACTTAAGAGATACTCTGATTATTGTCTGGCCTGACAGATCTGACAGGATCAGAGTTGTATTTGCTGGAGTAGGAGTTGAACGTACAAAGTACTTCAGCTCTTGTTAATTAACTTAATGTATTATTTACCCTGTACAATGATTTATTTCCCACCACTGGGAAGGGAACACATAACACTTCCACCCTTTACACAGGTCTTGATTTTTCATGTTACGTCTCCTTTTAGTTTCATTATGTACTTGCTAGTTTCACCCAAAGGAGCATTTTAAGAGATTTAAAACTCTAACATTGGTTCATGCAGTATCTTTAAAAAGCCATCCTGGCTCTCACTCTCCTACATACAGTTTGTTTTGACACCTTTGGATTTCCTGCCGACAGTCTTGGCAACATGCCTGCAGAAGGCTGTTGTGTAATCAGCCTGATGCTGTCAGTATTTTGGCCTCTGTAGAAGAGAAACAGAAAGAGGCTCTGACCTGTCCAAGGCAAGCTTAATGAACCTACAGTCAGTGATGTACAGTAACAAAGTGGAAATGCTGTCTTACTGTACTTAAATATATTTGTAAGGATTTGTTCTTTGCTTAGTCATTCCTCTCTCATCACTTATACTCTGATTACTTGTACTGATATTTTTTAGTATATTTAGCAATTTGTGTGCCTTCAGTGTTGGTGAACGGACCAGAAGTGATGAGGAGGTAATGGGTAGGTATGGTGTCAAGGAGAGGAAAGGTAGTAGTGTAGAGTTGCTAGATGGCTGGGTAACTACTGCAGAAGTGGTGAGGGAGACAGCTAGGAAGGTACTTGGTGTGTGTCATCTGGACAGAGGAAGGAAGACAAGGAGACTTGGTGGTGGAATGAGGAAGTACAGGAAAGTATACAGAGGAAGAGGTTGGTGGAGAGGAAGTGGTATAGCCAGAGAGATAAAGAAAGTAGACAGGAGTACAAGGAGACGCAGCGTAAGGCGAAGAGAGAGATGGCGAAGGCTGAGGAAAAGGCGTATGGTGAGTTGTATGAGAAGTTGAACACTAATGAAGGAGAAAAGGACTTGTACCGATTGGCTAGACAGAGGGACCAAGCTGAGATGGATGTGCAGCAGGTTAGGGTGATGAAGGATAGAGATGGAAATATACTGACTAGCAAGGAGAGTGTGTTGAGAAGGTGGAAGGAGGTACTCTTAGGGGCTGATGGATTAAGAAAACGAGAGAGAGAGATGGTTGGATGATGTGGGGATAGTGAATCAGGAAGTCCGGTGGATTAGCAAGTTAGGGCAGGTATGAAGAGGATGAAGAGTGGAAAGGTGGTTGGTCCATATGACATACTTGTTGAGGCATGGAGATGTTTAGGAGAGATGGCAGTGGAGTTCTTAACTGGACCTCGAAAGTGAGAGGATGCCTGAGGAGTGGAGAAGTAGTGTACCGGTACCAATTTTCAAGAATAAGGATGATGTGCAGAGCTGTAGTAATTACAGAGGTTTAAAGTTGATCAACCACAGCATGAAGTTAAGGGAAAGAGTAGTGGAAGTTAAGTTAAGAGCTGATTACTGAGCAGCAGTATAGTTTCATGCCAGGAAAGAGCACTACAGATGCAATGTTTGCTTTGAGAATGTTGATGGAGAAGTATAGAGAAGGTCAGAAGAATTGTGTCTTTGTGGATCGAGAGAAAGCATACGACAAGGTGCCGAGAGAGGAGATGTGGTGTTGTATGAGGAATGTGTGGTACAGAAGTATGTAAGAGTGGTGCTGGATATGTATGAGGGTGGTGTGACAGTGGTGAGGTGTGCGGTTGGAGGGAAGGACGGGTTCAAGGTGGAGGTGGGATTACACTAAGGACCGCCTCAGAGCCCTTTCTTGTCTGCAACGGTGATAGACAGGTTGACGGACAAGATCAGGCAGGAGTCTCCGTGGAATATGATGTTTGCGGATGACATTGTGATCTATATAGTGAGGTTGGTCATGCACTGGAGAGAAGAAGAATGAAAGTCAGCAGGAGCAAGACAGAATACATATGTGTGAACAGGAGGGAGGACAGCAGAATGGTGGAGGATGCAAAGGAGTAGAGGTGGCGAAGGTGAATGAATTTAAATACACTGTTCGGAGTAACAAGGAGTGCAGAAGACAGGTGAAGAAGAGAGAGCAGGGGTGGAGTGGGTGGAGAAGTGTGTCAGGAGTGATTTGTGACAGAAAGGTACCAGCAAGAGTGAAAGGAAAGGTTTACAAGAGGGTAATGAGACCAGCTGTGTTGTACGGTTTGGAGGCGGTGGCACTGACAAAAAGACAGGAGGCGGAGCTGGAGTTGGCAGAGTTGAAGATGCTAAGATTTTCATCGGGAGTGACGAGGATGTACAGGATTAGGAATGAGTTTATTAGAGGGACAGCTCAGGTCGGACGGTTTGGAGACAAAGCGAGAGACGTTGAGAGATTGAGATGGTTTAGACGTGTGGAGGAGAGATGCTGGTTATATTGGGAGAAGGATGCTGAAGATGCAGCTGCCAGGCAAGAGGAAAAGAGAAAGGCCGAAGAAGGAGGTTTATGGATGTGGTGAGGGAGGACATGCAGGTGGTTGGTGCGACAGAGGAAGATGCAGAGGACAGGAAGATATGGAAATGGATGATCCGCTGTGGTGACCCCTAATGGGAGCAGCCGTATGAAGAAGTAATCTAAACTAATAGTGGCTAATAAGTGCCATAGGGTTGTTTGGTCCATCAGTGAGTGATCCCTTTCATATAACATGTAGTTACTTGATTCATTGTTAATATAAAACATACTTAAGAGAGGCTTTAAGCATGCATTTTTATTACTTTTTACACCATTGCCTACAGTATGTATCTCAGGCTAGACACACAGGAACATAGTCCTATGCTTTACACACACAAAAGAGAGGCACAAGTGTGAAAAGATTTATAACTCCCCTATCGTCCTCTTCCTCCAGCGTTGCTCCCTCCTTCATAATAACCCCGCTCGTCTCATGAATATGCAGACGCTCTGTGTATCAGCACAGATAGGAACGGCTTCTTAAATCTTCCGTTTATGTCCTTAGATTTTCTTTGCCGCTTAAGCTACTCGACAAGATTTCACCCCATCAGTCATATTGCAGTTAGCGGGTGCTTATGTGTATCTGTGTGCGTGTGTGCATGCGTGTGCAGGTATGTATGTGCTCTACTGTTAATAATACAGGGGCTATGGGACAGTTAGTATGGAGTCCTTGGCAGCCATCACAGGAGTATCTCTATTACCAGTGACCTCCACTTGAGTGTTTTTCTGCCCTCTTTTCAAATTTCTTGTTTCCAGTGGCTCCCCCTGTCTGTTGGACAACATGGTGCAGTATAGTAGCTGGAAGGCCTTTTATGTGTTCACATTTCCTTTCAAGTTGCAGTGCTTCCCGGGCGTTCCTTCATGTGGTTCATGTGTGTTCTGAGGAAGATATGTGGTGATGTGTGAGCAAGATAAAAGGACAGCTGGCAAGTTCTGATTGGGCGAATGTTGTCATCCACCTGCATCAGCCAGAGCTGGCCTGTTTGCATGATAAACAGTCACGTTCCAAGCCTCAGGAAAGTCTGGCTTTTCTATCTTTGGTCTATTTCTGTGTCCCCTGTCTTTCTACCAAAGTCTTATTAAATTATAATAAAAATCTGCTTGTTGGGTGTTTTTGCATTTTAAGTCAAAATAAATTGCTGTTTTTATTTTTGAGAAATCTACTGCTAAACTGTTCTGAATTTTATTTAATTGGTTATTTAATTGTCATTTATTGGCCCACTGTTTATGGAGGTCTATTGTGAAGGAATTCAAAACACAGTACAGATAATTACAAAATTGTATCAAATCAAGACAAATACCTAAAAGAAGTCTTTGTTTGCCAGAGTCTAGTGTGTCATTTTGTGAGGACAAGAAGCCAGTTGGATGGTAACATAGGTGATGCTGTTTCCCAACTGCAAAATCAGTCTTTTATGCTTTTTATGCTTTGTTTTGTTGCTGCTTTCATCACTCAGCTCAGTGGCTCAGCAGTGCACTGCATCGTACTGCTCTGCTGAATCCATTGAGATTAGCTTGAAAGCACACTGGGCACTTCATATTGAAGTAATGCCTCCATCTCCGACAGCTGCAGAACATGTACAGAAAGATACTGCTGTGTTTTCTGTCTTTCTTTGTGGCTACAGATTGTTGTTTCTGTGTGTTGTGCTGTGAATATTTTTTTGTGGATATGAAGAGGAAACAAGTAAAGTTTTTGTTTATTGGGGGTACTTGTAGATGGAAAGTAAAAGAGAAAATAAGGTAGAGATAAATGAATGCAGCATCTCTTCTATCAAACCAGGTCTGGTGTGCCCTTCTGTTGCTATTCTTTCAGCCTTGCTTCATTTCACTCTGCATACAGTAGCTCCACTGTGGTTACAGAAATACTGCAGACTATGTAGAGTGAGATAGCTCTTCAATTTCAGCCTTTGCTTTAGTAAGGATCTGCGGTATTGAAGTCTGGAGCAAGACGCTTAATAACTTACCAGCACCAGAGGCTGTTCTGTAACTGACACTGCACTCTGATCTGCATGTGGACAGGGCTCCGACAGGAAGAGATATTTCAAACGGGGATCAATAAGGTATCAGATTAACAATAATTATAATGTGTGGTAATTTAGCATGTTCATTTGCAGGTAGTTTAAAGGAAATATTTGAGTGCTTTGCACATTTCTACACCTCCTTCCAGTCTGCAAAGTTCTGTATGTTTATGCATTTTGTGTGCGAGTGTGTTTATGATCCATGATATTTATGTACATACTGGATGGCGGTGGGCCAAGCTTATTACATTTCACTGAAATGGGTTGTATTGTCAGCAACAGCTTTGTCGTGATGTTATGATGACTCAGGCCTGACGTTTGCTGCCTCTGTCATTCATACTCGCAGTGTATAATGTCCCCGCTTTAATACTTTATGGGCCTATAATATTACCATTTCAGTGTTAATCTGTGTTTTCTGTTTTTTTTGCTCATTTCTGTTGCATTCTTCATCATATGTTTTCAGAAATTTGCATGCTACTTAGTGGAATATGTAATGTGAATTTATAGCACAAAGATACATGTATATTTTAGATTGCATATTCCAAATCATACTATAGTGTTTTAGGACTTTTTTTCAAGTGACTGCTGGTTTCCAGATATTGTGTGAGAATCTACTATGAGAACCCTGAAACTTAGTTTTGATCAGTAGTCTGTTATAAGGAACATCATGTTTGCATTTATTTTGCATGATGGAGTGCAGACTTCAAATCAAACAATACAACTGCGTAACAATGTTCTCTGTGGTGGATAAGCTATCTCAAAGATTCATGTCCCTGCAAAGTGATTTTCATCACATGATGAAATTACTTGAAATGACATCAGCAATGATTTAAAGTACATGTGATTTGTTATAAATGATCAGGCATGCTACAATGCATAAATCCATTGAAGATTGATTTATGTTGTTTTTGACTGGAGTACCCTCCACCTGTGACTACCACTCAATGTTGCGCCCTGTGGAGATCAGAGGTCCAAGCACCACTGTCAGGTGGAGGTGCAGCTCTTTGAAGTAGCTCTGTATGCAAGCAGGCATGGAGCCTCGCTTTCCAAATACCTTATTTTCCATCTACCATCACTTAAATGCTATTACCTCTGCCTGTCTTCATCTACCTTCTTATTGAAGGTAGCTTCCACCTCCCCAGTGAGGTAAACTGAGCAGCACTGATGTAATGAGGTGTGGCTGGAGTGTCTTCTTCTTCGTGCCCAGTGGCAGCAGTGTGCTGGCTACCGTGGTTCAACAACAGGCTGTAATTAAGAGGGTCTGTCACCTGCTGCTGGACTGCCTGTTTTTCTGGAAAAAAAAACAGCTGCCTTTTACCTGGATGACAAGTGAAACAAAGAGGTGCATTATGCATGCTACCTCTTTGTCCCCACCTACCCCTGTGTTTCTCTGTCACACTTACATATCATCTCTTGCATTCATCCTCCAGTTGGATACACACACATTTGTTGTTTTCAGTTATAGACGGCCCCAGAGATGTTGCTGTGGAGCTGAAGCATGCTCTAATTGTTTGAATGCGTGCCTCTGTGTATTAACAGGTGCTTTGGTGGATACACATTACTGCTGCAATTTTAACGTGGCTGTCTCCACAGTACTCCCCATCGTTACCCAGGGAAACAAAGTTTGGAGGTGGGAGGGTTGGTGGGTGGGTAAAGAAGCAGATGATGGATAGACAGAGGGGAGCAATAGGTGAAAAGATGGGCACGTCACTTCTTATTGTATGTGTTTTAATGATCTAGAGGGCGGTCCCGTCACCTTGCGCGGTGCAACAGATTGCAGTTGTCTCTGTCAGTTTTACGCGAGGCTGCCTGGAGCCTTCTGATTGTCTCGGCCCGTTATTATGTCCAGCAGCACAGACATGCCGGCTGACATTCTTCTGATGGCTTGCTCTTGCTGCCTAGCCGTCAATTTCACCCCTTTTAACTCTCCTCTCCTGACACAGTAGTGCTTCAGAGCTTTCGGAGATTACCTTAATGGAGAGAAAAAAGTGAAGTGCACATGCCTGCTGGGTCATGTGTCTTTTTACCCAGAGCCTTGTTGTTTTTAGTGTACTGTATAGCACGCACAACCAGGGAGGATGCTGAAAGAGCGAGATAAGAGAGATGGAAACAAAAGTCACTTTTTTGCTCATTGAAATCCAAATGTCTGCCTTAATATATCCACAGTAGAAAATATCAAAGTCTGTGTCACAGCTCGCCGTCAGTAAGACAAGCATTAAGATTTGAATGATTAGAAATGATGTCATTGTAGCAACAACGTCATAGAAATTCAACAGCCAGTAGATGAGCTGGTTTCGGCAGATTATATGGCCCTCAGTTGTCATTTTAAGGTTTAGTACATGTGGAACCGCAACCCCCTTAGTTGGTTCATGAGTTGTGACCTGCAGGCTTTTAGAGACCTGATTGGTGGGTAGGTTATATTTAATCCTGCCATGCCTCTCTCTCCTTCTAGTTATTTGTGTTAACTGTTCCCACTGGAGCGTATAGAGTTACAATTGCCAATAGCTGTAGGCCTGGCTGATTGGCTTATTTCCTGTTGCCTGTAGACTTAAGAGATGTGCTGCATTTGCAGTTTGCTGTTTTCACCTACTTCTACTTGGTTTCACCTCTTCCCTCCTTCTTCTCTGGTTAATATTCAGCCAGCCTATCCGCCCTGTGCTGTCACAGCCGGCATCCCACAAGGAGCCCTGCCATGCTTGCAGTAAATTAGCCTGTGTATCAGAGGGAAGAGCTTGTCTTGCCTTCCCCGACCATCTGCGTAACCACAGACCTTCTGTGGAGGACACTGCACTATCAGAGAAACTTGGAAAAAACTGTCTCCTTTTTAATAACATAATTCAACATGAGAAAGTAGAAAATAGTCCCCAAAAGTAATGTTTCCTTCATCAGAAAAACTACAGATTTGATGGCACAAAGATGATCAAATGCTTGATTTAATTGCATGTGTAATAAACAGTGAAATATTAAAAGGTAAACAGATGTGAATATGAGATAATGAAGAAAAATAAAACACCAATTTCCCCTGGATATTGCCTGTACAGTATGTGAATAAATATGTTTTATTTATGTCAATCTCTAGCGCACATACATTAAAAGTGAGACAAACAATATGTTTAAAAAGCAAAGGTAAAGAAGTGCATATTGCCAAATTATTTTAAAAGAGTAATGAGGACCAGCCGTGAGTCACAGATCACTAAACACATAATTCTGCCTTTCTGTGGGACTTTGGTGGCAGGTTTCAGCACATTCATTAATACATAGTTTGCCTGGTAAAATGACACCAAAATGTGCTATTTTCAACTGTAGATCATTAATTTTAGCAGCTGTGAAAGTGCAAACACTTCAAAGTCGTCTTGACACGATGTTCTGGATAGAAAGTTTTGTTTCTGGGATTTCTTTAAACTGACGACATGTTTTGGATTTATTACCCTCTTGCTTATTTATTAACTCATGTCACTTAATTCCCCTGCTGTCTAACCGTGCACTATCAACACTACTGAAATCACAGCTAGAGAAGACCTTGTATGTGCCACCGAGGTGAGACAGACAGTATTCAAAGAGCTACGTTTCAAATAGTACACATAAGTAATTAACATATCGCTGCTACAGAGCCCACAAAGACAATCTGTCTGGCATCTGGGAGAGTACTTTATCAAAAGTGTTTGAAGTTTGTTGGGTTTTTTATATATATATATATATGCATTAATTACATTTGACACTGTATTTTCCGACTCACATCCCCTTTTATAGCAGGAGAAGGGAGTACAGTTATACTTGTATCCACCCAAATAATATTTACATGCGTGGGTAAATACAGCATTAAGACAGGAGTTACTCATGTAGCCTTAAGCTGTTACAAAATGTTTGATTTAATTTAGCTCTTAAAGAATCCAGAGCTGTGTTTGCATATGTGAGGTTTGCAGCCCTCTTATCATTCTGGGAGACTCGAAGCCTCTTTCACCCTCCGCTCCCTCTGACCCACTTGTTTAACATGCCCGAAATATAAAGCCACACCGCCTGCCTTTTGCAAATCCGTAAAAGCAGACCCAATCCACTTTTCCCTCTCGCCTCCCGATTCTCCTTACCATACCATATGTCCATGCATATAATGAGCAGCACCTTCTTTTCCCCTGAGTTGAAAGTCCAAATCAGCAGGTGGCTGTAAAGAAGAAAACTCCTTTTCCCACTCTGGGAGTTTGCGGTCTAGGCTTTGGCTGTGGTGATGCATAATAATATTCTCTGTGTTCGTGTGTGTTGATAGTTGTTGTGGGTGTGTTGGCTTAATGCCTCATGTCATGGTCTGAATTTCCCTGCATATACTGTATAAATAACATACTGAAGGCGGTGGAGACTGGTGACTCAAAGTGAAAAGTTGATGAGAATATGTCTCAGTCAAATGGAGGAAAAATGACTGTTAATTACAATCTATTAAACAATAAATAAATAAAAATCTTTCCTGTGATCTGTGGACCAACCTTTTCTGTTAAAAGGAGGTTTTAGGCGTGATCTTTTTTTGCAGAGAAAGACCAAATGGAGTCAGACTGCCTAATCAGGCTGCATTGCTTGTTAGAATTTGTTTTCTAGCTAGTTTTTTTTTTTTTTTGCTTTGCAGTATCTTTTTCTCCATACAGGTAATTTCTCCTCCCCTGTTTGTCTTGTCTTATCTCTCATTGCCCACAACAGCAGGCTCTTTTTATTTAGGCAGTGCAGCGCAGGCCTCATTGGCTGAGCTTACAGATTGTATCGGCTCTGATTGCGTCCTCCCGCTGTCATTCAGGTCGTCTATTATTTACTTGACCAACACGCTGCACCTTTTTCCAGAAGGCTCTGAATCTTTGTAGTTGCAATTTGGCCTGCTGCAGACCCAGACTTGCTGACAGACATTGCTTTCTTGTGATAAAGCATTCAACAGAAACCCACCCCATCATGGCTCTTTTATGTAGGTTTAAATGATGATGGCGTTGCGTGGGCTTGCACAGATTGTTTTGGCTGTCAGGGGTATTGTCTGCCAGCTTATATGGAAATATATTGGCACTGAATGACGAAAGAAAAGATGAATAACCTGTTCCCATTTTCTATTCTTACTCTCCTGCCCACACAACTTTTACTCTCGCCGTGTTCAAGATGAGGGCTTTATAGACAGCTTTGCAAAGTATATCCACAAACTGCAGTTTGGAAAGTTTCCGGGCTGTATCCCAAGCCAGTGGAATACAGAGGGATGCAATTTTGAATAGAATAACCTTGTCAAATTATTTTTGCAAGCCATTAACTTGTTTAGCTGATAACTGTCATATCTATAAATGTTAGTAATATTGTTTTGTTGATGCACAGTGTATTCTTTACACATTTTGTCTAGAGACAGCATAGCCTACTCAGCTTTTCACTGTTGTGGATGCTCAGTCACAATAATAAGCCATCGTACATAGGCCCGGCTCTGCCAGCCATTGTAATGGGGCTCTTGAGTCAGGTCCTTGTTAGCTGATGCACAATAAGCGCCAGCCTAATGAAGTGTAAACCAGAGATCTGGGAGGGTAGGAGGTCCAGATGAGTATGGCCGGCGGCCCCGGTGTGTAGCGGAGAGCTCAATGCTAATGCTATTAGCCAGGAGGTCAGTCCATTTCGCCTCACCCCTGCTCAGTTTATCAGCACTTCATAATGTGCTGGACGTAAGGGCAGGGTGTTGAAACAGCTGATCACACTTGAGTGTGATATCTCTCCGAGAATGAATAGAGTGAAAAACGGGTTCGCAACGAGTGCGCGGTTTGAATGCAGCTCTGTTGGAATGATCACAGACCTTCTGCCCTCAACAGGTTTCCTCTGCGTTAAGGTTTGTCCAGCGGAGAGCGTTGCAGCTCTGTTGGGCCTCCATCTGGCCGGCATTCTCCTCTCTTCCTCTGTGTTCGTTAACAGTCCATTTGTTGCTCCTGCCCCAAGGAGACTTCCTCTGCCGCTCACTTGCTCAGCTCATCTTAATGGTGCTGATGAGCCTTTAATGTACAGATGGTCCAATCCATTCAGCCCTATTAATCTTTGGCACTTTTTTTACTTTTTATGCTTTTAGTTTAGTGCTTTTCATTTATTATCCATCTCTGAAGTGATTGTTTTTTCTACGTGCTTAAAGTGGGAGGTTTATGAGTAGTTTGGTCAAATATGATTAAATATGTTCTGATTTTAAGCAATTTTAAGAATCGTTATGAGCTATTTCTGTGTAAAATTGCACATTTACCATTCTGGAGGTTATTGTAAGACACTATTAGCATTCATAGCAACTCATTTCCCCATACGTATGTTAACCCTTATGAATACATTATAATGCATATATAATGCATTAACTAATTGTAATTCAGAGAAAGTGCTATCATTTCACGATAGCTCTTTTCTGATGGTCATCTGATGTTCCTCTGGTGTGTTTGCTTGCACATCTGTGCACAAACACACTAATTAACCCTTGGCATGTTTTTCTTCTAGCCAACGCCGGGGCCTGTTTTCCCAAGCAAGGTAACTCACCGGGCGAACGGCTCCCTCCCTGCTCTTTTATCACGCTTGAAGTTCATTCGTTTTTCCAGTCACACATTTTTTGTGTAACCATACCGTCTCCTCCCGGCTGTCTCCCTTCCCGTCCTGTGTGCCTTCCACCTCAGGCTGTGTTGTCTGTCAGTTAGAGCGCTGATAAAAAGGCCATGGGCTGTCAAAGTGATGTGCCTCCTTAAAAACGGACATCAGAATCAGTAACCTCCAGACAAGAGACAGAGGGTGTCAAGGGATGGAGGGAAAGCTCGGATAGATGGACAAGAGTTGGTGAGAAAGAGCGAGAACAAGGGCAGAAATAACAGGACTGTTTCCTCGTGTTCCCACCTGATCTTGAAAAACCTCAATTTTTAGTTTTTTTTTTACTCTGTTTCAATAGAAAACTATGAAAGCCACCTAAGATGACAAGCAGACATATCACAATGGAATATCCAGCAAAACAAATTCCGTTTGAGTGTCTTCCTTTGATCTATTGCAGAAGCATTTTACTTTTCTCATTTTTCTTCCCTTCAGAACTTGAAATCAATACTTCTGCAGGGAACTGTTCCGTCCTGGTGGCAAATAGTCTAACATCCCATCCCATTTCTTTCTTTCTCTCTCTCTCTCTCTCTCTCTCTCTCTCCCCTGTCCCCTCTACGCCTTATTTTTCCCACTCTCCTTCTCTCTGCTTCATTTGTTCCCACCTATGTGTGCCTGCTCTGCGCGTATGTACGTCTCCACCCTGAAATCTTTCTGCATGCTTGTGTGGGTGGTGATTCACCTCCTCTTTGCACACTTTCCACCCCTTCCTTCTTTCTTCCCTTCTTTCCTTTCTTTCCTTTATCCTCCCTTCCTCTCTTCTTCTGTCATCGTCCCTCAGATCCCGAGCGTGGTGGCAGTCACATGATCTCGACAGATGATCTGGAGTATCCACGGGAGTACCGGACACTGGGGAACAGCGCTCGGCGGTTCTCCAACGTGGGCCTGGTGCACACGTCGGAGCACCGCCACACCGTCAGCGCCGCCCAGAGTCTGGAGGCCCTTACAAACCTGCACAAGGCTGACATGGAACGCAAGAGGGACGCCTTCATGGATCATCTGAAGAGCAAGTACCAGCAGCAGCAGCAGCAGCAGCTGCAGCATCCACACCACAGCCCACACCACAACCCACCGTCACCCTCGCCCTCCCACGCCAGCATGAGGGGCACGTCAGAGCGGTCTGCACGAGAACAGGTACACAGTTCATCACCGTCTTACCCTTGAACAAAATTGTGATTGCTGACAACATTTGCTGTAGATAAACATACTAATGTCATTGTCAAATAAATTATTTTTATTAGCCTTGCTACATTATTTTGAAATACGTTTGGCATTTAATTTGTTACTCAGTTTATGTTTTTTTGGGCAAGCGAACTGATCAATACTGATGACGTCAGTGCAGTGGAGTTGAGTTGAGTCATATGTATCGTCAGGCAACAAAAAGTCTCTTGACAGATGGCATCCAGAGTGAAAGCAGCACAATGCTGAACATTTTTCTCATTGAGGGAGAGAAAATACATGAGAAAAGCCTGTTAGGTGGTCTTTGTATCTTTATTATTAGAGGTCTTCACCAAACCATCACAGCCAAGCTTTTCTTTGTTTCTCTGCTGGAATTTGTAACACTTGGGTATGTTTCTCTTTTGCTCTTCATAATTCCAACAATTTTTGCATCTTCCAAATCTAGTTTATACTTTGACCACTTTCACAGCCTCAACCTCTTTCTCTCTTTCTCTTTTTCACTCTGTCTCTCACACACATGCAAACACATGCGCACACTGTGCTGTACACAAACACGCTCTCTTTTGTGTCAACACCATTGCTGTGTGTGTAATTAAAAAAGGTTAAATTCAGTGTAATGACATGACAGAAAAGCACATCAGGGGAGATGGGAGAAAATGAAAGGGAGAGAGAGAGAGAGAGAGAGAGAGCCAGTGAGCGTGGGAGGGTGGGTGAAAGACAGGTGGAGTCCGCAGTTGCCGTGGCAACCTCTCCCATATATGGCAAGTAGGGATATCGCATTGCAAAGGTCAGGTTGTGTAGAGAGGGAGGAATCGTACAATAATAAAGAAGAAGAAGGGAGAGAGAAATAACGAGTGGAAGGCAGACAGTTAAAAAAAAAAATGTAAGCAGCAGTCGGGAGAGTGGACAAATCCTGAAGTGACAGGGCATTTTCAGCGCATGGGGGGAGGAAGCAGCAAATCCCAGGATTTCTTGTCATCTCCTGGATGTGCAGAGCATGGACAGCGAGGAAGGAGGGAGGGGAGAAGGAGGGGCTGGAGAGTAGGGCAGCAGCCAGTCAAGCAGCCCGCTGCTCAATTAGCCAGCACCAGCAGGAGCCAGCCACCAATCTGCGAATGAGTTAATCGGCTGGTGTTGTAATGAATTAAATAAAGAGTTTCCGCCGCATGTGCTACTGGAGAGCGAGACAGAGAGCGATTGAGTGAGGGAGAGGGAGGGAGGAGGGTTAGAGAAGCAAAGGGAGGGAGAGAGACGTGCAAAAACGCGATGAGGATTCACTGCACCTGACGGACAGCCTGGGATGACTGGAGTTGTGGACAGGCACAGGTGCACTGCAGGTGAGACGGGACTGGAAGCTTGAAACTGGAAGCTGGAGGATGTTGTAGAGAGGTGTGTGTGTGTGTGTGTGTGTGTGTGCATGTGTGGGATAAGGATGTGCCAGCTGGGATTAGATTCCACGCCTGTTGTGTTTGTTGTGGTGACGTTGTGCATATGCTCAGCAGGCAGAAACCCAGGCTAGACGAAGGCTGAGTGGACGATACTGTAAACTGTACACAGAGCCTTTTGTGCATCTCTCTGAGTGAACGATTATTTGCCGTGCAGACCAGAGTGTGTTAGTAAGTAGAGAGAGAAAGGGGGACATGCTGCGGTAACATTAAAACGCCAAACTGGACAAGAGGAGGTAAGAGGGGAAAAAGAGTAAGAATGATTGAGATGGGGGGGGGGTGCAAAGAGGATGACGACAGAGAAAGAGACAGGGGTGGAGGAGGGGTGATGTGAGTACAGCCTGCTTTACATGCAGGTCAGGTAATACAGCGCTCCACTCAGCGAGGCTCCGTCCTTCTGTTGGAGCTCTGTGGCCATATCAAGTGAGTGCACATACACATGCCTGTGTGCAAATGCATATATGGGTGTCTTTACTTAGCAGTCAGGAATGCATTCATCCCTTCGGCTCAGAGTTCTAATCTGACATCTCAAACATCAGTAACTCTTTCTTCTTGGGGCTTAAAGCTTATTTAATTCAACAGGAGGTTAAAAATGACAAGATGTACATTTCAGCTAAGTAGTAGAGCCTGGGTCAAGAGTTTTGTCTGTCAGGGCTGAAGGAGTTGGTGATATAAAGATTGACAGTATAAAACAATGTCTTGTCAGCACAGATCTCTGCATAGCTTGCTGTGATGATTACCAGGATTGAGAATTGGTAAGGGGATGGGAAACAACATGCAATGAGATAGGCCCTCCTCAGTTTGCTCTCACACCGTCCCCGTGCAATATTTGCAACTCAAAGTCCAAGTTCAGTATTTCTGCAACTGTCAGCGGAGCAACAGTTAAAACAACACCAAGCGGTGAAGAATGAATGTGTTTACCTGAGAACTGTGAATAAGCCTCATTAAAGCAACAAACCGAAAAACACTGACAGAGAAAGACACACAAAACCACAAATCACTTCTGCACCATTAAAGCCAGTCCTCAGAGTCATTTAGCTTTGTGGGAAAATAAAATCATTAATGTCTGAACAAGTGAACAGAATTATTTATGAAGCACCAATAGTGCTCCTGAGCTGCTGTTAGTTCAACAGATCGTCAAGGACGAAGCTCACTGGCTGGTTACACTAAATGAGTGACTGACACATTATCAGATAGTCAAGGCCAATACAAGTCCAACCTGAAAATACATGGTGTATTATCTTTTCCCTGAAAGTGACCCACTTTACCCATGACCTCTCACCCCTGAGCCCGACTGAGAATCATCTCTCTGACCGCTCTTCTCCAGAGGAGGTGCAGATGGTTTATAGTTTCAGAGGTCTGTGGAAAACATGAACTTTTCATGAACTAAGACAAATAGCTTTGTATTGAACTTTGTGAACTTTGCATTTTTGAGATCATACAAGAGGTTTTTTTAAAGGCGTTTCTTTTTTATTAACCCATAATGGAGCATTTAATCCTTCAGACTTTGAGGATACATGGTCTTCATGGGACAGTGACAATATTGAGTCTAGCTAGGAATTACAAATTCTGCTCAGCGACACATCAGAGAGTTGTCTTTAATAATAGCTGCTTTGACATATGCTGGTAGAAAATATATATGCTATGGGGAAAAGGAAGCGTGGGTTGCGATTATGCTCATCATTTTGAATCCCACTTGTCTCAGTGCCAGTGCTAGGCACTTCCAGATATAGGCACTGTTTTCTAACATTTGAAATTATACAGAACACATTTCCCTTTTCCACCAGCCAAACAATACTTGATGGACAGAATAATGCACAATAAAATGCCTTGCAATAACTATTACCTCTTAGAATTGAGGTTATAATGTTCAGTTTTCTTATTCAGAGAACTCTATCAACACTGTTTTTACAAGATGTCATAGTTTGCAGAGTAATGGATTTCATGACATTGCTGTTATTGTGTCTGACTACTACCATTAATTCTAAGCAGGGTTTGACTATGTAGTGCGTTAACACTAGAAAAATAGTAGTTACCTGGATGTAACTGGCTTCACTATTGGTTTACACCTAATAAAAATTTCTTTGCACTCACTGCCTCATCGGGGGGCAGCACACACGCAGCACCCTACCCCTATAAAGCCCCAGTGCTCTTGTCGCTCTTCTCCCTTTGAAACTCAGCAACAAACAGCTGGGGCCAGCTGGGCTTGTAGTCAGAGGGCTAAGCATTTAATCATAGAACTGGTGTTACATCCAGGTAACCACTATTTCTATGTTGTGCATGCTCCACCTTCTAATGGGCTTCGCTATTGGTTAACACCTAAGGTGAAGGCCGTTAGGGATGAGATGTACCCCCAGCTGGACCCAAATCCAGCCACAACCAAGAAACAACAGCAGTCCAGCGGTCTCACACTGCTTGCCTGAGGGTCTTGCGCTGGATTGAAAAAACACCAGCAAGATATCAAAATTTATCAAAAAACACCTCAGTCTGCTCCAGATGAGGTCCCCCCAGACTATGCACTAAGCACTGAATAAGACACAGAACCAGCAGTCATGTCCCAGAGATATGACTGCACAAAGGTCAAAATGGAAGACCAGGAGGTGACCAAATAGATCTCTTCCACTGAGACACCCCTGAAAAGCGCCATAGAGGGCATGATGCTCCTTGTGGAGTGCCCCCTCAGACCTGGTGGGAGAGGGCGGCCCACCGCCTCATAACTTCTACAGATCACATCACAGATCCAGTGAGTTAGCCACACACAGAGTGTGAAGATGGTGAATTTGGAGAAGGTGCATGGGGCCAGAGAGTATCTTAATGGGAGGCGGCAGTATTGGTATCTCCATTCCCTCACTGTGAAGCGCAGGTACTTCTTGTGGAGCGGCAGAATGGGGATGTGGAAGTACACATTGGTCAGGTCTATGTATATCATCCAGTCGCCTGCTGGTTGCACTCCAAAAGCTGTCTGACCATCAGCATGCAAAAGGGCCTCTGCGCAATGTGGTCATTGAGGACGTGCAGGTCCAGTATGGGTCTCATGCCCCCTGATTTCTTGGGCACCAAGAAATATGGGGGGAAGAAGCCTGTCCATGCCTCCAAGTGGGGAACTGAAGATATGGATCCTTTTTGGAGGAGTGTGGCTATTTCCTCCTCCAAGGCCGCCCTCTCAGCAGGGATGGAAAGAGAGGTCTGCAAGTATGCTGCTGAATAGAGGGCAGCAGAACTGAAAAACGTAGCCCCTCCGCAGAGCCAGGCAGAGAGAGGGCCACAGAGCCACACCCACATCGAGTGACAGTCCGTGAGTGGCCGGGCGACAGGCTCGGCGGGGAGAGCTAGAACAGGCCTACTCATCCCGACCTTCCCATCTCAGGAGGGAGCACACGGGGGGCCCTGGCAGAAAGGGTCAGGAAGCAGCTAAGGCTAACAAACATGCCGCTACATCCCTTCCTTCATCCCCTAGCAAGCCACTTGTGTGGGGCGGTGGGAAAGATTTCTTTTCGAGGCTAGGCAAAGCTCCAGCTTCTCGCTTAGGTCCAGTGTGCACACTCAGTGAAGAAAGAACACTCACCTGTGGTGGTCGCCATCTTTCCTCAGAGCTGCGAGGCTAGTTGGGATAACATGTACGCGGCTCCCACCTCTGACCTCACATGTAGACATCTAAGCAGCTGAGCCAACATGGCGGTGGTTTCCGTTAGCTCTTGTATGCACTACTCGAGCCATACGCAGTGTGGAATGGCAGATAATAGCCAGGTGATGAGACATGAATCGGCCACTGGTGGTCAGCACGGAGCGCAGGAGGTTCCCACTTGATGAGGAAGCACTCACTTTAGAGGGTGCTACCCCCAGTAGCGAAGCCCGTTACAGGGCAGAGCAAATACAACATAGCAAGTGATAAAGCACCACTATGCATAATAAAGCTGCTTGATTTTTGACTGCTTTTGATGAACACTATTGTTCCACAATTCAATGTACAAAAGAAACAGAAGACTACTTACAGCTACAAAATATTAAAACAAATTAAGGAGAATGGTCAAACAGCTCCAGGTTTTATTTGCTGTCTTGTTCTGAAAATCGTTTGATTGACAGCACATGCCTTGTATAATTTCCTATATTGATTCCTTGCATACTAACTGCAAAGAATAGCAGTATATGTAAATTAGTATGTTGTACGTGTTGTATACTTAGTGTTTTGTATGGAATGGGTACACAGAATTAGCCTATACAGTATAAAATCTGTAAATGGTTACTCTGTGAGATTTAGGATTATTGGAATAATAACACTTAGTGTATCAAGACCAAGCAAGAATTTCCACCAAAATACAGAAAGAAAAGAGAACAAGAAATGGAGAGAGGGAGAGGAGCATCAAGTGAAAAAGACCAAACGAGGGAACATTAAGTAAAAGATTAGATTACAATAAGGTAATAATCAGTTGAAAACGCTCTCTCTGATGCCAGTGTTTACTGAAATAATCGAGGTCTTTGTTGAGACCATATTAAAATGGAAGGCTGATAATGAAAAACCTCCAACTATCATAAATCAAAACTTTCCTGTCACTGTTTTTTTTTATTTCTGCGCCAGGAGAGTAATATGGGTTCTGCAGAAGGGAGGCTGAATAGACTGAAAATTGCCTGTAGATAAGAATAAGAACTGAAATAAGAGTTTGGATTAGAATTAAAATTCATGAACTCTGTCCAATCTTTTTTAAATTTTCCATGTCATTTTGAGGTATTTCTGGGCCATCAGTAGCTTGGCCTGGTTTTGACTGTGGGGTGATTATGTTTTAATGGAAAGCTCACTTCCTGAGGCCTTGGCCAACATGTGAGCACCTTTTCATACATGGCAGAGCAGAGGGAAGAGCAAAGGAACAAATGAGAGATACAGCACGAGATGTTGAAAATAAGCAGTCGAGGTGGTGGAGTTCAGATGAAAAGAGCACGGCAGGAGAATCGAGAGCGAAAGAGACAGAAGAGAGCGAAGGGACGAGACAGAACGGTTCCTTGCCTGTGGTGGAGAAGTCTGGGAGAGAGGCCAACATCAGAACAACAGAGTGGGCTGCTGTGTGATTCGATTTCACTCTTTTCATTTCCTCCCCTTCACTAGTTACAGCCAACAGCGCAATCTTGTTTCAGGTGTGCTGTAACCCGATGCCTGCAAAACACAGCCACCCCCCCCTCTTAACTCCAATCAAACTTAATGATTGTTGGTTTAGATAGTTGCATTAGTTGCAGCTGTCGACAATATTAATGAGTTTCATAAATGGCCTGTCAGAAAAGGAACACATCACATGAAAACGATTCAGGAAATGCATTGGATTTTGTGTGAAAGGCCTGCAGTCAGACTCTGCCTCCTCTTTAATCAAGTTTGGTCAATGCACCATTCTTCTTTACAAAGGTTTATTTTTTTGTCAGCAAACATAAGCCATTATTAGAGTGGTCAATATCTAACTTTGTTCCATTGTTTCCTTCTCTTCCCTCTTTTGTCCTTCATGAAACTCCACAGCAACAGCCTAACTACTGGAGCTTTAAGGTCAGTGCTGTGTCTAAGTGTCCCTGTGTGTTTGTCATTCCCCCATCTATTGTGTGTGTGTGTGTGTGTGAATATGTGTGTGTGTATGTATTCTGTGCTGTAGGATCACGTCAGACTCCTCAGGCATCACCAGCCTATCTCTCTGATCCGCTGGCTCCTGCAACACCTAACTCACTTGGCATCTCCAGGCTATTCAAGTATATATATATGTGTGTGTGTGTGTGTGTGTGTGTGTGTGTGTGTGTGCGTTGTGGTGGCAGAGATGTCAGGGGTGGCGACAGCTTAAACTTCTCCAGCTCCATTTAATCTGCATAAGACTGCTCTTTTGGGATTTATGATACCTCAGTCTGCTAGCATTAATGGCTAGAAGCCATGTGACCTTGGTGATGTATTACTCAGACTGACTGAGACATTAAGAAGACATTTCAGACGTGCAGCTGAGACATTACTGAAATAATGCTGTGACATTAGCACGGAGGCTTGAGTCATGGCTGGGCTGCTGAATGTGTTTTTATCCACAGGTTGCATAGAGGAAAATCGGGTTGTGTATACTGGAGAAGGCCGGCATCATGTTTGTTCGCTGTTATGCTTCGCAATGTGTATCACTTTGGTGTGGCATTGTACCTCATAGCAGCTGGCAGGGAGCAATACTATCTAAACAGGAAGTTAAAGAACATATTGATGTGTGTGGGCGGGCGTGTGTACGAGGAAAGAGCCCCGGGCATATCTGTGGTGTAGTCTTCCCTGAATCCCTGCTCACAATATCATTTGGACAGGGTGGAAATATCACTGAATATCAATAGCCATATGCCGTGACCCATGGGGAAGGCTAAGCAATTTATCCCTCACTCCCACAAGTACTTTAACCTCAAACAAGAGTGATATGAAATAGAATTTAGAGCCCTGCCTGTCACATAAATCCATCGCACAACCAAATGATTTTAAATCCTGGAGGACTTTGAGGTGTGTTGCAAGGCCTTGTAGGTATGTGAAGAAATGACGCTTCAAACACAAAACAAACAGATTCTTTTTAGAGTTCTTTAGAGTTTTTTTTTAATAAAAGATCTTGAGGGAAAAAAACTGTCATGTTGCCAGTAATACTACAAAACATTTAACACACAATATGTAATATTGTACCGCTAGGGGTCTTTCAATCAAAACAGTAACAAAAGACAGAGTTTGATGATTTCATAACGTAGCCTGGGATCATGGGAGTTGTCTTCATTGTTAAACAACCACCAGTCTTCTGTCAGACAGTGCTCTGAAGTCAGCTGCAGTCAGCTGGTTAAAACCAGTAAAACCACTGAATAAAGCAGTTCCATGTTAAAAATCTGTGTTTCTCCGACACTGTTCGGGGGACAGAGGACGTCCAGTGTTTCGGTATAACTGGTGACCGTGTTAACTGGTGACTCTCAGCTGGTTGCTCATAGTGACGGCAGCTGGCTCCTGAAAGCCTTATCAAATTTACATTAATCAATATACATCTGTGTTTATTATCCAGGTGAACCATTTATGTAAGTTAGATTGTGCTCAGCAAGAAGCATTCACTTTTCTTATAATGTTGGAAACAAACCGTAGCCTATAAGATGGCAGTGCAGCTATGGCATTTTATACAGTTATCCTCAATTGTTCAGTTTGTGGCTAGATATTGTGTAAACTGTGTGGTCACCTGGTTTGACCATCAGTTTGGATACATAATAATAATAATAATATACTGCAACAACATTCAGCCTTTTCTCTAACTACTCTTGTCAAGCTAACATTTAAAACTGAAGAAATGTGAATGCTTCTTGTCGGCGACACCTTTTAATCTACATAATGTAAGACAAAAAGGAGCAAATGAATATATACTGAACATTCAGCTGCCATCAGTATGACAACCACGGACACATCCTGCTGAAAGTCTCCAGTTAACACGGTTTCTCATTAAAGCGAAACACTGGGGGGGCTGCGAGCCGAGCTGCAGCTAACATTTGCTCAGCTTGCTTCTCTGATAACTTAAGATCCAGATGTCTGATGACTGAAATCCTTCATACAGTTAAAATATATAGTTAAAGATCTAATCGTAAAAATGTGGCTTAAAACTTGATAAAAAGTCAATTTATCACAGACCTTCTGGTGGACAACCACAACACACGTATGTACACACAGATGGGGTAAAGGGGATATTATGCCATTGACAGGTAACCAAATGAAAGAGATCATTATCTTGACTTAAATTACAGATTTCTATAGGTTTGAAAATTGTTGGAAACATTTAGGGTGATGTAAGTACACATCTCAACAAAATATATAACATAAGTCTAGTCATTTTTAGACGTTTTAATGTGGAAAAGTTACATAATGGGCTTTTAAATGCTGAGCTTTAAAATGTGTTTCTTATTTTGCTGTAAGTTGCTGTTCTGTTAATCACTCACTATGTTGCTTTGCAGCAGCTAAAAAATGCATTAAGTGATATATCACCGAACAGTGAGAGTTAGAATTTATTTATTTGCTGCACAAAGTGCTACATCGGTAATAAAATGAAAAATGAAACAACCAAATGGTCCAAGTGGCAACAGATCTAAAGCTATTTGCTTTCAGCATATACACTGCTGTTGACACCTTTTATGTTGACACCTCATCCTGCTCAAATTTCACACTAAAGCTTTTGAAAGCCCCATCCTACTCCCTCATCCCACCAGCTCTACTCTAAGCTCAACTCTCTCCCTGGATTCCCCTGCCTGCTGAAAATGAACACCAAATCCAGCTACTATTTACTACCACACTACTCTCATCTCTTACCTTTTAAAAAAAATATTTATATCAAAGCTCTTATCACAATCTTAGCAGACATTTAAACCTTATTTGCTACAATTACAGACATGGGACAAAGAGCAATGCACAGTTAAATGGATAACTAATGAGAGATTGTCTGGAATATGTTTTGAGGCCACTGTTCTTCCTTTCACTCCTATCTATCAGAAAAAAAAGAATCACTACCAGCACTCTAAGGCATCATCTCCCCACCCGAAGAGAACGCCATTTTGCTTCCTTTCTTTCTGAGCAAACCGATTGCACACTCGTGCAATTCGCAGCAATTTGGCAAAGCAATTTGTTCCATGCATGATGACTCCTGGCATTATAAAGAGACAGGACTCGAGGGGTGTGGGGGTTGGGGATTGTGTGCCCAAGCAGAAGATTGTCCTGAGAGTTGGAAAAGATGGAGAGTAATAATGATAGTGGGGGAAGAGCAAGTAGAGACAAACAGATGTGAGAGATGGATCGATTTAGGGAGCTGTTTTCTCTTTCCATTTTCTGAAAATGAGAGGTGTGAAGTTGTTTTTTTGTGTGGAAAAAGAGCCAGGTTATGGGTAGGGGGGGGGGGGGGGGGGGGGGAAATAAATACAGATTCAAATGCAGACAGCAACAGCAAAAGCACCTGGATGCGGCTTTGGCCTCTGCCATGAGAGACCGAGTTAGAGGCAGACATGTTGACATAAAGCAGCTCAGAATCAAAGGTGAGCTTTGGGATTGGTGGGAGAGGACGAATGAGTGACGGGGGATAAAACGTGAAGAGAGGAAGACAGACACAAGCTTTTGAGCAAGAGAAAGAAATCATTAGCGGGAGAAATGATGGAGAAGCTGGAGGAAAAAAAGAACGGATCAAGAAATAGGGATGAGGTGCGAGGATTGTGATTTTATCTATTTAACACCTGTCTTTCGAGTATTATCCCGGAGACAAACACTTCATTCATTGTCATTTCACACACATCAAGCTGACATTTCAGTTGCTAGCATGTATTCTCTCGCTCAAGTCCGGGAGAATGTCATATCACTTAACAGGAAAATTATTACACTCAGGGGAGAAGAGCAAGAAAGAAAAGCCTAGCAGCAGCCACCGTGTGATGAGCCAACCTCTAGATCTCTGGGGTTAAGCTTTCTCTTTAGTCCATAGCCTTCACAGTTACAGCAGACTTTGTTGTATACTATAAGACAACATCATTCTATTGAATTTGCTTTTCTTGCCTTTAGTATCTTCACAATATCACATGAATCTGGCAGCTTCAATTCCCCTTACTTACAGGCAAAATGCATTCTTCTTAGAACATGACAGAAGATCTTTTCTAGACTATTTACAGATAAATGTACACTTAGTTTGACAATAATCTCTTTAAAACCTGGTTTTCCTTTTATTTTTTTGCACCTTTTTTTCCGTCAAAACATTCTTTTTTTTTAAAGTTGACATTTTATGGAAGAACAACTGAAAAATCTCTGTAGTCCTTTGTACAAGGCTATGAGGTTTGCAGACTAAGTAAGACAACATTGAAGTGTTGGGATGTGCTCTTCCAAACATAAAAAGTCATATATTCACCAAGGCCTCCATTACCTTGACCTTAAAAGAGTGTGTGTGTGTGTGTGTGTGTGTGTTTATATGTGTGCGAATGCGCTTATGCTTGTGTGTTCAAGTACACGAAACAAGAAAAGATGTGGTCGGAGGTTGCGTTGAGTTTAATGCAGTTTGTAGCCTAAGGTCTGTTGTCAGGCTGCCGTGTCCCGCTTTCCACTCCACTCGCTTCTGTTCCGTGTAAGATCATCCTGTTCCCTACTTGTTCCCCCTCTTTCGCCGTGCCCTTCTAACAGTGTAGAGTTCTCGACAGTAATTGAGTGCCATTGAAAAAGTCTGGATCGCTCTAAAAGAAAAGGTTTAGGTGGAAGGAGGGATGGAGGGAGGGGTAGAGGGAGGATTGTTGAGGAAAATAAGAAGGAGGTAGAACCAGTTTCCCCTCAAAGGACACTTTGAACACCATCATGTATAGCATTGGCATGTCTGGCACGACCAGATGCATGACCAGATGGTGTATTCACATATAATATTTACAATGTAAAATTACCGCAGTGAGACGATTTCAGTTTTCATATCACATAAACCACCAATATGGAAGTCAGTGTTTTGAGACTGTTGGAACAAGGCAAGATGACTAAGAGCATATATAACAACAGCTGTGGTGAGCTTACACACAGTCATACATGGGGTTTCATTGTCTTGTTGTTGTACATTCATAGTAGTCGCTGAGAGAGTAGAGCATTACTCATTCACTCACCCTACACAGATTTTTTTTTTTTTTCAGCTGGTCCAGAAATTTGACTCTGCACACATCGTGAGAAGGGAGCTCAGTCATCCAGCACCGTAGTCTCAATTCCCTTTTCCCTTTTCATAGAAAGATCCAATAGGTTATTTAGCCTTGAAATAAAATTCTCATATGCAGCAAGAGTTCGAAACACAAGGGTGCTCTGTCTTTCACTCTCAGCAGTGCAGAATAAAATGAACAGATACTCTCAGGAAAAATTCCCTTTGACATGATTGAGACGTGGTGGTCTTCTCAGTCGTTCCGATTCCTCCTGAAAGCTGTTATTGCATTACTGCGCCAAATCAATTGCTGGGTGTAACTTTTACTGCGAAATGGGGTCGGTTTCAGATAATTAGTTCCATTTGTGGCGACCCTTACCAGCCTTACAAGCCAGGTTGTGTCATATTACAGATTCAGTTCCCAGATGGTTTAATACCTGTATTTGTTAAGTGTAGAGTGTAATACGTGTCTTATCAAAACCTTCATCAGCTGCCTGTTTTTATTAGGACTGAGAAGTGATATTTACTCTACAAACTATCTATAACTTTTTTTTGTTCTTAAAGGAATAGTTTGACATTTTTGTGAAATACACTTATTGGCTTTCTTACTGAGAGTTATATGAGAAGATTGATACCATTCACAGGTCTGTACAGTAAATATAAAGCTATTGCAAGCAGCCATTAGCTTAGTTTAGCACAACGACTGAAAACAGGGGGAAACAGCTAGCATGGCTCTGTCTGTAACAAAATCCACTTAGCAGCACATGTAAAGGTCCCTAATAAACATGTCTAGTTTGTTTAATCCATACAAAAAAGCTTTGCTGTCTCACGGTGGGTTATGTGCCAGACTGTTTCTTGGTCGAGACCAGTAACTTCCTGGAGTCTAAGCTGGTTGCCTGGCAACTGCTCAGGGCCAAGATATAGTCGATTTCCCTCAGTTTCCAGTCTGTTTGCTATGCTAAGCTAACTGGCTGCTAGCAGTAGCTTCATATTTACTCCACAGTCAAAGTGGTATCAATCTTCTCGTCTAACTCTTGGTAAGAAAGAGAATAAGTATATTTCCCAAGGTGTTGAACTGTTCCTTTGAATATGAAGTTACTGCATTCATAACTTTTGCTACCTGAAATTGCTGAAACCTAAATGAAATTTATGGGATTCAAAGGGAATCTAATTAATTGAGAATTCAGCACTAGATTCAGATCAGATAAAATGCTTTGGAACCCCAACCCTACTAAGTATAGTATAGTATGTTCATTTTGAATTAACCTCCTACTTTATTTCAGGAGTACGTGCTGCTTCTCTGTGGTGCTGCTGGCTGTGTTGTTGTTCAGTGTGGTCACAGTTTAGATAAATGACCCTATTAGAAAACACGGTGGGGGTTATCTGTCAGCATCGCTGTCCCTCTGCGTGCTCAGACACTGTCTGCCACCACTATCACTGGACACCACCACTATCATTCTGTGTGGGTGTGACTGAATTATGTATGATAGTGACAGAAGGAACATACATTATAAAAAAGGGTTGTTCTGGTTCTCAGTGATGAAGGTTTGTAATTCGCCTAGTGAACACACATGTGACAACATAGCAGTTCATTTAAACAGCAAATGACAAATATTGGTAATAGTTACATGTGGCTACATCCCATGTAGTTAAGTTACTGTTGACTTAAGTGCTGCAACAATTAGTTGATTAGATTTCTATAATTCAATCAACTGCTATGAACTAATTTATATTTATTTAAATTAATATGCATTTATCAAGAAAAATGTAAAACATTTGCCAATTTTAGGTTGTCCAGTGTGACAATTTGCTGCTTTTCTCTAATTAATAATTGTAAATTGAACAAATTTGGGTAACCTTTGGACTATTGATTATACAAAACAACTGATTTGAAAGCAGCAATTTGGGCTCTGGGGCACATGTTTTGACATTTTATTGAATGATTAATCAATTACTTCACGAAAATATATCATTAGTGGCAGCCTTTGTTTACTGTGCAGCATTACCTCCTGGCTTATTGCCCAATTAACAAAATCTTAATGGATGTTTGAGTGTACTCTGTGTAGTATTGTGTGTTTATGAATGAATTCAAACAGCTCACTGCTGAGAGTCAATGAGCACGGAGATGGCCCTCTGTGTAGCTTCTGTCAGAGTTTCACATTAATTAAATACCACATTAATAAAAGCCACAGTAGATCTATGCAGCAGTTTGACTCAGGCAGAGAAGGCAAAGTCCTGGAAAAGTGAGGAAAAAAAACTGTTGTAGTGTCATGGTGCAAGGAGGAGGAGACAGGCACAGCTACTGTACTGTGGCTAAGGATGTTTCTGCCTTTGCCGTCCAAACAATCAGCAGACAGCATTCTGGGAGCTCATTACAGCATCCTCTGAGCTGGAGGAGATGCTACAGCGTAGGGGGATCAGGGAGCCAGTTCACTGAGCTCAGCCCCAGCTGCACTAACAGTCTTTCAGTGAGAAACGCCTGGGCATAGGCCAGCAGGATAAACCCACAGTGACAGCCCGGGATTTACATGAGCTTCTCCTCCCATCCCACAAGCACTCATTTAAAGTTCATAGCAGTGCAGGGACGAGAGTTTGGATAAGAGCATGTGGGAGGTGTGCAAAGTCAAGGAAACATGACTGAACTTATGCTAAGCTGAAGCACAGTTTCTGCCTTAATTTTCCTCATTACCCACCATAGGTGATTCAGGTATGTTGATGCCCCGGAGTGCTGGGCCACTTGAGTACAACTGTACTGTGTGTGTTTTGTGTTGTACTGCAGTATTGAGCTGATGTCAGATACTGTGACGCTAGTAATACTTAGTGAATGGCTGGTAGCTAAACCATTGTCAAGGTCTTGTTAATCTTGTTATGTGGTTCATTGTGTTCTGTCTCATTGTGTGTTCACTGTCTCTTTTCTGGTTGGTCTTACTCCATTGGCCCTGTCCAATCCATTCTCTCTGCCTCGATTTCACTTCTCAGTAAATGACTGTGTGTCTCCATGTGTGTTAACCCCCTGCAGAGCCGCAGTCCAAGGCATTCCCAGTCTACCCAGTCTGGGCTTGCCGACCAGGCCGCCAAGCTCTCCTTTGCCTCCGCTGAATCTTTGGAGACCATGTCAGAAGCCGACATCCCCCTCGGATTCAACCGGATGAACCGATTTCGCCAGAGCTTGCCACTGTCCCGCTCTGCCAGCCAGAATAAGCTACGATCTCCAGGTTAAGATTTGAAGCACTGCAGGCAGGATATGTCACAACATGCTGGTTGGACTTGAAGCAGATTTGCAGCTGTCTGTTTAACCTCATGAAGCCGGTGATGTGCACAATAATGTTTACAGAGGTAGCAGAATGGGAGAAAGTGTTACACTCTCACCTCATTTACTGTAACAGGTTTATTTTAATCTAATTGCTCTGCATAAGAGAACTGGAGAGTAGTCAGTCTTGAGATAACACAGCTTTTTTGAATGGTAAGAGAACAAGTTTAGTGTGAGACTGATCCAGACTCATAAAGACCAAGGTGTAGTGTTTCGTCAAGTATGGTGAGATGAAAAAGTGGCTGTAAAACTAAAGAGGCAGTGACTGATGAGGGCCATTATAGAGGAGGTCAGACAGAAGTAGAACAGCGGAGCTGCCAATCTGTCCTTTCCATGTCTTTATACTAACCACTGTCTTTGTTTTCTTCTCTCCACAACTCGTCTACAATATCTTATTTATTTTTCCTGACTTTTAATCACTGGTCTTTCTTTGCTTTGTGTGTTCTTTTTGTTTGTCCCCCGGTGTAAGAAGATGAATATTCAGGTTAGTCAGGCGTCAGACTCATTATTACCTATAAAATCAAGGGTTGGAGCAAGTTTTTTTATGAAGTGTGGCAATTTATTGGGTAATTCATTAAATATCTAGTATTACTAGATGAAATTATTGATGAAAAGTTTTTTTTTTTTAAAAAGTAGTTCAATCTGCCTCTTTGCACCTTAGCTGTGAATTCTCACACAGCTCCCGCAATCCTATTGTTACATTCAGAAAGAAAGAACTGGTGTTTAATCTGTCACCGATTATTCATGCAGACATCTGATGATAAAAATCATTATATGGATCTTGTATACCAAAAGGCAGAACATTTTGATCTTAATTGACAAAACTGTAACATTCAACATGGCAAAACACGCCACACATTGACAGAACTACTTTGCTACTTGTTCTTTCCATCCACTGTAGCCGTTGCCTTCTGACTAAACTTTTTTTCTCTTCATATCACTCTTTTTTTTTTTTTTGTAGGCGTGCTGTTCCTGCAGTACGGGGATGAGACACGTCGGGTGCACATAACCCATGAGCTGAGCAGCCTGGACACGCTGCACGCCCTCATCGTGCACATGTTCCCTCAGAAGTTGACAGCAGGTATGCTGAAGTCACCCAACACGGCCATATTGATCAAGGATGAGGCGCGCAACGTCTTCTATGAGCTGGAGGACGTCCGGGACATCCAGGACCGCAGTATCATCAAGATTTACCGTAAAGAGCCCATCTACGCCTCCTACCCTGCTGCTGCACACCTGGCTAACGGAGACCTGAGGGTGAGGAGAAGGGAGATGTGGGAGTGGGGATTTGAAGAGGGAAAACTGAGTTATTTGAGAAAGAATGCTGTCTGATCTCCTGTAAGTCTGATGCATGACAACTGAGCCGTCAGTGAGAACTGCTCTGTGCCTCAAAAAAAAAGGTGCTTCTTTGGCAAGGTAATAGTGTTTTTTTTTATATTTCAATGGTAACTTTGACAGGCTATTGCGGTGTATGTGGGTTAGTAATTTAACAGGTATTCCTTCTGGAAGTGTATTTTCTTATCTTCAAGTAGGCCATCTGTTGCTATGCAGACACTAGAGAACAATGTTCCTCTGTAAAATGAGCATATTTTAACATCCAAAGCTATTTCTGCTTCAGTGAAGATCAAGGAAGCCTGGGGGAAACCTTTTTTAATTATTTTTTACAAAACCCTGCTTACCATCTGCATTATTCACAAAATTCTGAGAATACAACTATTAACCATGCAAGCAGGCAGGGAATATATGACAACTGTGCCTGTGTATCTTGTGTGTGCATATACTGTGCTGTGCCATATGTGTTGTGCTCGTGTTTGTTCACGCTTATGTGAGTTTGTGCCTTTGTGTATAAGAAACAGAAAAGGAAAAAGTGGTAAAGAGACAGCTGACCAGCACCCATAAACTGCAGAAGCATATCTACATTTAAATACACCCTTAAGCTAAGTTTGATACCAGGAATGATTTAAGACTGTTATTAAAGAAAAACGATAATCATCATCAAGTTACCACCTATGCACAAGTCATCTCTTTTAATAACTGTTGGAGACTAAACATGGGCTGCATCTCAACAAGCATTTTTTGCTCCTGCAACTGCTGCTAATTTGTCGAGCAATTTCAGGTTTAAGCTGTGTTTTTTATCTATTTCATTGCTTGTTTAAACTGTGTCCACACAGTTTGTACGAACCAGACTACCTCATATAGCTGTGTGAATATATGTATATGAATTTGTCCCAAGGCATAAAGGCTCAGCGGCACAAATTCCTTTGTCACGCTCCAATATTTTCTGTGTATTACACTGTGCCACATGACAAGGTTAGCTAGGATGCTGAGGAGCAAATGAAAAGACGAAAAACAGGGATGAGTTAAGCAACAAAAGTAGTTCTGTGACAAGGGAAAGGAGAGTATTTAGTTTTTGAAAGGTGCAGAAATGAGAAAAATCACAACAGGAATACATCCACAGCATGAAAACAGGCAGCAGTGATTTGAAAAACGCATCTGGGCATATTTAACGATGCTGTACAAAAAAAAGCAGGTAGAGAAAATGAAAGCTAAATTGAAAATGGTGGACATGATTAAGTAGCTTTGTCACCATTCTACTCCAGAGAATAAATTCTTATTTTCAGATAGAGGATTGCCCTGAATACCTGATCAGATTAATTTCATGATGTACCAAAAGCTTTAGCAGAGGACAGAAGAGAAAGGAATACAGGACAACAGAGCTGGAATTGGGCGTTTGTGACCTACTGAAAAATTTCCATTTTGGCCAGACACAATCCATTTTCTTTGATTCTGCCAGATTAAAAAATCAAGAAAACATTTAGAGACTAAATTCTGCCAGTGGGACGATTAATTGGTCTTTTGAATTTCATCATAATCTGTTGGCATCCTCAGACTGTGACAGCCCGTCCAGTGTCACTCAGATCTCAGTGGTCTTCATGTCAAACTGACACAAGGGGAGCACAGCGCTCTCATCTGTAGGTCTCCATGGTAACTTGCATCCCTGCTTTTTCATTTCAGAGGGAGATGGTGTACTCCTCTCGCGATTCCTCCCCAACTCGCCGTCTCAACACCCTCCCCTCCTCCACGGCCTCAGCATCCTCTGGATCTCCATCCCGTTCACGTCTCTCCTACAGCGGGGGCCGTCCTCCATCCTTCGCCGGGTCCCACCCCCAGCATGAACAGCCACGACATCCCCACCATCCCTCAGCCGGCCATGGCGCCAACGCAGGCCTGTCTCCCTCACCCAGCGCCATCCTGGAGCGCCGCGACGTCAAGCCTGACGAAGAGGTTTCTGCGAAAAACATGGCACTGATGAAGAACGAGGGGCTGTACGCAGATCCCTACAGCTTGATGCACGAGGGCCGCCTCAGCATTGCCTCCACGCAGTCGTTAGCTACCATCGGAGACCCCTTTAGCTTCCCCGTTTCCACTGGCCTGTACCGCCGGGGCTCTGTGCGATCCCTCAGCACATATTCAGCAGCTGCTCTTCAGGGGGACCTGGAGGACTCTCTCTACAAGCCTGGAGGTTCGCTCTACTCTGACACGTATTCCTCAGCCACCCTGGGCATGGGTTTTCGCATGCCACCCTCATCCCCACAGAAAATCCCTGACATGCAGCTGAGGGACAGGGACTCATATTCCAGCTCACCCAGCAGAGCCTCTCCGGTCAGACAGACCTTCCGCAAGGACTCGGCCTCCTCCTCTGTGTTTGTGGAGAGCCCAAAGTCAAGGCCTAGCTCCAGTTCAGAGCCTCTGTGTCTGACAGCTGGGCCTGGGGAGGGTGGCAGGGCCACGCCTGGTTTTGGTTCTTCATTATCTGGACCAGACCCTGACAGTAGCAGGTCAGTATGAGTCTGTGTGATGAGGTTTATTAAGGTATCCGGTTGTCCTATTGTACAATTCACACAAGAGCTTTAAGGATTAATTCATATCTGAATATACTTTTTTTGTAACTTCAACTTTGATTGTTGCTTATTTTGTCACAAATACTTAATATTATAGAAAAATACTTGATTTGAAGCTTTGAAAAGTTTTACAGCTTACATTACAGTTTAAAAAAACACACATCTGCGTTAGTGCATTCAGTGTTTTGTGATACAGTTGTGGTGTTTACTATTCTAGGGACCATCGTCTGGAGCGCATGGAGGCCATGGAGAAGCAAATAGCCAGCCTGACTGGCCTAGTCCAAAGTGTACTGACCAGAGCACCAGACAGTGATAGCACGTAAGACTCTCCATTATACCCCATTAACCCTCTAAAAGTCACAGATACAGCTTCAGCTTGAACACATAGGCAGGATTATCGACAGGAATGGCAGCGTGCTATTATCAGGGCCATTATCAGCTCCATAGCAGTGAAGTGGTACACTACTTTGTGTGAGCACAGCACAAGTAAAGAGCACTAAACATTAGCCGCAAGGCACAGTGCTATTGATTTATACATTGATACATAGAGATGTGTAAGATAGCCTTTCTCTAGATTTTGAGTTCCTCATTCATATCGTACATTGTTATCACGGCACTTTACCCTTATGAACACAACAGGGGCTCATTAACAAGAAGATAACTTGTTGATGTAATCAGTCTGATAGTGTTCAGTAGTGGTGCTGTTAGCGTTAGCACTGTAATTGCCTTGCCCTGTGGCCGTTGATCCTCAGATGCGGCCTGCTGCGTCTCTGCATGATGGCGGGCTGCCCTCCGGACCAAGGGACGGAGTTCTCACGGCCATTACCTTTCTCTTCCAGCGAGAAGACCGAAACCAACAGCGACGGCTCCGCCACTGGAAGTGAGTACAGCAGCGTAATGGTGACTTGTGTACTGAACTGTTAACGCAATAGTCTACTTGTTACTAACACCGTTGATGTTTTATTTTCCTACTAACAATGCCCCAGAATTTAGCCAAGGATGATGGACACAAACGAGCAATGATGATGACCTTGTGGTTTAAGTCTGATTTATTCAAATTTGACAAAGCTCTAACAATGGGAGGGAGGACATCAGCCCTGGAATTAAGGGAGATTTTTACCTCATTCATCTCTTTTTCTGACTTTTCTGGCTCCTTTTCTGAGTTTCGCTTTCTTTGTCTCTCTCTGTTAACATTGAAGTGTTTCATTCCAAATTTGAAAAACGCTGATAATAAAAATGATGGCTGGCTTTATAGGCTTTTATGGCTTTATTAAATTGCTCAAGGTAGAGGCTTTTAAAGGGACAGATTAAGTTTTTGTTAAAGATACTTGATAATTGTTCTACCCAGATGATAAATTCAGTGTTAATTTCATCTGAATTTTTCCAGTGTAGAGAAGTCTTTATCCTCACTAAGCACAAATACAGGAAGCCAGGGAAAACGCTGGTAAAGCTCTGTCAAGAGAAGAGAACTGATACCCTCCAACAGCCTCAGAGCTGTTGAAAGGTGTTAAACAAACAAACATACAAGACTGTAAACATAACCTCCTTGGCAAAGTAATAAGACAGACAGCTTTGCAATAATTCTGGATACACAGAGATTGGATTTCTTTACATAAGTGTATTTCTCAAAATATACAACTGTTACTTTAACTTACAAAACAAATGTTTTTTTAAGGACAGAATTTTTGAAATACTGATATGAAACTTAGGAAGGAATCATTTTTCAAAACTGTATATACAGTATACTGAACAACCCTTTGATATCTTCTTTCTTTTCCCTGTTTCTGTTCTCTTTTTTGTTCTACGCTGTTGATATTTTTTAGCGCAGTTTTGGCTCACAAAGGCAAACCTTCACAGGGCCAATACAAGGATATAGTTGTCTTTGTCTGCACTGCCAAAAGACTAAGGAGTCATTTTCTCTGCAGTAGTCAATAAAAATGTTCTCCAGGATCATCATTCTGTAAATATGAACCTTTAAGACCTTCCTTTCCTCTCCCTCTTTGTCTCTGTATCGCCCTCTCATTAATTTCTCGGTAACAAGCGCACTCTTTCTATATTCTAGCTGGACGGCTGAAGAAGAAAGGTAGTTGCCATCTCCTACTCTTATCGCCCTTTTTTATTTCTCCTGTCAGACATCTCTCATGGCTCTCTGCCCTCTGTATGGGTGTGTGGTGTTGCTGGGTAGCTGGCGTTGTCTATCCTCCCGTCTTTCTACTGGTTGGTTTCCCGGAGTGCGGACCGCCCCTTCCCTCGTCCTGTCCCTGTCTCTACTTTTTGAATTTCTGCTTCTTTATGCTTTTGGAAATTTCAAAGGGTTGTTTTGTCATAGACAGGGCACTCCTTTGTGAGTGTGTATGAGATTGTGTGTGTGTGTTGAGGAGGCATATGTGTGTGTGACAATGACCGGGAGAGTTAATGGCCATACTCACAAAGCCCTATGTGATAAGAGCATGGTTATCCCCCCATGTGTCACTACTGAACTGACAAATTGCACTTCTGTATGGGTTACTAATAGCATGAGTACCCATTTCCCCTAGTGGGCCATTAGAGTTTTGTGAATATGGCTTTTTTTGCATTCACACACTTACTTGATCCAGTGTGTGCACATATGAGTGTGTGTCCAGATTTTTTTGTGTGTGTGTATGTACATTTGTTTGGGCCTGTATGCTGTGTGTGTGTGTATGTGTTACTGTTTGTATTGTGTGTCATGCAGGCTGACTGCAAATCTCACCGGAGCGCAGCCCAGCAAACTAACTAATTTGTTTCCCAACGACCTCCCGGTGACCCCCATGTCCTGCTCTGTGATTGGCAGCTCATACACCGTCGGCACCTCTAGCTCTCATGCCGCCGCCACCTTCTAACACGACCCCGGTGAACAGCGTCGGCCGCTTGCAGATGCAGCTCCACCTGCACGGTCTGCAGCAAAACGCCACCGACCTGCGCAAACAGCTCACCCAGCTGCGCAAGATACAGGTATATTTTATCCATCATAAAAACATTGTTCTGATGATTCTTAAACAGTCCTTTCTCGCAAATTATGAGCAAAAACATACAAATGTCATTATCTCGATTTGTCTGAATGATGCACTAAATTCTTTGCATGCTCCCTCCTCTCTCTCTGTAGATGACATGCAAGTCATACACAATGTGAAACCACATTATGCAGTTTACATGTGGTCTCCTTTTGGCGCAGAGGTCCACAGATTGCCTTAGAGTTGAAGGAAATGGCTTAATGAGTCTCCAGTATTTGAAGTATTTCCACATACGTTTATGATGTAGAATGTATGCTATATTTCAACACACATGTACACAGGAGCACTGATTTTGTTGTTTATTTGATCTCGACTTCAATGACGTATCTACTGTAAATAACACCTGTAGGTTCATATAGCAGTGATGCGTGACACATTGAGGGCATTGTATCCTTTGAGGATTAATAATGAAACAGAATGTATGAAAGATAAAAAGCTCAGGTTCAGTTCACGTCACCTGTTATTTTATGAAGATATGGAAAGTCATAATGGATTCAGAATAAAATGAAATGTCAGAAGGAAGGGTTAACAGAAATGGAGAGATGAGGTCCTCATTTATTCCATTTATCTCTGATGCGAGTGGTGCCATGGTTACTGTAGGAGGAGTCAGGTAGCGATGACAAGTTGGATGCTTTCAGTGGCAGAGGAGAGGATTCATGTCTCTTGCAGCTGAAAAAGAGAAAGGAGTAATGGGAGTGACAAAGGATAGGTATGCAGAGCTTTTATTCGTTCCATAACAGCAGTCACGAGGGCTTCTTGAACTGGCAAAGTAGTGAGACGGAGAGGCAAACCCATAGAGGACAGTTTGCTGTTTACCTGCCTGTGTGCCCAAGTGTGACCCTTGCACCTGGACAGTGTTGTTGCCCATGGCGATGGCCGGCAGCTTAAATTTTACATGTGGCTCATAAATTATACAGGCAGCGTGCAGGAGAGACAAGCAGCTTGGAGAGAGGGAGTACAGCGCTGTAAGATTTTTTTTTTTTTAAATCTAAAAATGTGTTTTTCTAGATATAAATAATGTATATTTTTAATATGTTGTAATAATCTCTGTGTTTGGCCAGCTGCATCATCATTCATGGCAGTATAATGGGGAATACTGGGTAATTTTAAATGTTAGTCATATTGTTGTCTTGTTTTACTTCCTGGAACATAAGGCTGATCAATTATTAATTTTTCTTGCTTACCAGGTGCTTTCATCTCAGGGAGTTGTATTACATGGCGCACTCCTGTAGAATATTCCTTTCATAACACTGAGAGGGAGCTGAGTTCACGCTCAGTGCTTCTGTCATGGACATCCTTGGTTCTCCTTAGGGCATCCCGGCTTTGAATGTTAGGGGAAATATTATTTGCTCATGCTAATGCACACAGGGAGACCACAGACAGCTCCTAATCTTCACAACTAAACTACTTGCTGCATTTTGCATTACCTTCAAGAACAAAGCGTTCGGTATGAAGGCTAAAACTGAAAAGCAGTGACTGAAAGAACACCTAAGCAGTCAAGGACAGAGCGAAATGTTCTTCTCGCTTAACAAAGCAGAGAAGGTCGCTCTGTAAAACAAGAGGCCACAGGCTGAACCCCTCAAGGATGTGGCAAAACAAAATGTGCAATATCTATAAATCACTGAGATCTATTTTGAAAAGTCTTGGCTCCATTTCTCCTCCTCGTTGTCCAGCTGTTATGTTGCAGTGGCAGCAATGGGAGATTTCATGACTTCAAAAGGCTATTCTCCAGAGGCCAGAAGGGCTAACATTGATCCAATACATTTACAAGTGAACAACATGCCCCTGCTTCGTAAGAGCAATATATGTTACTGTAACGTACTGTTTGAATGTGTGTGTGCACAGATGGACAACCAGGACTCGGTGCGAACTCTGTTGAAGCGGACAGAAGCAGAGTTGAATGTGCGCGTGGCTGATGCTTTGAGGAAGCAGGAGGATCCTCTGCAGAGACAGCGCCTCCTGGTGGAGGAGGAGAGACTCAAGTACCTAAATGAGGAGGAACTGATCATCCAGCAGCTCCAGTCAGTAACAGGATAAAAGTATTAAAGAGTATTGAGCAATAATGAGAGGGCTTTACAGTTATTGTAGAGGAGTACATGGTTGTTGAAATCCCCAATCTCTCAGTAAATCTTTAGTTTTTTTAATGAGTAATAACCAAAATGTGTTCAGCTCCAATTAGTACTAGTATGAGTGGTTTTTGATTAGTGTATTCATTACATAGTTATACGCTTTAAGGGGAGTTTTTTTTATCACATATTTCATAATTGCTTCAAACATGACAAAGTTCGTATCTGCTTTATAATTAGATGACTCACACTGTAACACAGTGATAGGATGGAATTGTAACTGTAATTAAGCCCGGCATAGAGCAAGATGCTTATTAAGATCTGAGGTATGAGACGGTCCAGCATCTAATTGAAGTGACTGCAGAACCAGAGCAGAGAGCTACCTTGACATTTAATAATCAGATAACTTGCTTCAGTAATTCCTGAGTCTCTCTGTGAGCAGCATAACAGCTCCTGAATCTTACTCTAAGCGGCATTTTGATTGCAGACTAATTGGTTGAACTGTTAGATGATCTCTGCTAATCAATGTGTGTTATTCTGCCTGGCTAATGGCCAATTTATTTTTGTTAATTATACATAGAACTTTGATTCATTTCATAACTTAAAGCAGATTTATTTGACCTAAGTTTGAACAGACCAGATACACATTGGGGCTGAGCAAACTTATATTTGTAAAGATTTTCTGTTACTGTCCATGCTCCTGAAAATGTTATATACAGCTACTCTAAAAGTACCACTTTTACCTCAGTTGTTGCATGAAACCTTTAAATACCCACCCATACTCCTCCAGTTCAGCTGTCTAGAGCTGTTGAGCTAGCTACCAGATGATTTAGACAGTTTATTGGCAGAGGTTCTACTGAACTTGAATAGCATAAATCTGAGATAAATATTCAGTCAAATTTAATTGTAACAGAGGAAAGCCTGGTGTCTGTTCCATTTCAGCGACCTGGAGAAGTCAGTGGAGGAGATCCAGAAGGAGTCGTCTGTCAACCACAAGCTGGTGACAGTGCAGGAGCTGGAGGAGAAGGCCACTGTTCTGAGAAAACTGGGAGAAACCCTCACAGAGCTGAAAAGTGAGTCATGCTGGCGCATTTCATATTATGTGCACAGGCAAAAAAACAGAAAACACAGTCTTTTACTCTGGCAGACAGTTTATAATGCTTTAATTACTCACCAAGGCATTGATTATCTTTTAGTCACCCGCAGCCAGTCTGTAAAACATTTAATCAGTCTCAAATTGCTCAGATTGCACATTGTCTTAATGAACTCCCTGACCATTTACTGTAGTTCAAAAATGTTTTGTTTGATTACCACAAAAGGCTTTCAACATCTTTGACCAGTTGCCTTGTTGCTTCCTGTGATACTCCTCCGCTTTCTCCTGCAGATCAGTTCCCAGGCCTGCAGAGTAAGATGCGGGTGGTGCTCAGGGTGGAAGTGGAAGCCGTCAAATTCCTGAAAGAGGAGCCACACAGGCTCGATGCCCTGTTAAAACGCTGCAAGACTATAACAGACACCCTCGCAACCATGCGCAAGTATGAACCTGCTCTGACTGACAGCAACAGTATATGAGTACCTGCTTTAATCTTACAGCCCTGAATGTGTTGAATTAAAAGAGCTAAATGTAAAGAAAATACTGATGAGCTGTCCTTACAGAGACTTAGTCTATTATACAATTTTAATAATCCTGTAAATACTGATGGAACAGCATTTGTCCAATAAATTCTTACATAGTGACACGTGTAGAGAAATATGTCCAACATTAGCTGACACGAAAAATAATAACAGCTTACCCATTTGTATTCAATTTGAGGAAGGCTTTTCCATTTGTACCTCGGCCAAAGAGATTATGTTTTCACCCCTCTTTGTTTGTGTGTCAGCAGAACATTATGGATTTTTATAAAATGTGGGGGGCAGACTGGCCGTGGACTGAGGAAAATTGATTGGATGTTGTTGTTGATCCAGATCAGAGATTTCCACCATTAAGTGTTTATTGTTTTTAAGCCAAAAGCTCTGAAACTAGCAAAGATGATCAACTTAGTGTATGTAGAAAAGTCCTGAAAAGTGCATTCAAGCAGTTAATATGACCAAATGTCATTATTGGTGACACCCTGATGAAAGACTCATTTCAGTCACAAGAATAAAGGTTTTTTTAATTGTATAGCGAGTACAGACTTGAACTTAAAATGTGCCTTTCAGCATTCTGTCTTCCATCTCATCATCAGCCTTTGGTCCAAAAAGCATCTCACATTCTGGTTTAATTAACCTCAATGATCAAAAGAGCTCATCAAATTATGCTTTTACTCTCATATTTTGTAAGTTAGCAAGTAGCAAATTGGAGATTTATTCAGTTTTGGTGGAGGTTTGCACTGTTTAGAGTGTAACTGTCATATTTTACAATAGTTTCACAGAGTTGATTAATTAATTAATCTCCCATCTCTTACCAAGGCAAGCAAATGAGGGCGTGTGGAAGAAGCAGGAGGACTTTTCTAGTCCTACATCAAAGCACAATGAGGATTTGCGAAAGTTTGCAGACTTTGACATCCCCACCAGCCCACCCCTCACCATCAATGACCTTGGTGGAGGAAACAGCCTGTCCAACTGGAGCCCTCACTCCAGCCTCAGCCGTAGCCATGGGAATCCATCCGGCCCGCACAAGGACAATCACCCACCTGTTCCCCACAAGGGCAAAGCCCTGGAGGAGCTGGAACGCCGTGCTGCTGCTGACAAAGCTTTGTCCGTGGAAGTCCGACTGGTAGGAATGATTTGTGCTACTCTTCACATTTTTTCTTCTCTCTTTTCAACATGTGCGTGGTCTGGATTACGAATCATATCACAACAGTACTGCAACACCACAGTGGCTGTGTTTTCATAAAGTGTTTATCTCTTCACTCCTCAGGCAGCAGAGCGGGACTGGGAGGAGAAGCGGGCCAGTTTGACTCAGTACAGCGCCCAGGACATCAACCGGCTGCTGCAGGAGACCCAGGCTGAGCTAATGAAGGCTATTCCAGACCTAGAGTTTGCTGCCAAACAGATCAAGCCCTCCTCCAACACACCATCCCCCCAGAACCCCCAGACTGGGGTGGCAACCCCAGAGCACCGTGTCAACAAGCCTCAGCACAACAAGATTTCTGGGAAAGAGGGAGGATCGAGGCGTGGCTCTGGTAAGATGGAGAGTTCAGGTCTTCAGTCTACAGCATTACCATGCATCATTGTCAAGCAAAAAAAAAAAAAGCTTCTTCAAATTGTCAACTTTTCAAGAACTAAAAAAAAAAACCTTGGTTACCATGGTAACCGCCATGTATTTTTTATTTAATCCAGTTGGTTTTAAAATATCTTTACAAGCCCTGCAGGTCATCAGATTTTCTCAAGAACAGATGTTAGATAAAACTTAGATAAATTATGAAAAACATCAAAAGTGAGTAGATACTGTAGGAATTTAAAAAAAAAAAAAAAAGTAAATGAAATAAGTCACTCAATATCATCATTCAGTATTGAGTAAAGTAGGTTTCCCACACCACTCATAAATGCCTCTTTGCTTGTTCTAAAATCACTGTTAACGTATTACTGACTCCTTTCTAAGATCGTAATACTTCCCTTTCCAGATGAGCTTACAGTCCCTCGATATCGCACAGAGAAACCCTCCAAGTCTCCTCCTCCTCCACCACCTAGACGCAGTTTCCCATCTTCTCCAGGCCTGACCACCCGCAGTGGGGAGACCCTTATTCCCGGAAAATGCATAAAGGTAACACAGTCATGCAGTTTTCACATGTTCGCCGCATTTATAAAGTAAGTATTCTGCTATTAAAACATTTTATTGACAAATTGACAACATCTTTATCCAACCTTATAGAGAGGCGGTAACGGAAGCTAAGCTCTTTTGTAGACCTAAAGAATATTCTTGTCAGATCAAAACACTATGTGTTAATAAAATGTTCAAGATGCAAACTTTAGACATGGCTTCAGAATCGTTAACATTTTGTATTTGCAGAAGACTGAATCTGAAGAGACCGAAGGCCAGAAGCCTCATGTAAAACTGAGGAGGACAGTGTCTGAAAACCCTCGTCCTGCATCAACACCTCCCACACTAGCATCTGGGGACAAGGAAGAAGGAGAGGAGGAGAAAATTGCTGCTGAATTGGAGGTAAACTAAAACATTGATTGTGCATTACATTGAGTATATCCTCAATAAGATGTTCAATGAGCGGGAAAACTGCACCCTTTTTATTATTTATGTTACAACTACAATCTGCCACTGGGTTTTGTGCGCACACATACTCACGAGCAGAGATGCTCACCATCATTACCACATGTTCAAGCAGCAGGTGCCATATGTCCTCCTGCCCCTGGCACTGGGAGAGCCCAAAGATCACATACTGCTCAGTCACACACATCATCACCCAGGGCTCACAGATCACAGCCAGACAGATGGACCCTAATGGCAGCTTGGACTGTGTTTGAGATGGCTTGCCTGAAATTTGATGGAACACAGAGACAACAAAAGCAGATTTTGATTATTCAGTGGCTGTTGTGTTTTTGTCCAAACATTTACAACCATTTTTGAACCTCCCTTTTCCCCTCCCAGCTATTTGAGAGAGCCCCGCTCAGGCTCGCTCTGCCCTCTCCCCTTTCCCTGCCTGTTAGCCCTCACACCAGGAAAGGCGCACCCCCCCGCAGACTGGACCTGTGGCCCTCTGAGGCCCCAGGCAGTGAGGTAACACTCTGGTTGAACCCGAGTGCTGTGGATTGCTGCCCTATTAGGCCTCTGTGTCTATTCCTTTAACCCCTCTATCACACACACAGAAATCAACAGCTACTGCTCGGCCACTAGCCACATCCGCTCATGCACTCCTCTCGTCTCCTCAAGCTGAAATTAATACAAAGTCTCCCTTCGGCAGATATTAATGCTCACCAGTGTCTCTTTTTGTTGCTGATGTGCATGCATGCTGTGTTGAAAGAATCCCAACCACAAATAGGCAGAATAAACCAAAGCGAGGTCTTATTTTCACACAATTTATGCAGTTATTTGATTGCATTCTGTGGCTTAAACTGGCTCGGGGACTGTGTTACCATATACAATGGAATTAACTTTTTTTTGCCACTCAGGGGCAGAAAAACATTGAAATCACCCGACACACATACAACAGACACTACCATATCAACACTACCATTTAGTTGTTCTGGCAAACATGTTAGCAAACAATTACCTAAGTATACATCCAGCAGAGAAAAGGAACAAATTAAGCATCTGGAGTGTAAGATTAATATTTGTCGCTGCTGTTGTTGTTGCAGCTGTTCAAGTTTATTCACTAGTTAATTGCTATTTGTGTCTGTCACTAGGCAGGTAGGGTACAGAATTTTTTTGCTGTGAATGCAGCTGCCTGTGTTGATGATGGTGATTGAGCCTTATAGTAAATGGAAAAAAGAGGCTTTAAAAAAGGCTCTGCAGAGAATTTTCTGTGGTTTTGACTCTGTGAGCAATAAACTTTTCTCATTAAAGTCATTTGAGTCAATGTGAACACCAAACATACTGATTAATACAAGTTTCACTTCACAGAAAGTAATGAACCACAGTTTTAATTAGCAACCTTCTCTATAACCCTCCTCGGCACATGGGTATTACATTTTGGACACAAACCCACTCACACAATTAGTTCCTTTATACACATAATGAATGCATCACTCCTTCACAACCACATAAAGAACATTCTGTGAGTGTTGTTGCAGTGGGTTTACGGTTGATGTTGCAGTGTTTTTTGTGTGTGTGGGAGCCAATTTGTACGTGTGACCAGCAACTTAAACACTGTATGAAACAGCTGTCCAGCTGTGCCTTACTGGACCGCTCTATACTTGCGAGGGAGCTGCATGAGACAGACCACACAGGCAGCATTTTGGCATCAGATGCAACAGTAAGAAGCCCACACATGTTTACTGATACATACGTAAAGAGGAAGTTAATCTAGAAATACATTACAAGTCAATAACATCACTTAATCACAATGTATCTTGTTGTATTTCTTAGTTGTGCTTTTTTTAAAAAAAACTTTTTAGGCAGCAATCTTCAATTTCACGCAGAAAGTTGTTGGATTGTGCTAAAGCAAAAACCAAATCATTGTGTTTAAATTTAAACTTCAAGTGCTTTCCTCATTTATAGGGAAGGCGCTTGTCTCCTGTCCCCCACATTGTGTTGACAGAGTGTTTGCCAGTTTCACCTACTGCCTCTGAGGATCCTGTCAGAGATACAGCAAATGACTCCGTAGAGGAGAGTCCATCACATGACTGGACTGGAAGGGATTCATTTGGAGGCCCTCCACAGCGAGAGTTGAGGTCTCAGCATTGTTTTGAGGAGGATATAGAATTAAAAGAAGAGTTGGCCCTGCTGTTGACAGAGCTGGAGGTGAGGGTGTTGTCTCTCCTTGAGGCCCAGGAGCTCAGCAGGACTATGGGAGGGATTCTGCAGACTCTGACCATCTCACCACACACTAAAGAAGTCTCTGACGTCCAGCTGAGCGACAGGCCACTCCTAGTGTTTTTCAGGGAGGAAAAAACAGTCAGAGAGGCCTACAGGCTGCTGTATTCTCTTTTGGAGTTGTCTAAGCCGGTGCCCAAACCAAGAATGAAATCCTCCCTCCATCTGGGCCAGCAGAGCTCTCTGGTGAAGGTTCTGAGGAGAGGGATCGAGACAGGGGAGAGGATACTAACACTTCAGCACAACACTGAAATTAAGATGACTCCCGAGGTACAGCAGAGTTCAGTAAACACTACTCCCGAGTCCAGTGGATCAACTCACTCTGTGGACAGTCAAGCCGAACAGAGCCAGAGGAAAGCAAGAGAAGATGTTCGACACAGCACCTACAGGAGGCTAAATAGTTTAGAGGAGACCATTCGTGAGCTGGAGAACACCTTGATAGAGATCGGTGGCCATCCCACTTCGGAGCAGTTCTACACTGAGACAATCTCCAAAAGCTCTCCTGTACAGATGACTGGCAGTCCGACCTCAGAGACCAAGAAGCCTCCAGTCCCACCCAAGCCATCCTCTGTGAGCCCAGCATCGATCCAGGTTCATTACTTACACCTGCTGTGCAGATTCCTGCTCTGAAGCAGCATGCTCTATTTTCTTTCTTCACTTTTTTCTGGGTGACTGTTGGAATTTGCTTTTCAAATTCTTCTGATGTCTGCTCCCTGATGAAATTGGCATCTAATTGTATTTGAAATTGAAAACATGCAAAGGGGACAGACAGCAGACATGTATGCTCTGTGATTAGTGCTGGAGCTGCTATCCTGCTGAGCTGTGTTGTTAATTGTTTCTTTATCAATCTGTCCTGGCATCTGTTTTTTTGTCATTAAATCTAGCCAATTTCACCTTTTGTTACTCTGAGCATACAATAAAAAAAAAAATAAATGCATAGATAATACAACATTTCTAATTTCTTATTTTTTCTCTTCTTCACTTGTCAGCTCGATCAGATGAATCTGTCTTCTCATCTTTGCCCTGCCTTGAAATCAGCTCTCTTTCCTTCAGAAATTGTTTTAAACAAAGTAATAATGGTTTTATGTACATCGTTACTTGTGCTGTACTTACACAAAAGCACAAAATGTCAAACAGAAAAAGCAAAAAAAGAGTAAAATAGCAAAAAAGTACAAAAAAGTAGTATTAGTACAGACAATAGACAAGACAAATATCGCTTTAAATGCACTAATGACCACATGTTGAACTCTATTAGCAGACATTGCGAGTAGCCTGCTTTCAACTCACCTCCAGTTGACCGCAACACAGCAAAGATTAGTAATTATCAGAAGACTTACTGCGTTCCCGTGTCAACTGCCACTATAGTGAGGTGTCTTGACAGCTCGCGTAGTATTCCCTGTAGCGTGTAGCCTCCCACTCAGGGCAGGGCTGCAATACTTGACAGTCACACTGTCACGGTGAGTTTCAGCCCTCTGATATAGAGCCAGGGAGCATTCCCATGGGCATGGCTGAGGATTACAGAGTCTTCACACATTATTTCATCACTCACAACTTCAACCATGTTCATCATTTCTACATGACCCTTCTTCCTAATCTTGTCCAACGTTTGCTAACGTACTAACCAAATTCACATTGACACATCCCCTTTCTAGCCCCACTGCAGTTCAGATTTTAATTAGCACATTAGAATAAGGGTTTATCCATCAAGCACCAAGTATACTGTATATTTTATGTCTGCTTCATATCAAGAGAAGGGTGGGCTAAGAGGGAAGACGAGCAGTTGCCAGTCTTTTTGCCTTGGCTCTTTGACACTTTTACAGTTAATCTTTTATTAGTTTTCCTGTCAGCTAATGTCTCTGTGTGCAGAGGAAGCACAGTTTGATGGAGATTTGAATGAATCTGTATTTGTTTTTTGTGCGTATTTGAGACAGCCGACAGTGTAACTCAGCGGGAAAGATCATTAAGCACACTGTCTCGTGGATCCTACGGAGAAGCGAGGCTACGCAACGTCAATTTTGATGCCCCATTTCTATATTCTTCTCTTTGTCATTTTCTATTGATGTGGAACTCTGTGAAGTGGATAGTTCAGTTACATCAGCTACATGCTATGATCTTAAAAAAACCTCAGTGGTCTCAGGAGATAGACTTGCTTGCCGAAATAAGACTGTACCGAGTTGATGTGTGTCTGAGACGTATACACTAAAGGCACTGAAGAGGAGAAATGACATGTACAACCGTGTACCGCGTGTCCAAGGTCTTACTCACACTCTCTCCTCTCCTTTTCCTCGCAGGGAGGGAATAGTTCCACTGTTGGTAAGGTTCTCCACTCCTCAGCTGCCTCCAAACTGAAGCACCTGCAGCAGAACAGCACAGACAAGTATAAAAGTGGCAAAAGAGATGACTTCCTGAAGATCCAGGGCCAGCAGCAGGTGCAGTATCATCTTTTATATTTAGCTCTGTCAAGGCACACTTGACCTGGCAGCATCTGTGCAGACGGACTGTGTGGTACTTTCCGGATTCTCTCAATAATGGTTGTCTTTTCTGGTGGTGATGGCCTAGGTCATAACCATTTTTTTAATATATTTTCATCATAACATATCATAAAAGTGAGGATGATGATCATTATGAAAACATATTGTATTTTACTATGCCTTCAGTCTGAAATTGGGGCAAAGAGAGGCAATGATCTGTGCCTGCTATAAATCAATACAGATGGGACAGAGAATTCTTTGGATGTGGAACAGTATTAAAAATGTTTCCACATATACAAGCTATGCTAGGATGACCTTGCTCTTCATATAGAAACATAATCTGTCTCGAGCAACCCCTTCAAAGCACAATATCCAGAATTGCCATGCAGCCCCTCTGTATTTTACACACCAAATCAAGCGCCTCCAACTCCGACACGCCTCACCTCCACTCAGTCCTCTCCTGGTCCCGCAGCATTACTGCATGTTCCCATCATTGCCCCCCCCCCCTGCGTAGCTTATATTCATCACACTATGTGTGGCACTCTTTCTAACATTCGAGACATTACCTCATTTTTTTTCTGTTTTTAGAGAGACAACTGCAATGATTAATTGAATTTGAAATCAGTTTAGCTAATGATCAAAAATTCTTTGATGGCAAAGTCAAATTATTGTCACAGTCTCATTATCGTGGGTTTGTTGAAATAGATCAAAGAATCCTCTGCATGCTCTGTGTCCCACAGAGAGATGTGTGTTAGGCAGGTTAAATTAGTGGAGGGTTAGTGCTTCAATTACCTAAACAGTGTTTTTATGTTTGAAATTCTTAAGCTATCTCTAATTATAGTCGCAAAATTCATTAAAAAGTAGAAAACACCTTCATTTAGTGTTATGTATTACCATGATATACCAGTTTAAGTCTCAAATTCTGTTTTAATGGTCTTGTCTGTAGAATGAAGTCTGGAGCCTATTATATTTATTTCTAACAAGCATAAAAAAACTTTTGATTTTTATAAAACTTACTAAACCTTACTGGAGCTTCTTTCTATATATTTATTGTTATACACTTGACTGATAGCCGGCTCTACATTTTTGCAGGTTTAATTAGTTTGCATTTTGGTGTCTTAAAGTAATGCGAGGGACTAGACGCTAAACTAGATGCTAAATGGCCTCTGAAGGCAAGGAAATTGAACTGCTGAAGCATGTCAGTCTAGTAAAGCCAAATGAAGATTTTTGCACCTTGCCTGTGCACAGGAGAGAAAAAAAAAAAAAAGCTTAATGTCAATGTCATTTCAAAAATAACAGGAGCAGTGAAGTGCACCTAAACCGCTATACCCCACAGAATTTGACAGAGCTTTCAGACACACATTCAGTCTTGAGGATTGCAGAAAAATGAATGTGTTAGAGAGAGAGAGAGAGATTGGCGAGATCGCAAGAGTAATGATACTTTGGTCGCCTCAGACTGAGAGAAGATTGGGAGGAATCTCTGCAGTGCTGTGTAATAATCGCCCCTTGAGTCACACTGGCAATCACTGATGATTCAATATGAGGAGGGCAGTTATCTTTCCCCACCATTTAGTCTTTCACGTTTCCTTTCTTTCCTTCTTCCGCTTTCTATACTCTGCAATTTAGGCACGATGCCCCTTTCTCCTTTTTGCTCGTTCCCTGTCAGTCTCTTTCATTCCCTGTGATTCGGAAGCTAAAGTGCATTCCTACACTTGTCTAATGAAAGCAAAATTAATCCCATTATTTCAGTATGACACTCGCACACAGTACGCTCTTTGTCCACAAACTTCAAAACAGTCATTGTGAAAAGCTGTATGTGTGAAAGCGCTATCCTCAGAGGGACAGTGGATACTCAAAGCTAATTGTCAGCGTGGGAAGTCGGTGCCAAGCCGTTTAGGGTGGCAATATACCACAACTGCATGACAAATAACAAAAGGAAACAAAGAACCAGCTGACTTATACCAAGAGAATAAATAGTCTGTCAGCTGTGGCAGTGTTCACAATGGCTAATAACCCGGAATTTGTGGCATTTTGACATATGATGTGCAGCCAGTTAATGAGAGGTCATGTCCTCCATTAGTACACCAGTAGGTAGAGAAAAACTGCCAACTGCCAAACAATGTGGTCCCACTTGCCTAAATAGTACTATTTAAGCAGATACACAATCCAAACTTTAAATGCTAACTCCGCTAACCATGCGGTGCCATGTACAGTAGTAGCGTTAGGTTGGGTGAAAACAACAACAAATATTTTAACACCCTTTTTTAAACCGTGATGAAGCCACGATGCTGAGAGTCTAGCATAGTGTTGTTGGATTCCACAAGCTGTTACGTTTTGAAATGACTTCTCTTTGGTCGGATATCTTGGTGTCTTTTATGTCAAACCAAGAAAACACGGCACAGATCCTGGCAAGTACGCTCCCAGATGGATGGAGAAAAATCTGTCTACTAAATCATTTTAAATTCAGTATAATGAAACAGCTGAGCATGGACTATGCTGAAAAACACGCTGATTATCTGCAGCTCATCTCATCAAATTATCAAGGCGGCTGGCTGATTTGCATAACAGCCTTTAAGAGCTAATTAAGAACTTTTGCCTGCTCTATGTTTACTTTACCCGGTGTTTTTTTTTTTTACCTGTCACTGACTTTTGGCTCATGATCTTTCTCAAGAGAAATCCTAATTATAGCCACTTAAGAATAAAAGGTGATGCATCGTGCTACTTTTTGACAACTAAAACATAAGCAGGTGCTTTTAGAAGAATATATTTGTGCAGAATATGTCAAGTGCAAAACAGTCACTGTCTTCCAGTGTCTGTATTTCCAGGATACCCATATTATGCCTTACAAATGATTTGTAACCTAAAAATTACCACAGTCATTCCTCTCACCCACATTTCACCCTCCAACTCACATTCGCCGGTCACACTTTTGACTGATGTTGTTGTTTTGACAATTAGACATGCCCACCTTGGGTGACTTCTCTTCTTGCCCCACAGCTAAAGGTAAAGGTGTTTCTTCTCTTAAACCTTTCCTGGGCATAACTCCCTGAATGTGACCCCAAACTTTTACCCTCCTTCCATTTCCCATTTGATGTTTAGATGTTCTATTTTCTTTTCTCTGGCCAAATGATAAGTGACATTTCTGGGGCATTTCGAATGGGGCACCAACACGAGGAATGAGCGCGGCACTTTGGCAGTCTCCCAGTGGTCTAATACCCCCCCACCCCTAGCTAATACATGAAAAGATCTGAATCTATAAATACCTTAGGAATCAGTGACACTATACACACAATGACAAATCCCACCAGTTCAGATGAAACGCAGTTGGTGCATATTAACATGTCATGAAAGCCAGATGGAGGGACAGTTTAACATTTTTAAGACATAACTGTGTACCATCTGCAATCAACTAAAACAAGATGCACTGGCACCACTTTTTGGTTTTATGGGGGTCCTGCCAATTTCAGTGCTTTTTTTCTCATCAAGATAAAATATGCTGGTTGAATGAGCTATGATCTATCTGCTCTATACTCTATTGTGGCCTTCAAGCACCTGAAAAGGTTGATCAGATTTCAGGGGTTTTCTCATGCTACCCCTGCCTCCTTCCTGGCCATGCCCATGCAAATGATGTGGTTGCATCAGTATTAGGGTTTTTGCAGAGCATCAGGTTCTTTCTTAGTTTCGCCTCTGATATTATCTGCGTGTGTGTTAGTTGCAGGTGTAATAATTAACAGAGCCTTTCTGATGGTGCTCTGTGCCGCTGTGCTCGGGCTGTCTGCTCACTACTCAGAGGTATTAGGGCATTCCAGGCATGAGAATCCTTCAAATCAGTGTGCTGGATAAGAACAGACAGTTCAAAGCCACAATTTCGCTCCGTTTGCTTTGGCACAGATCAAGGAGGGCATGACAATGTGAATCACTTTCACACTGCAAAACCCTGTTTCCATTTCCCATTTGGCCGCTTATTACTTCTGGCAGTAAAACAGGCTAGTTAAAGGTGCTGGGCAAGAGGTGGGGGTTGTGAAGACCTATCCTGGGAGGCTGTCGTTTGGCAGGCAGCTTTGAGCGCGTGAGATGAAGGGAGGCTGCTCTGCCGCACTCACAGACCAGAATAAATGTGTCGGCCAGGCTTGAGAGGAGTTCCTCGAGCAGAAGGAACAGCCCCGCTCTCTGGGGACGGTTGGCAGCACAGGCTCTGGAGCTGCAACAGAGCAGGTGAAAGCCTCCCAGCAGCGCAGTCTAGACTAGCACACCTGCTCTCCTTTCATATAGAACTAATCCCCGTAATCTCTAAACAAATGTCTTTTAAAACTTTTAGTGCCACAGCAAAACTTTTCTCCTGTTGCTTTTCAGTAAAAGCTTAAATAAAACTCCACGTAAGAATAAATCTTTTCATCACTCTGGTATCTCCTGCACATCAAACATGCAGTGACTGTTTTTACTTAGATTTTTTCACCCAGGCTCCACCTTTGAAACGGAGACAAATACATGTTATGAATGTTACCCATAAGTTTCATACTGCTGGAACAGTGCCATCTAGTGACTCATCCCAGCATTACACAAAAGGGACTAAAGGTGTGATGCTGTCTGTCAATTTGATTATTTTGCATTTTTTAATGAGTAACAATCATTAAAACAAGTGTCAAAATAAAGGTGTAATTCACACTTAGTGTTGCGCCCTATGACAGAAGGTGTGTTTCAGTGGTGTTGGTCATCATGTGGAGATGGCTGCCTGTCTCATGGCTTGCATCACACATGCTGATATCAACTTGAATAATGGTCTCCTGTGTTTGTCTCTTGTTCTATTTTTTTTTACCTTTCCCTCACCCTCACTCCCCCTTACCCTTCCACTACATGTTTCGTCTGGCACTTGTTCCTGCGGCGCAACCTCACCCACCCCGTCACCCTGTGTGAAAACCTGCACCTCCTGGCCCGCGCACCTACTCTCCCTGACTCTCCCTGTGCCTCTGTGACCCTGCAGCAGTGAGCGACCTGTCCATGTCCAGCCTCTTCAGCTTCTTCCTTCTCCTCCTGTTCAGCATCACCTGACTAGAGAGCTACACACATCCGTCTGCCCCCTTATATAATCAGTCCCTCATTCTGTCCCTGTAAGGATCAGGCTGAGACCTTCACATCTCTGGTGTTTACTGCAAAATCTACTCTGAACACCAATCTGTGTGCATTTGTTGATGTGTGTGAGTGTGTGTGTTTGTGTGTGTGTGCGCACAAGCATGCGTGCACAGATGCACGGTTGACTGTAATGGTAAGGGAAGGTGCTGCAGGGGACAGTGCCCAGCCACAACCAATTTTTAAGTCTTTAATTTTTCATTATTTCCCCTTTGATCCCTGAAAACCTCATCTCTTTGCGTTCCTCCCCACCTTCCTGTCTTCTGTGTCCCTGCTCTTCCTGAAGACCTCGGGGACCAACAGCTTCAGTGGCAGTATTGAGCCATACCTCTCTGGTATCAAAACAGGCATTTTGTCAGGCCGAGTGCCCTCTCCTGCAGCAGCGTTTGCCCCTGGCCTGAGGAAGTACCCCCAGGAGGGGGCAATACCCTCCCTGACAGCCTCCCCCAGCCAAGCGAAGGCCCTGCTGGCAAGCCTGTCTGCTTCTGGCTTGAGCGCAGAGGCCCTGCTCCTCTCCTCTACCCTCCGTCATCACCGGCGTCTACGTGAGCAGCGAGCCTCCTCCTTGCCCTTGCCCAGCAGCGAGTCCTCCTCCCCTACTCCCACTGCTACCTCCTCCTCTTCCTCTTCACCCACCACCCCTGCTCCTTCCCTGTCTCCCTCTTCTCCCACTCCTTCGAATCCCCACACCCTCTCCTCTGTGGTTGTTAAGCCCGGCGGTCGTAGCCTTGATAGCTCCAGCCTCAACAACTGCAAGGAGGGTGGCAATGAGTCTGTGAATAAAGACCTCACCCCTGGCAACTCTCAGTGATGAAGATGAGGAAGAGGAACATGGGAGAATGCAAGCACCATCACCCAATGAAAAAACATTAAAAGAAAACCGCTTCATTATGGAAAAATCCAGCATTTTTTTTAGTTTCATATTTTCTTTCGCAACTTTTTCTTCTTTTTCCTCTCTACTTTTGGCCTCAGTCCAGTATGCGCAATCTTCATGTTTCCATGGCAAGAACTACTGACTGTAAACGGAGTCACAATCTTCTTCTTGGACAATTTTCCTAGTCTGATCTGGTTCCATAGTTCCTCTGCAGATCTCCCACACAGTCATACTGCCAGTTTCCCAGATAGAGAGTACACAAATGGGCCTCCCCCTCCCACAAGCTGCCTGTTATAAGCTGATGTGGTCTGGATGGATTTACCGGACGATACCAGTCTCATATTTACCCTCACTCAATGGGCTGTTAGTGGAGTAGATAATATTATCTAGACTGTGACTTTTATCATAGAAGATAGAGCTGCAATAATCACCAAGTGAGTCCAGTAGTTGTGTGTGTTCAGGATAATATTGCTCTCACTTACCTGCATCACCTGGCAGAATGTGAGTCTGCTCAGAAGAGAAAAAAAAAAAAAAAACATGCAGAAGATCAAGGTGATGATTGTGATTTCAAGCTGTTTTGTGTTAAAAGGACATTTGTGGCTCTTATTTTTTTTTGCATCACCTGTGTTTTAAACTCTGAACTGGTGCTATATTTTCCCCTCTGTTCGTACACACTGTGTAAAGAGTTTACATGATTGTCCTCACTCCCCGATCTTAAACCTGTGCTTTGTTTTAACTGTACATTCCACTGCACTGACAGTCTGCATTGATTTCATGTCACAATATTTAAATGTTTATATGCATCCCTACAAAAAGAAATCAGTGCATCTAAAATTAAGAACAATTACAGACAATTTTAAATTTCAATTTCATTTGAAGATGACAGTATATATTGACAAAAGCACATTGTAGGGAGCAGTCTTACAACAGCACATCTCTATTTAAAATATGAGGTAAGATTACCCAGACAGAAGGGAAAATACGTATGATGAATTGTGTACAAATGTTGAATTTCTGTATATGTGTATGAACTAGTTAATTATGACAATCAGGATGTTTCTGCAGTAGCATCTTACAGGTTGCTCTGGCATTGTGGCGCCTGACATCACAAACCTTCCCAAAGACTCGAGCACACACAGTGATGAATAATACATTACACATACACGTTCTGTCACACATGCACTTGTAAAGCCAAGCTGTTTGCAGAAGCACAGACTCTGCCAATTTTTTTTTTTTTTTTTGTTTCAGCAATCTTGTGTGATGCTTCATTTTTCAGTCACATCTGTTGCACCGCTGATTATGAGCACTACTGGTAAAATATGCCATATCAACCAGAACATGATTTTACCCTTTAAGGAATCTGATCTGCAGAATGATAGATTTTCCTTTGGGAGACTTGTTTCTTTTGAACTTCAAAGTTAATCTGCTGGGAAGCAGCTTCCAAAGTTTCAGCAATTTGCTGGCCTTATTGTAGAACATAATACCTTCTTTGAAAAAGAAAAAAAAAAAGAAACGCGTCTTCTCACTGCAGAGAGTTGATCACACTTCAACATCTATGACAGTGTCTCAACTCTGAGCAGTGTTTAAAAGAGAAAGAATGTTAACCAGCACATATTTAGAGACTTCAACTACAGTTTGACCCTTGAATGGACTGAGAGGAGAATTTATAAATATAAAGCGAGCACAGTTTCCTCTCAAACACATGACCCTTTCTTCTAATTTCGACTTTTTGAATCTGAAACTATGACAAGCACAATGCTACAAATGTTTCTTGCAGGCAAAAAAAAAAATCCCCCTCATACCTGCATTTTTAAAATAATGGACATTAGATTACCAATATTAACGTTGCCTCATTTGATTTTATTACCTGCATGTTGAAATAAGAAACATTTATGAATGTTAGGCCTTTGGTGTGCCTCAATGACAGTGGTTGAAATGATCTTTTAAAGCACATCAAAGGCCTGCCAGTGATTCCTTAAATGCGAACCCTGCACAAGGAACCATTTTGAAGCTCCCTGTCTTGTGTTGTTGCCTCAAGGCTGCTCACTGGGGAGGTGACGAGGGCGAACGGACAGTCATAGACAAAGTGATTTTTTTTTTTTTTTTTTTTTTTTTTTTTCAGTTGTTCACCAGAACGACTGTGTGAAATCGATTCTTTGTGGCATTGAGATTAAAACATGTGCAAAGGAGGCTCGTGTCAAAGAGTAGGCAGCTTGAGGAGAGGGGATTAGTTTGGGGACATGTGAAGGCTACTTTAATAAGGTCAGCTTTGACTTGCCTTGTCTCTGTCGAGAGTGCTTGTGATATAAAAGACTCATAGAGATGAGAGGAAGGGTTTGACAGAGAGAGAGCCGTTAAGCGGCTCTTCTTTCCCTGCCCCTTTCACTTTGCTTTGTCTTTGGGGTGGTGCATCTGTGAATTAAAAGCCACTCATTTGATGTTATCCCAGGACAAACGTTAATGGGCCTCTATTATGAACAATGTGTGCAATATGTAATTAGCACTCTGGCAATTTTACCAAGGCAGTGCTCTTTGCCTTTGAGATACTCCTGCCTGTTTGTCTGCAAGGATCTGTAACCATGTTTTTTCCCAGTGCCTCTAAGACTTTCCAGAAAATCCCCGGTTGATCTTGTATTACAGTATTAGATCAGCAACAATGACAGAAAAGCACGTTTACCCAAAGAAGAGGCTGCGAAATTTGGCATGTTCCCATTTTTCGCAGAAAAAAAAAAAAAGAAAAATCGCACTTGAAATGCAGAGTGTGTCAGGTTGCAGCAGTGGCATTTGACTAAACACTCCCCCAGCTCTAACAATGTGTAAAACTGCAGGCTCACAGCACAGCGAATTAAGCCTCACCCTGGGTGCTCTGTAGCTCTGCCAGGCAGGTTCAAGCCCTGGGTTTCATATTGAGTGAAGTCAAATGAAAGAAATTCACTTACTCATGCTGTTCCACACTCAAATCCATAACTCTCCGAGTTAAATTTGCTGCATTTGCGTCTGGTGAGCGTTGGGGAGGAAGTATTCATGCTTGGCTGCTTTCTCCAAGTTAAGTCTGAGATGAAACCCCCCAGAATCGCGTGACAGTGCTCTCTGGAATGATTTTTAAGACAAGTGTTAGTGGACTGTGATTTCAACATGGCTGGAGGCTTAGAGGGCATGTCGAAGACACTCACAGTGGATGCCCCTGGCAATCAGAAAAACTCATGCAAACTTGAAATCAAACATAGAAGAAATATACATATATAAATATATCTAAGTGAGATGTTTGTGTATGATATTATAATTGTGAAGAAAAGTGTGATATATATAGGCCTAGATTAAATTATATACTGTAAAATGTCATCATCTCTTCAGTTTTATATATTAGTGATCATTTTGTACAGATTTTTCTTTTTTAATTCATTGAGAGAGATATTACATTTCACACTGAGATTATTTATTCATATGCAGAACATTTTTATATTTGTTTAAAAATATCTGTATAGATAACAGTTAGCCTCTGTAATATACACTGAAGTTCATTTTTAAATTCTAGGATTTTCTTTATGAACACTTGGTCAGATTTTATGTAATTTTCATTTATGAAAAGCTTGTCCCTGAAAACGCTTGTCCAGCTCATCTGCACCTTTGCCTCCTTACGTGAAAGGTCACTTCAAGGTGTAAGAGGCTGGACCAGTGCCTGTGCTTAGGGGCTTATTTTGCTACTATCTTTTTTTATTTTGTTTTTTGGGGGGGGTTGTTTTCTGTACCTGTGGTCTGTTGTTTTTTTTTTTTGGTTTCACCCCATCCTGTATTTGTGATTCAGCTGGTATTAGTGCTGTTGGAGATGAGAAACACAGATATTGTGGTAACTACTGTGAAAGGTCAGTTTATGGGCCCAAAGGCTTCATATAGAGCCTTGCTGCTTTGACAAAAAATGAAGTTACATGGCTTTAATATTCCTCTGTGTCATGTTTGCATGTTAACAGGAATGGTAGCAATGTGAATGTGCAAAAGCATTCAGAGGCTCTTAATCATCACGACAGGTGGAAGTAAATCTTGTTGCTTATTCTACTCCAGTTGTTGAGTAGCTTTAAGTAGCAGTTAAGCTAAACCACGAAAGTTAAGTAAAACCACCAAGATGGAACAATAAGGGAACTGTGTGGAGTCGTATGGATTTAAAGTTTTAACTCTTTCTTTGTCATTGTATCTTTTTTTTATAATGAACCTACATTCTATAGTATGTACTGTATATGAGATTTTTACATGAATGTGTGGATGTTCAAAAATCTTGGCATCAAACGTAGAAAAACAAAATTGACTTGTAAATAGGCCGAGTCATTCCTAGCGAGTTCAACAAATTGTTATGTCCAAAAGAAAATGTTTTATTAATATGATTAACTATGATGATGGGTACAAAGGTATATACAAAAACAATGCATGTATAGTCTCAAGCAATCGCACGGTGCAGTCGAAAAAATGTTGTCTACATGTTTTCTCAAAAAAATGAGAAAGAGAGAAATAGGAGACAGTTCCATGTTAGAGGTTTACAAACACGAAGAATGAGACATTATTTTGGTATCTGTGACACAGGCATGTTCAGTCTTACTGTGACGTTATGTGGCAATGAAGATGATGATGATGATGATGTAGTGGCTGAGAGTATTGAATGTCCAGAAGGATTCAGAATGCTTGAACGCACCCCAACCAGAATAGTCACCAGTAATGGTGTACTCTTTCCACAGAGTGATTCTCCCATTTGTAGAGTAGTGTGATATAAGAACAAAAATAATACAGAAAATAGATCTATAATACAATGATATATAAATTTTAAAGCCTACTGATACTGGAGATACTAATTTATCAGTGTGGATGCCATGATATTCTGTGAGAAATGTGTGTGTTTTTCCTGTGAGAAGACAGTAGGCAGTTGAACCTGCCTTCTTTTGTACATAATTTGCTGTGATTGTGTGTCCAATAAAGTGCAGCTCTCTTGTACAGTCGTGGCGTCTGATCTTGCTTTATACTGACTCACTGTGTGTCGTCCTGTCAGGAAACGACTGCGTTTCTTTAGCATCAGAAAACGTGGATACAACCTAGATGTTGCATCCGACATCAGGTCAAAGCTCTCGTTTTGTAGAAAAATTAAAATTACAGGAACAATGGTTAAAAAACAGGCTTATTTTAAAATGTTCATGATTTTTTTTTTATTTCTCGATATGTAATAGGTAATAACAGTACAAGTTTGAAACATACAAATCCATGAGGACCTACAGAAAAATGTTCAGCAATGTTTGGAACCAAATTCATTTAATTAAAAAATACAAGTAATTCAAACTTAAGTCTATGTACAAAGCAAATTCATACTAAAATGTAGGCAAATACACACCATGTAGCTATTTTGAACAAGTACATGAACATGCACTTTGACATAGATTATATACAGAACATTTTGAAGCAGGTTCTTTTGTGTGTATGCCTGAGTGTGATTCCAGTTACATTTGCAAAATGTCTTGGTCCAGAAATGGCTCAAGTCTCCTGGCGCTGAGCTGGCCGTCGACCATCTGTCCGCCTGTATGGTGTGTTCCTCAAATCTGAGGCAGAGGAAAGACAGGCATAATGAGATGAAGGTAGAATTTCAACAGCACGTACATGTTGAAATATCCCTGTGTGACTCCTCCAGGAGGCATTATGTTACTGTACCTGTGATGATGTCCTCCAAAGCACCGTCCTTCCCCTCACGTACTTGGGGTTTCACCTGCCTTTTCTTCAGCTCTGCTATCAGGTCCATCTGAGGCATCTTGGGCATCATAGGCCCCTAGAAAAAGTTAAAAATAAAATGAAATATATGATCATTTATGCTGAATTGAGTATTTCTGAGAAAACTGCATCTTTAAAATAACAAAAATACATTAAAACAGATTAACAGTCAATACAAATTTCTGAAATATAATTTCATATCATTGGACCTTAAATTTCTTACCTTTTGTGCTCCAGCCTTGTTAGGAGATGGAGAGTCTCTTACATCGTTGGCCTGACTCTCCATTTTCTTTTTCTGCTGAATCTCTTCCTCTGCTTTCTGTGTTCAATCAAGGACAAAAAGAATTAACTTGCAATGCAACACATCGTAATTGATAAATATCAGAAACCTACCACACATCCTCACCTTATAGGCCTTTATGAAGCGTCCAAACATCGGGAAAAACATTGAAGGCTGTGTGGTTTTCGAGTTCTCTCCAAAATACTCCACCACAGAGCAGTAAGCCTCCTGGAGGGAGCCAGACAGAGCGAGAGAACAACATGAAGCGTACGTGTAAATGCATATGATGAGGTGGGTTTCCAATTGTGTGAAAGTGTTACATGAATTATAGGCTAACCTGTGCTGTCTTGCTGTCTTTGATCAAAGAATCCAGCTGTTCACTGTTTTTTTTGATGAATTCCTTCAACACTGGGCTGTCATCCTGCACCAGGAACTCCTTTTTGGTCATCTCCATTCCTCGTTCTAATGAGCGGATATCTTGAAGAATACCGTCCAGAGACACTGGCGAAGAAACAGAAATTAGTTTATTACCATTCCTGATTTATATAACCAGTTACAAAACTGGATAGGCTGACTGTTTGTGTGAATGTACCAAGTGCTGCCTTGTCCACAAAGTGTAGCTCAGTGTGGAAGTTAGCCAAGTCGGCATATTTTTCCAGGATGATGTTGGTGATGAAGTGAAGCAGAGTCTGTGAGCGGTCAGTGGACTTGGTCTCCAACAGCTGAAAAGTAAAGACAGTGACATAGCTGATTAGTTTAATTAAGTTTTCTTGCAGTGAAAAAGTAAATGTACGAACAAAAGCTACTTACAAGGTCCAGACTCTGCAGCCGAAAACCGTAAGCTGAGCCCCTCTTACTGCTGTTCATATAGTTGCCAAAGGCGAGAACAATCTAAAGGGGAACATATGAGATGATTTATGCAAAAACACACATTTGGAAGCTACATCAATGTGTTGTATTCTCTTTTACATACTTCTAAGATCTTTTTCAATTTGGTTGAAGACTTGATGGACATGGACGCAGCAATGATTGAGTTCAGTTGCTGTGGATGAAATAAAAAACAAACTCAATACATCTGTTGAGGAAAGTTATTTCCAATTCTCTTCTAGTCCAAAATATAATGAACTTTATACACTGACCGGCTGCAGACGTTTCACAGTCTCCGGGAAGTTGCCCATGAAAGTGAGAGTGTTAATTCGCTGGCTCAGACGAGGAATCTTCCCAAAGCGTAAAATAAATTGGTCTTCATCAGTCAGATCATCGAGCGGACGGCCATCCTTCTCGTAGTTAAGCAGCAGCTTCATCTCAAAATCTGATGGTATGAAGGGCTCGAGCAATTCAAGGAAGTCTATGGACAAAGACTCCTGGTCATACCTGCACAAAATAGTAGTAACAGTTAGTGTAGGAGAGGAAGGGTACTGGAAGGGCAGGATGAGTCTGTTTATGAGGAAGATAGTTCAAACAGGTCATACGTCTCTATGGCGGTGCAGATTTTAGATGGGCTCATTCCCCCCTTGCGTAGAGTGATAGCCAGATTCTTTGCCTTGTTGGGGTCAATCAGGGACGTCTTGCTGGGGGCCTTCTGAACCTTCTTCTTCATAGCCGACAGGTCTGTAGGATTACCCTGGGCCTTAGTCTTAAAGTGCTCCTCAAACATCTCCATGTTCAACTCCTGAGGACGGAACAAGAGGCAGAGATAGGAAGCAGAGAAGGTGATGATTTTTTTTTTTTTTAAAAACTCACATAAAACTGCAGTTATCTGTCAGATCATCCTGTACAGTGTATGTGGAAAATCTGCACTTCTTACCTCTAAGACCTGCTCATCATCCAGGTCATTAAAGACGGTGCCTTTCACCTGGTTTGGTTTTAAAGCCTGCCAGTTAAGCAACGGCATCCTGAACTTGGTCTGAATGGTCTTCTTACCCTTAAGCCCTGTGAAACATGCCGTGATGCAGAGGAAGAGAGTCAGGAAGAGAGTGAGGAAAAGAAGAGGAATGATCAAACAGGTTAGATATTTACTGTTCCATCCCTTCTAATTTATGACAGTTTTCAGTATTTTTCAAATCCTACTGTCAAGCGTTTACCTTTGAGACAACGTCCTTACCAGATTGAGTGTTTGGTGCTCCAGGAGGGGGTGGGGGTCCACCACCAGGTGGGGGAGGTGGGGGCGGGGGTCCAGCACCAGGTGGGGGAGGAGGAGGTGGTGGGCCTCCTCCAGGAGCAGGAGGAGGTGGTGGAGGAGGAGGGGGCACAGCACTACCTCCAGCAATGGGTGGAGGTGGAGGTGGAGGAGGCGGTGGAGGAGAGGCACCTGGACCACCAGGAGGGGGAGGGGGAGGAGGAGGAGGGGGCGGAACGGCAGAGTCAGAGACGCTAGATGCTGGGGAGGGAGAATCACTGACAGAGTCTGGAGTGCTGGGCTGGGCGGCTGGGGCTGGGACTTGAACATATTCGACCACTTTGACAGGCACAACCTGGATGTCCAGACCTCCCGAGGCACTGCGTCCCAGTCGGATCAGCCCCTTGTCCTGCAACTCCTGGATCTTCTGCTCCAGCTCTGAAGTCGTCTGTGGGGTGGAGGTGCTCAGACGCTCCCTATCCTTCTCCCTCTCCCTGTCCAGCTCCCGCTCCCTTTCTCTTTGCTGCAAGCCACTAACCTGGGAACAGGACTCTCGCAGACTTTCCTATAAGATACAAACACACATATAGACACACAACTTATCACCACAAAGAGCATATAGAATCTTTCTTCAGGCTTTACATGTGTACATATGTTAAACACATATATGCTTAAAAATGCAAGTTTATTCAGGTTTATTTGATAAGTACAATGAGGATTATTAAAAGTATCATTAAAGTGAACTGCCACTCGTGACCTTATTCTACCTAATAACTGTGAAGATGGCACACCTTACTTGGCTAATTAATCGTATTAAACATTGTACATGTAATGGAGCAGCACTTACTTTGAGCAGCTCAGTCTCCTTGGTGGCCTGCATGAGCTGAGTCTCGAGTTCGGATATTCTCTCTGTGGCCTGACTGTTAATTTCCTGAAGCCGGGCACTCAGCTGCAACACAACATGTAGACAACGTTACTTTAATATCACCTTATACAATACTTTCCAACATCAAAGTCTCCTTTTATTCACCATGATTCCTCTTTTTCTTTATTTTTGCGACTTACCTGTGTGTTATGCTCTTGCAGTTCATCCACATGCTCCAGCACCCCTCCTCTGTTCTCAGCATCCTCCAGCAGTGCTCCTACATCTAAGACATTGTCCAGGTAGGCCTGTATCTGGACCTGCAGCTTCTCGCTCTCTGTTTGCTTCAGGCTCTAACACACAAAACACATATAGTAATGAGCTACGACATGCAGTTTAAGTTATAATATGTATGATAAGTATCCATGGCATGTTTAAAGTGATAATGTACATAGGCACATAGTATACCAATGCAAATCCTTCTGTACTATAATCATTAAAAGGAAATTGTTTTGTCAAATTCATTCATTCATTCATTCAATCTTTATTTATACTCAAGAGACCCTCATTTACATTGAGTCAATTACAAAAACAAAGAAAAGGAAAACAACAACAAAGAAATACACTAACAGAGAAAAGGCAATACCACAATTAGCTCATAAAAAGCCATTAAAACATACCGATTAGGGAAGATAATTTGATAGATTAAGATAAAATAAGATAATTCAGTTATGTAAAACAATTGCAAGTAGAGGATAGGAGGTTAAAGATCAAGTTTCTTAAGTGTCTAAAAGGTATGAGTGTATTCATTTTGAGGAGGTGCTGTATTTTGTTCCAGGAATCAAAAGCAGTCTTTCCAAGTTCAGACCTGACTCGTGGAACATGAAGCAAGAGCCAGTCAGTAGAGAGGGTCTGATAGAGCCCATCTGAGTAACAAAGCAGTTCTGAAAGGTAATATGGTAATTTTCCAATAAGGGCTTTTATGGATAAAAAGGTACCAGTGAGTATCATGTCTCCCTTGGAGAGGAGACCACCCAACCTTATCATATAAAATACAAGGATGTGTTTCATAGACATCACCAGTAATAAATCTCAAGGCAGAGTGATAGACAGTGTTCAGAGGTTTAAGAGTGGAGGAGGATGTGTGTCTATAAATCACATCACTTTAGTCCAAAACTGCCTCACCAAATTTCAGTGTGAGTTTTTCATTGATCCAGACGCCAAGATATTTATATTCTGTGACTCTCAATCATAAATCTGTTCATAGTAGAAATATTAAGGTCATCATAGTCTATAGCTCTGACTCTGGAAAATAGCATGAACTTTGTTTTATCAGCATTCAGTACAAGTCTTAGGTCTTTGAGAGCACCTTGCAGAACACTAAAGGAACGCTGTTTTTCAACTGCTGTCGATGTACAGAATCAGCAACATAATACAGTACTGTGTCATCCGCATACAGATGGGTATGACAGTTTGTCAAAGGTGAAACAATATTGTTGATGTAAATAGTGAAAAGAACTGGACCTGAAATTGAACCCTGTGGAACACCTTTTGTTATTGATAATAACTCAGAACGATAGCCTCCCAATTTAACAGATTGTTGTCTCTTTGATAGGTAGTTCCTGAACCAATTACATGCATTAATATCAAATCCAATATTATGTAGCCTCTGCAAGAGGAGGCAATGGTCTAAAGTATCAGATGCTTTGGTTAAATCAACAAAAAGTGCTGCACAGTGCTTTTTTTTAATCCAAAGCTGATACAATGTTATTTAGGACCAAAGTAACAGCAGTTACAGTACTATACCCCACTCTAAAACCAGGCTGAAATGGGTTCAAGATGGAAGTTTTGGACAGAAATACCTTCAATTGAGCATTAACTAGAGATTCAAGGACTTCTGGCAGCTACAAAATGTTTACTAAAAGCTAAACTAATCTCTTTATGGTCAGACAATAAACAATCATTGACCTTGACCTTGTAGGAACTGAGGGAAAGTTGTTATTTTATTGGAATTTACAGAGTTGAGTAATAGCTAAAGATTAATCAGGAAAATACTCAGATCTGTCTTTCCTCACCATGGATGTACATCTGTTTCTAAGTTGTCTGAAAGCAGTCCAAGGGGAATAATTTCTTTCACTTTGTTTTTTCATTTTTCACATGACTCATTGAAAAAGGATAGATGTTGATTATATTTGATCTTTTTTTTTTTTGTTTGTTTTTTTTTTGTTTTTCCAGTGGACTACACTGATCCCTAACCCAAAACTACATATCAAAAAATCCAACTCACCTCCAAATACTTGTCTAATCCGAGGTGTGTGAACTCATACTGTAGATGGACACGGAAGTTCATGTTCTCCACTGAATGGACCACGATGTTTATGAACTGCATGCATGCCACCTGGACACAGACACAAGGACAGTTAGATCTCAAATACATCCACAGTTTCTTGGAATATTTGTTGAATAGTCATCCTGTGGTATAGGTAAACATTTGTGGACCCACCATGAAGTCAATGTTGCTGTCATCATTGATGAAGTACTCCATCAACTTCTCAAAGCGGTTCCTTTCTTTGCTCACCTGAGGAAAAAAAAAAAAAAAAAACCTGATCTGGATGTGCACAGGGATATGCATTATAACTCTTCCCCACACGGGGGCGTAAGGGGGCATAAAAGCAAAATGAGTCTTTTTCTGAAAGGTCACATATATCATGACATGCAGTAGCTTATCTCAGTCAACATAAGTAGGATGTATTTCTTAATCTTGCATTGTACTTCCACTTAAAAGTACCAGTATAAACACATGTGTGACTGTTCTACATGTGCTAAAAACCCCACAGTGCTTGTGTCAGTCACAAGATGAGTAATCAAAGAAAGGAAGTCATGAACAATGGCGTGACTGAATGAGCAACAGTCAAGGTCAAATGAGGCCATTGTATTATGGGGAAATTAATAATACAAAATTCATTAACCTCTTTGAAGTTATCAAAAGCAGAGAGAATGATGTCATGTCCTCCCCTGACAAGACACACTGCAGCCAGCAACTCCAACACAAGGGCTTTGGTCCTGTCGCAGCAGAGGAGGGGTTAGATATGGATGCAGGCAGACAGATAACACATGTGTTCTCTCACATACAAAGGCACTCACCTGGGATTCTTGCTGTTGAGACTGAGGGTGATCGCATTCACACAGCGTGGGTGAGTCATCACCAGGTTAAAACCAGACTGAAAGCAGAAGGAAAACATAAACAGCTGCCCCCAAAAGTTGCAGGAACTGTGTTTGTGTTTAAGAGAGGAAACCACATTGCAGAATATTAAATATTAAATAACACTGTTGTGTTTTTCATCCAACAAGCAGAGCACTCAACAAACAGCAATGGACACAAGTGGAATTACATATATCACCGGCAAACATTTCTTACTTTGAGAACACATTTTATGACAGAATATGAACTGTTTCTGCACTGTAAGGGAAGCAGAGTATATTGAGACTCTACCTGGTAGTTCATGATGGCCCGCAGGCACATGATGCACACATGTACATCATCTCTCTGGCTGGATGAGTGGGACTTTTTATGCATCTTGTTTCCCAGAGTGTTGCTTATTCTGTAAAGTGATAACAAGTGTATGGACACATGAACAAATACTTAAAGAGAAGGAGAGCTGTGTCCAAATGGTTTGAAGTCGAGGGACCAGAACTGACATGCAAATAGGATTTGTGCACCCTTAGCAGCGGGCCAATTATAACAAGACTTCAGGCAGTGTTTTGGACACTCACTGTGTCTGTGTGACAAGTGAAATGTTGCATCAGGTGAGAGAAATAAATAAAATGCTCAACTAAAGAGCAAAGGAAATGAATGAATGAGAATATGAGAAATGTGAGGTATCCGTCATGGTTGGTAAATCAGCTTCAAGAGGAACTTCTGTCTAGCAATAAAAAAGCCATGAAATTTAATGAGATGGGCAGCAAAAAACACTGTGTTATACACTTAATATCCCCAATACTGAACCAAACCAAAAGGCACATTGATTCAGTTAAAAAGACATTTAGTTGTTTCATATTTTACAGAGACAAAAATCTTCTGCAATTGGTTAATCAACCAGGGTTGTTAATATTTATGAGAGCATTCGAAACCTAAATATGCAAATCATTTCACGAAAAAACAGATAAGGTTTAGTTTGAGACAGCTCAGCCCTTCTGAGAAAATGTCATCTGGTCATCCATATGCCACTATCACACCAACTCCCTTCATGATTCTATTTTCTGATTATATGTGCAACTAGATACGCTGAAAGTTCCTCTTTAATAAAAATCCGATCATATAATTTGTAGAACATCTCAGGGTTTGAGACTCTGTTTCTTTCACATCCTTAGCTTCTTACCTTACAGTCAGCGCTCGAGCAGCTCTGGTCATCCCATGCGAGTGGGAGCTGCTGGAGCTCTTGGTCAAGTCTTCCATTGACCTCTCTGCTGGCTTTCCTTTGTCTGATGCGAGGCTGCCATTTTCAACACTCTCCACATCAAACCTTCACAGTTTAGAGATACAAAATAAGCATCTGTGATGATAAATTACTTCATTGTCTTGCACCATCAGTTTCTGAGAGAGTTTTCACAGCCTGCCGGTACTCACGAGACGTCACACTGTGCATGGGACAGGTATTCCACCAAGATATCCAAACCTTTGTTATCATCATTGAGAAACTCTTGTGCCCATCTACAAAAAGACCCAAAGTAAAAAAAAGTGTAAAATTAACAGAGCACAGGCAGAAAACAGTCAAAGAATAATATTTTATAATTATGAGCCACAGATTCTGCGCTCAGATTGGTGCTTAGTGAACTCCAACTGACCACTAATCATTATAATTGTTAACTTTATCTATCTTAATGAATGCTTCCACAAAGAGTTTTAGACAGAATGTGCTAAAATATGACAAATTATAAGATGAAATATTTGAAAATTAATAAAAGGGCCCCGACAAAAAGCTATAATAAATCACATTACACAAATAATCAATAAACATCAGGTAGGAAAGTTAAAGTTAACATGCTCACCCAATGTGATTGGTGCGAAGGGAAATCTCCAAATCTTTAAGGACCTGGGTGGCTTCTTGGATCCGTTTCTTCTGCTAAAGAAGCAGTAGAGGTGACAGTCAAGACACCACTGTGCAGGTATAAAAACTAAAGATGCGTCAAATATGAAAAGAAGATGATGCTTCACACTGACCCTGCGAGTCACCCCTCCTTGATCTTGGTAGAAGCTCTTGATCTTAGTCAGGTAGGTGGATGGGGGGCTCTTTACTTGGAAACGCTCCTGGGAGAGAAGGGATCACAGAGAGCTGAGTGAAAATGAGCTTTTTACAGTAATTTTATCAACAACCGCAAAAGATGTCTGGACACACATTCACCAGAGTGCAGCATCTGAAGCTATAATTGCTCGCACTGGTAAACACAACAGACACAAACCGCTCTCTGTTTCCATGCCGACGCCTTTATCACTTGCCACCACAGAAACTGTGCTGCAAGGTTTATACACTGCACTCTGCTCTTTACCACATATCCACTCTTGGTGTTTATGCACTGCGTGTCAACTCACTGTCTTAGTGAAGCCGCTGGTGCAAGAAGTTTGCTATGTTTGATGTCATCTATGTTGAGGTGTAATTGTGGAAGTAACTTGTTGTCAATCTTTCAATGTGTGGATAGAAAAAAAAAAGCTCTTACCTGATCACAGACTAGCTCCCACTTCTTTTCGTTATCGTAATTACTCAAAAGCTTCAGTTTATCTGGGGGCAGATTCATGTAGCTCTGGAAGAGAGTGAGAACAAGTCAGTTCATCATAACAACTGCACGGTAATTTAGCACGCAAATTTTACATTTTGTGATTTCTTCACCCTGCCTGCTTATGCAACCATTTTCAAATTTATAAAACCACAGGTGCACTTTCAGTGTAAAACGGAAGGGTGTACACTGAGTGCCGGATGACTCAGTGTTTACATGTGTATGTATTGATGGTTGTCAGGTTACATGTACGTCAGAGAAAGTAAAATTTTACACTAGTTTTGCACTACAATACAACCTGTACAAAAGATGTTTGTCCTCATCATCCTCATTTAAGAAAACCCACTCCACTTCCCAATTTTATTTATTTCTTTGTTTATTTACTTATTTATTTATATGACCAGATTTAAAATATGATCTGTGTCAGCTGTTTATATATAGACATGATTAGATCATTATTTAGATGCCTTCCTGTCAGAAACTGTGTATAATATGTCTATAATCTTCCCAACCTCATGGAGAAGTTTCACATAAATCAAGAACCCCCACCCCCACCTCCACAACATTTCAGTAACGTTGACTCAACCATATACAGAGTTGACATATTGGTGCCTAAAAAGTGCCGTTTCAATTTGAGTTATCACCCCCAGTCTACAGTGAAATGTCTGACATTTAGATGACAGAAGAACTGAAAGGTTTAATGAATGACTGTGACACGAATGTCCAAGTCACCAGACCTCATCCCAAATTAACTTTTATGACAAAACCAAATAAGGGAGTTTGTGTAGAAAAAAAGGACAGTTTTAAAGGGCAAGATGCCTGAACAGATCTAAAGAATTGGAGAGTTGCAAAGCCTGTCTTTGGTCAGTGATTAATTACATTTCTCTTTTTGCACAATTCTCTTTTAGTTTCACAACACTGCATCAATCTACACCAACCCCATCACTTGTTATGCACCTGACCCAAGACTCCAGACACAATAATGACTTACTAGACTAGACATTTCAGTTGAAACTGGGTGGTGATCTAGAATATACCAGTTTGTACATTCAAACGGTGCCTAGTAGTTTCTTTTCCACACCCCAAAAAAAAAGAGAAGCAAAATCGAAAATGCCCCGCTGTTTTGCCGGGGAGTTGGCGGTTTGTTTCTGGCAGGGTAAAGGGAGGGGTCTCACTGTGGGTTTTGTGGCAAAATACTTACATCAAAACACTTTTTAATGACACATATAAGCGTTTGTGTGCCTGAACGTACACACACAACAAGTATAAATTCCCCCAAGTTTAGAAACTGTGCAGAAAAGAAGAAGAAGGCCCACTTCTCATTTCCTCGTAGATTTAGTTACACACACTTAAGGAAGGTACAGAATGGCGTCTCTCTAAAGTTTACTTAGGAAGTATTTTGCTGAAAGAGGAAGTGAGGTCATTCTCTCTTTTATTGCCTCCTTTGTTAATTTTTCCGAGTGAGCAAAATATGTCACACAGACATTGTGAAATGGTTAACCCTAAAGCCACACAACGTCTTCATGCTTTGTTGTATCTTCAAGTATGACGACATTGGAATTCTAACAAGACATTTTGTCAACTTATGTGAAATAATCATATGTGAATTTTAAAATAAATATCAGTATAATGCATAAATAAATAAAGTTACATATAATAATATAGGCCGCGCTTCACCTGTGCCTTGAATAAAACAAGTAAACTGGTTTCAAGTGAAAAAAAAAAGATTCCTTAGATACATAGTTTGACTTTCCAACGTGAGTTTTTGCTCATCTCTTTACACATCCACAGAGTACCTGGATGCTGTTCATCCAGAGGCAAAAGAAAAGATTTTGGCCCATCACTTAACACATGATGTCACACATATGTGGAGCATCATAAGAAGAAAAATAAAAAATATTTTGGGGAGCAGAGACCAAAACTTTAACCATTATGGTGTAAAACTTTTTTTTCTATTTCTTAAAATTATGTTTACACACATATACAGATGGGTGACAAATTAAAAGAAAAACCGGTACGGGTCTGAATGCTTGATCCCTACAGTGAGGGGATCTGATGGCTCCGTTATGCTGTGGGGGGCATTTTGCTGGCATGGTTTGGGTCCACTTGTCCCCTTAGAGGGAAGGATCACTGCAAATCAATACAAAGTTGTTTAGAGTGATCACCTTTATCTTATGATGAAACATTTCCATCCTGATGGGAGTGGTCTCTTCCAGGATGACAATGCCCCAATTCACAGGGCATGAGAGGTCACTGAATGGTTTGATGAGTATGAAAATGATGTGAATCATATGCTATTGCCTTCACAGTCACCAGATCTCAACATAATTGAGCACCTATGGGAGATTTTGGACCGACGTGTTAGGCAGCGTTCTCCACCACCATCATCAAAACACCAAATGAGGGAATATCTTTTGGAAGAATGGTGTCGGGGCAGCTGAGGCTCAGGGGGTAGAGCGGGTTGTCTACTAATCAGAAGATCAGCGGTTCAATTCCCGGCTCCTCCAGTCCACATGTGGAAGTGTCCTTGGGCAAGATACTGAACCCCAAATTGCTCCTGATGGCTGTGTGCATGTGTGTGAATGATTAGATTTCCTCTGATGTGCAGGTTGGGACCTTGCATGGTAGCCCCTGCAATAAGTGTGTGAAAGGGTGAATGTGACTTGTAGTGTAAAAAGTTTTTTGAGTGGTCGGAAGACTAGAAAGGTGCAACACAAGTACAATCCATTTACCATTTGTTCATCCCTCCAGAAGAGTTCAGAGACTTGTACAATCTATGCCAAGGTGCATTGAAGCTGTTCTGGCAGCATGTGGTGACCCAACACCTTACTAAGACACTTGGTTTTTCCTTTAATTTGTCACCCGTCTGTATATACATATAGCCATGGACAACTATATACTGTAAATAAAGCATTACTAATAAACATGCACAAACAGAGAGGGGAAAAAACAAAAAAGGGGGAAAAAGTAGTCAAGAAGTTTCTTTTTTAAAAAAAGGTAGAAAACTTGAGACAACCCGTACAGGTTGACAAAGTCAAACTCCTTATTGATGTTAATGGACACACTGCAGGCTGCTGTGTGTCAGCATGACATCTCTTCTGTTCACTTTTGAAGCTTTTGATGTTTATTAACATAGACCTGCCCAAGAAATTCAAATCAGAGCTTTAAACTGAGTTATATCTTTGTATCTTTCATTTGATATTTGTTTGTTTTTTTCTGCTACAAATATATAGCAAAACTAATCAAAGATACAGTTGCTTTACTGTCCCTTGTTTTGATGTCGTATGGTTTTATTATGTCCCAAACACTTTAAATATTCATCATGAGATTTTATGTTTTCCAAGGTCTTGTAAGACTGTTGAAAGAATGGTGAAACAGTTGCTTTCCGGTCTTATGGTCTCTCTCATGTAAATGTGTTTCTCAACTTCCCCTTGGGGCCAGCTGCCCATGCATGCACTAATCACCCTGTTCCTAGCCTGCCATTTTCAAATCACACAGTAAGGGAAATAAGTACTGATCAGTCTGAACACTTGTTAATGGCACTGGTTTATTTGTGATAAACCAGTAATTTGCTGTTAACCTTTGTGGTATTATTACTGGACAAAATGGACAGGTCAAATGATGCTTTGCTAGATCAAATTTGAAGCAGATACTTTGCAACATCAACATCAGACACATCAAGTCTGTATACAGCTTAAATTGTTTTTAGCAGCACACATTAGACAGAGTGTAACTGCTCAAAACAAGACTCAAAACACTTGCAACTTATAAAAACTTTAAATTCTCTGATAAATTAGTGTGATTTGTTTTTTTCTGTGCCTCTGAATCATATGTATCTGCATAGTTCTCCCAGCCTTTTCATATATATCTAAAAATCTAACTGGCATTATTACACTGGAAATACAGCAAATGCATAATATCTGTGTTTTCATGTGTAGTAAGGGTGTTGCCTTCCCTTCTCCTGTGCAGCCACTCACCAGCACCACGTTGAAGCGTGCCTCCAGCTCCTCCTCTGGAGGCATGGGCAGTTTGGGGGGAGCCGGCTGCTTCTTCTGCAAGGCTGGTGTGGGGTCACTCATACCTGTAGCTGCCCCAACTGAGTTCCTGGCCTCTCGCCCCTCAGCCGGTTCCTGCTCCAAGCCCCCTGCAGCCGCATTCCCCATCACTAATCTCCACAAGTAATCCAGGAGGAAAGCTTTACACAAACACTATTTTTGCTGAAAAATCAGTGTATTCCACAGAGTGACAAAAGGCGCTCACTCCAAATGACAAGATCAAGCAGGCCTATATCAAACTGAGTCTTTGGGCCTTCAGCGAGAGGAACATCAAGCCACTTGTTTACTGCATCCGTCTTGGTCCTGAGGACAGGGTGGATGATGAAAGAAGGTAGTTCGTCCTCATGTCTGTCTTCTCTTCAACCTGTCCCTCTCTGTCTACAAGTATCTTTGAGGATAAGGCAACAAGCCTTGATTGGGCTTGTTAGGGCACCAAGAAAGTAGCACCTATCTATTTCTCACTCACTATTCTCTACGCTAGTTGATCGAAAACTCCTCTGGTGAGTTTGGTATAGGACTGCGTGTGAGAGGAAGGAGAGGGGAGTGTGTGACACATTCTAACACAGACAGAAACCGCAGAAGCATCAAAAGCAGAAGCAGCAGAGTAACTTCCTGTGTATGACAGCAGCAGAACATAGGGGTGGAGGATATGGTAACCGTTAGGCACATCATAAAGTCAGAGGGTGGTTGATGAATTGAAGATAAGGTAGTGCAGGAATTACAAAAAGCACAATGTCCAAAGATGAGTAACCAAATGCTAACCAGGCAGGTGAAGATGTAAAATTAACCAGCAATTAACCAGACACTTTCTCCCACTTTACCATGAATCCACCTGTACTACATGGCAGACAGTCATTCTCTTGATGCCAGCTAAACCTGCATGGGTCAGGGGTTACATCAGGATTACATTTTTTTTGGTCATTTCCCTTCACCTGAGTCCAGATTGTTTGTGGCACTCAGGTAAAGGGGGATCCAGTGTGACAAGGTAGTGATGATTGTCCAACAGCGACCCTCTGTGCTTGAAGCCAATTACTGCATAAATCGCTGCTGCATTCGCGTGTCCCCGGAAACTTATCATTAACCTTCAGAAAACATAGCTACGAGATTTTGAGGCTAAATGAGAACGGTGGACACGGACCCTGTAATACAATTTGGTTCAATCTATTAATATGTATGTATGATAATAAATATATAAAAATTATCACCAGTTGTCTTCGTGCGAAGCCTACTTGCTTTTGGTAAATCTTACATACGAATTAGTTCACTTTAGGAAAATAATTATCGAGTTAGTCGTGGACGCAAGTGTGTAATTCGAGGGTTCACGAATTACTAAAATTTTTACGCCTGATCCAGCTGGGTCTTTTTGCGGATTTGGATATCTGAAAGTAAACGTTTAATCTGCTGCAACTTTTTAAAAGAAGAAATTACAAATTTACGACAAGTACGCGAAGGTAGCAGCGCTATCAGTTATTTAGCATTCCAAAATGACGGACCCGACAACGTCGCCAGAGGACCACTGGAAAGTAAGTATGTTTAACTGATGTTAGCTAACGTCAACCTTTTTGTGTGAAATTGATTTGCACCTCTGCTGTGTGACACCATAGTTGACTAACGAACCTCGTTTTCGTCTAAAAGATTAAGTTTTGCTAACATTACAGTTTAGCTGTGCATTGTTAGCTCGACTGCTAACGTTAGCTAGCTGACGTATGGTAACGTTGCAGAGCTATAGCGGTTGGCTGGTTAAGTAAACAAAATCATGTTCCCCAAATAGAATTTGTTTGTGTGGAAAATATATTATGTTTCTGTTTGTGCATTTATTTTAAACTTCCATGCGAAAGCAAAGTTTAAATTTGTTGAAGAGTCTGCCAGAATGTGCCATTAAGTTACCAAGCTTGTGTTCATTGCTGTTTGCATCACAATCACATGATAATTGAACCTGTGAGAAACACTGCTTCACAACATTGTATATATACTGTATGTGATTAAGAAATGACTTGGTCCACATTCCATTGTCAGAAGTATTGACTGCTCCACAAAACGGTGAATAAATGTCTTAATGTTGCACCTGATTATGATTTACTTAGCTGTCAATCATGCAAAAGCTGCGTGTGAATACGTTTGTGATAAAAAGTTATCAACAAAGATATAGGTCTCAATCTTCCTCATATCAGGGACTCCTAAATAAAGCTGTTGAAACATATCAAACTCTTTTAGGAGGGCAGCATCTGATATAGTTGTTATCAGAAATCCTCATTTATAAATATATGTTTCTGCTCCAGGTGGAGAGAATAAAATATTTGGTCAGAATAGACATTGTCAAATACTAAACATCTATCACGACTCAGTGCTGAAATTAAAGACAGTTTTAAGAGTTTTTACAGGTCGAACCACTTACAGACCCCCAGAGATAACCGGACCCAACTTTGGAGCCACAACTTTAATTAATAATTGGGTCGTGGTGCCCTAGATCAAACAGTGGATCTGTGATGGAAGTACTAATTTGGTGCAGCTCTTTATCCTCCTGCATACATGAATTGGACAAATAAGGGCAATGCTCAGTGGGGGTGTAGACTATCTATCAAGCAGGCAAGCTGTTGGCCCATTGTCAGCGTATTTGGGGCAGCACAATTTTCCCCCCTGTCATTCCAGCCTCTCAGCCTCTATTTTCTCATTTCTCCATCTTCTGTTGTTTGGTGATGGCTCGGCAGACAGACGGGGCTTTCAGCGACAGTGGCTTTGACCCCAGTGAGTATTCAGTCAGTTCATATCCCGTTGTTTGTCCTGATATTCAGGCTATGTGATGGTGAAGTTTTGTTTCTGGTCTTTGAGATTAGTATGTCAATCTATTTCTGCTCTTGCAGTGAAAGATATTTTATGTCTGCTGTCTTGCTCCGTAGGTTTCTTTGCTGAAACTGCCAGAAAGGGTACCGTTGTGTCCAGGGCTAACAGCATCGGCTCGACAAGTGCCTCTTCAGTACCAAATACAGGTATTGTTGTTTCTAGCAGATGGGATCTGACATTGCTGACGAGGTTAAAGAGAGAATTTATGCTTCTTTAACTGTGCCTCTCATTGAATGACTTTCCTGAAATGCATATATTTGTAGTCTTAATTCTGTAGAATATATAATAGAATATTTGGAATTTATAGAATATTATATTACCTTTCATGTCTTTCTACTCATGTGAGTTACTGTACTTTTGGTCAGATTCAGTAGAGGCTCACAGGAAAACAGGTTTCTCTAATAGGATATAAAAGGACAATAATTCTAATGGAGGGCTTTAAAAAAATTAACAGGACCATATACTGTTGTAATTGTTTCCACATTTTTAAGTGTATTACAGCAGTCGACATGACTTGACAGAAGCATGAATCAGCTTTTCTGCGTCCCGCTGAGATGAAAAAATGGCCCAGGGTTGGATAAAGACAGTCTCCATGGTTATAAATCTTATTTAAAGGTACTCTGTCACTGTTAAAGGCATGTTTCTTCATCAGAGTCTTAATATATTCTCAAATAGATGATGAAGACAGTGACTACAGGCATGAGACGTCATATAAGGACTCATATAAAGATCGGCGGAGACAAGCGCACACACAGGCTGAGCAGAAGCGTAGGGATGCTATCAAGGTAAGACTGTTATATAGTAGACTGCAGTAGGATGTAGGTCTCTGAGAAATATTTTTAGATTTTTATTTTTTTCACTTGTTAATAACAACTTTCTTTTTTTTTTAACTGCAGAAAGGCTATGATGACCTCCAGTCAATAGTACCGACCTGCCAGCAGCAGTCTGAATTTGCAGTGGGAGCACAGAAGATCAGCAAGGCTACTATACTGCAGAAAAGTAAGATGTGATCTACAGTTGCTCTCTGCATAAAGGCAGTTTTGTAAACACAAGGATTACCATCGTTATTCAAATAACTGTGACTTTAAGGTTAGAGTGAAATCTTTCAGATTTACACTCACTGGCCACTTTATTAGGTACACCTTGCTAGTACTGGCTTTGACCCACTTTTGCCTTCAGAACTGCCTTAATTCTTTGTGGCATAGATTCAGCAAGGTGCTGGAAACATTCGTCAAGAGATTTTGGTCCATATTGACATGATAGCATCACGCAGTTGCTGCAGATTTGTCGGTTGCACATCCACGATTCAAATCTCCTGTTCCACCCAGGGTCGGCTCTAGCACATTTGGTGTCCTAGGCGAGCTTCACTCGCCTCTCCCCACTATTTATAATTTAAATAGAAGTTTAAATAGAGCAGTTTTTAGTCTGACAGCTGGGGTCTATTCCAGAAAGCAGCAGTTTAACAAACACTGAGCCCAACTCTGAACTCTGAGATGGGAAACTCAGAGTTTAGCTGATCAGAGTCAGTTCAGTCAATTCTGAGTATGTTCACTCTGAGTTAAGCTTGTGCATGGTGAATAAAAAAAAGACATTATCAGTGGAGCTCTGATACTATGAGTCACCATGGCAACAGGTAAATAAAAGGCAGAGCCTCCATTTTAATCCATTGGACGTAGAGATATTAATGCACAATAAAGTTTTATTCAGTGTTGTCCATTAATTCATCATTTACCAGACTCATACTTCCTTAATGAATGATAAAATGGAATCTGACTGTGTATTAGGCTATAGCTTACATCACATTTTAAATATATTTATTCAGCTTTAACCTGACAGGTCACATATTATGCTCCTTTTCAACAAGTTAAAATAGATCTCTGAGGTCCCTAAAACATGTCTTCGAAGTTTTTTGCTGAAAATGCCACTGAGATTATGGATTCTAGCCTCTATACCCCTCGGTTTCAGTCCTTTTCTCTATGGGCTGTTTCTGTTTCTACTCAAATGAGCTGCTGCTCCCCACACCCCACTCCAGAATTGAGTGTGACTTCTGGCTGTGATAAGATGCAAGATTAAATGACCGCACCAGAAAAGACTGAGGGCTGTTGACAGTATTCATATTCAAACAGGAACTACAACAGAGCTGCAGTAGTATCACCGATACTAGTATTACAGTAACGCTAAGTGTGAATGGACTAATCAGCCAATCATGTGTCCATGTGATTGGCTGATTAGATATTAGCATTAAGGAGCAGTTGAACAGGCGCACCTAATAAAGTGGCCAGTGAGTGTATTTTGGAGTAAATCGTTTTGTCATTTTGGAGTAACACTTAAAGGCCACACATGCTAATGAATGTATTCGGAATAGTTAGAACATCATTTGACATCTCAACATGTCTGTCAGGACATAACAGAGTAAATAGGAGGAAATCAGTAAAGGTCTGTCCAACTTCCAACACTGGTATTATAATCTAGTTATCTAAACAGAGTATCCAATAGAGTCCTGATTGAACATGGCACAAAAACATGGTCACTGGTTTATCTCTCACTTGTGCCACATGTCAGCGCCCAATCACAGGTAACAGTCTCACATGCTCACATTATGAAAAGTGAGCCAAAAATAAAGACCATAATGGAAAAGAACAAAAGACATGAATTACATAAATATATATTGACATATATATTCAGATCACCAGAGTTCAACAGAAAGATGTTGGAGACAAACTGTCACACAGCACAGAGATATCTACACTTTGTTTCTTTACAAGGGGAAAAAGAGGAACTTGCAGAGTTTCAGCATTATGGTAGATGGTTGTTGTGGGATATCTATATGTATGGAAACTTAAAACCGTCTGTAATCTGTGTGCATTGAATCCCTGACTGATGCATTTCTGTATTTTATTTTTTTCCAGCAATTGACTACATTCATTTTCTTCATAAAGAAAAGAAGAAGCAAGAGGAGGAAGTTTCCGTACTAAGGAAAGAAGTGATGGCCCTGAAGATCATGAAAACGTGAGATAGTGGTCGAAAAACTTTTTCAGCCAAGCGTTTTTTTCCCCCCATAATTTACTCCACAGTCCCACTTGTTAGCAAACCAATATCTTCCTACATTTAGGGCAAACCCTGTCAAGATGTTTCCTTCATTTGCATTCTAAAGTCATGAATGTTTTGCATCCAAACAAATCGAAAGCAGGATTTTAAAAGAAATATTGATCACAGACAAAGAGAGAAAACTCTTATCTCAATTCTAAACTCGCATCTTAAATCAAGAATTTTAAGGAAGTGCAAGTGTGAAGGTAAATCAATCCATCCACAGTACGGAAAGAATAGCTCAAGTTCATTATTTCTTCCTGAATGAGTCATGGCCATTGATTAATTGTATATTTTGCACCATCTTAATAAATGGTGTTTGTTTTTCTTAACAGGAACTATGAGCACATAGTGAAGGCCCACCAGAACAACCCGCAGCAGGGAGAGGATCAGGTGTCTGACCAGGTCAAGTTCAACATCTTTCAGAGCATCATGGACTCCCTGTTCCAGTCTTTCAGCAGTTCTGTTTCAGTGAGCAGCTTCCAAGAACTCTCAGCCTGTGTTTTCAGCTGGATTGAGGAGCACTGCAAGCCCCAAGTAAGGAATATATTTGATTTATTGTGGTCAGCAGATCAGACACTATTGAGTTCTTGATGTTGAGGTAATTATAATTTGTGTGCTTCTTTTGTTCTTTACTAGACGCTGAGGGAGTTTGTTGTTGGAGTGCTCCGGCAGCTCAATGGTCAGCTTTATTGATCTATTGCAACCTCTGGACTGAACTTCCAGAAATTGACTTTGGGCTTGCTCTGGCCTCTCAGGGTGGAGTAAAAACTTCAATCAGCCTCAGGCCATACCACAGTATTTACACTCACTTCAGCTCATCAATGACTCCTTGGCTGCAATTGGATTACCTCAACCCACACCATGGCAGAGATGAAAAGTTGCATTGGTTTGAGCAGTTAAATGTTTAAGAAAGATCACTTTCTGATTGTGTAATGGTACATAAATACAGCATCTGCTGACTGTTCACTGACTGCTGACTGTAACTCTTATTCTGCTAAGAAATGCAGAGGAAACAGAGTTTCCTAATGAATGTATGATTTTAAAGGCATCAGGAAGACATCTAGTGCAGTATGAATCTTGTATTCACAGTCTTGAGAAACATGAGTTGCCCCCTTTTTTCTTTTTTTTACGACAAATCAAAACCATAACGAGTGAGAGGTTTCATAAAAAAGATTCTCACAGATGGAGTTTGATAAAACTGCTTCTGCAACCTGTCAACCTAACAAACGGAAATAGCGAGAAGAATGATGGGCAACTCATGAGCCTATACCTTCCCCTCTGTCATGTCAAGAACTTTACAGCCTAATGCTGAACCAGTGGGCTCCTCTCAGCTTCAGCACTCAAACATTGAGTCAGCCATACCACTCCTCAACTCTAGCAGACAATAGAAAAATACTCCACCAACTGTACTTTGCAGTGTAATTGTCACTTCTCCTGAGTGGGCTATCAGGAGCATGCTCTACAGAGCTTAAGCTTTTTATCATTGTAGCTGGATTACAACCCAATCTTTTACTGTTAGTGTCGCAAACTGACAAGCTGGCAGAGGCTGAAATTAGTCTCACTGGGTGACAGGTGTGCAATTTAGGCAGCATAACGGTCTAAAATGTACAGTTGTATGCAAAAGTTTGGGCAACCTTTGAAAGATATCATATTTTGGTGATTTTTTTTTTTTTAAATTGAGAAGATGTAAACAGTCTCTTTAGGATATGGAACATAAAACAATATTTTCAGCAAGCATTAATGCATACTTTATATGTCAAATTGATCAAAAATAAAAAAAGAAAATAAAAAACATTGTGGCATGTGCAAAAGTTTGGGCACTCTTAAGAGTTCCGAAGTGTCAGATTCTTTTTACGTCTCAGACCTTAATCAGCTCGTTAGGCCTGTGGCATGTCAACAGTTGTCATTAGGAAATGTCAGCTGGTGCCTTTACAAATACTCTTACTCTTCAAACCTTGTGTGAACACTCAGTAACCACGGGTTCCTCCAAGCAGCTGTGTAAGACTGAAAATGAAAGTTGTTGATGCCCACAATGCAGGGGAAGGCTACCAGAAGATAGCAAAGCGTTGTCAGCTTGCAGTTCCCACAGTCCAAAATGCAATTAAGAGATGGCAGATTAGGGGAACTTTGGAGATCAAGATGAGATCTGGAAGATCAAGGAAACTCTCAGAACTGCTCGTATGCTGGTTAGAAAGGAAAATCAAGACCCCCATTTGAATGCAAAAAAACCTGCAGGAAGATTTAGCAGACTCAGGACTGGTGGTGAACCGTTCCACTGTGCAGCAATGCTCGCACAGACAAGACCTTCATGCAAGAGTCAGTCAAAGAAAACCTTACCTGCGTCCTCATAAAATCCAATGTCAGAAGTATGCAATGGAATATCTACAGAAGCCTGATGTGTTTTGGAAACAAGTGCTGTGAACTGATGAAGTTAATAGAAAACTCTTTTGCCACAATCAGCAAAGGTATGTTTGGAGAAAAAAGAACACCTTGCCAACTGTTAAGCGTGGGGGTGGATCCATCATGCTTTGGAGTTGTGTTGCAGCCAGCGGCACAGGAAACATTGTACGGGCAGAGGGAAGAATGGATTCTATAGCTGCCCCCGACCAAAGATTTTCCTAGTCGACTATTAGTCATTAGTTCAAACCATTAGCCCATTAGTCATGGCACATTATAAGTTGGGGGGGCATCGGAAAATGGTTTGAGATCCAGAGCTGAGAAAGATAAGTAACATTGATAACACTGTGCTGCATTACAGAGAAATACAAAAACATAATAATACGCCTTTAAAATATAAATTTTACATGCACACGCACGAAGCCACAATGCTAACAGCAAAAGCGGTTAAGATTCTGAATGTTGGAACAAGCAGCAAGGAGATCAAACGTTTTGTTAATTTGTTTCAACACAGTATGACATAACATCATACAATTTATGAATTTATAACGGACTTGGTTGAAAAATGGGTTTAGTGATGTGCAAAGCTGCCAAAGCTCCACCTGGTGGCCATTCAGAGATGGTACCAAATTGAGATTCAACCAAATTCTCAATCAAACTGCATGTTTTCTGCGATGCTAGTGAAAGGGACATACAGCGCTGCTGCCTATCTGCAAGGACCGAATAAGTGAGGAGAAGTTGTGACAAGTGTGGAGGGAGCTGCAGCAGCTTTTTTTTTTCTGCAACTGACTGACCAATGAAAATTTGGTCGACTAAGACTCTTCTCATAGATAAACGGTTTGTTCGACTATTAGGGGGCAGCCCTAACGGATTCCGCTAAATACAAGCGAACATCATACCGTATATTTTAAAAAAAAATAAAAAAATCTGAAGCTGAAAAGAGGATGATGATCCTGAAATACCTCGAAATCCACCATGGACTACCTCAAGAGATGCAAGCTGTTGAAAATCTGTGGGTAGATCTTGAAAGAGTCATGCATGCAAGACGGCCCAAGAAAATTGCAGAACTAGAAGCCTGTTGCAAGGAAGAATGGGAGAAAAATCCAAAATACAAGAATTGAAAGACTTTAAGCTGGCTACAAAAAGTGTTTGCAAGCTGTGATAACTGCCAGAGGGAGCGTTACTAAGTACTGACTATTTAGGGTGCTCAAACTTTTGCACATGCTGCAATGTTTTCTGTTTTTTTTTCCCCCTTCAGTTTATGACATAAAAAGTAACTATGCGTAAATGTTTGCTGTAAATATTGTTTTATGTTCCATATTATAGAGAGGCTGTGTTTACATCTTTTCAGTTTAAAAAAAAATCACCAAAATGTTTGTCAAGGGGTCCCAAACTTTTGCATACAACTGTACATCACTGTTGACATATATCAACTTTGAAAATAATGGAGCTGCACCGCACATTGTGAAGAGATTATGTTTAAATACAAGCGGTTAATCAATTGCAATTATGTCACCTGTTTCTTTAGGGGATGATGTTAAATGCAAAGTGTTGATTTTGAACCTCTCATATTGCAAGTTTACCATAAACAGGCACTTTTAAAATGCAATTTACTTCACTTTCCATCGGCCCTTGTGATCAGGAAAAGTTCATTTCAAATGGTGCACTAGTCAGCCCCTCTGAACAGAAAATGTTCTGTCAGGCCGTTGAGGACTGATCATTTTCTAGAACCATCAGTGTGGCCTGCACTAGTCACAGGCGCCAGGTGAGATCCGTGGATGGGGCACTGCATGGAGAATTACAGCCACGCTGTGCTGAATGAAAGCAGAGGATTTTAAAGATAGATAACATGAAGCTAGTTTTCTTGATGGCTTTGACAGTTTTGTTTCCAGCATCTGAATCTGTTATACACAGGGGCCTGTTGGATAATGTGTAGTTTCTTTACTGTTGTTGCTTTAATCACGGGGAAATATTGATTTTTTTTTTTTTAACCTCTTTCATTTTTCTTGCCTGTTGCTTTAAATGTTGTCCTTTGATAGTTTAAAAAAAGAAGCCATCTTTATCACCTTCCAAAGAAAGATGTCAACCTATGTTAAATATAAGTATTGCATGTCTGTCCTGTTAAATTTGGCCAAACGTAAATGAGGAAACAAAGTGCATAAGACAACAGGAAATAAGCAAAAATGATGTGTAAAACCTCCGTGTTTTCAGACAGCTGATAAAGAGATGAGTCCTTCTTCTGGGAGAAATTCTGTTTGCACTACAGTGTCAAAAGTTACTGTCATGAACATTTAATAACTTGGCAGTAATACTGAGTGAAAAAACAATACAAAAGTATGATTAACAAAAAAATAAAGGGTAAAAAAAAATGGCACAAACCCTCAATACCTGAAGGTCATTAATAACAATCCATACTTTATACATTGCAAGTCTTATGTACAGTTTTCAAACAAAATAGCTACAGGATGGACTTGAACAGTAATAAGAACAACAAATAATGTGCAGTTCTCAAAGCTATAACGAATAATTTGTTGACATTTTCATCGTAGGCTCAGGATTGATTTAAATGGCTTTAAAAAAAAGGGAAAAATTAAACCAAGGTTGCCTAAGAGGTGACAAGCATCCCTCAGTGCTGTCTAATGATGTGACGTAGTGTTAGTGCCTCAACAAATGACAGAGCTATTTTTGTATGAATATACTTTCAATTACAAAAAGTTGTTTATCTGTTTGACATTTATGAAAGATGTACTGTTTGTTCAAAAGAAACTGGCTATAAATAAATGTACTGTGGCTCAGACGGTTCTGATGTGTAATCTTGTTTCCTTAGCGAAGCACTGCACAGGCTCACGTCGACAAAGTTGCTGAACGAGCACTTATTTGTTCTTGTTTTCATGTACTTGGAACAACCACCTTACAGTCCTCATCAGTCTCCACTCCGACCTCATCCTGTAAGAGCAGAACCACATATTATATCTATTATTGTATTATTCATTAGTGCTGTGACCAAAAACAGTGGCACACAGGTAAAATACACACAAGTGGCATGATGTCATCATTTGAAATGTATTTATTAGCCTCTTTTCACTCACCAGGAACTCTTTTTTGCTCTTAGGATACCCCTCCAGGATTGCATTCATCATGTCTGAGGCCTGAGAGAAACAAAGAGCAACAATTTGACTTTTCAGCACAAGTCTACAAATCTACAAAAGTCCTTTCTCATCTAATTTTCCATGCATATCTTCTAATATTGGCACTAACAGGAGGACCATATTGTATTTTTGCATTATCTTGAAATATTTAACATCTGGCATTACAGGAGCTACTAATGCAAAATGCTTCCACAGTTATGTAATTCACTCAAGATACACATTACCAATCTCTTCCTCTTCCTCCACTCTTTCACATAAACATCCCGGTCTTTATAAACCTGTAAAAGAAAATATTATGAGCAACGTTAACAAGGTGTCTGAGATCACATGTTATAATAAGAAAGCATAAATGCATTTCCAACCTTCTCTTTCTCTTCAGGTGTGACGTGATTTGTGGCTGACTTTATCTTCTCCAGACGCGCTCTGTACCCAGAACACTCCGCTTTCAGCTCTCGAATCTCTGAGATCATTTCCTCTGTTGTCAAGGAGCTGTTGAGTTCTTTAAGCTCTGTTAACAAAGATTTCACACTTCAAGGTTACACAACATCCTCTTCAACAAAATCATGTTCCTCATGCAAACTATTTACTGCGTATCAAACAGCAACATCCTGTGTCGTCTTACTGGTACTGTTTAGGCTCTGAGAAAACATAAGTCTGGGGAAACCAACTTGCAGTGATCACCAGTGTACTCCACCTGCATCTAGCTGTCTGCAGCTCTGGGTGAGAGACTGCACCTCTGCACTGAGCTCTGAGATCTGACAGTCCATTGCCTTCAGGTCTGCATCACTCACATCTTTAAACTGAGCCTGTAAGAAAGGTTAGCAGCAGCGGTCAGTTTCATAACATACATTATTCAAAGTGCATGTGTTAATGTCGGCGTCTACTGTCCACAGCAACACTGTATTTCATAAGAATAGACTAACCTGATCTGCAAAATATATCTTTTGCTTGCCGTACACTTTCTCTTTTATCTTGCCCTCCAGAGCCAGCAGATCCATGGCTTTGACCACTGCCTGGTGAATCACAAACATTCAATCAATCATTACTTGTAAGCTACACACACACCACAGCGTCTTAGAGATTACAGTATTATTCTCACCGTTTTCCCCAACCCATGCTGCTTTTGTAAATTACAAAAGACATCCTGAGCACTGTAGGGACGGTTCTTCTCATTCAGATAGGCGAGGATGACAGTGGTACCTGTGGATGACAGCAGTACAATCTGATTATATAACAATCCCAAATGATGCACGTCTTTAATATGACATTGTACTTGATACACTTGAAACATAGTACTGTATGGCAGCCAGATGTATGATCTTTATTTCTATGTTTGGTCTTGGTGAGCTTTTCTATTCTGTATAGCATCCTATATAACATCTGTAATACATCCCAAATACTGTTGGTTGCTTTAAAACACGCGTATCAAGTGGAAAAGAGGGCGTATTTGGAGTAAACACCTGAAAAGGTTTCAGAGTCCTGAGACCTGTTAGCTTATCATGCTCGTTATATATGTAGCTAACGTTAGCTGCTAGCTAGCGTCTACGCTAAACTTACTATCGGTAACATCTTACAGACATCGTTCGTTGGATAAGTTTCAAAAACAGTCAAAAACATCTTGCCACAAATCTAACTGTAGACTTACCGTTATCTTTTTTACTCATTTCTAATTAGTCCACTTTCACTTTAGCTCTCCAGACTGAGTTTCGCGCGAGATATACGTCACGTAAAAGATTGTTTACGATTCAAGATGCATCACACCAGTAGAAATACCCCCTCTGCTTTATGAGAGTCTTCGAGGATTACTACTTCTTCTCTGTTGATTTTGTCTCAAAAACGCTACTCAAAGACAAATATTTTACCTCTGCGTGTTAACAGCGCTCTTGAGCAATGTTTATTTGCCTCAAATGATTACTCTCTGTCGGCTCAGTCCTACTTTTTCATGAGGTCTGCCAAAGAAGCGCAGAGTGAGAGCTCTGTAATTTTGGCTTATCTCAGAGACAGTCATCTCAGGGTCATTGCCTTAAAAAAAACTAGAGCTGCAACAAATAGTCGATTAATCGACATTTGATGGTTTCAGCTTCTTATATTTGATGCTTTCTTTGCAAACTGATTATCTTGGCTTTGGGACTGCTGGTCAAACAAAAAAAAAACACGTACAAAGATGTCACCGACATTTTATAGACATAGTGATTAATCAAGAAAAAATAATCAGCAGATTAATAGATAATGAAAATAATTATTGGTTGCAGCTCTACCCCAAACAATTTGATAAATAATACATAGTTCAAATATGAGCTATTGTGTTAGAAAAAAAAATTAAGATATCATCAGCATGCTGATGTTACCAAGAATAGTATGGACACAGATCCTGGTTATGGGCTCTCCATGTGGGATCACAAGGGTCTGTTTGCCCTGAACAGAATAAACTATTAAAACAGATGGTGTTAATCATCTGAGCCAGTGATACCCACTGTGTGCTTGTGGTGCTCTATTAAGTTTGCTCAATATGTTTGGAAGTCCACAGCTGCGATCCATCCAAGACAAAACTTAACATCCAAAAATAAAACTGTGCATGTGAAATTATACAATAAGCATAAGGACAAGTGTATCAGCTTTACTGTATGTGTTTGCATCTTGCATCTTTCTCTCATGAAAGTTGTTTCAAAGTTTCAGTGCCTTAACTGCAAAGACTTTGATGCTTTTTTGTCTTCAACTGGAAACTTTAGAGCTATCTATAGATCTTAATCTGCCATCTGAGAGTAGTACATCTGTCACATGAAATAACACCAAAGGCAGACATAATTGCAAACAATTTATTCAATGCGATTTGCACATCAAAACATATCAAAACCAGTTACAGAGAAGAAAATACACTACTGTGCAGATTACATGATCAAACTGACTGCAGATCACTGAGGAACTGACTCTTCATGGAGCTGCAATGAGCAACATTCTTGTTAACTGAGGTGATCAACCCAGTTGAAACTTCTTCTCCTCCATCTCCTATCAGTGCACAATTATTTCTACTTCACCTCCACAAGTTTGGATCCAGCAGTTTGTTTGTTTTTTTTCTATTGTGCTAAATCTTTCGCAGCTATGATTTTCTTCTCAAAAATAACACAATGAAAGAGCAATATGTTGTTGTTGTTTTTTTTCTATTAAAAACCCAGCAGACTTTGATATATGCATTTCAATAAATCTCAACTGCGGCTCATTTACGTTTGGATGACCAAGTCGAATTTTGATGGTAAAAACGTTAACATACAGACAGAGGACTTGGTTTGGACAATCAAAAGGAAATCAGGCTGACCAGCGAAAAAAAAGAAGCCACTTTTACATACTAACACTTTTATAAAACCATATAAGGACAACTTTCTATAATTATAATTTTGATGTAAACATGTTTCCCCATTAAAATAGTAAGAGATCCATGGATTGAAGAACATTTCTATTAAAAAGTTCTGCATGACTGTCAACTACATGAAATACAAAATGACAAAATATATAAGGTAATTTGTTTAAATAATACTTTTGAAAAAGAAAAAAAACACACAAAGTGAGGGCTCATTCAAGGTATTAAACATGGACACAATATGTTTGAGCTGTATTACAGGGCAAGAAAATGAAAAATACTTAAATCCTGAACTTATCACACACAAAAAAAAGCAAAAAGAAAAAAGCAGCAGACCTCAACCTGGGGCACAAATCCGTGAATACAATGAACAATAAACATAACATCAAGTATTCCTCCGGGTCAGATATTTTAAGACTGCAATATGACATTATTTGAAAACAAAATAAGCTCCCAATAATGTATGGGAATATTTCTATATGTTAGTCAGAGGAAAGGGGGGAAAAAATCAAGAAAAAAAAAAGTAACTGAAGCTTTTAACCAAATAGTCTTCATTGTAGAAGATAAATACTGTCCAGATTGACAAGTGTTTAAACAATGTAAATCCTTCTCCGTAAACCTGTAACATCAAATAAATCATCTTCTGAAAAGATTACAGCCACATGTTACTTGGAAAGGACAGCAGAGCACTACACTCATAAATATGTTTTTCTTCTTGTTGCTACAGTTGGATATTTGAGCTTCACTGTGCAGAATGAAGCATGTGCAGAAGTTTGCTGAAAGCGGAAAGCTTCTCTGTGCTCATTGATGATCCGTTTCTAAGGGGCGGGGGGCCTATGAGCGTGATTTGTGACATCACAAAACAGTTTGGAAGCCAATCCTGGTCCGATATTCAACTTACACAAGTGTGATGTGGGCACTCGAAGCCTCCAGTGCACAAACACTGAGGATGGACTCTACAGTGATGTAGGAGACATCTTGTGTCCAGCAGTTGAACTTCTGAAATGAAATATATTTGCATATTTATAGAATCTGGAATTTTTATTGAGGGAGAAGAAGTAGATGCAAAAAAAAGGATAACAGAACTTTTGTTTTGTGGAAAAACCATATCTGACACAAATTATTCTTCAAGGTAGAGTATTTTATATATATATCTTAAAACTGGAGGGGATCTTTAACATGAGTCTATCCCAACTATTCCAATCACTAAACAAACTTAAACATAAAATGCTGTTCCACAATGTCATTACCAAAGCAACATGGCTCAGCTCAACCGACAGGAATGTCATATTTGGTCCCATGTTAAATAGCCCTGTATGTCTAAGACCTCCAGGTAAAAAAGATTTTATGGTCACTGTTGATCTTCATTTCTAGACACCAAAAAGTATCCTTGTAACTTTTGCGTGCATAAAATTACAAGACTGCAACAAGGCTCAATAATGCTGGTTATTTAAATGTTTCATTGTTTCTTGTTTTTAGTTTTTTTTTGTCGTAGTGTTTGTTAAATTTCCTATTGCTCAGCCTACAAACTATATGTTTTCTGGATGACCGGGGGTTTAAAAAAGGTACAGGAGAAAGAGCTTGAAAAGATAAGAAAAAAAATTAAGTACTTCACAGTGATAAAACTGATGCCAATCAAAAGCAGGGCTGCTGGAACCTAAAATCATCCTTCACAACACACTCATCTCATCAACATGTACACTACCCATGAAATTGCACTCATACACACACACACACACACACACACACACACACACACACACACACTCTCTCGCTCTCTCTCACCAGCACACACACACACACCTTACTGTGGTTTACCCAGCAGGCTAGACAAGAAGTTAGACCCCTGACTCTCTCCCCGTCTAGCACCTCCCCCTCCTCCTCCTCCCCCGTGGGGATCCATCTGGTTCAGTTCAGACTGATCCAGCATTTCAAAGTCTTCTCCGTCCAAGTCTGTGTCCAGCTCGGAGCTGGATTGCTTGCGATAGCTCCGTTGGGCCCCGGCTTTGGGAGGACCTTCTCTGCGCTGGGTAGTCGGAGGCCGAGGTTGCATCGCTCCGGCCAGCGCTGTCTGGATCATGCTGCTAGCAATGACTCCGGCCAAGTCTCCAGTGAAATCATAGGTAGTTGGCATGCCGCTGAGGGAAAGTTCTCCATCCAGATCCTCCTGGTCTGAGTCCAGATGAGCTTCCACATCCAGCACCGAAGCGCGGTGACTTCGCAGCCCAGATGTACCCAGACTAGGTAGCCCGATGCTGGTGTCGTCGTCGTCGTCCATCAGAGTGGCGTCAGGGTTTATGGAGGGGAAGTCTGGGAGGTCCTGAGCAAAGGACTCCTCAGCGTCACTGTGTCTGTCAAGATCTGACCAAAATGAAAGAGATGACAAGACAGGAAGTCAGGGACAAGAACAAACTAGAAAAAAAATTAAAAGACAATCTGCAAACAACAGCATACTCACCCTCAGAGCCCTCTGTGAGTGGAGTCTGGCCTCGCGATAGGTTAAATGTTCCATTGTCAGTGTAGGACACCTCGGCGTCAGAGTGCTCAGAGTCGGTCAGTGCAAGTTCCTTCGCAACAATTGCATCGTCAAACTAGAAGAGACAGCAGATTTGAAGGGTTAAATATTTTTAGTTGTACGCTTTTGTGTGTGTGTGTGTGTTTTTTTTAATATGTTTGTCAAAATGATTTCATACATATTTTGCTCTGCCTTACAGGATGTGCAAACTTTTCCACTGTTTATTCTCTGTCTCTCTGTTTGTTCTCATACCTTCTGCAGGCTTCACTACACACAAGCATTAAGGCGAAAATACACAGCCACATGACACACACAGCGCATCATGTGGAGTTCTTAACCTCAACAGGAAGTGGCTCAGATGTGCAACCGAAATAACACTGAGCCGAAGTACAAAACCAAAGAGTGGCAGTGAATGTTGTGTCTGTCACATTCAATATTATAAACTTTCAACTTTCACGCGGACAGAGTGCTTAAATTAGAAAAATCCTTATCAGAAATAAAGCATCTGGCTTTCAAAAAGATATCATTTTGAGGAGCGACAAACTTAAGATAATAAGGTGAACAGTCCCGATGTTGCTGCCTGCACAATTTGGCACAGATGACAACAATCCATAAACAAAGCGGAGGTGTTAACCGTCATTGGCATTTTAAATAGACGAGCATAGACATGTCACACGCATCATGAGTGTGTATCGTGCACGCTGAACAAATTACCACACGAGAACACAATGTGAAGAAAACATTTCATAGACGTGGGTTTGTTTTTAAGTTCTCTCTGGAAAAAAAACAACAACCCTGTAGCAGCAGAGAGAAATGAGATCTTCCGTCTCTGATGATTAACAAGTCTACTGGTGAATGTTGGCAACTATACAGAGAATAAGAGGACTATGTTCACTAGCATCATCGTGTCAGCATAATTATTGACAGCTCGACTGAAATACTGAGATTCTTTGGAAACAAACTGACCGTCGGGCAGAAAGCAGCCAACTCCTCCTCGCTGTCGCTGGCTTCACCTGAGGCTGCGCCATGGATACGCCTTCGCAGGACTGCAGAGAAGAATGACAAACAGACAGATGCCAAAAGATTATTATACTGACAGGCTGCAGTTATATTGAGATGGAGGACAGAAAGCTGCCAGTGATTCATCTTACCTGTGAAGAGTGTATATAGTTTGTTATAACAGTATAAAGAACAACTGGTTTTAGAGGAACAATACATGTGATGAGACGGTCCATGTTGTGGGAAACCATAATAATAATAACAACAACAACAACAACAACAACAATAATAATATCTGCTCAAATCTGGTATAAAATTAAGAGAAAGATAAATGAGTTAACTCACTTTGCTCTTACAAAATTGATATTTGCACATAAACTGGACTATTAAAGCTAACTGTCTTGCAGTTTACAGCCACCAGAGGGTGCTAATGCATTATTTATTATGATGATTTAATTGGCTAAAACTGATTGCCAGTGATGTCATTTCAGCTAAAACTGACAGTTGGTCAGTTGTAGTAAATGAACAAACATTAATCCCTATATAAATAAAACGTTGATTGTTACGAAAATCTCATGATGTTAATCTTAACGTTAAATTTATTTGTTAAAGATTCAAATTTTGAAATTGACTTTATCCTTCGTTTAATTAGCAGTGTCAGATCTGCATACAGAAAGCTATGATTATCAATATTGCCAATCATCATTGTCATTTTATTTTTCAATATTGACAAGTTTCAAGTCCGTAAATTGAAAACTCCTCACAGTCCTAAAAAAAAAAAAAAAAAAAATACAATGAATCAAGTATGACGCACTACTTACACTGATTATCAATGGGCTTTGACATCATGTAACCATGAATACCGAAGTCCAGCCGCTGCAGGACCGGCTCCAGCTTCACACACACATGCTGAAAAAGCCTGTGATGGGCTGCCAGGGGGGCCAGGAGAGTAGCCAATACTAGAGGAGAGAGGACGTTAATACTAGTGAGTATAGAAAAGTTGTTTAGTATGTGTGTAGACTGTAGAAAGACACCCGCAAGCCTGTGTGAGCTTCAGTAGGAAGACAAAAGCGAGGCATGGGGAGCAACAGTGAGATAACACGTAGAGTACAAGCTGCTGTGGATTGTTTCAGACGTCAGAGTAGAGGGCCTTGGCAGTTCTTGCATCCTACACTGGCTGGAGGTTAGGAGATTAGCCCGGTCTCAGCCTGACCTCCTTAGCTATCTGCCTGGCTCCCTTCACTCCCCTCCTTGTGTGTCTTATCCCAGCTTTAATCACCTCACAGCCTGTAGGCCTGCGGTACTGGGGCCCGGCGGGATCTGGTTTCACCACCTATGCATTTTTAATAGGACTAGTCATGCTGAGTTTCCCTGCCAACGTGGTCTTGCGAAGAGGCCTGGATCTGTAGTTAGAACTGGCTAAACTGCTCTGACTCACCAGCAGAGTAGGAGAGCACCAATCCAGGAATGTAGCGTCCAATCACAGCCAAACAGGTGAAAACACCACAGGTCATGATGCAAAACTAAGAACAACAAAACACATCATGAAGTCAGTCATTACAATGCATGTTGATTATGATTACAAACTTACATAGTTGTGCCTCTTTATTATTATAATCACTGTAATGATCCTTTGTGGTGCCTAATTTAGGATAAATGAGACTCCCTATCGTGTGTCGTCCTCACCTTGCCAGGGTTCAGTTGTTTGTACTGCTTCACGCTGGATGTGAGAACTACTCCGCTAACCCAGGCCTCAGCGATGTGGTGGCACACTTCAGGCACACTGAGGACGCCGGGCTGCACCAGACCCCAGCTGGACAAATAGATGATATTATTAACACCTTTATTCATCCTCTCATTACATCAGTATTATACTGGCTGGTGGTTACAGTAAACACAATATTGTTGCTGCAGTAACAAACCTCTCATGTTCTGATTCATCCAGTTTTCTGACTGTGGAGAGAGAAAACATCACTTTTAGAGACATTTCATTCCATTATTCATTTAAATATTACATATTAATGTCAACTAGGTGTGTTAACAGTAGTACAAATTGTGTTGCATGTGTTGCAATCTCTTCTTAAGCTCTTCTCCAGCCTTTGTTCTGATCAGGACTTTGTACACTCGGCGTAACACAAGTTCAAAAACAAGTGTAAGAGATTAACTGTTCCAGGTGAAATACACAATACTTATCAAGTCCGGAGTATATAACAGCTGACTGAATACGTTTGTTGTAATCACAGAAAACTGAAGAATGACAGACTAGATCTAGTGTACTATTAATACAAGAAGCCTCAGGGACTCCAGAGAGATAGTAAAAGAAGAGAACATACCAGAGTGTTAGAGAAATATAAAGAGCAATTTGTAAGCACCTCTAATCTCTGGCCAGATCTTGTTTCTCCAGGTATCAACACAGACTATCACAGCCAGACCTGAAGCCAGGAGGAACAGCACGCGCAATGAGGTCAGGGCAAAGAACCTGGAGGAGAAGAGAACAGAGCACACAATTCCAATGTCTGTTACCCCCAGTCGTAAAATGATAAAAAGTTATATAACTCAACCGTTTAGTACAGAATTCATTAAACCCACAAACCCTTGAGTAATAATCAACTGTTATTCCACCTTTTGATCAGTACTTAAAGTTGGTAATAACATAGAATAAGATTTATTACATTTTCTTCAAAACGGGTGGCTCAACGGTAATAAAATGAAAGTTAAAGGTGACAGTTGTTGTGAGTATTGATAAATATGAGTCCCATTCACTTAAAATGGAAAAGCTGAGGACTGTGCATCTAGATCATGAAATTTAGAAGGTGTTGTTTCATGTGGTTTTCCATCATTGAAGGAGAGCCCCAATAATTAAAATCCTTAAGTGTTGCTCCACTTTCAGATCACAAGACTTCAAAACTTTGTTGACCAAAACAAGTTGCTGCCAATCAGCAGTTAGAGATTAACCTAACAAAGAATTTGTTGGCAGAACAAGGCCTATTAGTGGAGAAGCAGTGCAATTAGTAGTTACAGGCAGTTAAAAATATAAAAGTGCAAATATCTATTTAGATTTAGCTCTGTATGCACTCAAAGACACCATCTGTGGTCCGCTGTCAGACAGGCTGCCTCCTCATCTCTATGTGACTTCCTATTGCTAGTCACATCATGCATTACAATGAGTTATGAATGCATCTCTTTGGGCAGAAACTAGCCTTCACCATGGAGTGTGTGCTGAAGCACAAGTAAAGGGAGACAGGACGAGCAGCCTGACATGCTCAGTGGTCTAATCGAATGAAGGCCAAATGCCTGAACTCCACAAGCGGGCTGGCTGGTCTGGTTTCCCATCCATGGACCAGAGGATCTGACGCTCAGACTCAAATCTCACTTAAAAACCTACTTTTATAGATGTGCTTTAATGTGATGTCATTTTTTTGGTGTGGTCCCCTTTACCTCATTCAGTGGGAATCAATGTATTTTGTTTTATCGCTGTAATTTAAAAATGCCTTGATTATTCATATGTGCTTTTGCAGTGTGCAGACGATGTTGAGCACTTTGTAAACAATGTTTTTAAAAAGTTCTATGTCATAAAGGTATTATTATTATACAATGATATGAAGGTCACCTAATTAAGACTACTTACCCCAGTCCAACAGTCTCCTCTATTGTTTTTTGTGGGTGTTCAGGGCTACATAATGTTAAGATTGTGTGATTTAAATATACGTGGCTAAACAGAGACATACATAAATAGACTATTCTTCGCTGACGTGATTTAAACTGAATGTCTAACAGATTTACTGCACCAGTGGCTCATACAAATTCAAATACTGAATTTCTTCTTCTGTGGTGACAAAACAAGGATCTGCAAATTGTAGATTAAACCTCACTTTACAGCCTCCCACACACACGGATCAACGACACTGGTGAAATTGGGAGTCCACAGCACCGCATTGTTTTCAAAATGAAGAAAAACGTCAAAAACAGCTCGGTTAGGAGCGACATTAAGTTAGGGGTGTTTGTAAGGCGCGTCTATAAATAGTAACACTTGCAAGCCATCTGTCCTGTCTTGAGTTGGCAGGTGAAACATTGCATTGTGTAGAAACACCAGCTGCTTTCAGTCACGTTGGCTGAACGACTAAACAGCCTCTGTATTGTGTGAATGCAGGCTGCTGTAACTCTAACACAAACAAGACTGATTGAAACAAGTTTAAGCACAAAGTTTCACTAACATTAAACTCACCAGAACACAACGTTGACCACAGTGTAGAGCAGCACACACTGGAAAGGTCTCTCCCACACCAGGACGGACTGCAGGTAGGTCAGGACGGGCTCGTAGGGCCCTAACCTGGACTGAAGAGCAGCTTTGACAGCCCGTACCTGACCGTCTCTCTCGCTGCAGCATGGCCGACTCCGCAGGCATACACTTGGCCCCTGCTTGGCGGAGCAATCCTCCATGGATGCGTCTTCCGTTGCCCCAGTGTGCGCCATCTTCGCGTCTACAGTCGATAAGGCAAGCCTGTAAAATAAGTGGAAAGAGGTAAACTGCTTGACGAGCTGCACCACAGCGCCGCGGAGCAGCTCAACTCATAACATCGGCCAACAGATGTCTAAGCTAACAGCTAGCATCACCAGCAGAATCGTCGATTTAGCGTCAAACACAAACCGTCCGATCGCACTAGAGGGCAAACATGTTATCAAAACCACCGTGTACATCTTTTTTAACAAGCTGTCACTTACTATTTTGTCATTTTTGCAGAAAATGTAGCGCTCTCGCCGGAAAACTAAGAATATGGCGTCCCCTGTTTTTCTGAGCCTTCTATCGTCCAATCAGAATCCACATGGCGCCTGCGTCACGATGCGTTCATGTGGAATAGGAATATATATAATTTGTTGACTTTAAAGCACAACGTGGACAAAAAAATCAGACAGCTATTAGTACTGTGATTATTTACAATCTTAAATGTTCTTTATCCTTCATGTTTTTGTATGGCTTTGTACTAGCCAGATAAAGTTGGAAATATATATACTGTTAAAAAGCTCCGTTGCTTCGGATTTGATATTTCGCTGATTTATGTGCAATAAGAGGGTAATACATTGCACTTTATGAATCCTGAATCTGAAACATTAAAATGTCAATTACTAACAAAGTCCAGCTGCAACTGAGCTCTGTCTACGAGAGGACCTTCAGTAAAAAGTTATTGTCTTATTTGACATCAATATATTCTATATTGCCACATATTTTAGATGAAAAGTGTTCACTGGCAGATTTAGCACGCCATTGTGTCTGTCTTCAGGCTTGGAGGTTTTTGGTTTGTTAAAATGAAAGGTTGAGAGGAGGTGGTCACGATGTGCCACTACGCCAGATTGTATAACCGGAAGTATTACAATGATATTGTGTCTTACTTGACCTGAGAATTCAGTTGTAGTTAGTCATTGTGACCGCTAGAGGACAGAATAACACATGGCTATTAATACTGCAGTAATATACAGCAAACACAATAATACAGTTGAAGTTGATTATTAACGGAATTATGATCACAAAAAACAAATCTACACACTGTTTCAGACCCATATAAAATCAATATTTATTTGGGGAAAACCGATGCCACCATGTAAGCAGAAAAATATATCAGAACTTGTCACAGCCGGAGAGATAAATCAGCAGAACAGAACATGAAACGGTACTGAGATTTTTTTAAATTTTATATTGTTTGTTTCTGTGGTTCTCACCATTATCGCTATATAAACTTGTATATACTACTGTTGCTATATACTACTACTGCTAAATAATAATTAAAATTAAATTATAAAAGAAACCCCAGAAAAGACAAGGAAAAACGTCCAAAATAGACAGAGTTGTAGTTACGCGCTGGGTCCACTGGGAGACACTGAATGACTCACACTTGACAACCGTCAATTTCAGGAGCGTCAAAGAAAAAATACTAGCATAGGATTACTTCCGGTGAAGTTATTGAAAATAAAGGTTTCAAACTGGGCAGCTGCGACTTGAGATTAAGCCCAAACCAGATACAAAGAGGCCATATTGACTTATTGAAGCGTCAATACATCCAGCGACTAGCATGGTTTGAACATGAATGTATTATAAGAAGAGCGTATACATGGTCAGTTAGCTTTTTGACTCTACTCACTCCGACACAGTGGGGGGCGGTGTGCAGCTTTATTGACGGTTTACAATCCGCCAATAAATAGAGGAAGAAGTCTGCCTTCAGCGTCACATCAGTACCAAGCGGGAACCCATATATTTTTTCCTAGGATGGCGAAGTCATGGCCCGCCCTACTCTGCCTCTGATTGGCTCACCCTGATATTCTTACCCTGATCCTAACCAATTGCACTCCTCACGCCCAAACCTAACCAATCCAAGCAACGAAGGCAACGAGTACTAGCCAATCAGAGGCAGAGTAGGGCGGGTCATGACTTCACCATCCTAGGAAACAAAAATTTGGCAAGCGGGAAGGAGTGTGAAGAGGTTTGGAGTCTGTTTGTCTCGTATTATTTAGCTAGCAAACAGCTAAATAAGGAGCAACTGAAGACTGAACATGCCGCGGGAGATCATAACGCTTCAGCTGGGACAATGTGGAAATCAAAGTACGTGTAAAAGACGTAGTTAATTCATTTTGCTCACAGGCATTGTCCAACATTTAAGTTCAGTTAGCTAAGATGCTCTGTCAGGCTTCTTGCTATGTAACGTTAGCTAAGAGCTAGTTTCAAGTCTAGCTACATTCAAAACATAAATACAATATAAACAATGACAACGTCAGTATGTTATAACCTACTTTACTCATTGCTAATGGGGTCTCTATATAGCGAATGTCATTTAATATAAGTTAACGTTAGCTACCTGTGCATTGTCATTCAGATAACACAGAAGGTGATGCTAATTGACGTTTGTCTAATAAACCTGTAAAGTCACAAACTGCTGATGAATATGACTCAACGTGAACGTTATGCTACCCTGCGCTTCTCTTTGTTGTGCAGTCGGGTTTGAGTTTTGGAAGCAGCTGTGTGCAGAGCATGGCATCAGCCCAGAAGGGATTGTTGAGGAGTTTGCAACTGAAGGGACCGACAGAAAGGATGTGTTCTTCTATCAGGTAACTGGAACAAGCATTTGCAGCTTCATTTCATTATCTTTCATGCCGTAAAGACCTATATTTTTTGTATACACCACATATACTGTAGTGTATGTTCAAGTCTTTGTCAGGTGGTGCTTGTGTGCAGCTGAAGTGCAACAACATTATATTTCACTAGATGGAGTGGTTGTAGTGTAAACTGCACTCCTGCAAGGCCACAGCAACCTACACAGACTGTGCAGCATCACCAGCTTAACCCCCCATGGTTGTTCATGTAACTTCACAGGCTGACGATGAACACTACATCCCCCGTGCAGTTCTCCTGGATCTTGAGCCCAGGGTGATCCACTCCATCCTTAACTCTCCTTACGCAAACCTGTACAACCCTGAGAACATCTACCTCTCTGAGCACGGCGGAGGGGCTGGGAACAACTGGGCGAGTGGATATTCACAGGTGATCACTGGAAACACTTTGTCATTAATTAAAGAAATAAACATTTAATGCATTTGCATGTTGCCCTGACTTTTTTTTTTCCCACAGGGAAAAAAAATCCAAGAAGACATCTTTGACATCATTGACCGAGAAGCAGATGGCAGTGACAGTCTTGAGGCAAGTTATCATTTATCACATACCGACTGCGCCTGAGGCTGTGAGCGATCGGAGCTGTGGCAGAGTGGAATTTTAAAAACGGATTATAAAGTAATGTGATATATCTGTGTGTAGAAATATTACATAGTATGTAGTCAACTGACTCTCTCACCCCATCTGTGACCTCAGCACTCTGTACGTTACTCCGTGATTTGGTCACATAGCGTTCCACACGCAAACCATAGGGGATTAGGCCTTTTTAAAGAGAACATTTGGAGCTTGAACTTCAAGCATGCTGGAAAGTATCAAAATCTTTGTTGTTCTTAGTGAATGTGATACATTTATTTCAGTAGTATGAGTTGATACTTGACTGTACACAAACATGACTTCTCTTTTCAGGCAGACTCTTGTGTAGGGCTGCAACTAATTATTATTTTCATTATCGATCAATCTGTTGATTAAGTTTCACCAGAAAATATTTACATTTGAGAAGCTGGAAACAGAGGATTTGGAAGTCTTTTCTCAAAACGATTAATTGGTTATCAAACTAATTGGCAGTGACTTTAATAGTTGGCAACTAATCAAATAATCGACTGATCATTGCAGCTCTACACTTGTGCTTGTTGTGGTAGAATGCTTGTGGAAATGAATGCCTTGATAGAAACAACATGTTCAAATGGTGCCAGTGCCTGTCATCTGAAAACCAGCAAAGCCCCAGCCATGCTTCATTATTATTCTTAGCCCCCTTTTTTTTGGGTGGGTGTGGGGGGGGGGGGGGGGGGGGGGGGGTTGAACTTTCTTTAGCTGCCAGCCACTCATAAAATAACACTCACATTTCCCCTCAAAGGTCTGCAATTTCTGTAAGTCATTCACATTATGACCCCCACATTATTATTTAGTGTGTGCACACATGTGTGCATTGGATTGGAAGGTGGGCCGAGCTGTCGTGTGTATGTTGGCAGGGTGTGGTGTGTAGAATGTCTGGTGATAATAGCCGGGGCGAGTGTGGAAGGCAGGTATTACAGGGCTGTCTTGGGGGGGGTGAGGGAGCCTATTTGTGAGGTTTTATATAACTGCCTAGGAAGAGAGGCATTTGCTCACCCACACACGGTCAGCTTTCTGCATCAGTAGAGTTTACAGTAAGCTTAACACACACGTGGCACGCTCTGTGGCTGTAAATTTGAACTGTAAGTAATGAGTAACCCTTTGTCTCTGTAGGGGTTTGTCCTGTGTCATTCCATTGCTGGGGGGACAGGCTCCGGGCTTGGATCTTATTTACTGGAGAAACTCAATGACAGGTCTGCAAACACACACAAAAAAAAAAACATATTTTTTTTTAGGTTTTAATGATGACTCTGCAGTCAAAATTGTCACTTACATTTCCTCTTGCGACCTGGTTTGTGTGTGCATTATGTATTTTTCTGGTCTCCAGGTACCCAAAGAAGCTGGTGCAGACTTACTCTGTTTTCCCAAACCAGGATGAGATGAGCGACGTGGTCGTTCAGCCGTACAACTCGCTGCTCACACTGAAGAGGCTGACCCAGAATGCAGACTGCGTGGTGAGCAAGAGCACTCATGAACAAACGTTGATTAATCCCATCGCTCTCTTTGCCTCATGACGCTCAGTGGCACCAAATAACCCCAATAAGCTGAGACAGGAAACGTGAATTATTTACCAAAAGCGGTCAGTCATATTGCCAATAAAATTATGCTGTGATGTCAGACAGTTAAACAAATTTGGTCTCATGTGTTCTGATGTAAATGGCAGAGGTCAAAGGGTAGCAAGTACGTGCTAGTACACACGTCAAACTGTATTAAGACATCAAAGACTTATGAAACTTTTACATTAATAAAGTTTGATTAAGTTCCACAGGCCTGTTACACAATTTTATCGCAGTGCTATTTAAAAACTATTTTATTAGCAAAAACCTATACAGCACTGGTTTCAGCAAGGCTTGTTTAATGTTTTGAGCAATTAAAGTGGTACTCCACCCCTCAAAACAAATTAAAATCACTAATATGAAGACAGAGATTGTTACTTATCCATGAAATTGCATGGTTTGGTAATTTGGCCTCCCACTTGTCATTCAAAGTCATGTAACTGATACTGCAGTACAGTTCACAGTACTATATGTTGTGATAAATCATTTTTGTCTTCAACAGTTAACTGTTGGTTAACTGTAGTGAATCAGTTAATCAGCTGTAGTCTAATGTTTTCACTTTCATCAGTTATTATTTTATTGAAGAGCTTCTTTTTATGCTCGTGTAGCAGACTAATAAAGACGCAAACTGCAGCGCCAGCATCGAGTCATTACAAATCAAACTTATTAAATTCTCCGTCTTAAATTGGTGATTGTATTAGTCTGAGATGCTCTGACAGTCTAATGGTGTTTCCTCCCTAATACCTACTTCCTCCAAGGTCTTGCATAAGGGCCTCATGTTGATTAAATTAGCCAGAGAGCTAATAGAATCTGCTCAAGAATTGGTCACCCTGTTGCAACTGTACACTGTGCCTTTTATGTTAAGGTCTCCTAACAACAGCGCACTGTGTTGCTTCTTAAAGAGGTTCCTTGACTGCGTCATTACACTGATACCCTCTCAATCTTTCTTTAATATCGTAGCAGTATACTGACTTTCACCATGTTGTTGTGCTGGAGGGAATCTCTTGGCCCTGTTTTCATTTGTCTAATAATTGCCCTCTGTCTCTGTGTCTGTGTCTCTGTCTGTGTCTCTGTCTCTGTGTCTGTGTCTGTGTGTGTGTGTTGTGTGTATCAGGTGGTGTTGGATAACACGGCTCTAAATCGCATCGCCACAGACAGGCTGCATATCCAGAACCCCTCGTTCTCCCAGATCAATCAGCTGGTGAGTGCGAGACGTCACTTCACCCCCTACAGCTGTTTTCAGCTTGTCAGCAGGTTTTCAAACGGTTCTAATTTTTCAGTCTACCTGTATTTGAACAAAGGCGCATATCAAGACAGACTGTACTAGAGACCTGTCAGCTGTCGCTCACTACAAAAATTACAAGATTTACAAACTAGTTTGGCAAGTCAGTTGCACGTCAGACTGGATTTCAGCTCTCTTAGAAATGAGTCGCACATGGCTGTGGTCTCTAAACGGTGCGTCGGCTGCTTGACGGGAGCCACACTGAAAGATTTTGAATTTCAGCTTGAAGTTATTTGTAAGCTTTTGACAGGTAGTTGTTAAAAGCTCTGTGTCTAATTGAACCTTCATGCACGCAGGTTTCCACCATAATGTCTGCAAGCACAACCACCCTGCGCTACCCAGGCTACATGAACAACGACCTTATCGGCCTGATTGCATCGCTCATCCCCACTCCCCGCCTCCACTTCCTAATGACCGGCTACACACCGCTCACTACTGACCAGTCGGTGAGTCGTGTTGAGACCGGTGGAGCGTTTGTTTACTCTTCATTCAACATTTCACGTTAATGTGCTATCAGAGGATTTTAATGGGAAGTATTGTTGAGATCAGCAGCAGCTTTTGAATCAGTAACTCATACTGTGTTGCAGGTCGCTAGTGTGAGGAAAACCACAGTGCTGGATGTGATGAGGAGGCTTCTGCAACCCAAGAATGTGATGGTGTCCACAGGAAGGGAGAGGCAGCCCAGCCACTGCTACATCGCCATCCTTAACATCATCCAGGGAGAGGTCGACCCCACACAGGTACGAATACACAGCATGTGTGTGGAGTCAAACCATATCCTTAAGAATGTAAATTATCCTAAAGCAGCAGTGTTAACATATTTAGAGAGTATTCAAATCTATGTCTGACTCTACTGTAGGTGCATAAAAGCCTCCAAAGGATCCGGGAGCGTAAACTTGCCAGTTTTATTCCCTGGGGTCCAGCCAGCATCCAGGTGGCTTTGTCCAGGAAGTCCCCGTACCTGCCCTCGGCCCACCGAGTCAGTGGCCTGATGATGGCCAACCACACAAGCATCTCCTCTGTAAGTGCTCATCTTGGAATTTTTGTGACTTCAGCCTGTTCAGTTACATTCTCCTTCAGTGTGTATTTATACAGTAGAGACGTGTCTGTGTTTGTTCTGAGTCAATACTTGAGAATTCACATTGTCCTGAAACTGAAGTTAAGCCGCCACTGCAGCAGTTCCAGGGCAAATCCCCAGAAATATAAGTTTTGTTATAATATGCTGCCAAACAAGACATCAAAACTTTTGGTGGTTCAAAACATGAGCTGTAAAGTTGAGGTCTAATGTAGTCCTGTGATATCATGAAATAACTTCATCTGAAATGATTGAGGCTAATTTAAACTTTTCTCTAATTATTTTAGGCTGTAAATCTAGATAAGGGGAAATTACTGTCATTCAAGGAAGTGATATCATAGGATTGAATTTACGTCTCTCTTGACATTTAATGACTGAAAACAAAACAGAAAGTTTTAGAGAAACATGAATTGGAACCTGAAACTTTCGAACTTTCAGAGCTTTTAGCTTTCGTTTTGATGTCACTTCTGTCACTGTCCCACAGCTGTTTGAGCGGACATGCCGGCAGTATGACAAACTGCGTAAGAGGGAGGCCTTCCTGGAGCAGTTCCGCAAAGAGGACATATTCAAGGACAACTTTGATGAACTGGACAACTCGCGTGAGGTGGTCCAGCAGCTGGTGGACGAGTACAGCGCAGCCACGCGGCCTGACTACATTTCCTGGGGCACACAAGAACAGTGAACAGACTTGTTGTCTTGTATTTCAACTACAACCCAGTTAGCATCCATGCTTAGCTAGTTTTTTTCTAACTCAATACTCTCCACATTAATTTTTTTCCTACATATGTGTCCCAAAATAGACAGGTATTTGGCTATAGCTGCTTCTCTGGAAAAAAATATTTATTGATTTGGTTTGTTATAGCATGTAATCATATTGTATGTTTGTGTCTAAAAATGGAAAAGAGACTGAGGGATGAGTGTTAACACCTACTGTCATTATATTAACCAAAAATTAAAAGGGTGAAGTTACAGTAAGTTCTTTTTTTTCTGAGATTGTCAAAGTCAGTATACATAAAGCAACCTTTATGTACTAGTCCAGTGAAATGAAAGTAAGAGCACCTCTTCCCTGCAAGTCTGTGCAGAAAACCTCAGTATGTCTTAAAAAAAATCTATAAATATCTGTTAATAGTTACTTTATTCTTTCTCCTAAACTAATCTTTCCTCCCCTTGAAGCCTATTTTAAAAAGTTTTCATTAATGAAAGACAACTTGTTGCCTTGTTTTGGTCTATTTTTTTTATACTGAGTACAGTGTTTTTCGTTTTCGTGCAGTTTATTTACAGTGAAACGTCCACAGTCTAGGGGATGATTGCCTTGAAATAATGGGAGTACAGATGGAATGATTTGCATGATGGTTAATGCAGGTTCTTGCATCCCACACATTTCTGACATGGTGCTTTGTACCGTCTATCTGCTGCTGATACACATTGCTCATTTGTTACCACTGTACACGACCAACAAGAATGTCAAGTTGAAGCTTGGCTTAAGCCAAAAATGATGTTTAAATACCTGCCATATAAACTGCATTGACATTTAAACAACAGAGAAAGTAACAGTTTGCACAGATGGACATTGTACAAGGATGGATCTCGTTAAACGCTTCATTTCTATGCCTGTAAATATACTTTAAAGAATAGCTGGTTCACTGGCCTTCTCTATCGTCTAAATGAATATACTGTTTCATGTTGCTTTGTTTGTTGGACCTGTTTGAAATGACGAATAGGAATAAACAAATTTTCTATTATTTTGTATCTTCTATTTGAAACATTTCTTATCTGTAGGCATGTTTGGTAGATTTTATGTGGAGAGAATTGTTCAAACCTGTATGTAAAATAATGAAACGCCATGTTCCCCCCCCGCCCCCTCACCTGGAGCTGTAGTGTACTGGTGGTCAGTAGCTGTTCATCCAACTCAGTTAAGGCTCATTACCACAGGGGAACGTAAAAGCACTTAGCAACGCTTGCTCAACCAACTGTTGTTCTTAAGCAGAAAAGCTACAGGGGAGGTAGCTTTCAGCTCCGCTGCTGGCGCCAAACTTGAGCCTTTTATAAAAATGTGCCTGGTTGAAAACAATAGTCTTGCACTGCTTCACTAGTCGAGGTACAAGAAAGCACATTCTCTGCAAATGAAACAAGGGAAATGAGAGCTGACGCTAGACAATAGTACCAAAGACTAAATATGGTAAAATGGTGCTGTTTTTATTAATTACATACAGTATTTATAGTCTTATTGCACTTCCAAGTTAGTTAAGAACAAACAATAGTGCAATGAACTATACACACATTACATAAAAAGGTACCATGCAGCATACAAACAAGCTTAATACAAAGCAAAAACATCCGCAATTTGATTTTATTTTTATTTTAATACATGTAGCTCAGAGCTGCCTGCAGCTGCAGTAGAAAAAGCAAAGGGCTGACTGTGCAATGACTCGTCAAGGCCTTCCATGGTGAGAGGATTTATGTCTTGAGTTTTGAGGCTGGTTATCACATGGGGTTGTGTAGCAGACAGGACTGTAAAAATTATCTATGGTCTCAAATTCCTAAAATGGTCATCTACTACAATTAAATAAAAGTGTACAATGTATACAACTGGATGTCTTCATATTTGTCTGATATTCAAGTTTAAATAAAAATGAATAAATGAAAAAAAAAAAGGAAAATATAAATTGGGGGGATCTATCTGCTTTGGGATAATTTCTTGTTATAAAAGCTTATTAAAAGAAAAAAAAACATCTTTGGTCCATGCTGAAACCCATGACTTGGCAAAACTTTGGCTTCACAAGAATACTCAAACGGTGAACACAAAGAAGGAGCTACACAGGATTTACACATGCTTTAAGGTACAGAACCAAAAACATCATCATGGCTCTGATCAGTTAAAGCAAACCTAATGAAAACACACATAGGTCTGCATTTAAGACATGAAGGACAGTAAAAAAAAAAATTAAAAAAAAAAAAAATCGCAGTCTGCATAAATAGTACTACAAAAGCATCCATGGCCTAATTAAAAAAGTGTGTTTGAATAGCAGATGGGGACAGATGGGGAACTTCATGGCAAATATTGTGATATCTTCAATGATCACTGACTGGGGGTTTTTTTTGTGTGTGTGTGTGTGTACTCAATATATACATTATGAAAATAACAATAAGAAACAGAGAAGCACCTGTTATTTTCAGCAGAGTCGAGCTGCATTAGGAAAGTAACTGACAATAAGCAAAATTATCCAATCAGTCAAGTGTTAACCAAGTTTCATGTCGAGGATTACGGCCAAGACAAGCAGCACAACTAAGGACAAATCAGAGCATTTTGGTGGAAACAATGTAGAAACAGCCCCTAAATCCTTTGGTTTCTGTGAAACACAATTAAGTCCCATCCAGGAAATTGTTTTCTTAATCAAATAGACACATACACGCACACACACACACACACACATACACGCACACAAAACTGATAATCCCATCGGTAAGAGTCTATATGGCCATGGCAGCCAAAGTGACTTAGCTACAGAGTGCAACATCTGTTTCCAGTTCCAAGTTCACATGGCTCACTGCATCAACAGTTCCAGGTAATGCAAGCCTGGCTGGGACCTTATGAAAACTGACCGTCTCTGATGAACAAGTCAGCATAAGGGTGCATGAGAGAGCAAGTGTGTATATGTGTGTGTGTGTGTGTGTGTGTGTGTGTGTGTGTGTGAGAGAGAGAGAGAAAGAGAGAGCCAAAGACAGGGGAGGGTGTGTGTGTATGTGTGTGTGTGTGTGTGTGTTGCTGAATGTTCTCAACACTATTCCAGCAGTGCATGAGGGACGATTGCCTTCTAGGAAAGGCAATACAAATATGGCACACTTCGAGAGAGAGAGAGAGAGAGAGAGAAAGAGAGAGAGAGTAGTGTTTTCACTCTAAGCCATACCTTCATGAGGGGAGTACCACAGCTTACTGTTGCCATAAGTCCTAACTCTTATGATGCTATCTCTCCCTGATGTAGCAAGGCTCACACCAACGTCTCACATTGTCAAGGGGGTGTGGGGGGGTGGAGGGGGGGGGGGTGGGAGTTGGGGGGTGAGGTTGGGGTAGCGTGTGTTGCCATGTAGAGTAACAGAGGTGGTTGCGTGACAGGATGGGGTGGGGGGTGTGTGACACCTCATCAGCAACCGCATTGGTTTCTGTGGGTTTCTGGCCTCACTTGCAAAACAGAACCCCTTGCCTTCCCGTCCCCTCCTCCCCTCCGTGTCGGCTAGCTCCTTCAGCTGTAAAGCTCACTGACGGTTTATTTTCACGGACGGGGAGCGAAAACAGCCCTCTCTTTGTTTTGGCTGCCGTGCCGTTCCCAGCGGAGGAGGCGCGGGGTCCTGAGGGCTGGGGCTGGGCCTCATAGGGGCCACGTGGAGGAGGACGGTGGGGGGGTTTTGGGGGTGTCTCCGGGTATGGGTCCCTCTCAAACAGGGTGCGACGGCAGCTCCAGGAGGGCGTGCGTAGGTGTCGAAGCCAGGTGATGGAAGCCCACCTCTGTGGTCTCTGCGATGGTGATGTCCACATCTTCCCCTTTCCCTCGCTGGCGACGGATGGCACTGAAATACGCATTCATCAGCTGCATGATCTCAGTCAGCTGTGACAGAGAGAGAGAGAGAGAAGCAGAGAGAACGAGAGAGAGAGAGGTCAGATTGGTGGCAGTCTCAGTGTCTGTCTGGCACTGTCACAGGAGGGTGGAGAGCAATGATGTCATCCGGCTTCTAGAAAAACTGGATCCTCCAGAAGACGAGGATGATGTTGTTTGGCAGATTTCTGGAGGACAAACACACCCCTCGATCATAAAAAGCGGTCTTACATGTGTGTGGATATTTCATCACTTTGACATATTTTGTTCAGCAGCTGTTGCAGAAAAAAAAAAAAAAGGGAGGGCGCTGCTGAGGAGTTCATTTGTTCATCTGTCTCTCCGTTACCCTGACCTTGGTGGACATGACCACCAAACCACCACAAGCCACCGTGACCATTACCCTTACTCTAGTGCTGCTAATGCTTGCCCAAACTGACTAAAACAGTCTTTGAGCTTCAACCTTCACCTACTCCTCAACTTTAACTGTTACCCTTGAATCAGCAGCTAATCTTGCCCTCACCCTTACCTCCGGTCCTAACCATAATCACCCCCTGCAAATCCACTTTCTCTTTTTCCCCTGCCCAGTAGCCAGCTCAAAACTCATGCACATTCATGTCAGAGCAAAACGAGGCCTTAAGTTCATAAAAGTAGGAGGCTTTCTACTGTAAGTTGTCCTTCAATTTGCCTGTGCCTCCAATAAATAAATAAATGCCACTTTTGTGCCCCATGAGAGATCACAGAAGGATTTTTTGTTTCCGTGTGGGAAGATGCAAGCAAATCTGCCCAGTGAAAGGCAAGATTTGTTCTCGACTTGAAAAAAAAAAAAAAGTCTGTTTGGAAGAACATCCATGTTTCTGAGAAATGTTTTGCCTAATATTTTAATCTAACCACTGCAATAAAACTCACCCCCAGTTGCCATTTAATGCCAGGAAGTTAGACTTTTGGTGGTTAGCGTCGGTTGGAGGGCAGGGGCAGGTTGTGTGCTCTCTATTTAGACCAAATTAATGAGTGTTTTTAAAGTGGGTCAGAGAGGTGGTGGTGGTGTGTGTGTGTGGGGGTGGGGGTTGGGGGGGGTTGGGGTGGGGGGGGGGGTGTCATGAGCAGACAGCGTGCTTCTTTCACATACTGTACAGAACACTGCATGGTGATAAGGCCACTGTATGCAAACTGAATCCTGACTACAGTAGAGATAGATTGTGTGTGAGCTCGGTGCAGACAGCTCCAATTAAAAAGAGATTTTTCTTTCTTTAAGCCTCAGTTTGTATATGGTGACTTGGGATGTGAACCAAAAATACCTTGGTGGTTTCAAACAGCAGATCCCGATCCCCAGCTGTGATCTTGAAGGTGTTGCTGTCAGATACACCGTAAGAGCAGATCTGGCCATAGGGGAAGGACTCCAGGGCCTCTGCCTCTCCCTGCCGATACAAAGAAACGGATGTAGCAGCTACACCCAGCCACAGCTTCTGGGAAAAACTCCCCGTCGAACTCTGGAGGGAGGAAGAGGTAAGCAGATGTCAAAACAGTTTTCTTCGAGTCCGAGTGACTCTTAAAAAGACCAATACACTAATGGAGCCCAATTTTTTGTTGTTTTTTTAAATCCTACAATGCTACTAAAGCATGACATCACAATACTCACAATATAAAAGTCCACTTCATAAAGAGTGCATCCAAATCCTGACCACTGGCGTGCGATTGTGAGGTAGGCGGCCATACTGTCCCTGTGGCTATAGCCAGCCAGACCTTTCCAACGCTCCAAGATGGATCCCATAACAGCTGCTGCCTCCTCCTTCAGCCGGCTCCGCAGGCGCAAATCTTGCTCCACCTTTTGCTTGTGCGCTGCTGTAGCTGTGTGGCTCCACAGCGTCCCCGCCAGGAGGCCCGTCGGGAAGCGCTGCGTCGTGGGGCAGCCCTGAGCTGCTACCTGGCAGGGAGGCAGGGCTTGGGGAGCGGAAAGGGACATGAGGACCCGAGCTTCAAGCATGTGACTCGGAAAAAGCTCATCCAGAGGCGGGCAGGGTGCGTGTGTGCTGAAGTCACCCATTAGACACTGAAGCCTCAGAGAAGCCAAGGCCTGGAGATCCTCTTCACAGGCTGGAAGCTGGCCACGCACCACCATCTCATGGCACTGCAGCACAAAAGGACAAGGACAAACAGGTAAGGAGAGACAGAGCAGGATGAAAAGAAGGTACAGTTTGTCAGTAATGGCCTCAGTCCTGCCATCAATCCTCCCAACCCCACCCTGTTTTATTTTGTCCCATAACTCTTTTATGGGAGTCCTCAGGAAAAATGTTCTAATGAAGCCAGTGTTGGCTGCCTTTTGCCCCCTCTGCACCGAAGCCAGTGTTCTTGGTCATGCTTTTTATGCACTGTATTTTATTGAAATCACAGCCTGTGAGACATTAATGATAGTTAAATAAAAACAGAATAATCTAATGAAATACGAGGAATGACTCACTGCAGGACAATAAATTATATTTCATTATCAGCACTGAATTGGTCACTCATAACAAAGATATTCTCAAAGGAGAACTCTGCCCTTTGTGGAGTTGTGTTCTGCTCCATTACCTGCTCAAAGAGGAAAAGATATTCAATGCTGTCCACTGATATGCTGTCAGCATCCAACAGGCAGTAGAGCTTGAAACACAGTTTCCATTGGGATTTAGACTCTGACTCTTTGGTGGAGAAGCTGAACAGAAGAGGGACAGAGAGGGTTAGAAAGCTGGGACAGAAAACAAATATATTAATATACTAATGGTATACCAAGAATCTTACGCCTAGATGTTAATATGTTACAAGATACCGCCTCCCCAATATTGTTGTTTAGTAACTCTGTGGTTTGCTGATCTTCATGTTTACTCTGTCACTCAACACTGTGAGGATACAGACACTATCGCCTACTAAAAAAAAAAAAAAAAAAAAACACAGATCCCTTTTATTCCAGCTGGATGCCTTATCGTTTCATTTGAGACTTTGCCTTGTACTACCAAATGACATCAGCTTCACCTTGGCTATCCAGACAGACATAGTGATACAAGTCCAGTTTCCCAACAGGGTGTCATGTTTGACCAATAAGACCAGACAAGGTCACCAGTTATCAAGGATACTGGATAATGTTCAGCATGGGAATTGGACAACTGAAGATAAATACACAATCCACCGCTCTGTTTCACATTCTTCTAATGAGTGACAAATAGCTCAGACTCCTGGCTGACTCAGACTCGGTTTTATTGTGTCTGACTTCCTTGCGGCGTCTGCCTGTTTTACAGGATGATGACTGACGTTTACTTTTCGAACCTGGTCAGGATGTCTGCGATCAGAGCGCTCCCTGCGACCGGCTGCTCCCACAGTGCGTTCTGCTCGTACAGTGCAAATGTGTTTTTGCTCTCTTGCAGGCCGAGCTTCTCCTGCATCCTTCGCACCACCTGTTGAACGACAGGGGGGGAAGTTGGTTGAAAAGACAGGTGGACACACAGATGGTTAGACATTAAGAGTGAAAAACAGAAAGGGCAGAAATGCATTTTCTGTGATTATCATGGCTTAGCAGTATGACTAGACTCTAGACAGACTAAGAAATTTGGAACAGGAGCATGTGAGAAGTTGACAGACTGCCCAAACCTCATTGGCTGTAGTGTGTGAGCTGATGTAGAGCTGGCAGGATCCGGGGCCAGGATAGTGCACAGTGCACAACATCTCCTGCCTGCTCATAAGCATCTGGATCTCCTCCCAGGATGGCACACACTCCCGACACTTGGTCTTCTCCAGAGCCTCGCTGATGAATGATGCATAGTTATCCATCTCAGACTCGGGACTCTGGCTCTGGATCCTGCAAGGAAAAGTGAAAGGGGTGGATAAGTATTAAGAGTGTGTGTGTGTGTGTGCGTGCGTGCGCGTGTGCAAGCACATTCAGATTTGCTACATATTTTCCAGCAAAATTAAAGAGCTCAATACATAAAAGGGTGAACTTGTTAATGATCGTGATGTTAACAGTGACTCAAAGTCTGTAAGGTGTTATGCCATGATTATGGACTTTGCGTCATCCTTCTGATTCAAGTGAGTTCTTTATTTTCTTTGGGTTGGCAATGCTAGAAAGTCAATGAGGCGAAGAATGACAAATGTTCTCACTTTAGCTCTTAGGGACTTAAAAGGCTCAACATCCCTCAATCCTTCAAAGAAAAGGAAAACGGCAAAGAAAACATGTTTGACTTTGGGTAGCACACGAAACAGGAAAAGGTGTTTCCGCTCCTGTGAACCAGAGTGACCTGCCACTTCCTCCCAGTGGAGCGTCCGGGAGCAGTAGGTGAGCGTGTGCGTGCACGTGTGTGTGCGTGTGATGATGTTTTAAATGAGGGGACACAAAGGCAAGCGGGCAACACGCTGAAATCCTTACACACTTTGTGGAGTGTGAAAGGTGTGAAATATAACCCGATGGAGTTATGAGCTCAGCCTTGTGTAAACACAGAGGGAAAAATAGGAAGGAAACAATTATACTGTGATGTTCGTCCCAAAATACACAAAACAGGAGGACAGAGGGAGGCGAACAAGAGGGCCTCAAACATTCTGCCAGACAGAGAGAGGCCCTCTCATTCCCTCCGATGTCTCGCTCTCTCATAACTATATGGCCACAGGGTGGGATTTGTCCTGCAGAAACATAATTAGGAATGTTCCACTGAGTCTGTGTGATCCCTCCTATACTCTTCTCTTTTCACCCCTCTCTGCTCTTTCCTCCTTTCTTGCCCCCCCACCCCCCCCCACCACCCCCCTCCTCTTCTGCTGTCTTTCTTCTGGCCTATTCTCCCTGACAGCAGACATTCCCTGGGGGTTTCTCAGGGCACTGGGGGAGTGGAGGAGGGTTTCTGGGCCCACTGCCCAGCTCCAGTCTTAGCTCTGCCCAGCTGCAGCCTCAGCACTGATCCACAGAGTGAGAGAGTGCGTGAGAGCGATGGCAAGAAGTATCAAAACACACAGGCAGTGAGTTCCCCCAGCATTATGAATTGCCATTGCATGCAACTGTTCCATTAGCTAGAGGGCGATTCCCAGTACAGACATATGTATAGATAGAAAACTGTAGTGGTTTGATGGCATGGCGTAAAACAGAAAATCTAGAGCAAGAGATTAGCACCGCTAATAACTTAGATTAGCATGCTTGACAGAGGGGCTAATTCAGACCTGCAAATCCAGCCCTAAAACACTGGATCTGTCTGGGGGAACACGCTAACAATGTGAAGGCATATCACGCTACTATATCTAAACTTAGGGATGCTGGCGCCTGCTTTTTGTCCTCTGTCTAGACCCCAGGTTTTCCCTGCTACTACTACACTGGATCACCTTCATCTCCAAGTATTCATTCTGTTCCCACCCCCACCCCACCCCACCCCACCCCACTCTCCCCCATCACCAGCAACTGAATACTTGTCTGATATCCCATTCATATCAGACCAGGATGGCGTCTTGTTGCTACAACTTGTGTTCACGTAAAACTGATTTCACAAATTTAAAATAAACACTGTGATATTACGTCAGGGAGAGAGTTGATTGTATTACCGTTACAGTTTCTATTACCTTTAACTGTCAACATTCACTGCAGGGTTTTCCACCTGTCTTCCACAAGTCATGTTTCCCAGTGAGAAATCAGAGCCAGCAAAAACAAGAAAAATCCATGTATTTTCCTTGTAATTACAAGTAGGAGATGATGTGACGTGAAAAGTCAGGAGGGTTTATTTGTGCTAAGTGAAACATGTATTAATACAACTTGAATGTAGCACATGCTGCATTACTATTATATTGTAAAAGCAAAAACTACAAGCTTCATACATGAAAGTAGACTTCATGTCAGCTGACAGGTCATACACCTGAGGTCTGGTGTCTGATTTTCCATACTATGCAGAAAAATATATTGCAATGAGGTAGTATATTCATGTGAGATGAATCATTTTAATTACATACCGCAACTGCAATACAATCATAGTACCTTACTTCTAAGTGGATTTTTCGATTTTGCCCTAGGTATCCTGTGTGTGAATCTCACCTCTTGAGGTGGAATCGCAGATACTTGAGCACGGTAGGCCCAGGCAGGAAGGTGCAGCTCATACATGTGAGAAGCTGCCAGTAGCGGAGGTGTGCAGCAGTGTACGGGGCAGGCGTGTAGCTGGTCTGCTTCACTAGCTGGCAGTACACCTCGTCGCGGAGGGGCCGCAGGTCCAGGCAGGTCTGCAGCACGCCCTGGATGATGGGAACTGGATCCCGTGCCGACTCTAGCTGCTGCAGGCAGTTGAAGAGCTTCACGGCCTCCTCACGCACCGAGCCATAGCCTTTGCCGCTGTGGTCTGGGTAGAAGGAAGAGGAACAGTGCAATATTGTGTTATGTTATTTTTCTTAACCTCTCCCGGATCAGTATGATGCTAAAATTATGTCATGTAAACATCACAGAGTTGCAGCAAAACTTCATGTTGCAATACAACAATATTTTACATCAGCATCTAGTCAGCAGACTTGCTTCATTTAAGGTTTTTTTTTTTATAATGCTTTTACTGTCAATTGTTATTTTTTTCTTTTGCAAGATTGTTATAGCAACATGTATTGCATTGTGTTTCACACTGCTCTCTATTCAAACAGCAGAGTAATGAAGATTACGCTACTTTTTTCCACTTTGCAATAAGTCCTAGTTGCAGAAAATGGTTACTAACTCCACAGAGATACAGGCGTGAGTGGTCAGTTTCTTATAGATAGCATAAACAACTGTTTATATGGTCAAGAAGTGCATTTTATATATTTCAAAACAGCTTGAATGAAGACTTAGCCAATCAACACTGGGATCCAAAATTTTCAAGCACTTTGTAGTGTTAGTTATCATTTTTACCTGCAACTCCACACATAGTTGATATGATAATGTATGCCATGTACATCTTAAGCACTTACATGTGTGCTCCAGGCTGCCGTAGGGGAAGGGCAGCAGGGGAGCGTACAGAGGACCCTGGGTGTACTTCAGGATTGGGTTGTGCTGGTAGATGTGCTCCACTACCTCTGGGTTGAACTTATTCTCCTGAGGGACACGACGAAAAAAAAAAAAAAAGTCAATAAACTTTCATATTCCTTCAATATGCTTGAAGCCAAGCTGGAAGCGAGTCAGTGAGCGGGGTGATTGAGAATGTGTTTGTCTGTCAGGGGTGACCGGGGTCGATTTGACCAGGGTCACAATTCAGCTCTGGCAACTTTCAAAGCAGCAGGAAGGTCAAGTGATGACCCAGCAAAGCACACCAGCATGACTGACACATTATATTTTATCCGCTGGTGTCAATGAGTTTAGTGTGCGTGTGTTTGTGTCTTTTGCTGCCCATGTGGATAGATGCCTTACAGCGGTACAGATGGCTTCCATGCTACTGCCCTCCAGCACCTGTTGCTCATTAGTAACGTTGCCACTGCTCTGGCTCTCTCCTGCCTCTGCAAACCCCCCCCCCCCACCCCAAACCCGCCACCCTTTCTCTCTGGCTACAAGACAAGCCTGCTTTCCCCCTCCTTAGTGGGGCAAAGTTGACACATTCTTCCGAAGTGTTTGGTGCACACTGGTGACAGGTTTGTCTGTTTGAACTGTGGGAATGAGATGCTCTGTGGGCCACGTGCAGCGAGATACAGCACCACAACATCCCAGATGATATTCATACGCTGCACATACATGATTAGGCCCATAGACTGTCTCTCATTCCCTTTGGTCTTCTCCTGCCATATGCATTCTCGAACCATTCCAGGTTTTACAACTCTGGTATTGTTTTCATAGTTTTGTCCATCCTTACAATAATGAATAACGTTGTGCTCACTGAAGTAATAGCAAGAGTCAGAGGCCTGACTGCACGTTTCTTGCCAAATCAGATATCTTTTTAGCAATGCTGCTGCATTGCAGCAATTAACTTAGGTAAGTACAATGTTATTACTACAGATCAGAGGGATGGCCTGACAGAAGCTGTAATAAACTGCAAGTGACTTGGGTAAGTAGAGTGTTATTACTACAGATCAGAAGGATGGCCTGGAACAAGTTGTAATAAAGTGGAATTATCTTATAATTGTAACGTGTGAGATTTTAAATAGAGCAGTTTAACCATCTAATCTATTCTTCAGATCCTCTCTCCATTTTTCTCTCTTTCACACATGGCCTCTGGCTGTAGGTCCAAGGCTAAAACTGCAATCGTTGCTCTCCTTTGTGTCTGTGGCTGGGACATGAATCTATGCTTCAAAGATAAGCGATCAGTCCTGTTCACACAAAGCCTCCTCTGTTCATTCTCTCCTTGATTTTTGCAGCAGCGGTCCTAATCTCACACTCGAGAGGGGAAAATGCCTCGCCTATTTGAGAAAGCGTGCCTGTGTGTAAAGGTGAGAGAAAGAGAGAAAGCAACAGACTGAGGGAGACTGTTTTTTAGACTTTAGAAGAATTTTCAAGGGGAAAGACCAAAACAATGAATGAACAGCACTTTAAAAGCAGGCCCCTTCTGTTCCTCCAAAATATAAGCTCGGCCCCTCTTGGTGAAGCAGACAGGGGCAGACGGAGGCAAGCAGATTAACCACTTTCTTTGAGATTAGAGACTTGAGTTGGGAGATTACGGAGACAGGAGGCCAGGCAAAGGACTGCTTATCTGGCCCTGCTGCTTCACGCCAAGCCCTCTTCCACCTCCTCTGCCAAAACTGCTCCTCTCTTCACTGCAGGCGCAGACTGATGCAAGACAAGTCATCTGTCTGCTCAATGAGATTCCTGCATGCTGTGTTCTCTAGCAACCCCTGGTCTAAAAATATGGCTGCCCCTTATAAAAATACACTTCACTCTCCGTCCACGTGAGAGGGTTGAGCAAAAAGCATCCTTTAAAAATCACACGAATCCAAATGACTGGAAATACCTTTATCTTGAAATGACCTTTCTGCTTCAGGTTTGGTACTTTGACTCTGTTATTATAGGGAATGTCCTGTCCCAGTGTGGTGGAATAAGATGAGGTCATTCAAAAGAGAAAGGCAAGCAGAGGAAACTTTGGACTCCTGGCCCAATGTGGCCGTGTGGTTTCCATAGTAACAGAGCAGGGGGGAATAATGTGTAGCCCGGCAGCCGTTTGTGTTTGGTGGCTCTTATCACAGGTAGTTTGGCAGCAACCATGTGTATATGTATTTGTGTGTGTGTGTGTGTGTGTGTGTGCTGTATGGCCCACCTCGATGTCTCGGATCAGGAGCTGCGTTGGTGTTTCCACGGGTGCTTTGGTATCAATGATTTTCTGGATGGCACATGCCCAGTGCACAGCCTCGTTGAAGTGCTTGGTGTACAGCCTGTAGCAGTGTTTCCGCCCGTATACTGTAATGCTCCAGTAGCCTGAAAGAAACACACAAACAACATATTATATGATTGACACATGTAATAAACGGCATTGCTGCACCTACTCTGAGAGTGAAATGTTCTCTGCACGGGACACCCCCTGCATATCTGGCGTGACTCCCACTCCCTTACTTCCGCTCTCGGTTTCACTGAGGATCAAAGGTCAGCCTGAGAGGAACCTCAGACCACGCCAAAACCAAACAAGAACAGTTATTCTACAGATGAGTTAGGACACAAGTGTTAAACCCCTCAGTAAGTCTCCTCTTGGACAACCTGCAATAAAAGTGAAAAAAGGCGTGCTTCCTCCTTGTGCAGAGGAAGTATTAGACATACCCCAGGCAGCCTGGCCTGATCTGCAGCCCCACGGCTGTTATCAGGCTTTCCTGTTACGTGACTTGGCACCATATCCTTCTTTGTTGGGTTCTTGGTGAAGTACAAACCCAAAATAAAGAGGTTTTACAACATTTCCTACTTTGAACCAGTTTGGTGCCTTGATATTAGCTTGACCATAAAGGGGCAATGATGCAAAAGATGGAACCCTTAATGGGAACTAGTATTTCATGATAACAACCAGTAAACACACACAGAGGAAGTAAATATTTCATACAACTCTTATGTGACAAATTTCTCAGTGCCTTAGGAGGAACACAAAGATATACAGTAGTGAAACGGTCTTGTGACAAAGCCACTGTTGAAAGTGTACTTCTGACCAAAAAAGTCCCCTGGCATATTGAGTTAATAAGAGCTATGTTTGAGTTTGGGTTTATACAACAGTTGCGACATTTTAAGTGGTTTGGTGAAGTTAGCAAGACATAATCCCTTCCATTGATCGACAGGCAGACTGATGTAGACAGATGTCGACATGTTTGAGTAATACAGAGACTCAAAAAGGACAAGTCATCCCTGTGTCTCTTCCCATACAGCGGACTTTCCTCTTTCTTCTTTATTCTCTAGGTCTTTGGTTTCTTTCATCCCAGAAAGGGAAGGGGGTTGTCCCCACTGATTACTCAGATGTTACGCTTCTAGACCAACCTTGAGTAACGTTATGGATGAAACACTGCTGGGGCTTCCCAAACTTACTCAGAATTACAGTGCTCATGGGAAGGAAAAGAGGACCACAAGAGGTCACGTACCTATCAAAAAACCCAAAGCGACTTCCTAGGAATTTTTGAAAATGTCCAATCACTACACCACATAGGGAATTAACACATGTCTTACCGGACTCCAGAGGGATTACCGGCAAATATAAATGGGGTTGAGTCAGCTATGCATCAGCCCATCTGTGTATGCTTATACGACTGTGTCGCTCACCCGTCTCCTTGTAGGTCTGCTTGTCTGGCCAGATGACAGAGCAGAGGTTGGTGAGGACCAGCGTGCCCAGTCTGCGGGCTCCTTTCTCTGGTCCGCTGTAGTAGTCGAGGGAGTCTTGGCTCAGCACAAACCAGTACCGCCGCTGCTTGATCCAGTTGCCTCGCACCTCCCGCAACAGCCATCCTTTAATAAGATACAGAAACATGCATCATAAGACAAATAAATGCCAGGATTAGCCCCGTACATTACAAGGGCTATGTAGTGAAAGTTTTCTATACTAGTGTGGATTGCAGTTTCTGTGCCAATATCAAAATTATTATTATTTTAAGAAATGTAGACATGGTTTTCTACACAACCTTTTTATTACTTAACAAAGGAAGCCAAGGTTAGTGCAATTTACAACATTTATTGCAACATGTTTAGAGAATCAGATGGCCTGAGTATCACCTTGGGGTATGTTAATCACGAAAATGCTTTTACAATACTTTCTGGCACTCCTTGTATTGTGCCATCAGACCAAGACTAATCAAAGCCCTGCCCTTGAAAGGTCTGGGCGGTAGGTAGGCTAGTCATGGAGCTACAAAATCAGCGCTGTGCACCATGTCTTCACTAAGAATAATCCCCAAGGCATGTAATTGTCCATAAAGTTTGTAGCAGTCTGTATGTGACTGCCTTGTTGGGGTAAATGCTAGGGGATAAAAATACAGCCAGCTAATGGCATAGGCATTAAAGCCTGCATGCAGCCTACATAATTACCACTTTGGGGGTTGACAGAGTGAGAAAAAGAGAAAAGGAGAGAGAGAAAGAGAGGGAAAGAGAGGTACTGGAACAGTGTGACAGAGAGAGAGACAGTAAAGCAGACATGCTTTCAGCCAGCTCATAGGCATGCACGTTGGTCTTGCCAGGTCTGGCTCTACAATGCAAGATTGTTGCGTTCCCAAAGTCCTGAGGGTTTTGAAAAGGCTGCAATAGCCCAGATCCACTGTTCCCAAACAGCAGTGAAGGTATGTGTGCAAATTGTTTCTAATAAATATATAATCTCTGAGTAGATAAATAAACTAGCTTGGCAGGGCTCTGTCTAGATGCTGCCTGGAGATTGAAGAGTCCTGGTAGGGGGGTCAGAGTTCATCCAGAGGGCTGACTGAGAGGCTGGCGAAGGATTGTAGCGGGCCACCTGGATGTTAGGCTGGGTGGGACTATCTGTGGGGGCAGGGCACTGCTACATACTGGCAGTGTGCCACTTGTGGGATCGCTGTGCCTGTGTGTGCATATGGTTTGTGCATGTATATTTGAGAGCGGCTTTTAAAGAAACAATTAGGCAATGTACCTTCAGCTCCTTGCCCTGTGAAACGGCAATGACGCAGCACCAGCATCACAGCTTCCTCTGTGGTTAGCAAGCTGCGTGCCACCTGTCAGCCAGCTCTCACTTTGCCTGCATCTTCCTTCTCTCTGCTTCGACTCTCTTCCTATTTACTTTCATTGCCCCCATTTCTCTTCTCTCCCTGTTTTACTTGCCTCAAAGTGGTTTTCCCAGGCAGTGCAAAGCTTCCACTGCCTCACTGCTACTCCAAAATAAAAATAAAGAGAGAGGAGGGGGTGAAGGCTCAGCCTCTCAAGCAATGTCTCCTGTTTGAGAATGCTTCTATATGATATAAGTGCCAGGTTTGAACCCACCATAAAGCCACCCAATATAGCCCAAAGTAAAAACCATGGAGGTACTTAACACCACATCAGAAGGGGGCAGCATCAAAACCCAACGTAAAACGATAAATAAAAACCATGAGGTAAGTCAGGCTGAGCTTGCTGACAGACTCAATGTGAAATGGGGGGTGCAGACAAGCTGACTGGGTGCGAGACATGGAGAGAAGGGCATGCCTGCTACCCTGACGCCAAGAGACACGGGACGTCCCACAGATGCTGCTCTTTTTTTGGGAACTTAAATCAGTGTGATAAGAAAAGGAAAAGGAGAGAGACAAAGAGAAAGAGAGAAGGAGAAGCAGAGTTTTGGGACCCCCTGTAAGCCCCTCCCATGGTCCCCCATCTGGATCCCATCTCTGTGGCCTGCTAATGCCTCCCCTGGGGGCCACGGCTCGCCCTTAATTTGTTTCATTTGTGACCTCTGACCCCCAATGCCCTGCCCCCTCAAACACAGCTTGAGCAAACAATCTCTCTCTGTGCATTTTCATCTCTTTACTGCAAGTCTCCTGTCATTTTCTGAGTACTGACTGTTTGTTTCCTGGATCTTAACATATTATAAAAGGCGTATAATGTTATTTCATTACAACATTGCAATAAAAAGACAGCTCACTTCAAAGGTCAATCCTAGAATCTATGTCATGCATACATGAGTCAGTAATATACTCTAAAAATCAGGCAGAAATTGATGAAAACACGTTTTACATTAAAACTAATGATGACCAAATATCGCTGGCCTGCTAATGTTGTTAGCTGGCTGTTCAAGAATTTTAACAATGTAAATTACTACCAATATGGAATAACATTTTAAATCCTTTGTACATTAAGTAATATTTGAAGTAAAGGAAGACATATTTGCATTTTAGACATTCTGAATCAGAACATCACATATTTAATTGAGCTTTACATTTATGTAAAAGCAACTTAGAACTAAACTCGTTTTCCCCTTCTAGATCAAACCAGACCCAGACAGATTCAGCTGCAGTTTACTGGAGCATGAGAAGATCTGGATCATGTGAGGAGCGGTTCATTTTTTACTGTAAATCAACAAAGGTATGTCAATAAACCAATGTCAACATCTCTTTCTGTCACCACTCCATGGGTTTTACAATTCATCCTCCCCTCATCAGTCACTATTTACAATGTTGGTGGCCTATTTTAGATACTGGGCCAATATTCACCCCATGTAGCCTCAGGGTACCCTGCTGAAAAAAAAAAGAAGAAAAAAAAACATACCAAACAAGAGGAAAGGCTCTAATGGAGGTACTCTTGAAAACATATCCTTGTGCAGCACACAGAAAGAAATAAGAGGGATTATCTAATGCCCTGAGGTGCCCTGCTGTGGTGGCTGTAATAGTGTGTAATAGTGTGGTCGGTTTAAAGGATGGGGGGGGGGGGGGGGGGCGTCGTGCAAAAGCTGAAATCCCAAGTGACAGTGTAATCAGTGGCCTAAGGAAGGTAAGCTGTCCTATGTTTTGGAGGGAAAGTGCCTCCCTGCTCTTCTCTTCCAAAGTGAGACAGGGACAGAGAGGGTACAGCAACGAGGGAGGGGCACTAGCCAAGAGTGCATGGTAACTGCTGTCAGAATTAGGCAATCTGACTGCCGCCATTCCAAACAGGACGTAACTTATCCAAGTGCTGGCATTTTATTGCTCTCCCTTGCAGAAGCGGGCCAAGAAAAAAAGGAAAGAAAAAAAAAATCATACAGAAATAACCTATGAGATCATTCCTCAAAAGCATCAGACACGCAAGACGGCGCTCCTGATGCCAGTAGCTATCCTTACATGAACACACACAGAGCAGGGTGAGAGTGGGAGCAGCTGTGGGCCACATGTGGCCAGAGAAGAGTTGGCTAAAGGGTGACAGAGCAGCATGAAGTTGTGACAGTACTTATTAGAGGACAATTAGGGTACTGAAATATATGCTAAACTTAATGAGACGGATAGCACCAAGCTAGCCCTGCAAGAAGTTATTTATTAAGAACAAAGTAGGGCTGCAGCTAAAGATTATTTTCATTTTTGATGCATCTACACATTATTATTTTTTTGATTTATCAGTTTGCAAGAGCTCAAGGTGACATCTTGAAATCACTCCTTCAGTCTGACCAACAGTCCAAAATGCAAAGGTATCAGTTTGCATCAGTATAAAACAAAAAAAAAGGAACCAGTGAGCGTTTCTCATATTTGTTTAAAGGATCAATCAATAATCAAAACTTTTGTGCATGAATTTTCTGTCAACTGACTGACTGATTGATCTGTTACTCATTTCAGCAGAATAATGATGCTCACTATAATCAAATGACCGAGTATAATGCGTCGTGTTTGTTGTGTGAGTCAGACTCACCTTTGACCAGCAGTTCAGGTTCTTCCTCCAGGCCCATTTTATTCTTCTCAATGATTAGGCTCTTCATCTCGTCAGAGACCTCTGAGACGGTGTGCCTGTGTTGAAGAGCAGACAGAGAATGTAAATAACTCTGCTTCCCTCTCAACTCAAGTCTTCCCCTGACTACTCCCTCCTATTGGATAACTAATTGGCCCAGAGACACACAGTTGGCTGTGAAGCCCCCCCATGTGACACTGCGCCAACTACAAGCCACTCTGATACTCTTAGGTGGGGGTCACGCAGGGGGGACTGGAAGAAGTTCCATGAATATCTGTCCTCCCGCGTTCTCCCACTTTCCCTTCCTAGCAGCACGCAAGCACACAAACACACACTGTTACATACCACGCCACTGTGGACAGCTCGTCTCTCTTTTATCACTTTGGCTGGCGAGCCGGGTGAGCGACTGAAAATAAACGTGACAGAGCGACGCCGGCCTGACTCCCAGCCAGCCAGCTCACGCTGGTCAGAGGAAGGCAGAAGGTTCAAGAGGTCACAGCCTTGAATAGTTAAAACCATAAACATCAAAAACATCTGTAAATCTGCTGAACCACTGTTCTTTCTTTCCTGCTTTAATGCCTCACTATCACATATACAGCTACCACCACACTTCAGCATTTGATTGGGCAATACTGTGGACAAACACAGACATTGTTATCTCAGGCCAAGGCCCATTTCCAGTCTATTAGATTGTTTAGAGGTTTTATCTGTCCTCATTTATTTATCTAATTACTCGTTTATTTTCTCTATTTCCTGGGTCTAACTAGCATGTGAGGTATACAAGTGACAAACCCCTCCTTCCTTCCTGTCCTCCGCCTCCTGGGATCACTGCTCAGGAAATGAATCTAGCCCTCCCTCCCAGGCATATTTGGCCTCCAGTTACCTAAACCTTCGCCAGCTGATTTATGTTCTTATTGATCTGATAATTCTGGAAGGTTCCTCCTCACGGAAGACGGCAGTCATCAATGAGTCTGAATATAGCCTTATCTGCTTTGACTCAACTTACATGACTGCAGAGGCCATTTCCTGTCTTTCTGTGTGTGCTGACCCGATCCTGCCTATACCATGGTTTATCCAATTGACCCTTTACTTTCAAACGGTGCCTACTATGCATACAATGTGTTCCCTTTATGACACGTATTTGTAGTGGTGGAGCCTTACCAAATGACATCAATCTCTAAATTAAGCTTATGTTCAGACTCAGTGAAACTCTATATTGTGCGCCAGTTTTTCTGTATGTGTGTACGAACTGGTCCAGGGCATCACCAGAAAGCAGAAGTGAGAAGGAGAGAGTCAGGATTCTGTCACATTATATTCTGTCAGGCTGTATAACTAAGCCCACTCGCCTGCTACAGCAGCAGCTTTCGGAGACCTCTGACAGTCCCTGCATCCACAGTCCCCGCTTAAAAGGCATTAAAGTAAACACAGAAATGTGAGGACGTCACTTATTTGAGGTTGTTAATAATCCCTGCTACATAACGGACACATGCACGCAGACAGAGTGTTAGTCTATATGCAGCCCAAATGGGACGGGGATTAGATCTATAGAAAAACTACGCCCAGACAGGAGAATATAGCCTCATGTGCACAGCGGGGTTGTTTATATTCAATGACTTGGATTATTGTGTACTATATCTGTGATGGGCTTGCATCCAAAATGTCAAGAGCGATATAAAAAAAGAGCATTCTTATACTTTGTTTTGGCTTTAATGCAGTGATGTTCAGGATTAAGCCATTTGTAAATCCTTTGATAGGTTTGGGTGTTCAGCTTTCACCAAGTTCTTAGAAACCATTAGTTCATTTCAAAGCGGTGATTAACAAAAATCAGGTTATACTGTAGTTTCAGATAGTTTTTCAGATTAATTTGAAAAGTATTGATTGAAAAGAAAGGTCCCATAATACATATTGGGTATGTCAACTATGCAAAACACAGTTTATGCTTACATCTAGCAATTGGTAGGTGTAAATAAACTATATGTGAACTATAGTTTTTATGCTGCAATCCATTTTAATTTTGTAGTAAGGAAATCTCAAATTAGTATAAAGTAATATTATGACTCAGCCTAATCCGAAGTTATGAGCAACGGATGTAACAGTCAAGCAAGATATGAACCATAGCACTAAAGAGGTGACTTTCAATTCTACAGTTTATTCTACAAGAAATGATGTGGTGCACATGGCAGTCCATCTTGAAAGAACGTTCAAATATATCAACTTTGACTCTTATGTCTGCAGATTTCTAAGAAATGTGGGCATTTTGCCATGCTAGCACAGACAGAATTCTGGCTTTCTGCCCCTAACCGGTCTGTCCCCATCTATAACTTGAACTATTTTATAAGTCAACTTCACCGCATCTCATAGGTCATGTAAAGAGGAAGGAGGGAGGAGGAGGAGGAAGCACAGGTCCAAACCCAGGATTTGACCTTTGGCAGCACAAACTAGCCTGACCTTCAATTTAAATGCTGGCTTGGCAGCGTCATTTTGACCATTGTGTCCAAAAACCCAGGCTAATGTCCAAAATCTCCCTTTGAGACTGTCTGGAAACCCCAACAGCGTAATGCTGCCTCCACAACAAAATCTGTTTAGTGTCTCATCATAAAAACCGTTGCTGTTATAACGAGACATTTCTCATAATATAACGAGATTCTTCCTTTCTCTCTTCCACATAACATTTCTCACATTATTGCAATTTACCAACTTATTATTTAAGCTCTAACTTTTGTCAACTTTTGGTATGATGTTATAAAAAGTAAAAGATGCAACCGCACACACACAAACCACATACATAGTGCATAGCTCTCTGTAGTTACTGAACAAAAACTGTAACTCAATAACAGGTACAGGCTTGATTCAAACAAACCTGATGGAAAAATAGATTATAAAACGATGTGATTTCTTCAGCTGAGGAAATTATGTGCAACCAAGCAGACTAATACATTTCTCAGTAACATTACAGTACAGAACAGGTAATGGTTCTTCCCGAGGCAACCGAATTATGTAAAACAGGTTATTTTCTTCAATGTCATTGGGGTAAAGTGTGACAAGGCTTTGACTGGATCTTTTTCCTCACCATAACAACATGTACAATGTTTTTTTGTCATAACAACAAACCGACTTGTCTATGAAGTGTTGCCTCAGTTGTCCAGGTCATAGGACACCTGAAGTGCAAAGAGAAAATCAATTGGATTTGCTTTGTTCTAGTCTTTCAAATGTTTCACCAATCATCCGATAGGCTTTGAGGATTGAACCAGAACAGACACAATAACATGGTTTCATACGCAGCCAGAGAAACCTTCTTTTAAGTCTTCTGGTGTGTCTCAAGCCTTACACACACTTGGAACTTGTCACTGAAACTCAGCATGACATTCAGTCTAAACTGTCTTTCTAGTCACACTCTGATCTATGGTGCACCAAAATAAAAGATGTGCTGACAAATAATTCATGTTGTACAGCTTGGGGCAAATGTTTGTGCACTGTTGATGTGGGGGCTTTGACTCTCCACAGCTGTCCAGCAGCCTTACAACCCCCACCTCCACTCAACCCCCCCCTCTCCCTCCCAGCCTCTGCGTGCTACCGCCCCCACATTCCCAGAAGCCCCAGCAGAGGCTGTGACGGTGGGGCCTTTAGTGGGCAACTTCCTGTGGAGTGCAGGAAACAATTTGACATGGGGATTAGACGGCACGGAGAATAGAGAGAGTGCACATCTACAGACAGCACCTCTCCCCCTCTCTCTTGCCCTCCCCTTGTGGACTAAACATCAGCTACTGCATAGGGAGGAACAGAGGAGGTACATCAGTTTAAATGTCACACCACCCAACTGTTGAAACTGGTCATGTGTTGAAAATCAAGGTATTTCTTCCGCCTTGTGTTAAGAGTCTCGACTGAGATGAAAACACTGTACAGTAGTTTTTCTTTCACAAGCATTGACAAGTTTTTGAGAAAAGTGCAAGTGCAACCTCGGTAACAGGCAAAATACCTTTGCAATGATTTGTTTATGAAAGTGAAGAGGGAAATGTCCACAGCCTCCCTCCCAGATTGCATAGGTCAGCTTAGACCAGCAAACTACCCCACAGCGTGAGAGAGAGGGAAGTTGTGAAATTAAAAATCAGAAAGGGAGAAATATGGTTAAAAATAAAAAAAGACTTCCCTATAGAAACCCACAAACCATATCCTACGATACATCTAGAGCATGCATTAAGATCCTGCACAGTCATGCAAGTATAAATGTTCTTTAGCCTTTGTACAAAAGTGAGAAACTTTGTGTGGTGCAAAGAGGAAGAGGAAGAAAAAAAAAAATCACATCAAGGTATCTAGCATGAGCATATAACACCAGGCCAACTGTCACATACAATAACTTCTGGTATTGATGAACTCTTTCCTTCTACCTCTTCAAAACAAGACTTTTTTTTTTTAACAAGGCCTAGTTACTTGGTATTGTCAAGTATGACACATGTTGACAGTCTAATGGATTAAAAATTGCTATTCAATCCCAAAAATATATCTTAGTACATACACAGTATAACGGTATATCATTAAATAATGCTCTTAAAAGCACTAATGACACTTTAATATACAACTACTGGGTTATTAATGGCCCTGCGTACGCACACAGGTATTTTTAGGTCAAATTTGGCTAACCCCTGCTCAGTTGGGTGGGGATTTATTCGTGGTTACATGAGTGATCGAGGTTTAAGTTGTTCCGCCCTAACAGGTGCAACAGAACTAACAAGAGAGTCAGGCAAATGTCAGTCAAGTGCAGCCTTACACACCCACACTTTCTTGAAAGGTCTAATCAGCCACAATAAGTGCAAACACCTTCGTGGCTTTGTGGCTTTTCTTTATCAACATGAAGCAATTAATTCTAATGCCACTGTACTCAAGGCTAGCTACAACAGTACAACCTCAATACTTGAAGATATTGTGCCAGCCCCGACGGTGCTCTGTCTTCCACTGTCATTATGTGATGAGCACAATTTCCAGTAAGCATTTCAGATCGACTCAAATCAACAGCAGGTCATCACAACTAATGAGCATATTGTCTGCAGTCCTTTCATGGTGACAATGACGGTGACACACTCAAATTCACCAAATATGAGCAGCACGATGAGTTGATTAGTTTGTGTCTGGTCGTGGCCGCTGGAGCGATCAGTAATTGATTTCAGTCCAGGGTCTAATCAAAACGCAGAGACGCTAATTAAAGTTAGAAAAGTAGTGTCCTTGCTCTCGGGCTTGGATGACCGCAGTGGAAACAGCAGAGACATGTTCCAGCATACAAAGTGGGTCCTTGTGACCACGAGGAAATGCACGGTTGCAAAAATGACCCTTGCACGGATGTGTCACAGATTTATCTGATGGATGAAAAACACAGATGAGTCCAAAAAGGCATTCAAACAAATGAACTCAAACCGGCTGCTTTTTTTTTTTTTGTTAACGTCCTGTTCCATTATGGCTCATGTACTGTACATGACAGCCATACATTAAGTTAGTTTATTAGATGATTAGAAGCACAGAGGAAAAAGAACACTATCTGAGACAACATTAATAAAAAATACAGGGGGGTCATACTGTAGCACTAAATAATCAGTTTCTCTTTATAGAAATCCATTCCTCTCTCTCGAGTCCCTATCCCCTCCCCCACAGTGCATGGGCTGACTGCTTGGGCCTCCAGCTGAAGCTGGGCTGGTGGGAAAATGGGAATGTGGTGATTAAGACTGGGCCTATATGACCTCCCAGCTAAAAATACGCTGTTTACTCAAGGCAACTGCCAAGAAACTCTGGACTAGGCAGAGGGGAGAGGAAAAAAGTCATGTTTTGAGAAAGGAGGAGGGGGGGGGTGGGGGTGGTGGTGGTGGGGGGGTTGTGTGTGACAGGAAGTCTGAGTTTGTGACTGAAGGAGAGTGTGTGATCAGCAAGAAATTTCGTGATAGGGAGTTAGAGATTTTTTTTTTTTTTTTTAAAAGTCTGAATGAAGTCGCTCCGGTGGTGAAACTTGATGTGAATTAAAACTTTCTATATTTGCTGATGTTGTAAACAGGGCCAGTTTGTGATGGTTGGATGGTTGGTTGGTTGGACAGACAGGCCGACAGACACTCAGACAGGCAATTACCAGGGGCCCACTTGTTGTGAAGTTTTTCACGCAAACACCCACATGTTTCATGCGTACGCACACAAGTCTCTCTCACACACACATATACATTAAATACATTCTGAAACAGTGGTCTCTTTCAGTCATGAAAGACAGCATACCAGCCCACACACCACACAAAAAAAGACAAAAAAGGGGGGGGGGGGGGCTAATGAGAAAGCAGAGGGAACAAATGGTGAGAAAGAGATGGAGAAGTCCTCAAGTGTTCACTTTCCTTCCGGTACAGTTTGTACTCTGCTCTGCCTCAGCTATGAGAAGGAACTTGAGAGTGAGGAAAGTGGGGATGAAAAAATGGTGATGATGTAAGACAGATCAGAGTGTGAGCACAGCAGGAGAGAACAAGCTGCTTGGCACTTTGCACTGACAGAGACAGACATGAGAATCTTGCATTGTCTTCTTGAAAAGATATGTTCATCGCACACCTTGACTTGAGGCTGCCTGTGACCGAGAGGGGTATGTGCAAACACAAAATCTATTACAGGACAGCTGACATAGGCCAAGATAACATTATCACTTAAAAACTTTGTTTCCTGTCTCTCCAGCTCAGCCTCCGCAGTTTCATTTTTCTTTTCATTTATTTATGTATAAGGACAACACGCATTAATCAACATTTCTGCAAATGTGCCAGTGTTAGCCAGCTGGATAATTTTCAACTGCAGTCCTTTGGAAAAATGTTCTTAACTTATAAAGTGAGAAAATGTACAAAATGAAGACAAGACTCCATAGAGACAGCAACAAAACATCTGTCAGCTTAACAGGCTGTTAATTCGTTTGTTTTAAACATAATAAAATAATGATCAATTGTATTGTAGTATGTTTGATTCACAGTTTGGATGAGTTTGGATTCACAAGTGATAGAATGCATGCTTCATACACCACCATGTCTGATTATAACAACAACACAGGGCTACAATACACAGTCTCATAAAATCAAATCAGCACTTGTAACTGTATTATAAAACATATCTTAGTAACAGTTCATATTTGAAATCGAAAAACAAAACCACCAAAAAACTTTCCACCTTGTGACTGTTGGTACAGAAGAAAATCTGGATTAGCTGGTTCTGCGTCACATTTTTAGAGACATAGCAAGATGTTACTCATATTGTGTCCATGTGTAATTATTGCTCATTACAGTACTATGATAAGAAAAGATAAAGAATTTGACTATGGACTGTTTTGACTGAAGACTCAGAAACGCATAAAATCATACAAATCACAGCACAATCAAATATAGCATCAATGTATATTCTCATGCACTTTTAGCATACGATATGCAAAATATGTTGGTAATACTCCAGACGTGTGTCTGCATCCACCAGCCTGTTTAGACACGGTCGGGCCTATCTCCTTTCTAGCCTAACCATATCAGGCCAGCGGCATGACGAATTATGTGAGCATTACCAAATTAACCTCAATCCAGTATGGTGAACATAAATCCCCCCAATTCATCACCATCACATCTCAGCCACTTTTCAAACTAATGAGATTAATGTTTCCTTCTGGACAGTTCAATTCAATAGCTCAATAAAAGTATAAGTTAAACCAGAGCTGCCCTGTCAGTTACATGAGACTAAAGATAAATGAATATGGCAGCATTTACGACATCACAATGCCCTGACTTATCAGAGCCTGGCTTGGCTTTCCCTCCATACAGCTGAACTTCTGGGCGTGTCCTGTCATTGGCCAGGTAATGATCAAGCACCATGCTCTCTAATCTTTGTACTCAGTGTGATGATTACAGCCAGGCTTTTAACACACTCCCTTAAAAACCTGTAGTTAATTATGCCATGTGGCCTGAGGCCACCTCCACAATACTGTAGAAGTGACACACACACATACACACATCCGAGCCACACCTCATCTGGGAGTGCTGCTTAGGTAGGACTGAGTCACTCAGTCCAGTTAGCCTACCTCCCTCCACACTTCTTCCCTTTCTTCTTTCCCTCAAGCCTCAAGAAATGGCACGTCCTGTATGATTGCAGCAAAATGTCTCAGCTTTCCTACCCACTTCCTGGGGCAGCTCTCTCCTTGTAAAGAGCTGTTGCAGACCCTATTCTATTCATTTGATGTGTATGATAGTCCTACAAGTCGAGCTTTGTGACTCATTTGTGAGTCGGCAGATGTACAGTAGAGATTGTGGATGAGGGATGAGGGGTGGGGGGGGATGATAAGGGCACGATGCCAGAGATAGAGTGGAGCAGAGCCTGGCTACATCACTGTCTGAGATCACAGCCCAGCACTAATAGTCTGGATCAAGCCCTCCATGAATCACTCTTTTTTCATTGTCACTAGTATTCACTTGTCAACCACATGACCGTTTGAATTTCATTATTCAGGAGAGGCATAGTGGGTTCTTGTAACCAGCAGTTTGAGCCTTCAAATGAATCTTGTGATTGGATGTGGAAGTGGATAGTTAGCCTGACATTACAACTGTGAATGGTCACAATCATGTAGGTTGACTACTGAAATACTATAGACCAACGTATCCTCTAACGACATCCAAGTCAACTGTTGAAAAAACTCAAACACCCAAGTGGTGAATGTGTGAAAACCGACATTATCTATAAGCAATCAAAAGAACAGCTGCAGCTTGGAAACGTCAGATCATTTGTCAATAAACATGTGAGTGGATTGTGAATGTGTTCACATGTGAGCATGTGTGTGGATATGAGGTCAGGCACATGAGATAACACACACTGCGGAGGGAAGTGAAAAAAATCAAGTGATTGGATTATAGTTACACATGTGCCTGCCTCAGGATAAATACAGAAATCCCCAGAACTCAGAGGAAGTATATGAGCAAAAGAAGGAACTATTACTTCCTAAAATTTGTGGAAAAAAATCTGGTTCTCTCTCTCCTTACCCATTTGTTCCATTGGCTGTGCGAGTTGGTTGAGAAACAGTCACCTCAGCTGGACTCTGTCAACAGAAGAGAGAGAATAGGGTAAATAGATGATAATGCAACACAAACAGTAGTCTGTCCCTATAACTGGTTCACAGGTTGAAGTGATCCCTCAAGGGTTTGCCTTCAGTGGCTGTGTTACAGTAGAGCATACGGCCGTTCCTGGCAGTCTAAGCACATAGCTGCTCTGTTCCTGTAATGCTTGGCTTTCACTTGCAAGGGGTGAGCTGGTGGGGAGAAATATGGCATGCAAAACAGGCTCATTTAATACAGGAGTGGGGAACAGAGGAATCTTTTGTGCAATAGCTGCATGCACCCCAACCAGCAAACCCCAAAAGCTTTTATGCAGATCAATCATTTCTCTGAAAAAAGGTTGTTAACCTAAAAATAACCCTGGTCTTTCAGATATTGCCCTCATAACAAGCACAGTTGCCTTCATCTTCTCTATCCACATGTTTATATTGCCACAGGTTTATGGTAAAAAGCTGTTCACATGATCAAAACAAGTGAGAGAGACAAAGTGACCTCTAGGGGGATTATATAGAGACAGGATCTTGTGTAGTAAAATGATACTACTAATGATAATTATCTGCTTAACACAGCCAAAAATCTTACACAAATTACTAGCTAAATGTAAGAGAAGTTATCTCGACTGCAAGCCAGCTAGCTTTCTTGGACATCAGATTTGTATGAAATTGGGGCTGCCACTGGCAGACACGTAAAATTAAATTTCATGGGTTGAACAATGAACTTTTCATTCCAGGACTCCCCTGGTAAGCAGAAGATGGGAGAGGATGTTTCCTTTCACAGAGTTTAGGCCTCTAGATTCCCAACCTGACCTTGGAAAACCCCATCAGACATCAGAGCTTGCCTGTGTACAATTTGGACTGATTCCCTGGTGTGCAGGGAAGCACTGTGTGTCCCCATGGCCTGACTTGTTGTCTCTATGAGCCACAGCCTTGAGCGAGCTCCTGTGGCTGCCCCGGCCCAGCTCGGGGGTGTTGGCCTACCTGAAACCCTATCCAGGTCAGCTCTGGGCCCCCTCACAGTTCACACACCACACTTTACTACTGGGCAAACTAGCCTAAGTATAGCCCTTGCCCTGGAAAAACAGTCTACTGCTTCTTTTTGGATGGCTCAAAAATAACAAAGAAAACATGAACTGCAAATTTATAGGCTAGTATGGAATCTGTGTGATATTTATAAAGGCCAGTTTAGACCGAAGATTCGCAACGTGACGGGTTGAAACTTGCAACTACTTGCAATTCGCCAGTCTGCAACATTCTGAAATCTGCCAGTTTACACCTATGCGACTAGACGAGACGGTATATTGTTTCCATAGCAACAACACGCTGTACTTCCGTTCTAACTGCCGGCTTTTCAGGCTTTTTTGTAACTGGATACTTTGTAGTGTGTCTTAAAATATGAATAAGGATAGTGACATTGAGTTACTTGCTACAATTACAGTTCTAGTATTGACGAAATGGCGAAAACATTAAAAAAACGAGAGGGTTGAGAATTTGGATTGCGCTTTTATTGTATATAATTGCAGAAATGGCTGTTTCTCAAACAAATTGATAAAGTGATCCTTTCTTTCCTCCCTCTAAAATTCTGCCATTTTGACCAGCTGACAGTTTGTAACTGACTTGACCAGCAGACTTCGCTATGAGCTGATTGGCTGTTGAAACAGGTGACATGCCTTACGTTCTAAAACCAGCCACTGGCAACTTGACAAACTGAGTGGCAGGCGACACCACCAGCCGGCTCGAGTCGAGCTGAGACGGGCCAGTTTACACCGCTGCAACTTTTCCCTGCAATGTTCTAAAATGGTTTCGTCTCGCCGTGAGCCTTTGGTCTAGACTGGCCTTAAGGCAGATGTACTCAGAGGCAAAAGAGGAAAAGATGAGATGTTTGTATAATGAGATCTAATTAATGTTTAACTCAGGGAGAGGTACTGTAAATGTCAAACCAGACAGACAAGAATAACTGAACAGTGTCAGAGCGCATCTTGTGAATGGAAGAGAGTGTGAACGTTAATTCCCTACCCCTGTCTGTTAACCATAAATGATTTAGCCGAGCTAACAGCCCCAGACTAGAAAAGTCTAACAGACAACCATAACTGAAAATGACAAATCAATACGAATCACATCAGCGACTGCAAAGCTATAATTCCATGATATAAACTAATCAAAAGGATCAATAAGCTAATGGGTCAGGTAGATCAAGTTAAAATATTCTGTGTAATTCTCCACAAAACGTGACTTTTACGCGAATTTACAGAAAAATAGCTTTCCAATGGAGTTAATGGGCTGTGGGATGAGGAACAAGGATAGCGTGCGATGCAGAGCCCTGGCAAAAGCTCTCCCTTTGGACGGGCAAGGGATGAATCACTCCAGACTAGAGCAGAGCATGGAGGGAAAGAGGGAAAGATGCCGTGATGTGTTCGTTCCGTGGCTGACTTCCGCTCTCGCTTTCCCCTCGTCTACTCTCTCTCTCTCCCTCCAGCTCTCCTGGGAGGCTGAGTAACCAGGAGGAAATGCTTGGGCTCAGCCAGTGTCGGCCTGAAGACCAGATGTGTGGCCTGGAGGTGGTGAGGCAGAGACGCAACGGAAACCAAATATAAACCAGCGTACCATGACACCTCTGAAGACAGAGGGCAGTAGTGATGGTTAATAGGACCCGCACCCAGCAAAGTTGATCTGTGCCCATTTATAACAGGCTGCACTGTGGTACACCGGTCCATACTTACAACTGCCTGGGCCTAAACACTTTGTGGTGGTAGTTAAGTGGTAAACGTGACTGCACGTCGCATACAAAATTGAATAAAGTTTCAGTGGAAACATGGAAAGAAGAGAGAATGACGGATGTCCTGTCCTAAATTTAGTGACTTGCTGTCCCAACACTGGAGGCATTCAGCTCAGTGTGACTGTTTGGGCAGCTGTTGGAGAGCAGTTTCTTTGAATGAGGACTGTAAACATGCAGGGAAAGACATGGCCCTGTGCTCTTAAGGGCCAAGCCTACACAAGCGTCAGCACTGACTCATGATTCCAACCTCAGTGAGAGGAGTCCTGGCAAGGAACACTGTGTCACCTATGGCTTTGGTACTGTGAATGCTACACATCGTGGCATCCACTGGCAGTATATTGGAAATGATGCTGGAGATTGTGGTGAGGGTTTTGGATGTTTTAAGCTGGGGAGACTCCACCAGACCTCTGGGTTATTGTGGTCATCCCTGGCAGGAGCTGGACGGAGGCCTACTAAATGGGGTATTTGAGCATTACAAAGCCCAAAAGATATACACACATACACCCAGGGAGGTCTGACCTGCTGTATGAAAATGTGGCTTGTCGAGCTCTGAACGAAGTGGAGCTCTCTGGGTAAACGATGGAACGTTGCCCTGAGGGGCTTTCCCTGGGAATCATTGCAGACCATCTTCATCCCTCACTGCAGACCATCTTCATCCCTTTTTCCTCCCACCATGGAAAACCAAACAGTATCAGCTAGATCTGTATATTCTGAAAGGAGGGGCTCTGGGGAGCATAACGAATTGTGTTGGCTGAGAGTAGGTCAGCTGATGAAATTGGCATAGAGTGGTTCAGCTGTGGTCTTAATTTTTGGCTCAGTGTGAACTATTGATACAGAATTACAATATCCAGTACAAACCAGTGACACAGATCAAGAGGAAACAGGATTTGTGGAAGTGGATTGATTACTTGCAAGTGGGAAGTAATCAATAATCAATAACTTCAGGTCACCTGGGTGCATTTATTATGGCAAAAAAAGGGCTTGTTTAGTCCAAAAGTGCAGTTTACTGCTTTTTCTTGCACGGTAAAACACTGTCAATTACATCAGTCAATAAAGTGGTTCCTCCCATTAAGAAGTAATCTGATAAACTGAACAGGCCAAACCACATGATAGATTAAGAGGAAATGTTCCTCAAAGGGAAATATATCACTCAGATTAAGAGAGGCAGACTATTATTTTTATAGCTCAGAACAAGTCAATTCTATTTATGAATATTTACGAGCAAAAAAAAAAATCAATAGAACCAAGAGTATAATCAGTGATGTAACACCGTCGTAACAGAGATCAGCTCTAAAGACAAAGAAGCATTATTAGCTTCACATTAGACATTCGTTTTGCACTATCATACCTAAGCTTATACCAATAAATAACAAAAAGCAGCTTTCTTTTAGGAATTATTCTGGTGTAGGTGTTACATCCTTGTGAATATAGCTGTTCCTCTTTTAAGCGAGACTCCAGATTGGCCAGAATGCAAATCTCTCAATCAAGGTCATCTCATAGAGCTGCAGTCTTCTGCAAACATCACGTCCACAATTTAATGAACCAACGTTAAATCCCGGTGGAGCCCAATTCTGCACATGTAGAATAGTCTGCATTTTTAACAAGAGACCTGAGAAAGTTACAGGAAAAGGAGATCTCTGTGTCTCATTTTAAAAGGCCATCAGGCGTCTCCATTAGAACATGGTACTATGATCTTGTATTGATTGCAGATATAGAGCACCAATGGCCAGCCAGATGGTATATTATGACCAAGCCGGGGAGTGTTTGCCAAGAAGACGAGTGCTACACACCAACACCTCTCTTGATACCCCCTGAGCAACAGATGTTGCTCTTATCGGGCGGCAGCTCGTACTGTTAGACTTCTGTTGAGGCAATAACTGTGTAAAACTTATCTGTTCCCAACGTTTTCATGCAAATCGCCGTGGTGCCGCACTGGTTGGTTGCAAGCAGACAAAAGGGCCCAATAAATAGATAAGCAGGATATGCAAGTAGTGGCTCCAGGTGGTATTAGCCTCATCTACAAGGGTGTACTGTTAATGTAAATCATGTCTCAGCAGCCCAGAATACCTAGGCCTATTATACCAACAAATTCTGCAGATTAAGTCAAAAGACTAAACATTTATGAGAATCTTCTCCTTAAAAAGAGTGAGTGATGTGAGAAGCGCCCAGCTCCAATAAATATTTGAACATTTTTGTAAGAGACTGTACATAAAGAGCTGTGCGTCGGGTCATACAGAAAGAGCCTACCTCAATTCAAGGCAACAATGCCCCCTCACAAGTGGGTGGACAATGCTGAACTCTCTGTGCCTGATCAGATGACTAACATTACAGAGAAGACAAGGCCGCAGTCTTATTTGCAATTGAGCGGACGGAGGCCAAACACACAGGATCAGTTCAACACACTGGGTTTTACAGCTTGCATCAGAGTGTGTGTGTGTATGTGTGTGTGTGTGTGTGTGTGTGGGATTGCTCAATGTTTCCCAAGCCTCCAAGACCATGCAAACCTAAACATCAAAAAACTGCTGCAACATTCAGTGTCCTCCATCAGTGACAGAGGTTTGCATTGAACCGGTTGAGGACAGTTAGGTTAACATGTGAACTCACATGTGAAGACTGTAGCCTTGCAACTGCAAAATTATGGCAATCTTATGAACACAGGTTGCATTTCTTACCATGTCTTTAAGTCCAATCCATATCTACTTTTCAAAATCGATCACTTTCATATCAAGAAGTGTAACCACATATCTATTTGCACAAAACTGAAATTGTGCCCCTATAGTTGACCATGTTTTGTGATATGTTATTAGGAAAAGGTCACAGGACAGTTATTACAGTAACTCTTGACATTTTAAATATATACTCTATAAGATTATGTTATGAAATGTGCAGCCTACATAGGAAGATGCACAGGAGGTGTTGCGGTGCAGGTGGAGAGTTTTTTTTTTTACCCGTCCATTGGAAGTCAAGTCCTCCTTGTTGCGCAATTCAAAAGACTCTTCCTCCTCTTTCTCCCCATAGTCCCGTCCGAGCAAACTGAAGCCCTGCCTGCAGCACAGAAACCAGCAAACCCCTTGCAAAGGCATTCAAATGAGGTTAAGTGTGTCGTCTTCTGCTATCCAGGTCGGGGAAATCAACATTCACGGTGCTGTCTCGACCGCAAGTAAGTCCAAGAGCTGCGTGAGAGCATACAGGATACCCTCTCCATAGATATCCAGCGAGGAGGATGAAGGGTAGCATAAGCTTACTCTCGCTCCTTTTTTGTTGTCAAAGAAGCGGTAAAAAGAGTCTAGTAACTGTACTTGACAGCAGTCATACTCCAGCAAAACTGGTTCAAGGAAAATCCTCCCCCCTTCTTCCAGGACTCCGGTTGCTTCGCTCACGACACCTTGCTGTCCCTGTATGAACAACTTGAGGCGACACAAAGTGCAACAAAAAAAAAAAAAGAAGAAGAAGAAAAAATTATTTACTCTCCAAAAGTGGCACTGAAGGGTTAAAGTACGTCGAGTTGAACGCGTTTAACCACGTCGACGCTGTCGCTGCCAACATTTTTTATAAACACATTTTGTTAAAGTTACGCAGGAGCGCACCTCTGTACAGGAGCGACTGTCTGACTTTCTGAGTTTGAACAAAAGCGTGCTGCAGCTGGGACAGGACAGTGTGGGAGGGGTGACCACGCCCACAGACCTCGCGTCTGTGATCTGATTGGCTGGATACAGACACTCCCCGGAATGACACGCCCATAACACACGCCTCATCCACATTGACAGAGCATCACATGTCATGATAATAGTAATAAAATCATCCAAATCATCAAGACGACCCTGCAATATTTCGATAAGGAATGGCTGTAGTACTAATTATTAGGGTTGCTTATGAAGTTAGTAATAGTATTTATATAGGGACTTAAATATATATAAATGAATAATTATATAATGTAATTAAAATTGACTTAAAGTTACAGATATGCTGAATATGTACAGTAATTCAGATATTTTATGTAATAATAATGAAGCCATTCAAAAACTCAAAGTATGGTTTACTTTACTGCACTTTATGGTGTTTTTAATCACTGTTTCCTATTGTTATTGTTATTGTTGATATTCATAAATTTCATGCTCATGGATACTCACTGTTGTGTTATGGTATTTGCATGGCAGCCAGGACAGTATATACTTACTTTTCTCATGAAGCTGAAAACAATATTGATTAGTGAAAGCACATTTGAGCATTTCTGGCATGACTTTGAAAATTTTATGTCCCGCAGGAGCAAATATTTTGACAGTGGCATCGCTACTTACCCAGGCCAGGTGTTGTTTTTGGTTACAGTTATTTCACACTTTATCTTGCTTTATGTCTTTTTTTTTCTTTTTTTTTTCTCTCAGTTTACTTTTTCTTGCTTTTCTTACACACACACAAACACACACACAGATGCACACACACTCTTCCCCCACTCTTTCCTCTTCCACTTTGCTGAACAGTTTATAAAGATACAGCAGTAGGAGGTAGGAGGACTGGTGCTAAATCCAGACACGTGATATATCCAGCCCCCTCGGTGCTCATGCTTATTTCTCCCTTAATATCCCTTCATTTCCCCTTCTCTGCTCTGTGCAAACTCCCCCCACACATCTCAGTCAGCTGGCTTTAACTCATTCCTCACCAAGAAGAGCTCCTAGCCACTGGTCTACCCACTCTAGCTTTTATGGATAAACTCCTTTGGCTCTGTTCCCCCCACACAAACACACACACACACAGTTTTTGCAGTGTTCATACATGAGTACAGTACACTCCCCATTCAGACACTTTTAACCTTTGTCCCCACTGTTCCCCAGGGGCTTTGTAAATCAATAAAAAGGCTCATGGATGCACCTTTTCAGCTGGGGTGTACTCAGTGTTATGAGCAGCAAGCCTCACCACCCCTCACCCAGTCTCACACACTCACAAACACTTTCAAACAACACACACACACACACACACACACACACACTGCCCCACATTTAAACCCTCAATAGTTACAAGAGAAAAGAAATGACTATTTGAGCTACTTAAGAGAATTCGCCTCATTCAATTTTCCTGTATTTGTGTTTTGAACATGTAGTTGTACATTAAAAGTCCGCCCGCATTTTGGCAACTGCCATATTAATATGCAAGAGCAAATATTTCCTCAACTCTTTTCTTCAAAGTAAAGCCCCTTCCATGCTTTCTCTCTGTCTGTATCCATTTCTGTAGTATCTCTCTGGGCCAGATCCTCCCTGTCCTCCCCCATATCCCAAAACAATACGCTGGGGGCCCCCTGCTCCCACAGACCTGGAGGAACATATGTTTTATTTTTAGAGCTCACTCCCTCAGCCCACGCTAGTAAAGTGAAAAAAAAGAAAAAAGAAAAGCCCTCCCTCCATATATGGTTTCTGAGGGAGCTGAAGTCAGTACAAAAGGCAAAAGTGTATCATCACTATCCTCAAATATACCTAAATATTGTCTGTTGTGATTGTCTTTTTTTATTAGGTGACAAAAGAAGCATCTGTGATATCTCTTAGTCTCTCTAGTAAACTCTCCTATGAAACTCTCCCCCACTGTTTCAGTATCTTAGCGTCTTCCTCTGTCCCCTTCTTGCTATGGCATCCAGTCATTCTCTTCCCCTCTTTCCAGGAGATGACACATGATTCTCACACAGGAACACACATACACCCACTCCTTCTCTCTCTCTCTCTCTCTCTCTCACACACACACACACACACTTACATACACGCAAGATAACCTGATACACTGTGTCAGGTTGAGGCACCAGATCAGGAGTAGGGCAGATGATTTGGTTGGGTTCCCAGAATGAACACAAGCCAGGCCTGCTAGCCTTAAACCAGAAGAGAGGGAGGTGTGAATCTAGTTCTAGTACTTACTGAATGCCTTTAATATGATGGGATGTTGCTGCTGGATGTTGTGGTGCTACATTGTGTGTTACATTTGCTCTGATAAGAAAAAAAAAGTGATTGAAAGCATAATAGTGCATGTTATATTTCAAGCAACCTAAACCATTAGATATTACTCTTTTTCTTTTGATACGCACAATCATGTGTGTGTTATCTTTACTGTGGTCTTAGTACAGCTCTGGGCTCCATCTTTTCATTTTTATAGCTGGCTGGTTCCCTCCACTTCCTGCCTGCCACTCCTCTCAACACCGTTTGTTGAAATTGGCGTGTGGGGTTTCCAACGGAGACATAGAGTAGATGCAAGTCACACATGTCAAGTTGATTGGAGACAGAACAGAGCAGAGCACCGTTCCCTCCATTTTCTCTCTCTCTCTCCCTCTCTCTCTCTCTCTCACTCTGAGACTCTCTGTCTGTCTCTTATTCTTTCCCCTTTTGAGTTTCTGCTCACAGGATCCTGTTTCACTGCAGCCCGCATTACAGTCAGGCTCTGATGTTGGTGAACCAGATTGATTGTCAACAGAAAGGGATGTGAAATCTAGTCTGCCAAGAAGCTCCCTGCATGGTTCACATTTGGGTGGCTTTATGTTATTCTCTCCTCTGAGCGGTGTCTTCGGGTGATGATTGATCGAATCTTGTACTGTGGGGTTTCTGCTTTTGAGGTTTTATTTGAAATTGAGCTTCCAATGCGGTCGGCAGGCACATAAAGAAATTATTCAAAAAGAAGCTCTGTGTCTGTTCTGTCTTTGGTGAGCTTCTCTTCAGAAGACTGGTCTAAGGTCAGAGTTTATCTGACAACCCCCAAACTAAGGATTTAGGATAGGAACTGACCCCCACTGACCCCTCACCCACGACTCAGACAGGATTTCCTCCCTGCTGTGTCCAGCATTGAACTTAACCCTCATCCTGCCGTGCCACCACCAGCCCAGTCTGTTTAGGTCCAACAGGGGTTTAGGCTATGGGTTAGTGAACAGAGGACTGCTGTTTGACGGCTGTTGGCCCTTGTAATGGGATAGGGCTGCTGTGGAGCCCTTTAACTAATGCACCACTTGACCTGAAGTTCCAACTGTGAAACATCCAGCTGTGTATGTGGATCGTTTGTGACAGTCAGGCTGACTATGTGTAAACTCAGGATGAAATGACGATGGAAGGGGATTAATTAATGCAACGATAAAGAAATGAGAAAGATCTGCTTTTAACTGCACACACATTCTGCCACAGAGTCTTGTTACAGGGTTTTCAAATCAGGGACAGTGGGATTCTAAGGCAAAGAGTTTGGTTCCCATCAATATTATGTCCAGTACCTTCTGTCATCCCTCAGGAACAGTGTTTACCAGTATTAGCAACACCATCGGGAGGGAGGTGTTTCTAACCCAGGTTTTGGGCACATCTGTTCCTAGGGGCTATGTGGCACACGGCCTTGTGGTAGGGGAAGGCCAGGCTGGGGAAAACATTCCCAGCTTAAACTTCTGACCCTCTCGCCCCAGTTAACCCCTTGCATCCCCTCTTTCCTCCAGCTTAATTACAGTAACCCTTAGCATTCCAGACTCTTACACACTGGCTCAGCCTGTCAACACATAAACTGCCTGCAGAAGTTGTGCAATGGGTGAATAAATGGCTGAGTTGGGAGAAGGCTTCTCAGGTTTTAAGAGACTGAATGATATTCTATACCTGAGGCATCTGTCTTGGGTACTATTAGACTATGGATCCATTATACAGCAGCTAGCTGTTTTTACAGTACTACAGTTTGGAAAATACACAGTTTACAGTTTGTTTGATACAGCTATTTTGTGTATGTGGGCAGCAACTCGCACCAGTTTTCTGTCAATAAGATATCATATCATCACTCTTTAAAAAAAATATTGCGCCTGTGAGTTGTACAGCGTTTAGATATGCCATCACCATCATTCAAGCCATCCATTAAATTCATGTAGTTACATTTTTCTTCCAGTCTTTCATAGCTCTGGACCATAATTCCCCTATTACTGGAATTTTAAAAGCTGACATTCCACAGCACGGGGTAAAATGAAAATAAGAGGAGACACAATACCAGAAGCCTTGTTATCTCTAACTGTCATCAAAAGCCAAGTGAGCAGGAGTTGTGCTGGAATCAGAGAGGCAAAAAAAAAAGATGGGGGATTGACAGAGATGGATAGTCAACCAGAGCAGATAAAAAGCCAGGAGAGCTGAGACTACAACTTGGAGAGGAGACACAACAACTGACAATGCAAACAAACAGCAAAGATATGCCCTCATATTGTCTGGTATTTTCACATCAAAGAGGAAGTTAGGAATTGAGACTCTGCTAAACATGTGCTTCAACATCCTTAGACATGCACTGGACAATCACAAGTTTGCCAACAGACATCAATTCTTCTCTATTCCTGTATAGCTTTCCCTTAATTTAACGGAAACTTGGTGTATTATCACATACTTGAAGCAGTCCCAATTTGAATAATCTACAGTTAACTTGTCGTGTTTTAGAGACGGTGCTGTTAATGGTTGTGGCACTGTAGGTTAAAAGCTGACTGCGAGAGAGAAGATAACTTATTGACAGTTAGGGGAGGCTGGGCAGAGAGCCAGAGTCCTTCAGCTATTTTTAGGACGCTGACTGTGTGAAAGTGCGCTGAATACAGAAGGACACATTGCCAAAATCTGAACCTGTGCTGGATTAGTGGTGTCTGTGTGCACTTGTGTACTGTATGTCTGCATGTGCATGAGTGTGCTTTGGCGCAGATGCACATGTATGCACGTGCAACCAGTACAAAGAATGCAGAACTATGAGCCTATATCTTTGCGTGCATGTTAGTGGCAAGTATGTTGATTGGTGGTCAACATAGAGAACTACTGAAAGATAGACATGTCAAATGGATTTGCAGAATCAATGGAAACGGTCTGCTATTTGTGAAAAAAGTCTAGCCCTGTGCGACTGTGCTTAGTCTTGCTCTTGTTTCCTGTGTTTAGATATCAGCTTTGAGAGTGGCTCTTAGCAGTACAAGCAGTATAATTACTGAATATGGAAAAAGTGCCCACTGCTTTACCTCAGTCTGGGCAGCAGCCCTTCACAGAGCAACTGAGTAAACTTCAATTCCTTTGGTCCAATTTGCGAGTATCTTTACAGGGAAGCCCACCCTAAAACAGAGCTGTGTACTCCTGTGATCTCCCACACTTAAAACATTATCATAAACAGATCTCAAAAGAAAAAAAAAAAATACTAAGGCTCCAGTCACAATGAAGGGGAAGCTAATCTACTCGATAATCACTTATCTTGTTTGAGCTTCTTATGTTTCAATTAGTTCAGTTCAAGAGTTCAAAAAAAGAGCTGGCATTTATATCACCAGGAAATCATCAAACATAATGTGACATTGCGCACGATGGTAGTCTGCTTTTCATGGTTAAAGGGAGACTAAACAGTAGAATACTCTGCAACTTGAGGTCAACATATCACAAGAAACAACATGCAAAAAATAAGACAGAGAGAAAAAAAGTTTCCAGTTAAGTTAGTTCAATCAGGGTGTGTTTAAGAAAATGTATGTTACTATATAAATGGCGTGTGTCTGCCTGTGTCTTGTCTCATGTTTCCTTCAGGACTTGATCCAAGCTGTTGCTAGGTGCCATGACCTCCAAAAGCAACATCCATGGACACTGAGGGTGAACCCTGCAAGAAGTAGGGCTGTATTTTGTTTCTTCACCCTCCCCCTACCCCAAACACACACACACTTAGACACACACACTATATACCACTAACTCCCTATGGGTTCAGCCCGTGGCTAGGTTTGATCATTAATGGTTCATCATCAGGCACAATATCTACTCACACCACAGCTAATGATCTCTTGCTTTCTTCATGACCAGATGAGGCAGAGGAGGTTCAGATCTTAAAGGTTTAGTGTGTAGGATTTAGTGGCATCTAATGGGGAGCTTGCAGACTGCACCCCCCTTCCAATTTGCCAAAAAACATGAAAGGCCCTCTCTAGAGCCAGTGTTTGGTTTGTCCATTTTGGGCTACTGTAGAAACATGGCGGTGCAATATGACAGGCCCTGCTCCCTATGTAAATATAGAGGGCTCATTCTAAGGTAATGAAAACATGATTCTTATTTTTAGGTGATTATACAATTAACTACTAATTAAAACATACTTATGAATATTATATTCCATTTCTGCCAAGTCCGTTCCGCTAGATGCCACTAAATTCTACATACTGCACCTTTAAAAGGTAGGTACTGTGGTGTTTTTCACTCAGACTTCAGGTTTTAATAGGACATCAATGCAAACTGGTTTAAACACTTCCTACACTGCAAACTCTAGAGTAGTATAAGTAGTACAAGTATAAACTTTAGCATAAGAAATAGGTCTCCCTTCCATAAGCGCACCAATTGCTGCCCTCCAGATGCCCCAACCCCCACCCCACCTGCAAGCTGTGAGTGGAGTGGGGCCCAGCATTGAGAGGACAATCCGTTCTGTAGCCTCGCTGCCAAAGGTACTTTACTGGAGCTCTGCTCCAAGGAACTGAGCTGGGGAGGGGGAGGACACAGTTTGCATGTCTGGCCAGATTTCCCAGTGTGTGCATAGCACAGTACTCAGCAGAACCTCTAAGAAAAGATACGTCTGACCTTAAGAATTACCCATTGCCTTGTTGCTTTTAACTTGCTTGCAAATGTTAGAAAGCTCTTGTCTAAGTTAGTTTGGAGTATTTCCCAGTATACTGTTGTAGCTGGATGTGAAGAGAACCATTCACATGTTGCTTTTTGAACACAAACATAGAAACATTGCTGTTTATTCAACCTGACCACCTTCATACTTTATCACTTGGCGTGGCCCTTTTCATCTTCACTCATCATCCTCCCAGCTGCAACTGTCATTTTACTGGTCATTTGCTACAGTCAGCAGTTCACATCAAACAAAGCCCAAGGCAGAGCAACAAAAGAGAAAAGACAGTTGGCAAACAAACTGGGAGGCAGACTAAATAACTGCGGCTTGTCTGCTGTGTGAGGGAAACACAACCCAGTGGTGTGTGTGTGTATGTGTGTGTGTGTGTGTGTGTCACTGGCTGCGGCTCTGCATCTGTGTATGTGTGAATTTCTGTGTGAGCGTGTATGTGTGCTCATGTTGGCAGCAAACATGGAGAACAAAAGTGTCTCAGCTCCATGCATCTCCAGTAGGCCACAGCTGTTGTTGGTATTTAAACTTAACGCAGGTGTCTGTGCTGCTGTCTTTGTGGAGCGTTTGTGGTCGTTGTTTGTACAACTCCTCTGTGAATAAATCAGCTTTGAAAATGTTATGTGTATGTTCATTAACCGTATGTGTGTAAACATGGCTCAGTGACAACAGTAAGTGTCATGACTTAAACACACAACCATCACTTGGCTGCTTTAAGAAAGAAAGTAAAGTGGAATCTGATGAGAGCTTAAATGGTTTACAGACTATTCTATTGTGCTGACCAGGCAGATACAAACAAACTAACCTTTCCAACTGGACTGAGGACATTGAATAGAATGTGAACATAAAACAATTAAATATGTTTATATTTGTAGTACTGTAAAACAGAGAAAAAATAAAAATATCCTAAAATAATGAGATTACAATAAGACAGAGGATATCAATCTAGAAAACACTAGAAAACTAAAATTCGAATGACAGAAACAATGTAGAGTTAAATTGGGCAAAAGGGAAATAAAACTACAATAAAAGTGGTTTACAAGATGCTATTTATCTGGCCTGAAATGTTCAGGCATGGAGATCCAAAGCTGAGGGTTCCCGAATTTATAGACCTGGTCAGCCAAAGTTGGAAAGACCAGAAACCCCCTTATGAGAGGCTCTCAGGCTGAGCTGGGGCTCATTGAGGACTGTATCTAAAATTTTAATGGTGACAGGAAATTGACATGCGGTTGAGGCTTGAATAAAGAGCAACAGCCCAAACAAAGGAGACAAAAGCATGTACAACTATCCTCGAGATGCATGGTTGTTAAATTTTATTTAAGCCAATCCACTATCCCTTGGACTTGTAACATTCCCTTGACCCCTGCTCTGTGTCCTAAACTCAGTTCATTGGTGTGTCCACTCTGAAGTGTGAGTGGTCAAACAGGTTGTAGCAGCTGTCTTGGATACACCAGTTGAGCTAACACTGGGAGGGGGGCAAAGGGGGGGGGATCTTCAGTGGTGGGATCCCAGTCTGTGCATCCCCTGCTGGGCTTATTTTCAGCTGGGATTGGACCTCACCAGCAGGAGGTCATACTGGTGTATGGACACCTGAGAGCAGGCTGTTTTAATAGCTCTGTTTACAGCCGCTCAGCCATCAGTATGCAGGGACATCGGGTTCCCATAGGTGGCGGCCAAAATAAACACCTGTCCCTGAGTCCAACTAGAGTGTAATTTTGCTGAATTCCCCAGATCCTCACACTCGTTTTCAAACCAGCCGTCGTCAGCATTATTCGCTTCTGTTTTGAGTTTGACATATCAGATACACATAAATAAAGCCAGTGCTCATCACACAGAACTTTACAGATTCCTTCATCTATCTTCATGACAAGTAGCACTCATCCATGATAACAGATCAGCAAAACTATCTCTTGGAAACATCTGGGCATGAGTCATGACTGACCCTGTTTGTGAGTTGGTGTGTGTTTGTGCGCCCGTGTTCGCGAGTCAGTCGATGTATGTCTATGTGTGAGAATGTCTATGTGTCCATGTGTTTGTTTATGTGTTTTCATGCTCATACCCACAGCACATGTTCTATGTTCAGTGTACAGTGGCACCCCTATGGAAAATACACACAGTGCTAATGGGGGCAGACCAAAGTACAATCTGATCCCAAGAAGAAAAAAAAAAAAAAGTCCCTGTGAGAAACAAGCTGATTGCGGGTCTCCATCTGTGAGTTTGTTTGTGCATTTGTGCATTTTTAAAAGAAGTTCCTTAAAAGAAGGGGACAGAGAGAGCCTGACATTTTACAGCATGTGTTTAGATTATAAAGAGGGGTAAAAAGAAATGGTGTGAGAAAAGCTCATTTCTCTTAGTGCATGTGAATATCTGACAGCTTTCTCTGGTGTCAGACTCATTACTTTTTAATTTACGTGCAGGTTCAATGCATTTTGGCAGCATGATATATCATTTAAGACATGTAGAGTAAAGTTAAGTGGTTAATACATTGTGGAAGAGGATTGCTTATCAGTCAAACCATAAGCTGCTGTCATGAGTGAGAGAGAGAGATCCAAGTCTGAGCTTTGTCTGACATCCAGTGGTCAATTGTTGACACTGCAGTTTCAGTTTGACTCCCCTGCTGCTGCACCTGCAAAACATATAGTTCAAATACACATGAATAAAAGGGAGTTGTGAGTCATATTATTCAAAATAGGTTTATTACTCTTATAATTAACATTTCCCTTACTTATCCACTGCATTTATGTTCCCCATATAGCTTTTAATCTGTCTTAAAAAGCTCATTATTGACTTTTACATCCACCGCTGAGGTTACATATATTTAAATATATGTACCGTATATCACCCAAATTGATAGTTGAATGTATAAAGGTAATTTATTGTGAATTATTTTAAATAGACTTTTCTTTTTTTTCTTTTTTTTATCTCAAAAGAAGTCAAGCCTTTATTGCGAATAGATGGATTTATTTCATCCCACTGGCAGAGCTATTCACATGAAGAAAAATAAGCAGATTGTATCTGATAAGACAGAAATATTTGGGGTTTGTTTTGCAGCACACATGTTGCCAAAAGTACCATGAATGTGAGTGAGGTTGGAAAGCCTGAGTTATGTTGCAGGAAATGTTTCCTCTGATTGCTCTTGAGCTTGTGTTATTTTGTCCAGATGAGTGGTTTAACCCTAACTACATCGTATTAGACCTCCTTTGGACGGCGTAAGGTCAAATGTAAAAGGTCACTGGGGAAACAGATGGCAGTCCAGCCTAACCACAACCCTCCTATCTATAAGCTAGGTGCAGATGTGTAGGAGGGAGGGTGTACATTTGTTTGTGTGTGTCCATGTACTGTGCATGTTATCAGAACACAGCAGCAAAACAGTTATCAGTGGACAGCATTTGGTTTTGAACTCTTTCACTCTGATATTGCCTAATAGTTCAACAGAGATAATTTACTGAAGAAATAAACTAATCCTGTTTGCTTGCTGTTTGACATTTCACCAGCTTTACTTTAGCACATGGTTTCATGTTGAAAAGCCTGTTCAACCTTTAAATCTCACTTTTCTTCAAAAAAATTTGAGAAAACATCAATATTGTGAGATGATTACGCACTTATAAATGCCATTACACATCCTTTCAGACTTATCTTGAAACAAATGTGAAACATGGATCACTGCACACTATTAATAAGAAGTCCTCCCTTAAATATCAAGAACACTCGGGGAATATATTGATTTCCATTATGAGTGAGATAAATTACCCCAAGAAATAAGTCTGTACAAGTCTCTTGTCAGTTAAATAGATATCTTTGCAGTGCCTGCCAAGGCCACATCTGTAGGCAGTTTCCCCTGTCCTATTTTACTCTTTCATGTCATTTTCTTCTGTTTGCCATCGTCCTCTCTGTGCAGACATAATTCCCTACTCTTATTGTATTTTTCAGGGAGGAAAACCAGTGGCAGGGAGCTTACAAACTGACAATCTGATTTGATTGAAAACATGGTAAATCCCACGCTGGCCTGGGCATTCAATCTCACATCATCACTGACACACTGACGTCCCATAAACCCACTTCTTAATCCCAAAGCCTTTTTATTTTGTGGTCAGTGTGCCACCCATTGCAATAAATCCCCCCACTGCCTAAGTCTCACCCTGCCCCCATACCTCCTGTGTGTGGGTGTGTGTGTGTGTGTGTGTGTGTGTGTGTGTGTATGTGTGCATGCCTGTGCCTGTGTGATGAGTCTGAGTTCAGGCACAGCTGGCAATATCATCCTGTAACCTGTTCTGCTCTGGGAATACACTGGCATGGGCTGAGTACCTGGACGAGGTCAAATCAGAGCTGTGCAGCCTGCTGGTCTGCTGTTATATTCATTCGCTGTGGTTCTGCTGCGGATACAGGATATTAAGGATTTTCATCCTATTTTTGGGATAAGTCAATATCAACGTTCCTGGAGAGAAAGACTCCTTTACCATCTCCTCACTAACGCAGTGCACACTTGGCCAGTTGGCAAGCCTGAGAACTCTGCCAAAGGAGGATGTGAAATGCCAAGGCAGAGGAGAGGAGGAATAAATCTTTTGTGCATTGGTGATATGATCTACAGCCTGGATGAGAATTTGATGTTTTTAACGGTCCCTCAAGACTTGTTTGGAGATTGAAGGCAAAATTTATTTTTCTTGAAAAATCCAACCAATCTGCAGCGAACAGAAAAAGTTTCTTTCCTCCCTCCCCTCCAGTCTCCTCTGCATCTTAAAAAATCCTGATTCCTGTGGAAAGGACAGAAGAGAATCCCGCTCTCACCTGGCCTCTGCTAGTGATGCACATTTACAGATACGTGGAGCACAATGAGCAAGCTATTGCATTACACGACGGCCATGTAAATAAAACAATTTAAAGGATATAAAAGAAGAAGCGCGCGCACTCGGCGAAGCGCAGCATCAGCGCCAGCAACCAATGCGCGTCCCCGCCCCGGTGGAGGCTGTCCGAGATCCCGGGAAGAGGAGTTGGAGCCGTGCGAGTTAAAGTTGGGCTAAAGGGGGGTGAGAGGATGCTGCAGAACAATCTACGATCTAATTAACATAGCCTATGCGGAGAAACGTGTCCTAAGTGAAGGATGACTTGCAAAATACTGAGCATATGCCTCTTATTTTTGGGTTTTCAACATTGCTCATCACGTAAGTCTTGTGAAACAGTAATTGTTCATCTGTTATCATTGCTAGAATATTATTAAAATATTTCAAGGTGTATATTCATGCTATTATCGGCATATTGTTAAGCGTCTGATATGCTTAAGAAAAAAGTTGCAGGATAACATTCGGTAATAAGTGGAAAATACCACTGGAGGGCAAAATGCAACCTAAGGTGTTGTTGAAGGGCAACACGCGTTGCGATAAAAACAGGCAACCTTAAAACACAAATCATTCAATTTCATTGCTTGTCTTAATTCTATTGCAATGTCAGTAATGCATTGTTTTTGTGGGATCACACACAAAAAAAGTGCAAAAGCAAACAGCGTCGGTCCCGCAGAGGATGCGCACGGACCGGACTGTCTGCATTGCAGTGCTTTCTCTCAGCCAGCACGCAAGTTTCTGCAACGTGCGGGTTAAACTCTCGACTTCTTTGCACAGCACGATGCTCGACTCTGTTTTGATGCATCCAGTAGGATAATTAAAAAAAAAAAATCTCAGTAACACTGTATATGTCGTTGTTGAAAAATCCGTTGAACACATTTTCAAATTGGCGGTCGAGAGAGCAGGACTTCGCGTCCTAATCGGGACCAGCCCACTGCAGTACTTTTTGGGGAAGCTTGTGTTCCCATTACCTGTGCATAAAGCGCTGCACACGACGAACAGGGATTCACCTGGCAGGGAAATCATTACTGCAAGATCAATGAAGCATTCATATGGTGGATTTAGTTTGACAGAGGTGGGGCTGTGTTTGGGGGCTAAAAATTTGGTTAGGGAAAGGTGCTATCTACCTTTATCTATCTCAGAGCTTGTATTCATATAATACGCTTTATGTGTGATGTCAGTGTCAGAATGACCACAGAGGAGCTTGACCGTTAATTAGCCCCCTAAAGTGAATTGCATGACTCATTAGTTTTGACATCAATGGGAGATCGGGGGGGGGAGGGATGGGCTGTCATGTCATGTGACTTTTGGATGATGCAAATTACAAGGAATGTAAGTTTTTGTATTGTCCAATATACCTTCATTTTGGTGAGTGTAAGAGCTCAGCCAGGGTATTTGCACTGTACTGTAAGAGAACTCACTTTACATTTATGTTATGCATCTTTCTGAGCTCTCTGTTAAGTTATAATATCGTGTTATTTCCATAATGATTTTTCAAAGATAAATTATTTTTCTGATGAAAACATTTTTTGTGTGTGACGTCATGTTACTGCTGATTATGAGAAGCTCTGTCACATGGCTTGTTTGCAGTGCTTGGTGCTATCTTGTTGTAGGGGTAACAGGATTAAGAAATGAAGAAATAGGAAGGATGTCAGTTGAGTGGATGACCAAACACTAACCAGTAAGTTGAGGCCTGTGGGTTTGGCTTGTCGTAGTTCCTGCTGATGCTTTACTGCAGGCCAGGCCAACAGCACATCTGCTATACGGATGTGCACAATGGAGCTGTTCCAGATTAAAATGGAGCCTCAGATCCCAGAACACAGCGATCCAGCATGGGGTGGGGCTGAGACTCAGCAACGAGTGTGTATGTGTGCGTTTGAGGAGTTTTAGGGTTTTTTTTTGTTCTGTTCATTATGTTATGATTAGCAGGAGACTGGCTTGTCCATGTAAGGGGAATTGAGAAGGAGAGGCAAGCTGCTCTGTGTGGAAATTTAGCTGTTCTTTTCTTTTAGAGTGAATGAAGCTGCTGTTTGAGATTTGAATTTTGAAGTTTGAATGTGATTCTGATGTGCTGCATAGTTTGTGCTCTTATCCCGGGCAGTATTCAGACACCACCCACTGTGATGCCTGCTGGGTATGAATAATTTAGTAAAAAGAACATGCTATAGTTTTACTAAACCTTGTGCTGCTCTGTGTTAGTATTTTTTTTGTTGTTATAATGTTGGTGGACATCTGCATTCAGTTGAGATCTGCCCATGTTCAGGGTTGCTGTCTGAGTCCCCCAGCAGCCACGCATCACAGGCCAGTGACAGGCAGAGGAAGTGCCTCTCTGCATACTGTATGTAACCGTAATGATGTGTCAGCCCAGACAGACCAGCTTACACTTACAGCAGACTGATGATTCAGCAGGAGTGGTGCTAGAGCTCTACATAGCCACACTGTTCCCCACAGACCCTTAATGATAAATGGAGAAAGAGTATTCTGGCCCATGCGGTGCAGAAAGACTTGTGGTCCATGTGGTGCAGAGAAGGGGAGGGGGAGACGCAGAATCAAAAGGAGAGGGGTGAAAACCTGGTGAGTGGATGCTCTGCACAGGCCTCAGGTACACTTTAGCCACTGCAACATGACAACGCCCTCTTGGTTAGGAGCAGAGAGGGAGAGGCAGAGCAAGAGAGAGAGAGAGAGAGAGAGTAGTAAAAAATAGATAAATGATGGGTGAGTAGATGAGGTAATGGGGTGCTGTAAGAGCAAGATAGAGTGCAGGCTTTCCGGATTTGGGATGGAGTTAAAGAGAGAGGAGTCAGAGTGAGGGAGAGGAAGCAAGATGCTGAATAGGTGGGGGCGTAGAGTGCGTGACAGTCTTGCCATAAGGAGGAGCTGAGGAGCTGCGTGGCCTGGGTTAACCTGCTGTAGCCCAGGATGTAGCTGCTCTTCACATTTCAAGTCAAATTCCTCTCCTTCCTCCTAACCACTACTTGAGGAATTAAGACAAATCAATACACTTTAAGCCATTAGAAACAAATGAGTCTCGTAACTGCAGCACAAAACTTCGGAATATTTATGTTTGAATGTGAAGTGGCTCGACAGTACAGTGATAGAATGATGCAGCAGAGATCTTTTATCGATCATCTGCAACATAGCAGGGATCCCTGTATGACAGAGATGGTGAGAAAGCCTCTTAGCGGTGAAAAGGAGGCAGACAGAGCAGAAAGTCAAGGTCATATTTCCCTTGCTCAGCAAGTCTCTTCCACCTGAATGTGCAGAGTGTCCTTGCATGAAAGGTGACAGAAACTCATGTGACCAACTCATTCTTTCCAGATGAGGGAGAAAATGGTTTATTCATGCCGTATGTTGGCTCATGTATGCTTTACGTGTCATTTTGTGTAGTCTAAGGCATTGGATGAAAAGCTCTACTTCCTCATTCATATTTCTTCCACTTCAAGGATCTGCTCTTAACACACTACTACACTCTACTGTTCTCCTCTACATAGTTACTGTATTGCCAAACTGAGGCCATGCGGCACCCTTCTTCATCTTTCTCCATCTGTCGCCTGCATACTAATTCTGCTAACGTCTCCTGTTTCCATTCACTGTTTACTACCTTTCCTTCTGTGCTCCATGACCCCTGTGATTGTAAGAACAGGGACGACAATGCCAGAACTCCTGCTTACCTGTAAACCACTCAATTACTCAGCTACTTTAATTTATATAACTTCTACATATATTTCTATATATTAGTTGGTCCTGTACAGTCAGTTTTTTTGCATATGCGTACATTCATATGCAAGTAAAACCCAGCCCATCTATATATTTTTTAACCTCTATCCATATTAAATCTCTGAGGATTATTAAAGAGCATAGTTTGGCACTTAAAATGAGACAGTGTTTTTCTTGCAGCTTGAGGTCAGGGCAACGCACATTTATCCTCAGCAGTGACACGAGCAAGATTAGGTAGAATTATGGTCAGTTTTAATAGCCGTAGGCCGGAGAGGGAGCCGGAGCAGATGGGTGACGGTCCTATCAGTCTTATAACCACATGCAGAATAGCAACTCACCATTGCATAGCTACAGTCTCTCAGTTTGACTTCAGCGTTCTGAAATGAAACAGCATGTACTTTTTCAAGAAATGACACAGGAATATACAAAGACGCAGACATCTATAGGGACATGCACACATCTAAAAAGACTTTGATGTGATGCTGCAACGCTTTCATTCTGTCTCTGCAATACCAAACAACAAGACCTGAGCCATTTTTGTATTCTTTTGGAATAAAAAGTGGGTGTTGGCCTGCATGAAATTTAAATGTAGTCAGCTGTAGTCTCATATATTACAGTTAGTCTCAAAAATAAAGATGCACAGATGATACACTCTCTGAGTAGATGTCAGGATACTTAGTTAGATTTATATGTCTTGGTCCACCCCCCTATAAAGTGGCTATTTAGGACTGGGCACTACTGTGGAATATGAATTCTTGACTTTGCTTTCTGTATCCTGCAACTGACAGAAAGACCGAATTTCTTTGTGCTGCGCTGTGATTTTAATTTGATTGATCCAGCCAATGTATTTTGTGTCTTATGGAGCATGTTCTAGCATCAAATTAAAAGGCAAAAGGTCTTTTCTTATCAGGCTGTGCAACTGTGCCACTCTTTGTTGTTCAGAAATGAATTGTTTTGAAAGAGATGTGGGAATGCTTAGATAACTTTTAATAAATTCTTATCTTGCTGTCTTTATTATCACCCCAGGAGAATGTGTTGATCCGCTGGTCTCTGGGCTCTATGCCTCCTCCTTCCTGGCCTCCTCCCGATATAACTTTCTGTACTCTGCCAACTTTGCCAAATTGTATGGTAAGTTTATAAATGTAGTGTAGATTTTACCCATTATTTTCACACCATTCACCTTATAGACTGTTCTCATATCAGTAACTTTAACTTATCACAGCGGGAAAAGCATAGGGGAAACTAATAAAATTAAAGATAGCTCTGTTCTATTTAGGTGTACCAGTATGCCATGCCAGTGAGCGAGCATATACAATACAAGTGCCTTGGCATTGGCACATCTAAATGGAATGGACCCATTGTTAATGTTACCTCCTTTAGAAGTCAAAATAGCAGCCGTGAGAAAAGCAATATTAAACTTGTCTATACAGTCTGTCACACTCAGAGTGGGGGACTCTACTTTAAACACTATATACTGTATATAAATTCTACTTTCACATTACGAGGGAAAAGAGGATTTAAGATTACATAATCTCGCAATTAAACAAGCAATTATACTGACTGTGTGAATTTAGTTGGGAAGTCTGTTAACTGTTAGATATAAGCCGACATTAATTAGCTTCATTTGGCAAAGTATGTTAGCTTTACACTGGAGAATCTGCAAAACGCTAAATGCTGGTCCAATCCTGGACATAACAGTAGGATATCAGAACTGCTTAGTAGAGTTGTACTGAAGTTCAAAATGGTTGCCATAAGATTTAAGGCCAGTTGAGATCACAACTGCATTCTTCATTCAAACTGTATGTGTCATCCCACGCTCAAACAATCTTCTTTCTTCCTTTCAGGCAGCAGTGGCTGGTCCCCATCCCCTAGGGACAGACAGCCATGGCTACAGGTAGACCTGGGCAGGAAGTACAGACTGGTGGCCATTGCCACTCAGGGAACCTTCAACTCATATGACTGGGTCACCAAATACACCCTCCTCTATGGAGACAGACCAGACTCCTGGACGCCGTACATCATGAGAGGAGGCAACTCTGTAGGTGCTACTGAGGCAGAACGGTTGAAGGGGTGGGAAGAGGTCCATAACAGGGATGAGGCAGGGATTAACTAGTCAAACGTAATCCTTACAGCTGATTCTGCTGTCAGTGGGTGTTCTATTATATTCATCGTCACTGGCACTGAAACAAAGACAGCATAGCATATTATATCTCTCAACACTGACAAAGTTAATCTCATCATCAGTTCATCTCCAGTCTCTTAATAAGGCTTTAACACCATTGCAGTGACTCAATAATTCTCCCCCCTCTGTCTCTGTCTCATCTGTTTGCAGACGCTGCCTGCAAACTGGAATGATTATCAGGTGAAGAGGAATGTCTTCCATTACGCCTTTACTGCTAAACACATTCGTCTGCTGCCTCTGGCGTGGAACACAGAGAATGGAGGGAAGATCGGTGTGAGGCTGGAGCTGTTTGGTTGCCCTTATGGTAAAAATTACTGATGGATGATATGCAGGGATTTACTGCCTCTGATTCACATCCAGGGACATTTCACAATTCCAGTACTTAATCATATTTGATAATGTGCCACTAAATCTAAGTGCAAAATATGCTACAATATGTTCCCAGTTAATAGATAACTAAGCTCAGTATCACCAGAATCATATTTAGGAACATCCTTCACCAACACACCTGAAGAGATCCAGTAAATGTGCCATGTAGCTTTTTCTCAGATCATTCTTAAAAGCTCAATAAGTGCTACATATGACTGTATATAATATGCACCTGATAAAACAACATGACCAATAATTAAATCTAAACACTGTATTTTGGAAATCCTGAATCCATTTTGAAAATTTGTCCCCTTTTTTCAGATTCCTATGTCCTACAGTACAACGGGGATGACTCAGTGGTCTACGTTTACCCAGAAATGAAGTCCCGCACACTGCACGACCACATTGCCATTAACTTCAAGACTCTGGAGCAGGATGGTCTGCTGTTACACAGTGAAGGGGTTCAGGGAGACCTCTTCACTCTGGAGCTGAAGAAAGGCCGTCTTTACTTGCACATCAGCCTTGGTATGGCCTGAGCCATTTGTTGGATAAATTAAATTTATGGAAGGGATCTGGTTGTGGAGGTTTGAATAAAGAAAATATTGTCCTATCTGACAGCCATCTCAAAAAGAAGCAGGCTTTTCTCAATCCGTAAATAAACATGTTAAGCCGGACTGTCTGGCAGGAGATCTTAGTAATGGCGGTTAGATTACTGCCTGGAGCCCTGCCTGCATTCCCTTAATGCGAAAAATTCAGCATCTTATCGAATTTCTTCATGGCTTATAGCTGATTAGAGCATTCTATATTTATTTTTACTTCTTCCTGTACATGTTCTCTGTTTTTCAGGAAGCAGCGTCATACACAAAGTTGATGGTCGAACTACATTAACTGCTGGCAGCCTTCTTGATAACCTACACTGGCATTATGTCACCATCAAGCGCTATGGTCGACAGGTGAACTTCACAGTGGACAGTCAGACAGTAACAGCCATCTGCAATGGAGAGTTTACCCACCTGGATCTGGATAATCAGGTACCTCAGCAGATTAATAATCCTCCTTTCATTACTTAAAATAATACTAGTAAATATGGATTAATGAGGGTGTCTTTTAGTTGTATGTAGGTGGAGTAATAGAGGAAAACTTCCCTCACCTCCCCACCACGCCAAATTTCCGGGGCTGCCTGGAGAATGTCTTCATCAACGGCGTCAACATCATTGACAAGACTCAGAGACAAGAACCTGACATCCGCATACCGCGAAAAGTAAGGCTTTGTACAAAAATGATTATTATTAATAATGATTGATGATGATAATTAAATCTAATTACTTTATCTGTTTTATACATACAATACAATCACCACTGATGAAAATGAAACTGATGAGGTATTTTTTTGATTTTTCGTTTTTCTCTTCAGAAAAAGATGCATTTTGCCTGCCGTGACATTCTTCTCAAACCAATGACCTTTGCTGGGCCCAACAACTACCTCCAGGTGCCGGGCTTCTTCAGGAAGCCTCGAATGTTTGTCAAGTTTAAGTTCCGCTCCTGGGACTACACGGGGCTCCTAATGTTCACTCGCTTTGCCGATGACCTGGGTGCACTTGAGCTGGGCCTGAGTGAGGGACAGATTAACGTCACTATATTTCAGCCTGGCAAGAAGAAACTCCAGTTCGCTGCAGGTGGGCTTCTGCAGTCTATGTTTTGTCAGATATGACAGAAAAGATTGAATTTAAAGATTTTGGAACACACAATGCCTCATGCTTTATAACATGGGATGAATGTGATGTATTGTGCATGGGATCTTTCTACTGATAGTAGAGTCACTGCTTGACAGGCTTGTCTCCACTTTTTAGGATACAGGCTTAATGATGGCTACTGGCATACGGTGGATTTGGCAGCCAGAGATAATCTGCTGACTCTCACAATCGACGAGGAGGAGGGCTCCCCGCTTAAGATCACCAACCCTTTCACAATTCGAACAGGGGATCGCTACTTTTTTGGGGGTGAGCTGATGACTTAAATGGTTGACAACTCCCAAAACTTAAAAAATCTCTACTGTTCAATTCATACATTTGCCTTCCTGCACACAGGTTGTCCGAAAACCAATAACACTATAAGGAAGTGTGAGACCAAGCTGAATCGCTTCCATGGTTGCATGCAGCATATCTTCATCGACAATGAACAGCTTGATATCGACATTATTCTGCAACGACAGTGGGGACGCTATGCTGAGCTGTTGTTAGGCACCTGTGGCATCACTGACAGGTAGGAAAAGTCATTTACAGTATGTACAACAGAGCATATATGACTGATTCAGTTTCATTGACAGCAAAAAATGGTTATAATGTAACAGACAAATAGAAAACTGCAAAACTATCCATCCTCTCAAGTCATTTGAGTTTAGCCAAGCCATTAAAGTTACTAATTATTGTATGTATCCCCATCATAGTCCTATAATAACACATAGAATCGTATAATGATTGGTACATTTAATCATATTTGCTCTTTTATGGTGTCGTCAAAATAATGCGTTCTCATTGTGGATGTTTGTGGAGCATTTGGCTTGAATTGTAAGAGTCTTTTGAGTGGGACATGAATAGTTTAGAGTTGAAAGTTTCATCACATAGACCTTACATAACGGCTCTCAACAAGACAAATATCACAGAGAAAAGAGAGGATGTGGAAGTGAAAGAAAGAAAATAGCACACTTATGTAAGCCTCTCACTTTTTTAAACATCAAAATACTCAGTCTAAGCACCTGTTCTGTTTACAGATGCTCTCCAAATCCATGTGAACATGAAGGCAGATGCATCCAGTCCTGGGATGACTTTATCTGTCTGTGTGAGAACACAGGCTACAAAGGAGAAGTGTGTCACATGTGTAAGTGCTGGCTGGTAATTTTATCACTTTAGCAAGTGTTTCTTTAGAGTTAATTAGACCTGACTAAGCTATATTTCTTCTCCAAATAATAAGAAATTGATCGTCTTTTTCCTCAAACAGCGGTTTATAAAGAGTCATGTGAAGCCTACAGACTCAGCGGCAAGTATTGGTCCGGGAACTACACCATCGATCCTGATCTCAGTGGACCGCTGAAACCATTCGAGGTGTACTGCAAAATGAAGTGTAAGTAATCACTGTCAGTAATAAAATACGGCTTCATCAGCAATTTGTTCAGAATTTGCTGTATCCTCTGTGGGTTGTTATATAATGAAAAGTTGGACAGCAAAATGTCAGGTTATTATTCCTTATTTCTGTAATGAGTTGGGTGCAGAAATTTCATGGGAAATTAAAAGGGTTCATAAAACAAGATAGATCGAGCTGTATCTGTGTGTGTGTGTTTTATGTATGAGCACAGATGGGAAAAGTATGCATCCTCAGAACTGTGTCTAAGCTTTAATATCTTTTCATTCTTTCATTTTTCTTGCATCATTATTGACCTTGTCTTCCTCTTTGAACATTTACCGATGGTGACCTACATCTGTCATACCTCTTTACAGCGTACAAAGCTTGGACAGTGATTATGCATGACCGTGTGGAGGGTACCAAGGTGACTGGGAGTTCAATAAACCAGCCGTACATAGGAAATGTCAACTACTGGAATGCCTCCTGGGATGAAGTCACTGCCCTAGCAAACACCTCCATGTACTGTGAGCAGTGGATCGACTACTCTTGCTATAAGTCCCGTCTCCTCAACACCCCCAGTGAGTGGGATTAGTCCATTTATTAATTTAGTACTGTACTAATGGAACCGATGGAAAAACAAGCAAGACATGAAACTTGAATGACACATTAACACACCTCTACATATGTTTAGATGGAAGACCTTTTGGTTACTGGATTGGTCGTAACAATCAGAGTCACTATTACTGGGGTGGAACCTTTAGAGAGGTCCAAAAGTGTGGCTGCGCAGTCAACCAAACCTGCACTGATCCGAGATTTCAATGCAACTGCGATGCCGACTATAGACAATGGTGAGAGAACACACATGGAGCAGGTTTGTCTTGTGTCTGTGATGCTGACAGGTTTTAACATCCCCAATGTGGCTTTTCAGGTACTCAGATAAGGGCTACTTGGACTTTAGAGACCATCTGCCTGTGAGGAAGGTGGTGGTTGGGGACACCAACAGAACCGGCTCAGAAGCACACTTCACAGTTGGACCCCTGCGCTGTCATGGCGACAGTGAGCAAAAATATTATGTGTTGTGCTAACACAAAAATGCTTTGATGTGCTTGGAGGTTTTTTTGAATAAATATTTCAATGTTTCCCACAGGAAACATCTGGAACACCATATCCTTCACCAAACCCACTTACATAACCTTCCCAACCTTCAAGCCTGGCTCCAGTGCTGACATCTCCTTCCACTTCAAAACCTATCGTCCCTACTGCGTCTTCTTGGAGAGCTCTGATGACCACCTTCGAAACTTTATACGGATAGAGCTCAATAGTGAGTTGACTCACCTGTTAGCAGGGAGCTATTCTCCTAATATAGCTGAAACATCAGACTGGATATTTAAGATCTTAGTCTTTTGTAACTCTTTTTCCTTTCTGTTTCTTCTTTTCTCTCCCAGGCACCCATAACCTTATGTTTATATTTATGGTTGGCGATGGCATCATTAATGTGACCCTAAACTCCCCCGTGCCACTCAATGACAATGAGTGGCACTTTGTCCAGGCTGAGATTAATGTGAAGCTGGCCCGTATTAAGGTTGATTATCAGCCTTGGGCTGTCAAACGTTTCCCAGGTCAGACCTTTGTCACCATGAAGTTTACAAATCCTCTGCTTGTAGGTAGGTTACCTAAGGTGAACTCTGAAATTTGGAGTTTAAAACTGGCATGACATACACTAAACCTTGAATAAAGATGAATACCCACTAATTAAAGTGTTTTTATATTAGGCGCAGCCAACAAGACCCACAGACCTTTCTTAGGGTGTCTTCGAGGGTTACGAATGAATGGTGTTCCTCTGGATCTAGAGGGAAAAGTAAATGAAGAACAAGGTATAAGGAGGAACTGTACTGGACAATGTCTCAATGCTACCATACCATGTCGAAACAGTGGCCAGTGTATTGAGGGCTATGCTTCCTACACTTGTGACTGTAACAACACAGCCTTTGATGGTTTCTACTGCCATAAAGGTGAGTACAGAAATGCTTCTCTTGACAAATTGTTTCCCTAACATAACCTGAACTTAGTGACTGATGTTATGAAGGCCATACTGATGAAAGAAATTAAAAGCTGATGTGGTCAATAACAATAATAGAAGCAGATATCTAATTTCACAATGCTCTTGTCCAAGACATTGGAGCCTACTTTGAGATTGGCTCGTGGCTGAGGTACAACATACGAAAAAAGCCCATATCAGACGAAGCAGCATGGGCCAACTGGATTGACCCGCATTATGACAACTTCAGCCTTGGCTACAATGACACAGCAGATGACATAGAGTTCAGTTTCAGCACCGTTCACACGCCAGCTGTGTTGCTCTACATCAGCTCCTTCGTCCAAGACTACATCGCTATCATCCTCAAGACTGATGGTAGGAGAAGTTCAGAAACAATTTGTCTGAAAATGTGAAATGTGATTTTCAGCGCAGCAGATTAATTTCATCTATTAAAAAACTCACAGTTTCAAATAAACTAGACCAGTAGTTGATGCAGTGCAGTTATTCATCAAAACAGTATATGCTATACACGTCTTTTGTTGTTTCTCTCCCCACAGGTAGCGTAGATCTGAGGTATAAGCTGGGACTCATAACACACAAGTACCAGCTGACTCACCGAAACCTGGCAGATGGATACCCCCACTATGTCAACATAACCAGACACAACAGAACCATCAAAACACAGGTACATGATCCCACTGCTGTCACTGTGTGAAGTGTGATCTGTGGTTTATGTTACTTTGAGTGAAATAATGTGTCATGTCTAGAAAAATAATCTCTTCGTCAACTGAAGAACTTTTCCAAAGTAGAGCCTTATTTTCTTTAAACTACAAGGCATCTCAATACATTACATACACAACACTTAGTCCAAATTGTCCAGTTGCTGCAGTTGTGCTTTAGTGATTGCTCACATTAAGAAAACGGACTCATGTTTTTATCTTAATGCAGTTTTTAAAACTTTGATATATTTTAAAGTTCTCCACTGTATGTACAAATGTTTTATAGTATTTATTTATATTATAATTACATCTGTTTATAACATATATGTTTATATGTTATATTTGTATTAAGGTCATTTACATAATTTTTTTTCATGCATCAATTCCCCTCCTTTAAAGATGAGGTGTATAACTTATTTTGTTACCCACAGGTGGATTACATGGAGCCCATAGTGGAAAAGATAACCTTAGTGGAGGATGCCAGGTTTGACTCTCCAAAGTCCATGTTCATGGGCAGAGTGATGGGTAAAAGTCTTATTTACCATTTGTTGATAAAAACATGTAATGCATTCATCATGCATTATTTATTAGTAGGAAGTAGGAACTCTCTTGATGTTTTCATGCTTGTGTGTGCTCATCCAGAGGTCGGTGACATTGACTATGAGATCCAGAGGCATAACGCTCCAGGCTTCATAGGCTGCATATCCGGAGTAAGATACAACGTCTACGCCCCTCTTAAGGCCTTCTTCCGTCCAAATGAAACTGACCCTCCGGTGACGACACAAGGCTACGTCTCTGAATCCAACTGTGGCGCCTTCCCTCCTGTCCTGGGTTATGTACCATGGGAGGCAGATCCTTGGTTTACCGGCATAGGTGAGTTAAAATGTCCCATAATGCATCAATTCATGCAGAGAATATTATTTGTGTTCATCCTCTTACTTGTGTAACTCTCCCTTTTCAGAGTATTTATATATCCATGATGACCTAGGGCTGTTTTGGATAACAGGTAAGAATATTATTTTTTCTGTACTTTAATACTCTTTGATCAGATGTTGCCCTGAATACACAAATAGTGCATATCTGTCTTTGCTGAATTGCTACAAAAATAAGACAGTGAAGTAATATTTAGCAGATTATTCAGTTCATTTTAAAGCACTGCTTCTCTCCCTTGTGTCTATTTTACTCACTATTTCCATCCTGTCCCAGATCACTCAAATCAGCCATTTGAAATTCTCTGTCCTTTTTTCTTTAAATCCTCTAATCCTAAATTAGAGCAGGGTTGTCAGATTCCAATGTAGGCTTTTGAGTGTTTAGTCAAATGTCTGACTGCAAGCTCCAACTTATTACATCTGGGACAAAACCAAAGAACATACTAATTGAAAAGTAAACAGCCAGACTTTTATGATGCATTGTTTTTCATACTGAAGATTATCACTGATTCCATTCAGTTGGTGTCAAATGATTGATTGTATTTATTTATTGGGACAGTGTACAGTTTTTAACATAAAACATGCACTGCACCAGAGTTAGCTCAAAGCTAATTTACATCCGCAATCCCCCACAATCAAAACATACAACAGCACAATAACAAACAGTACAAAGCAAAAAACACATAAAACACACCATACAAAATACAAAGCTACACACAACAGCACATCACATACACCCACAATGTCAATTAGAAATTACTAATGTAAACTTGTCAAATTAGTTTAGTATATGAGTAAAATGATAATAAGAAAAATATACCCATATGCCTTTACCAGAAGTACTGTATATTGAGCTAATATTAGAAAATTGCAGTCACTTTTTACAATGAGTACAATAACAATAACAGTACTTTAAGCTGCTATTCTATCACTATAATTAAATCCCAAAGTCATATTGCAGTGACAAAAGCACAATCATGTAAAAGCAACAGATTATGATGATAAAGATAATTTAAGTACATGTACTTAAAACTGAGTAAAAATGTATTTTATTTGACAGTCTACAATAAAATTAAAAACATGTTATCGAGATGATTAAATTTCTTTGCTGCCAGCCAAACAGCTTTGTTTGTAACTTTATTATCATAGAGATTACATTCATTCTGAGAGTCAAATCAATTTGATATAATACAATTAAGTCATCATAACAAAAATGCATGACGATAATGAGTCGTCATATCCGTCAACACAGAAATGAGTATGGTAAAAGAAGTTTTCACAAACAAGCATGAAACTGAAGCTGAAATTTGTTTTTCTATGCATATTTATGGATTTCTGGAAACCATTAATATTTAATATATTTCTTCATCTGTTTAATCCTCATGTCAAAATTGCACTTTATTACAAAGAGGACATGTCGTCGTGAGACCAGATGAACAGTCTGCACACAGTATTACAGATGAAGGGAAAAATTAGAGCAGGTCCCCTCGATGAGTAGGAGAGGCTAGAGTCTAAGGATTAAACTGCAGCACAGAGACTCACTGCTCCAGCCCTGTCTGAGACCTTTACCGGATCAGCTATATTTAGTCTGCATGGGCCCAGCTTACTGTTCATCATTGATAGATGCTTCAGCTTAATAGATCATTTAGATTCAGAGGTATTATGCTAATGCAGGACATCAGCGTGTCATTAAAGATTAGTGCGCCATTCATTCATCCCGACAATGGGCCCTCATAGTTATCAGACATTACCCCAGTCCGATATACTGCTCAGAATAAGACTGAGAAATTATATCTATATTATTATTATCTTGTTTTATATGTACTTGACGATTGGTGAACACATTCGGGTGAACATACTATACTCGCATGCATTGACAAAGGCTGCACATTTCGCCAGTCTGTTACACAGTGAACACACTGATTGACAAACAAATACACATTAACCTGGTCTGTATGTGTTTGGATTTTGGGAGGAAATCGAAGAGAACACAGCAGAACATTAGAACGACACCCAAAAAGGGCCAGGCCTGAGGTCATTGAACTTTTAGCTGTAAAACAACAGCCTGAACCACTGAGCCATCATGCTGCAAACACCAACAATTCGGGTTGTGGTTGCCAGAGGCTCAGAGGCAGCTGGTCTTTGATGATTTTGGATGTAATCACATTAGTGGCATCACTTTGGTTGCCTTTTGCCGTCTGAGAAACATCTCAAAGATTGGTGGGGGGGGTTCTATCCCAGTTGCAGGTGTTTGAAATGTAAACACATAAATAACAGCAACGTAAATGTCATTGTTGTTGCATCTTTAATTAAGTCTGCACACCCTCTCATAATGGGGGCTCTAGCTGTGTTCAAAGTTAACCAATCACATTCAAAATCATGCCTGTAGGTAAATAGTGTACACTTGCCATCAATGATAGTGATTCTGATTAAAACCAGGTTAAAGTCAGCTGTTGCTGCAGGATTTACTTGAATGTTTGGGGGTTGATCTGCGAAGAGTTACCAAAGAAACTACAAGATCTAATTGTTGAAAAGTACCAATCGGTAGAGGGATATAAAACTATAGCAAAGGTATTGGATGTACCACAGAGCACTATCAAAACCATCATCCATGAGCGGGGAAAATGTGGCACCACAGAGACATTGCAAAGATCAGGACGACCCTCTAAAGTTGATGAGAGGATTAGGAGAAAACTTATGAGGCTACCAAGAGGACAACACAATAGCAACATTAACATTCTGGCAGGTGCTGGTCACTCCTTGCATGTGACCACCCTCTCCCATATTCCCCACATGTCTGGGCTATTGGATAAGATGGCAAGACAGAAACCTTTTTTTACAAAAAAGAATATCCAAGCCCATCTGAATTATGCCATAAGATGTATTCAGTCACCCCAAACCATGTGGGAAAATGTGTTATGGTGATGAGACAAAGGTTGAACTTTTTGGTCTGAATTCTAGAGGATAATGTTTGGCACAAAGCCAATACAGCTCATCATCCAAGGTACGCCATACTGATTGTGAAGCATGGTAGGGATACCGTCATGCTTTAGGGCTGCTTCTCTTCAGCTGGGTCAGGGGATTTGTCAAGATAGATGGGATAATGAATAGCTCCAAATATCAAGATGTTTTGGCACAAAACCTGCTGGCCTCTGTCAGAAAGCTGAAGATGAAGAGGAATTTCACATTCCAACATGACAATGACCCAAAGCACACATCCAAGTCGACCAAAGCAAGCCTTCAGAAAAGGAAAAACAATGTCTTGGAATGGCCCAGTTAGAGCCCAGACCTCAATCACATTGAAAACATGTGGAATTAAACAAAGAGAGCTGTACACAGGAGGTCGCCTTGCAATTTGAAGGAACTTGAACTTTTTTGCAAAGAAGAGTGGGATAAAATTCCAAAGTATAGATGTGAAAAGTTGATGGAGACTTATTCACAAAGACTAGCTGCTGCAATAAATGCAAAAGGTGCTTCCGCAAAGCGTTAGTAAAGCGGGGTGTGCAGACTTTTTATTTATTTAAAATGTTCCTAGTAATTAACTATTTGTTTTTTTCTCTGGATTTTGTTTGTTGGAAGATCATATTTAAAGATGGAGCAAGTCTGACATTTACATTGTTATTATTTCTGTCTTAACCTTTCAAAAACCTGCAATTTCATAAGGGTTTGTAGACTTTTTATATCCACATATCCACAGTTTATACCAGACACAATATGCATTCAATTTACAAACCCAACAGGGAACCAGTCTCCTTGATGTCATGAGAACTAAATCTGGTGAGATTGCATTCAGTATTTATTCACCAAATGTATAAAACAGTTTACTTGCTGATCCAAGACTTGCACCCACACTGGCATAAACAACCTTAATGCAGTTTGGCTGTATAATGTAATTATATAACACTCAAACAGTGCCTGCTCCTCATCAGTATTTCTAGGAGCACATCTCTCCTTACAGTAGTGCAGATTAAGTCTGACTGTGCTATTTTTATCCTACAGTCATTGTCATCCTGGCTTTGCTGCTGCTCTTTGGAGGCCTGTACAGCATCTACGTTTATACGTACCAACAGAAAGGCAGCTACCGCACCAATGAACCTAAGAACCTGGAGTCACCGAGCAGCTCCAGGCCACTGACCGAGACCCTGAGGAGAGAAAAGAAGAGGCTCCCAGAAATTGAAGAGGAGTTCAGGAGGGACTAACATCACAGGACCTATGGGACAGTGGGCGGGGTTTGACTGTGGGCCAGGGAGAGAGAAACAGCATTTACAACAACCAGAGATACCTGTATTAAGTTTTCTAATTCTTTCAGGTTTTTTTTTTCTTTTTTTTTTGGCTGGACCGCAACAGCAGGGCCAGCCCTATAAACACGAAAGTCCGTGACCAAGTGACTGACTGACTGACTGACTGACTGACTGACTGACTGACTGAGTGATGAAGTTACACCATTGGTCAGCTGCATGCTGCCGCTTCCTGTATCCATTTCAAATGAAAGTCCCTCTAGTGTTTCATACATGGTCCAGACATATACTAGGTTTTGACCTAGTCTTGTTCATGGCTGGACCAGCCCTATAAATGTGAATGTTTGGCCCTTCGGTCGACCAATCATGTAACTTCATCATTGCCTCGGCAAGTAGGTCTTATCTGCAGACTCGCAGTATCACCCACTTGGTTCAGTTTAGGCATGAGCAGTGAGATGTTTAGGGGTCGGGGGTGGGGTGTGTCGTTATGGTGACAACATGGAGGGTGTGTGTTGTGTAGTAAAGTGGGCGTGTCATGTAGGTCAGCAAGACTGCAGATAGACCCTTCTCCAGGTGTCCCCACATGTCGCCACTTCCTGTATCCGTCGTCTCAAATTAAAAGCTCTCTAGTGTTGCATACATGGTCCAGCCATATACTAGGTTTTGACCTAGTCTTGTTCATGGCTGGACCAGCCCTATAAATGTGAATGTTTGGCCCTTCGGTCGACCAATCATGTAACTTCATCATTGCCTCAGCAAGTAGGTCTTATCTGCAGACTTGCAGTATCACCCACTTGGTTCAGTTTAGGCATGAGCAGTGAGATGTTTAGGGGTCGGGGGTGGGGTGTGTCGTTATGGTGACAACATGGAGGGTGTGTGTTGTGTAGTAAAGTGGGCGTGTCGTGTAGGTCAGCAAGACTGCAGATAGACCCTTCTCCAGGTGTCCCCACATGTCGCCACTTCCTGCATCCGTTGTCTCAAATTAAAAGCTCTCTAGCGTTGCATACGCGGTCTAGCCATATACAAGGGTTCAGTTTACTTTTGTTACATTTTGCTTTGTGTTTCTTTCCCCGGTTGAGTGGGATCTGATGCCTGGTGCTCTACATAGTATGTATTTTTGGTAAGTTCTAGTTTTGCTGGATTCAAAGTTCAAATCAAGCTCCATGTTGCGTGAGTAGCCAACAAGTCTCACACTGTATTGCAGGGTGAAATACTGAAGTGCCTCATCTGAGCAAGCTTGATCTAAAGTAACCATAATAGCTTATTCAGATAGGGTTTAGATTAGACACTGTGGGAACAGAATTTTAAGGGATGTTTAATTACAGTTGGAACATCAGTTTGAAGTATTCAGGCTTTTATTTTTTTTCCTGAGCCACTTTTGGGACTGATTAAAGCTACCAATATCTTACTGTACTGGATGTATTGCCATCCAGAATATACCTTTTGAAGACAATCTCTCATGGAGCCATTTTTAACACCATAGCTCACAATCTGTCTCGAGTTAGAGCACATCTAAGCGCTGGTGAACCAGTGCAGTGAAAATCCAGATCGCAGAAAAAAAAAAAAAGGTATTCATGGATAAAAACAACAAAATGAAGAGAGAATACACCGACAAGCATGGAGCTTTGAGATGTTAAGCTTTGAGATGATACATATAAAGATTGTAAGAGGTATATACGCTTATATTTGTTGTATTGCAGCCTATAACAGTGCATTACCTATACAGAATGGCACATATAAGTGGTTCAGAATTGCAGTAGATAGCAGCTTTGCCAATCACAGTATGCTCAGATTCCTAACACATTCTAAACCACGGGGCTTCAGAAATAAGAGTGTGATGATAATGAAGATACCGTACCTCTAGTTGTGAGAGCTAACAGTTGGTGTTGTAATACAAGAGGATGACTGTTGGTGTACTGCAGAATCAAAATAAAAGTTGAGGTGATGAAGCTTGCCAGGGACAGGGTGACCTAAATACCCAAGTTCTTATTCCATCTGTCTTACTTCTGGTCGCTTATACTGTATTATGGTCAAGCTGCCAATAGCTTGGTGCTAAAGAGTGTTTTTCACTCAGCGGGTATCTTCAGTATGCGGCAGTGTTACAGCAAGATCAGACTTCTCAACCCTTTCATCCCCGAATTATAAGAATCTCTCAAGAAATAGCTGCTCCCTATGGTCATGTGGAGAAGCGTATATATAAACACACATGCACACACACAATTATGTACAGAGGACCACAAGAGTGTAAATGCTAATATTTTACTTCAAACTCACACTGCTTGAATATTTTTGCATTTGCTCTAGGACAGTAGCTGACCACGCTGTCATTATTGCTGCTGCTTGTTTAGCTGCTTTCTGTGGAAAGTTTAAAAATTCTACCTATAGTCCAATGAAAATTTCTTCTCTGGCAAGATGAAATTTCGTTTGATGTGTGGTGTAACCAAAGCTTAGAGCGTTCATCACTCACTGCAGCTCTCCTCAATACTAAAGCACTGTTGTGTATGTGGAAAAAAATAAGCAAAACATTTGCTACATATTTGCTATGCATATGTAGAGCATGAGCGCACTTTGCAGTAAAATGCAATAATATGAGCTTCTTTCAACCACCAGTGATGTTAATGTCTCAGTTTAATTTGCAGGTTCACAATAGCAAGTAGGATGTAATGAGTGTATACATGAATATATATGAATAATGTGTTAAACGACTTTTTTATTCCTATGGTTTATACAAAACTGAGTGCTTTGAATGTAATCCTTTGACTCTGTAATGTATGAGCAGACGCTACAGTGAAGACTTGCTCTTATGTTTTCATTGCAGGCTGCTTAGCACTGAAAGTAAAATTATTCATGGTAGCTTTTTAGAATGCTCAGGATAAAGAAAGTACAGTACTTGATCTCTGTGGCTCTCATACACCTCCAAAACCCAACTTTGTTGGTTTCCTCCGTTGCAGATGGACAGGACTGTGCGAAATTGTACAGTGAAAGCATGTACAGTAGATGTAAAAACTGTACAGATTTGGCCAAAAAGTGGCATTTACAGGCTATATTTTTAAGAATGTGCAGTAATAAGATGAATGAAAATGAAAAAGTGAGCAAGCAAGGGGAAATTGTTGGTTGTTGTGATGAGTACAAAGAATAGTGTGTGTTTTTATTAAATGGACAATCACCACTCAAGGCTCATATTTGACACAAGCCAACAAACTTGGGTCAAATATGCGTTGTTGCCTATTAGGAAAGAGTCGATTTATGTATTATATAAATGTATACACCCTTACTGTATTCAATGGTAAATGTACTATAAATACTCGGCCTAGCAGTGTCACTTTAATGCCATTCACTAGTTATTTCATGCGTGGTCCCTGGAGCGTGTGTATGTGTGACTGACCGGATGTTTAAATGTTTGTGAATTCATAGTTTGCCCACCAAGATACAGCCTACCGATGTTAAAAACAAACATGTGCACTGATGCCAACTATTCCAACTCACTTATTTTAGTGCACCAACAGTAGTACAGTGTGACAGAAACAAGGCCAGGGCATAGTTTAGAGTGGCTCCTCCATTTTCAGGCATCAGGCGTCTGTATTGGACATTTCAAGCACAGTGGAGAAGTGCGGAACTGATCCTGAAGTGTCCACCCTGCATCCTGATGATGGAGGCGAGGATGTGGGTGAAAGGGATTAAGATAAAATGCCCACTAGATGGAGTAGGCCAGCAGCATGTTGTTAGCTCAGACAGGGTATCTGCTGATTTCACAAAATGAGACTTTTTTTTTTTAAATGCCGTTTAATCCTTCCTGGAGTTAACTAAAAAAAAAAACAAAAATGAAGCATATTTAAAGGGCCATACAGTTAAATTAAGATCAGTTAAAAAAATCCTGATTCGCAAGTAATTCTGTTCTGTGTTCCATTAACACTTATCATAGAGATTTTAATACATATAAAGGCCTTATAACATGCTTCATAAGAATCTGCAGATACCCTGTCAGCAGTCAGGTGGTCAAATCAGATGGCAATAGCACCAGAGTGAGGAGTAGGCAGGTTAGACTTCTCTGCACCATCAAACTGAATCCTCCTGCAACAGGTACCAGAACTTATGATTACAGTTGTGTTTGTGATCACATGGAAATTTAGGAATTTTTTTGTTCTTCAGTATGCTGAAATTTGTTTTGTAATACTTTCACTGTAAATGACCATTACTGTGTAAATCAAGGCAAAGCCAAACTGTCACCTCAATAAAATAAGCTTGAAGGAAATTGTTACTGTGTTATTTTGGGTAAGATGTTTTTTGAACACACTCAAGGACTAGGACAACATGTTTTAATGTATAAAGTTAAACCTTTATTTTTATAGGCATACACTGTACATAGCCGTAAACTCCATTTTGTTCATCTCTATTGAGAAATCTCATTTCAACATGGGCTTTATTGTTTTAATGAATGAAAAAGAGCGTGAATAACAAATCTGGACGTAAAAAAAACAAAGAAAAGATGATAAGTGATATTTTACATTCACATGTGGGGGACTTTTAATATTTGGTCAAACACTGATAATTTTGCTTTTCCCATAGTCATAACCTTGCAATGGTTACCTTTAACACAGCTGTTAATTATGCAACACATCCACATGGTTTCAGTCTTTTTCTGCGTGGAATTATTTGGCACTTATTTGATTTTTTAAAGGAAGACATTTACTGTGTGACTAGTTCATTTATGAATGATTTGCCTCACAAAGTGTGAAGGCCTCAAGATCATGTAAACGTGATGAGAAATGGTAGATTTGCATGTGCGTTGCTTTGAGTACCAATAGAATGGGGAAATGTGTAAAATTATAACAGAATGAGATCTCTTCACCATCATCTACAGGTTACATTCAGTCAGTCGGTTTCTTGTCTGGTTGCCTATTTTTGCAGAACAATGATATAAATGCACAATAACTTATTTTGCCATAAAGATGTGGTGGTGATGCTAGCTGCTGAAAAGGTTCACAGAGGAACACACCAAGATGTCAAATCTGGTCAAGTTCTTCTGAAGAACAGCCAGCGGGTAACATCACACTACGATACTGAGTGACTGCACAGAGCAGCATCTGACTGAAGCTAATGCTGTGGCTAACATGTTTAATGGTTTGTTTATCCAAGAGACAGCACATGCATTTCACTGATCATCATTAGGTACGATGTAAAAGCTTGCATTAAGTATTGAGAGGTCAAACAAAAGCCAGTCTATAAGTACAGTAACAAAACTGCCGAGAGAGTAAAACGCTGTATGATGGGCAATCGCAGCCTCTTTGCTTTGACAAGATGGAACAAAAATAAAATGTGTGATCCTCTTGGTGCAGTAAGCAATACAGATTAAGAGTATTTCCACTTTAAATAGTTTCATTTCATAAGCTTGGCGTATACAGTCTTGCAAGGTGGTTGAGTTTGGGCAGATGAGGGGGAGAGCCGACGGCTGTCACTGAGGGAGGTGGTACGCTGTCTGCAGAGCAGAGGCACCTGCAAACAGCAGGGGGGGGGCTTTCTATTTTTGGAAGTGCAGCAGAGAGAGCAGACAAAGTGCCTGCACATAGAAACTCATCAGCTAGGTGTGACGCTGCAGAGAGGGACAGAAGCGTTAGTGGGTGGCTGAGGAGTTAAGGACAGGTTATGGAGGTAGGCAGCAGGTGCAGCTAAGTCATGTCTACCTCCCTCTCTATGCCCACGTATTTGAGGGCATCGGCTTGGCTGTATCTGTGGGAGGGAGATGAAGTAAAAAGTCAGAGTTAGTAAATGCTATCTGCAGAAACCAGTAATACAGTCACAAAAAGACAGCGGCCTTCTTATTTTATTTTACTTTGAAGCGGCTGGAGAGTCACAAAAAGGCCTGTGACTCTACCTGTAGTCAAAGAAGAGCTCCTCTCCTTGCAGGATTGCTCGTTTGGCAAAGATTCCAATACGGTGGTCTCCATTCACCATTACCACTGCAATGGCAGCAAACACAACATCAGCCAAAAAACACTTTTTTTCAACCCCCCCCCCCCCCCCCCCTCCCCAAAATCCTCTGCATTCACATTTCAATTCAAAGCAGAACAAGCTGACTCAGTCTTACCTTTTGCGTAACAGTTGGGATTAACTGAATGATTTGCGAAGCGGATTTTGTTCCCTTTTCGTGTGGCATCCACGACAAAGTCTGGTGAGAGAAACAGTCCATTAAGGATTAATTAATACACTTTAACTGTGGTATGGTTGGCTTATGACACCAGAATAAGAGCGAGGAATACTTGCCATTGTTCAAGTTGAAAAGGAAGCTAGACATGTATTTGTCATAGATTCTGCCACGTCGGTCCGCCTCATCCTGAGAGATCAGCTGCTCATGCACACACACACACACACACATATTAACACTATACGTACAAACTGAGAGCTTATGAATACCACAAAATTGCATGGACTTGCCTCTCCGCAGTACTCTGAGATGAACTCATTCTTCTGAACAGGCTCTTTGATGAAGGTGCCCCACCCGGCGACATCTGATGGTGCCAACAGCAGGTGCTGAGAGAGGTCAAATACAGGTTAGAAGACACCACAAGCCAAATGAGGGATCTATAGACTCCTAACTTCACCTTGTCTCAAGAATAACTGATTATCAGATTTCAAATGTTTGACCATCAAGACCTTGAAAGGTTCTGCTGTACCTTTTTTAGGCCTCTCTGAATGCTGCAGTTCTTGCAGGAGACCACTGTGCTGTCCCAGTGGTCCGCAGCGCCGCAGGTCATGCACAGATCTGGGTCACACTCCCTCACGGCCAGGTAGCAGGGACACTGTTTAGTGTTACACTGTGTCTTACACCTGCAGCCTGGGAATCGGTTCTGGCCTGGAAAACATTTAGATACACGGCTGCCTTGAAAGGGGACGTGACGAGAAGGTTTCGGAACAGACTGCATGCGGCAATACAGAAAGATAATACATTGTATGACTTGGCAGAATACAATATGAAAATGACAGATAATTCCATTTTAAAATGCAGTTGCAGCACAGAGGCTCAATGGCTGAGTAATGCTGAGAAGCTCATCTGTCAGGGACCTCTGCTGGCAGATATGCTGAAATACAATTTTGCAGAGTGTAACATAACACCCTCCGGGCAGATGAACGGAAGGATCAGGCAAGAATAACCGAAATGTCTTTCCAGCAGCCGCTGCCTGGGGAAAACCGTCCATAACAGGGGCTCCAGGCTGCATTTGTCTTCTCTGTCTTGCCGTTTTAACCTTCCATTCCCAGCCAGAGTGGATTTTATGTGTCTGTATCATCAAGCATTGTTTAGCTGGAACTGTCTGACTCATACTGATGTTGGAAATTATGTTGTATATCAGGCACGGAGCCTCTCACATCCCTTTGATTTCTCTCCAAGTCTTCAGAGCACACACATGTGCAACTGGGGCTGCTTCCTGTTTGACCCCAGCTCTCCTCCGCTACGGGAAAAAGCCGAGGTAACAGTCAGGTAAGGAGGAGGAGGAGGGGGGAGAGAGAGAGGGTGACTGAGCCACAACAGATGATTTAATGAGGCAAAACCATCTTTTCCAAACCATAGCAAAATGTTTACTTCATCTTATCCTCTGTCTCCATTGTATACTCTCCAGAGGGTGAAATACAAAATGCATTCCACCACCATGTGGCCATTTAGGAAAACACAGTTCTGGGTCATTGCTGCTGCACCAAATGCTTCATTGTGAACGCAGCTCTGTATTAAACAGACACCCACCTATTCCCGCCAGAGGACAGTTTCTCCTCTGACTGCTCCCAGAATACTGCAGAATTGTTTTACATTCTAATACCCTGCGCTATTGTGGCCTGGCAAAATGGCTTTAAAGCTACAGTGAGCTTTCAGTGGAAAATGTGGTTATGACAAACTGTCTTCTCTCTTTTTTTAGCATCAAGGCAAAAGCACACTAGGTATGTGTTGTTGTTTGCATTGAAAAAGAAAGGAGCACACAATATGTGACAGATTGGTGACACAGGCGAATAAGAAAAGTGACACTCACACTCGTTCTCGCACTGACAGAACTTCTCACAGAAATTCTGTGTTATCACACACGGGCAGGAGCTGTCGCATGGGTGGTCAGGGTGGTCACATGGCTGGTAGTTGTACACCTGATTGGACGAGTTATCTGGAGCAACAGAGGACAAAGACCTCAGAATGACACACTAAGCTGTGCTGTATTTTAAAAAGGGATGTTTTATTGTAGGATGAACATACCTTTCTTTAGCTGAATCTTTGCCCATAACCTGCCTCATCAAACAAACACAATGAAAGGGTTTATTCAGTTTTGTCAAAAACTCCTTTCACTTGCTCTACATGGTATGAATGGCAGGACAATAGAATAGAAATTTACATATTAGACGTCCAATTAATTTACGCTGCACAGACTTAGTGACAAATATTGGGGAAGACCAAATGCAGCTTTAAAACTATTACATACAAAACAGTGCAGAATACCCTTTTTAATCTAATTGTTATAAAATTATCTCTGCATGACTTAATCAGTTAATTAATTCATTAATATTTTTTATTTATTCTGGAAGTGTCACTGAAGGCCAACCTCTGTTTTGCAAGAGATCATGTTATCATGATGTTTCCATCATAGAACAACAGGTGATATCTTGCCTGTGTTTCCTTTTCTTCTTCTGGGGAGAGATGCCTCCATCCTCCAAAGGGACGCGATGAATCAGGACCTCCTTCACTGCAAACTCGTAGACCTGGGGGAAATAAAAATGACGCAAGCAACACCACAATGTGAAAATCTGACACAAATGTACGCAACTTTTAAGAGAATTCTTTCTTCATTGTAATTATCTTGTAATGTAGTGGCTCTCAAAAGAAAAGCACATCGCCATGATTACGCCACAGAACATCCTGCCCCCGCCATCCTCTGCTTTCAAAACTCCACTGCAGAGGCCAAACACACACACACAAACACACTCATACACAGACACATATACACACACACACTACCACTTCTGGCAGCCAAAGCCCAGATTTGGCCTCTTCCCTAGGACACGGACATACATAATGATGCAGCTGGTTTCTGCTTTTCCACTCAGTTAAGCAGTGGGCGGGGCCCTCTGGATACCAGCAGGGCTTTAACAGACAGTCCAATACAGACTCTGGATTGTGTGGATGTAGGAAAGAGGCACTACAAGGGTTAGATGTAAAGGGGTGAGGCTGTTTTAAAATTTTTCAGATGGATCTAGATTTGTTTTTCCTGCTCTTTATTGGTAGAATTGTGCTCAAGTAACTCAGAAGCTGTAATTTTCTATAGAAGCCTTCTTATACTGTACATAACACATATGACATTTAGTCGACATAAAGCTGGGAATGTCTATGGCTGAATGACTGCATCATGAGAAAGCATGTGAGACGTCACATCTGGTAAGCATCCCTGTTTATGGTGCCACATGCTATTCTCTCTGTAGTCAGCCCAATTACCCACACCATAAAACCGCAGGCACAGGATACATGTGTTATTATACTCGCACTGACGCAAACGCAACAGAAAAAAAGCAACAAAAGTATGTTGTCTACTTCATTTCAAAACAACTATGTATCAGTCATAGAAGGTCCGAGTTAATTGCTTAACATTTAAAACTACATTTCATAGCTAATATAGCGTGTAAACGACAGATAAAACAGCTAATAACCTACAGTTGTGCAACTATTAATGTTAATGCTTTTTCTCCGAAATTAAGACCTAATTTCTCATAAATGCCCCTGCCCCTCCTTCCTTTTTGTCACCATTCCCTTTGCTTGGCTGTGGCTCCATTTGGGCTGTTTTGTACACTAATTGCACCATGTTTAGGTGGTAATGATGACCTCTTTATGTTAAAATCCTACATGTAACAACTTAAAAAAATAATTTGTGTAAGTATAAGCCAGAATTTGTTTAAATATATGTACGATTAATTATTATATTTCAGTAACAGCATATTATCTTTTCAAATGGTGAAAGAATGCAGCAAAACGTGTGCAGTGTCTTCTGCTTATTGTATCAGTGGAAACATGCTGAGATGGGGAAACCTGTAAGATGTGTGAACATTTCACCTCTTTGCAGTTCTTTGTACCGATGAGGCGAGCGATGGAGCAGAAGTTGTTGAAGTATGTGCCGTGCAGCACCCTAAACAGTGATTCCTCCGCCCCGCTCCATTGGACCACACAGCATGCCTGCTGTTCCCCATCATCATCCCCTGGACGTAGCTTAGTGGGAGTCTGGCATCGCGAATTCCCCTCTGTATCATACATACACATACAGAAACACACCTCAGTATCACTGACTACTCTTGGCAGAAGTTTTGGAATCTACAGACTTGAAGCTGAATACACACATAAACACTTTTCTATTACTTGGTTTTGGCAAAACGTTTATGACAGTTTTTATTTGCACATGAACATCAGTATTGCTGATTTAACCATACAAGACACAAATACTGCTAATTCTGGATGCCATTTTTGTGTATCTGTATGTACACGCACACGTGCACACACATGCAGGCACACATACACACACACACATACACTCACACAGGACCTTGGGCTTTGATTTATCTTTTTGGATATTCAAGACTGATGCTTGCACACCCACAGCTCAAGGCAGAGAGCCGAATGTTGCTTGGCAACAGGCTGAATGCAGCATTGCTGCGGCCACATGCTCCGTCACCCAGTATCTTTATAAATCAGCTCAACAATCTGTTTTTTCCATATTATCTCAACACGTGTGAGAGAGTCTGCTGAGTCACTGGCTGAGCACGAGCGATTTCCAAACCTAACAGAGGCTGCACTGATGGTGATGAACAACAACCTGAGAGCTCAAAGAGAAAGAGAGAAAGATAAAGAGCCCGAGGAGATTGCTCTTATTTCCCTCCCACTGCTCTCCACATGAAGATGTCAATATAAATGAAAAAAAGAGAGAAAGAAAAAAAACCACAGTAGGAGGAGGGGGAGAGGGAACAAAGTGTTTGTGTTGGGTCTGAAGCATGCAAAACTAATGGTTGGTTTATTTTGCTTGGCAAAAGAGAGCTGATACTGAGAGGAGATGGAAGAGGGGAGACAGAAGAGAGAGCAGGATATGACTTAAAAGCTTTCATCTCTCGCCAAATTTCACTATTCTGTAGGGCTGCAGTTAGTCAGGGCAAACAGCCTTACAGAAAGGGAGGGATCTGGAGGAGCTTATGGTAAATGATGCATCTACTTAGTCATACAGTGACTCAGAGCCTGAGAAACACATTAAAATAACTGTGAATGGAGCAGACAGACAGTCTTCATTGCACTATGAAAATTTACCAGATTTTTACATTTATATATTATCAATACTTTAATAAACTTTAACCACTGTATTCACTTACACCTGTCTAGACAGAGCACCTGGTGGTTTCAAAAGCGGTGAGATCAGAGTCCTACCTGAGGAGGATGTGGTTTCGTGGTCACTGTCACCCTCTTTGCCTTCCTCAGCGGACCCAGATGGCCCGGGACAGTTGGAGTTGGTGGCACGTTGCTGCCTCCGCCGTTTCCGAGACCTCTGTGACCGCAACATATTCTGATCTACAAATTCTTTAGCCCCTTTCTTCATAAGAGGACATGAGATAGTAAAAAACACCAGCGCAGAGTAAACAGCGAGATATAGAGAATGCCACAGTGTACAGAATGCATGAATGATATAGAAATGATTAATCAACTGTGGGCTTGGCGTACCTGTAGCAGGAAGCAGTCTACACCACATGGTTCAGTCTCCATTCGGATCTCCTTACTTTTCCTCTTGTAAACATTGGGTGTAGCATGAAAAGCTTTATGAACAGAGATAAAAAATATTTAATAATAGGGTCAGTGAGGTAGTTAGTAGTAGCAACTGGTAAAAATTACTTGAGCGTGAAACATTTCTAAGTATAGATAGGCATTTGAGAAATTAATGTGCTGCAGGAGTGATAATAAAAAACAAATTAAGCCATTACGGTGGAGGAAACAGTCGTATTTGAAGCAACGCCTGCAAAAGAGCGTGTGGAAGGAGTGTAGCGACTGCTCCCGCTGCACAGACTTAGCAAAGGGTCCATCTAGGTTGGGGGTGCAGAGTGGGGGCAGCTTGACTGGGCTGGGGGGCTCCAGGAGGTCCTTGTACCTATGGAGGTTACAGGGAGAGTTTTAGTAGTGATCACCTGTTTACAGTTCTTTATGCCACACTATTAGTATGCTCATTCTGTGTTAGGGCAAAGATGTAGATGTTTCCTTCTAAATAAAGCTCTTTTAGAAGCTGATATAACTGCTCCTTTGAGTCAGAGAGCCTAAGAGGGAGCCACCATTATTACTCTCCTCCCTGACAGCTTGCGTCTCCATGGTGAACACTAAGCAACGGTCTGTTCAGCATTGTGCACACAGATCCCCCAGTTTCATTTCACTTTTCTTACTTTTCCTTCAGCTCCTCCGTGGTGCCCTTGTAAGGGAACATTGAGGCGATGGCTGTAAATATTGTATCATTGGGGATCTTCTTGCTGCTGGAAAGGTCCCTCGCTTTGGGAGACAGAGAGAAACAGTGAACAGAATTTGTTATACAAATAAGCCAGTTTTGTCTACACACCAGGTTTTGATACAGATTCTCAAATAAATCTTATGTAATATGTTCTCTCAAACATGTTGCAACGGTACAGGAGTTTTCCCAAAGCTCAAGGCCGGTCAGCAATAACATGTTCCGAAAACAGTTTCTCTGTGAAAAACATGACGTAATGTGAGCAGTGTAGTTTTCGTTTTTCATAATATTTTATTCATGAACCCTTCATCCATGTACGTGATTGTGTACCAGTAGCTGAATAACTGTGTGTCCAGGTATGCTTCCATTTCACTATCACTAAGTATTGGCAGAGTGTGTATACAGCCTAGTTTCCCATAAAACCTGGTACAAGAGGTCATTAAGTCCTGTAATTAGAGATGGGTCATATCAGTGTCATGGACAAACAGGTTCCCTCACAAACAGTACCCATGTGCAGGGACACAGAGGCAGCTTTAAAGTAAACAATGCCAGTTCAGGAACTGCTGTGGCAGGGCGACCCTGTGGCAGCTGTGCAGTGTAAAAAGATGAACAGTACCCGCTTTGTTCACGCTGCAGCCCTCTTGTTCTCTCACAGGACAAAGTCTGAACTCAAAAACGCACCAGCTGAAGACTTTCACACTCTCACCCTCAGTAGTGTTCCTCCTCTTCCTTCGGATGAACGCCACAGTCCCAGCTTTCGTCTCCTCCGAACCCTCCACTGAGCTCCTCCTCATCGCTCTCTCTTCCTCCTTCTTCCCCGCCACCTCTGTCGTCGCCGCTGCTGCTGCTGCTGCTGCTGCTGCTTCCTCCTCTTCCTCCTCCTCATGGTCAGAGTACTGGCTCAAGGCCTCCACCAGCTGTTTAAAGATCTCGTCGCTGATAAACCCCCCCTCTGGAAGACAATTATTGTGTAAGAACCTTACAAATGTCAATGTCTATCCCTTAAATATTTGTTTTCCACAGAAAGGCTTAAGACTGATGTCAGCTGTACCATCCGCATCTAATAAAAGTAAAAATAAACGTTTTTGAGAAAATGTTGCGCAAATACACAACATATCAAACTGAAAGCAAATACAAGATGGGATTATGCTGTCTGTGCAGACAACTTGATGGGATGGAGCATTCAGCACACACCTCTGTCACCATGGACACCATCGTAGTTGTCAATGAGTTCCTCCAGGAAGGCCTCGTCCTGCTCCAGCACCTCATCACCCATGTATGGAATGTTGTGAAGGAACGTCTCATCCTCTACCTACGACAAAAAACCAAACAAAATTAACGATATTAATTAATACTACATCATGCATACAAATAACATTTGTGCATTGTGCCTTGCCACTCCCGACAAGACAGGTGTGCAACTACCTCATGCCACACTTCACAATGCCATATGTGATGCTTCTGAGGAGCTAAAGCCAAAAATATCAAATTAACAAACAAGTACATGAGTCTGTCAGTAGTAAATGTACATAAACGGACCGGAAATAAAATAGATACATTGTGTTCCAGTATAATCTTCTGCAGATAAAAAAAAAAATGCATTTCCATCATAAAACTTTTTTGGAACAAAGTAAAACCTCTTAAATGATGACATGTGTTCGTGAGTTTGATAAACCCGAGAATCGTCCATTTCCATTTAACTCATGAAAACCGTCAAAATTGGAATCATCTGAAAATGATGCAATAACATATAAAATCTGCCTGCATTTGTAATAAAACTGTAAATGTATCATCTACAAGCATGATTGATGTCATACCATGAAGTTGTGCTGCAGAGGTGACCAGGAGTACATGAAGGGGATTCCTGCCACTGTTGACAATGGTCTCATGGCAATGGCTTGAGCTTTGAATGCTGGGAAACCAAACTCCACTGTACACATCTGTAAGAGGTGGGGTTGGGGTTGACAAGACGATAGAACAGTCCTCAGGATTATTACTGTACAATCAAACACACATGCTGCTCAACCTCCCACAGGGAAAATAAACCCAGTAAACACAATAAAGCGGACCCTGACAGCATGTGTGAGGAGAAGGATGCTGTTATGCCCTCTGGCTGTTTGTATTCTGAGCTCCCACAGGGCCACAGACCAATATTAGACCTCTGTGTGATCCGTTTCTGGCACACTGCTCTGTCCTAAGATATTTAATTTTAGTAACACCTGAGAGCCAGGTAGGAATCAGAGCAGAACACTGTGCTGGGGAAGAGGATTCAACATGGTTGCGAGGAGTTTTCTCACAACACATTCACACAGTAATAATAGATTGGATTACTACTTGAGCCTTCAGGGATATGAAGGCAGAGCTGGACAGTGTTGTGTGGCCTGTAGCCTCTCTCTCTTTAGCACACCATACACACACACACACACACCTTCTTGTTGGCCACAGCTCCACTTGAAGTTGACAAAGGGATGGACTGAATCCTGAGCTTGGACCAATCTTCATTCAGGAGATTTGTCTGTTGCTCAATTTTTTGCCTGTTGGTCATGAACAGGGTCTAGAAACAAACAGAACAAAGAGCACGTCAAACATACTGTAAGACACACACGCAACAGGCACATAAACATACACAGTGAGCGCTGCATATTAAACACACACCTAATGCAGGTCCCCCATGCTATGCATACACACACGCACATACACACACTGGCCTTTCGAAACAGAAATTACACCTTACTTTTTTATAAGCAGAACCGTCAATACCGAGTTAACCCACCTTGACCTCCTCTGCTTTTTTAAGGCGTTTTAACTGGCGAAGGCGCATATACTCAGACTTGACCCTCCGTCTCCACTCCAGCAGACTACGGGAGGGTGCATAGGAGGACGGCTGAGGTCTTGGGGTTGGTGGGGCGGCACCGGTGGCAGGGGCTGCAGTTTCAGCAGCTGTTTCCTCCATGGCTCTTTAAAAGGACAAAGATACAATTTAACCTCCTTAGGTTATAAGATGCATTGTCAAATTAAGCTTTTTGATCCCCAAATATGAGTATAAAAGGTGCAAGAGAATGATTGTATTTAATATTTTCATTAGAAAAATACAATAATATCTCTAAAAGGCCTTACATAGTCTCTGTGGTACTCAATAGTAAGTGTATAATGAACTTAAAACTGTTTTCATCACTTATTCTATCATAACAATCCTCAGTAATACTACAAACAGTTGTATGCTCACAGTCCTTTTCTACATACTGTTGTTAGAACACTACATACTCTTAAACAGATATAAAACTTCCCCATTCACCCTCGCTGAAAGTCTATTTGAAAGAGTGCCCCCCTCTGTTGGCAAAACAAAATTGTCATTAATGTAAAAAAAAAAAAAAAAAAAAAAAGCCTTCCACGGTAGTGCTTTAAACTGCTTAAGGGTACGACTGCTTTCAGGCCCCCCTTTTTTAAATCAAAGAAGGCAACTGACCAAATAATGAACAAAGAGACCCATCATGTGCACATGAATGGATAAAGTCTCGATTAATTTAACAGCACGGGGCATCCACATTGCTCAGGAGTGGGCGTGCCTCTTCAGAAATGCAATATGAAGCGGAGAAGAAAAGTGCGTAGTACAGTTTTTCTATGTTTCATAATCACCTTAGTGGACATCAACTTCCTTGTCTGAGCGAACACATAATCAGAAACAAGTACAAAGGCAAAACTGAGCTCGGGAAACTGACACAGTGCATTTTTTTTCCGGACTATGAGTCGTGCATACGTTTCAGCCACAGCTATGAAGTGCGCTACGTCCTGTAGCTGCAGCCCTGTTCAAACAGAGGCTACACCAGTATCCATTTAAATTTGGAACACTTTAAAGACGTGCGCACCGAGCACCACAATGACAGCACGTTATTCTGGCGGACGCGTGTGCACGTCTACGATCTACATTCAGTGTCGCAGTTATTAAATACCTTCAAATCCACGTCTTGCGTCCTATTTGTTGCGACAAGAGCCCCGTAACACGATCAAGTCCCTCTGTCTCTCTGTGTGTGTGTGTTGTTTTTTTTTTTTTTAGTAGAGAGATCCAGAGGAATTAAAGGCTGTCTTTGCTATGGATCTGACGCAGATATCGTCTCCGCACGGCGAGGGGATCTCAGAGAAATCCCTACGTTATCCATGGGCATGGTGCTGGAGGTTGTTGTTGTTGTAGCTTACAAATAGCTGCGCACTTGGCTTGGTTGAGCCAACCCGAGCAGGAGGGTGACGTCTTTATTATGCCTTTCCTAGCAGAGGAGGATTTATTACTATTCTGCGTCCTGGGAATAAAAAGTAGCGTGGAGCAGCTACGGCACAGCACAGCTATTTACACGCACACACAGGAACTGATGCAACTGTCCACAGCGCTAGATCGCCATCTAAATGCGTGAGGGCATAACAGTCAATGGGTTTTAAACGGCGTAATCGCATAATGTTTAAAGATCCCACAACCTATTTAACAGCAACACACAACTGAGGAAGTGAACATATAGTACAGTGAGGTAAACTCGGTTAAAAAAGATGCCATAAATAAATGAAGCAATGTTACATTATAGTGAGTTTTGGTTGAAATATAAGCATTATGAAAACTGAAACTGAAAAATATTCACATACTTGATCTGTATCACCGGAATGTGCAGATTCACGTTACAATACGGTTAAAAAAATAAAATGAATGACAAATTAGTTAATAGTTGAAAACTGTCCCTCTGTTTCTTATCATTCCTATGGACTTGTATCGGATGAAAAACAGTTCAGTTGTTGTTCCACCTTCCTCCTCCAGGGAGAACCCGGCGCATTTTAATTCTTCGTTTTGAAGACGCTGGATGAGGGTCTTATGGCCACTGATGCCATCACGTACTTCACGTAAAATGTTGATTTAGAGTTCCTAAATTGAAAACATGTCAAAGAGCAAAAAAAAGGAAGAAAAAAAATTTAAAGTGGGGTATTAGATTTAGGAAATTATCAGCCTGAGAATGATTTAAAGCCACTATTTTTGGATATCTAAATCAACCTCTTATATGAAACAGATCATTTGAAATGTTTGCACACACAGTAGTGGAAACATTTTTATGGGGACTTTTCAAAAACGTCACATCCTTTTTGGAGGGGGAAGGGGTGAACCACATGTATCCTGATGATGCATCAGATTAATAAACACATGATTCTCTGCTCTAACCTGATTTGACCTCATTTACAAGTGCTAATGTGGCCACTACTTGTTAGCTAATTTACTAATTAACCTACACTATAGCCTAAAATAAAAATACACAGGCCTATTATCAGCCAATAATGTGTATATATGTGTATATATGTGGGTATATATATATATAGATATATATAGCAAATACCAATTTCTAAGTTACAATTTATAATCCACACCTACTAGTTGATTTCTGTCATCCAAATGAAGTTAATATTCTTGTAAGTAAAGTAAGCAAAGTACTTGTAGGTATTTCTAAACGTTATATAACTTCTAACAGTTTAATTTAACAGAGGAACATTTCATTCACAGCATCACATTTTACATATATTTAAAGTGACAATGTGGAAAAACAAGACTAGGCTACTTGTTTTTTTTTTTTTTTTTTCTAGTTTAGGAATCAACAGACATTCCTCAAAATGTGTATTATAAATAGTCTATAAATACTCAAAATGCACACGGCTGCTTTGACAAACATGCCTGTTTTCACTCTTCACAATAGAGGTTATAACAAAACATTTTTTGTTAGCGTCTCTAACAGACAACAGACATTAAAACTCAGAATATTTTTCAAGAAAACATTTGATATTTAGTTTCACCTCAAAGAGAAAAAAACAAACATTTTCTCAGGACTTGTGCTAAAAGCTAAAGCAGGAAGACAATGTTGGGCTTATACAGAATTAGTGTCATTTCTCAGGACTGTAAATAGTGTCCCATCTGTCTCCATGACAGTAAACAAAAGGGATGCAACATCTACAATGGGTTACGGGTTAGACAAATAGGCCCAGAAACAGGGAATGTGATTCAAAAATGTGTTTAATTTTGTATTTAGTATGTTGAGCTTTATTTTTTTTATCCTCTATTTATATTTAACATCCAAGTGGACTAGTATGTAACACTTTAAAGATCCAAAACCATGGCTCGCTTCATTTATTTATTTGTTTATACGCTTGTAGGTTTAATGTTGTGAGTGTATCAGGTCTGGTCAAATAACTAGTTTATTGATAAATGTAGGCAATACTGTAACATGTAATATGTGACCTTGTGCCATATCTAACAATTAAGACCTTATTATCCATTCATAATTTTCAATGAGGTCATTGTCTAGGTTAGGGTGAACTTTATACAAAACTATTATGGATAAAAAGAAACACAAGATGGCACTGTTCAGCTACTTTTCATCCTACAGTGTGATGGAGCACATGCCCCAACATGCACACACACTCACACATTTGTATGTCTAATTCGAATAAAGGAACCAGGCTCGGCCATGATTTGTCCTGATATCATGCTATACCGGTATAACTGACTCAGTATGTTTCTCTCTGATCATCGTGTTGTTGCTAATCCTTTCTTCTCACCGCTTTTGCTGTTTTATGCTGTGCATTCCTGGTCACTAATTATGCATTCAATGAGCAAAAGTAGCCTATCTCAGACGATACAGCATGTTTGGCGAGTCTACAGTGGGATTTGAAATAGCCCGTGCCATGTTGATACTGAACTGTCAAACAAAAGCAAACACACACAGGAAGATAAGCCCTTTCAGCAGGAAGTTTTTAGATCTGTATAATGTAAACTGTGCGTGTTGGTCTTGGCACCTGCTACTGGGATTCATATCTTCAAATATGTTGCAGCATTTATGATCTGTGACAAAAGGCTTAGAGATGAAAAGATGCACAAAGTAGTTAATGAAACAGCTACTTTTAAAGTCATTTAAAATATTATCTGACTATGATGCGTGAAGCATTGATTCACATGGAAGAGAGATGAGCCAAGTAAACTTCCACTTATTCTTCTTTCTCTGAACAGGACACTTGAAATATTTCTCTTTCCTTGCAGGCGAATGCACTCAGCTGTTTAACTTCACTTCCGCTGTAAGTTTGATGCAGATGTATTTAAGTTTCTATTTGTGGGGTTTTAAAAAATTCCATTACATGAAAAAGAGCGGCCTAACCAATCTGAAAATGAAATGTGGAAGCAATTTTGGCCTCAAGATACCTGGCCCCGTCCCAAGCTCAGCAGCTGAGAAAGTGCACTCGTCCTTCAGTGACGTTGATGAGTGCATCAGTTTCATACTGGAGATCCCTGCTGCTGCCTCTCTTCACCACAGAAGCTCGGTGTGACGTTAAATCCAGAGGTGATGGGAGGGAGGTGCCTGTTATCACCAGTGATGGTACGATTTAACACAGCACTGATACAAAAAGCATTCCTTACTCACCACCAGTGATATACTTGTACAGTAAATCTCATGCTCCATAGCAACAGACATAGCACCACATAATCTGTGTATCTGTGTTAAAAATGTAGTCCCCAGTGATGACTGATAAAAAATATACATCAAAATAATATATTTTGAGTGTTAAAAGCGTAGTAGTAACATGCTTTTGGATCGCTACTGACAGGCATGTATGTCTTTCATGCTGTGAGTTGGCTTCACAGCTACTGGTTGTAACATTTAAGCAGCACAAAAATTGCTGTTCCAAGCTGCCATTCAAGCAAAACATGCAAAACATAAAAAAAAAAGAAGAAGTTTTCACATATCAAAATAGCAACATGAATCATTTCAGTTCAGCCAGGATTTTAAGAAACCATTGCAGTGTGTATTGCTTGTGATGATAAAAAGCACCAATCAAAGGCAAAGAGAGAGAGAGAGAGAGAGAGAGAGAGAGAAAGAGAAAGAGATGGGTCTCCCCCCAACTCCTTTCTATTTGAAAACAGAGGGTGGGATGATAGAAATAGATGTGTACCGGTAGACCACAGTAGTTCTAATCTTATCAGAGGCTCTCTGTCCCGTTGTGGGAATACGCCCATCCTAGGAAATGAGGGTTTCCTGTTGTTTTATAGAGCCTTCCTGCAAAAAGGTTGAGATATGTAATCCCTACTCACCAGGGAAGACGGACAGAGCATTGTCAAGCAAAATGACAGCCACCAGTTTCTCACTTATGTTTTCTGGATGTTTTGTGACTCTGCTCATCTGGGGTAAGTAGAGGATTTACAATGTCCGTTTCTTTACTCTTATGATATAACGTCTTATAACTGCTTGCCCTCTATCTCACCTCTCAAGAGGAATGCTTAGGAGCTTTCAGTGATTGAGTGGCTTTTAGAAAGGAGCTTAGCTAGTCTCATGATTGAGTTTTACACTTAGACAGTTTGGTTTAAGGGTCATAGAGTAATTCTGATCAAGCTGAGACAACAAATTTGTTTTTAAAAATGTTGATTTAGTTGGTTGATATCATTTATTTTTACAATGAATGCTGTAGTTATTATTTGCTCCTTTTTTTAATTGAATAAGATCTTATATTCTTGTGAGAGGGGAGTTATTATACACATGTTTAAATGTCCTTCAGTTGAATATATTAAGATTTCCTCATAGCAGTGGCAGACAAAGGGAGGATGCAGGTTACTCTTTGTTATTTCCTTTACCCCCTCTACTTCTACAAGTTCTGATGTTTGAATATAAGGATTATCTGTCATAATTCAGTATAGTTCTTGTTTCCAGTTTGAGCATTTTTTACTTTAATTCTAATATTCAATTTATTTCTCTTATAGCAGGGCACACAACAGTGGTTTGCCTGGTTGATGAAAATGAAAATTTAGCCGCGCAAACAACCACAACAGTAGGTATGTGTATTTTTAGTTGTTCCAAATATGAAGAAAAAAATATCTCATACATAAGTGGAAATACTTTTACTAACCTGATATCCTTTCTCCACAGCGTATCAATCAACAGAGATGACGAACAGTAAGTTTACAGTTTAGCCTTTCCTCTATTACACAATTTTAAAGACCCTTAATTATTCTTCTGTGTCTCCCTGACTGTGAATGGTCAGGTTCTGATTAATTCCTACTTTAATCATTGACCTGACGTACATTAATGCTATTAGCATTTAATATGTTTTATAATTATATTGTGATTAAATATTTGTGTCCGCTGGGGGATTGTTTTGGATCAGTTCCTTAAACTCATTTGCTTGGCCTGGAACTGACAAACACAGAAAGCAGAGCTCAGAGATCCTGGTTTCTGCCAAGATCTCCTTGTGTGTATTATCACGAGAATCCAAGACAAACTCCTGGGGAGGTCTCTACCAGTAAGGGGTCAACAGCAGTAGACACAAGGCCCATAATGGTTTGAGGTTGAAGGTTAACTGAAACCTTATTATGAGCGTTCCCCCCCCTGGCTCAACTTCCTGAATTTGTTCGTCATTCACCCCATGCAACGTCTGTGATCAACGCATGAACTCCGAGTTGTGAAACAACTGGAACTTTGGAGCAGCGCCCCTTTCACTGTTCCTCATCCTGTGCCTTCCTTTTTTTTCTTTCCCCTGACTGTCCCCCCTCCTTCCCCTGCCAACTCCCCCCAACTCTGAACTCCTCCTCTGCTGAAAAGACACATTTCCTGATGTCATTACTAAATCAAAATGCTGCTCAGCAAACAGATGTTGTGAGAGGCCCAACATGTGGATTCAGTGACATAAATTAACAAGTTAGTTGTGAGAAAACATTAACCATACATTTTGTTTCCTTTCAGTCAATGAGACCACCTTTCTCACACTGCTGACAGTGAGAAACAACCTTACAGATGTAGCACACTCATGAGCACCCCATGACATAAAAAGCAAAAAGTTTCCCACACTTGCAGTGGGAGTATGGGAAAGTTTTGCTTTACTATCAAGATATTAAACAGCTGATCAGCACTGACTAACAAATTCTCCCAGGTTTGGTCAAATTAACCTAAATATGAAAGCATGGCTGTCTGCTCCACACACCCTGCAGAGTCATGATTACATCCACCCCAAAACGCTAAGCCCTAAATGTTTACTTATGTTTCCTATTTGGCAGAGGCAGCCCAAAAGGCAAATAAATCACATGCTGTGAGCTGGCCAGGCCTTCGACTGTGAGAAACTGAGACTAAAAAGCAGAACAAGAGTTAAAGAGTAAAGGGTTTTCAGATGTGAGTCCAGCCCAGCTTGGGTGTGCTCCCTTTTATTTGGGAGAATGGAGAGGACAATCTTTGTTGCCTCCACCCCTTTAAAAAAGGAAGAAAATCCTAAAGAAACGTGTGTTGGAGAGGGGAAGAGCTGCTGCCAAGGCGCAGGGCCGTCAGACAGATCTTCGAAGAACATCTGGTAACCGCGGGTAACACTGTTTGGACATCTGGTAACCGAAGGTTACACTGCGTCTCTTCCATCCTGTCGGGTTTCCTGTTATGCCTCGCTGTACACAGTTTAAGAAGTTTAGGTTTATTATACATGGTCCGCAGTTGGGGAAAAGGCACCTTTATTCATTTTTTCTGACATGAAGGGAGTACTTGGTTTCATTGGGGTATTCCTCTCCTTTCTCTCCGGTGAGTGTGTGGTCTCCCTTCTACAGCTGCAAATGCCTTCCTCAGTACTGTGAGGGGAACTCATGAGCTACAATAGACAAAAACATTCTTTGCATTGAAATTTGCTAGGATGCATGTCTTTTTTTTATTGATCTGAACTACAAGGTGTTACCTAGCAAATTTTTAAAAAGCTTTGTGTTGACTGGCAGTGCCAATAGTCTACATTACTGTTTGATGTAATTTTTTTTTTTTTTTTTTAAATCTAAACATATTATTTTTCTCCATTTTAGATGCCACTCATGGAGACCCTGTCTTGTCATTTGGTATGTGACATAACCTTATAACCATATGTAACCATACAACATATATATAATTCTGTGAACAAAGAGTTCTTTATTCAATGCAGATGTCCAACACGTCTTTATTGTCATTTTATAATCTGTCTCTCTCATTTTTTTTACTCTTTCCCCCTTTCTCTTCTCCTCTTCATTTCATGCAGGTTGCGGGAATGGTTCTAACTGTAGGGAATATTGTGGCATCTGTCAACAGTATTATAGTGGACCAACAATGGATTGTCTTAACACATTATTTGCACATCTATGTTTCCGCAAATTTCAGAACGCAATGACATCACTAAACAGCACTGACTGGTGCATTTGGGGTAATGTGAGCAAGTAAGTAGAATGTGCTTAGTTCTATATTTACAGGTTAATATCTTTAACATTAAAAAGTGTTGTTAAATATTTGCCAATTTCTGAATTGTCTTTCTCAATCTCCCTGTCTCCACACTGCAGTTTCTATAGTAACTTCAGCCTTTGCACAGAAGAGATATCTGACTGTCTCCTGATCCCATGGCCCAACCCTCTGGTGGAGAAGACCTTTGTGGACATTCACTCCAAGTTTTTCATGGATTGTCCTACAGAGGAGCTAAGTGACCCACCACCAGTCATTGTTTTTGCCCTGGTGATAACTCCCATCTGTCTGATCCCTGCCATGGTTAGCCTTGTGGTGTTCAAAACAAAGAATGGGGATGGCAGCTCCTGATAATCTGGAATCTCTGCTCTGATCATGATCACCATCAAGTTTTTGACCTATGCTTCCCCATCTCTCCTTACCTGAGGACCGCAGCTTGTTTACACGTAGACCTCTGCTGCATTTTCATCTCACCAGAGACTTTGCAGAGCACTGAATCTTCATGCTAAGTTTACCTACGCTTCACAACATGGACGAACTCTAAAATATCAGCCATTGAGGAAACCTAACCAGACACAACACTGATTCAGCGTGAATGACATAATTAGTCGCATCACAATTATTGCAGCTGTTCAATAACAAAGTCCTTGGTGTTAACAAAGACTTACTGTGATAAAATCTCTTATTATAAATCCTTGTACCATACTGTATCTCATTAATGCTTTTAAAGAAATGATTGTGACAAAAGTTTTGTTTTCAACCACTGACTTGAGATCCGACACTGATCGTATTGGTCACATCCAATTTGCACACAATATTCAGAAAACAGAGCTTGATATTGATTATATTGAAGAACCCAGTATTCAAGGTTATGATGACAAAAGCTCTGGAGCTTGCTAAGTTGAAGGCAAAATATATTTGTGTTGACACTCCTCATTATGTGGGACACCAGTTGTATTGATAAAAGACAAGGTAATTTTTTTTTTTTTTATCACTGAACTTAACTCTGCTCTTGGCTTCTATTAGAAAATATATGTATGCGGGGGACATATGCTACCTAAACTGTTTGATGAATTTCAGTTTGAATTGGATGAAGATATGTTGAGCTATGAAAAGGATTATCTATATGTTCGTAGGGAGGACAGAACAATGACTATAGTCCGAAGCATGGACCTGGTTATGTGAGTCAAAGTGTATGGAAGGTTTGGAGGTCAGAGGTTACAGATGGGACACAATGAGCGGGTACGCCCAGAAAAGGAGCTCTCTTTCCTATTTCCTAGTATGAAATCCTTCAGCACTTTCCTCTGTCCAAACACTGACAATCCTCATAACCATATGGTGAGCTAATTAAGGTGAACTTTATCTAATATCTCCAAACAGTCCAGACAAAAGATATTTAACTTGTCTGAGCAGCTTAGTGATAAACACTGAGTGACGACAGGAAGAAAAAGTATTATCTTTCGCCTGAATCATGACAATGTGTTATATATATATATATATATATATTTGTTTTTTTTTGTTTTGAATGACGATAAAGCCATTGTAAGGGCTTTCAGAACTGGAACAAAATGTTTATTTATATACTGAGTTTAATTTCTGCTATTGTCAGGACTTAGTGGACTTACTGTCTGAGAGAATACATCCTTCCTGCTCTCACACCATGTACTGTATACAATTTGATATACTTTTGAAAAATATATTTTATACAATTGAACATAAGTTTGGATTGTTGGCTGTCGCTTATTTTTTACTCAGAAGCAGATTGTTTTTAAAATTCTGGCTAAAGCACCCTTTAACCTTTGTAAGTATTCGATTAAACACTCATTTCCCTTGAGTGCTGTACAGATGGCATTGCTTTGTGCCTCAGGTAATGTTTCACTGTATCTTCAGTGAGTGGTATATTATGGTGCAGTTGCTATGCTGCGCAAGTGCTGGTGTAGTGAAGGAAGCAGTGACAGCAGTCATGTATCACACCCTCATCTGGCACACACAACACTGCAGGGTGGGCCTGTGTTTGTGTGAATGTGTGTCTGGCAGGGCTGGGTGGGAAAGTGTGTTAGCTGACCTTCTTCCTCTCTAGATGTCGGGTCATCCTCTTCCCCACCCCCTTCTGATCTCATCCAACTCTGTGTTACTCCTCATTATTACAGCACACCAGAAACCCTTTGTGATGCCATTGTGCAAGATGTGGTTGTGAAAACAATATTAATCATGTTCTATTAGTCACATTACATCAATTGTTTCACAAAACAATATGTGCGTGTGTTGAGTACACATGTCAAATATCCAAGCTCATGATATATATGTTTAAAACATATTTTCAGTCAGGAAACTTTGCCCTCTAGTGGTTTTTTTTTTTGTGACAAATTGCTTTATCACTCAGTAGCAGGTTTTCATACCAGCATTTACCAACCTGACTGTCATCTTGAAAAAAGTTAAATGTGTAAAAAGACAGCTCAAAATCACAGACAAAATGTTAGTGTTTCCCAGGGAACAGTGGTATCATCACAAACCCCTAGTTTACAGTAACAGATGACCTGTTGTTTATCTGTGTATACACATAAGCAGCATATTAAATACATATCATCTATAGATAGAAAGAGGATGCCGAGTCAACAAAGCTGATAATTAAAACTTAACTAGGGTCTGTAGTGTTCACATCTATACTATCCATCCTTGAAAAATACCAGCTAACTGTATCAGAGCGATAATGAGGTCGGTATTTTACAAGAAAATCTTTTTCTTTTCTAAAAACATTTTTAAAAAAATCCATATATTGTGTATGTATATGTCAGCAAGAAATATAAGTTACTTCAAAATTCAAACTTGGTGTGCTTGCATGTGCCAGATATCCTCTGGACTGTGCGACAGTGCTGTGCTGTATCACTGGGAATCCTTCAAAGCAGTATATAAGGCCAATAGGTTATTCTCCAGCCCTTCAGCTGTGCCACCACACAGTTACATAACATTTTGAGATGCCCCAACTTGTACTGTATATAAATCAGCTGCCATGAACACAATCCTATGGGCCTCAGTTTCAATGATCTGTGCTGACACTCAAGTGGGTTGACTTAATGCTACGGGGCTGTAAATGCTCTCTGAAATGGACCAGGGAGCATGTCTGCAGTCCTTCAGATATATTTTGTTATGTAAAATCTGTTGATCTGGGATGATCTGGGAATAAAAAGTCAGGAATACTTATGAAATTAATACCACCGAGTTTGCTGTACACGGCAAAAGCACCAGTTAAAAGTAAGTAGAGTAAAAGTAAAACTGACGCTAAACATCGTTTGCTTTTCACTTTGAGATTGTGATGTTCCAAAAAAACAAAAACTACAATGACTAATGACTCTTAAAGTGGCTGCATGATAGAAACAAAACTAACATCGCAGACGTTCCTCAGGGTCAAACAATCACATACTCAGACAAGTGAATTAAACACAAGCCACAGCCACATCTGGTTCCCTCATTACAACTGTACTCAATAAATAAAGTCACAGGATCTATGCAAATAGATTCTCTTGAAACCTCCTTTTAAAAAAAAAATCATCTACTATTGGGGATTCATCTGGTATTGGTAGCATATTATTTATTAGTATTGGTGGTATATGGTTTCAAGAGGATCTGTTTTTTTACAACGTAGTTTCTTTACTATGATCTATGACATGGTGTTTATTATATTTTCGAAAACTAAGACACAGACTGCAGTTTGTTTGCACAGCACTTGAAGATACTAGACCTGCAATAGTGATCACACCCATGAGCCACAGCTGCGTCTTCAGTTGCAGGGTGGCGGGTTTTGGCTCCGGAGCCTCTGTGGGAGTCTCTGGGTCTTCTCGCCGTGGTAGCCGATGACTGTTTTGTCCCAGGGATTTGGCAGAGTGGAAGTTGGAAGAATAGTGGATAAGGGAAACTGTGGCTTTGGCTGCGGAAATAGTGGAGGTGGCTGATAGTGTCAGTGTGTCTGCTTTCCTATGAAGTAGCATTCAGCAGCATCCATGACAGCAAATCAACCTTTTCAACCAGCTAGAGCAAGTCAGTTTCCTGGAGTGGGTCTATTCCAAACTGGAGAGGCAAATCTGTAGAAACTTAAGAAACTCAAGTACTCTTCATCACAGGTTTTCCTCTACGATGAGTTTATTGGAGCATGTGCACAGTGGACTTTTGCCAGACTTGATGAAAATTAAAAGATTGTACCCATTGATGCGAGTCATTCAGTGTGACATGAGTAATTACTTTGTTGTGCGAGATCCAGGCAGCTGGCAGTGCTATGTCAGAGCTGACCCTTCAGCTGGATGACACCGAGCTGGCAGCAGATGACTCTATATTCAAGTAGGTTTGACATCAAAACTGCTGCCCGATCAGTCAGAATAAACTCAAAGAAATACAAAGCATGAACAGTCATTTTCTACAGCCAGATGACAATTTCAGTGACAAGAGACAGAAATATTCTTCAGTCACCCAGTGATGATGGAGAAGAAACAGGGTCTGCTCTAATCTGTGAAGATCCTTTATGAGTAAACACAGTAGTTTTTGTACAGCTAAACTTTAGTCTGATATTCACAGGGGGAGATACAATAAATTCCAATATTTTTGAGGATTTAAAACAATGAGAAACGGAATTGAATTGTTTCATGTTACAAATCGACCTTTTAAAATACAACATTTATGGGAAGATTCACCAACTTTGCAGCCATAGAAGCATTAAGAGAGAAACATCATGGCGGCTTGGTGTCTTGCAATAATGGACTATAGAAAACAGGCAAAGTTATCAGTATTGTTACATGATACACATCTGTGCCACTCTGCATGCTGAGAAATTCCAACATAACAAACTAACATGATGAGACAATTTTCCAAAGCCTGCCAGGAATAACATGACCTTTGAACTTCACATCTCAGCTGAGTGAATTATGAACAGTCTGTGGAATATGACCCACAGAAATTTTGGAGTAACAAAATAAACCTGCAGAACAATGAGACACATTTTAAGCTCAAAATATTCTACTTTATTGTTTTACCCTTGTGGACTCTCTGGAAGGGAACCTAATTGAGGCCTGTAATTGAGCTCTGATAACTGGGCTACAGGCGTTGCTTGCCAGTCGGACACACATCAAGGCAGACACAGAGTGAACTATCTAAGAGTACCCAGCCGTGCTGGATGTCAACACGTATTTGGAACATTAATACCACTGTCTGCTCATAATAATGGGCTTTCTAAGGACGCAAAGACAACTTTAATTTCCGTCTACACATTTGTATGCATTATATTTTACTGTAGTCGCTGTCACTGTCACTGTAGAGTCTGGATGATATTTTGAAACTGTTAAAATAGCTCCGGTGTGCCTAGAGTGCTTAGAGCAGTAAAGCTGTGAATTGTGTGAGTACATTTCATAAAATGGGTGGCCTCTAGATGGCAGTCTTTGAGAGCATATTGTAGCTGAGGGCAGGGAAGAAAAATTATGTATTATATTTCTAATTGTGCCTTTGGTCACAAGCATTCAGTCGTTTGCAGTTCACATGCAAACCTCAGGTTATGGTAGTTCAGACATTAAGTGCTTCTGTTTGGACACTCCCAGTTTGAGTCAATATGTTTGAGTCAATATATTATGAAGTTCTTAAGTACAGTAGGCTTTGTTTGAAGGCAAATAGTATGAACCATTAAGGCAGATACATTTCTGTTGATCAACCCAGTGTAAGAGTGTCAGAAAAAAAAAATACAGGTGCTGATTATAGAAGATAGTTGTAATTCACACATGAAGCAGAAAGAGAAGGGTGTTGCAAGCTGTGTTGCAAGCTTGTGTTTACTTAACTTTTCAGTCTTTTTTCTATTCATAGCATAAAACTATAACAATTAACAGAGTTCATTTTTTTTAATGTTTTCTAATTACAGAAAATACCAAGGGAAAGTGCTTGCAAAATTGAAATAGACTGTAAAAGGCACTTTGTTGGCTTTTAAACTACCTTCCATGTTTTCTCTGAGGTCTTCCTTCCAGTGTGGTGCATAACAATAATTTTCTCTCTTTCAGCTCTGCACATTTTCCTTCAGTGGGTTTAACCAGAGCCTCACTGTTGTTTGGTTTGATCAGCTGATTTTTCTATCATAAAAAAACATGCCAACGTGTTAACTTCAATAGTGCACCTGCATTTATCCACCTCCCTTTCCTCTTAATATCAAAGACAAATTTTTGACAGAAGCTTTTACCATGAGAAACAGCTAGATTCACTCTTGTTTAGAGGCAAATAGTATCAGTTTCAATCCACAAATGCTGAGCTTCTTATGTTTATCTGCACAGGAAGAAGCATTTTTCCACATATCTTTTGTTTCCTGTTTAGTAAGCCTAATCCTATACTGCTCTTAAATTTTTTTTTTCATGCCCTCTTAATACAAATCACATAATGCACACAAGAACGTATTTGATATGAAACACATATCTGTGAGCCCAGGTGCATGTTTATGTATACTCAAAGATGCTCATCATTACACAAGCATGCACACAAATACTGTATGTAACAGTGCAGACACAAACCCAGAAGCACTGACTCTCAAACACACACAAACAATATAATTCAAAACATGAAAGAGGACTTATGTGCAGGTATAGTAAACCTAGAGGGGGGATTGAAAGGAAAAAATATGAAAGGAATGTGTATGAACTTATCCCTGTTTTAAAGCTTTTAAACAAAAGTTTCTGCTCAGTGTCTCCACCAGTTTATAGGGACTATGTGTCATTTCCCCAATACACGCGACAATGCTTCAGGGATTGAGCCTAAACAGGCTGAGTTTATGCCTCTATATTATGTATGGCTTTTATGCAAATGCAATGGTGACAGTGAGCAAAAACCTTTGATCTGGGCTTCTTTGTGGCTGGAACAGTTAAAGCTGCAAAAGCATCATGAAAACAGAATCAGGAATGCAGCATAGATATTGTAAATAGAATCGAGGAACCTGATAACTTAACCTGCGATTTGAATAAAGAGCTGATATGTTGCCTCCTCCTGTAAAACCCCATATTTTTGTAAGGTTAATGATTGCATCCATACAAATTGGCTGTGCCATTACTGCAAAACAAGTTGTTTGATGACAAGATAACACATCAAGATTGTCATTTCTCCCCAATTAAAGAAAGCTTTTAGTAAAGCTTAAAGCTTTTAGAAGGTGTAACGAGTTGCTGAGCTGTCATAATAATAGGGTCTTAACCTAAATCCATTCCTGTCTCATTCATTACTACCTTGTAGTTCCTGCCAAGATCATAATTGCAAGAAAAAAAAAGAAAGCTAGCGTATCTTTTCATTTTCTTTTCTCATTTGTTTCATAAAAATGAACCATGTGATAGTGTCTTGAGCAATAAGTGCATAACAGAGAAGGTTTTAGGGGCAACACAGGCGGTTGACACAAGCTTGCACTTAACCAGAACTGACTGTTCTGTTTTGTTATTTCATTGCAAAACTTATCTGATCTGTTCAGTCATGTTGTGTTTAAAAAGGAAACAATGGGTTATCTAATTGGAAATCTACATCTGCATACCACGGGCAAGATAGCGGGACCGCAAATATTTAGACTATTATGTTCTGAAAAAAATCATACTGAATGTTAATTTTGTGCAAAATGACAACCAAAACAGAAACATTAGAAAAATATGCAAGTTAACACAACTTTTTAAATGTGGTATTTTAAAATCTTTGGCATACTGTATATACAGTATTAGCAATGATAGATGTGCTTTGCTGAACATTACGAGGAAGGGCGTGTCCTTACTGTATGCTCCTCTGATGCAGCCACTATGGAATAAAACTGCACCCTTTGTTTCAAATTTCAGCCCCACTTCCAAGTTTAATACAAACACACAGAGCATGCTATGGAATCTATGCATGCAACAGAAGCATAATTTTTTATTCATAAATTTCAATCAGATTTTTTTAAACGCTTTTGCACTCAGTCAACAGACACTCATACAAAAATAGCTCGAGAAAAAAGGTTTATTTTATTCCTCAGACTACAGTGTCAAGGTAAATACAGACAAGCTCTCAGTGTGTTTTATTAAGCTATGTGCCCTCGTCCTCCGGTGAGTCATCCTTTGATTTCCATTTCTAAAGATGCCATTCTACCGGATGCTATTGAAACAGACAGAGGCTTTGGCTATAAAAGGGGGATATTGCTGCCTGGATTTATAAACAAACTAAACTCTGATCTTAAGCAGATTTACAGAAGGGTAATACCCGGCTATACAGACACATGTCAGCAACAATACATCTGTTAAATCATGCACGTTGACTGTATTGGAAACAGTCTGCCAGGTAAAGGCTTGAAGTAGAGGGATGAATTTGCTCTCCAGACACATGACAGAAATACTGTTAGGAGGGGTCTCTAGTATGCCTGCTGGCCCATGGGCGTGAAAAGCTTATCCCACACCTCCACCTTCATGATGGCTTTCCCCAGGGGACACATGGTGGCTTTGATATCTAGGTAGTTGCCCACATAATTGATTCCTGACCCAGTTGCTTCCTCCCTGACAAACCCATGCTCATGCTGGTTTTTCTCATAGTACATTTCTTTATACAAATCCTTATCACAGTTACGGCCCTTTTTGTGGATGCCCACTGCATACCAGTTCTTGTACAGGTTGTAGTCCCAGGGAACTGAGAACATGATGGCCAGAGTCTCAATGTAGTCGTTCCGTGACTTCTCGAAAAGGTCGTAGGTCATCACACCAACGCTGCCTGTTGATTTGCCGCTGGACTTGGTGAAAGTGCAAACCTCCGTCTTTAGAGGACGCACTGTGGGTTGAGGTGGGTTGTATGTCTCCCCATTCTCAAGGTACACCCTAACCAGTACACAAAAAGACACATACATTGATCTTTTTGATCTCTTTAATACGTTTCATACAAGCCTGAAAATACATGTTTCCAAAACAGTCAGGGCTTACCTGGGGTTGATGAGGCAGTAGTTGTTAGTGAGATTCGTGATTTCAATGGTGACACTTCTCCTGCTGGTCACATCTGCTGCTACAGCTTCAGCTGACTCCGTCATGTTGGTATGGCTGTGAGTTCCGCTTAAAACAAAAGTCATTTAAGTGTTAACCAGCTGAGCCAGTCAACTTCCCAGCTGTGACTAGCACACTGGGAATCATCAGAGTCACACTTATTACAGTATAAAATATCCTCCTGACCTCTGCTCTGCTGACATGCTCTATTGGCATTACATTGACCTTCAAAAGCGAACATAGACTGGCTCTGAGTTTATCAAAAATGCATTTCAGAGGCTAATGAGATTTCGAAACAGTTAACAACCAGAGAATGGCTGCAGACTCTCTTTGCCTCATTAGAGAATGTACCTTTTCAATTACAGCACTAAGTACCATGCAATAATGACATTAGAGTGAAAACACTAGGAAATATGATCACCCCTTTTATCAACAGATATGAGATAGAAATCAAACAAATGCCCCATCAGGCTGCTATGCGCCTCTTCAAACTGCTTATTTGTTAAGAGTCATGTGATTATTGCTAATGATCCATACTCTGTGCTGTATCTTCTTTATCAAAGGCTTTTTCCCCAAATATCCTGAGTGACTTACCTGCTGAGAACCTCTGTTGGTGCTTGCAAGTCCCAAAGTGGGAAAAAAGTCAGTAAAAAGGTGGTGCCAGTAGTTTTTTTTTCAACAAGGATGTATACCAGCACCCAGGAAACCCTCCCACTTGGAACACAATCACAGTTCAACAGTATACACCCTCTTTAAACACACGTTGATCAAACAGCCATCGCTCATGCAAAAAGACTTTGATGGCAAATATTACCATGTTCCCCCTTCTCTGGAATAGCACAGCCGCACCCTAATTGTGTTAACAGACCTGAACAGTTGGGTAAACCAGGACCATTCACTCACACAGGTGGTTGGCATCCTCATTCCTGTGGTATTGTGCAACTGAACAAGTCGGGACAGACATCTCTGTAGCAACTTTGCTCATATCCTCTCTTTTGTTGAACTTCTTGCATTCCAAATACCACACAAAAACCACACACTCAGAGCAAGATGGAGAGTCTCGCAGCCAGTGAAGAACAATATTGTTACCATGCCTATTAAAAAAACATCTATGCAGATATTCCATCTGTTGCTACTCATTAGAATTGGATGGATCCAGCTAAAAGATTAAAAAATGATCACTGTTCATCAGTAATAATGAAAGCATACTGAATGAAAACATATCCCACACAAAGTAACACAAGCATCGGGTCTGAATGTTTTATTACCATAATCAAAGAAAAGAGAGTGTACAATATACATAAGCCCAAGAAATAAGCTAATGGAGAATCAATGAGCTGGCTGTCAGATATTGATATCTTTCAGCAGACACAAAATACAGATGACAGCAAAATCAGTCTTCCTCTCCTCTGGATGTTTTTCTAAATGACAACATGCAACAGTAGTCAAATTAAATGGAGTTTATTTACTCTGCAGGGTACAAAAGCAACATAAAAGGAGTAGACTCTTTTACACTAACGACCCATTTTATCGTAGAGCTCCACTTTAACAATGGCTTTGCCAATAGTAGACATTGTGGCCTTCAAATCAACATATGTGGCTCTGTATTCCAGCCCACTACCGTTTGTGTCAGAACGGGTAAAGCCACTGAGGTCTTTCCCATCATACATCTGGTCGTACAGATTTTTGTCACAAGCACGGGACTGCTCAACCATGCCTACGGCCAGCCGGTTATTGTACAGGTTATGGTCAAAGGGCACAGAGAACATGATGGCCATGCGCTCGGAGCAAACCCGGCTCTGCATATGGAACAGGTCGTAGGTCAGCAAACCGACAGCGCCCGTGGCAGTGTTGTCATCCTTGGTGAAGGAGCACACTTCGGTCATGTTGGGACGAACTGTAGGCTGGGGTGGGTGGTGACTGAAGCCACTTGACATGTAGACCCTATACAGAAGAGCAAGAGACAAATCCTTACTATCACTGATAACTTTCAGTTTGATTTCCTTCAGACACCAGTGTTTTGTTGAAAAAAAAAACAGAGTTTTGTAAGTTTTGTGGAGATTGTAGGTGTACTTTTAGGGTGTTGGGCTTTCCAGTTGTGAAACACCTTATGCTGATGGATGAAATGTGACTGTGCAAGTACTGCTGTGGACTTCTAAGCAACAGTGAGTGTACCTGCTTGAGATGTGCAATGAGGCGGTGTGTGTCACTACATGATGGATAGGTGGATGTTCTCAGCAAAGTGATGTCACACATGAAAACCACCCATCCAAGATATGGTCTGTCCTGCCACAGTTAGATAAATGTAGAAGCATGACACAAATGCCAATAGACGCATCGTTTTTATTTGTTTTATTGTTTTGTTTTAATTCAGGTAATAAAGCAAATAATTTCTATAGGGGAGAACGGGGTAACATGAGCCACTTTTTACATTTGATGATTTTACTGCAAAATGAAAGTGTATTTGTTTCAAATAATAGTTACTATATATACCTCAGGTTGTTGTGTACTCATGGAAATTATTATGGTTTTAGAACAATGAGCCATCAAAAAAAGTTGTCCTATGTCCTATGGCACAACTTACCCCAAGGTAGGGGTAAAATGAGCATGGGAATGGGGTAAATTGAGCCCTCTATGGGTAAATAGTGTTACCATTAAATACTGATATAAAAATTACACAAAATCAAACAAATTTGAGATAATTTTGAACTTTATTGATGTCATCAATTTGAAAAAGGCAAAAACAGACAGGTGACAAATCAAAGGAAAACCTGGTACAGGTCTGAATGCTGGACCCCTACAGTGAAGGGATCTGGGGGCTCTGTTATGCTGTGGGGGGCATTTTGCTGGCATGGTTTGGGTCCACTTGTCCCCTTAGAGGGAAGGGTCACTGCTAATCAATACAAAGTAGTTGTGAGTGATCAGCTTTATCCTGTGATGAAACATTTCTATCCTGATGGGAGTGGTTTCTTCCAGGAAATTTAAGATGAATTCACAGAGAGCAAGTTGTCTTTCAGAGTTTTATTGCAATATCCAGAATACATATTTGCAAGTCCAGATCTCCCAGTTTGCTAGGCTGAAGAGATATTGAATGAAGTTCAGTGTCGGTACTTGCATATACAGCCAAATGCATCACAATCATCCCATATTCATCACCCTAACAGTTATTTTTAATTACTTCACTGTATCTCTTGGGAGTTTCCTTCAGTCTCTGCTGAGAAGTAAGAGTTGAAGGCCAAATCTGTATCTGCCTTTCCTCCCTGGACATTCCCTCTAAAGTTACAGTTACCGAGTCCCACACCTCACCTTTGATAGTACCTGTTAGGAACATTTTCATACAGGAAGCAGAGATCATAAAGTCTTACAATGAGCTTTTGACTATAAGGCAGTGTAACATAATCTTAAGACAATAACATAAGTGTATATGTTTCCATTTCAATGACAATGCCCTCATTCAAAGGACACGAGGGGTCACTGAATGGTTTGATGAGTATGAAAATGATGTGAATCATATGCTATGGCCTTTACACTCACCAGATCTCAACCTATTTGAACACCTATGGGAGATTTTGAGTTGACGTGTTGGACAGCGCTCTCTACCACCATCATCAAAACACCAAATGAGGGAATATCTTTTTGAAGAATGATGTTCATCCCTCCAGTAGAGTTCAGAGACTTGTAGAATCAATGCCAAGGAGCACTGAAGCTGTTCTGGTGGCCCAACACCTTACTAAGACACTTTATGTTGGCTTTTCCTTTAATTTGTCACCCGTCTGTATGTACAGCATGTTCGTGTGGCTTAAACTTAACATAAGTCAACAATTAGTTATTTATTCATCAACATTGTAGCACTTGTAACAGGGATCAAACATGAACTGTGTCTCTAGTTTCTAGGATATCAGAAAATAATTTTGGGGGGTAAATTGAGCCGTTGACTCAACTTGCCCCAACATCACTGGCACGTTTTACCCCACAACCTCCATTTTGACAAAACTGTGGTTCAGGTCCACAGTTATGCTAAGTTTATTACCTTGTTTTGTAGCTTAGACTGACTTAACTGACTAAACACGTAATAATGTCCAAAACTTATCTTTTTTAATTAAGATACAAGACTGATACAAGACTTTAGTAACATGATGAATTCATTTGGCATGACAAAAATCTTTTTTTCTTTGCTCTGTTTTGCTGACCACTCTCTCCATGTGCTTGAGTCCAAGATGGATTGAGTAACTATTCTTTCTTAATTTGTGATCACATACTTTTTCTTATGGTTACCTAGATAAAGGGGGTGGCTCTATTTACCCCGTTCTCCCCTATATGAAATAGATGGCATACTTTCATTTCACTTGCAATATCATTGAGCTTTACTTCTAATTAAGTACAGCATAACCACATAGAATTAACAAAGACAAATCTGTGCCTTTTCTATGACTACCAGAGAGACAAAAAAAGTTGCGAATACTTCATTTTTCTGAAGGGAGCCCATGCTAATAGTATCAAGATGTTTATTTGAAGCTGTAATCAGTCAGTGGACTCTCAAAGCACTTCAAAGAAATGTATTCAGCCTTTTGAAAATAAATGCCTGTCATTAGAACCAGTCGAAGTTTAGTATATATTCAGGCCATGACACTCTGCAGCAACTCATCTGTAAGTGCAGAAAACAATTGCTGGTGCAGGAATGATAGATTTGCCAACCTGCACTGACCTCTAATTTAGAGATGCATTTTACCCAAAAGACAGAAAGAAAATTAAAATCTAGTTTTTCATTAACTGCAAATGTGAGGAGACCTAATTACAGGTGCTTTAGGGAGTACAGGTTAAACAGTATGGCCAGTATAGTAAATTACTTTATTGTATTATCTTATGAAGTTGCTACACTTTTAATCACATTATCTCTGCAAATACTGCATGATGTCATTCATCAAGTTGTATTTTTATACATTAATCATTCTTGTGTCTTTAATCAAACCAGTCAGGTTTGATTTTAAATATTATGTTGTGTATTATGTACTTTTGTAACATGTATTAAATTGGTAAATACATCGACTTACTTGGGGTTGATGAGGCAGTAGTTGCTGCTCACATTGGTTATTTCTATGGTGCAGTTTCTGTTGGTGGTGAGAGTGGCTGACACGGCTTCTGCTGTTTCTGGCATCTTGGCTGCAAGAAGATCAGGACTGAAAGCTTAAAACAGTATATCAAGATATATATCAAAGTTAAGTTATCTTCCTTTGAGTAAGTTATATTCACCTTTTTGGAGTTAAATGCTGGAGTTGAGCTAGTCAGCAGCGTCAAGTTCTTCTTTCTCAGATCCTGCAGAGAGGTGGAGACTGTCACCTACAAAGGGCTTGTTCCAACACAAGCACAGGCGTGTCCACTGTGAAATGAACATACACCATCTTGAATGGAAAATCCTATCTCAAAAAGAAGCACTTCAGCCACTTGCAGTAACGTCCTATGATCACAGTATATAGCAAAAATGAGGTGATTCATTTAGGTAATATATATAATACAAACAGTAGAATATGATAAGACAACATCTGTCAAAACTGTCAGCACATTTCAGCCTGTTGCATATTTGCCCTCACGTCATATGTGGGCGGTATTGATTCCAACTTGGTATCCGTTATTGTGAGTTCAAGAAAATTATTCTATCTCACTAAACTTTATGCCGTACATTATTGCAAAATCTTATTAGATTATCTAATCTATAGTTTAAACCTTATTTCATTTATTGTTCTTCAACTATTCAATTAGCTATTATATTAAATTTAATTGATTTAATTTCACCGTTTTTCAATGAACTCATCTCTTTGCTCTTGTGGGACACCATTGCTGCTCAGGACATATATTTCATAAAAACCCTTATGGAACATTTCATGTTCTGTCTTGCTTGAAACTATAATCTCACAGGCATTGCACAACTGATTGCTTGTTGTTGTTGCTACAGGTGATGGCTAGCGACAGATTCCTGTGGGAACCTCACTACATCAGTCACAAATTTCAACACACTGTCTCACTCTTATATTACTAATTCTTTTGCTGCCGATCTGCTCCCACTGGAGTGTGGAATGGAAAAGGAGACACTCCCCTTTTCCATGTAGGAGCAACTTACAAAAACAATGGATTATGTAATGGAGCACAGCACAGTGCAGTGTTATAATTATCCATAATATTACAGGGCCTTAGGGTCTCCCTAATTATATATGTTTTGCAAACTTTGTGTGTGCTGAGATGTGTTCATTAGACCACCAATGAATTCAAGTAATACTACAGCAGCTGTTCCGTTCCATACAGTACATCAGGCGCCTAGAATTTGATTTAAATCCTTCAACTTCAGTGCTTGAAGTCACCAGATGGCACCAAACATGCATTTGCAAAAATACATTTGCACTACACAGACTTTGTAAGTTAGTATTTGCTCTCTGATGGTCAGCCAGTGACCATGGCAGAAAATCTCTCTAAAAAAAAAAAAAAAAAAACATTATACAGCATGCCCTTCATAATGTCCTGTGATAAGGGAGTCACTGCATGCAAATAGTTATAACATAGGCGTAATACTACATATCAGGAGCTTTATAGGTCTAATGCAAAATAATAAAATAGAGTGGATATAACCAGTAATATAATAGTGTGTGTGATACATTATATATTATTATGAAACTAGAAATACCGCCCTGTGGTTATACGCCTCCGCCAACCAGTCAAGTTGCAGTTTACATCCATGTCTGTGAAGACTCATATAATATTTATAGTGAAGACTTTGAGGGAATTTAATAAGAGGTATTAAGTCTGACCTTTGACCTTTGACCTCCAAATTCTAATCAGTTCATTATTGAGTCCAAGTGGACATTTGTGCCAAATTTGAAGAAATGGGATGGACGGATGGATGGACAACCCGAAAACATAATGCCTCCGGCCACAGCTGTCGCTGACGCGGAGGCATAACAAAATGAAACCTCAGCAGGACCTGTAACACTTTTCATCCGTGAAATCTTACTAGGTAATGATACAGCAGACTGAGCCTGACCAGCTGAATTTGAGATGTCCCAAAATGACCACCATACAGAAGATAAACCCTTTTGACATGACCTCTCCTCTGCTGCCACCCTCAGGGCAAACTTCACAGCTTTACATTTACAGTTTTTTATTAATTTTTGTTGTCAAAGCACTGTTTTCCAATGTTAAGAACAAACTTTAATCTGAGACTAAGACTAGCAATGCTGCCGATTTTTATCCATCCAACAATTCTGTTTACTGTAATGTTAGTGAGCACAACACTGTCCGTGCAAGACCTTAAGTAATGTTCAAGAATGCATATATACATACAGCAATAAGCAAAAAACCACAAGTGTTGACTACTTTCTTTTCAACTGCATTTTAAGGGATATAAACTGACAAAAATGAATTTTAATAGCCTTTAAGTTGTACAGGTAGTAAGAGTTGGGTATCCTTTATCCTGCAACACTTGACCACCCGTTTAATAACACACACACACCATCATCCTCAATTGATTTATGTCAGAATTAAGTTACATTTCCTCCTATTTTAAGCAGGTCTGTAAATTTAATCACACTGCAGTGTTATCTTTGCAGTTTCTGAGAACAGTTTGTAAGAGGCAATTAAGAAGGTGACAAAAGGACAGAATATCAGTGATCTCTATTCGTCGGTTGCTGTAGCATTTAAAGTGTTATGATGACAAAGATAAATGTTCGCTGAAGATGAAACCGTATTTAATTATAGTGGCTGCAGTATCAGTATCTCAACATGTCACTCACATTGCTTTTTTTGTCTGTTGGATATTTTTTCTCACATTTTCTCTACTTACTTCCCTCTCTCAGTCAGTCTTGACTGTCTGCAAGTGAGTGTCAGGTTAATGCTTTGCTGGACTGACACTATAAATTATTTTACTCAGAATCATATGGTAGACTGTAACAGCCATCGCAGATACACTATTTAAACAAAATATTACTAAACACTACTTTTCAGTCAGAATGCTTGTTTACTGTTTTGTATTGAGTCTTAATTAAACAGTAAAGTGAAATGCTAAGTCAGTATGTTGTCACCAGTGAAAGCTGTGCTGCTCTGAAAATAGCTGAGCCATTACCAGAAATGTCATCTGTACAGTATTGCACCACAACCAAAATCTTGTTGGAATATACCTCTTTCACAGCAGACATGTTGATTTTTCATAGCAGGAAAAGCACAGATGCAATTAATAACATTGATGATGGCTCAGGTCCATTTAAGTATCCAAGGAAGCCATACAGTCCACATAATGCACTATACCAGGGTTGTGAATTTCGAAAAACTAAATGGGATGCAGCCATAAGTAACTGCACATGTGCATTTCCTGCTTTGGCATGTCAAAATGTCTGTTTTGAAAAAGTAAAATTTGTGACAAATACGTTAGGCTACACCTCTGTAACAATCAAAGACGGGGCTTGAACCCATCAGTGCACTCAGTAGAAAGGGCTGATAGGGTGAAAACAATCCTTACTTTGTCAAATGCAAACTAAAGTTTAAAGTTAAAGGTAAGAAGAGGTCAAAAGAAAATGGCGAATAGGTCAGCTGCAGTCAGACTGAAATCTGCCTGGCGAAATTTATTTGCGAGGTGTGGCCAAGAGCAAGGAGGACAGGAAGCAGTATGGATTGGGTTGTAAACATAAACTGCGGGAACTAGCACAGCTAGCGTGCTAACAACAATAGTCCACAAATTTGTGAATTATACAGCATTTAATTAAATACTTCACTGTCACTATCCTCTGCCACTGTCCTTTACTCACTGCAGTCAAACGACATCTCTTCTTCTCTGCTGCTGTTATTACTCAGCTGCACAGTTATAAAACAAGAATATAAATAAACAATATTTCCTGAACGGGAGGTCAATCCCACCCCTCTCTCAAACCAGCAGGATCATGGGGGGAGCACAGTGATTTCACACGTCAAAGTTCAATCAGATTGAACTCTTCGCGAAGCAAAGGATGTGGATCAATTCGCAACCAGAAGTGAATGTGTCTTGCCCAGTTCCACATAGACATGAATGAGAAGTGAATTTTGGTGTGAACGCACCATTATACAACATACACATCTGATAAGCAGTAAGAGCTAACTGATATCTATTAAGGCTAATGGGCAGTGAACCAGATCTCATGAGAGAAACAAGCCTGAAAGAAGCAACTTAGCTCTCCAAAAAAAAAAAAATTAAAAAAGCCCGCGCTCTGAGACCCTCAATCCAATGTGCGTAAGCCTCATTGACGAGAACGGTGCTGCGTTTCTTTTATGTTTATCAGTGCTGGCATGTTAAACAAGATCTGCATGATGTGCACGTATTTCACACTTTTACAGAATCTGCACACTGCCTTTGAATCGTCCCCCACTTGAGGTTGAATCCTGTCTTTTAATACACTCTCTTGCTCACACTCTTTGTTGAAGTTTTTTTTTTTCCATATTTCACCCACTTAGAAATGTAAGAAGTTACACTTGTAGATGGACAAGTCAATACTGATTGAATAATCATGAAAATGTAATTGGCTTCTCTTATGTATCCTTATCCTGCTAGTCCTCTCATCTTACTTATATACTGCCCTTTACACTTGTAAAGCATGAACTGTCACTCAGTTTAGTGTTTAAGAATAAGTTCAAAAGCAGTTGATCTTAGAGAAGCACTCAGTTCAGTTTTCAGTAATGTATGTTTTTTTTGACAGCATTAAATAAAACCTAATGTGATGTAAGGTGAAGGTCTTTACTTGAATGTTGAGCAGAAAACTTTACTCTGGAGTTCTTTCACATATACTGTGTGCTCTTCTAATAGCGTGTACTGCCAGAGTTAAATAAAAAGTTTTTATTTGCACAAAAACAGGAACAGGAAAACAGGACTTTTGGTTGACCCTACAAACCCCTGGCTATACATTCACTGTGGGGAAAAACAATGAGGAAATCCATCAGGTGGAAAGGCTGGTGTAAAGGAAAGGGTTTGGAGAAGATGGAAGAGGAAGGGAGAGGGAAAGGAAGTGAAAGAACTGAAAAGTATGATGGCTACCCTTGTATGTAAATAAATGAATAAACGAAAAAGAGTGCACATCAAACATCACATAATGAATACAAATCCTGGCGTCTTTTTTTGCTGCTGAAATTTTGGTGGGAAATCCAAATCCAGCATCACCCCACTGGATTTTGTCTTTCAGCTACAGGGCAACAGGTTTTAAAAATACATCATTTCCCAGAGGGGTGAAATAAACTCAGTCATGCAAAAAATGGCCGGGACCTCTATGCTTTATCTGAGGATGATGTACAATGTTCCACCAATAGACAAAACAAAGGTAGCCATGCATCACACCTTCTTCTTGGGATGGGCAGACCTCCACTGGTATCACTGGATGATGGCAGAGAAGATGATTTTCATCTGAGGGAATTGCTGGTGGAGATCTTGCAAGTCCTGCTTGATCCCTGTGGTCTCCCTATAAAAGAAAAACAAAAAAGAAAACAGTATCACTTCCCTATGAAACCTTGTGCTGGTGTGTTATTAAATTTACCATATTTCATTTAATATTGTTATTTTATTATTTAATATTTTACCAGGCTATAGTATGCACTATGAGTGTATAATTTATTCAACACTATATTTAAAAAGCCTTCAGTTGTAGTACATCCAGCAGGAAAACAGCTTGGTTTGTCCGAGTGGTGTTGCCATACCTAGCTGTCCTAGATGGCAGACCCGCTCAACTAATTATATTTGGGGATATAATGGTGACTGGGTCTGTCCACTTACTGCCAAAAAGAAGAACCAGTTGCGAGTGAGCAGGTTTTGCGAGCAGGAGAGCAGTGATAGTAGTTGTACAGGCAGGAACACACTGGGGACCCCTGGAGGGCAGGTGTGAAACAGCAGGTTTGAAACAGCAGGAAATGTTATATCAGCAAAGTCATTTACTGTATACACTTAATGTACCACTACAGCATCCATATTCCAATACCCCAGGGTAATAATTTGCATGTGGCAGGAGGTAAACTCTCATTTTCACTGTATTATTTTATCATCCTCAATTTACATTTACAGAAATTTGACTCTGCAGGCATTTATTAGAACATGTTTACATCATACTTAACAATCAAACACATCATATTATGCATTTTTGCACAAATCTGCAGGAACGTCCTGTTGATTCTTAGAGGCAGAAATTATACCAAACAATTTTGATTTTTATTATTTTATGTAGCCTCTGATATGTACCTAATAATATGAACAATATGTTTTTCATGATGTACTCATAAAGATGCCTCTCTGCTCTTATGTCCATTATCAGACTCACAGTCCAACCGTGTCATCCAATGCTTGACGTCTGGTTTTGTTTTGACCTTTTCCCAGAACCACTCTTTCTCTTCCAAATGTAATATCGACATTATGGAGCTCCGGGATGTAGAATTGGCCACTTAGGACATGTGAAAACAACCATGATCATAAATTGCTCCTTTGGCACTAGCTTAGGCAGACGTGCCTGACTGATTTTAGATTGATATGACTTCGTGCTTCCAAGCATCAGTAAAAAAAAAAAATTAAACAAAAACATGCATTGTTGCTTAAATCCCCGCTGCTTTTTGATTGTCTGGAGACAAAAGGTTTAAGTGATATTTTTAACGTAGTACTTTAAATGTGAAGAAAATAAAACAGGTTTTGCGTCAGTTAAACACTAACACCTCATGATTTATGGACACATTCACATTCCATCCCGTTCAAACCTTTTTTTTTTTTTCAGCACTGCATATGAAGTCAACCACTTCGCAGCTCTAATGATGTGCAACATCAGTGACATTTCTGCCTCTCGAGGCCACGCTTTGCGTCTGTCTTAATCTCTTTATCTCTGCTGTTATGCCTGACGATAATTGTTTTTCCTGATGCAGTGCTTTTTAACGGGCACTTTTTGGACAAATCATTTTATAAAGCACTGCCCATCCCGAGCTGCTATCTTAGGTTTATATCTCATTCATAATGTAAAATGTATAAAAATAGCTCTCAGATCACCTGCGGTCACAGATCATTTTTATGTTTATGTGTGTTAAATGATGATGTATGTAATTCAACAGTGGGACATAAAAACTCATCCTTGTACAGAATACTGTTCACTGATTTGGAGGTATTTTGATTTTGGACTTTGGATGCAGGATAAATTGCAATAACTTCTGTGATATCCTGACTTTACCTCCAGCTTCTCATGAGGTTGGCATTTTTGCCTTATAATGAAATGTCTTGACAATGGATCACCATGAAATTTGGTACAGATATCCATAGTGTCCAAATTATGTATCCTAATGACTTGATGCTTCTCCTGACTTTTTCTCTAGGTGCCACCATAAAGTTGGATAGATTGCAATAACTGTAGCGATATCCTGACTTTTCATCTAGCACCATCATCGGGTCACAATTTCAATTTGTCCAATTCTTTGGTTTATAACAAAATACCTGTAAAAAGAATGACATTCCACTAGCCTGCTGTACTTTGTTTTTAGTGCTAATTAGCAAATGTTAGCATGCTAACATGCTAAACCTCATTGTGAGCATGTTAGCATACTGACATTACCATGTAGCTCAAAGCGCTGTTAGCATCACTGTGGACTCTAAGTCTCATCAAATAATGTGCACGCAGAATTTCAGCCTTCATACTCTCATTTATATCTCTAGTCATGCTGTAAACAAGGTCCCCCAAAAAAGAAAATAGGTAGCTGCCCACTTTTCCATGTTAACATTTCAATACTCAGGCTCTTTTGGGTTTTAATAGATAGCAATGATCAGAAGAAGAGAAATTCATGATCATCAGAGTTGAATACTTTCATTTATTTCCAGACCATATACACAACAGACTCTTTCTTTGTTCAAGGCAGCACTGCTCAGAATTTGTGCAGTTTCTCAAAAGTAAAAAATCTAAAATTCCAGACAATCAGTTAAACCAGAGATCCAAACACTGGATATAAAAAACCCCTTTTTTAAAATATTTTTATATATATTTAATATTACCGCTGCATAAACTCTTACAATTTCATCTTCCTTCAGAATAGAAGAATCTGATTAATCCCTTCAGTCATCAAAATGGTCTTCAAAGGTAAAGGTTCTCAAATGTGGGGTAATGGGCGGGGGGAAGCAGAAGGGGATTATGCAAACTTCACAGTGATTAATTTTGGCCTGAGACGTATCTCCACTGATGGTAGCCGGGAGAGGAGCATATTGATTGATTGCTGCAGGGGGCGCGAGGTTCTGCACATTTACTTTTTGATGAATAGGCTGTCAGGGCCACGAACAACCAAATATGGCCCCGTAAATGAATGTTTAAGCGATTATGGTATAAGTGTAAATATTACACATCCATTAAGGAGGATTACATTTGGTGCCACTTTGAAGAGGGGAGGAAATAAAAGGGACAAGCACGCAGAATATCCCACAGCAGAGTAGGTGCATGGAGAAATGTGGTTTTAATCTGCATAATGTTTAAGAATTCTAAATGGGAAAGTCCTTGACATTAATCTGTGTGTGTGCGTGTGTGTCTGAGCATGCATGCGCGCGCGTGTGTGTGTGTGTGCGTGTTTATGACGGCTGGTGTGTGTTTTTCAAGAGAGCAAGGACTGAAGAAGGGGGCTTTAAGTTGACAGAGCATGCCAGTGCATCCACCCGCTCAAATTACCACGCGACAAAACGCATCTAGGGTGTTGCACTGGAGGTGAGAGTGGGAATAAACGCCTGCTTCAAAGATGATTTGTGCTCGGCGTGGATTAATTCCCCCACCTAAGAAAAATCAATAACACCGTGTGCAATAGGAATACATTTGTGTCACCTCTTTGGGAAAAAGGAAGTGAAAACACAGCTCAGAAGCAGGTTTAGACAATACACATCACAATGACTAAAACCCAGCTGGTTAGAAGGCTCATTCTGGAGAGCTGCCAGTAATTAAGGACCTTCTCTCTTTGTCTCTCTCTGTATCTCTCTCCATCTCACAGCTCAATGTGAATTAAATACATTCTTTCCAAAATAGCACTTGTGTAATCTTTAACTTTTGAAGCTTCAGCATTTGATCATTCTAAATATGCAAATATATTCACCATCATTCATTGTTCAAGTAAGCACTTTCCATCTCATTTTTGGCATGCAATCCCCTACATTTTTTTTTTTTTTGCCGTCATATCAGCGATCTCTTCAAATGGGAGACTGACTATTTTGTTGATTTATAATGATTGGGGAGCATACTTTATGCACATAAGCTCACACATGGATGCATGTAAACACAAGCGGCTCATACGAACACACAGAAAACACACACACATCATGAACAACGCAAAGAGATACTGATTTCAAACACATACTGAAATTCCATTGGGAGAAACCCAGTGTGTTTTTCTTCTCAACAGCATGTCAAAAGACTGAAATGTAAACAAATCTGTTATCCTCATTGTGGGCTCATTCTGCTACATTTCTGCTAATTAACAAATATGAATAATGTTTTTTTTTTCTATCCTTTAACTGCTAGCTATGTTTTTCTGAAAAACATCTTGACTTTTGCCCTGAACATCCACGTTATCTTTCAAAGACATTTTGGGACAATATCCGTAAGTGTTCATGCAAACATGCAGAGTTTGCCATACATTTCCATATCCCCAGACAGAGCGTCCTCATCCTGGCATTGACTAAATGATAAACACCAGGGCCTCTGTTTGCCACTGATCTTCTGAAGAGAAGACGGACAGAAGATCAATAAACTCCCCACCCTCCATCCCATCTGTAGGCATTGGCTTTTCTTCTGTTCTCCCCCTCCCTCCCCCCCCCCCCCAACCGCACTCTTTCCCCAAATTGTCGCTCTGTCATCGCATCTTTCATCAGCCCTCGTGCGGCCTCTCTGACGGCTCGATCCTCTGCCTTTCACTCGCACGCCCACAACCCTGTGCCGCCCTTCCTGCCGCCCCCACCTTCCTCTCCTCCGTCCTGCTTTATAAGAAATATAATCCCATTGATCCAAAACCCGATGTGAAGCGTTGATCTGTAAACAGACGAGTGCTCAATAAGAGCTGTCCAGTCCTCTAGAGAGGAGATGGAGGGATGGAGGGTGTCGGAGGGGCGAGGGTATTCGAGGTGCAGCTGGTTATGGAGAGGTGTGCTCGTGAGAAGGGATGCTGTGAGAGGAGAGAAGGTGGTGATGGTGGTGATGGTGGTGGTGGTGGTGGTGGTGGTGGTGGGGTCTTAGTATCTGTGTGTCTCGGAATCATTTATCAGTTTTATTGCTTTCTTGTCTTGTTGTTGGCTGCCATCGCCCCTCACCTGGCCCTCCTGCTCCCACTAAACCTCGCTCCCAATCCCTGCTGCAGCTTCACTTCGATCAAACTATGTTCTACCCGTGCAATTAAAAGTCTGCAGCTCAGGGTGAACAGATGAAAGGTGTGACATTTTGCTTTTGACTGACGATGAATTCAGAGTGACGGGCCGGACAGACGCATCCAGGCAAGGATATGGATTTATTTTTTTTCCTCCCTTATGTTCCCACACTCTCCCCACAACCCCTCCTCCTGCCTCCCCTGTTGTCTTATTTGCCTCTTTCTGAGGTGATGGGGCCTAGCTGTAAGGGAGTGTGCCCCACACCCCACCTCATCCTAAATCATTACTTGACAGTTTAAAAGGGCACAAAGCAATGGATGGCTTTTTTTCCCCCTCTGTGTTTCCATGGTTATTTTCTTTCTCTTAACCCTTTCTCTTTTGTGCCTTTGATAAAGTGAGTGGGTCTATCTGTACTTACACTGCTTCTGTGTCAAGGTCATTTGTCACTGAGAGATGGAGGCACAGACTCTCTAGCCAGATGGAGGGTTTTTTGCTGGCTGATGTCTGAGGAGCAAAATTAGGATTTTTTCTGGCCGTCACATTTTTAGTACAGAGAGCCAGTGGTGTCGTTAGAGTCTCATTATATTCCAAAACAGGATTTACCTCTTCCATCTAAACCAAATTTAGGTTAACCTGGTCTATCTAGAGCCACAGGTGGGAGGAAGCTTGTTCAGTAATGGCTTTTTGTGGTCAGGCTATTGATGTAGGGCATCCCCTAGCTTTAGAGTGAGCTTCATTCGACATGATCAAAGTCAAAAGAACTGAAATATACAGCAATAACCATAAAAATGCTGGAGAAAAATGAAGAAATCCGATCCACCTTGAAAATTTTAATGAACTTACACAATTAATTGCATTCTGGCTGTGCATTCATTGATTTTATTCATAGTCAGAAACTGCAGTCATGTCAGATGGCACATTTTTAGACTAGAAATTTTTTTTAATACCTTGTTAACCTTGATAACCTTTTTCTAATGATCAGTCAACAATCTGGAAAATGTATTTTGATTAATTGGGCACTGAAAAAAAAAAAAACACCGGCCGGCAACATTGATCTATACTCCAACATCGGCACATTCGTGGACACACCCAGAGCATCGATCGGAACATTTCAGAGAACAAACAGAGACCTTAAGGTCAAAGGCACATTCTTGCTAATGACCTGTAAAACAAACTGTACTGTTAAAAGGTGACATCAATACTGAGACCCTGAACTCTTTCTACCCAGGTCCCCAGCAGAGTGTGTGCCCGCATGAAAACTCTCCATCTCTGGATTATTTAATCCAAATCCAATCAGACTCCAAATGCAGCAGCTTGGACATGCTGTGTGAAACAGGTGTGCGCAGAATGTACACAGTTCTGTTTGAAAATCTCCTCATTATACGAAACTCAAACAGCTAGGAGGAGACGGGGGCTGTCTGCACACCTCACTCTTTATCCGGTGGACAAGTGTATAATCAGCTGATTTGGGTGACATTGAACAAGTGTGTACAGTTTGAGCTCTTTCTGTAAGCGTGCCTTTAACATGAGCACACAATCCACACGTTCAACCCAACTCTTCTTACTTTGGCGCACTGCACTGCTTCTCCAAATGTTGCGAATACTCCAAACATGCCGTATACACAGAGATCAGCAGATCTCATTCTGCTCTAAAATGGGGTCAGCGGCTGTCCAAGGTGCATGCTATGCACACAAGAAGAGTTGTTATTTCCAGTTTGACCCATGACTCGTCACACAACTGGCAAGAAGAAGCTTTTTGATTCACAATTAAGTAGAAATAAAAAGAGAGAAAAAAAACCCCACTCTCTCCTGGTATATATAACATGACAAACATTGTATTTAAGTTGTGTGTATGAGTCAAAAAACGTCTCTGTCTATTGAATTACTGGACAAATCATAAGTGGCAAGCCATCCATCACGCACCAACATGACCAATCTGGACCATTGATCCACAATTGTCCCCAATCAGCAATAATCAGGTGGCTCTCAGGCTTTAAGCTTATCATGTTTCAGAACCATACCCATTGTCCTATTTTCTGAAGGAAACAAATTAATTTCCATATGGGCAGAGAGTAGCAGAAATTATTTTTAGGTAAAATTTGAGAATATGGTAGATTGGTCCAAGAAATGCTGGCAAAAAGCAAACCTCACTGATCAAAGAATGTGCAGTAATAATACTATTACATAATTAGAACAATAAATTATCATCTAATGTGAGAGGTTTATCAAGCATGTGTTTTTATTTGACTTGAAAATAACTAGAGTGTTGCTAAACTTGTAAGTTATCCAGAAAAGATTATCTCATAGAAGAGCAGGAGCCAAAGAATTTAATAAACAGATTTTCCCCCAAATCTGTGCTCAAATTGGATATTTTATTATTATGGTTATTGAGGCAGCTGTAACCTTCTTTTATTGCTGTTTTATTGTGCCATCTTGGATAAAAAAAAAAAAAAATTCTGCTGTTACAAGTATGACATATTGAGGTCTCTGGCATTTCTGGACAAATTCTTATTAGTTGACCTGCTTTTTAAACAGAATAAAAATGTGTGGTCTTGACCGGATTGCTGCTTTTTTCTATTTCTGCGGTTTAGGTTATTAGTGAGGAAGCAGGTGCCTAAGCACTCGATGGCCTTTTCTCCTCTTTTTTTATGACTTTGACTCAAAATTTGCACAGTGAAGCGATCAGTCCATGCAGTGTTCAAATTATACTGTGGGGGACAGCTGCAGGAGGGAAGGGAGAGGAAGAGTCTGCTGCACTATACCGCTGCCTTATTTTTTTGTTTATACTGAAATTTTATTTTTGTGGCTGACCAGAGGTGTGTGGCCAGGAAGAGCAGCAAGGTTTTCACTTATTTTCACACAGACAGGAGGTGCTGGTGAGGAAGAGTGGGTAGGAGATGTCCGTTCTTGTCTGATAACATCTTTGCTGACCGGTAGCCAACACCACATGGACCAGTACCAGTCTGCAGCCCGATTGCTGCGAGTCACTGATATCAAATCCACACAATGTATGTATATAGCGCACAAAACAATACCACATGAAAGCAGCCCTCAGTCACGATATATAGAAAACACCCTGCACATGTCCAGACCAGTCATGTTATACCAATTATTGGCAAGAGATAAAGTCAGCCACACTGACCACTGCACACATTTAAAACAGAGGACAGACATTGGAGTTTAATTATATTTTAATTATTCCTTAAAGGCTATCATTCATTATAATGGTTGGATATGATTGGATGTTACTGTCCACACAGCTGTGAATGAGCCAACTGTTGCGAAACATATTGAAAACAGCTGACGCCAATCAGCCAATACAAGCACAACGTCGGTGCTCTGCCTGAACTAACACTGCATTTATATTGCTGCCAGTCAGCAGCACTCAGACTAGATCTGGAACAGACTTGGCTCTGGGATTCATTCCAAGCATAATCAATATACTGTACAGTATATAAACTTTTATTTCCCTCAGTGACCTTGAGTTTAATGAGTCTTTCACTCAATTAAAACGAGTTTTGTCAAAAAGCACATTTTGCCTCTTCTTCAATACATGCTTGCATATTAACCTCTGGAGAATGTGATATTTGTGGGATACCCTCTTTCTTCTGCCATGTCACAACTTTAAATAGGAACTCTGTTGTTATTGTACCAAAAAAAAAATATTCACATTCAAAATCTGATAGATGATTCCTGCATGCTTGATCTCCTAGATAGTGTAATCACCTCCATCAAGAAATGACTGCAACTGCCAGGCAGACCCCAGAGTCAACTTAACAAGTAGACAGATGGCTGGGACTGAAAAATCATAGTCGTGCAATATTCATGAATATTAATTGGTGGGTATGTGGTTTGAACTAGATATGTGTTATTCTAGTATTTTCAACTATCAACCAACAAACAGGCTTGTACTGTGATGGCTCTCAGGACATTTTTGTTTGTCTGTTTCTCCCCTAGAGCTATAGCTATTGCAGGTTTGATGAGGAAGAGAAACGTCCTGTGAATCCTTTGAAATAGGCATGAGGCTGGCAATTCAAATTTGTTGTTCTTGAAACCTGACCAGTAAAATTCAGTACAGTTCCCAGAAGAAGAAAGGAAAACATCTTATTTATTGCACCCTGGGTCTTCATCCACTATCAGCGTCTTCTGAGAAACTTTTACTGCATCTTCAGAACTCTATTTCATTTGATTATTGCTGCAGGATAGGCTTGGCCGTTTCAAAAAAAGAGCACAAAAACAGTATTGGGGAGACAAACAGGGAGAGGCAGAGGCTACTGTTCTTAGTGATCGATTGGTTATTGATGATAGTACACGTTCTGGATCTGTTAACACAATAGCTACGCAGTGACACAAACAAAGTCAGAACAAATCTGCTTGCTGGGAGTGAAGGTGACATTGGCACAAGAAAAACAAATGTCATAGGACTAAATGTGCCATAATGTAAAGCTTAGTAAACAAAAATTGGCAGCTCTTTAGTTTTTGGCCCTTGGTTTTCCAGTTATTCTAATAATGATATGCTTTCCTTTAAAGAGACCATGTCATTATGTAGTATGAAACTGACACAGTTGGTAGGCACTTCCTAATTTATCTGAATTTCTAATAAAAGCCACAAAATGGAGCATAAGATTCATACAAAAGGGGAAGTTTGGTGATATCTATAAGAAGATGTTAATTTTGTAAAAGAACTTCTGTTAACTTAAAAAATATGTAAATGTGCGAACTGATAACAGGATAAAAAGACTCTATTTCTTACATCTTCTTGATAATTTCATGTTTTTTTTTTGATTTCCAAATGAACATTTTCTCTACAGGAAGAAAGGAAACCTCCCAAAAAATCTAAAGAAGAACTCCTTTCTAGGAAATAGGAATTAACACACACAATCAATAAACCTAAGTTTGTGTAAAAAAAAAAAAAAACTTTTGGCATGGGACAGATAAATTGCGTGCAACATCACTTAAACTGATGACTGATATCGAGACGCTTCACTGGTCTTTAGTCTCTGTTCACATTGTGCTTGTGATGGAGAACAAAGGTGTTCAACAAAGAACAAGAGGAAATCCCTCAGAGGTAACCTCTACACCAGTGCCTGAGGCTAGAGAATAAATACCCGGCGCCTTTTTACTCACTTACCTTTTGATTTCTTTGATTGTCTTCAGTCTCCACTACACCTCCCTACAGGCTTCTGAGCTTTAACTGAAGGACTTTGATGCTGCAGGCTTTACTTAATTGTTTTGTTCACTTCAGAATTCATTGAGTGTGTGTGTTCGCAAGTGCGTGCATGTTTGTGTGTGTGTGTGTGTGTGTGTGTGTGAGTGGATGTGGATGACAGGCCATCTTTCCAGCCCAAGGAATCTGGGGAATAATCTCCAATTGATCCAGTAGAACTCCCAGGCTGTTTTGGCACCTGCTCAGATGGCAGACCTTAAAATATCAGTTTCCTCGCAGAGGTTAGAGCGCGAGAAAGTGAAACACCAGGCTCCATAATAGAAACTCACACTAGCACATTGTCAGGGGAGAGCGAGAACAACGTGCAATATGCAGGCATGGTGGGCCTGACATAGATCTTTGATTGTGCAGACTAACTATAAAAACAGAAAGATACAGAATAGTTGAATTTGAGATAAATGCTAAAGATTTTTTTGCTGGTAAGACACACACTTGTTTAGTCATTTGTCTTTACTATGCTTTACTATTTTCAAACTACCCTAAAGAGAAAAGCTCAAAGCAGTTCTAATGCAATATCTATACAAAGAAAAAACACAGAGGGGGTAAAACATTATGATATAATAAATATTATAATCCTATTTCCATACTCATGTATTCATTGGAGTAATTTAAGTGTTGTTTAACAGTTTTATATCTACTGATTAACTTGTCAGTCATCTGTAAAGCTGCACTAACCTGTGTGAAATACAAATAAAGTATTGGCCATAATCAAATCATTGTGTGCATGCATAGTCAACATCTTTAACATCACATTTACCAAAGGCAGTGTTTTCCATGTGCCGCATTAGGACTGCATTGACGTGTTTCGCCTGTTAGGTAGAGGTGGTGATGAGGACAACGCAGCAGACTCTGTGTTTGACAACAGAGATACATCCTCTGTGAATTGCCTTCTGCCGTCAGCCTCGGACACCTTACTTGGCTCTAACTCCGTCTCTCCTATTCAGGTCAAATAGGCAATCTGTTTGTCCCTACTATCTTCAGCCTTGTGATGGGCAGCTAATTAATCACAACTGTGCAGGTCTCTTTTTTTTTTTTTTTTAAACTTCTTCCACCTTCCATCCCTTTGTCCGTGTGTTGTCTTTTTAGCTACGCAAGCGGTGTCGCTCTGGGGACGGCAATGTCGCTCTGTCAGTTGGTCTGTCGGTCCACTTCGGTACAGAGTAAAATATCTCAATAACTATATAATGGTTGAAATTTGACATATCTGACTTTTCATCATCACATGAAGGTCAGCTGTATGTTTCCTGTTTTGCATCCATCCAACAATTTTGTTTTCTGGTGTGTAATAAACATTAAAGGATATGGCTTTTCTTATTGTCAAGTGTAAGTGGGATCAATTTATTGTTGGTTTGGCTCTGCACATGAGATTTCTTGACAATAAGAAAAATATAGAAAATTGCCAGCCATATCCTTTAACCCAGTAGTAATTTTACCCACCATGTTCCATAGTGTGAGATCATAAAGAGACATGTTGCACATTCTTGTGTTTATATATGAGTGTGAGCATATACAAACAAGATTATTTTTTAGCACTAGTCATGTGTGCACAGGCTGTATGCATGACTCAGGTTCACAGATATAATGATGTTTTGATGATTGAGGTAAAATCTGTCTGAGAATATTTTTCTTATAAAGCCTGAACTGAGAATCTGCAGCATGATGTTTGTGATTTAAATGAAAGTGACACTGGACAGACAGTCAGGCCGCCTCTGTGAAAGAAAAGGAGAGGTGGAGGATGCCAAAAACAAAGAGCGAGAGAGAAAGCGGGAGGCAGACGGAGGCAGGGAAGAAAAAGATGGGCAGATGAAATTACACCTGCAGGTCTGTTAGCTTTAGCAGCCAGAGTCTAACAGTGTGATGTCCCATAACATACCCCAAGGGTCCGTAAGGAATAAAGAGTGAGTAAACCTCACATATCAAAGTTTCTTTTCTCTCACACTCCTGTTATTGCTCCTGTGCCTCTCCTTGACAGCCCTGTGATTCATTTCCTCCTGCCTGAAAGACGGGAAATGAATAGAAAGCTTGGATATTGTCAGCGGCTAAATGGGAAAGCAGTTGCTCTGGAGACACAATGCAGGTGCAGGTAAGAATGGTGAGTTCAGTTTAAAATGCCACTCAGTCCCACTACACAGCACACAGCAGCACCTGTCTCACATGACTGAGGACAAAGGAGGGACGGTTGATTGGGTGTATAACATTCACATATCGGGATGGTTTATGTTTGAGTGGGATATTCATCTCTCCGCTGTCAGTTTGCAGAATCCTTACTCTTTGTTATACTCCTGCACCGGTGAATGAGAAAAGCCTTTTTTTCACATTTGCATGTAACTAAGAAGAATACAACTGACCTAAGAGTTTAACCTCCTCAAGAACAAACTGGCAACTGGTCAAGTCTGTGCATTGGCTGCAAGACAAAATGTGGTGAGATTTTCAGGGGTGCATGTGGGTTGTGCATTCCCACAAACACCTTTGATGTTTCCTTAACACCTGCTTAGATGTATGCATCAGCGCTGAACCATGAAAACACACACATATTTGCTCACATACACGCTTACGCAGCAATATTTTACAGTACGGAGAAAAGAATATCACACAAATTAGGTACAAAACTGAAATGTGCAATGATTATGATGACAATGACAAGATGGCAATTGGAGAACCTCCATGGCCTGGATGGGCTTGAAACTCTCCCAGTTGAAACATCAATATAGCAGATAAAATACCTGCTACATTCTGTTATGTGCTGCTACTGGCGAGTAGAAGAAGATAGAGGATAGAGGAAGAGGGTAACATCAAAATTAAAATTTCTAAATGGTAATTTACAGCGGGGAAAAAATACTTCAGAAACCAAAAGCTCATCCTGTTTCACAACACTGGGACATTTTATAAGAAGAGTGGCTGAAAGCTGCTATAATGACTCAATGTCAACAGCTCAAGGCTTCCATGCTCAAGGATACTGAGCCACACTTTAGGTCATTGAGACTTGTGATGTGTCAGAGTAGGGTCGCAATCCAAGCGGCTTCCCTGAAGTACATTTGATATAATCAAGATTAACATATCAGATTCAGAAGAACGCTGCTTGTATGCTTTGAAAAAATATAGACGCGTGCTCTCAAGCCTTGTTAGAATAATAGATTTTATGTGACTTAAATGTCTCCATACATTTTCATTAGGATGAGCGTCAGGCCACACAGTGCTAGGATGACAGTAATATACAATGACAGGCACGGAGCGACCAGTGGATGTCCAGAATCTGAACTAGGGGCGGCTCTACAAGACACGATCTCAGACAGGGTAGATGATGCTGTTTGTGTTCGGCTGGTTCAGCACGGTTTGTGACCTTCTCTCCACATGTATGCTCCACAGGGCCTCATTCTTTGTTTGTGATGGTATTGGTCTCACTGGGGTGTGCTGCTCAGCGTGGCTGTGCCTGAGGTGGCTACCCGCTGGGATCTGGACTCTTCCAGATGTGAGGGAGTGAAATGCAATGTTCGTTAGGCTAAAAACAATCCTCTTTCCCTCTTTCCTCGTACTCCGCCGATGGTCGAGCGCTGAAAGATGAGATTATATTTGCATATTGAACTGTTTTGTTCCTTCGCACGTCTAGCAGATGTTTGTACTGTGTTTACATGATGTTGTTCAATTTGAATTCTGATCTAGCTGTGTGGATTAATGCATATGTTTGCATAGATTGGTTCAAAAATAGATTTAGACTCATCATTATACTATATTGAAATCAGTGTTAAGATTCAGAATAGCACTGGATAAGAGATACAAGCCATATTTTGAGTTTTCAGTAGACAAAGATGTTTCGTTCCATGAAATGTAAACATTGAAAACATAATGTATATAGGAATTAATGAATAGAAATCTATTCTTATGACCCTTAATGCAAGTTTGTTGACGTATGGCTATTTGCCTGATGTTTTCAAGTGAATTAGAGCAGCACAGTTTAATGAAATCTCTCATTTTGTGCAATAATTCTTCATTTTCCTCTCCTCTGTGTTTGATTGGCTCAAGGTTGCAAAAAAACAAAGTTGTTTTATTGTGAGGGAAACCCTTCAAACCTCTGCTTTGAGTAAAGCTGGCACATTTTAGGTTGCTTACACTGTCTATTAAGACTTCCATAGACACCACAGCTTGTTTTCTAGACTAAACTGTATTGTTAAATCAATCCCTCAGAAACATGTGAAGGTGTTTGTTTGTGATTATCGCGTCTCAAAAAAAAAATTTGCAAAGGCTTTAAAAAAATGTTGTGTAACGTTTGTTTTTTGTGTTATCTTTCAAAGACCTGCAGTAATGTGCCTCATGGAGGTGATTAAGACAGACAAAATGGGGAAAAGCAGAAATGAGTTGACTGATTTATTGAAATGGGAGATTGCTCAGCTGAGCAGGAGCAGCAGTGTTAATTCAGTGAGAAAAAAAAAGGTCTTGTGTCCAGCTTTTTGCAAGACAATAGACTAAAGGATGAGACCAGAGAAAGAGCACACAGGGAACGGATGCATCAAGCATGACAAAAGGTTTGTGTAATGATGTCGTTTGCAATTACTAACCTCTGTCACCCTTGGGTGTCATGTATGAATTTTCACCGTGAACAAAAAGGCTCAAGTGGGCAAGATCAATCATAGAGATGCATCACTGAAATGGGCTGATTTCACTACTGCTGTGCCGCTAACTGCGTAATTGACATTTGTTTGCTGATTTTTTTTAATGTCACGTACAGCACTTTCAAACTACTGTACTGCACAGTGAGAGAGAGAGTGTGCGTTATTGTTTGCGACACTGGGGATTACATGTAATTCTTGTCTGTGCCAGAGCCTGCTGCCACAGAGTCAGGCCGACACTAGATTTAAAAGTCCTCATGCCGGGATCCTGAATTAAACATTGCATGCATGCCATCCTCAATCTGTGCCCCTTCAAACATTCCAAGAGTGTGTAATTAGTCACATGGAGCTGTTCTCTCTTTTGTAGACTGAACACACACAAGGCTAAAGTCGGGATTACCGCATATGGACAAAGTGTCCTACAAAGAGGAAGGACAATTATGACAGCTTAAATCTCACAGCATCACTTTTGAAAAAAAAACAAAAACCTTTTCCCAACTTATTTTGCCACTGCTGCTGCTTTTAGACAATCAAGGCACCTGTCAATTACTGGAAAAACACTTGCAGGGGAAGATGACAGAGTTTCCAGTCAGCGGAGACACTGCAGAAAAAGTTATTCTGTTTCAACCGTGATGCATGGTAGTGTGGATTCATGACAACCCTCTGAAGAAGAGAGATCAAGATCTGTGCTTCTGGTGCCACAGAGTCAGAAGAGTCAAGTAGCCCCCTGTAGATGAGCCATATGGCCTAGGAAGAGTTTCATGGGTGTATATGTGTGGCAGCAAGCACCATGCCAGTCTTTCTGCTGATTTCTCATTATCGAGGAATAAATAGAACAAGACAACAAAACAGTGACCCTGTTGTGTCATACCCATTCTGACTTCGGTGTGAGACAGATGGTACAAACTAAATAGCAAGATTTGAATAGTTGGGAAACTGGGCAGCATCACTAAGCACAACAAACAACAAACTGCGATGAAGAGAGCACTCTATACTGCTCATTTTCTCCACATTTTGTGAATAACACCATAATTGTCTTTTCATGTCACCTTTTTTTTTTTTTTTAACAGTAATCAGAATGACTGCACCTGCACTAGGTCTTACTTTATTGCCTGTGCAAGCAGAGTGTGTGTTTGTGGCAGTGGCGTGGGTGGCTGTAGGGGAGTCACAGGGAACAACAGATGCCAGGTCTCCTCCAAGGTGGCTGACAGGCAAGGCAGGCAAGGCAGACAAGCGCACGATGCAAAAAAGCTGAGGTAGAGAGGCTACCTGTAAATATAGCACAGCAGCTCAGAAATTTCGGTTTCCATTAAATAGCCATGTATTTTCCAGCTCCTGGCTTTATTGCACCGTTGCTTCGGGAGCGTGAGCCCAGGAGGCTCTTCAACATTATTAGCAGCTCACAGTACATAATCCCACAGCAGATTCTCGTCTATCTTCAGACCAGGCCGAGATATATAGAGAGAGGTGAGGAGTGAGAACAGCGGGGAGAGGAGCCGGGTATAGGGCGGGAGACGAGGAAAGGGTGGATGCCAGTCTTTGTGGGTACAAGCCATTGACGCAAAGAGCCACAAAGAGAGGCAGACATACATTGTAAAGCCTTCGTGCTCCTCATCACGCTGTCAAGTTAATTCATTGACAGACACCAGATGGTGGTCTGTCTCCAAAGGTCCCATCTGTCTTACTAAGTCATGAGGCCAGACACCGTGCCAGTGCCCTCCTCTGCTATTCCCTTAGAGGGGGATGAAGCCACCTCGTTCGGCCTCCCCGATGTCTCGGCCTGGTTACACTTCTGATGCTGCTGGACACTCTCAGGTGTTGTTTGCTACCAAAGAAACTGAGAGGGGCTGAAAATGTTCTTGTTTGTCAGAGGAAATATGAAAAAAAATAGCTTTAACTCCCAAACATCCTCCATCTTCACGTGAACAATGAGAAAAAAAACCATAATGGGGTTTAATGCATCATATTTAAGGGTTGCACAGTGAATCTGGCCTAGCAGACCAGACACTGACTCATCACTATTTACGTAATATGGAAAAAAAACACATTACCCATAGATGCAGGACAAAACAAATTCATACTAATCCCTGTTCAGTGTGTCATCTGTAGACATTTGCTTGTTTTTTTTTTTTATTTCTTACAAGGTGGCAGATAGCCTACGTATGTGTGAATCAATAAACAAAGTAATGAAAATGTAAACAAGTTGCTCTCTGGAGGTTCTTTGCATCTAAAGATGCTTCAGTCTGATCAGCCTAAGTCATCAGCCACAGTGACCTCAGAGATTTGAGGTCACTGTGGGTGAATTTTAGTGAGGTATACGGTCACTTCTTCACTTACAAGAGGTAACAGACTGAAACAATCGCAATTAAAGGGATGATTTCCCGCTTAAATTTCTGCCAGTTCTGGAGGCTACATCAACAAACCATGCAACAAACTATAGTAGTAGGATTTCACTACTTTTTCTTGTTCTTTCCTTATCAAATACATCTGTAAATGTTTGAGCTGAAAGTCAATCCTAAATATGAGAGTGGACAGTGCAAACAACACATGAAAAACCTTAGCAACAACCTTAGCAACAACAGCTATGGAATGGACGGCCATTTATGGGCATGTGCAATGAGCTGACCTCAGCTTGTCGGCAAGGTAGAAAAAACTGTTGCAAATGAAGCGTTCAGAGCAAGTTGAACTCTGGGCTTTTGACTTACTTTCTATATACGTTAACATCAAGTTTTGGAAATGTGACCACATTTAACATAGATATCCAACATCATAACAGTGTATAAGTGACAGAAAATCACAAAAAGCATAATATGTCCCCTTTAATTTAGTGAGTAAGCTAAAAAGAAAAAAAAAAGACAGCATGTTTTGAGGCTTTTTTGTCCCATTTGTATAGTGATCAGACAGCTCAAAAATGAAAGTGCTTTGTGTAGTTGTTTTTAATATTCTTGCCGTCACTTGGGGACAACATAAAGCTGTCTGACTGGCTGTAAGGCTGACTGAATTAATGCAACTAAAACATGAACACTATGAACTTTTCCTTAACAGCAGCTATAAGGCCTTTGATAAAAAATAAAGTATTGCCTTTGCTGAGTGTAAAAAAACTAGGAGAAAGGAAGGCACAGAGCACAAACTGGAACTCAGAGCTACACAGTCACATGAAAATGTGTTATGTTCTTCAAATAGATGAGCCATCAGGATGCCGGCATCCTACAATTAGACACTGTACACACCAGCTCGTCACACACTGTGTCGTTGACATCCTGTGTCAGAAGGTGAAGATACAATCTTAATATCCTTCAGCGAAATGTCTCATTAACATTGGTAACTTACGTGGTAGTCACGATGCGTGGCAACCAGCCTGTTATTAGATAATCACTAGATTAGAAGCAGCGAGGCATAGGATGTCTCAGAACAAGCATGGCATTATAAAATCCCTCATACCACAGGCTTTTCTGATGCGTTGGATGCAGAGAAATGTGCTGCTATAGAACACAAAAAAAAACACCTCATCAACCTGAGAGGACTCTCTGTGTGCTCTCCATGATTATAGGCCATTGATGGCACAATACAAACAGTCTCAAACCATCAAACCACCCCACTTGCCTGACTTTGTTCTCCTCCTTTTAGCTTGTCATGTAGAACCTGTAATCTTAGCCACATGGGTTTGCACTTTTGCTCTCCTAATCTTCTGAAATTTTAATCAGAATTTAAGATTGTAGGCAAGACATTTGTTGAAGTATTGTTTGGGCAAGAAAATAACCCAGGGTCTGTGTTATTAGGCACCATTTTTATTTCAAATGGGTAGACTTATCCGTAAATGGTTATGCACAATCACAATTCTTCATTTCTGGTATAATCTGTGTGACAAGGATGAATGCGAATAGGATGACATCTTTTAAACAAATGTGCACTGACTTTTATCCAGTCATATCATTATATTTATTAATGTAAAATGAATCAATACAAAAAAAAAGGATCTTCACAATCCATTCCTCTGATTATGATAGTAATTACATTCACTTTATCTTACTTAAAGGACGACTCCATCAGCGTTTTTTTTCTGGGTTGTACAAATGGAAACGCCCACTCAGTTGTTAGCAAAAAGCAGTGACGTGGGTGAGAGCGCTGATCCCCCCACCCCCCCACCCCCCAACACACATGCAGTTCACTGACAGTGTCTTTTTAACATACTCACCTGCTGTATGAAAAACTGTCCAGATATACTACGAGTGATGTGAGTCTGACTGTGTGAGATGTTTATAAATGTGACGGACGGAGCGGAGGGACAGACAGCTGCTGAGTACCGGGAGCTCTAGAGGAGAGAGCCGGCAGCAGAGCTTCAGGATGAATAACACCCGCGAGTCAGTTCAGATTCTGCTCTGATCTGGAGCCGTTTGCTGGCGGGAGGAGAGCTCAGAGTTTATTTTTTAAGCTTTGAGCAGCAGCAGCAGCAGCAGCAGTGAGTGCTCCGTCTGTGTGTGTGTCTGTTAGCACGTTTAGCAGAGCAGCAGCAACAGTGAGTGCTCATTCCTTCTCTGTGGCCACTGACTAGGCGGGCTCGGGGGTTTATATCAGTTTATATGTAACAACGACATCATGAAGAACCCTACATCAGGTCACGTGGGAAAAGTTTTTAGAAGGGCTTGGGGAAAAATGGCATTTTGGCGCTAAAACATATGTACTTTTTGGATTTTAATACATATGGAACACTAATGTGAAGCTACAGAATGATATAAAAACCTAAAAAAAAAGAAAAAAACCCCAAAAGTAATGGACCTGCCCTTTCAGTACCAAAGATAATTATGGAAAATCAATCATTTTGACACCAGCATCAACTTTTTAAACAACTCTAAAGCACAAAAGTTGTTGGCATGTACTTTGGATAAATGACACCAGTGGTCTTCTTCAGCCAAAGCACATTAATCCTGTTGTATGTGAATGTCATCGCTTCACATGTGCTGCATCCTGCCTCCAATCTCCCCCCACGGCCAAAGCCTCATCCTCATCGGGCTGGCTGCTCCGCTGTTCTGCTTGGCACGATCACCGCTTTCCACTTAGCATCTGACCAGTACCATCTCAGCAGCATTTTACATTTTCTCCACTTATCCACCCACCCAACCTCTTCTTGCTCTCCCCACTCACTTTACCCACTCCTCCACTCACCCTTCTCTCGCACTCTGCAGCAGCCTCTCTGCTGGCTGGTATGACATTTTCCATTTAGATGAGGGAAGGGGGGACAAAACCCTTATCCAAACTCTGACCTTTTCTCCCCTCGCATTCACAGCCAATTTCACTGACTATCAGAGACTAAAAATAAAATTGGAGATGACACATGATTGCATATGTTGTATGTAATTGACTTGTGTTTTGGGTTTGTTTTAGATGGGTTTGTCTATCCGGTGATCTTCACCTGATAAGCTGTCTGAATACTGCAACTAACTGCCTTACTTAATGCAGGTAACTGCAGCAGCAGCAGTAAAGGTTAATGAATGCTCATTGAATGCCACATGCCATGGGCCGCTTTGGGGCATTATGTATTCAGCTTATTCAGTGGTTTGCCCTACTGATGATCTACTATACATTTCATGTCCACAGCTAAGCTACTGGGACATCCTCTTGAGACAATATAAATATCTCATTATGTCCAGACTACATGTGAAGGACAAGTTCTTAAAGTTTAAACCCACACTGTTATTTCTCTACTATATTATAACAACAACTTTACTGCCAAAGCAATTAAACAATTATTATAATCAGGCAGACAGATTACACAACTACTAATTTCAGTGGTAGAAAGGCTCAAGAGTTCAGAAGTGTTTTCTAAGATAAGGCTTACCTGAAATGTCAAAGCAAGAGCCATCCAACAATCACCTTGTCAAAGCTGTGATCTCCCTTTCCTTCCCTCCAGCAGCAGCAGTGGCAGCAGCAGCAGGGTGCTGGTGACACATATGGCCAATTATAGGTGGAAGTGGAGAAGATGATGTGAGCTGAAAGCTTGTTCACACGTGGCGGGTGTCCAGACGGCCAGGGGCTGCGTGGCGGAGGGCCGTGGGAGAGAAAAACTTATCAATAGCTGAGCTCTCCTTCCCTCTTCTCCTCCTCTCCTTTCCTCCGCAGGTCTGTGGCAAATCAAAGACTACTTTTTAGCCGATCAATACTGCCCCTTAACTTCCTTTTATTACTCTACAGTTAGAATAAGGGTTACAGAGGGAGATGCAATATTCAGTTCATAAATCATGCAGTAAAAAAATGTCAGGGGGGTAATTGTGGTTTTCTAACACCCTTTAAAGGGAGGCAGATTTTATTAGTGGGTTAACATCGCTGGGCGACCCTCATTCCTTCTCATTATGGGCTCATGGAGGCATCATCAAACCTTAAACGTTGCGATGCTTCTCAGCGGACCCTGGCCTCATTTTTCAAATACACGCCTCTGCTGAACATGCAGATGCACAAAGTGAGTGGCACTAGACATGACGTACTTGCACAAGAAAGCCTTGTTTATTTGTAATACATGACAGGATTGTCCTCGTCAAACTCATCGTCTGGGCTTTTTCATTCTTAATCATTGATTTGTTTTGTGTATTACCTTCTTCACTATCAGTTTCCCGAACAAATAAAAAGGGTCTTTTCTTTGCACAAATACATAGCACAAATAACTGGAATGATTGCCTCATTAAGGTGCTGCAGAGTATGGTTTTCTATAAGTCTTACTCGCTTCTATCTCTCTGTTTCTCCTTCCTCTGTCTCCAATGAATTTCAATTGGCCAATAATTTCCCACCATATCCCAGAGTTACAGTATTTTTGTCACATCTTTTAGTGATTAAATGGATCGATTTCTGTTCTCTGTGGGTGATTAATCCCACAGGGTTAGAGAGATTACAGAAAGGGAGCCACAGAGAAGCCTTCTTAATGGATTCACACAGAGAGCCTTCCATTCATAGGGCTAATGAGATTGGATTACAGGACCGGGGCTTCAGAGAGGAGAGGGGAAACTCACAAGAGGAAGCTCATGTCCAATGGGACAAAAGTCAGGATTAAAGAAAAGGGATTTAAGATGAGAAAAATCTACAGTAGGTGCTGAGAGTCACATGCAAAGAATGACCTCGTCTAGCATGCTGTCCAAGTGACCCTTTGTGCTGTTTTCTGACTGGGACTGAAAAACTCAACACCTGCTTAGCTGGTGGGGGTTCATACCTCAGTGCTTATCTTGTGTGATATCCTTGCAGTGAAGCCTCACATATGATTGATCATAGTCATTATTAGTCAGTGGGATGGGTGAGCAGTGCAAGGGATCATTGCAGCGAGCCACTGCAGCCGCTACAGTTATTTGGGTGTCCCACATAGCACGGCTGTTTTAGGATGGAAGGAGCTGGAGCATACCGGGCAGTGAGGGTGTTGGGATGTAAGTGACAGTGGGTGGGGCCTGAAAGTCAGGAGCTCATATCTTTCCTCCACAGCTGGACATGGAAGCGAGGGGGGGAAGCCGTGACTCTTGTGGTCCAGAGGACTGGAACTCTCCTTCTGACCGGCGATCTGTGTCACACCCCCACGGCTTCAAACCTCCTCTAAAGCTCTGACAGATCCCATCAGGAAACAGCGCCTGTCTAAGCAAGCTACCATAAACTTCAGAGGTGGGGTGAAAACGGGAGGCAGGAGGTGGATGGACTGGAGGGGAAGGTGGGAGGGGAGAGGAGGCGGAAAGAAAGCGTGTTGTCGAGTCTTAAAACATATGTATGACCCAAAGGGGAGGATCAGAGGCCCCAATCACAGCTGGAGGTCATCCGTGTTACTTGGAGGGAATAAAAGGGAAAGCTGGCTGAAGCCGGTTACTCCAGGTCATTGCACAAGCGATAGCCCCATTTCATCTGGAGTGTATAGACTAAATGCCTACAGAGTGTAACAGATTACAGTGCGGAAAGCACACTCTTTAATCTTCCTCTGGTCCCTCAATGGATCTCAAGGTCTGATGAAATGACATGTGTGTCCCTGTATACGTTATTTGCTGTGTTTTTAATGACTGCCTGCTTCTGATAGCAAACAACAGCTATTTGTTACAACTAGTATAGCATCACACATTTAAGAATAAATCTAAGGAAGCTGTTCATCAATTAGAAATGAGGAATGTTTTTTTCTTTTAGAATAGGCCATAAATAAATCAAATCCCAAGGTAGTATAACTGAAATACATTAAACACACAAACTCTTACTTCCCCAAGGCAATATTTGTTTGATATACTGTATGTGTACATGAGACAGATCATAGAACAAATTTATTTAGTGAGACTTTGGTGCATGTTTCATATCACTGTACACTTAAATGAGTAGTGACAGGCCATGAGGGGGGCAATGAAGAAACAAACAGGACCCCAAGGTGCTGTGTCTCATCCCAGAGCTAAGGGTGTTGCTGACAGGAAACTGTGAACCAACTAAAATAGCAAACAAGTGCCCTGGTGCTCTGAGCAAGGAGTCACATACTGTCCCCAACCCACCCCGTCTGCTCCAGCCTGGCCAGGATACCCCCAATATCACTGCGGGACATGCCTTCACACACACACACACATACATACACAACTGCTCGGTCTATGCTTAAACTTAACTTGTGTGCGAAATTAATAATGCCTCTTTTAATGGGTGGGCTGGCTGTTAATAGGATGACCCATTAATGTCTCAATTGTGAAATACCTGCACTTACTGAAAATTCCAGATATACTCTCCATGTTTTTTGTTAATGGTTTGTTTATTGACATGGGAAGGTAAATGGTGACTTCAAGAAAATGAGTAATGATGGAAGGAAAAGAGAGGAAAATGAGACTTTTAGTGTTCTGGTTTTTCAGCAAGATCTTGCAGTAGCTGTATACTGTGTGGTAGGTTTTTTCAGACAAACAGAAATAAATTATCCATGTAAATACTGCAAGGGGTTGCCTTTTTTTAAACCATCTCCTACACTTTAAAAGAATCCACAATAACGTTTTATATTACTGCAAAAAACCTGTGAAATCATCGGGAAGAACTTTGTCAAATCCCTGAAGTACGACCCGATTAGAATAAAGAAAACATGTTTACAGAAGCTTTTATGACTCACAGAACTCACAAATCTGGGTGAGCTATGCTTGTGTGCTAACCCAGGGTGATTTTTTGGAATCCAGTCCAAGGTTAGTTTTGTGTCACAGACTTCTGACGTCAGACATTGCAGTTACGAGGGCTAATTATGGACCGACACAGGGGGATTTCTGCCTCCAGTGAAAGCTGCTCACGTGGAAGGGTCGTGTTGTGTAGTCGTGCTGCTGACTCTTTCAAAAAACTGTCTGTCTGAGTGAGGTACACATAGACAGTATACTGTGTGTGTGTGTATATATATATATATATATATGTATACACACACTTCATACACACAAACCAAGTGCAGCCTATATTTTTTGCAGTGTAGAATGTCTCCAGGTAGAGAGGCAAGAGTTTTCCCTCAGTGCAGAAGCCATTAGTCAGAATGGAGGTGATTTATGGGTTGTCTCCTTGCAGAATTTAAATTAACTGCCATGCTGTACGGAGAGAGAGAAGGGAGGGTACCACTGCTTTTTGGGTTGCTCCCCCTTGCACTCCACCTCTCATGCACTCGATCTGTCTTTCCTCCACCTCTCTCTCTCTCTCTCTCTCTCTCTCTCTCTCAGTCTCACGGGAGAAATTTGGAACGTTTTTTGGATCCAGCTGTGTTGTCAGGCGGTCAGCTCACACACGCATCTCAGAAGATTTCGCTGGAAAATATGCTCGTCCAGATGAAAACATTATTTTTTTTTTTTTCTTAGAGGAAGAAAATAAGCAGAGACATACAAAGACTCACAAGGTCAAGGTCAGCAGTTACTGTGCAGAAGATGTTGTGTCTTACACGGACTTGCATATACAAACCCTAGCACAGCTGTGAACACTCTCGCACTGTCCGCAGGCTGCAGTAAAAGCAAACACAAAAATATAAATCCACACTTTAATGTAAACCTTGTAAATATACACGCCGTGTTTACCACACTTATTTTTTAATCATTAATAATAAATGTGTGCCCAAACGTGGAGATAAAGCATCACTAATCATGGGTTTCTCATTATTTCAAGATGTGCTCTCCCTGCTCCCAATTCCATATTAATGATTTTCTTATTAATGAAGTTTTATACTGTATTCTTGCCTCCTTAAAGACTATATGATATATAAATGAGCTAGGAGACAAGCCTGCGGTGTGACATGGGAGCCTAAGGGACAGGAACTTCATCAGAGTTCATCAGAAATTCCCTCCACGTTGCACATGACTCATTGAGAGGACTTCATATACATAAATACATACTTATTGCATAATACTTAATGCCGTGTGGATGGTCTGTGCCGTGAGACGGAGGCTGCGGGGCGGGGTGGGTAGCTGGCTTGGGGTCGGAGGTTGGAGGTCGGGGGCTCACGGGTGCTTGGCAGCGAGAGGGGAGAGGGTGGATGCTGGGGGAGAGAGGGGAGGAGTGAGGATGACTCCATATGACATCTCACTGTAGAGGCGACAGAGTTTTTATATGGCATATTATTAATGCTGTGAATATGTTTTCATACTCATTCATTTTTATTCTATTTTTTTAGATAGATAGATAGATAGATAGATAGATAGATAGTCGACATCTGATTACACTGTATTAGTCCCTCTTTCCCGATGAGGAGATGCTTTTCCAGCACCTTTATTGCTTCTACCCCAAAACACACACACACATGCGCACACACACACACACACACACCTCCCGACTTCCTCCTGCAGGCTCAATGGGCTCACAGTGAAATATGCAGTGATTTCATTATGCATCTGTTTCCCATATAGAGCCTTGACCTTTTGTGAAATTTTGTTGCTGCTGAGCTATTCGAGACATGCAATTATTACCTTATAACTTAGTGATTTTAATATTAATATCACTACAAGGCAATGCATTCATCATTTTTGCACAATTTACAGTAATTTTCAGGTTCACAGTGTTGAGTTATTTAAAGATGGGGGGCAACGCAGAAAGACAAAACAAAGCATAGCTTGAGGAATGAACATTAAGAACCTGGACTGAAGCTAAATATGTGAATACATTTTTTGTGGAAGTGCCTCTCTGGACTATGGAGTACTGTTTCCATCATGCATCAGAGTAAGTATGTTAGTCGTACAAGAGAAATCAAGAAAATGACTGAATCAGTGCATCTCTGTATTGGATGCTTATGATAATCACACCACTGAGAACATAGCTTCAGTTATCATTGTATTGCTGGTGCACTTCACTCTATTAGCATCTGTAGCATCTTATTTCACCTGTGATTTTTACACAAACACCTTCTTAAACACTAGATTATAAAAAAAAAAACAACCCTAAAAAAACATCTCACTCCTAACACTCTTCATCTCCTCTCTTCATTTCACCTTTGGGAAAGTTATCTATTCCACAGAAGCTTCATCCACTTCCCCAAGCACAGAATATTCCTCTGTGGTTTCTCTGCCCGCAGCCCCGCCATGCTGGGAGCAAGACCAGGCCACCGAGAGCCTCTGCAGGACTCCAGCTGAGGTTTTGACAGCCTCTTGTCTTCAGTGCCTGGATGAAGGAAACCACCCTGGGACCTCCCCTGGGTCAGACGAGAAGAGAGAGAACAAAATACAGAAAGAAAGAAAGAGTAGAACGAAAAAATCTTCACTTATCTACACCGAATATCGCTTAAAGTGACAACACTCTCTACACAACAAATTCCACAGTGATGTGTTTGTTCAGTAACAGTTATTTAATAAGTTGCTTGTATATAAAGTGTTGAGAGTGTGAGTTAAAAAAAAACTTGATTAGAGACTGCTCTTACTCTCTCAGGGTTAAATAAACAATTTAATTATGACTTTTTTTGCGCTGCATTTTAATCTGTGTGTGAAAACTGTGTATTTACAACACACATGCAAATGAAAACAGCTCACTTTCGCGACTAAATCAGAGCCCTTGAAGCAATTTGAAGGGTCAAGTGAGAAAAGCAAGGGAAAGATAAAACAGCAGCAAAACACATTTTATATAATAAATTTTACAGTACAAGAGAAAACTGAGAGTAAAAAGAAATTCCTATATGCGTATTACACTGTTGGATGTGGGTTGTGAATGGTTCAAAACTCAAAGAGCAGACAGTACCGTACGCTGCAAACAGTGTATCCGAAGATATAAAATCCTGACCTCTCTTATAAGGCAGGATTGAAATCAGATGCAAGTGGAGGAGGAAGGCAGAGAGGAGAGCGACGTGAAGTGTTTTAGGCGAGGAGATGGGTTTTCGGTTCACGCTGTGAGTGACACTGCAGTCCTGGCTGAGGTGGAAAGGTCATCCCATCATTTGGAGACCTGGAGGGAGAGGAGTCAAGACCGAGTGAAGCCACAACCAGCTCGCTGCGGGCGAAGCAGACCGAGGGAGCGCACACATGAATCACACACACACATAGTACACCACATCAACACATTCATTATGATACCTGGATGCATTAGCCAGCCCTGCAGCGGGTCAGTCTGCTGCAACGTCTGCGATGTCTCACTTCTCTTCGTTCTGCAGATTGGAGAGTTACAGTTAAACAACAATTTCCCTGGAGCTCGGCTGCTCACTCAAGGAAAAAAAAGACAACGTGTAAACAGAGACTAAAGATCAAGCTGTGTTCATGGGTGACAAAATTCAGCTACCCCAAGCTGCTTCACTAAATTGTCTGTACAGTATCCTACTCCTTGTTTATAAGCATGCCGGTGTAATCAGCTCGTAAATATTTCATAGTCTTGCATACGGAGCATGCAAGTATAATCAGCTCATTGCACTATAAAATGCATGCAATAAGGCTGATGTGACTGCACATGTGACATAACATGCAAAGTGGTTACAACATAGTGTAATCACTTTGGTATCAGGATATACCTTGCAAACATAAGCCCCAAAAACATGAAGGAACAGCAGACCGGCTAGCCTTTTAATGGATGAGCTGTGGTCGGCAAAGTCACTTATTATGTCTTGTAAAAATGCAACGCTGTCACATGCTTTGGTAAACAGGGCAAACGTCAGGCTTGATAGAACCACGGCTGCTGTAGTGAGGAGGAACACATGGCCTGAGGGTATTCTGTGTGTGTGTGTGTGTGTGTGTGTGTGTGTGTGTGTGTGTTGCTCATTTCCTCTGGAGTCATGTCCTTCACTATTTCTGCATTCACCTGGATATTCTGTGCATTATAGTGCGCGTCAGCAAGAAATCACTGAGGCAGAGAAGGCTTAAAACAAATACATATTAATTTTCTCAGCACATATATATATATATATATAAAAACAAGTCCTCCCCAGACTCAAAGATTGCCCTCTTTCTCCCTTCTTTCTGTCATGAACAAAAGCACAAAAACATGCACACACACACACACACACATACGCACACTTATTCCAGACACTTTGCAGAAGCTGTGGGCAATTCCCCTCCAAACTCAGTCTTTTTCCTTTCCCATTTTCCTTTAAATGCACAAATGCACCATCTCCCCTTCACTCACCATCTTCAATTTTGACTTCCTCTGCCTTGCCTTCTTTGTTTTGAAGCCCCCCTCCCTCCCTTCTCCTCCCTTCCCCATCTCCAAACCACCTCAGTGGGTGCCAAGCAGTCACAGCAGTGGCTTGATCCTGGCACTTATGAAAGGAGCTCTTTGATAACCCTTGGCCAGGAGCAACACAAGGGAAGCAATCAGAGACACAAACTCAACTAGAGATGAGGCATCTACTCTGTTTGCTTGTGTGTTTGTGATGTTTTGTTTCTTTGACCTGTTAAACTTTCCTCCTGGAAAAAAAAATGTTCCATGTTTTGTGGTTTTCCCTTGTGCACTTCTGAAACTCTTAGAAACACGTTTGTTCTGCCTCCCCATCTCTTTGTAACCAGGGAGAACAACAAAGTGATTAAAAGCTTTTGAGGTCTGTTTGGATGTGGCTGATGCTTTGACACAGTGCTGCTGAGGTTGTGGTTTCCTGTTCTTGTCTTGTCCTCACATCCGCTCACTTATTTTATTTCAAAAGCTTTTACTCTCATCATAGTCTTATCAGCAGCACTGTACAATCATCTAAGCTCTCTTTTAATTAAACAATTAATATAAAAGAAGATTGCAGGACATTTAAAGGAATATTCCATTGTTGTATAATGTACTGGAGGTCTTGTAGTATAGATTATTATTTATATTGCTAACACTAATATTTTACTCACAAATGTAGCTGCTTTGTTGTCATTTTGCAATTTTTTAAAATGATTGTATTCCATGTGCTGCCTGTACGTTTGAGTGGTGCTCAGCTATGGAATAGATTTTAGAGCCTGACATGTCAGTGGTTGAGTTTGAATCAATAATTTGTTGAAACGGACTCGAGACCAAGTGGCCAAGACTGAAAAAAAAAAACTGTGAACTATTATTTATTTATTTTACTTAAGGTATCAGTAGTTGGTAACATACTGTAGGTCTTTTTGTTTAAAACATGGATTAAACTAATGATTTAATTGTTTGTCTGAAACCAATAGAGAATATACGTATATGTTGAGAAAAATACTTACTTAACCTTTAAGATTTCATCTTTAAGATTGAAAGTATACTTTAAAGTATAAAGTCAACCGTCCTGTTGGTCCAGTGATGGCAGCAGACAGACATGTGCTTCCTCCGTGACACATAGTGTCGCCAACCGCTTCTTGTCACCTGTCAGCACTGAACTCCACTGGGGAATAACCACTAACCCTCGCTCCACTCCCCCACTGTGCAGGCGTGACAACCAACCAATAGGAGTCGCTATTGCAGCAACAAGGCTGAGAACCAACGTCTTTCTCATCTGCCAACAATGCCAAATGTGTTCACTGGAACGTATCACATCCCCGGTGCCGAGACTGGGGATCGACTCTTTACTCTTTGCGATGCCCTTGCATCACCCATGCAGCCTCCTAATAGTCTTTAAAATCTGACATCTAGAAGACGTTGCAGATTCAAAGTCTGCCTTTGCCATGTGCAGCTACTTAGAGCTCCAAAACATGTCACACTATTAAAACATGTTTCACCGTGACTGTCATCGACACTCATGGATTCTTTCCCAACATGCTCCAACAAATCAAGCAAAACAAACCAGCTCCGCCGATATAAAGCTCAACTGTCATGGCAGTTACCTCCCTCTCCATGTTGAACTTCTTGCTTCACTTCTGCCTCTCTATTGCTTGTCTCCCCATCTTTCTCATCTCTCTTTCATCGCTATCGCTCTCTGTTTGTCCTCTCCGGTGTGCATTGATCTCTGTGGTTCAGAGATTTAGAGATTTGGGGCACAGTGATCTGACTGGCAGTTACAGCCAGCAGGTGTGAAGAACAAACAATGGCCCCCTAAACAAACCCCAAAACCAATTTAGGGCTTGTGTGCTTCCTCATATAGGTAAACTCCATGTCTGTTATGAAGAATAAAATAAAACAGGCAAATATGCATTGCAGCCACACCTGGCTTGCCAGTTATTTGGGTATGTCTCACAGACTCTGCTCAGTGATAAATTAGACAACCAACTGGTAATGCCATAAGTTTACAACTGAAGTTTAATGATGATGAAGAGACAGAAATCCAGCAAAATAACTGGTGATATGTCAAGTATAGCGGTGACAAATAGTCAGGCATCCTGCTCATTGATCCATCTCAATCCGTCACCAGAGCTCAGTCCAGCTCAGGCACAAACAGTCATATCTATGCCAGGAATAGGCAATCATGACACATAGAAAGCCAAGAGTCTGTAGATTTTTTTTCCAACCAATGAATACAGCAGCTGATTTCACTGATTAGCACAAGTTTAAACAGACAGGTGGAACTGATTAGTTTAAAAATCTGGTGGACGGAAAACTGCCAATTTATCAAAAAAAATGTGTTAATTCCATATCAAATAATACTGTAGAAAAGGATTACACTGAATTACTGCACCTTCACAGCATTCACACAAGTAAAAAGTAGAACAGCTACAACTATATGTCTTCTAATTAATTTAAAATCTATTACTGTCAAAGAGCACCAGATACTTTGCAGACATGATGGTAAGAGACTGATAATTTAGATGTTTGTGACCTTGAATTGCACATCATTGGATTGTGCGTGGTGTTATGCTACCAGCTGTATTGGCTTCAGTTTTATGATTCAAAGCCAGAGATGTCAGTGCAGTAAAATCCCCTCCTCTCCTTTCGAGGCTAATATCAACACATGACAGTTGACACTTCGCAATGACATGTACATTGCATATTTTCTCTATATTGATGTCCATTTTGTGTTCTGAACCGTTTCATATGATGACTATGTTTGCTTGCCATCTGCAAACTTTGTCATTTGCTTTCTTGCTTTACCATTCATCACTCTAAGGGATGAAAATGTCAAACAAATGACATCACTGCTGCATATAGATTTTTTTTCTCCCAACCAGGACCCTTAATTTGATAAAAACCATTAAATCAATACCTAAAAAAAGACACCAATAGGAAATAGTGTCAGCGCATTCAGGTGGAGAAACGGGGTTATTGACACAGGGGAAAAGCAAAGAGGGGAATACTGGCGGGCCTGTTCGCCTAAACAGGGACACTCAAACACTAATAGATTTCATATTTGCAAACAAACCTGATCGAGCCACAAAAATATAATTTAGTTGGTGGTTTGCCTGATCATAACATGATACTAATTGTAAGAAAACTTGCAAGAAAGAAACGTCTAGCTGGGTATTTTAACAACAATCACAAAGCATTAAAACTTGATATTCCTCTTAAGAATCTGACTGAATTTGAGAATGAATTAATGAGAGTTAGTAGGGATGAGGTTCTACAACACGACCAAATGACTGAACGCTCTAATAAATTGATGTCCAGCATTGGTCGTATTATTGACAAGTTTATTAAATTAACACAAAAAGCCACAGAGAAGCATACAGCTCCCGTGGCTAACTGACACTGTACTGTCAGTTTATGAAGTGAAGAGGTTATGCTCTAAAGACCTTCCTCAAAACTCGAAATGACATTGACTTGCAAATATTTAAAGGGCTACGAAATCGAGTAGTTAGGGAACTGCGCATTTCAAAACCAAATGATGACATTCAAGTCCTATCAGAGGCTAAAGGAAATGGTAATATTATCTGGAAACAACTAAATAGTTTAATAAAACCGAAGACCAATGTCACCCACAAATATGAACTTAAAGTTGGGCAAGATGAAGATGAAGATGATGTGAACTCATTTGACATCAGGGAAGTTGACTAATAAGTTGTCTTGAAAGCTATTAATGATTTAAACACCACTTTCACTAAGGATATATATATAACCTAGATACTGTACTCCTAAAGCAGCATTCTGGTTCAGCCCTTTACTTCTTATTAATGTTTCCATCGAAACTGGGCATTTCCCATATGGATGGATAAATGCCTTGGTAAAGTCTATTTTAAAATCCAGGGACGCTGAAGAGATTAGCAACTACAGACCAATTAATCTTCTTCCAGTCTTGTCTAAAGTGCTAGAGAAGGTTGTCTCAGAACGACCGATACATTACTTGGAGGTAAATTATTATTTGCACCCTCTACAGTTCAGTTTCAGACGTAGCCATTACACAGAGACATCTACTTATTTACTATTAGAAAACATAAAACAGTCAACTGATAAATTAAATGTAGTAGGCGCAGTGTTCCTGGATTTAAAAGGCATTTGATACCGTAAATCACAACACATTCATTTATTAGTTTGACTCATATTTAAAGGGTTGTGAACAGTGTGTTGTGATTAATAACATCGAGTCTGTTTTTGCAAAATTTAAACAGGAATCCCCCAAGGAACTATGCTGGGGCCCATCCTTTTCAGTTTGTATATTAACAACTTGCCAGAAATATTCCCTGCTATAAGCCTTCAGATGTACATTGACGATACAGTCGTCCATGTATCTGGCAAAACCTGTGACGTTGTTGCAGATAACTCACCAAAACTTAGAAAAAGTATCAGGTTGGCTTGATACCTCCTGTTTGACACTAAGAAACACTAAGAAAACAAAGTCTATCTGTTTTTCTATTAAAAAGTCTACCTGCAACAGAATCCTTGAGTGTCAGAATCAAAGGTGATTCTCTGTTAAATCTTGAAAGTCACACTGAAAAGATTTGTAAAACGATTAAGGCTAACCTTGGCTGTTTTCAAAATGATAAACTGCTTGACATTCGACTGTGCCTTGTTGTTTCTAAATTCAATGATATTCTCACATCTGTCCTATGGTTTAACTACTTGGTCCCAGGCCAACCAAACCAAGATTTGATTACAACCAGTAATCAAATCCAGAGTGTCTGTACAATCAGGCCTTGAAAAACTTGGGACAAAAAACAAATAAGTTACCATCATTGCCGCATTTTAAGTAAATACAAGTTTTTAAGTTTTGCAAACTTTATTGATTTTCATTATTTAAATGTTTAAATATTTAAATGGACTTTCTTCTCCGCCTTTCTGCATCAAGAGACAACAGAGCTGCAGCAGATCCACCGGAGCAGCTTCAAGTGACAACTGTAAAGTTTCATTCTGCAAAACATCTTTTGCTCAGAAAAGCTTTTTCTGTGAAAGGAGCAAAGTCCAGGAACTCGCCACCTGATCAGTTGAAATTTAGTCTAGTTTTTTTGTAGCTATGTTACTGCTAAATGTGTGTTTTACTTTCTTTTTACCTCACTGTTTTAATCTCTTACTTTCACAAAAGCCCTTCTAGGGACAGGTGTTGCATTAGCATCCGCTATAAACACTAGCAGTGTCTATGTACACTGTATCTGTCCCATCAAAAAACCATAAATAAAAAATAAACTAAATAACAGCAGAAGAGCATCAATTTTGGTGGCCCTGAAAGAGGGACGCTGGCTGTCTTTAACCTTAAAAAGTCTCTTTGAATGACATACTGCCAAAATTATTTCAAAAAGTTCTCAAACAGTTCTTCTACATGTGTGGTTGTGTGTTTTATTTGTGTTACACAGTTCAGATTATTGGCCTGTGAGTTCATTCTTGGCATTAAGTTTTGTAATTAGCACCTTTTTTTTATTTGACAGGCTGTTAGCATTTCCTGGCATAGCAGATTTAAGTGCTGTCTTGTGTCTGTGCACATATATGCATGAATCTCTAGAACCCACCTCCAGGAAAAGAAAAAAAAAAGATTGACTTTCCACAGCTCCATCTTTATTTTTAGAGGCTGGATGCTGATGAGAGAGACGAGAAAGCAAGGGAGTGAGAAACGGCATCAAAAGTGGGGAAAACGAGGGAGAGCAAGGAAAAGTAAAAAAAAAAAAAAAAAAGAGAGAGGGATGAAAGAAGGGGAGCAAGATGGTCAAGGGGGGTTGTGTTGGTTCCTCGGTGGTTCAGGAGAGTGGCAGAAAGGAATGCAATGTGATGAGAGTCCTTCGTCTGAGTGAGCCGGAGAGAGAGAAGGGGACGTAACCACACCAACCTCTCACTCGATGGGGGAGCAGAGGGGCGGGGGGCCGTGGGGGGGTGGTGGTGGTGGGGGGAGGCTCTGCTGCTACTGCCGTATAAAAAGCCAAGCCTGAGAATCCGGCACCACAAACTCACCACACATACACACACGCACACACACACACACATACACAGATCCAGTCGCTGCTCTGTATCTCTCACACTCACCCACTCTCACCATTTTCTCTCTCTCTCTCTCTCTCTCTCTCTCTCTCTGTGTGTCTCGCTCCCTCTGTCTCTCACTCCATTCCTCTGGGCTCTGCATCCTTCTTGCTTCTTCTCACAAGTCAGATTGTGTTTGTAAGTACGCACTGAATGTCTCCCTGTGTATGCTTGGGTTTCCTTAAGTCTTTTTGTATGTGTGAGTGACTGGTTGCCTACTTTAGTGTGACTGAGCGGAGCAGTGAGGTGTATCAAGTGTATGTGGGTCTCTGTCTCACCCTCACACACTCTCCACTCCTCTTGCAACTCTTCTCGGGATCTCTGGATCCCTTTCCTCGGTGACAGGCTCCCCACACCAACCAGTCACCATTTCCGCCCCCGGGAGACCCACGCTGGCAGCGCAGCCCCTTCCCCGACTCAGCATCGGGAGGAAGACCCTGGTGGCGGCTGCCGTAGGGGTTATGCTGGTCCTGGTGCTGGTGGTGCTCATACCAGTGCTCGTCAGCTCTGTGGGTACAGATGCCAGTCACTATGAGATGCTGGGCACCTGTCGTATGGTGTGCGACCCCTACCTGAACAAGGGCACTCCGGCCAGCAGCACCAGCTCCACCGGTCTCCAGGCTGAGGCAGAGGCGTTGAGCGACCACAGCAATGTGCTTCCACCTTCCACTTTACTGCAGGGCCCACAGGGGAAGCCTGGCAGGCCAGGCAAGCCCGGACCACCTGGACCACCGGGAGAACCTGGGCCACCTGGACCAGCGGGCCCTCCTGGTGACAGAGGGGATCAGGGAAGGACTGGGATTTTGGGTCTTGGGGGGGACGGAGCTATCAGCACGGCCACCTACAGCACGGTGCCTCGGGTGGCCTTCTATGCAGGGCTTAAGAACCCCCACGAAGGCTACGAGATCCTCAAGTTTGACGACGTGGTCACCAACCTAGGCAACAACTATGATGGCATTTCAGGCAAGTTCATCTGCAGCATACCGGGCACATACTTCTTCATCTACCATGTGCTGATGAGAGGAGGGGACGGCACCAGCATGTGGGCAGACCTTTGCAAAAACGGCCAGGTTAGTGGTTTGAAACTTTTTTCTGTGAGTTTTCTATCCTGAGTAAAACGCACACCTGATTCCTCTGATGCTCACTCTCCTCCTCTCCCCGCTTGTGTCCTCTATTGTGTCTCTCTTAAAAAAAATCCCTCCATTGGAAGCTGTTTTTTTTTTATATATATATATAAAGCCCGTGAATTAAAAAAAAGTGACATTGTGAGGCAAGTGTGCGCATCTGCCGTGTGCCTCCAAAGCCCAGAGCGCACAGCTGTGGCACCCAGCGCGCCTGGAGATAAAGATGTGTTGACTGGTTGCAAACCGCGTCCCCTCTTCGCCTGATGCGTCCTGACATTGCCGCGCCCCGCGATCCAAAGGACGGTCACAGTTTGGGCTGAGCAGAGGGTCCGTGTCGTTCTTTATGCCTTTTTTAAAAGCAGTCGCCGTGCCCTTTTTATTTTATTCTGTGAATTGTGATTAATATATGGTAATTTAATGGCAGTTTGTGCCGGAGTGCTGACTTACGCTGGAGTGATGATGATGAAAACGAAATTTCTGGAGTTTCAAATATCTGAAAGCTTAGAGAATGAATGTAAGACGCGGTTGCCAGGCATTTCCTTTTGTTTTATCATTATAAGTCATTATTGTTTAGTTTTCTCACACATCATCATCACCGTCATCATTAATTATTATTATATACTGTTTCGAAGTGTACACACCCAATTACTTTTCGTTAAATCACTCATATAACATTTAGCGTGAACTTTGGTGTCTGCGCTGCAGGAGTGAAGGGAAATATTAGAAATTATGGCTAAAAATATTTGACCATACCTGTTTGTACACTGGATTATGTTGACTGTCCGCCGCTGCATCCATCTTTCTTTTGCAGTCGTTTTAAATGCATTGGGACGTCTACGTGATCTATTTTGGGCTTCTTTGATGTATCGTTTTAATGGGGCTCTAATTTTATTTCGCGCCCCGGAGGGTCCTCTCAGGTTGGGTAATGTGTGCCAGTGTAGTTTACAGCCTTCCGATCAGCCGTCAGATCTCTTATCTTCAAAGTGGCTCTGAAAAACGGTTTGCCTGCACAAAAAAAAAAAAAAGGAAAAAAGATGGATGTTACACTACAGTTATTGCATTTATTGTTTGCTCACAGCTGCTGCAACTGTGCCACACAGTTTTCTTGCCTGTATCATGACAAACATTTAACATACAGATGTGTTCATGTAAAGAAAACAGATCAGCAAAGAAGCAAGCTAAGTTTGGAAAAAGATGCTACAGTATCAAGTTTGTCATTTTTTAATTTTTTTTGCAGCTTTCACATTGGATACTGTAATTTCAGCCATCAGTGGACATTCAGAATTTCAATAGCTACTTTATAAATGCTTACTCAAGTTAAATTCTCTGTTAAAGTGTAACATATGATAAGAAACCACAAGAAAGTAGAGGTTAAGGTGTTGCCGGCATTTCATTTCACACATTGACATGCTTTTCTTTATTTATAACTGTATGGTTCACAAGCTTAGCTGCACCATATTTCTTTACACCATCATCTTTGTTCAAAAAGTCATAGAAATTCATTAATGTAACAAGAAATGCTGTCGGTGACAAGACATTTTTTTTTTCTCACTCAAAGTTGACGAGAGAATACATGAATAGTTTACTGTATTTCAGCTTCCTCTACACTCATAACCACACAGCTCTGCAATGAGATGAAATAAATAATAAATATGACTAAAAATCCACCAAATCTGATCCTACAGCTGTCATATGACATCATGGCTCAGCAGCCTCTCAGATCTATTTCACATTCACATCATAATACTGGCATTTATGATAATAAAAGATCTAAAATTTGGTTAATTTTCATTTACACACTTTTTAATACTCCCCCTCCCCCAAGTTGTATATTTAAAATTAAACATGCCAATTAATAAGCACAGAGTTTGATTAAAGCAGGAAGCTGTTAGGGTCTAAACCTTACAAGTGCTGAGACCATGATATGTGCAGATTAGAGATATATTAGTAGTTGGCACCGGCTCAGTGGCTTGAACCTGCACACTCACCAGGCAGCTAGAGGTTAATTCTTTTACCCTCGCCAAGTTCACACCCGGCAAGAAAAAGAGAGTTACAGCAATCGCTTTCTATATATAAGGTCTCACTCAACAGTAATGTTTATGGGTGGGCGTAAAAGCATTGATATATAATAGGGGAAGAAGAACATATGTTCCTATAAAACGCCTTCTGTTCCCGCTTCATTGTGCTCCCAAGAGGAGGGTGTGGAGGTACTTAAGTTAGATGCACAAAATGTGCATCTCCAGAGACTCGTGTAATGTTTATAAAGTGGTAACTGCTTCTCTTCCTCTGTCTTCCTCTGTGCTATGCACAGCTTATACATAAATGTGTAGTTGACTCACTGTGGTGTTTATTAGTTTGTGTGCTTGGCTGATGGAGAAGGCCCCAGAGCCTTAGTCTGTGCAAATGACTGTGAATGGTTATAAATGTTAGGCCAAGTTATGCTACATCATTGATGAAGTGCTGTGAGTCGAACTGAAGCTCCTACAGTCACACTGGTGCTTTCCTCAGCTCATTAAGGCTGCAAAAAGCTACACTGTGTGTTGGGACAGGGGAGGCCAGGGAATTGCAGACAATCCTAGTATTTTATCATCTTTTGGCTGTAGTGAAGTGGTGGGTTTCCAGGCCCTGCAGTGCTGTTTCACCCCAGCATGTGCTCCTCCCACTCCAGGGGTTCTTACAAGCTGTCTAACATCAACATCCACGGGTTACTTTATTTCTTCTCCCCATCTTCTTCTTCCTCTTTTCTCTTGGTGAAGAAACACAGCATTGTCCCCAGAACTTTGACACTTTTTTGAGCTAGACCAAAAAAAGTGAGCTTCCTGGAAAACAAACAAATAAGAAATCTATTTTTAGCACAGCACATTTCATCTGCTTCCTCTCTGCACACTCTTCTGGCTTCTTCATCGCCTGTTTTTTTACTCATGTGCCAAATATTCCAACCAATCCTAAACTTCCCCCAGTAAATCAATGCTTTGCTTTAACTTGAATATGTCTTGACAGAGGAGGCAGTGACAATGAAGACAAATTCATTGGACGCTGTAGAATGGGGGGAGAGAAAGAAAAGAGGACATAGTTATTGTGCTATTGTGCCATCCAGTCTATTTAATTGTAATTAAAAAGCTTGAACCAGATCCAGGATGTGTTTGCGCTTCTCCTCTCCGTTCCCTTCTTAATATTGTTATTAATCCGCAAAACCGTTTCAGAGTTAATTAAAAGCAATGACTTCAGCGTCAGTCTCTCAAGAGGACCATAGTGAATAATCACTCTGTCTCCTCCTTTAATAAGCTTCAACGTCCTTCGTGCACATGGCTCTTCCTAGCAATTACCACTGCAGTCTCCTTCTCACATACACACACACTCGCACATGCTCACACACACGCGTATGTTCATGCTTGCCCCCCCACACACACCACACACACCCCCACCCTCCTAACCCGCTGCCTCAACCCACCCCAACTGTGCACTGCCCTCCATCTCTCCTCTATGTCGGGCCTACAGGAGCTCACCTTTCTAAAAGTGCAGAAAGTTTTCAACCTAAAAGGAAAACTTGTGCAGCAGAAGAGTACCCGGATTGCGATATCACAGAATCGATTTGCTAACACACAGTGCCATCAATATTCTTCATTGCTCTCAAGTGATGCATTGCACTATGACAGATTCAGTTAGAGCATCCCATTCCTTTTCTTAGATTTTGTTTTTGTGCTCACCTCGCTTCAAGGAAGGAAAGATTCTTTTTTTCTTCTTCTTTTCTCCACCCTACAGTGTTGCTCAAGTTAGCTCAGTTGCGTGTCATTTTGTCCCTGTCAAACCAATCGCCTCAGTCTGCCCATGAAGACACCTCCGGGGGGTCTTCAGCTCTGGTGCACATGGAGACTGTTTATCCTATTGCTGTGTATCCAGGTGAAACCCACGCATTGTGTGCTTCACATGTGGTGTCAGTCCCGACATTAAACATAGGGAGCTGAGCCATCTGGATGAAGGACTGCTCTGTTTGATGTGACTATTGACATATTGACAATATGCTCTAAAAGAAAAGGTGTGAATGACAAAAACAGATTCCATTCAATATATTTTCACTCAGGTTGGGTTGTGGTCTGTGTTGATTTTTTTCCCCTACAAGTTAAAAACTGACATATTTTAATATTTATTGGTCTCAAAATTAAAGTAAAAAAAAAAAATGTGAGCAACCATTACAAGCAGTAGACACATCTACAATCTTATTATTCAGTACTGTGACACCCAGATACAGCAATACTTAGACTTGATTGATTTAACATTCTGGTAATGTTCTGACCTGCTATTCTTCATCATGGTCTGACTTCAGCACTGAGAGGCCTCTGTGTGTCTGCCTGGTGTAACAGAGAGACTCTGTCTGAAATAGACAGGCAGGGTTTGAGAGAGCCACCCTCTGTCCCTCAGCCTCTTTGCCTTTGGTATTGATCTCCTTATGTACGTGTGTCTCTTTCCTTTTTTTTTCTTCTTTTTGACAGACCCATTTTTTTTCCTTGTGATGTATACCGAGGCACTTCTTCTATAATCAGCCAGAGAGGTAGTGGAGGCGGACCTTTGGCCTTGATCTGCTGTGTAATTGGACATTGGATTTGACACTCTGCCGAGTGGAACATTAGAGCTAGCCTAATTAGGTGCGAGGGCTATTAAATGAAGATTGGCCCATGTTGTTAGGAAATACCACACAGATTGGAAATGTCAAGATGACATCGGGCTGTCATCTGCTAGCACAGGGAAGAAAATCTATCATTTATTGGTGAAGTTTCAAAACTTGCTTGAAAACGGCCCACTCCTCGCCTGTAATAATTCGATTACTTCAAAACATTTTACATTGAGACCCTCAAATTGAGAACCATTAGAACCTACCAGCACACACTCCCTGTGCTGGCATCTCACATTAAGTAGCTCATGAAATACTGCTATAATGTCCCATATGTACTGTGAGACCAAAAACATATGGTCTAAAATAGGCTATGGATTGTCTCCTGTGGCTGGCTGACTCAAGGATGCTATGGTGTTGACTCACAAGGCTTCTTCATTATAATGAGGGCCATATGGGAGATAGACAAGTGCCCCTGGCCCTCTTATGCAAACATCTCTCTCTCCTTAGCTCCCCATGCCCCTGACATTTAGCCATCCCCCCCGAAATTCAGTCGTCAGTGATACCCACAATTATCCTCTCTCAGTCAATGGCTTTAAATGACTCACAGTCTGCTACATAACTCAATGTGTTTAACCGCCCCACCCCACCCCCACCCCACCTAAAATGAATATGGTAAGACATCAACAATCACCCCAGTAAGAGAGGATGAATCGGCTACTGTATAAAAAATACATATCACAGCAAGGCTGACAGCCTGCTTCTCATCCAACACTTACACAGAAAATTACTTTGCCTCATTTTAGAGGAGTGCTTTAAAAAAAAAAATAAAAAAATGAAAAAGGAAAATCTTAAACCATGATGCACGGTGCCTCAAGGTTAATAGGAAGCACGCTGAAAAAACAGGCTTAGTGTGAACAAAGGTTGAAAATTTTCCAGCAAAAGTCTCTTTTCACACAATGCTGCGAGCAATGATTGCAGTTTTTTTTGGTGTTGGGACTCCAGGCAGACAGCGCTGTCTACCTCAGTAATTAACTGAGCGTGATGAGTCAGACACAAGAAAGAAAAGAGTGGCTGGATTGCAGGTCAAAGTTGATGCCTCTTTTTTCCATCACTTTTTTTTTTTTTTTTTTCTCCCCCCCACCCCCCTTGTCAAGCCTCTTTCAGTGGCTCTTTCAGGAGAAGCTGTCTTGATGTCATCCTCTTTGTTGCCTCTGCTGAATTGCGATGCTGTTGTTCCGGCCCCCTTTTTTTCCTGCAGCGTTTTGGATCATGTATCGGTGGTACACGGGATAAACTAATGAACTAATACCTGACACCAGACTCACCTCTTAGCAGTACTGTAAGCAATTTCATAAACAGCGAGAGGTTTGTGCAGTTAAGTCATCCAGTTTCAAAGGAGGCTGAGCAGGTACAAAGAGAACAGCTGGTGAAATTAATTCAGGAGGCCTTTTTCTACTCTCCTCTGACAGATGGCAAATCTCCTGTTACCATTTCATTCCTCTTATCATGTTTTCACTTAGGACCCTCCGACAAAATAAACCCGTAACACATGGGAGACCCCACGCTTTCTGACAACAATTCTCTTGCAGCCCATCGTGGCTTCCTGTTCTCATTATTTGAGTAAAATTGCCTCTCGTGTGTATACGTGTGTGCACGGAGATGCATGTGAATGAATGTATATGTCTCTCTGTCACTGTGTTTGTGTGTGTGTGTGTGTGTGTGTGTGTGTGGTGCAGTCAAATGTTGGACCGGGCTCAACAGCGGTGGCACGCTATCTAAGCTGCTATTAAGCATGCGGTTCACGGCTGGAATGTTCAAACACAATTAGATGGCAGTACACTTTGATTTAAAGAGGACCAATAGACTCGTTGATCCAAAATGGAGGCTCAACATCAAGTCAACAAATCCCAGTCGGAGAAGCCTGGAGACATGTCCTTGTCACGGTGACAAAGCCTCTTGTAAGATCATTGTCCCAGCGAGACGTTACAGGCTCCTCCTACACCAGACATAACAGATACACAGCGGACTTCAAACTTTCATGATTTTAATATAAACAGTATTTTAATAAAGGTTTAGAACAGAAGCTTAGAGGTACTGTAACGCACAGCCAACCATCCAATACTGCAAACTACAGCTGCTGAATACAAACTGCCTTTTAAATAAAAGCTTATTGTAAAAGAAATCCCACTTTATTGAGGAGCAGGGACAGTCAGTATTTTAAAACGTACCATAAATTCTTCTTATAGAGCAGATGCTTCACATAAACACAGTCATTATTGATTACTGTGACGTTCATACTCACAGTCATACAGTGAACGAGTTGAAACAACCCACACTTCACTTTTCCGGGCGCGCATCATCTATTAAGCCCGAGCTCAGACTTGAATTTTCTGTGTCTCCACTCAGAATATTATTCAATCAAAGCCATCACGTTGACGATATGACGGATGCAAACACGCACGAGCAGCCACAAGGAAGACAACATCGCCTGACACCTCATTTACCATCACTAGAGCTGGCGCTTACGGCCTCATGCTTTGTTTGTCTTGTCAAAGTTCCTCTACATATTCTGTGTCAAGGTCACGCGCTGCCAGTTGGCTGTTTGTCCTGCTCATCTCTCGCTATACATCTGCCGTACCCTGCATTTGAACCTCTAGCTCATATCCCTAACAAGTGCCTTGTGTGCAGTAGAGACAAAAAAAAAAAAAAAAAAAGAAAGCAAGCAAGCTCCGATAGGAACTCCCTGATCATTATTTCAAAAATAGTCAGAGGTTTTATTCATGCATGCTTATCATTGAAAGCAAACGGGGGAGGCAGTTAGTCTCAGATGGGGATAAAAAACCATTCGAGCATAGAAACAAAACAAAAATAATATTATTGTGGAAGTATAAGGGTCTCAGGGAAGTTTACTTTCACCAGGGCTTTGTTCGTTCTGTCTCTGCTAAAGGAAAATGTGATATTTGTATAGTATTGTCCTCCTCCTCCCCCCCCCAATGTCCATGCTCTTGAGGATATCTTAAATTTAGATCCTTAAAGAGCAAATGAAGAGGATAATTTAAGCTATATTACACATCCGTGACATTGCCAGAGGTTCCCAGGTTCTGTGTGAACACCTGCAAAATAAATATTTTGATAAAGTTTCATTAAAATCCCTGCTGACAAATCCTACCGAGCCATCATCACCCATTCCCCCACCAAGCCAAAGCGGTAACCCTCTAATAAGATGGTGTTGACTTAGCTCACTGGGGGCACATCATATAATATTAATATGCACTGGACGCCGGCGTCAGAATCAGAACAGGAGGCTTTGTTTGCACATCGATATGAGCTGCGCTAGATTTAATCAGGAGGATAAACAATAAGAAAAGTACAATATTCCATATATTACTCCTGCATCTTAAAACCTCTCCTCAGAATTTCATTATCCAGATTAGCCTTTACATCACTTGCACATTTCATACCAATGTGACTTCCATTGCGCATACATTATATATATTGTTAAAAAGTTAAAGACGAACCTTCTCTTCTCAACTCCGTCTGTCTCATCTTTCCGTTACTAATTAGAAACCACACCTCTGCCGGGTGATTTTGTAGATATAGCAAAGTTTACCTTGCTCATTACGCAGCCCGAGGAAGGTCATTAGGACTAAAATGTTGCTGTTAATAATAATAATTCTTTGAACAAATGTTACTCTAAGTGCTGTGTCCGTGCTCGATGTTCTTTTAAATCCATCTAGCTCACTATAAAAGTCTTGTATATCCCTTTTCTTCTTCAAGTTTTTTTTTTTTTAAATCACCGACAATAGTGTTGTTAAGAAGGCTGAGGAAGAGCCAACCTTGCTCCATAATTCAATGCCGCGAGCTGAAGGTAATGCAAAGAACAGTTCTTCTCTCTTTGAAAATCATTCAGAGAATTGAGCGTCTGATGGGCTGCAGGAGGACTTCAGAAGAAATCCAGCTCAATATTGGCCTGAACATAATAATTCAAGTGAAAAGGGGGAGAAAAATGCCATTAAAATTCCAACATTTTTATTAGAATTAAACTTTTGAGAAATATTTTGCAGCCCGTCCTGTATTTACTGTTGACTCATATAAAATCAATGCCACATATTAATAATAGCAGCTGTCATAAAGCAGCTGAATAGTTGTTGTTCTTTTTTTTGACACAGAGAAACACTGCGGCAACACTTGATATGTTGACTTTTGGGGGATATTAGCAGAATTGCTGTCCCCTCCTATATGACAGTTAAGATAAGCCTTGTAAAGACATGCTGAGTAATGCAATGTTACCTTGAATTCTGTAGGCAGGTTCAAAATAAAGTGTTACAGATACAGCACCTTAACACCTCAATGCTTTTTACAGCAGAGATGCAGGAAAGTCTTTGATTTCATGTGTCTGTCGTTGTGATGCTCAGGGGTATAACACCTAAGACTCCTGCATGTTTCTCTTAAAGACTGCTCTTCTTTCACTCACAGGCTTTTTTTATTCTTACAGCATTTACAGCTTTAAAATATACAATTATATGTATCATGTAACAGTGATTCAAACAGTCGGATATCTAGTTCATGAAAGCTTTACTGTACATTTTCTATTTTAATAAGACTTTGCGCCTCTGCACATCCTCTGCATGCTTTAATGTTTCCAATAACAGGTTGTTTGACTGAAAAGAAGATGAGCTAAAGCTTTAGCATTAGCAGTGATAGCTACTATGGCAGAAAAGACAAAAGGAAGAACAACTTTAATGGAACTGATTGACACAGAAAATTCAAAACTAAGAAGAAAAACTAACAAACAAACATGCATGTTGTTTATTGAATGGATTCTTTAAATAAATCACTGATGTGATTTCAACTGTGCAAAGAAAAATATAGTTTATGATTTTTAATATGTTTAAATGTCAAGAGAACCTGTTCCAGGCACCCTGTTAATTTTGGCAACAGTGATGCTCTCTGTGCAGGAGATCTCTGTCAGTAGCTGGCCTCTCCTCACATTTGTAAATATGCCTGTTGTGTGTACTCCTTAAATAGGCCAACTAATTATTGGGCATCCTCTATGCCGCCTGTTGGGCCAGCTTGTCGACACCCGCTCGAAAAGCCCCGATTTAAAGCTGTGTGGACAAACACTGAGCCAAGGCAAGGGCCACAATGGACTTTGGAGACCCGATAATGAGCCTCAAGAAAACACTTCAAATGCACGTAAACTATTGATTTTGATTCAACTTTACTGACCAAACTAAGTGACTAATTGCCTTATTTAACCAGTGGCTACTTTAAAGGATGTACTGTACAGTGCTTTCTTTTTTTTTTTCATCTCAAGAGAAAATAATGATCCTCTCGTTCGATTCTTTTCCATTTCAGTTACGTCTGATGCAGTTCTCCTTGTTAGTAGCTGTTTAATAGCGCTGAGATACAATGCAGACTGAAGTATTTTGTTGTTTCGGCTCTGTGCAATAGCACCTTGGATTTAAAATGAAACAATACCTATTAGATTAAAGTGGTGACTTTCAGTTTTAATATAAGATCCATATTGGGTGAGTAGTTTGGGAACTGTAACCCCTCTTATAGCCAATTTTAGGTAACCAAAGTTAGCATAAATGCAAATACAGATGATGTTTAGTTCAAGACCCTTTGCAGTCAATTACTGTCTGCAGTCTATGACCCATAGACATCAGTAGACACTTGGTATCTTCCCTCGTGATGCATATGCCAAGCTTGGGCTGCAGCCAAATTCACTTCTTGTTTGTTTTGGGGGGATTTTTGCCTTCAGCCTGGTCTGCAGAAATGGATTATAAGTTGAAATGAGATCAAGTGACTGACTTGACAAATCAAGAACATCCCCGCTGTTTGGCCGAAAGGAGCTCCTCGGTTGTCTGTGTGTTTAGGATCATTGTCCTGCAGTGTTGCCATACATCCCGACAAGTCCTGCACTCTTCAGCCACTGTGCAGCTTATAGTTATTGTTTAATTATATGTAATATGTGGAGGAAAAACGACACGAAAATATTTCATGTGACTGTCCAAACACTTCCAGACTGCACTGGAATAAGGAGGTTACAGTTCATGACTGTTGTGCAGAATCATATTTAATTAGGCCTGGTGGCTCAGCAGACAAAGGCACACACTGTATGCTGGTATTCAGGCGATGACCTTCACTATATGTCACAGCTGATATCTCCTAACTTTCTACTCACTCTCTTTACTTTTCATTTAGCAAAGACTACAAACAGATGTCTTAAAAATCGTACTTCGGATATAAATTTACCGATAACGCGAACAATTAATCTACCGCTGTATTAGTCTCTCTCTCTTTCTCTCGTTCACAAACACACGCTCATCGTTCATGTTCATTGTTCGACACAGCTATTGTTCAGCACCTGTTTGGTATTGCAGTTACACCTTCTTCACGAGAGAGAGAGAGAGAGAGAGAGAGAGAGAGAGAGGGAGAGAGAGAAAGAGAAAGAGAGAGAGAGAGAGCATGTTTGCAGTGGAGGTCTTAATTAGCCAGGACAGGTTATTTAGAAACTGCTCCAAATGTCCTATAGCTGGCAGAACACACATGCACACACACACACACACACACACACACACACACACACACACACAAATACACATAGACAAACAAAGGAAAACATAAAGGTTTTTTTTATCATGCAAACTCACTCTAGTGATTCTTAATTCCTCACTATGCATTATCAAATGTCTTCTTATATTCAGTAGGTGTCCTTCATTGATTTCTCTGTTAAGTTCATCCTGTTGTTCAGTTTCTGAGGTGTTCTCTGTCTGTGGACCTCTTGTTCCCAGGCTGAATGTTTGGTCCTCTGTGAAAGACCACTGACTTGATTGAAACCATAAATCTGCTTGACAGAATGGCCTGAGATTTGACTGACCCTCTGGTTGCTCCTGTAGGTTTAATATCAATTGAGAGAAATATTTGTGCCGTTGTTATATCCTATAACTTGTTTAACTTCAAAATGAAAAAAAAAATAAAAAAAAATCTTGAAATGTAATATTGTAAAAGTTATAAAAATTGTTTTTATTTGGCTGTCCCCAAAAACATCCTCTTGTGATTTAACAGCACTGTGATTTTCCAGATTAGTGACATTACCTCTGCCAAGAAAATAATATTTTTATGTTTTGTTTGAATGGTTTTAGTCTTGTTTGTTGTCTTAATAGTTAATTACGTAATTTAGTTAATTAATAATATTTAATGGAATATCTCAAATCCCAGTTTTGGTGTGTATCTAAATCAAGTTGTTAAGCACTGAGATGGGTATTTTTGAACATTTTGAAAACATTCACTATTTTTTAATAAACTTACGCACTTACTTGAACCAAAAATAAATCATTAAATTAAAAACTATCATGATTTTCTGTCATTATGTGTATTTTCATGTAGATCTTGAACATATTAAGATAACAAATGTGGATACGTGACCTCTTTCTAGCTCTAAATACTTTTTAATGAGTCTCTAAAATGGCAATAATGAATATTTGTCTACCTATGAAAGTAGTATATGTGTAGTAGTTGTGTTAGAAAAACTAAACTAATTAATCCAATGTCATAAAAAGTACTTAAGCTAACACGCCTACCCGCTCTCCTGCCTGTTCGTCTTGTCCCTGTCCCTTTAGGTTCGAGCCAGCGCCATCGCCCAAGACGCTGACCAGAACTATGACTACGCCTCCAACAGCGTCATCCTCCATCTGGACGCAGGGGATGAGGTTTACATCAAACTGGACGGAGGCAAAGCCCATGGAGGCAACAACAACAAGTACAGCACCTTCTCTGGCTTCATCCTCTACGCAGACTGAGAAAAAGACAGACACAGAGACAGTCAGGACAGGAAGAGATTGAGAGAAAGAGTTGTATGACGGAAAAAGGGGGGATAAGGGTGTGTGTGTTAAAAGCCGGAATGCTTTCTAGTTTTCCTAATTCTCTCCATCATCACGGACACCTCTGCTTCGTATCCATCAGCCAAGACATCCAGGCTCTGTAGCCGAGCCTGGATGCGAAAACCTCCTGAGGACACACTGAGAGGGGCTGGGCGGGAGGCGTAGGAGGAGTGGGACGTGGGGTGGAGGTGGGCTGGTTTTCAGCGCTCTCCGCCACAGTGCAAACGTGTCAGAAGCTCCTCGCTTTCAGTGTCTCTCCTCTTCAGCCCCGCTCCATTGCACAGAAATCTCAACAACAAAAACGAAAAAACCCTGCAAAAGCGGATGATCTCACCTCTTCTCTCCACAGTGGCAACAGTCAGCTGTACTGTCAAGTGGACTCGATTGACTGAAATTCGTAGTGTTGTTCCGTGCAATTTTCCTTAGATTGTGTTTTTATTTCGTAGACATGCGTAATATTCTACACAAATGAGATTAAAAAAAAAAAAAAAAAAAAAGAGAGAATATATTTGTCCCTTGTGAAGATATCCTGTTTGACTGAGCGACCGGATTTGTGAGATGTTATTTGTGATGCAGCTAAGAGATCTAACAACTGGAAAAAGAAATCTTTAACTCAAGGCTGTCACTGTTTCATGGCAGTGGGTGTTTTTTCCTTCATCGCCGGGTACAGCAAGGTAACTATATATTGTTCATGTGGAGAATAACAATACATTCTGCACTGTACCTTCCAATATATCTTAAAAAAAAAAAAAAAAAAAGGGAAACATCTCATATAAACAATACCCTTTCCACAAACCACCTCCCTCTGTTCACACACACATACACACACAATGTCCTGCTGCTGTTTGGATTAAAAGTAGAGTTCAAATTGTCTCTTCGATGTTCTAGTTTTATGTAAATGCTCCACTCGGCACAACCAGCCATGTGATGCAGCAAAGACTTCAGGTTCTGAAGTAACCTAGTTGAAGAACGCCCGTTCTTTTCTTCTTCTTCTCTGCTGTGCCAACCTTCAAGCCTTCTTGCACAGTAGAAAAATCTTGCTTCTGAAGCGGGAGGGCGAGTGAGAGAAAGTCACACACAAAAAAAAAAAAAAAAAAGACAGAGGAAGAGTCAGAAGTGAGTGAGAGATGGTGGGAGGGTAGAGGGGGCGTCAAGGCGCAGTAACAGTGAGTGGGCAATTTTTCTGTTTCAGTGTCTCTGAGCTTCACTGGATGTCATCCATTCATTAGCTGCATATTCACTGACACACAGGCATTATGGTAATATTTACTCAACATGGCGGCCTGACAGCTTGCTTGAGAATGAAATTGATTGGGTGAGTGACTTGGCCTATTATGACTGCACGTTTGTGTGTATGCGTGTGTGCGTGCCTGTGTGTGTGTTTGTTTGCACGTGTGAGTATGTATGTATGTATGTATGTATGTATGTATGTATCTGTGCGTACCAGTGAGTGTCTGCATTTTAGCATGTGCTGTGCCATAGCTACATCGTTCTTTTCAGAGTTATTCTGTGCTACAGCCAATGACAGATATTTTACTCAGCAGCCAATGAGATTGTGCTCTGTAGGGTGGGGAGTCTCTATAGATATGATGAGAAGAACAAACAGCTTGTAAATGAAATCTATGACATGTTTGTCTATCTTATCTTTTGGAATTGTTGAATACATTTAAATAATAAATGGGATTTTTTGAGTCACTTGTCTCAAGAGAATTCTTGCATCCCAAATAACTCTAATTAGGGGAAAATTATATGTAAAGGATCTCATTTGCTCTGTGAGACTAACTAACTACAGTGCAAACAACATGACTTGAATTGTGTGTTTCTTGTTCTGTTTAAACTAAGAAATTTTAACAATGGCCTGTCAGTGCAAATATTAAAAAGATCCTGTCAGAGAGTCCCTCATCTCTCTCTTCTCTCCAAAAAGTCAAACCCTTAAAGTATATTTAGGGTGATGGGTATTAAAGGAAAGATGTTTCTGTTTATGCTCCTATCCTAAAGTGATCCTATGAAGCGGTTCTTCATCTGCAAAGGTGCGCACAGAGATAAAGACCCCCCCGACTTTAGCGACGTCCGCCGATGGTGTCGAATGCAGTTTGTGAACGCCGGCGAGTCCTTAAGGAGATGCAGGCCATTCCTCAATCGACAATCACAGCGTCTTCTTACAGATTCTCATCAACAGAGTGATATACCCGGCGAGGAAGTGAGGAAGGAGGAGAAAAGACAAGGGGAGGGAAAGATTGAGCGAGATAGAGGAGGAGCGGAATATGGTTTGACAAAGACAGATGGAGACACGAAAGAAAGAGTAGGCCACAGAGAGAAGTAATGGGGAAGGGATAGATAGGGAGAGAGAGGGTAAAGAGAAATATAAGGAAGACAGACAGAAGGAGAGGGGAGCCGGTACCGATTTGGGGTGGAGAGGGAGGAGGGCTGGATTGTTTTCAGGGTAGAGTGATTCCCTGTCGGGGCTGTGTGAGGTGTCAAGAGAGATTAGCTGTCGTGAAGCTGGAGGAGAGAGCTTGAGATAGCTTGGATTGGACAAGTGTCAAGGACTGGACATTCTTCAGACCTGGCAAGAATGGGATGTGACATTGGATGGTGTGTTTGGTCCGTACTACTTTGCTCTTAAGGGCAGCAGTCAACCCTCACTGTATCATTTTTTCCATTTCCCTATGGTGTATAACAAGCTCATCACATGCACGCTAGCGGGAATGATCATCACTAGGTCAGATTTAGTTTGAAATTTTATGGTTAGCTTAAACCGGAAGTGGCTACTCTTCAACGCACATTGACTTGGAAGCTTCTTGCAAAGGCAGATGGTGAAAGAAATAAACACGCAAAAGTAAAATTGATACCGCTTGGTGAAAGATAACAACATGGTTCATGGGCAAAGTGGGTCTCACAATTGACGCTGCTGGACTAATAAAAAAAGTAATAAAGTTAATGGTTTTTGCAACAAATTAGCCAATTAAACAAACAGAATCAGTAAGTCAAATCTGTGAAATCAGCAGCGTAGGGCATGGATGGGTCTATCAGAATTGAAGTATATATGATGTACCAGACAGTCAGTGTTGATGTGGATGTTGAAATGTGGCCAGAAACTATATTTTTCTGACAGGAGACACACAAACAGCAATCAAGATGGAGCCCTGAGTTCCCGTAACAGCAGGACAGAAGGACTTTAGGCCAGAGTTCTCCCTAAATGTGGTTGTGAAGTTGATTGTACAACGACTCTTTAACATTTTAGCAGTGTTCTCGACGCTTCTCCTGTCACTGCACCTTGCAGGTGTTGATGAATGTTTGCCATTTAGGGAGGAGTGAGTGTGACGACTTCTGCATTTTTTTGTGTCACCTGCACACCTCATGAGAGAAAATTGAACCAATCTCTGGCAGAAAATGGGCTGCTGTTTCATAAGCTACACACCCGCAAAACACAGGGCTGCTTCTGCTGTTTCAGTACATATTTTATCTTTTTCTGTTTTACAATAGGTGCTGCATGTCTTCTTTTGTCATTTTAATGGCTTCTGCGAGTTTCAAGGAGCTTAAAATGAGAGTGAATATAAGTTGAGTTAGGTGAAGTTAAAGTGAGGGGCCTTTACATTACACCACATGTGAGAAAAAAAAAAAAAAGCCATCAATGCTCTAAATCCTGGTCTCTCATGTGTTATGCTAATTAAACTAAGGTGTTAATTAATGTGATCTTGATAGTTATTCTTAAAATGGATATATCTAACACCTTTAACAGTTGGCTTTCGCAGCAGCACCCTTTGGGCAGAAAATGTTGGAAGAACTTTGCTCAAGAGTACTTTGGAAGCCAATTCAGTGTTAGGAAAAGGTTTCCATCCACAGCAGTAACTTTTACAATTCTGGCACTATCATTTTCTCTCTATGTTCAAGCCTGACCTTTTTCTCTCACTTTCTTTTTTTTTTCACCTATTTTCTTTTCTCCTTACCATGCCCTGCCTTTAACCTGGTATGACAAACACAAAGGTTAGGAAAGCAGACAGCTGTTAGTAGACCGGCCTTCTCCTGCTGCCCTGGAGCTTCTATACGTGCACGCACATGCATAGACACGCACACACGTACACACAATGCTCTGCATGATAGCGCAGTCACACATTAACACTGTCAACCTTGCTCTGTTTGCTCCTACCACCGCACATGATTCCCTTTGTCAGTTTGGGTTGTGGACAAGGAAGAAGCCTTTCCCAGTTGTCCCTGGATGGTCGGAAGCTGCCAGGCCAGGTGTACTCTGCAGTCAGTCCCTGTGCCGGGGGAGAGCTGGGCGAGATGAGCCTCCCAGGCTCTTATCTACAGGCCCACCCTCAGACTGTGTGACACCGTGACCTCGCCTTGCCGCTCCACTGCGTTGTATACACTTGTTCAATACCGCGACAACATATTCCTGGCCACCGCAGAACGAAAGTTGACTCATATAACTTCAGACTCCTCTGACCCTCATTGCTTTTCTCCGACTTTAACTTGCCACATCTGTCGTCTTGCACTCTACTCTCCTTGTATTTTCGTTCTTCGCAAATGACTGATCATGGCCAGTGTTTGCCCTTACATGCTGCAGGCAGAAACAGACAGGATGCAATGCGGTAAATGTTTCTCTCTTTCTCCATCTTCTCCTCCCTCACAGTAAAGAAAAAAAAACAAAAAACCACACACCATGGTATCCTCACATGTTGTAGCGCTGCATCTCCAGAGAACTCACTGTAAAGAGAGATAAAAAAGCACAAACAAACATCCAACATGCCTTTTTTCCCCTTCAGCAGGCTGAGTGCATTAGTGACCTTTTAAAGTGCTGTCTCCCTGGTGCCTTGCACACACCCCAAAGAAGAACAAACTACTAATAGGGCTAAAAAGCTGACACACTTTAAACAAAGATCAAACCATTTCTTGGCTATGAGGCAGTACTCGCTACATTAATGGTATTCAATTATATGGCCGAGACAAACAAACATCTTTGTAGCCAAACATCAGCAGCCAAATCTGTAAAAATGCAGAATGAGGACCATAAATTAAAAAAATACATATTAATACACTAAAAAAAATACATAATTTTATTTTTTTTAATATACACAATTAAGTGCGCATTGTTCTCTAATTCTTATAACACTATTTTTATCTCATTATCATGAGTTTGTATTCTCTTGTTTCAGATTTAATTTCTCAAACAAATGAGTTACTGCATGTTTATGGAAAATAAGGATTCTTGGACTCTAATGAAACAACAGCAATGCAGATGGAGAGAGATGAGGACACACAGTATGAAACGGATAAAAATTTACTGTTTGCTAAAAGAAAAGAAATGGTTGCAGAGTACATTTGAAATGGGCAACTTGCAGAGATGTAAGTATTTGTTTTCTTCATCTACAAAATGACCTTATTGGTTAGAATCGTGGGAGGCGGTAAACTCACACCATATGACTCTAATTGCAGAGAATTCTGTATGTGTGTGCGTGTTTGTGCGAGCGTGCATGCTCGTGTGTGTGTGGAGTGTGCTGGTGTATGCGTGAGCGGACATCAGACAGAGCTACAGGGCCTACGGCAGGGAACTGCGGCGAGGTGGATAAGCTCAGAATTGCAGAGGGCAGATGTCAAAGAGGAGATATTACCCTCCACATTACTCCCACTCGAACAGGATAGGCCATTACACAGTGTGTTTCAGACATTAGCATGCAGATAAAATAGATATTGACAAGTAAGAGAAGTAGTCACCTTGGCGGGCAAGATATTGTGAACAATACACAAAACCCCTACAAGATAGTGCCACCGGGAAATAAGTAATTATGCCAAACTTCTAATTAATCTATTTTTCAATCAGAAACAAAAAAAGACACCAGATTCTTGTATAACTCGGAACAGTCTGCTTCTTCTGAGTAATAACCTCTCAAAATTAGCTCGGTTTGCTCTCGCCTGCTGCTTCTCACTGTCTGATGGATGTGTGGCATGCTAGTCATGCCGCCTTGTGTCACCTGTGCTGCGCTTGCTCCGGGCAGGGAGACAGGGAGAGAGCCATGGGAGGTCTGGAGGAGGCCAGAATGGGGGGGGAGAAATAGACATCTGTGATTAACACATACAGACACGTGTCAGTGTGGAGAGCATTCGCTGGGAGGCACGCTGGGAGACGCTCACACACAACCTGCTCCTGACAGCACAGGTTTTCCTAAATAAAGATGCGGATAAAAGGATGAGAAAGTCTGGAGAGGCCAATGATGAGCCCACAAATACATCCACGCAGGAACGTGAGCGTGTGGACTACACCGGTAGAAATTAATGAATAGATCGCATGAAAAAATACATTTCATTTCTGAAGTGAAAGGCATGCAGCTGTCAGCACAGGTGCATGGGCGCACACATTCACACATGTTCACATGCTCGGCCACATGTGTGCATTCATGTCACACCTCCCTCTGACATGTGCTTTAACAATTGTTTGTGGTGTTGTATAGAAACATTAAAATGACCTCTGGAGATGTGCCAATTTCAAGAGGGTTTGGGGGGTTTAGAATGACAAATCCATTATTCTTTTCTAATACCATATGTTCAGATTACACAGTGCTCTGTCTCTCTCTCTCTCTCTCTCTCACCCACACACACACACACACACACACACACACTTCAACAGCATACTTGTGAGAACTCTCATCTGTACACTGCTTTCCCTCGCCCCTACTGGCAACCTTATAGGATGCTTTCACAATTTTTCAAGCCTGTATTAAATTAATAGTCAGGTGCCCTAATGAACGCTGAAACAGGTTTTGCTTGCTGTAATCATCCCTCCTGTTCATACTGACCGTTAGAAGATCCCCTCCAAATGCAGTTACAATATTAGAGATGGGGGACAAAATCCACAGTCCTCGTATTGAGCAAAAGTTTATTTAAAAGTTTATCTGAAGATTATATGATGCTTCAGCCATCTGATTTAGTTAAATAAAGTGGATTTCTTCCACAATTACAGTGTTTTTATTAAAAAATTCCCTGTCTTGATAGACCCTGAGGGAATCTGGCACTAAAAAGACCAACTTTGAAAGATGTTGACTTGTTTTGACTAATTTGGACAGTTGAAGCCACAAATTTGCTTAAAATAAACCTTTAAATTCATTATTGTTCATTAACGGATCTCTTAATGGCCAATATGAACAGGAAGAATGATTACAGATAGAAAAAAGAATAAAAAAATAAAAACATGTCAGTGTTTCTGTGGGCACCTGGCTATTGTTTTAAGACAAACTTGAAAAACTGTGAACCAATCCATTAACAATCACAACCACATTGCCCAATCTCAACCCTTACTCAAGCCTTTAAGGGTAATTCAGGTATATTAGAACCTGTATCTTATTTTTTTTGTATCATTCCTATCAGTAATAATGTTTGTACTCACCAAGTTAATTGCTGAGATCTAGAAAAGTTTCACATTGCAAGTAACACAAGTGATTAAATGATCATACAAATGCCAGGTTAGCCAACCTTATTTCTAAGTGAAGACTAAGGTAAATGCTAAACTTATAACACAAACTATTAATATATTATACCAACCTCCTGGTTCAACTTTTACCTGCTGTACTTGCTGTCAATGTGTGCACACAGTTTTCCTGTGAAGTGATGTTCCAATATTGTGTTCAGTTTTGGTTTCACCCTCAAATAAAGTGGTTTAGATAATCTGTTGGCCCGGTTTACAACCTGTCTGATAGCTCATAGTTACCGTTGGACTACGTTGTCGTCATGTACCTGATCTCAGCAAGTATAATGTTATCATAACCAATAGAAATGACCAATCCAAGACGACAAAAATAAGAACCACGTTGTGCTAAACCAAAATGATCGTTTACTCATCACAACTTTACCCTTTCCTTAACCTGAAGCTAATTCTGGTCTCAAAAGTACTAAAACTCAAAGTGGACGACAACAACAAACAGTCAGGAGGACATCGCATAAAGTGAATACATTAACCTGGGGATTGACTGGGAATAAGATGAAGTTTCAAATAAACATAGGAGGTAATGAGTCTCTGCAAGGTGAAGGAGACCACAGGGGATGACAGATGGGTGAAGAGCACCTGTGAGAGAGAAAACAAGGGTAGGTCAAAACCTAGTATATGGCTGGACCGTGTATGAAACGCTAGAGGGCTTTTAATTTGAAACGATGGATACAGGAAGTGTGCTGGGCTTTGACTGAAGCCAATTTGACATAGAGCCTTTCTCAATACAAAGTACGCCAAGTTCAGACTTTCTCTCTTGATAGTTCGGACTTGGCAAATTCAACTCATGAGTACAACCTTCTGAGGACGGGAGGACGCAGTACGGTCATTCTGCCTGCTGACAGCAGCAGCTCAGCTTCAACACAACTACCTGACTGTACTGTAACAAAATAGTCTCAACTCAAAGCTCCATCGACACTTTTTTCTCACAAAAAATAACCTCATTGACAGAGAGATGGAGTAAATCATGTTATTCAGTCTGTGATATAGCTATGATAAAAATCCAAACTGTTAGCTTAATAACACAAAATGAAATTTAACAGACTGATCTGTTCATTTTAATACATTATTTATTGAAATGTGGTGACATGGTGTACATATAGAGCCTCAGAGGCAGCGCTCTTATTCTGTCCAGTAAAAACATGAAGCTTCACTTTACATTCAGACAAATGAATGTGGCAGCTACAATTGTGAGATTTCATCTGTGAGACGGACATTTATCTTCCAAAAGGAATTATATCATATATTAAAATGCTACAGAGACATTAGAGCCAGCAGTAAATTACCAAAGAGCCGCACAGATCAGTTCATCAGATCATGTTCTCCCCAGGATGACGACAGACGTTGACCGGCCGATCATCTCCGGAGTCGTGCTGTTAGCAGCTGAGACGACCGGCTGGTCTCACCTAGCCAGCGGCTCCTCACATCTGTGAAAACGTTGGAGCAAATTTCCAAATAATCTAAATGTTTACTTTCTTGCCTGAAAAAAAAAATTAAAAGTCCTACAGCGAAAAAATTACAACAGCTCTTAGCCTGGCTCAAAATGTCCACCATCGCTGCCGGTTGGTGTGAAATGCATTCCGGGATACTCGGTTTTCCCAGACAGCTGCCTTCGGCGTAGCAACGGTGTAACTTCATCACTCAGTCAGTGACACACAGGCATACACAGTGAGTCAGTGAGCGAGTCACTGACAGTCAGACATACGTGTTTATAGTTCTGGTCCCTGCGGTCCAGCCAACAAAACTAAACCAATACCAATACCCCTCCCCCACCCCCCAACCCCCCCACCACTATCTAGATTCCAACTTCTAGTGCTGATCCCGACGTAAACTTAAATTGTTGAGAGGATGCTTTCAGGAGTCTTCGTCTCTGAGGAGTTACACAAGCAGAAATACACATTAGCACACACACACACACACTTGAGGGAATGGTTCCACGGAGAGATTCAGTGTGCCATCTGCCGATTTAGGCCATGAGCCATGAGCCCAAAACTTCACTGTTCTATTCAATTTTCAATTACTGGGCTAGAGGCTTAAGCACAAGGTCTGTATACACACATTTGAACACATACGCACATTAATAGAATAGATTTTTTTTTTTTCACACATGCATCCAATATGAGATAAAATGAATCATGCAAACATGACTGAGTTAGTTATAATGTTTCCAAAATGGATAACTTCCATTGTACCACTACTTCAGATTTTTTTTTTTTTTTAACTCAGCACTTGGCATGAAGATGCACAGTGATGAGATGTAACAGCTTAAGTGAGAAATCAGCACCTGAGGGGAACAAACACATGACAACATTAATCTATATACAGTGCATGCATGAGTATACAGACATACAGTATATGCCGCTCATTAACAAACACAAGAAGACACCAACAGAGGCTCCTGAGCCAGAGCTGTTTCTGTACCCAGTGCCAACTCCGCCCCTTTCAAAATGTCAGAGGCATACATAGCAGGGAGGGTGTGAGGTGATAAACGTACCCGACCGAAAATGTCAGAGTGTGACCCGTTGCCATGACAACCGGAAAAGTTTGGCAAGGACTTGAATGTTTCAGCCAAAGGCCAGAGTATTTGCTATAGCTAATTGAGCCTGTGGTTTCTAGTATAACTGTATAAAGGCGTAAGCTAAAAAAAAATATCTTGTAAAGTCTACATCTCTATATTAATGGCAAAAAATGAAGATCTTCCCACAGATCCCACAGATCTTAATTAGACTCCAACGCTGACAATGATCATTCAAAAAAAATGAAACAGTGACAATACAGTTTGTTGCTGAGGAGTCCATGTTTGTTTAGAAAGTAACCTGAGGGAGGTGGAGGGGGGGTGGGAAGAGGTGAAATCTGTTTAAAGGAAGATTCAGGGTCTCTGTGGCCCCTTCTGTTGATCAGTCATCAGTGACTGCATCAGTTTGCAAGTACATGTAAAACCTTTTAATGCATCTTGCTTGGTCCAACCAATGTGATACCCAGTTGCACAGTTGAAACTGCTTGAGCAAAAAGGTTTCATGACATTGTTGATGGAAACATTTGTATGATACGGGTTCGGGTGATAAATATTTATATTGTTATGTTTTACTGTGGTGCAGTCTTTTCTTTTTGTAAATTAGGGTGTCATCAGCTCCTCTGAAGGGATTCCCCTCCGGGCAACGCCTCCGGACTGCCCACCTGTGTTGGTGCCCCAGTCTTCCCAGTCCTCAGCTCATCCTTCCTCTTTTCGTTGTTGGTTCCAGTCACCAATCACCAGCCTGCCCAATCCACCACTCAAGAAGATAAAAGCTGTGTCTCCCTGTTGTAATGTTAACTCGTGTGATAGTTAGCTCTGAGGTTAACTTAGGTCTTTTGGCGTGTGAAATAATGTTAACTCGATTGAGACAGTAGTTTTGTGGTTTTGGGATCTGGGCATTAGACTTACTTTGTTTTTTCATACATTCTTTACTTACAGCACCACATGTAGGGTTTGACTGTCTAGTTGAACACTAAGCCTTATGGGTGGCTGCAGACAGTTAGGGTTTTATTTCGTTTCTTTCAGCTGTTTTCAGCTGTAGTGAACCAGTGGGGATCTGTTGGGTTAGGAAGCGTATTTTGTTTTGTTCGTTTAATGATTTGGCGCCACCCGCAGTGCTTTCCCTTTGTTCTTCACCTCAATTGACTCCATTTTCTGTTGGTTACTCTCATTCAGCTATAAAGCAGAAAGCTTGTACTTTTGTAACTTTTGTTATTGTTGGCCCGCCACACAATAAATGGCAGCGCTTACCTGACCACATCAGCAGTGTGTTGCTTCCCTCGTTCCTAGACATCTGCAGAGTTGTAACAGGGTTGTAACTACCATTTAAGTTGTTTGTGTATTGATGCAGCACTCTGGTATGTTTGGATGTTTTACTGGACTCCATTACTAAAATGAATGTTTTGTCAACCTTCTCATTTTTAAAAACACCACCAGAGACTACAGCCTCAACAACAAGTGACAAAGGTGGTACTTATTACAGGACTGTTCCATTAGAGATCATTACAATGTGCAAGAGGTTTCTAGCAAGCAGGACACTTGAAAAACTAAACAGATTTTTGAGGCATTTTGTGTAAAATTAGGCTGAGAACCAAGGAAGCATTGATGAGTTGACAAAACAATCTCAACTGAAGGTTAACTTTCTTGCTTTTTCTGGAGCTTTGGATCATATTAAAGAGTTTTAATAGGAAGATGTCAATCATTTAAAGGTCCAGTGTGTAGAATTTAGTGGCGTCTAGCAGTGAAGGTACAGATCGCAACTAACTGAATAACCCCCCTCCCCCTTTCAAGCGTGGAAGAAAACCAATGGTGGCCACTAAACTGAAATGTGAAAGGCCCTCTATAGAGCAAGTGTTTGGTTTGTCCATTCTGGGCTACTGTAGAAACATGGCAGTGCAACATGGCGGCCTCCGTAGAGGAGGACCCGCTCCCTCTGTATAAAGGGCTCATTCTAAGGTAATGAAAACACAATAATTCAATTATTATTTTCATGGGATTATATATATTTATACATATACATATTAAAACATATTTAAGGTTTACTTAAGAATAAATGTTCAGTGACAAAAGAATTAATATTTTTTCTAGATGGTGCCACCATGTGGCCATTTATAAAGCATTTTAAATTTTGGCTCATAACCTGCACACGCTGAGATGTAGAGGCAATTTTATAGTCCAGATTAATTTTCCGAACATGTATTTCATCATGAAGGCCACTGAAATTTCTTCTAACACAGAATTTGAATTCTTTGCAAAAGACAGAGACAACTGTTTTTATTTATTTTGTTGTTATTCAATACTGTTTTTATATATAACTTATTGCCAAAGAAGTCTTTGTCTTTTTTGGAGAATTAAATAAAAATAAACTGTTGTAAATAAACATGCAAATGAAAATATTTTCAGTCTTAATGTTTACGCCCAATAATCTTTGTTTTTTCCAAGTGATAAATTGTACTATTTTGAAGTCACAATTGCCAGCCAATGTTTTTCTGGTGCTCTCTGGCTGTGTGAAGCAGCCACTGACTGTGTTCCTGGAGGCGGGTATGAGGCTCACAGTTGACTAATTATAATGGAAATGTGATAAATTACTATAGTTGGCTAAGTTCAATGTACTGTAGACTGATACCGCTTACATAATAGGAAAGCATGAAGGAAAGTTTTGAACGACTGGACATTAGTTTTGGGTATTTGCAATTTAGTTTTAGGTTCTAGGAAAGTTGTGCGTGCATTTCATACACAATCCTTCTTTGTAATTTCATTGTATGAGTGTTGCAGGCATACATGAATCTGAGTGATGGCTAAACCATCACCAAATCTGAACCAATAATATGTTTTGCTTTGTCATCTGTCAAATTTATCCAAATGAGGTCCCAGTTCATTCACTAATTCATCATTAATTCTTTGCACATAACATTGTTTTTCAGTAATATTTAGGATGTTTTGGGGTCATATATCATTTGTTGTCAGTATATGTCATATGTGCTATCAAAGAGAAGTAAATAGCGCAGGAGAGGTCATAGCAACAACAATAATGACAGAGGATAGGCAAACAGATCATGTCAACAGATTAACACCTTTTTTACTTGCTCATTAAAAGCTTTTCATGATGTGATAACTCTGTCATACATAATTGGCTGCTGAGCTATTAATCATAACAGTGTTTCTTAGATCAGCTAGTTTTGTACTGAACTGAGTGTGATAGTCTGAAACTGAAACAGGTATGAACGCACTACTGAAATAAAGACAGAATCGGCGATGACCGTCGATGCGTTCACTTACTGTTGCATGTACTGAAGTGCAGTGATGCAGCTGCTTAGCTTAGGAGACGAACCGTATAGTTAGTGATGACAAATCTTTGAACCGGACTGAACAAAACGATTCGAAGATGAGCTGAGGGGCAATGAGAGCAGGATTAACAATAGTCTAATTTGCTTATCGCAGCTTTAATTGAAACTGAGCCAGTATCTGTGAGACATATTTACAGATCTACACCATCTGGTTACTTAAAGAATGCTTACATTTTTTAATTTTTTTCATGTAAGCAGCACTGTGGCTCAGTGGGGCTTTTCCATGTGTCTGTGAGGGTTTCCTGCAGGTGATCCCATTTCCTCTCATGGTACGAGGACATGCAGATCAGGTGAATTGAATGCGTTCACCTGTTTATAGTCCTGTGATAGAGCGCACCTTTCAACCAATGTATGGAATAGGTGGATGCAACTTTTTACCTCCACTAATGCAATAATAGAGAGAGATTGGTAACATTATGTCCAGATTATTATTAGTATTATGTGTTATCTTTACAGAGAGAAGAGTCATCCTACTCTGCCCTAAAGCTGCAAACAGAGGTACTGAATCCTCATTAATTGGATGAGCATCTTTTATAGTAGTGTATTATATCTCCCTGGACACTGATCTCCAAGTAATATCACCGGTGGTGCATTTCTTTGTGTTTAAATGATTATAAAACAGATATGCATCTCCTGCACAGGTAGACAAGGTTATTGCTTTTGCACTGTTCGCTTTGTTTACATAAAGTTTAAGAGAGAATGCAATTAAAGCACCAATCTGTAACTAATTTGCTCTTTAAGTGTTCGGATACATGTACGTCCTCAGAGAGTACGGACTTCGAGCTTTGTTCTGCAGCCTTCATAAGCTTTTGCAAACATTAGCAAAAAAAAAAAAAAAGTAAACAGCCTCAAATTTCAAGGCTTTTAATGGCAGAAGTAATGGAGCAGTTATTTGCCTTCTGTTCTGTCTTTTTTTTTAAACACTATTCCCTCTGCTTTCAAGGAATATTTAGTTAAACTGTATTAATCTTGGTGCTGATTAGTAATTTCTGGCATTACATTATGTTGGAGCACATTACCTGTGACTGGCAGTGGGCAGCCATGATCAGAAACCTGTATTATGAGCAGGACACCACTGTGTTTCCACTGCACAGGTATGGCATGGCCCTGAAAGCCTGAAGCTGAACCATGAACTGCAACATCCCCGGTTTGAATCCATCCAGGGACCTTTGTTGCATGTCATTCCCCACCTCCGCCCCCCATTTCCTGTCATCTCCCTACTCTCGAGTCTATAATAAAGCCATACAATACCCCCAAAAATCTGAAAAAAGAAGACAGAAAACACAGATGTAGATCAGTTTTTAACTAACAAGGAATTAATAGTTGGTTTACCTTTAGCTGCTTCAAAATAGAAACCTTTCAGTTGTTATCCAGTATTGTGAATCAGCCTGAGGAGATGTTGAATGTGCAGACAGCGCATTAACACTGTTACAGCTCCATTATCATGTAACAGAAGAGAGCAGAGCGGTTCCTGTCTGTTAGAGGAGGGTAAGAACAAGAACATAAGAATGAAATAAACCTCCAAACAGTTCTTACTGCATTACATAAGAGCCACAAAACTATAGAAAATCGATCAGTGAGTCTTTTGTTTTGTCTTTCTGACTAACAGGGTCAGTGGGCTTTTCTTTTTGCCCACGAGAGCGTAGTCACCAAAATTTATTTTAACAAATACCATTAGCATGGTAGATTTCAGCCAGTTATCACAGTGAGTGAGAGTCATGCTGACAAGATTTACAAAAAGCACGATGTTTATCCCTCATATGCCTGTCGTTGTTTACTCATTATTTGATATGAGTTGACTCAGCCCGAATGCTCAAAGCTCTGTCACTCGCCACTCGCCACGCTAATACGGGTCAATGTTAGCGTAAAGACTGAGCCTGTATAAATCCAGAAGTTATGAAAACCCTCACACACAGAAACAAGCAAACAGATGACTGACATTCTGATGTCCTGCAGTAATTTTGGAACAACGTGCATCTTACACACTCTGACAGCACACTAGCTTGTGCAACACAGTCAACACAATCACCTCCTGATCCGCAAAAGGCCAAGTGTTGACTTTGACAAAGGCCAAATCACTTTTCACTCTCTTCCAATCTCCCCTCTTTCCTGTCTTCCTCTTTTCACCCACAGCTACCTGTCTCTCACCCTCTTACCCGTATTACCAATCGGTTTGTTCCTAGGCATTTGTATCGGTGTGGGCACCCTTCTGCAAACACTGTATTTCTTGTGGCATCTTCCCCCATGTGTCAGAAAAAGGTATATAAAAAAAAAATCATCTAAATGCATTTGATGCTAAATTCTCAAGAGGGCTCTGTCCTTTTCAAAACATATTTTTTTACACCTTACTGTGGTAAATGCACAGCATCGTGTTTGGGCTTTTCCAGTATAGGGAATCTGGTAGCGAGACAAGATGAAAACATGTGTTGGCATTAAAGTCTCCAAGGGATAAATGTCCAGTGTACCTGAAGCTCTCACCCTGCCTGGCTTTTACCAGCCAGTATTTCTGTCCAGGCCACTGCATTCTTCCAGGATAAAATCTTTTCTCTCTATCTGTCTCTCCTGGACTGTTTCTCTGTGGCGCCACAGGGGAACAGTGGGACCAAGAGTGAGCCTCAGAGAGCAAATTATGTACATTTAAATGAACCGTTTCCTTGAGTCTGCTCAGCTCAGCGCTGAGAGAGAGTTCAGACGGAACGGAGCTGGAACAGGAGGTTGAGAGGATGTGTGTGTGTGTACGAGTGTGAGTGTATGTGTGTGTGTGTGTGTGTGTGTGTGTGTGAGAGAGAGAGAGAGAGAGAGTGTATCAGGGACACACACGGTGAAGCCCTGAGTAGGAGTGTAAAACTTGAGTGGACCTCAGGCCCTCGCTTATCCTTAATAGCTTTCCTTTCCACCTCCTCCTGCTGCATTAGAGTTACATTTCCACTCTGGGGGGACGTTCCGTCTTTTATATATTTATTTATTCTATTTTCTATCCCTGCCCAAATGCGCCAACTTCATCCATGCAGTGACTTCACAGAGGTGGTGATGCAAGTCTCACTTCAAAAGCTGCCTAAATACTCCTGCAGGGGTCTGGCACCATTGGAGAGACAAGGAAAGTTTCAGTCAATGCACACACACACACACACACACACACACACACACACACACACACACACACACCTGTGGCTTTGTTTCACATTCAGACAATGCATCATGAAGCCTCCTTTGTTTGTCAGGCTGTTCCATTATTTACCTCCTCCCCTTCCCCATCCACCTGGGCCTTCGGATGCCATTTATCATCCCTGAGAAACCTTGCGTCCGCTAGAACTTGAAAACCTGATGAATAAGTAAACTAGTTCCTCCATACTGCCATACACTTCCTGTCCTTTTTTACAGGAACAAAGACAAAGAGCTGGGAGAGAAGCAGTCACAGCCCTGAGTGGACTCCACATAAACCAGACTGTACAGGTTCTCTTGCTCTTGAAAAAAAAAAAAAAAAAATTCCCTGACCTTGCAAAGCCTTTCTTTGATTCTCAAAACCTTTTAACTGCTTTCAGAATTTTTCTACAAGTCATTAAAGTCATTAAGCTACACGATAAGAAGAATTTAGAAATGGTGGTAAATTGGTCCCCTTCGAGATTACACTGCTTCTCGCTTTATCCTCTGCTCTACAAGCACAACCCACCGTAGTCCTCAGTCTTGAGCTCTGGCTTTTTTTAGCCTGTTTCCATACAGTCCGCTGTTTGCCAGCCTGCCAGCCAGAGCTGTCTAAGCATTCCTGTCTATCCAATGAGCTGGAGTCAGCCAAATAGTGATCTGCTGTTAGTTATTCAATTACTTCACCTGGTTGGCCTCCACTCCCTGGGGCTGCTTGCGGGGGGTACCAGTGAAGATGGGTGTGCTGTGCTGCGTGGAGCCGCCTGCTCCCTGCGGGGAGAGACTTAGGTCTCCCTACAGCATCACGCTCATTTCCCACCATTATAGAACAGAATTAGTACAGATTTAGCCAATTAGAAAAAACAAGAATCAGTTGCCATGTCATTTCCCTAACTGGCACCGACCTGTTTCTTTGTCTTGTTGCTTGCGGGAAATGTGTGTGTAAATCCCTGAGAGTGCCGTGTGTGTGTGTTTGAAGTAATTGATATCGTGAAAGTATTCCCATGTGGACTGTAAGCTCCCAACAACTTTTAGGCGCACTAATACCAACAAGGCTCTAAGCTGCAGGCATACCCTGGATGAAATACTTGCTGTGTCTGCCAAGAGACAAATCTATTCTCTGCTTTCAGTAAAATACTGTCTATGCGGCAATATCTTATTTGTAGGCTGAGACCAGAGTCTCACAGGGACCAATTGAAGCTAGCTCTTTCCATCCCTGTGCTTTGTGTGCTAATTACAAGGGTCAGAAAGACTGATGGCTTAACAGAGAAGGTTATAAGATGAGGTTATCACTGTCAAACTCCCTCTACTCCTTCCTCATTTTCCCCACTTTTTCCTTTTTTTTGTCTCTATTTCAGGATTTTTCTGCTTCTCCACGGGGTGCGCATGGATGACTAGACCATCACAACTGACTAGAAATATCAAATCCATGAGCTGCCATAAATGATAATGGCTGACACGGGTGAATTTCCATATCCTCTGGATGCCATGCCAATGTTTGTGCTCCAGGTAGCACCAGTGGATGTACATGGAGGTCATGTGAAGGATCTCCCGCTACTCTTCTGCCCCTTCAGGGGTTTCTCTCTCTCTCTCTCTCACTGTTTCATGCTCTCTCTCTCTTTTTCTATATGGCACATGAGTCAAGCCTCCACTTGTGATGCTCCTCTAGAGATGAGAGAGACAGTTGTAAAGGGGCAAGCTGTGTGAGGATAACATGTTTGGCAAGAAGTGTCATCTCCCCTCGCATGGCTGCTCAATTAACGCCCAACACATTAGCTTGAAAAAAAAAAAAAACTTAGCCTTGCTTGGTGCAAAATTCAAATCAGCCATCACATTACAACTTCTTTAAATTTATAACCTTCTCTTAACCTTGTCATGTCTATATGAGAGGGGGTTAGAAAGGAGAAACAGAAAGACAGGCTCAGATTTTTTTTTTTATCTCCAGAACTTCACACTCCTGACTTCACATATGTTTCTGCCTCTGCTGTCTAAATGCATTTCACAGTCATCCTTTTTTTTATATATATATTTTTTTATTTGAGGAATCAACTGTGTGTCAGCGAACATGCTGCAGTGCTATATAGAGTCTATCCGTCCAGAAACATCATGAAAATTTTAAAGCTGAGATATGCAGATTCGTTCCACCAGGACCTCGATGGAACATTTACCCTACACACATAATACTATGTATTTTCACTCACCCATGCAATATAAATGTGACTCAATATTCATCATCTCAAAGAGCACATATTAAACCGTTAATGCAATGCACGCCCCTTGCCCGCCCTCTGAATAACCTAATTAGTCTTCAAATGAGATGTCGACTGGTCTCTCATATTGTCTCATTTCACAGGAATCACGGCAAGACAAATAGCACAGCTGTCTTAAGAAATACTTAAATAGACTTCAGCACCATGACGATCCGCTAGGGACCATCGCCATCACGTACACACAGCCAGCACACATGTTGGTCAGCGTATAATGATGCACATATATACTTGCAGTCAAATTTTACTGTACGTAAACACATACAGGCGACCGACACATGCTAGTACACACGCCGACTGCCTCAGGTCCTAAATGCACAGACTGGGTGTGTGTGTGTGTGTGTGTGTGTGTGTGTGTGTGTGTGGGGGGGGGGGGTTTCACAGTCCTCGGAGAAGAGTGAGCACCCTGAGGTGATAATTAGAGCTGCAGTTCAGTGGCCTTGCCGAGGCTCGGCTAGGAGAAGAGGAGCGGTGAAAGTTTCAGTCCGACGTATTGTTTCCCCACACGCGATCTAAAGGAGGAGGGAGTTAACGAACGTGTAGACAGTTGATGTTTGTTGTCGATTATATCCGACGAAAGAGAAATAAAGCAAACAGGGTGAGCTTCAGAAGTGAAGTAGCATTTCAGAAGAAAAGAAAGTCAAACCCCCACAACAGACTGCATGGCTGTGGGGGACTAGTTCTCAAAGACTTCCAGTTGTACTATTGAGCTATGATTGTAAGTCTTCTACAGTCTTATTTCAGATTGCACAGCACTTACATGGTATGACATATTTTTTATTATTATTAATAAATCTGTCAATTACTTTTTTATTAATAAATTCAGGTGTTAGTTTATAAAAACAGATTGAATTGCTTGATTAGTCCGACCGACAGTCCAACACCAAAGATTTTCAGTTTACAATGATGTGAATGATAACCATATAATCCTACTGACATCCTTCTTGCTTATCAGTAGTGAAAAAATATGCATCAATTTGCAGTACATTTCCATATATTTCCATAATCCAACCAGTAGTTGACAAATATACAGTTTTTTTCCAGACTGCATGGGTATAATCTACAGTCAGTCAACACTTAATAAATCAGCACCTTGTTTAACAGAGTAGTGTTCATTTCACTCCATCAGTAAACAAGTGACTAAAAGTCCACAGAGCTGCTGGATGATCGAGCATCAGAAACCATCACAATCACTCCCGCTTGCCGGCAGCCATCGCTGCGCCTGAGCATGTGCGTCGCCAACACCCCTAGTCCCTCAGGGTCACCTCCACCCACCTCTCCTCTCCACGACAATGCTTTGGCTGTTGTGACAGCCCTGCTGCCATGGGAGCATCTATTTTGGCGCAGACCTTGATCTTGGGTGACTTCACATTCAACCCTCAGTCTCTGATCAGATGTGCCTTACATAAACCCTCGCCTGATCAGCTGCAGGATTTCAAGTAAGTGCAGACCTGGGAAATGGGGGGGGGATTTAGGGGGAGGAAGAGCTCCGGTTCAGGAGAGCTCAGATAGACCGACTGTCTTTAAAAGATGTGAGAGCGGTCCACCTGCTGCCAGGTGATCCGCAGGGATTGAGAATGACTGAACTGTTCATGAAAATGACTCAATACTAAACAGAATGAAGATCCTCGCTCACACAGAACAACAAAATCACCAATTCGACCCTAAATTACGCCCTCCAACAGGCTACCGTTTTCCTTTTTTTTTTTAGCCGGTCACCGTCGTGATGATCAAACTCTAGTGTTATTGCAGATGTCCCACCCTCCACAGGCAGATAATTACAGTGTTAGTGATGGGGTGAGGTGGAGGGTGGGGTGTGGGACAGACTAGGGGAGAGGAGGGGTAAGGGAGAGAGAGAGAGAGAGAGAGAGAGAGAGAGAGAGTGGAGCAGCACAATGATTCATCACCACAGTGCTCAACACACACACCCCTCCTCGGCAACATGCCCGCTCCAGCCCCCCCGCCAGCAGTTTGGCAGCACGCCCGAGAGTGACAAGGTGACACTGTCTCTTTTTTCATGCGCTGCAGCTCCACGCCACTCCAATCAAACCGTGAGAAGCACCTCTGCTTCACAACAACACACGAACCGCTGACTGGCAGGAGGAGAGGCAAACCAGAGCCGCAATCGGACATAAATCATTCGCTGGTTGACAACCGCTGCCAAATGTTGATTGCTTTCTGGTTATCTTCAAACGCCTTGTTTCATTGTCTGTGTTAGTGGAAACATATGTTGGGTGTATAAACAGAAATGTATAAATAGGAGTCAAAGTCTGTGTGTTGATAGGTGTGGTGACTCAAAGGAATAAATCATATCTGTAAAGTAACGCAACATATCGACTGTAATTGAGGTTTTGTACATAATAAGCATGTATTGTAGTGTGCTTTGTGAAAGAAGGGCTGCTATGTGTGAGTAATAAAAAAAAAAGGCCCAGCAATAAAGTGTTTTGCTTTCATTCCTATTGTTCCTGAAATGCGAGCTGAGTGTGTTACCTCAGTGCTCTCTTAGCTGTTCAAAAACAGATTCAACAATGACCACCATTGATAATTTCAATTTATATTTTCCTATTCACCAATCAAAACCAAAAAAAAAGGGGAGCTGGCCCCATTTTCTGTAATTCATGCTGGAAACATAAGAGACAGCTGAGTATTTGACACCCTACAATATGTGGTTGCATTAGTTTCCAGGCTGTACACTCAGTGATTCATTTGTGCAAAAAAAAAAATTATTCACCAGAGAGGAGAAAGTGACAATCTTCCTGACCACTGTCTTTTGTCATAAACATGAACTAATGCATGATTGGACTGGCAGGCATCTTCCAAAAATAGACACCCGAGGTCACGCTGGGGATTTACAAGAACAATAATAAGAACAACAACAGCATCAACGCCGGGATGAGGTTTTGAACACGAGGATTCTTAATATGACATTCACCATGACTCCCTAATGACTCCCTCTAATGTGTCTCTGAAACGCAGCTATTGATGACAGCACTGTCACTTAACTATGAATTGTTTCAGGGTTGACCTGCTACTGAACTTTGCTTCTACATTTGGCCTCTTGACAGCTGTATCTCCTCCTATGTGCATCACAATAACATTAAAACGACTGAGACCACTTCTCATATAAAGAGCGATTGCTTATGCTCGGAGGTACATTTTCATAGCCCAGACATGGCGGAATTATTCACTTGAATTATCGGGGCCTCTGTTGAATCGTGCATGTTCAAGCTCTGTACGCTGCAGTGCTAACGCAACACTAAATATTTGACTAACCTCAGTGAAGGCAGGGGGGTTATACTATAAACATTTAAAAAAGCAAAGCAGTGTTGAAAATGCACTTCACAGTTTTTTTTTGTCTTTCGGCGGTGAAAACAAAGTAAATCTTTTAACGTATTTTAATCATTAAACCGTCCTTGTAGTAATTCAATATAAGACAGGACGGCTGCAGTTAATGTTATGTTATGAAGATGTAAACTCCTTGTACTAAAAGATCTTCTGTGCTCACCTTCAGTCCTGACTAAATCTGATATCAGTATTTCCCCCAGCTGCCCTTTGTATTATGCCATGTTCCTACTGGACAGTGACTGTCTTCCTTGTTAAATGTTCTGTTACTGCATTTATATTTTTTTATCAGCTTTTGTTAGCTTTGACTTGAGCTATGACCTGATGATCAAATCACCAAACCAAGCCTGAACCTCTAAAAACTAGTCGCAGCCCGAGACTTTGGTCTTTTTTGTCAGCGTGCAATTTATACAAAATGTACATGTACAATGAACTGCAGAGAATCTACTGAGCCAGAAAGCAAAGCACGCTCATGCACACAGGCCTCTAGTAGCTACACGCTGTTCAGTCGACTGTATCAGTAGATGATGATAGTAGTAGGCAATGCCAGTATATTCACAAGCAAAACATTGCGTATAGTTCATGGGGAGTCACTGAAGGATACCGACTCACACATAATGGTGATGAATGAATATGAATGAAACCCCCTGCACTATAAGGAATATGTCATAAGCGAGTTCAATTCCCTGCCGTGTATTTAAATCATAGATATTATCCTTAAACAGATGATTTCACCTCATATCACAGAGTCCCTTAAGCACAATTGGTCAGGATTGAAGGAAAATTCAAATCAGCTCCTCAGTTAAATTACAGAGGTTTAGTTATTGGCCTATCAGCTGTACACAGACTTTTAGAAATGGAGTAAAACTTTAATTTATTTTAAGTAATAAAAGAGCAGAAGCAAATACAATTAAAATGTATAAGCAGGAGGAAAAAAAAACTCCCTCTGCCTCTGTTAAGAACTTCTAACAAATGCAGAAGAGAAAGAAATTTCCTTGTCTCAACTAGACTGTCTTTTAAATGCTCAAGGACAGTGTTTGTGTGTGTGTTTGTGTGTGTGTGTGTCTTCCTCCAGAGCTCAAACAGAGCTAACTACTTCATTCCCACCCAGGGATATACAGTAACAAAGGGTCAAAGCCTTCTGAAGCTATCAGATACTGCAGCTTCACCACCATAAATGGACACTGCAGTAATGCGGGACAGATTGATTTCTACGTATCAAAGACAAACAGTGTTACCTTGTGGGAGGCATTGTTTTTCTTTAGGCTGATGTTGATTTAAAAACTGTAGAAAAAGACAGGATCAATTTGCATCTGACAACCCGGAGGTAAGCAGAAAATGATAATGAAGGATTTAATTGAACCCCTGTTCACGGGAGAGGAAATAGATAAAGAGTATGGGAAACAATGCCGTATAGAGTGGAACGCTGGAGTCGAGGTGCAGATTTTTATAATTAATACACTCGGTCTATGTGCAGTTTTATTATCTAAATGGCGAGACCAATGCTCCCGAGTGAGCAACAAAATTTAGGTTTGCCTACATAAGGAAGGTTGAGCCACACACACACACACACACACACACATAGAAAACCATATCTGCGCAAACAGTGGGAGGTGCTGTAACAGTTTGCCAACAGGAGATATTCACGCTTTGATGCATTTGGAAGGGTGCTAGCTAACGCCTATAACTTCCTATCCCATATGAGAATTGTCTCTGACTTTGCTCGTCATTAGCCATTCACACAAACCGCCGGCTCGGCGTGTGAGCCACTGCTTCTCCCGTCTCCCACTGAGATCTCCTCTTCCTCGTGTCTCGACTCACACCTTCATTCTCCCTCCTATCAAACCCACACATCATGACACAGTGTGCGACCACATGACATGTCATCTGCCGATATACCTCTGTTGTCACAGGCAGCAGGTGCTGATTACTAAGGATGTCACCCATTGTGCCCTGTGCTATCACACAAAGGTCTGTGATCATGACGAGCGCAGAAAACTCACAGTGTGCGCTCGATCCAACTGGGTGACGGAGGAAAGGTTCTGCCACAGAGACGGCTAATTTACAGCCTTTCCTACACTCGGGTAATACTGACAGCTAATTGTTTGTCTTTATGTCTGTCTTAACAGGATGTATAATGTATTATGTAAGGAAAGTTTTTTTTTTAAACTGACTGGAGAGTTAGTGCACAGTCATACCAGAAAGTGACACCCTGAAAATGATTTGCATAGGCTGCTGAAATAGGTAGAGGAGGCCGAGAGGTGTAGATCATCCAGTAGCAAAAAAAAATTATGAGTACATTATACTTGTATGTGCTTGGATAGGGAGAGAGATAAATATCCTTTGATGTGGAGCTGTGGGCAGATTTTTGGGTGTGACAAAATGTTTGTGCCGGAGCCAGTAACTGAGAAAGTTGCGTGACACCAGCAGGGGTGCGCTCGGCTCCATTGCACATACAGCAGCGAGTAGCCGATGCAGTCGACTGTGGCGGGGGAACCACAGAACTCTGCAGAGTGCTCTGATGAAGCTATCCATGGTAACGTCTCCTGTCACTGAAGAAAAGTGGGCGGCCGTTGTCCTTTTATAAGGGCAGCACCTAGAGGTTTGAAGAGGCTCATTCTGTTTGTCTGAGCATGTACCTGAGTGGCTATGAGCCAACAGAGCCCTGTTAGAGAGAGACGCTTGTGTAAAAATAGAAAATATAGATTCGGTTTTTCCATCATTCTTTTCTTTCAACTGGGCCACAGTGCCGACCTATTCTGTGCTCCTCAGACTCAGTGATTTAGTCCCACTCGTTTGAGTTTAAATCACTGATCTACGGACGTCTAATCAGCGACGACATACGAACGCTGCCTTTTGTTTTGCATCCATTGTGTTCAAACTGGCCTGCGTGTGTTCTCAGGTGTGGATAACGTCTGACATCGCTCATCAAGCGCTCTGTATTGTGATACAGGCTCAGCCAGTTGCAGTCCTTTTACAGAGTCCAACAGTCTTGGCCAAATGTCATTTAAAAAAAGCTAAAGCAGTTGATGCCATAGTGCTGTTTTGTTTGTCCAGGCATCAAAGTGCAGTTTAGATACACAAAAGTCATATGCAAAAAAGACAAATAATTAAATTACTCATCATTTTATAGACACACGCTCTCTACGAGACACTTATATAATGAGTCAGCCTCCGAGTTGAGGCTGAAGTTTTTTTCGAATGTGACTTAAAGGGCCACTTTGCCAGTTTTCAACCTACATCCTATCATAGCAATGTAGTGAGGACGTGAAAATCTGACATTAAGTCCCACTGATTTCTGTGTCTGCAGCAGAGGCTGCCGCTGCTGCCTCTCTGCTCTCCTGCTGGCACAAAAAGAAACGTTTCTCTCGTGTACAATGAAACCGAATTTTAACCCATTTCACTACGGAATGTAGAAAATGGGACGTTCCAGATTCAATTTTCTTTTGAGGATCATTACTACGAAATTCCCAAATATAAAAATGACGACTGCGAGACACTCTACTGATTGACGTTTTAATAAATAACCTTAAAATTCAAACACTGACTCTCTCTTTTATGTGTGGAGCCTCTTCTTAAGTAAGCTGCTTCTTTGAACCAATTTCCACTTCTTTGATCACATCATATTATATACTTAACTTTAGAAAGAAACCAAACCACAGAGCCATTGTATAATTAAGTGTGCAGATGATGAGAAGGGGATTTCTGCGTATGAGAATCTGCACTGTATGCACATTTCTGCAGTTAAATCTTGGCTGAAGTGCTGCAGCTTGAGTCCCCAAACACGCAAAACTCCCACACTCAGACGTCCGCACAATTGTTATATTTTATTAAGTTTTTATGTCAAATGGCAGGACTGTAGATATTAAGGTTTATGACCGTTATTCATGAGAAGAGAATGTATGTAGCACAGCTCCCTCAGCCAAGCACAGAGAGAAAACAAGAGACAGAAATAGAGGACCAAGAGTGAGGGCCCATTTTCATTTTAATCAGTCGGCTTGTTGGTTCAGTTGGCTATGAGCACTCTACAAACAAAACCAAATGGCAGCTCCTGGCAATGGCTGAGGCACAGAGACTTTGGGCAGAGAGATGAAGGAAGAAACATACAGAGAGGGAGTTTGGGAAATCAAGGTTTCATTAAGCTGGCCAAACACAGTGAAACTCAGCGGTGATCAGCCACTCCGATTGAGAACTACTGAAGACAAGATTGGCCAAAACCGGACATTTCTCTTCTGTGAGCCCTGCAGCGTATCTGACAATGGCTCAGTGAAAACTGAGCACACTACAGGACTTACAGACAGACAGCGCAGGCAGGAAGAGAAGTGTTTTATTACCCCGAATGGAGATAAGTCAGGTTTCTCTATTTGAATTGGTCCATATGGTCAATAACAGGCCTGTAACAGATCTGTGAATGACATGTTTAGAGTCATAATGAGGATAAATGGACTCCTTCAAAACTATTCATGTCTGATAACCTCCAGTATTGATAACAGCTTCATTATCCCTCCTCCTCTTCTCTCCACAGCTCATCTTTTTAAACAGAGCCACAGGTATTTCTTTACACATGCGGGTACATAAGCGGAGGCTGATGGGAGTTTGAGGCGTAGACATCCCGGTGGGACGTCTGCGTCAACCGCCGTGCTGTGATGTACAGAACGCGCGTGCAGGTCACGCTGCTCGGCCGCTCGGCTACATGTTAAACAATTAGGGAAAAAGCTGCCTTTGCAGCCGTGCTTAATTGGGAAAACGTCAAGTTCCCCGGCTGAAAGCGGCCTGACATATTACCCAGATTACTGTCTCACTTGAAGGCTTTCCCATTAGCTAAGGCATGTCTCCCCATCTCTTTCCCATTTTCTCTCACCAACCTTTTCTATCTTTTCTCTCACTATCTCGCTCTTCCACTCTGATATCACTCTTTACCTCTTCATTTCATGTCAGGACTACCCTTTTATATACCTGGGAAGCTAACTGAAGAAATGCAAAGAGTGTGCAAAAAAAAGACTTTTAAAAATTGCATTTTGATTTTGATATTGTAGAATAAAAAAACTCACATTGTTAAAGTCGTTTCTATATTCAAGACTGTAGTTTCCCTCAGTGACTGAGAACTCTGGCAGCATATTGATAGAAAAGCTACAGTCACATACTTCAGTCAGCAGCTCCTACAGCCCACTTGTTCTTTTTCTCTCCTTTTATTAGGTGCAACATGACATATTATCAGTGCGACATGACATAAAGCCCAGTTATTCTGCCATCCTGTCCTAAGTTTAAGTCCGTCAATGTAAAACAATGTGACAAAAGTGTGGATTTATGGCTGTTTTAGATGAATTTGGAACTACACAAGCACATCATTTCAAAACATTCAATTTATGGAAATCTTTTTAATCCAACAAATTATGACAAGACATACTAGTAAGAACTCAAACTGCTGAATGATAATTTGATTCTCACACACATTTTTTTTTTTTATATCATTTTTTGCAAAACAACAAACAAGCATATTAAAACCATCAGTGCTGCAGCAGCCATGGCTTTATTTACATTATCTGCTATCCTATCAAAAGTTCAATCTCATCCAAACCAGAGACTACTGCCGTCAGGAGCGATGTCCCACCGCGATAAACGCTTTCAGACTTTGAACTGTTTGGATAAACAACACAGAAACCGTCTCTGAAGTCTGATAGCCATTTTTGTAACATACAGACAGGCAAATTGCTGGGACAGCTGCATAAAATCAAGATCGAGATGAATTTGGGGGGGAAAAAACTCAAGATATTCCTCTACTGATCAGATAAGATTGTTTCCTGCCAGCTGTTACGTCCGGTCCCTAAATTATTACTCAACATTCCAGATACTTTTGCAACTGATTCTATAAAGTAATAATTGTCCAAACCCTTACACACGTTAACAGACAGACAAGTTATTGGGTCAACTTGATACAACGCTGTACAAGCAAGCAGCCTTGATAATGTCATGCCACTCTTAACTGTTTTAAAACTGCTTTTCTCAAGGTTCAAGGTTTTAAATTTTTTTTCAAAGCATGTACTCATTGAAGACAGACAACTGTGTAGAGAGGGCCGGGGACATGCTCCTCTAAAATAGATGGGAATAACAGACAGTCTTATCAAGTGCTTATTTCTATTAAGGTTTCAGACAAAGCCACCTGAATAGAATGACTGAAAGGACCTTGAGACCCTCAATTTAGCCGAACTTGTTAAATCGATGGACTGTAATGCTTGAACTGTTACAAAATTAAATGATAGAATTTAAACCAAATATGTTCTAAGTAGCAGACCGTCGTATTTTGTAAGGGAAATGCTTAAACATATGAAAATCGGCTGAAATAGGCATATTTCTACACCATCTATTCAGCCGTCTGAGTTGCTTATCCTTGTCAGGGTTGCAGCATTTCCTCATCACTTGTCAGATATCTACGGGCAAAATCAACATTGTTTTGATCCTCGGATTTGTTTTCTTTTGTCTCTTCTGTTGGATTCAATTTCAGGGAAAATAAAGACGACCGTTTCATACATTTTCCTTAGGCTACCACCGCACTCACTCAGTAAACTATTCACTGTCTAAAGTAACTTTTTACTGACTTGACACTTTGAAGGGAGGCGAGCTGATAGAGGATAGGAAAGGCTTGAGGCCGAGGCACAGACAGACAGTTGATGGACACTTCTTAACCCCTCGGGGGGACTCGCTGCATTTGTCTACTTCAGCTTGTTGTATAAGTCATTGCTTTTTAATCTTGAAGTCAGACCTAACACATCTTAGCAAGAACATCAGCCTAATGTTTCTACACTTAGACGTGCTGGTTATACATACCACAAATGATTAAGGACATGATGAACAGTTTATCCAGATGGCTGAGCTTGTGCCTCAAAACACCTGAAACATCATCAAAAAGACACTTTTAGGGCAAATAGGGGGGATCCAGGAGATCAGGTACAGTACTTGTAGCTAATTAAATTTACATAACTTGTAATTAAACCTACAATTCTAACAATTTGATACTCTATTATTTTCATCTTAGCTGACATTTATCTGACAACTCTTACATGCTGATATCACAGGAATTAAGCTCTTTGTTTCCCCCCCCTCATGTTTATTACATTTAACATTATGCATAAAATATTTGTTTATCTATATTATAACAGCATGTGCTCAAAGAACATCACCTATATAAACCGCAAAAAAATGGATACATGTGTTAACAAACAAATGTTCAATTTATGTCATTGATAACATCCACAATTTGATGTAAGAAATAAAATTTCATCTTCTTTATGAAGCAGATATTTTGTTCAAAGTTTAAAGTTGTCCGTTTGCGTCTTCTATGCAACTGTAACTGTGTTGCAGCGAGCCGAAAAGAAAAAACAAAGACTGCACTGAATTCTTCATTTAGCTCAAACATGGAATTAGCAGAGAGCAGCAAAGCTGAATTTGTCCCCAGGTGTTTGAGCATCTCTAAGCCAAGAACGGCATGGCCTTTGCACTGTCAATTAGCAAACATTTCATAAGGCAGCCTGAAAAATCCAACAGAGTTAGACCACTTAATGTCTGCCAGCGTCGGCTCATTGCACACATTCTCACAAAATTAGCCTTATAATTCCCTCGGTATGTATTCATCAAGTCTTAAAGGAGCACGCAGCTGGAGCAGCTCATTATGTTTGCATCATCGACAAATTAATTTGAATTCTTGCAGTTACGTTTTCTTAAATACTGACATTTGTGGCCTCCTAACTTCTCTAGCATAGAGTACTTTGAGCAGATAGAAGACAAGTCCTGAGTAAATGTCAAACTCCGAACATTTTCTTGGCATTACCCACTGACCCATAGAGAAGCCCCTCTCCCAAACATTTCCCTGTAATGTAGTGTTCAGCCTTTCACGGGAGCTGCCTTTGCAGAGTGGGACTGTTAACATGCTGGAATGAACATCACATTCCTTTTAGGGAGCTAAAAACCTCCAACGGTCCCATAAAGGCCTGTCCTTTTTTAATGAGTATCTGAATCTATTTCTAAGTATTTGTTTCACAGGGAATAAATGGTGAATAATCTGAGCTCGGTATATGTAATATTTCAACATGGAGATGAGATAATTTTTCTGCGGAGTTTCTCCTTGTCAAAGTGTGAAGGGCTAATGAGTTTAGTGTGGGTGCAAAACGTGTATCCTCCTCCAACAGTCAAGGGCAGGACCGGGCTCGGTATCTGTACAATCTACCTCGAGATCCGAGTAGCACCTTATGTTATTATTTATGTAAGTTCACCAATTAGGAACTTCTCTTGTAAAAGACAGCGAAAGCCTGCACATTTCTCCGCCGTCTTATCTTCTTGTTGTTAAGAGTGGCAGATTGGCTCCATTACCACTAGCAGCAGGTTTGTAAGTTGGCTTAATTAATATGTGGAAATGGCTGTGGCGGGTAAGGAGGGATTTACACAAGCACACGTTCCTCCTCAGCCAATAACCCCTCTTCGCTCTGACAGCCAGCCAAGTGGAGACACACTATGGTTTATAGTCTATGTGAACAATTTTTTTTCACCCTGTGAATATCAGATTACGTACAGTGTGTGCTCTAAGTACCTGACCTGTCTTTCAGGGCATTTATATACAGCCAGGCATCCTTAACAGTGCTAATATATAATATAAAGTTTTATCAAAAACTATTTCTTATCATCAGAATGAAACTTTATTCAGGGTAAACCAAGAATGATACTCCTACTATATTGTTGTACTGTATGACTCTGGAGTGGCAAATGTTAAGCTAATTTTTAGCTCAATCTCCAAGGCAACAAAAAAACAGCAGTAACTGCAGTGTTTTTACCGTCTACTGACACAGACAAAACAATGTATAGAAATAGTATTGGAAAATAACTGAGCTGTGTTTGTGCAATGTTCACTAATCTATCATCAGGCAGCGGGGATGGAAATTTGTTACTGTAGGTTGCTCTTGAACAGCATGGATGAATTTCATCACTGCGACCGAGAAGGATAATGTGGGTGCTTGACAGCAAGTAGAGCAACCAATAATCAAAGTGAAGTCAACACTGCAGACTACAGACTGACATTGTTGTAAATATAGCCGATGTGTAGGTGGTCAAAACTGCTTGCAAATGAATAACAAGCACAGACAAGACCCAAGAGGATCACAGAAACAGCACGAGGCTACTGCAGCATGAAACACGGTACTATAGTGGCTCACGGGTGTTCTCTGTCGCTGAACGCAATGTAAGGGGTGTGTACCCCTGTTTATGAGGTGTCTCCAGAAAAGAAGGCAAAACAGGAAACACAGCTGATAACAAATAGAGAACTTTATTGGTGGGATCCCCTTGTGGGCAATGGCATCACTCAACCATTTAATTGGATGGGACTGACATTTGCAGAGCAGGGTGTCGTAGCATTTGTGTCAGTGCAGAGGCACAACTTGCATCCGTACAGATGCATCACGCTCCACTGACTCAGGAGGCGCCGTTTTCTTCCTCCGAAAGGAAAACTCACAGTCACACTCTGCAGAGTCAAGCACATATGCTCACATATTTCAGTTAATGGGCACCTTGTGGAGACATCAGGGGGGCCGCTCGGATAAAAATCAATAAGCGTGCAATCGTCCTACACGTTTTCGTCCACCAGAGTCTGAAGACGTTCTTGACTATCAACTTAATACAAATGTCACAAGGCCCATTAATCAACTTAAATAGATTTTTAAGTTCCCTTGACTTATCTGCTGTATCATTCTGTGATTAGAGGCCACTTTGAGGCGGAAAATGCCAAATGCATTCAAACAAACCAGCTCTTACCATAAAATACTGAAACATATAAGATGACACTGACACTCCATTATTTAAAAGCTACAGACGCTCCCTATAGCATCGATGTGTGACCAGAAGAAAGAGAATGCATGGACGACACTCAGTTCTGCTGCTTGACATACTATACACAGCCAAGCATATTCAGCAGACCAAAGAACTATGGCTGATAGTGACTAAGATTTAAACAGTGAAGAAAAGATATATTTATTAAAAAAAAAAAAAAAACTAAACTAAAAATATAACCCTAAGTCAATAACACTGCCATTATGCCTTGGTTTGTTCATGTAGCTTTATATTAGCTTCAAATAAACTTTTAAATATGTTTTTGCCTGGAAGGACTGTGAGTTTTGTCCCCCACTACAGCAAGAAAAACATGTGTCAATGTTTATCTGGGCATCTGACTATTGTTTTAGGACAGATTTGGAAAGTCAAGTTAATCGTTTGAGTAATTTTTTTTGAGCAAAAATAATAAACATTTCATGGTTCCAGGTTCTCAAATGTGAGAATTTGCTATTTCTTTCTTACATTTCGGCTTTTGACTGTTCGTCAGAAAAAAGACAAACGACAAAAGAGAAATGAAGACATCACCTTGGACTCTGCCATGGCCATTTTTCACTGTTTTCAATGATGATTAATCAATAAATTGAGAAAATAATCAACATATTAACCGACAATCAAAATAATTGTTAGTTGCAGCCCTACAAGAATTCAATGTCACACTGTTTGCCATTTTGCAGCAACTGTGTGTTTATATTTTTAAAGACAATAGATTAAATTTAATTATTTAAATACAATACAATCAAACAAAACATATTGTAGCCTATTGGTGTTTCTAATTCCATGTTACCATCTCAAGAGAATAAGCATTATAGTGTTTTAAACGACCATCATCAACAACTGTGGATGCAGCGGGTCGAGTTATATCCAGGTAACAACTCCCTCATGACTACCACTATTCTTATCTCCTCCAGGGAACTGAATAAAAGATGGAGATAAACTGATGATGAACAGCGATGCACACGGACAGCAACAGTCAGAGAGACACACACCGTCTTAAATATGTAATAACGTTTATGTGTAGTCCACAGATGTGAGATGACCTTGCTTTTTCATGTGAAAATGTACTGAAAGAAAACACTGTTATATTGAGATCTTGTGAGATACGACACATAAATGCACAAGGTGAGAGAAAGTTTAATGCCTTGTATTTTTCTTCTTTATTCTTTTTACTCACTTCTGCAGCCTTGCAGTTATTTTTTGCCCGATAACGTCATCACACCCTCGCCGTTTGTCCATTTCCATGTCACCCTATTTTATAATTTTGTGAACAATACAACATCACAAACAGGATACCAAGACGACGAGTATTCTGGGTAAGTAAACCTTCAAGAATACTTCTTTCTGATTACTGGAATTTGTAGTGAAGTGGTCTGAAGTGATCTCTTTCAGAAGGACAGACATGTTTTAGCTGGATGATGATGACATTTTCTGATATTATCAAAAAGGTTTCGAAAGGATCTTATAAGCCGACAAGGTTGGAGAATGATAAAGAACATGTATTAATAACCAAACTGGACACACAGTCTTCCTACCTGTACCACAGTTACCACAGTTACTGTAATAAGACACATGAAAGTTTGTATGTATATGTCTTTTTGAGTGTGTATATGTGTTTTTAGTGGCTCGACTCAGGCTTGGTGATTACATAAAGTCTGCACGCCAGCTGTAACCGGCGTCGCTTTATGCCTGGATCTAATAAAGCCAAGCTCATAGGCTCAGTGTGTTTCCTCTAGCATGCAGTGTAGCAGGGTGTGTATAATACCTTCTGTACAAGCACCAAATGCTTCTCCTTCCTCCCTGATCCCACATCACCTCGTCTCAACTTCCAGGCATGGAAAAGTTAGCCTCGAGAGAGTTTGTTCACACCATAAAAGGGATGAGAGGTGGTGGCCGTGAAGTGCGGCCACAAGGCGACAACAAAGTATGTTCACTTCTACTGTCCCACGCAGAGCTGTCGCCGGGATATTAACCACTCAATGTGACACCAAAAAAAACACATCTGTAAAAGTTTTTATTGTTTGATTTTTGGATGGATCGCAGGTACCGGCCTTATAAACGCTGATGTCCGTGACTGACTGAGTGAATGAGTCACCGAATGAGCGATGAAGTTACACGATTGGTCGAGCGTGACTTCATCACTCGCCTTAGCCAGGTGTCGCCACATGTCGCTACTTCCTGTATCTGTCATTTCAAATTATATACCCTCTAGTGTTTCATAAACAGCTATATACTATCTTTTTACCTGGTCTTGCTCGTATTTTATTTCTTCACCGTTTTTCAGGAAATTTCATTTTCCTTCATGAGATTCAACATGATGATTCAAAGCATCCTATACTCTGCCAGAAAGATATGTGTAACTCTCAAACAGAAAATGTATAAACTCCCTGCAGTTTACTAAAAGCCAGGACATGACCTCATTGTCCCCAGTAGACCTTCCACTCTGTTTTCTGTGGTGTTTAGAATCGGAGCCTCTTCAATCAATCCCCTCCCTACAGAGCAGAGGGAGGTAGGGAGGGGATACACGTATTCTACAGGATAACTAGACTTTTTTCGCCGTAAAAACATTTGTGCTCCTGCGGATCCAGTTCATAGAAACTCAGCTTCGGGGTTCAGGGTTGCAAACCTGAAGTAAATCAAACAAGTTTCCCATCGAACATTCACCCACACGTCGTTACACTGACGTTACAGGAGAAACGTCTTCTTCACCACTTCTTCCGGCTGATTGAATGCGTTTGGTGCCCTCTACAAGAGGGTAACAAGCAAAATAGATAAATCGAGAGCACTTATTAAGTAATCTATGCGGAAAAATTATTAATTTGAAAGTAAAAATTATTAAAACAAAAGCACCAACTTTTTTTTTCCCTCTATGTCCCCTCCCAGGCTTTTTTTCACAAAAAACATCCTCTCAATTATTCTTGTGATCACATCAATGTGTACCTGTCATTGCTCCTCCTCCCCTGTGCTCCTCCTCTAGGCCAAACATCTAAGCAGGTGGAGATGATCCTATTGAGGGATTGGACAGCCTGACAGACAGGCTGCCACCTCCAAGCAACCAGTCCCCTGTCAAAGTGGTGCTCTCTTTGTGAGGCATGACCAGCAGCAGCACCGAACAGAGTTAAGGATAGTGTTGGATATGTTTTAGAGTTGTAGGTGAAGGTGTGCACTGCATGAACACTATCCAATACAAACAATCAGCTGAGGTGAAACACAATCACTTCGCAGAGGAAAGAAACCCAGGGAATACAGAGACAAAAACAAATGAATCGTGCAGTTATTGTAACCAAATAAGCCAAGTGGAAGATATGAGAGTTCTATGATTTATAAATAAAGATGTGTACTTTCTCACTTCATAAATGGAGGGGCAGACGACGGCCTGGGAAAGGAAAGGAGGCGAGAGAGAGGGAGGGAGAGAGAGCGCTACAAACGTTTATCCCTTAGTAGACACGGAGTTTCACTCAGCTCACACATGTGGAACGGCCTCTCTGGTCAGTCAGATGCACTGATGGAGATAAACCAAAGTGACATCACTGCTACATTTGTGATAGCTCAACATTCTGCTCTCTCTTTTCCCTTTTTCCCCATCCTCCCTCTGTCTTTCCATTGCCTCCTCCGTCTCCTTCCTCTCAAGGGCACCTTGCCACTGTGAATAGAGACGTCGCTATTGTTCTCCCCCCATTCCTGCCTCCCTCTTTCCCTCCTCTCACCTCTTCTCTCACCCCATATCTGCTTGTCTCTTCGCTGATTATCAATGCAACACCTCTAATAAGATCCATCAGCCCGCCGCTTTCCCGCCCTCTCACACCCACTTCATTTAAACAGGGAGTGAGAATCAAAGACGGTGAGTAATTTGGGGTAAAAAGAAGATGGATGTGCCTCCGTGTGAACAACATGCTCAAGAGCCCCGCTGCAGACAGTAGATGGAGAGGAGAGGACCTTTGGGTTAGGGACTTTTTAGATCCTTTTGCTAGTTCAATCTTCATTCAGCAAAGATTACCTTGAAGGATGGTGTTGTTGGCAGTGTTATATTTTTGCAACAAAGGCTTACTTCAACAGAAAGAGCAATTCCCAATACCAATTATCCACAGCACAGAAGAGACGCAGTTTGAAGGTCCTATATAATAATAACAATAATAATAATCTTTATTTGTAGAGCACTTTTCAAAAATCCACATTACAAAGTGCTTCACAAAGACATAAAATCATCAAGTATCTAGTATAATCTAGGAAAAAGCAAGAATAGAAAAACATGTTTTTTTGAAGGAAATAAAAGACAAAAAAGAAAAAAATTAAAAAATTAAAAAATCGGGACCCTGACCGCAAATGCTCTGTCCCCTTTAGTTTTCAGCCGGGCCTCTGGAACGGACAAAAGGATCTCAAAGTACATACCGGCGTGTACGGTACTGAGGGGTCAGAGATATAGCAGGGAGAGAGGCCATGAAGAGTCTTAAAAGAAATCAGTAAGGTCTTAAAAGTCTATTCTAAAACATACTGGGAGTCAGTGTAAAGAGGCTAAAACAGTTGCTGGGTTCTGGTTAAAAGCCTGGCAGCTAACTTGTGTACAGTCTGGAGTCCATCAATGGATTTTTGGTTCAGGCAAGTAAAAAGGCTGCTGCAATAATCAAGGCGTGATGAGATGAAGGTGTGTAAAATGGCACATTTGCATGTTACTATCTGAAAATCATTATTTTTTACACATTAAAAGGGGGGGAGTGACAACACGGTCTTTGAGATAAGAAGCCACAGTGAAATGGGAAATTTGGTAAATGTTTCTACACATCAGTACCTAATAAAAACACCGGCATGAGACACCCAGATCTTACAATATACAGCATTAAGTTAGATATCGCCACATGACAAACACATGAGCCAGGTGGACAATGATGACAAACGACATTTCTCTCCTCTATAGATGGGTAGACAGAAGGGTTCCAGCAGTTTCTCGATGCAGAGATGATCCCAAAAAATGACATGCCATGATGGCTCAGTGTCATTCTTCGCGTGACTATTTTTAACACGGGATGGAAAGCAGTGAGAGACGCCGAACAGGTATCCTCCTACTGCCATCAGCATTCAAAATAAGGATAGAAAAACGTACCACTGTGGCAACTAATCTGTCTTATTGTCAATGTGAAACACATCAGTACGCAAGATGCTATAAACATGCTGTGACAGTTATCAAGAAATTTCTGAATATCTGCACATTTTGCAGTATCCCATTGTTACACAGCCTGTCCCTTCCTTATCTATACTGTATATAATATCCTTATAAAATGTCAGCTCATCTGGCTTAAATCATTACAATACCAAATCAAATAGGTGCCATAAAAGGTTAAAGAAATTCTTTGGTCTCCTGTCTACTTTAAGCCTTTCTTAGATCCAACTTCAGAGACTATCAATGACTAATGGCGTGACTAGACAAGGGAGATACTCTCAGTAGCTCATCTATAAGCCCAGGGTCAGAGGCTTCTCAACATATGAGCTGGCAGCGCTGAGGAAAGGAGCTGAATGGCACAGTTGACATCAAGGCTGGGGGAAATACTGTACCTGGCTATTACTCCTTCACAAGGCTCCACCTCAATGTATGCACATGTGAAATAGGCTGGCTGTACAAGTTCAGCCGGGCTTGGATGAGGCACAAATAAATAATACAGTTCTGGGATGAAGGTTATCATAAATAGAGCGACTGCAGTTGTTGGGGCTGGTCTGCGGTGATGGGTCTTATGGTGAAAAGTACATCCCCCACAAGGCCCTGTGACATGGACAACTGCTGAAGGGCTGTCCCCAACAATCACATCTTCCTACAAAAGGCCCGGGCCAGGGAACTGAATAACACAAAGGGCAACAGCCTAAAAATAATTATCAAAGCCTGTAGAGATTCCCCACTAAATACAGTAGCCATGAATGATCATCATCAAGGCGTCAGATAAAACTGAAATATGATCTGAAATTGAAATACAATAGATATTACTTGCTTTTAATAGCTTTCCTGCTTCCATCTCACGCAGTGTCTGTTCTCCAATCAAGCCTCTTCTTAATTAGAAACAATGTTTTCAAGCTACACAAACAACCAGAGCTTTGCAAAGCTACAAAAAACAACTAAAAAACAAAAACAGTTTTGTGTATTTCTGCAGTCTCCTGTGGGCCATACTCTTCATTTCTCTTTCACTATCTTCACTGTTCAAGATCCGCCTCAACACACACACACACACACACACACACACACACACACACACGCACGCATCTCCTTCTATAACCGACCCTCCCGTGTTTGCCCATTGACACTTATCATCGATGCACACAACATCTTTTCCTGCATCCCTATCGATCCCCTTATTGAAACAAGCCTCATTTGTAGTCTCCTTCTTGACATTTTTTTTTTCCTCTCCTGTCTCTTTCTTTTCCAAACTCTGACAGGCTGTGCAGATTTTGGCAGTTTGCTGTTCTCCCCTAATCCTTCGCCAGACTTTCCTCCTTCACAAATATACAAGGATTTCAGAGAAAATGCAGTCAGACATCAGATGGCCACAAAGACATTCCAGCTTGTGATATACAGTTTTTAAAAATGTAAAAAAAAGTCAGCTACTTCACTTACGGTTACTGACTTCATGTATTAATGATGATCATATTTCCTGATGTAAAAGGTGAAGTCCATTATTTCCTGTATTGTGATATCTTAGAGCGGATTATCGGTTACTTTATGGCCACTTACCAAGAAAAATAACAAAGAAAGACTGACAATCTTCAGCAATTTTTAAGCTTATTTTTGGCCTATGCAGCCACTATCCACTAGTGAATTTAATCATTAACATAGATTAAAGCATCTGTATTTATACACCATTATGATACCATAGTATATATTCCGGCTAGTAGATACATAGTCTCAGTATCCAATATTAACGGACTACTATCACTGCTCTCCTGCTCACAAAACTTTCACCTGCTTGTGGTTTTTCTGTTTGGTAGTAAGTGGACAGACCCAGCCATCATTGTATCCCTAAGTATAATTGGTTGAGTGGGTCCCACCATCTTGCACAGCTAGGTACGGCAACACCATTTGGACAAACCACATAGACTAGTTCTGTATGAAAAGTGCCCTGACATGACTTCTGTTGTGATTTGAAGCTATATAAATAAAACTGACTTGAAATATGAAATCTTACACAGAGCAATGTACTTGAATGTGTTTGTTTGAGCTCTGTCTTTTGTTTCTTCAATTGCTGACATTAATTTGATTTAAAAAAAAACAACAACTGATAATTTGTTTATTAACTTAGATCCTGGAGTTATTTATATAGTGTTTACTTTGGTAAAATGTCAGTGTAGGCACAAATATTGAATAAATTGAGATAAAACAGAAATATTAATTCAACAAGCGCAGGCTGACCTCATGGAACTTTTCATCTGTTTTCAGCATTTTAACTGTATTGTATGACATTTTTCACAACATATGAATTACTACAGAAAAATGTTTGGTTCATACAGGAGCGTCATGCGTTCACTTGAGAAAAAACCCCCCTGTTTTTCTGAGGAAGGTTTTCATCAAAAAAAACAAAACTCCGCTCTGTTTTTCTAAAGTGATGAGATGCCACAAAATCCTGACTGTCTGATTTTCATTGCACCTAAAGTAGTGTAATTATGGTAACCACAGCCTTTGACAGGGCGAAGGTCCTGAAAGATGCATACACGCCTTTTCTTTCATGTTCTTTCTGTGTTCTTCTATGAACATAATTGTACTTTTTTCTCATGTTTGACCTGTTGTAAGTTTTATTTTGCCAATAAGTTATCAGATAAATCCTAAAGCTTGCTGGTCCAGATGTGCTCTCTAACAGCGTTAAAGTCCAGTCATCCCACTGTACCTGTTTGATGCAAACTGAAATAACCTCTTGGCTCTGCAGGCAGTCTGGTGTGTTTCTGGGCTTTGATGAAACATTTTTGCCTGTCCTGAGGTGCCTGTGCAAAGTCGACAAACCAATAACAATACCATCTATATTACTTAAAGACCCAATGTTTCAATAAAACTGGATTAAACTGAACAGGGGGACGTGTTTGCTAAGAGCTCTCAAGTAGGAATGAGAGCTTCTCTTGGGATTTTGAGGTATCTCGTTAATTCACTCAATTTTTTTCAGTGAAAGTCTTTCTCAGAAGCCTCTTTTATACAGAGAACCCGCATTATAGCTGTAAAGAGGATCCACCTTTTGTTTTTTTACGCTGAACTAAACAAACCCGGCATAAAGCTAACTGTGTGTGCTTTTACATAGCATGCCGGCGTTCCAGATTCAGAGGCGTGACGGAGATCAGACTCTGCCATGAGGGAGTACAGAGACGTTACTATGACGAGGAGAGGACATTACTCTTCGTTTGATAACATTAAAAGTTAAGTTAGACTCTTCTGTCGGCTTCCCAACTCATTTTAAAAAAGACAAGAGAAAAAGAGAGAGAGCAGCTGTGATCGAGTGAGCTAGAGAGTGAATGAAGAGAGGGAGCGCTGGTAGCGAAAAAGCAAAGTGAATCAGATCAATAAACTGTTATTTTCTGATTGTTTCACAGCGGTTACGTTTTAAAGCACAAACACCCGAACACACACCTCCGCTCAACACTGCAGCTGTACACTGCACCGCCTGACGTCTGTCCCCTTTACGCACACAGTCATCCAGCCTCCGTAGCCCCCCCACTCCGTGTCTGTACCTTTTATACAGAACAGTGAGCCTTGAACAAACTGTGTAAAAGGCGCTATGATTTCTGAGATAATTATCTTATTAATTCAGAAAAACAACTTTGTTTTTTTTCTTAAGTGAATGCATTACGCTTCCGTAGGTTCATGTTCAAATTCTTTGGAAAAATGTAAAACTGTACTCATTCAGTAATTTATTGAATGTGTTTGTCTGAGCTGTCTTTTGTTTCTTTTGTTTCTTCCATCTTTGACATTAATTTGATAAAACACTGAGACATTTTCTTCTTTTTACTTAGATCTTATAGTTGTTTTTATATTGGATATTTTGGTAAAACTGTTTGGTTCATGTTCAAGATGTAATTCTTTGGCCTTGAAAGTTATAAAAGCAGTGTTAAAAAATAAAAGTATAGAAACTTTGTATCTGATTGAGCTTTCTTTCTTAAAAATATAAGCTATTGCCTACATCACCACAACTATACAGAGTAGCCAATAAACACATTGTCTTAGCTGATACTGACAAAGCCTTTATACCTGTTATACCTAATGGCCTTTGCTCAACCATTGTGTTATCTCTCTCTCTGTGACTTGTGGACCTATTGATAGGGGCAAGTTTATGTATGTGTGTATACTCTGTCACACACGCACACACACACACACACACACACACACACACACACACAAATCTAAAACTCTAATTGGTCCTCACAAAGATAGACACCCTCACACATACACTAACACACAGGTCTAATACTCAAATTGGTCCTTTGTGTATATGTATAACAGAGTACACACACACACACACACACACACACACACACACACATTTTTATGTAATAATTCATATGCTGTGTTAAATGACATACAATTAAAATGCTAAAAACAGATGAAAAGTTCCATGAGGTGTTGCCGTACCTAGCTGTCCAATTATATTTAGGGATACAATGGTGACTGGGTCCGCCCACTTACTGCCAAAAAGGAAAACCATTCGCCAAAATTTCACGAGCAGGAGAGCAGTGATAGTAGTTGTGCTCTCGGGGATGACAGTCACGCGCTCAAAGCGTGGTTTTCTCCTCGCAGGCTACAATATTGCTTGCGTGAACAGAGATATTTAGCAAGCGAGTGCTGTGAAAAATAATAGGCGTGCACGGCTGTTTGAGTTACGCACGCGATTCCTCTACACGATCCACATGCAAGGATCTCATTTGCACTGAAATTTTTAATATACAACATGAAGGTGTCCTCTTGTCCACTGGATATAACGCCAACAAAGTTTTTAATTGATGTAATTGAATCAATTGGACCCTGGTTGCTCTCAGTTTTCAACAGTTCACATACCTGGACTGGGTCCCAGACCACTTAAAAATCGCAAGTGTTCAGCCACTCCTAAAAAAGCCTGGGACCTTATGGCTCCTGAAAATTATCAACCTGTTTCAAACTTACCTTTTATCTCTAAAATACTTGGCTAAGCAACTCTCTGCTGCTGTGAGAGGAAACAGCATTTTTGAAACCTTTCAGTCTGGTTTCCATCAGCATCACAGCACAAAGACTGCCCTTCTTAAAGTCACAAATGACCTTTTAATGATCAATGATGCTGGTATGTGTTCCATTCTTGTACTGCTTGATTTGAGCGCAGCTTTTGACACGATTGACCACAGCATTTTATTAGACAGACTATTCGTATACACGGTGTTTCCTTTCACTGTTATGCCGACGACACACAGTTGTATGTCCCTGTTAAGCCCGCTGACCTCAGTATGCTGAGTTACACAATTTTCTTCAAATGAACTCTATTAAAACAGAAATTCCTCGAATTGGCTCCAGCAAAACATTTAAATCCTGGCATCTACTGAGCACCTGTCTGAATACATTAAGCCTGTTGCTAGAAATCTTGGCATCTTACTTGACTATAATTTAAACTTTGAGCAGCACATTACAAAACTTGTACAAACATGTTTTTATCAACTAAGGAACATCGCCAGAATTCGACCTATTGTAAGTTTTAAAGATACAGAAACTATTATACATGCTTTTATCTCACTGTAACAGCCTAGACAGAAAAACTGTAGACCGGTTACAGACAGTACAGCTGCCAGGCTTTTAACCAGAGTAAATAGTTTTGAACACATCACCCCTGTTTTAGCCTCTTGACACTGGCGTCCAGTATGTTTTAGAATTGATTTCAAGGTTTTTTTAATTACTTACAAGACACTAAATGGTCTGACTCTTCAATATATCTCAGATCTTTTATCCTTGTACGACCCCGCTCGCACTTTGAGATCCTCGGGCAGGGGTCTTGTATCTGTTCCAGACTCTTGGTTTTGAAGATGAATGGGGACAGAGCTTTTGAATTAAGAGCCCTGAGGCTCTTAACACCCTGCCCGCGGAAATAAGGCAGGCTGGGTCAGTGGTTTCTTTTAAATATAAGCTCAAAATATACTTTTATCGCACCGCCTTCCCTGATTTCACCTGATTCTAGTTTTTATTCTGTTTTATGGGCTTTACTATTTTAATTTTTATGTTGCTCTTTTAGTAACTTTATTCTGTTATTGCTGTGTTTTTATTTGATTTTTTATGCGAAGCGTTTTTGTAATTTTGTTTTGATAAGTGCCATAAAAATAAAGATATTACATTATTTTTTAGAACTTTTTGCTTTTGAGTTAAACCTGCAATAACTGATTTTTTTTTTTGGCCACTTGTGAGTAGTGGAAACAAGCTGTAAACAAAACACTGACATATTACCACCTTTCAAGTTGATGATTAGCAAACACTTGTGTGTTTACACATCTAACATTATCAGTCCTTTGAATTCGTTGGTCCATTCTCACCCTTCACTTAATTCTGAGGGAAATATCTTGTTTCTTTAGCTGCTAAATGCACCACTATACTGACCAACTAATCACTAACTTTGTCAGGTGTTTGGTTTGCAGTGTGTTTTAAGAGTTTTTCCACTAAAAATGACACAATGAGAGTGATGAGAGTGAATCAAAAGCCATCGGCCAAAACATTGAGCTGAAAGACATTATAAAGCCTCATAGTGCTGAGGGGAACTTCAATGTCAGGTGATAATTCTCTGCGTGTTGTGACTCTTTTCACATACAAAAAGTCACGTGATCCATAGTTCCATAAAAATATTGATTATAGCCGCTTTAAAGACATTTGCAGGATGAATTTGCAGGATGATGAAACATATTTGGATACCGTGATTAAGCAGAGCAAGGGAAATAGTATGCTAAACTAAATAGTGAGTCAGGGGACACACATGTATAAATGAAATGGTGAAGTCTCCTTTTATAACCTTAAACTAAAGCACCGTGGATTCCCTAATAGAGGACTAACCGCAGAAAGCACTGATCTGCAAGCTGACACACATTGTCTAACATCCATAAGTCCTACTGCCAAGTGAACCAAGATACTTCCTCCAGGGATGAAATAGTCCCCCCCCCCCCCTTTTTTTTGCACAAACTCCACAGTTGAGCTCCTATAACCGCAGACTTAGAGCAGCAATGTCCTCCCTTTTTCCTTTTCCTCCTTCCTTCCTTCACTCTAATCCAGAAAATGCATATTCAGCCGAAGGAAACAAAGGACCAGAAGAGAGAAAACGAGAATGAGTGTGAGAGGCTGCGAGAGAAAGAGAGAAAGACTCAGAAAGAGAAGTGTGTGGGTCCTGCATCTCAAGCCCTCCAGAGATCAATTGTACAAACTTCTCCATGAGTGCTCTCTCTTGCCCCTGCACACTCTGAACTAGCCGAATCAATGCCCAGGCATGTGTGTTTGTGTGTGTGTATGCGTATGTGCATGTTATGTAGACAGGAAAGGGAGCAGGGGAGAACAACTGCGAGGGTGGAAGAAAAGGAGGGAGAGAAAATGGAGGGAATAAGAGAAGCAGCAGTAAACGAAAGAACTTCCTCAGATCAGATATTCTTAAATGTCACTGAGCTGAAGTGTCTCTTGACGGTGTCGTGTGGAATATAAAGGCGTCTTGGCAGCGGGGACGGATCTCGTTGCATTCAGCGCTGTGTTTCACACTGGGTTTCGCTCCTTAACATGCCACAAAAAAAAAAACAAAACAAAGAAAACCCCGGCCTTTAATGTGTAACCCCCACTTCCCATCACATGGCCTCTATTTTCAGTGATTACGTCCTAGTTATGGAAAATGCTTTTATTTGCAAAACCATAACCCATACAATGGAAACATGAATGTCGTCAAGTGCCTGCGTTAAACCTCAAACAGCATTAACATTTAAAAACGTCTTGTCACGTTCTTCTCACAACTGTATTGTTACCGTAACAAAGGCGGCAACTCATTGTCTGTAACTTCCCACTCACTTACAACACTATCATTTTTAGTGACTTATGTCTTATGAGTTAGTAATGACGATGGGACTATTTATTTCTACTGTGCCTCGTAGCATGAATATTAAAGCGAATGACAAATCCCTCCTGGAGATTTGGCTGCAAAAGGGTTTTATGTCAGGTTTGTGGATCTGCGAAGAAATATTATCACCATTTGATTGTCTTTATTTCCAATTATTTCTTACATACTCATGTTTTTTTTTCTCTTTGGTTGAATAGTCATAGAAATTACCACAAGTGATGCACATATTGCATACTCTTCTTTTGCGATTTCTACAACTTTTACACTGAAGAAAGCAGACGATAAGGCAGAGTGTCTCCTTTATTAAGGCCTCTCACACTGGGTCTTAGTGGGAGATTTTGGCTTCACGCCTCCCTGCCACGGTTTCAGTAAATCGGCTTTCTGTGGCCATGACAGTCATTAGCCTTGCCCCTGGCAGTAATCCTCTAGTTTCTGTCTCTAATGGAAGCAGGAAGGGTTAGTAGCATTCACTCCGTTACTGCTTCTGCTGTTGGGCCCCATGGGGGACATACAAGCTGTGCAAAGCCTAAGTCTGATGCATCTCCCGCTCTAAGGTACGAACCAGCACCAAACACCACAGGCCTCACTCACACTTGTCTTGAGTTGTTGTTAAGACAACTTCTGAACAAAGGTACTTACAACATGGTATACAAATTAGGTCTTTATCTAACATGCTCCACATTTCAAATTTGTCTCTGATAAATTGCAATGGCGATGTTAATATGTTAGCGGGCATAGTTAGACATCTTAGAAAACCCTATGTGCACTATGTGACAAAATGGCAACGAGACCCAAAAATATATGATTTTCACAGTGTAAGTAGTGAACAACCCAGAGAAATCACTGATGCAGGAAACTGCTGCTGATGCTGTAACTTCAGAGGCACAACTTTGATGAAATCAAGAAATAGTTTGACCTCAAGTTATAAGAAAATGTTGACGAGAACTCAAAACAGACTAGCCATCATTTATTAGCTACAGATGGAAGGCGGAGCGCTGACAGGGGACATAAAAGAAGAGGCCGTCATCATCAGAGTCAGACACTGATTTAATTTAAGCTGCATATCCATCAAAGTTCAGACCTTAGGCTACATACTGATGGTGTTGATTTGAACTGTAGCACATGACAGGACCTTTCTTGTCGACAGTGTCCAAGCAAGTCCACCAGCTGTCCATGAAACCTACAGTGCACTCCGTGACAGAGTGCAAATTGCACGCAAGAGAAGGGTCCAGGAGTGGGTCAGGGCTGTCATTGGCCATGTGAACAGGACATAGCTTCTATCACCTAGATATATGTAAACCTGCCAGCTGCCAGCAGAGAGCCGGGTTACTTTAACTTCGAGTCAGTCAGTGGAAAATGTGCCCTCTAACTTCAGGTTTACTCTTGTCACGACACATGATGCCATGTTGTTCTGCAGCACCAAGTCGTGGCATCTGCCTGGCCAGCAGGAATCCTTATTTTATATAAGTATAATATGTATGTATGTATATGGTATAAGTTGGTGTTGTGAAAGTGAATGTATATGTTTGCAGTTTAAAGAGGACTCAAGAGACTGACTTGAGGTTTTGATTTGTGTCTGTTCTACTGTAGGATATGGGAATTTGATGTATTTTAGTGCCACTTTCATAATACCATACACCAAATTTGGGAGAGTGTGGCTGACGGATTGCTGTGATATGCGGCCCACTCACACATCTCTCTGTGGAGTGTCCAGGAAAGGGAGAAGACACAACACGAGGACATGCGGTGGGGGGGCAGCTATGAACATTTTGCTCCACTGTTGACTTGAAGCTGGAAGGTCTTGCAAAAATCCTTGCAAATTTCAGTCTTGAACTTATCACAAGCCATTCCTCTCTGTGCTCAACGAGCAAAGAAACAGTCCTTCTCTCCTCAAGGCCACTACACTTGACAGCATATGTACCATTGTAAGTTCTGAATGCATGCACCTGGGCCTTTATATCATAAATGCTTACCTTGATGAATCAGTTAAACACATGTATCTGACTGAACAGAGTTGTGTATGAATTTTTTCATATCAATTTAACAGTATGGTTAATATCAGTATTCAAATAGACTGATCACAGCAAAGTAGGACCCACACACGAGGACATTCAATGGATAGAGGAGTCATTTTTGCTTTTCAATCTAAAATTTAAAAGGGCAAAAAGGCGCAAAAGTACTAAGTGCAAAGACTGCAAATGTTTCATTCCATTTGAACTTTTCAAAGTGCAAAGTGCATACTATTTGTAGGCTAATATAATGTGGACTCAATACTACTCAACAGACCCTTCACCTTTGGGGAGGCTGTGGTTCGGGAGGGAAAGCGAGTAGTCCACTAATCGGACGATCGGCGGCGGTGAACCCCAAAATTGCTCCTGAAGGTTGTGCCATCAGTGTATGAATGTGTGTGTGAATGAGTGAATGTTAGTATGTAGTGTAAAGCGCTTGAGTAGTCGGAAGACTAGCGAGGCGCTATATAAATGCAGTCCATTTACCTAATGACTTCTTGCAAGCTAGCAAGTGATCAAAACACTATAAAACGTCTGATAGAATCAATGGGCAGGTAAATAAGCAGGTAGTAAAAGTATTTCCTTTAACTATTACTGAAGTAATCTTGCCTGAAGTGATGGTTCAAGAGGCAACAGGGCCATGAATGGAAAAAAGTAATAAGTTGCCACTATAGAAAACACGCCTCATTTAGTCTCTCATTAAAGAATACTACTAAAAGCTGTCTGCAGAAAATTGGCAGAAGTAAAATTACAACGCACACGTTTTTTGTTTGTCTTTTCTATAACATGACTTGCATGAGAGTTACACTTTTTGACCCTGAGATGACAGCAAAGGCGCTAAACCATGAGTACTAACAGTCTAAAGAGGTATGCGTGAACATGCAATCAGTGTCCTGGAACATGCATTCAGTGTCTCTGTTTGTTAGTGTTTATTCTCTTTAATCTTGTACTTACTTAGAGCAGCTTTTGGATATTTATTAGCAAAACACATTTGTGCCTTCCCAACAGCTTCTGACATTTCCCTGAGAGACTTGCTCAGTAAATAGAGCACAATAAGTGCATGTTCCTGTCGTATCGCCGATTTAATGAGTGATTTGACAAAGTCTTAACCTGTCAAGATGCTCGTCCTGCCCTTTAAGCAACCAAAGGCGGTGACAGAATCTTTATTGTGATTCTGGATTATATCTAGGGAGACTATAAACAAACAGATTGTGACTGATAACCACACACACTCACCATCCCCATGCTAGAGTCTATAGTCCATTCATTAAATCATTTATTTGTTCCTTCCTTTGTTTTTATTAGTTCATTTGTTTCTTTGTTTATTCGCTTATTTGTCTCCTGTTTGTTTTATTGTTAATTCATTCATCTGTTTACCTGTCACACGTCCTGAATGACTGTGACGCATCGAAGCATTGTGACTTGGTCGCCATACACCCAACGTCCCCAATCTAATCCAATCCGAATTAAAAGTGAAAACAGACAAACAACTTTCTTATTTATTAGACCAGTGGGACAGTGAATCATTTGTTGAGAATGATAGGACTACTGTTGAAATGTGGGCTACCCGTGCACCTGGCTGCTGCATTGCTAATACTAAAAAAATATATTCCGTCATTGTATTAAGGCATTGTCTGCACAAACTAATGTCTAAAGTCACAAAATGAGTTTGTTTAATCATCACCAGTGTTTTGGTCTGTAGTAGTATAAATCAGTCTAAAATGACACTGATTGGTATTAGAAAGAAATATTTTCATTGTATTGTATTTATTGGGACAATGTACAGTTTTAAACATAAATGTTAACATTTGATGTACTGCACCAGAGTTAGCTTAAACTCATTTTAATCTTCAGTCCCTTACAATTAAAACATATAACAACACAATAACAAACAGTACAAAGCAAAAAACACACAGGACACATTATACAAAATACAAAGCTACATACAACAGCACATCACTTACACTCACAATGTCAGTTAGAAATTAATAATGTGAACGTGTCAAATTAAAAGCAAGACTACCTGCGCTAATGAGAAGACCATAGATGGAGTTTAGACTCAGTGGTCACACAGCTGATTGGTCTTTAGTAGATTTTTTAATTTGGCCTTGAATGTACTTATTGAACTATAGTTCTTCATATCATCAGGTAGGACTTTCACAGAGAACGCTGACTGCCCAAACGCAGTGCGACGAAATGGTACAATTTTGCATAGAGGATATTCTGGAGGATCTAATAGAACTTACTGAGCAAGTGTACACAAAATCACATAGTGGAGGAGGGGCCAAACCATTTAAAATTTTATAAACTAGGCACAAATTTGACAATAATCTAAAATTCTCATAACTCGGTCAATTGTATTTCTCCAGTACTATACAGTGATGGAAATGCATTGGCTTTTTGTCCAGAGTTTTTTCACATATTTGAGTGGGTCGATATTATTATAAAACGACATTCATCACATAATGAGATAACCCAAGTTATCTAAATTACTAAAGTAGCCTAAATACCCCAAATAGACAATAATGATCTATAATAACAACAACTATTGCACTTATGGGTGATTTAAAGGATGACTCCATCTTGTTTTTTTTTAAATGTTAATGAAAGCTGTAATCATACAATAAAATAAGAAGATGTAGAAACACTAGAAATAATTTCCACATATTAAAAGTAGGCTAAGGCTTAAAATACATGCAGGAATTATTATATATGACTTAAGTATAGAGTGAGTATTGTTCTGCTATTTAGTTAGATGATGAAATATGTCACATAAAAAAAACTTGAATGTAATACCAGACCACAGAGTGAGGTCTATCTGACCACAACATCACATTTATAATCATGGGAGCCAATTAACACTGTGTGGATTATTTTTCTAATGTTTTTTCCAGTCATCATCACACATTTGTCTCAAGTTATTCTGAGCTGCATTGACAGAATCAGAGTGTAAAATAATTCACACTGTCAGCTTTCACTCCGGGGATAAAATAAAATTTGCACAATTCAAATTCAGCTAAAATCATCATTATGTGTTTAGTGTCATTAAAGACCTCTAAAACCAGAGAGGAAAATAGAAAGTCTGGGACAATAAAATGTTTCCACTGATCTATAAAACTATTTATTGCTCGTTTTTACTTGTCACTTTATTGTAAATACACGACTTTTGTTCATGTCAGGATCCTGTAGGAATGATGACTCCAGTGATCTACTCTGATCCGGAGCCATTTGCTGGTGGGAGGAGAGCTCAGAATTTATTTTTTTAAACTTTGAGCAGCAGCAGCATGTAGGTGCTCTGTCCATTTCTGTGGCTGCTGGCTAGGCAGGCTAAGGGGGCTTATATCGATTTGTATGTAGCAACGTCATCACGCAGAAACCTATGTCGGGTCACATGGGGAAAAGTTCTTAGAAGGGCTTGGGAAAATGGCATTTTGACACTAGAACATACGTACTTCAACCAAAATTTGAATTTCCGGAGTTGAATACATGTGGAACACTACTGGGAAGCTACAGAATGATATAAAAACCTCAAAAGAAAAACCAAAAATAATGGACCCACCCTTTAGTGTCGCAACAAAGCTGACATGACAAAGTCAAGCGCACAATTTCTCGTTTTCAGTTATTAATTTATTTATATTTTAATTTATAACAGCATGACGTATATTTCTCTTTTGCTGTTTCATTCATGAAAACTACAAATAACTTTATACATAATGAATTATTTATGAGTATCTTCATCGTCATTTGAACACATCTGATTGTGTCCCTAAAAAACACTTTGAGACATTCAGCACCTTGACTGTGAATTTTCCACAGACTGCTTTCCTGCACTTCAAGCACTTGGCGAAGAATTTCTTTTTTTTTTTTTTTTTTTGCAGGTCATTCTTGTCTGCTCTTTTTATAATTTAATTATGACTTGTCAGATCACACACTCCAACGGATGCTGTTTCCTAGCAACTTAGAATGTTTAAACACGGAACTACGCAAAAAATAAATGCATTTAATATACGGGTATATTTTACCAGGTGGCGGTTACAGGTATAAATGTTTTTAATCTGGATTCATCTTCACTATTTTTAACAATAGGGGGTGCTTCACAATATTATTTTAGGAAAAGTCAAAGACTGGGGGACATGAATATTTTATCAAAACATAGTAGCGTACAACTCCAACTGTCTGCTCTGCCTGGTCTATATTATAAAATTGATTCCTGCTTTCTTTTTGCCTTTTCTTTGTTTGTTTCCTTCTTTCTTTCTGTCTTATTCATTAATCATCTGAATGGGGTTTCTGGAGTAGGGTCACTCTTTTCCTTTTCTATTCCACACTGTCACATGCATTCTTTAAACTTAGCCTCTCTTTGTTCCTCTTCTCTTTATGTTTGAGCTGTTTCTATTTCCAAGTGCGGGCTCTATGACAGATAAGTCTTTGAGGTTTGTAAGGAATTCTTTGTTGTATCTACTGAATGCCACAGACCTGACATTATTGAACACTCTCCTGGCAAAAACAGGACATAGAGAGCTCCCGGCAACACAACATGTGAACATATGCACATACGCACTGAAACGAGGGGGAACAAGATCTCCAGAGAGGTGACCGGGGCAAGGACAATGTGTGGCTGTACCGAGCATCGGCGATGAAAGTGGGATTGTTGGATAAAAGAACGAGCGTATTACAGTAGCCACAAGAGCTCACCTCTCACCCTGTGGGCTTTGACAGCCCAACCCCGACCCGCTGCTGACTACTCATAATCAATCACATCTCAGCCAAGGCCCACAATTAATCAATCAATTAAAAACCCACACAAAGCCACACTAGTGTAATCAATCAATCCAGCCTCTGTGGAGGGCCGTTATTGAGAGCCAAGCATCAGATCTATAGGCGCCAGTCCCCAGATGCTACTGGTCACATGCCTGAGTCTATTCCTTCCTCTCTTATTTAGGAAATAAGAGAGGAGTAGAGAGTTGAGGCAAAATGCTTGGGTGTGATCCACTACAGGGTGGAGAAGAGGCTCTCAACACTCCCATGATACACCACCAGAGCCTGAATATTCATGCTGAGGAATCGAGTACCAGGGAGGCGCTCAGTTATTCATTATGCTTCTGCAAAAAGAAACACACCATCGTCCCACTGCGATGGAATATTAATAGTTCCCATTAATAAAATATCCCCCTCCCCATCTTAAGTCTTGTCTTCAACTTTCTTGGCCATTGCACATATCGAGGCCTGGGACATTTGGGATATGACCATGAAAGTAAGCCAGACAATTGTCATTTGGCATATTTGTAAAGTAAAAAAAAAAATCTAAATACTCTACATCATTACCATCTGGTTCAAAGTGAGAGAAAGTATCTTGTTCGTCATTTGGCCAAAGCCTTCAATGTGAAAATAGAAAAATAGTGTGGGAGGAAATGGCAAGAACAGCTCTATAGCTGTATACTCAGAGGGGATGAATGTTTAATTTAGAGCAGCCTGAAAGTATGCTGACATTTCGCCATTGTTAGGAGAGATGAATACATGGGACACTGTCTGCCGGAGAAATGGAAATGTGCATCAAGGCTGTTAAAAATTCAGCTGCCTTCCCAACAGACATGCAGATCTAGACTCAGAATACAGTAGGCAACCTACTATGTTTGCCACTGTAAGTCTCCCTTGATTTCCCTGGTGGATGTTGTTGTAATGTCATAATCTTCATGTAACGCCATACAAGTAACAGAACCCATGTTTATGCCATTTGAGCTCACCCGCGTTAGCTTTTACTCATTTTTACTACTGAGCAGCGATTCATCTTTCCACTTCGCCTCACCATCCTGACCTTTGAGAGCAACTTACCTACAAACAAAGCAACTTTCACCTCTACATTAATACAGCATTGCATGCTTGGCTGAAGATCAACATCACAACCAAAGGCGGTGACAGAATCTTTATTGTGATTCTGGATTATATCTAGGGAGACTATATCTCCGGCATGCGCAAGGAAAGTGTTGAAAATAGAGGGAATAAACAAACAAGAAATGCAGGCATATTACAGCACACTGGGGCTCTTAGCTCCCCGACAACACCCAAGAGGCTGCGGGGTCGAGAGTGGTCAGCCTGTCGCAAAACAGCGACACCGAGGAAGCGAGTGAAAGAAAAAGAGAGAGAGAAGAAGAGGAAAAAGCCAGAGAGAAGGTCAAGTACCTGCCACTTCTGTCAAACACTTCTTGTAACAGCTGAGCTGTGTCCAGTGGGGTGGCAGGCTGCTTTCGGGGCCTTTCATCTAACAGAGGTGATGGGTGATGAGGGCTCCTCTTCCTCACATTTTAAGTCTGTCACAATACATCCCACAGTTCTGGTAACTTCAGGACACTGCTGGGCTGGCCAGACCTCTGGGAAAATGTGCGCCTGCTGCTTTGAAAAAAACAAAAGGGCAGAGCAGATACTTAATAAGGGAAAGCCATTCCCACATGTCAGTCTCAGTACAAGAACCCCTGTTGTGGCTGTTGTTTATTCTGTTAAAACTCTAAACAACAGCCCATCTTGCACTGGAGAGTTTCAGGATACAAATCAAAGGGGACATTTAGCTGTTATTTATGCTGCTACTCCGCTGTCAAGTGCCTTCAAACTCTGATATGTGTGTACGTGTACGCATTTGTGCATGAACGTGTGTGTTTCATCTTGCCTTTGCGCAAGCAGAACTATCACCAGGCTTACAGGCCTTACCTAGAGGCATGAGGAGCAGCTGGGCCGATGATGTGACCAGTTCAGCAATCACAGCCCTGGATCGGAAACAGAGAAAAAAAAAGAGAGTTTCAGGCACTGACTGAGGTTTCAGAGTTGAGAGAAGTGTCTGGCAGTCAGAGAAACATTCAGACAAAGACACCAGAAAAGCATGAACTCCTGCCTGACCACTGGAGCCGCAGACCAGCAGACTGTGACTGACTGACAGACTCTGAGCCGAAGATGGTGATGCGGTCACTGCGCCACACCAAGCCAACTGGCTCACTGAAACAGGATCTGTTGTTCCGACCCCATGGGGACCCAGTGAAGAACTCGCTGCCATCCCTATATCTGAACCTCGCTCAGGGCTAGCGCAAAGAGGAATTAGGGACGGAGTTTAGTTTTGGTGGGTTGTGTTTTTGCCACATGTCAGCCAACTGAGTTTCAGGGAGAGTAGTTCTCAGAGGTAGCTCCAGATAGCCTCATCTTTAACCCCCCCCTCCTCCTTCCCTGCTCCCCTATCCCCAAGACAGAGTGTCAGAGGACATATGGTTGAGCCAGAAGCACCTGGCAGCCCCTTCAAACCGGCAGGCAGATTGAAATTGTAGCAACAGGGGCTGGGAGCAAGAAGAAAGCCCACAGATATCTCCAAAGAATGGTCTGGAATTCATGGGCTTACTGCCACCGAGAGCACAGGGAGGAGAAGGTGATGATGGGATACTGGGAGGGACAGGTAGTAAAAAGAGGCAAAATGGGCTAGGAGGGAATGGTAGCTTAGAGGACAAAGAACTGAATTAGAGGGGTCCAGTTGGTGACTGCTGTCTCAATTACATAGATATAATATATTGTTACAATTCCTAACAGTTATTTCTCAATATAAATGACACATTTATGCTGTGGCATGAATGTGTCTAGAATTTTTTTTTTTTTTTTTTTTTCTGTAATGGCGTGGGCATCGAGCATTAGACTGTTGCACAGTGTGACTGGATAGTTGCCATGATAATATTTGCCACATCCTTTAACAATCCAAGCAAATATGAAACATGGAGGAATCTGCAAAGAAGGCTGCAAAGAAGAAAATCTCATCACTTATATGAACAATCCTTGTGAAAAAGCAACAGCTGGGCGAGAACCGACAGCGGTCAATTCTGTGATCACACCACTTATTCTGTCTTCCTACTTACAGTCAAGGTACACATGCGGGGCACATGGGCATGTTTTAATGAGGTTGAACTCAACTAGTGAGATTATTTTTGCTTCTGTAGCGGATCTGCCTGTCTGTGTAACTAAAACTCTCGTCTAGCCTTGACAGATCAATATACAATAAGACTCTGGGTGTGTTTGCTTTGTTACTTATTTCGGTACCATTTGCAGCCCATTGTGTTCAGACTAATAAGATGGATGGACTAAATGGACTTTGTTAGAAGCATTTCCAGCGTCATGTTTCAATTTAGCTCTTGCCAGTTCTCTCCAGTATTATAACAGTGAGAGGTGTCAATACAGAAAATCACAACGCATATTATTCACTAAGTTCAAAAATTGCAACGCGAAGTGGCTCCTACAGAGATTAATTTTTTCCTGCAGTGGTTAAAATGAAGAAAATTGATTATCAATATGCACGCCCATAAGTGTGTATACTGTGTACCCCCTTCTGCCATGCATCATCAGCATCATACCCTGCTGTTTAAAATAGATTACTGTGTGTACTTGTCATAAATGATGGATTGTCATGAACTGGATCCATACTCTCACCAACCATTTCACTGATGAGCTGGGGGTGACAGGAAGAAAAGATAAACAGAGCAAAGCTGACAGAGGAGGCCGTTTGCAAAAGAGCTTCTCTGTTTTCACAAGGAAAACATGGACAGAGGAAGGAGATTTTGCTATTTACTCTCCGTTTTTGTTGGCTTATTCTTTCAAGGTGAACAAATTATGCCATTCTCACAGATTGTTGTAGTTAGCATGTTGTTAAAAACATTAAATAGATTTAATGGTTAAGGAATGGTGCATGGAGAAAAGAGTATTGTTTTCTCTGAGTGGACTGAGAGATGTAACAAAAGCGAGTCAGACACACCAAAGTGGTCTAAATATGCACATAATTGTTTTGGGATGCTGGATGATATCTTTTTAGTGGAGTGTTTTGAATGTTCATCCCACACACAATTAAAGTCATCTTGCAAGATTAGCTTTTAAAAATTAAAATCTCTGTAGCAATGAGGGAAAAAAAAATGTTTTCTTGAGAAAACTATCTTGCTTACTTCTGACTTCTACTTCTACCAAAGACATGTTATATCATGGAGTTTTACTGCACAGTCCAGCACATTCAGGTTGATGTTTTCCTGCATTGGAGGAAAACTATTTTTAAAACCTGACACACAATACTCAATTCTTCCATTACTTTATGACACAAGGTTGACCAGGGATGGATCTGCTACAATAACATCAAATTCATCTTCAAAATAACAAGTTTTTACATCAAACGAAAAGTAAAAATAACTACTTTGTATTTTCCTATTAATCTCTGTCATGCCTTCATGAGCCTCATCTTTTGTAAGAGTATGAAAATGAGATGAAACAAAATAGCAAGAAAGCACAAACAATCTCCCTAAAAATGGACAGTGCCTCTTATTTAGCATCACCCCTTAATCATGTGATGCTTCTTAGCTTTACTCATCCATAACCCGTCCTCCGTTCCCTCCCAATTATGCTGGATGTGGGAGGGGAAAACCAAGTACTTGCATCAACCTTTTATAAGCGCTACAGATGGGGAGGTCCCTCTTCTCCTTCCCAAATGGTAATCTTAATATGAAAACCATCTTATTAAGTCATGGCTATCGCCACTCACAGATTGTCTCTGACTCTCTGCTTCTTCCTCGGGGCCACCGTGTCCCTCGGTGATGTTTGTGACTGTTTTTCTAAACAGAGTGACAAAGGCTATGAAAGTCTTGAGACTGAAACTTTTAAAAAGAAAAACCCTAGTTGCTGAGTTCTGTTCTTCTCTATCCCTCATTCCATTTCTACAAAACGCTTCACTTGTCACCACAGACTCCCAAGCTCCTTTAATAAACGCTCCAAACGAAAATGTCTAGCTTTGAGTGGCAGAGTGTGACTGTTTAAAACCATTGGGATTCTGGTGTAATCCTACGGAAGACGCAGGCATAACCCGACTTTAAAGTCGCCTTGTCGCTCCAAATCCAAGTGAGGAACCTGGAGAGGAGAGGCTAAGGATTGTGAGGAGAGGCTCTCGTTTAAGAAAGAATTAAGTGTACATGTTGGCTTTCTAGGGAACTGGGCTCTATTTGATACATGTTGAGTGGAGAGACCAATATGTTTTGGTGAGGCCTTACATCTGACATTAAGCTTAAAATAGAGTGAAATGTGGGTTACTTCCACTGAGGGGGTCCCATGGAGGAAACTTTGAGGACTGTCAGTCACTAGTTGCAGTTTGCGTCAAGTGAACAGGTTGCTTAGGAACCGATCAAGGAGAGAGCACTGCAATGTCATTAAAAAGCAGTGAAATGCAGTAATACAGTTTTTTTAGAAGCAGGGTAGAGACTCATGGCTCAAGGACTGAGAATGGTCAAAGAGCTTGACTGTGAATGCAGCTGTAAATCATTGTGCAGTGAATTGCATCGATTTAAGTTCTTTTTCATGCTAAAAGGGGAAAACAACTTTCCCAAACTTTCCTTTTCCTCTGTTTTTTTTTCCTCCTCTTCCCTTTGTCTTTCCAGCAGACAGCTGTCTGAGACAAGATGCTGCTTCCACTGGAGACCTCACTCTTTTCACTCACACGCTCGCTGGCTCCTAGTTGCCATGGAAAAGCCCAGAAATGGGGCAGATAACAGTTCAATGAGAGAGCAGAGATTTTCAAGGGTCTGGAGGGAGGTAGCAAGTTTCTAGGGCCCGTCCTGTCAAACCATCAAGCTCTTTTGCATGAAAACCAAAAGGAAGACCGAGTGAGAGAGAGAGATTTCGAAAAAAAAGAAAATGAGAGTAGGAAAATCTGTTGACTGATGTGAAATTTTTGTGTGAAGAGATAACAGCGTTTGGAATAACTGATATACATGACAAAAAAACATGAAGATCTATCTGTGTTGGGAATTTTGTACGCAGCAGGTGTGATTTTAAGTGAGGAAAAAACAGATTGAAACTCCAATGAAATATGATCAAGACGGTCAATACCTTGCAGCCAGAGAAATGACTCACTGAAATACAGAAGAAATCAGCAAGATATCCTGTCCCTGATGTAAGAATTAACTGTCAATTATTAAGGTATTAATAATCTCAGTAGTACAGCATTGATGATTAATTTCTACACACAGTCAGTCAAAGCAGGTGAAAATAAGACTGGCTGGCACCAAAGTCCTATATATCAAACCTACAAATCAAAATGTAATCATAGAAACCAGAAAAGGCTAAATTTTCTGAGGAAAATTTGAGCGTGCTCACTTTATCTGAAAGATGGTGCTTCACTAAATTTCAGAGAGCCTGAAAAGATCCAGTCAAACAACTTTGACGGCGCTTGGCAAGGGGGAGGAAGCCAGAGTATCTTCCAACAGTTATGGAGGCCGTACTGGGGACTGAACTGGGGTCATTCTTGCTGTGAGCTGAAACAAGCAAAGACAAGCAGGCAAAGAATTGTGAGTTAAATCACAGTTTGCTGAGAAATTACTAAGATAAACTCACGTATTACGAAGGCTGCCCACAGCTCCAAAGTATGAAAACAGACAATATGAAATATGCAAACAAACAGATATGGATGAATAAGTAAATACTTAAAACTCTGAAGCTCACTGACACATCAGTGGGGACTTGCTGGTGACAGCCCCTCCTCACTTCTTACAGAGGGTTTTTAGGTAGCACTGTCAGGAGAGTCCCTTGAGAGTTTCTTGGGTAAAACACCTGTCTGAAATCAAATTCTGTTTTACTTCCCTACCTCCCTGAGACTGAAGAGCGAAGACATGGGACTCCATTGTTTGTGACAAAAACACACAGTATGGCACGTCCGATGAACGTGGCTGCTATTTTGTTGGTATGAGACCGATAACTCGAAGTTGCAAGATCCTCATTTTCTTATTCTGGTGGCATTTTTCTTGCTAAGTGGGCATCGCTGAGCGTGTAGGGGAAATGATTTTCCTAGAGATCACATCAATAACAAGTTTGTCCTTTTTGTTAATGCAGCTTTTCTTTTTATTGTCAGACATTGTGGCTACTGCTGGTAATGTCACCTACAGACTTCTTGTATTGATGTGTGAACTTCTTTTGCCTCAGTAAAAAAATATCAAACCAGAAATGTACCAATGTTGTATTAATCATTTTATGCCATGGTAGCGGCATGGCTCTTTGGATGGCAATGTCTGTCTGTCAGTCAGTCAGTCAGAAGGTCTACTACTTTGGTCCAGATTAAAATATCTCAACGACATATCTTTTGTACGGACATTCATGCCTCCAGAGGATGAATCCTTCTGACTTTAATTATCCTGTGACTTTTCCTCTTGCGTCACTAACAGGTTGGCATTTTTGATTTTTAGTGAGGTGACTTTACAAGTATAGGATGGATTGCCATGACATTTGGTGCAGATATCTATGGTGCTGAATGAATCCTAATGATTTTGACAATTCTCTGACTTTTCCCTCCAGCACCTCCGGCACATAAACTTTTTCACTTATCCGGTGAAATATCTCAACAACTACAAGATGGATTGTCACAAAACTTTGTACAGACATCCATGGTCCCCAGAGGATGTATCACATTGACTTTAGTGATCCTCTGACTTTTTCTCTGGCGCCACAATTAGGTTGACATTTGTGGTTTTGAGTGAAATGTCAACAAATATTAGAAGGGATGAAATTTGGAACGAACATTCATATCCACATTCATACACACAGGATGAATTGAAACAATTCCTCTGCCATCAGATCCAAATTCATATATGTCCAATATTTTGATTTATGACCAGCACCAAAAAATTCCCATCATCCTCAGTTGTACTTTGTATTTAGTGATAATTAGAAAATGTTAGCATGCTTATATGCTAAACTAAGATAAGATGGCAACCATGGTAAACATTATACCTGCTAAACATCGACACATATGCATCGTCACTGTGTGCATGTTATCATGCTGATTTAGTATTTTGCTCAAAGCACAGTTGTACCTAAGTGCAGCCTCATAGAGCTGCTGACATGGCTGTGGACTCTAAGGTCTTGTCAATTAAAGCCTAATTCAAGAGAAGACTAACCCAAAACTTCAAGAGTTTGTGAATACCACACAGGAAAATTGAAGAAAATGTCTGACTCATACTATGCTGTCTGCCACTTTGTAGTCCAACTTCTGGCAATGATTGAGAAGAGAAAGGGTCAAAGAGGATGGGTGGGAGGATAAAGTTGGATGACGAATAACATGAGAGGAGTGAGTGCATTTATAGTCAGGAGAGATTGATTCTTCTTAGAGACTAAGGAGAAACAGGGTGGCTCCTGCACTGACACTGAAGATCCTTCAATCCTGGCCGTATTCAGCCCTCCTTCCTCTACCAGGCTACCAGACGCCATGATTGACATCATTCTTCCATCTCTGTGATTACAGCATGTCTCCTTTCCCACCTCTGTACTATCTGTCTTCTATCTAAGCCCTAAACGCAGCTGTCGACTAGGCCTTCTCTGCTGGCTCTGTCCGAGGAGGAAAGCAGACATCAAGAGATTGTTAGAAAGAAAGGACATGTGCGATCTGACAGCCTGCGACACAAAGCCTTTGAATTTGTCAGTTTGACGCAAACACTTAAACTTACAACCACAAGGCCTTCTCCAAAAACCCAAACTGTCCATGTGAGATCAAAGATGTAAACTGTAGTCTATCAAGAAGAGGGAAAAAAATAGATGTAAATAAAAATTTCAAATAATTTCTCAGTAACACCCAAACCTCCGCTATCCCACTATCCCCCCGAGTGGTGACAGAGAGCCCCGGGAGAAAAGGAAAGAAAGAGAAAGTTTGATAAAGGAACATGGAAGAGAAGAGACAGTGAGACACAGATGAAAGAAAATGTCACACTGAGTTGTCATGGGACCATCTAGCAGGCATGAATGTCCAGCAGGCTTGGTTTTCCATGTGAGAAGATGATGGAGTACACGACGACGGCCTCTGAGGAGAAGCCAGGCTCTGAGGGCAACAACACCAGCAAGGAAGCCAAATCCCAACAGAGCCGAGCATCACTACTGCCCTCTGGCCGTCAGCATCTCAGGCCATTTGAGTGTCCAAATAAAACTTGTGACTGTCTTACTTTGTAGATAACGGTTGTCTCGTAGTTACATGGTGTGCGTCCATTTGATCTTGTAGATTAGCAAAGATCAAGCGAAACCAGGTGGCAACATCTTCTGAATGTAGAAAACAACACAGAAGCGCCTGAAGATGCTATTAGCTGCTTGATGTCGGCTCCGAACAAACTCTAACTACATTAAAATCAATGTGAAAAGCCTTGAGAGGTCTCTATCGTCTCTATCGAAACGTCAATGCTTCTGATTTTATCTTGGCATTCTTTAACTTCATTTACCTTCAACACCCAGCCATGGTGGGTTGTCAGATGCTTTGTCTTACCTCCACTTTGCAGCTATTGCACGCTGTGGCCCAAATTTGGATTTTCTACTATTTTCTAAAACAACTGAAAAGATGACAAAAAGCATAAATCCAAACTACAGTTATCAAAAGGTACATTTAGAGATCTGCTGTGTATCCAACACCATGCTTACATATAATCCATGTATAAAAATACTTGTTCTGGGAGATTATATTTGATTGTGATGGTAGAAATACAAACAGGAATGCAGGGCGAGAGGGGGATGACATGGTCTCCAGTCAGAATCTAACCAATGATGTTACGATTATGTGGTTTGCATCTTAACTACTCAGCTACTGGAAGCCCCAGACTGAGAGTTTTTCTTTTTAACTTTAATGCAGGAGAAAGACGCATGGGTAACAAACTGAGACACCACTTGGACACTGCTCACAAATGAAATATGCGTGACAGGAATTTACTATTGGCATTGTTGGGACTCAAAAACCCAGGAGTTTTTAGTCATGAGTTTAAAGTGCTACCATAAATCGCTGATTGGTTAATGTTGGCCTACGAGCTAACGAACGTTCCTACTTTTGGATAAAAGAAGGATAAGCTTCAATTTATGCTAAATTAATTCTTCTACAAAATCTCTAAACCAATCCTGTTTCTTATAAAATGTGATGCAGTATGATTCCCAGATTCCTGTTTAACAGAATCTAAACTAAGCTAAACTAAATGTCTTCCAAAGTATAGCAAGGAAAAAGTCACTTTAGTTACGATTTGCAAACTTAGTTTCTTGCTATGTTCTTTGAAAGAAGAAGTAAAGAATGGTGTGACCGCTGCGGACGGGGGGAAAAAAAGAAAGAAAGCAGACATTTTACCTCTGCACCTCCTTCTGTAAACTCAACCAGCATCGACCAATGGGAAATCAATGCACTGACTGCTGCTGTGAGTGTCAATGAAATGTTTGGAGGTGCAATCCAAAAAAACATACCCACGTGGCTTCAGACTCAGACAAAAAGAAGCAAATGAGGACACACACACACACTAGCACACACACCTACACACAAACGCAGGCACACACACACACACACACACACACACACACAAACAAGGACAATTAAATAAGGAACGAATCAACAGGGTGTCTTTTAGGTAGATTACTTCATTGCTAGTGATTTTTTTAAGACCCATGAGATAGCCTTCCTTAAGTGTTTCCATATTAAGAAAGAAGACACAAGAAACCAATTTTAATCCAGGGGTAAAAACTAGACATGAAAAAAGTTTTAGGGGAAAAGTGTTACCTGTTTCACTTGACTGTAAGGCTTTCTTCACTGTCACACCAGGGTAAATGGATGATGCAGCTCTGCACTGTAACACATCTACTGAAATATGACTCATATATTTCTGAATACCATCTGGGTGTTCTTAACATAACCCCAACCATCTGTGTCAGCAAGTCCCTAACAAGAAATTCGACGTACAGAGGCAAATATGATTGAAGTAAAAAAAATTTAGCTTTATAACACATTCGCAACTGAGGTAAACAAGAGATGAATAAGTGAGAGAGAAGAAGAAAGGAGAGGACCTCCTCGAGATCAGTAATAATGAGTAGCAAGTAGAGCTGCGATGAGCTTGTTTCATTAACGATTCATATTCAGATTATTTTCTTGATTAACTGACTGATTGTTTTGTCTATAAAATGTCTTAATTTCTTGGAGCTCATGATAATGTCCTCAAATGTCTTGTTTGATCGACAGTCCAACAATCCAAAGATATTCAGAATACTGTCATGTACAGTATGACATAGAAAAGCCGCGAATCATCAAATCTGAAAAGCTGCAACCGGCAAATATTTGGCCTTTCTCCTTAAAAATATGACTACAACAATTAGTCGATTATCAAAATAGTTGCAGATGAATTTTCTTGACACTGAAGTAATCGGGAATTAGAATACAAGTAGTGTTACAATTTCACTTTTAACGGCTTTATACTGAATGTTATGTGATTATCTCCAACTCCTTATTCCTAAAAAATGATCATCAACCTTGCAGATGGTGCCAAGATAGACATTTAAATACAAAAAAATAAGTAAGAAATGAATAATTAATGACATATTTTTCAGCAAAGAGCTCTAGACTGTTGAGGAATCATTTAATTAATAGTATTTAAGTAATTTATTGTGACTAAAAAGCTTTTATTTAGCATAAAGGCAGGCCAATTAGATAAGATTATGATGAAGATAAGCCAGGGTCACTATCTGTTGCCCATTTGCCTCTCTGATTGTCTGCCGAGCTTGTGCCTTCTGTTGTCTCATTGTTGCTCATGCTGTTCAGTTCTTAATTTAGCCTCCACTGAGCCCAGGCAGATTACAATGGCCTGCGACGGGCCAAGGTGCACTCTGGCTGCTCCACTCTACAAGCAGGAAGTGGGAGAGGGACAGGGGGGTAAATCAAGATACATCCCTGGGTTGATAGATGCTGAATGGAACAGATCGAGAACATGGAGCAAGGTCGGCTTCCATTAGCCATGCCTTGAAGTCACAGATGGATAACTCCGCAACAGAAGGGTCAGCCGGTACTGCTGTTGTTAATGCCTCTGTCTCAGGTTTGATCTTTAATGGTACCAGGAAACATGAAAACTCACACAAGCACATGTAGAACTGTGACAAACACGTTGTGCATCTGGCTTCAACTGGCCTGGTTCCCAGTGCTGATGCCATATATTTGTACTGCTTGTTTTTGCTTCACAAAACATACACAGCAATAAACACGTCATCCTCTACCAATGATGTAATGGTTCTCGTTGGTAATCAGTAATTAATTTGTGTCCCAGTCAAAACTATTCTGAAAGTGTCAAAACATATTGTTAAGAAGTAACCCAGGTTTTGTAAAAAAGACAATATACGTACGTAACAGTTGTAAAAACTGTTAAAGTGGAATAATGTCTCCATATGCAAGAGTCAGTATACAGAATAACATTTTAATTTGAATGGACATCACCTCCGCAAATTAATTTAAAATATATTCATTTTGACATTTTTTAACCGTTTACCTAAGTTCAATAATTACTGATATTGGATGGTCTATACCAAAGCCACACACACACACACACAGAAGTAAGCAAATAAGTCAGAACTAACACCAGATTGTATGCCGCCACACACGCTCACGCATTTAAATTTTAAAGAAAGACAAAATAAAACTTCCCCAGTTTGCATGCAGACACGCGGGTTCATTGCATCCAAAGAACAACACAATGTTTTCACTTTCACACAAACAAAGCTCTTCCCATTTGCCTGACAGGAGCGGAGGTCTTTGCAACAACAAAACAACGGATGGTCTAACAGCTTCTTAGCTATAAAAGCCAAATCTGCCCTCATTTACTGCCCGCAGTCCTCCAAGATCCCAAACCCGCACAGCAATGACGGCGCCAATGTCACGCTGTCACCTGAGCTGAGCCATTATTACACAGGCATTCTTAATAGCCCTATAGATTAAAGTCCAGAGGAACAAGACACCAACAGATTAAAAAAAGAAAGATAGGAAAGAGGATGATGAATTGCCTCAGATTGCCAGGCAATCATGCATAAATTACTAGGATGTGCTTAGGTATAATAACCAGCGCTGTTTTAAGTGATCGCTCACTCTCAGGGAGCTGTTGTGTAAGGAGGAGTGGGTGGCGATGTTGGGGGAAAGAGATGGTGGCGGGTAAAGAAAGGAGCGGGTCACGGCTGTCTACTCAATCACATCCCCGTCAAGGGTATCGCCCTGACACTGTCTCCACTCTGTGCCCCGAGCATCCACACAAATCTCCTGATAGACAGACGCAACAGTCAAACAGCACCCTCATCCACCCCCCACCCCCCCCGAGCCGGGGCCCACAAGGTTCCCTGGGCATGTCTCTGCGGCCCCACAGGCTGCCGCTGTGAGCCCCGGCAACAACTGATTATTCAGGATCTAGGCTAACAAGAATCTGCCATGTGGATCTCAAAACAACATGTTCTGGTTGTGAATACATCATAAAGCGGGGAGAACAGGCTGTCTTCGGCTTCTTCTTCCTCTCTGGATATGCAGTACTTTCAGTTCCTGAGAAGATTCGGGAGGAGCAGCTTCGGGTAGGAGGATTTAAACCAAAACTGTCTGGGTCCACATACGTAGCGCGGGCTTATATTTTAGAGAAGTACAGGTTTGACAGTAATATACAGTGAAATACAGCTGTGTCACCCTGCTCAAAATCCTCCCCCTTAAGTTGAAACACACAGAAGACCTATGGCACAATATAATAGAAAAATGGGAAGTTGACCTGCACACCAGACACCAAAATCATCCCTCTGGCCCCTGGTTAATTGTTTATTTTGATGCCTCAGGACTGTAATATGTTGACTGATAGTAGACCTTGCATCACTCGACCTAAGACGACTATTAAAGGTTGTATTTTTATTATTTTTTAAAATTGGCAAGTCGAGACAGAAATATTTTTTAGAGATGCGTCATCTTATATCACCATCACTTTGACACGGGGAAGGAAGACCTGTTATTTTGAGTGTTATTATTGTATTTGTCCAACTGCTACACACCAAATTCCCTGACTTAGCTGCATATCATATACAATTCCTTATCATTTAGCTGTAATGCAGACTTTTCTTTTTTAAATGTAAATTGTTATCAGTTAACGTTAAGTGCCAACATGGGGCAACACAAATGGGTGGTGTGTGTGGGGATGGTTATGGTTAGCTGATCATTGGATTCCCTTACAAAGAACTTCCTTCAGTAGGACAAATGAAGGATAAATATTACTGTATATCAGTTTCTCTCCTTTCTATATCTGCTTCCCTGCCACATCCCTACTACTGTCTGTGCCATCTGCAACGACTCAAACAGCTAGTCGGCTTGGCAGGAGTTCAGGCAGGCCACAGTTGACTCTCTACCGCAGAGGGCCTCACGGGGACCAGCTCTGAGACCGGTATAACACTTCTGGGCCCAGACATTCGTCTCCCTTCACCACATCCCTCTTCATCAGCATCACTTGGTGAGCTCCTCACTTAAAACATGCTACTGCAGTCCCTGCTCCTTTAAATTCCTGTATCTCTCTCTCTCTCTCTCTGATTGCTTATAGCCCAAGTGATCTGGTAATGCTAGCGCAGCAGGGAGCTGGGGAGCAAAACAAACTTGGGCCACTTAACTCAATAGTATTCACAATGGAAATTTAGGCAGAAATACAGAAGTGGTTGCCAAACATCCCACCCAATAAAGCATACGCGCACACACACACACAGCAAGAGCAAAAGAGCGTGTTTCTCCTCTGTGACTCATTATGGACCTGATAATAACCAGGAAATGTAGGTGAATGGGCAAAATTGTAAAAAGATACACTGGTTAATATTTACATGGCACTTTGTCTCCATCATTTTCTGTACTCCACAGTGCAGAGTGAGGGAGGAGAATTAATAGTCCCACTTTTCCTCCCATTAATCCTTAAAGATGCTATAGAGCGACTCCCTCTTTCCCTCTCTTGTGTTTCTCTTTCTCTCTTTTATATCGCCTATGACCTCAAGTTCAAAGCAAAAATACAGAGCAGGGTTTGTGTTTGTACAGATGAGGGCTCTCTCCAGCAGTATCTGAAGGATATGAGAAGGCAGAGTTGAAGTTTATCAGCCCTTGTCTTTAAATAGCAGGTGGCAAAGAAACGGACAGAACAACGGAGTATGTGGGAAAGAGAGAGAGGGCGGTTATGCCAGGACAGCCGGGGCCTTGGGGATGAGTTAGGGAGATGGGGAGTGCCCAAATAAAACCATCCACTAAGCCCCTTCGAAACACCATATGCATGCTTTCAGTCGTGCGTGTGTGTGTGGGTGCATGCACACAGACATAAGCACACACATGAAAAAGGACACAGTGGGCAGATATGGAGAGCTCATCTGGCACTGCCACACTTGGTGCACGAGCTTAAACTGTAGCCGGAGGAGGAGCTACGTAGCTTAAGTCAGGTAGCCAAGGTTTACTCTTCTGGACTGAGCTCCAGGTGGGTCATACCAAAGGCATACCGCTACACTCTGGTGCAAAGACTAGAGGCCACTAACCAAGAGCCAGCTGCCAACTCATGGATGGACTGGTGCTGTGGTGTACCATCCAAGCTTGGCACCACATGCGTGCAGTACTGCCATCGCTGGTCTCTGCAACATCACAAATACACCAGGCGTGTACACAAAGCATGCGACATGAAGACAGAGCCGACCTGAGAGGTTTAAACTCGCATTCAGGGTAGAAGCAGTCAGTAGTTAACACTTTCATGTACTACTAGTAGATAGTAAACCAAAGTAAACACTCAGTGACCCGTAGAGACACTCACGGAGGACAAATTGGATCTTGGTCTGTTGCAAGCAGCAGTTCATCACTGTATCATTAACCTTGGAGAAAGGAGCTAATAAAAGTGTGCTTTTGTACACTTTCCTTTTTTCCTGTTTAATTTGTCCGATACATGAATTTCCCTAAGGTACTGTGTAGTAGGAGTAAACCTACAGTAAGAATAATGCAGGAATAACAAAAAATTCCACTGGTATTATGAGTAAAAATTTACAGGAGAAGATTCAAGGCGCTGAGTAGAAAAAACAGAGATAAAAAAGCAGGTTACAGCCGAAACAAAAAAACAATGCCTGCCAGTAAACAATGGCTTCGAAACCCTTTTAAAAAAAAAACTTTTATAGAGAAGCAGTTCTGAGGAACGGCTCAAGGAGATGAAGGCAATATCTTCCATCATCCTGACCCCACATGCAGACATCTGCGCCTGAATTCTTCTGCAAACTGTTAAAGTGTTAAGGTTTTGTTATTTTGTTTTTTTTTTATTTTTAACAATTTTGTTTTAGTGTGGGCCATGATTGGTTTGATGTACTGCAATGCAAAATGGAAGAAAAACATCGGGCATGGTTCTGTTATCCAGCCGCAAGCAGCAATATAGATCTCTTCACAAGACAAAAAGTCAAGCATGCTTCTTTTTTTTTAAATTTCAAAAGAGTATCAACGAGGGATTGGTCCCTTAACTTTCCATTTACAGCGTCTTTTCACCACAACAGCCGACATGCAGGACGAGACATAATATGTTGAGTGTTCTGCTTGTCTTTGGTCTTCTCAACTCACCAGTTTAACATCTTCCTTATGTTCTGGCATAGTGCTGGGAATCAAGATGGCACAAGAGCAACGACAAAGAGACAATGTGAAAAAAAGGACATAAAACATATTGATATACATCCTTTTGTACCAATTATTAGCTTCACCAAATGGGCTAAAATCAATAAAAGCATGGAACACATATAGCCTCTCCTCACCCAGAATAACAAATAATGAGGAGAGAGATAAGAGAGAGATGTTGAGAGAAGGGCAACAAGTAGAGCAAAGGGCAGGGAAGAGGGACTCCTGCTTCTAAAGGGTGTGTTTGTTAGTACAAGGAGGCGAAGCAAAAAAGGCACCAAACTCGCAAAGAGGCACATATGGATGCGATAACACGCGCACATGTTCATGTGACAGACGTATGAGTCCCTGAGTATTCTTGAAGACCGCGTCCCTGTGACATCAATACAACGGCAGCAGTTATCGTGCCAGGGTTTGCCATTTTGTCTGCCGTTCATTCTGCACGCCAACTAATAGACCGTGCCTTGCACTTGGTGGACAGAAGAATAGGAAGGGGGGGAAGGAAAGAAAAACAAAAGCGATTGATATAAATGATCTGCCGGCTGAGAGAGGCCCCCGGGCAGGGGCGAGCGAAGGTCCGCTCGATACCAATTGATCGTGGGAGGCCCAGGCATTCGTCTTAATTCTGACTAATTAGGGCAATGGCTGACGAGGAGGGGGTTAGAGGGACAAGTTGTTGGTGTGTGTGCGTATATGTGTGTCTGTGCGTCAATGGGACCTCCCAGATTACAAAATCAAGCCCCCATGTTTACAAAGCATGGAACAAGTGGAGGATTAAGGAAATCAGTTTAGGAAACAACAACCGTCACCACATTAGTGTTGCTGCCAAAATAATTCCCCTGTCTTCAGTGGGTTGCCTGACAGGCAGGATGGGAGTAAATCCTTCTCTCACTTTTTTTTTTTTTTTATCTTGTTTGTGCGAGAACTGCTGATTATCTTCTGCCAGCACAAGTTTGGCCTTTGGTAGCCAAGAGGCAGCAGAAGAGAGATGCTTTTCTAGCCTCACCCATTCCACAGATAGACATCAAAGCCTTTTAATTGGCAGGAAGGAAAAGTTAGGCTTGATCACCGGAACAATTGGGAGAAAAAAAAAAAAAGCGTGATTTGTAAGGATGATCGTTGTGATGGGATATAAGCTCCTGCTGCGAGGGTGAAAGAGACAACACTGTGGACACTTGAGGCAAATTGCTTTAGTGTGCAATCCTACAGTAGCAGCTGCTTGTGGGAACCTGAGAATGGGAGATGTGAGCTGGGAGGCGTCTCAGAGTTTAGAAGTAAAGCACTTTTAAAAGATCGCAGCATTTGGGAGCAGGCATTGAACGGGCTGCTGAGCTGCTGAGAGCCCGGCTTAGACTCAGATTTCTATCTGTCACTCCCTGAGGATGTTAGCAGCGTGAAGTGGAAGGTGGCAGAAGGGAGGTATCACCATGAACGAGGGGCAGCAGCAGGGACAATTCTACCTGACTGGAGATCACAATCTGACAACAGAAACGCACACGCAGACATCCATGTGAAGGCGCACGAGCCGGCCTCACGCAGCACTGGCCGCACAGACGAAAGTGACAAAATATCATTGAGTAAAAGTGACAGACAGGCCGCGTATCTGTATCAGACAAGATCCTATTGTTGAGGGGAGACAAAAAAGCTCAGACAGGCCGGGCTGACACGCACCCTTTCTCAGTCATTCTCATAAGGCCAGAAGAGACTGACAGATATACTTGAATATCCGCTACTCGCTCTTGTTCTTTGACACATAAACTTCACTGCCCTTTCCACCCCCAGCACCCCGCTCCTTGCCGGCTATTCATATCCAGGCCCGTCTCGCTTTCGCCACCAGCCCCCGCGGGCAGCGCTCTATCAGGAGTCCACGAACTGAAGCACACAAACTAACGGTGGGTGTCTGGATATCCACACACCCAGACTATAAATACCTCATCGGCTCCGTCTATGCTCCAGATGCAGTGTCATTCTACTCACATCAAATTAACCAATCAGGGTGGACATGTCCCCTGATTTCTCTGCTCGTCAGCTCAAGTGTGATGTCCTAATGACTGCTCGGCCGTCGATACCGGTCCACAGAACAGTCAGCCCTGAGGGGGACAATTAGAAAGAGTGGGAGATGTTTTCCTTGATAAATGTTGTCACTGCTGGTATTGGTACTAATAAGCTGTAATTTGCTGTTGTAGACTGATGACACTGTAACAGCACAACTGTAGACAGATGGGTGAGCCCTACAAGGCTTTACATCGAAGTGACACAAATCCTTTCATTAACTCGGAAGGGTGGGATAAACAAATATGTATGCCGTGTTTATGACATTAGACCTGGGTGACACACTGAAAATTTAGTGTTCAAAAGTGCGCTGTAGAAGGGAGAGGGAGACAAAAGGAAAAAAAAAAAAAAAACATCATTTGTGACCTTTTTTTGTTATTTTTAAATTGTCGTTGTTGGTGATGAAGAATTTTTGTTTGTTCAAATAGCTTTTAGCTTCGGGGCTAATCACAATCTTCCAAAGTTTTATTAAGAATCTCAGGTGACCTTTTATGGCCAAAATAAATCTACCAGGCAGTTCTTCCTCATTTTTAAGGTATGTTAGAGATTATCTGCTTAGATTTTAATTGGAGGGGCTCTGCCTAATAAGCTTCAAATAAAGTCCAAGCATTAACATATTTGCAAAGAAGTTGGTCTGTTGTGGCTGCGGGTTGATTTTATTTGACCTCAGCTGTGGTTTGGTGCAGGTTTATATTATTATAAGAGCTATGACTGGAAGTATTTGCAAGTTTGGATCTAATTTGACTACAATATGCAGAAATATTGGAAAGTTTTGACAAAACTGAATGCTCTCGCAAAAATTTGCATTAATTTGCATTTATGAACATTTTAGAAGCTTTAACCAGTAAATATATGACAGACAAATTACTTTCATCAATCAATTATCAGAACTATCACTGGTAAATTTTCTGCTGATTGAATTACTGATCGATCAACTAATTGTTTGAGCACTGCTTAATGGCTACTGATGGCTACAGAAAAAAATCTTTTAATTGATTTTCATAGACTGTAAAAAGAAAAAAAAAGGATGTAGTCATCGTGACGTCACCAATTGGTTTGCGGACTGCGTTTTTGAAGCCTAGAGTTTAGGGATTTGACTGTCGCCATCTTTGATTTTTGGAACCAGTAGTGACCATCTGGACGAGAGGGTGGAGCTGAACCATGGATGTACTATAAAAGCTCTTATTATACATCCATGAGCTGAACCTACTGCTAGCTGCTAACTTGGTTAACACAGCGTATGATTAACTGTGAAATGCTCATGCTAATGCTAATGTTCGCTAGCAAAAAAACAGGACAAAAACCATTAAAACAAAATGTACTTACTGGAAAAAAACTGAACAGCCGACTCCTTAGACAGTCTTTTAGTATAACCAAACACTGCGCAAGACTTTTTTAGGCCACCAAAATATTAAAATTAACGTTAATGAACTGAAAACACACTATGAAATATGCAGTGTGTTTTCAGTAACCCATACTCTGAATCTGGGGTAACGGTTACGCCATGTTTACGTTACGCAATCAACGCTGTCGCCGTGGTAGCAACTTGTCAATCACAAGGTAGCCACGCCCTAAAGCATACACTGCTTATCGTCTATTTTATTCTTAATGAGACCATAATTTACTAAATGAACATCATGCTGTATCGAAGACTACTTGAAACTAGCGATTGAGACCATAAACCCATTAAGAAAGCGTTTACTGAGGTAATAAATCAAGTGAGAAGTAGGGTCATTTTCTCACAGACTTCCATACAATCGGACTTCTTTTTGCAACCGGTGGTGTCGCCCCCCTGCTGGACATTAGAAACAAGTGAGGGTAAGTCAAACCCTCAAAACATTAAAAAAAAAAAAAAAAAAAAAAAAGCTCTTCTTATTGGCTCTGAGCAAAGAGAGCAGATGAAGAATAGGAGGCCAGAGAGACACATCATCTTAAAGACACTGTGAGAACACAGGTGGCGGGAGGCTGCACTGCGCTGTCTGATGTGTGGGTGAGTGACGGCTACCAGTTGAGCAGGGTTGACTCAGCCCATCAGCAGACGCGACACCAGTGCCAGTCTGCAGCACCCACCATCCCATCGGCATGAACTACTGCGGAGAAGCCTCGCCGCCAGCCCACTCTCTCCAACTTTTATTTTCCCCTCTGTGTCACGATCCTGCCAAAGCAGTAATGGAAGGATGTTGTCAGCATGGCAACGTGGTGTCACCCTAAACTGTCATGTTCTGATACACTTGACTCAATATTTACCCTGATTTGAGTAGCCTTGTTAGGTAGTCATCTGACAATAATTCATCTAATTAAATATTTATTCAAATGTAGCAATGGTGGTGAGGAAATCCATGGGAGTTTGCTTGGATTGGCAGATCTTTTTGGTGAAATACTGGCGCATGCATGTAAACACCTTTCGTACCGTTAAATATCACCCTGACACAGTTTGTGAGGGAGAGGGGGTGGGGAAATATATTGCATTCAGCAGCTTTCAACAGCAAAATAACAATTCATTTTAAAATGAGGTGACTCATGTGTCACATTGGATAATAAGTGTTGACTGCGGGGTTGTTCTGCTTTCAGTAAGCACACGACTTAGTCAGCGTTTCATGCATTAATTTACAGAGGCCCTTAAAAGTAGAATAAGTACAGCTAAATCTACAGTATCCATTTCCATTTCATATCATCTCTCTGTGAAGCCCCCCAAAAAATCCATCCTTTATGCCCCATTCTGAGCCAGGTCTTCAATTTAATTCCCCATCTGTGGCCAGCTTGAAATATTATCCAAGAAATGAGATCCGTGACCCTGAATACAGAGTGTGAAGCAGCATAGGGAGCAGTATAGAGACATGGCCTGATTCTGTGGCTAAGAGGCATGCCTTAGTGGGGGGAGGTGGGGGGTTGGGGGGGAGGAGGCCTGGATCCCCTCCCCAAGTGGCATGGCTAAATATTTGCCCTCCTCCACTTGGCTGTCTAGACTCATCCACTCAGCTCCCTTCCCATCATTCCTCTGCTCTGCACAGGAACGGCGAGAGTTGGCATGGTCAGCCAGGCAGAGCGCCAAACCCACGACAAAAAGTTTCTCCTCGCTGCCAGAGGTCACGGAAGTTCACCAACCTGGAAAGTATGGGCGTCGCATTTTTAAAAACCTCTGGGCCACCATTTGGGGAGTCACATGCGCACCGAGCGGGGGACGGGAGTTAAAAAAAAAAAAAAAAACGCTGTCAAATGATCTGTGTGCTTCCCAATGATTTGGAGAAAGGAACCCTCAGAACTCGACGAGCGGTCTCTGCAGACTTCTCCGAGTTAGTGTTCCATATTCATTACCTTTTTTACACACTCACATGGCAGGGATTTAATTGCCTACAATTCATGCTAAAAAGCTAGATGAGCGGAGTGAAAGCACCATGCCTCCTGAGAGGGAGATGTGGGAAGTCCACCACCGGCACACTCAACCTGATAGACGCATAACTACTAATAAGAGCCCTCATTACACATAACCAGATTATTCCCTCGGCTATCAGCTCAAGTTAATTTTTCTCCTCCAAAGAGACACAAAGTCGCTGGGCTCCCAACAAACTGATGAACCAGCCCGCGTCACCGCCATGCAGCCACTTATGTTGAAATCCAAGCAGGCCTGTATAGATCATTAGTCACACAAAACATTTTTAATTTAATGAATGGGCTCCTCTTTATCCATCAGAGGTGTGGACTTGAGCCAGACTTGAGTCAAAAATCTGATAACTTTATACTGCGCTCGACAAATTCAACAAGGACCAGCAATTTGGCTTTTTACTCCAACACTGCTGACTCATATTACCACCTGGGGTTTAAGGCTTTAATTGAAATAACCTGTCAAACCCCCCTCCCGAACCAACAGATTTAAAAACTGCTTTTAACAATTACGCCTCTTTCTGTAGTTCAATGAGGGCTCTCATAAGTGAGCGACAAAGGGAAGCTGTGTACTGGATTATGTTGTAGAAGTTTACTTCTGATGTACATTGTAAATGACATGAATCCAAGCTGACCAATAGATAGTAGTTCTCTGAAAGAGGAAATTAACTTTTAACAGCCACCTTTTAAGCCTGAAGAGTCTTAGTCATTGAAGATCGCTACAGCTTTAAGCTACAGTAAGCGGTAAATCATTTTTCTTGAGAGAAATCAGTGAGCCCTTGACACAATAGGCAGAGTAACGTGGTGAAGTGATCTTGGCAACCAAGATTTCGGTATCTTGCAGAATCAATAAGCAATCAGCAATGTTTAATATTACTTCTGTTCTTAAGACCGCTGACATTTTTCTAGCTTCTGGTTAATGCAACAGTAAAAAAAAAAGAGACAAAAGAGGAATGACTGAGAGCAAAATAGAGAGCGTATGTGTGTGTGTGAGAGAGAAAGAGACAGAGTGAGTGAGTTGAGAGAAAGGAAAATTGAAGAATAGAGGTATAATCCCTTAGCAATTAATATCAAATGCAACATAATGTATTACTATCATTACAATCATCATTAAGTGTGGTTGTTGTAATTAGCATTAATACACATTTTAAATAGCAGTTAATTTCATGAAGAGCAAATAATGACTTAAGGACTTGCCTTAACTTGAAACTCTCTTGTGATTGTGTCCCTCATCTGGTGTCCAAACACCAATCATGTCTCATAGAGTGGATCGCTGATGTCATCTATACTCTGAGATGATTCAAATGACTTGAATGAATGAATGAATCCATTACATTAAATATTTAGTTGAGGAAACACTTGCGTAACACCTGCCTTATGTGATTTCACACTTGTCTTTTATTTTATGTCTAATGTAACAGTTGACTGCGCCGTTGTAAATGTGAATCCAGATCTCTGCACAAGCACACACCAAAGAAATATAGAATAACAGCATTTTAAACTTTCAGCGTTGCTACCATGCGATGAGGAAGCAAACTGCTGGGGAAGATGAGAAAACACGCCTGTTACACATGCTGTTTTTCATCGCTCTGCACTGACTGGTTGTTCTGGGCTCTGGTTATATTCTGTCACATTAACGTTGGGATAGAGGATATGTGACAGAGAGAGGACATTGCACATTGAGACTGTAGGGCTTTTCTAAGGCTGGTGGCACTGGGACATGAAGACAAGTGTGTATCTGTGTGTGTTTGCGTGTATAGAAGGAGAGGGTTGCCTGTGGAGCGGAGCATGTGGATGCCCACCCACTCAGCAGCCTCGCGGCCCTCGTCATTTCGCATCAATCCACAGCCCCTCAATATAAATAGGACAGGCGTCCTAAAGCTACACAGTACTAAGAGAGGCAATGGCATTATGCGTCGACCCTTCTGTTTGAAATATGACTATGCTGTCCTGTTGTAATGGCAGTTTCACTCTCACTTGTACACCACTCTAACTGTTAACTGGACACTATTTTGGTAGTTAGTATGCAAGAAATTAATGTACTTTACCATTTTGTACTGTCTAAAACAACACAGGCATGTAAACAGTAGATGATACAGTGACTTTGGAAAGCTGCTTATGATTTTAAATTTGAAAACTTCAAAAGGTAAAAATGTTTTTCCAAGGGTTTATTACTTTTTTGTTTTGCTATGCTGTTACTGGAGCTGTCGCACACTGTATACAGATGAACTTCTTTGTGTCGCTCTGAGTTGCTCCTTCATTTTCATTGTGGGACATTCATGTCCATCAATACCACACTCAAACATCAAGTGCTGGGTGTGGACTTTATTAAAAAAAAACAAAAAACAGTTCTACTTTGTCATCTTTTTTCCAATAAGGTACTCAATTCAACTACATAATATGCAGTTTTAACACAAATTATGTCTGTTTTGGTCCAACTTGAAACCTTTGCAGAACACCATCAGAGCAAAAGCACAAAAGACCATGGCGCACCAGCTCATCAGTCTGGTTTGACAGTTGTTTAAGGTTGTTTGATGAAAGTAAGTTTGAATTTTGCCTGTAGAAAGTACAAGGAGAGCTAAATATTTGAGCAAATGTATCCGGGCAGGAAGAAATTCAGGTGGTGCACTAAAATAGAGAGTACAGTTCTACATGGTAGCTTCCCTGTGGCGTCACAGAAGCTTCACACTTCATTACTGCAAGGCCAGCGACGTGTGAAGCCATTATGTAGGAGCAGTGGGAAGGGAAGCGTACGCGCGCGCGTGTTGGCGTGTTGTGTTGTAACTAGGATGTGTGTAGAGGGTGGGGGAGGAGGGAGGAGGGGGGCAACTAATAACCCCCCCCCCCTCCTCGCTTTCTGGAAGCAGGATCAAGTCATTCACATGGAAACATTCTTTAATATATTCAAACAGCTGGGAGGTGTTGTCTGTTGTCCCAGTGTCAAATGAAAGAGGACGAACAAACAGCTGGCAGGCCATTTTCTTGCTCCACAGCTCTGCTTACAACTAACAATCTGAGTCTGATGCACATGCATGCAGAAATTTGCAAAGAATCACATGCTAAATATGCTCCAAACTACTGTCATGCAACTAAATCCAAGACTGATTCACTGACTTTGTAGAGGCGTAAACAAATCTGTGTCCTCTACTTCCACCCAGTGGCTAAAAGCAGGATGTCACGCTCCTCTCCTATCTGTTCTTGATTACAGCACATCTGCATTTCATCTGTGCTTCAACTTGCACAGGCAGGAGTAAAATGCAAAAGTTAGCCGTAAAGTATAAAGTGTCAAATTATAAGTAACCTTAGGCAACGTATTACACTTATGTCTCAGCTATTCCTTTCAGTAAAGTTCAGTGCCAGGGAGGCATTTCAGAAACCTCAAAGGTTTACAAGGTTACAAATTAATGATCAAAGTCAAAGAAGTTACTTAGATGGTGGAAACAAATAGTTTTTCAGTGTTTGGATATGTTGTGATCATGATTTTGTTCTGCCAAAGGCTGTTTGACTGCCAGCTACCCACTGAATTTAAAAAGAATAGCTGATTATTTTGAAATCAGCATTTCAATTAGACTAGTACTGGCATGCCTATTTTGCTCAGAGCCTATGAGAGAGTGCACAAGTACTTCTGTAAACTGTGGGACAATCGAACATTAATTTCCAATCAAGAACTTAGGGATTTGTGGCAGTATCCAGGGTACTATATGTGACTGCCAACGCTGAGCATTTAGCACTGATTGAAATTTTGGCTGCTGAAATTAATTTAACAAGCCAGGCTGGCAGCATGACAAAGTTATCACAGCTATTTTCATTCAAACAGACAGACCTGTGTTTGTAGGATATGAGATGTAATTTTGCTTTTAGGTGTCACTCATGAACTTTAGTTCTCAGATTTATTCTACATGGGGTAAAATGATATTCTGTACGTGGCACAATTAGTGAATATGGAGCAGGTAGAAGTCACAGAGGGGCGACAGGAAGATGTGTGTGCGGTGATTTGGTGAAAGGAAGACATCATAGATAACGGTGAAGGCACAGAGGGAGACCCAATATGCACTCACCGAGCACTTTATTAGGAACACCTATGCAATCTAATGCAATTCAATAATTCTGCCATAAATTCTACTTTTACAAAGATTAAACATTTTCAGTTTTTGCTATCATTGTCAGGAAGGTGATAATTCTACTTCATGTTTATTATTGAAGTCATAGTGGGTGGTGGTGGTGTACTGGAGTGTATTATATTGAAAAGTGTTTCTAATAATTGCCCTCCTCATGTATGTTAATGGTGTGAATAAAATATTAGGAACACTTTTCAATATATTGCACTCCAGTACACCACCAGCAGCCACTACGACCTCAATATATAATGTCAACAAACATTGAAAATGTATACGCTTTATGAAAGTAGAATCGATGGCAGGGCTGTTGTATTGGATTGCATTAGATTGCACAGGCGTTCCTAATAAAGTGCTCGGTGAGGGTGTGTGCTGCCTGTGAGGACATTACAGTAGAGACATGTAGGGGGTGAACAGACGAAAAGGATATTTGGGAATTTCAAAGGTTAAATATTAGATGTGAGGTACATGAAATGTTGAGGCCATGGCCATGACAGGAGCATTTGGACACTTAGCAACACTTAGCTTTGTTTTTAGTTTCTCCACTTATTCATTGTTAAATGTACCTATATTAAGTATCTATATTAATATAATAACAGCTTTCATTTTGGATGTAATTTGACAGTGAGTACAGGCTATAAACGTTTTGTTAAAATTGATGAAATTAGAATAGAGGACTTGTACTGAGTGACTGTCTCAATGACAAATTATACAGAATTATAACTATGAAATATGCCTCATTGTTTTAATTGTCATAATTTGTGTAATAAGTTTTAGAAATCACTGTTTCAGGATTGGCAACAATTAATGAAAGGTGTAAAGTGATATAAACACTGCCTGAATACATGACTCACAAAGCATTTATGTGGGACTTTAAATCTGTAGCAACCTGGGGGGGTTAGTTTGCTAACATAGTAAATTCATAAGCTCTTAACTTTGTACATTCGCTTATTACAAATGACTGCCAACATGTTTCAGTTGCCTGGATCTGGGCAGCTACCTCATCATTTGTAAGAAAAAAATATGATATACCAAACACATTTAGTTTTATCTTAAAATCAATCAACTTATTCAACTAATAAATGTATTTATATAGCACCTTTCAAACAAAAAAAATGCAATTCAAAGTGCTTAAATATGGATGTAGAGACCAATAGACACCAAAATAAAAACCAAAAAAAAATGGGTAGTTAGGTTAATAAAGGATAATACAAGAATAAAAATAACAATTAAAAAATGAAATTATGAAATACTACACAAAATAAATAGATTATAATAAAAATGTAAAATGTATAAATAAATAAATAAATAACTACATGTCCATTTCCAGATGAAAATGCACACGACTGCTGCTAGCTTATTAGAGCCGGGAAGTTAGCTGTTTCAGCCTGCAGAAGTCTCTAGTGAGCCCCATGGGCATGCAGCGCATAGAACACATGCAGTATGTTTCCATCTGGGTAATTCCTTTACAGCGGGAAGTGGCTTTTTTGGCTTCATGGACCACTGAGCAACTTTATGAGGATTTAACGAGGCCCCGCCTCTGATGCTGTATCCACTCCTCTTTATACATCTATGATTCACAGAAATCACAGAAAACCTCCTGCGTCCTTTTACTGTAAGTGTTGCAATACAGGGGCATTTGAAGGGATACAGTGATTCACAACTTAAAAAGAATGTGGGAGGAGGGTAAAGTGGGGGGCAAATGGCCCCTTGGCCCCCCTACTTCTGGCGCCAGTGGTTCCACCAGGGAACAAACCAGAACCAGCCACAACAAGTGCTGGCTTCCTGGCATTCCCCGGAGAGAGTCGAGGCCCCAGCAAGCTGCTGCCTCCTGGAGCTTTCTTCCAGCATCTAGCTTCTCCCCCACCCAGGTGATCTCCCACCAAGGACCAACCAGGATTAGCCGCAGAAGATTGTGGCCATCCAGCCAGCCCCAGTAGAGTTGGTGTGAACCGGGACCAGCTGTAGTGAGCTGCTGCCTTCGAGGGGCCATCAGTGGCGTTGCATGACTTTTCCACTAAGTGGGACTAGGTAGCACTGCGTATTTTGGTTGTGAAAATGCACCATACAGTGTAGCATGGAACCAGCTGCTGGTGGCTAGCAGCTTGGCTAGTGGTTTCTAAAAGTTTTAAAAAAATATGTTTTGTTGGCCACTTAGCAACTGCATTCACTTTACAATTATCACCACAGTATCACAACAATCTGTGTATGTTTTGCCTGCCTTCAGGGGGTAAATGTTATCTGATAAGGAAGCAGCAATTGGGCAGAAAATCACCCAATCTGGCAACATTCCTTGGGCGTAATTTTTTTTTTTTGCTACATGACACACCAACTTTACTACATGACACACCCACTTGTTTAGGTTTAGGCATGAGGAGGGGGATGATTAGGGTTAGGGTTAGGGTTAAGGCTGTGACAACATCAGGGGGTATGTGTCGTGTAATAAAGTTGCTGTGTCATGTAGTAAAATGGATGTGTCATGTGGGTCTGCAAAACTGCAGATAGACCCCTCTACCAGATCCAGTTATTTTCAGCGTGCAGTGTCAACCAATCAGGGGCCACCAGGAAAAGCTGAACTCATTCCACACATACCACCGTCGGGCAGAGAAACGTACGCCCTTTGGCACATAGACAAACATTGTAGGAAGCACTTTTTCATTAGTCATCGCATATTTCTGTGTATGATTATGTATGATTTATGTGAGATAATTTTTCATTAAAATATTGTGGCAAGCTTATGTGGAAGAATGTGTCATGATCTCAGTTTCAAAGCAATCAGAACACACACACTAAACACCAACACTGGCCGGAGGTCATCAATCACTACAGGAGTCTTGGTCACGGTGGCCACATTGCTAGTTAAACCTTGTTGCTATCCTGGCCACACAAATATCTGCATCTTACGTGGTGTTCACACATAACACAACCACAACAATGGGCATCAACAGTCCCATGAGCCTTTGCACTACCCAGTGCAGAACTGTCAATAATTAGAGTGACCGCTTCCTCCAGTTGTTCACAATTGGAATTGCAGGAGGGGCGGTGCTCCAGCACCCTTAGTGGACCACACACCCCTGGATCCCACCAAAGCACCCATGCTAGAGGGAGTAAGTGGGAGTATCAGTCAGGCACCTGATGTATTAAATATCCTGATGTATTGAGCTCAACAAATGATCAATGATTGAGTGTGTTATGAAAAATCAGTGGAAGATTTTTCATGAAACTTTTAAACTTTTTTCATAAGATGTTCATAAGATGTTTTTGTAGCTTAAATAACTAATATCAAGGACTGTGAAGTTTGTCCTCCAATCCAGGGTGACCCTGTACATAACACTAGCAAAGCAGGCGCTACTCACGTACCAGGTGGACACAAACACTCCTGCTAGAATGGCTGCGGATCACCTCCAGCAGTTGTGGATATTGTGTGTTAATATGCAATATCCACATCATTAAATATGGACCTTTCATTATGGTTTAATTTGTCAAACATTCTCTTTTTCAATTGAATTGTCTTAATTCTACTTGAGTATTGTCTAAAAATGAATAAAAGATCTGTAATTACTTAACACTAGTGATATTGACCAGGGGTACTCAGTTTTGTTATAAACTGTATTTGGATCTGTTTCTGTCAGTCTGTTATTAATTAACTTCTTTTTTTGACAAAGAGACATTACAATAATATAAAGGAATACTCCTGTGAAAAACAAATGTTTTGGTATCAAAGACCCTCTAAACTTGAAAGGTAGCTTAGAAATGTTTGTAACTTGCTCCTACATAAAGGATTTTTCTGTGACAGTGACGACGGTGACAGTGGTTATCCAGTTTCCATAGAAACTTTGAAAAACATGATCCGCTTCTGAAATGTCCAGAAGAAGAATCCTAACCCTAACCCTTACTCAAAGCGCTTTACACTACATGTCACATTCATCCATTCAAACAAACATTCATGCATTGATAGTTGAGGCTGCCATGCAAGGTGCCAAACTGCTCATCAGGAGGAGTTCTAATCATTCACACACACATTCACACACTGATGGCGCAGCCTTCGGGAACAAGTTGAGGTTCAAGACACTTTGACATATGGGCTGGAGGTCGTCCACTAATCAGAAGATTAGTGGATGACCTGCTCTTCCTCCTGAGTCACGGGGACAGTAAGGGCAAGTAGTTAAAGGCGTTTCTGTTAACTAGAACTAAAAAGTGTTAATCAACACCTTTGAAAAAAAAAATAAGGGTTGCAGCGCTGACATTCTTATAATATTATAGTTCACTGGAGTCACATTGCATGATGGTACATAATAAACATATAAAGCAACGGGAGAAAGTCAGATAGTGCAGGAGCAGTACTCTATAAAATGGCCCCTGCAACACACTGATTAGACTGTGACAGTACACAGCAAGTGAAATTGTTTTAATGTTGATCAGAGAGAAAACCATCGGACTCCTTTGACAGACATGTTTAAAAAGACACACAATGGCGTCCGGCATGTAAATTGTCCAGAAAAAGGCAAATTGATTTGCCTAAAATGAAGCCTACAGGTCAGAGATTAGTACATCATTAGTGGCAGCAGCAACAGTTGAGGATGAAAATGTATAATATCTGTACAAAGTGTTTGAAGGAAGAGAGAATCTGTACGTTTAAGTAAAAGGAGGGCATACGCAGTTTGTATTGCAGTCAATGAGAGCCGGACAGCTGTCTCCCTATCAATTAAGGTTTAGATCTCAAACACTATTTGTTCTGTGGGAAATATATTTACATTTTGTGAGGCTTGTGGCAACATTTTGAGGTATAATATATGCTTGAAGAGTTAAAATTGTGGGAGAGAGATGTGTTTAGAATTTTTTTTTCTGGTCTAAAAAATGGCTGCTTCAGCTTGTGCCTGATGACATTGCACGCTGAAGATCTGAAAGCTGCTATAAAAGTCTTCACTTAAATTGCTCCAAACATACAAAAGGGTATCACAACACACAATGCAACTTTGAATATTGAAAATTTGCTGAACGTTTTAAAGTTTGGATGGAGTCTGTAGACCAAAGTATGTCACAGCAGTTGAGTTTCAAAGTTACAAGGGTTGCAAATCAGTTGGATCATCCTCCCATTGACTTCCATTATGAGTTGTAATTTAAAAAAAAAAAAAAAATAAATATATATATATATATATATATATATATATATATATATATATATATATATATATATATATATATATATATATATATATACACATATACATATATATAAATGTCACTGGAAGATATATTTGATGTTAGCTGGCACAGCTCTCACACTAGCAATCACATTAATAATGATGACAATAGCTAAATAAAAGAGGTATATAATAATAAAATCATACAGTTATAAAACACTACATAACAGCCAGGCTAAACAGATGGCTTTTTAGTTTACGTTTATAAATATTAATAGCTCCTCTAAGATCCTTTGGAAGGCTGTTCCAGCGGCTCGGAGTCATGGATTTATTTTAAGATCTTGTTATCCATACTCGGAGCGTGGCCATAACTTGTAGCTTTTTTTTTTTACAGGCAGCGAGAAAGGACAGCCGTGCGTCAGCGAAAGACCCCAAAGGGCCAAGATGGCTGCCCCCGTGACGGACGCCGGGGAGTTCGGAAGCTGGCTAAATGATCGGCTAGACTCGCTGGACGTGGACCGTGAGGTGTACGGGACATATATTTTAGGGGTCTTGCAAGAAGAGGAGAGTGACGAGGAGAAAGAAGATGCGCTTCAGGGGATTTTATCCGCATTTCTGGTGAATATGTAAAGCGGCGTGTCTCGCTTTAGCCACCGAGGCAGTAATGCGAGCTGCCAAACCAAACCCCGCTCAGAAACCCGAGATTTTAGAGTTAAATGTCGTCTTAATCAGCAATGATTACACACGAACATGTGATTCAGTACCAAACACGGTTCCTTAAGGTGTTTTGGTAGATTCGGCTCAGGGTGGGACCCGCAAATTCGCGCTCTTAGAGACAAATGCTGGAAACAGATGAACATTTGCAGACATATGCAGTTGTATTGAAAATGGGGCAGGGACGATTGGGGATAGGAAAAGGCACATTTATTTTATGACAGAGCAATAACGCTGAACTGGCTCAAGAGGGAACCTCTGACAGGTGGAAATCAGTAATCAATTAAATATTTTTTCTGCTGAGATTACAGAATACATTTAGCTGAAAGCAGTAGAAGACTGGATCTAGATGAGCTTTTCTGACATTTAAATGCACTCGAGTGTAGAGGTTGCGGCTATTAAAGTAATAATACTGTCCGACTTGTACTGGTTACATATACATTTATTGTATTAATTTTTTCTGTACAACATTTAGTGTTATGTTATTGTCTCTGGGTAATCTGTAATACCAAGATGGAATTTCTTATCCAGATATTATGACTGTGAGTAAGGGATTTAGAGACATCAGTGCTGGGATGGGGATTGATAGGGTGGATGTATGGGATGGACAGACGTCACCCGGGTGAAACCCAGACAGACTGAATAACGATGTGACAAATAAATGCAAAATGTTGTTGCAGTGAGGGAAAGATGGCTGAAAGAGAGGAGACCCAGAGTATGTTCTTCTCTAAACTGTATGTTGACAAGACAAATTGATGTAACATCTGGAATGTACAGTGAAAATTTTGTACAAGATAAAAAAATAAGTTATTTTTGGTTTATTTTGGTTATTGATAAATCATTTGGAGATATTTTGTAAGAAAAAAATGTCCAAATTCTCCAATTCCAGCTTCTCAAATGTGATTTTTTTTTTAGTTTCTTTAATCCTCTGTGACAGTAAACTGAATATCTTTGAGTTGTGGACAAAACAAGACATTTGAGGACGTCATCTTGGGCTTTGGGAAACAGATTTGACATTTTCTGACATTTTTAAGACCAAACAACTAATTGATTAATTGAGAGAATAGTCAATAATGAAAATAATCGTTAGTTGCAGCCCTAGATATACTGTATGTACTAAAGTATTGTATCTAACCTTGTATCTGTTCATTTAAAACAAGCTGTCGTTATAAGCTTAAACAGTTACTGCTCACATAGTTTAGTAGTATACGATTATTTGCTGTTTTAATATCCTTCTTGTGCATTATGCGCTGGCTGTGAATGACTCAGCTGTACATCTGTAAAGCACCTGACTGTTCCGCATCTCAAACTAACAGTCTGTGTTGGTGCATGCACTGTACGGCGGCCATATACTGTATAATGTGAGCTGCTACTTGTCCTTTGCGTGCAGGACGAGGACAGTGTGGAAGACGTCTGCAAACAGATCATCAAGCAGTGGACAGACTATTGCAGCCAAAGAGCAGCCAAACGTGACACCGATGACGGTATTTACATTTATTCATCCACATTCACAATCTGAAAATCTTTCTTGAGAGATGTTGTTAGTGAGGGTACACATGTAGCTACTCTCAAAGCAGTATTTGGTGTTGAACATTACATATCTGAGTTACTGAGGTTGGCAGCATCTCGGTAAATCTTGTAGAGCATCTGAATGTATACATACAGTACTGTAAGTCATAATGAAACCATAAAACAAGCTACATAAAATAATGTTATATCATTTAAATCTTGAGGAAACGGAGCATGACAGCTTGCTACTGAGTCTGTCTTCAATACCAGTTAAACATACAGAGAGAGATTAGCTCTTCGTCTGAGTTTTAAATCATTTAAGTGTGGAGCAGATTGCACAAACACACTTTTATTGCAGGAAAAAAATAAAACGGAAGCATTTCTGAGACTGCTAAATGGTTTTTGTGTGGATATGTATACTGTCTGGGACCTCAAGCTCAGATGCATGCTCTGGTTTGTTACTTTTTGTTAATAAACCCTCATAATGATGGCAGCTAAAAGCAAAGGTATTTGATGCTTTCTATCATGGGTTATTTACAGTTTGGCTGTGTGCTCTGTGTTAAGAAAACTCTGTAATTTCTTTTCTATAGTTGAGGTCCAGGCCATCGCCAGTATGATAGAAAAACAGGCTCAAATCGTGGTGAAGCAGAAAGAGGTGTCCGAGGAGTCAAAGAAAAGGAAAGAAGCCCTCCTTGCTCAATACGCCAATGTCACAGATGAAGAGGAATATCCTTGATTTTTTTTTTGCAAATTGTAAAATGAGAGTAAGGCATAGCTTATGTGTCAGCTAAGATTTACCACCGTTTCTTTGATCTCAGAACGTCTGTGGCCTTATTTATAAGGAGAAGAAAGCTAATATTTCATGTTTTCTCATCCAGTGGATGTCTTCCTTGAGAAATATTTAGTCACGATCCTTAAGATGTCAGTTCTTTCCTTGACAAAAGCACTGAAGGTGAAGAAGAGGAGCTACCAAGTGGAAATAACTTGCCCGCAACTGACAAATGTATCCTTTCTAAAGCTGATCATTCAAAAGAGGCTATTTATTTATTAACCTGAATGCAGTATAGACTGTCCCAATTATTTACATCTCTATTGTGGTTAATGTGTAGATAATAATAAATTAGCAGAGTTCTTTTGCTTTCATCCAGCTGTCCTTTACTGAAAGTTTCAGCTCTGTTCAAGAACACCAACGTGACAGAGGTTCTGAACAGACAGAAGCAACAGCGGGACCAGGCTCGCGAAGACTCTCAGAAGAAGAAGGAAATGGACAAGATGCAGCGGGAAAAGGACAAACTAGCCAAACAAGACAGAAAAGAGAAGGAGAAGAAGCGTACACAGAAAGGTGAACGCAGAAGATAAAACCAAGAGAAAGGACACTTTGTATATGAGAAAGGTTTTGTTACACAGCAAAAATGAAAAACAACAGTCATTGCCTCTCTTTATGTAAACCTCATTAGCACCTTTTTTAGTATGTGAACATGACATCATCAGACGCTCCTTGTTATATTTACTTTTTTTGCAACTCTCCATATGTGTAATGAAAAAACGGATGCTGATATAAACAGATATTATAAGATGTTATCTAGGAATAAAAGCTGCAAATCGTTATATGATGAATACTTGTGACACAGTCGAGTCTTATGTCGTTGATCAAAACTGATCTTTATACATATCTGCCAATTTGTTGTTGATCCAGCTGAATGAGCTGCATGCTTTTGGTCAGGCTTTGACACGGTAATCTCTGAAATGATCAAAGTATACACCTGAAACATAAATCGAATGGATCACAGTAAAAAAAAAAAAAGATATTATCTGGTAATCTGATATTATGTGCTGTGTCAATATTTTGCCTTCTAAGTGTTCATGTCAAACTTTTTTTTTCATTTTGATGCTTTACATTTAAGTTTTACTGTCTATGCATTTTCCTCTGAGAATAAGAACAAAGGAGCGGTTGCTAAATTATACCTCAAATTTATCACATACCATGATTTGAATGTTTAAAATGGGGTTTGACATCTTTTTAAATTAATAAAAAAAAATAACATTTTGAGCAATTTGGGGGTTGCTTTATTTTCAGAATGTCACTTTACAGTTTACAGAACAAGAACGGAAAGAGAGAAAACACATCATGAACATTAAAATTACATGAAATCGAACAACGCAACTCGTATTTCAGAAAGCATAGTCAGAAATCTACAGACTAATGCTTCTACAGAATTGTTGCTTAACTTAGGTTTGTAATATTAAAAGCTTTGATCCTTAGCTGACAAACTGTCATATCTCACTGATAGGAAATAGATTTATTTATTTATAAAATGAAGGAAAGTGTGATTAATACATTTACATTACTGAAGTTTCAGCATGTTTTGAAATGTATCTTTTGTATAGTTCAATTTTTTTTTTTTTTTTTTACTAAATTGCATATAAATAAAAGTTTTATGATTATTGTGTTAACAGAAGAAAACCCAAAGCTTCAGAAATGAATTAGAACATTTCAGAAAACATTTTATAATTTATCATGTTAATTTTAAACAAATAATAAAGCATAAGTTTACAAAGACTTAAACTGCATCCAGAAAATTAAGTCTTAACGTAGCTATGTTATATTTCACTGATAGGAATGATATTTTTTAATACTATATGTTTCTAATGGAAATGTGATTAATACATTTGAATTTAAAATACTGAACTTTTTTCAGAAGTTTGATTACCCTTTGGGCACAGTTCAAACTTAACCAAATTGTAGATAAATAAAATTATTTTCTGATTACAGCATGTTAAGGTTAAATAAGAGAAACAAAGGCTGCAAATATTAATTTGAATATTTCAGAAAATAAAGATTTAGCATGTTCATTTTTAAACTACTGCCTTATGATTCAGTTATTGCCGAGGAATACCCAGAACATCCCAATAAATATGTAAAACAATGAATATTTCACTGAAATCTTTCATATAAATAGTGCCTTTAAATACAGCGGTGATGGAGCAAGATTCATGTTAATTTGGAACTGACACTAATTGAATGAAATTAAGTTAAGATGTGGCAGGTTTAATTACATTTCATGCAATTCCTACACAACAGAGTTAGACACCTGGCTACTGGATGCCAAAAGGTGCAGCTGTCATCAAACCTAAAATTTCTCATCTCATATTCTGCAGTGATCACTGTGTTGCAGGTAAAATGTCATTTTAGACTTGTAAGGTAAGTAATGCTGTAAGAACATGTATGTTATAAATGACCCTGTTGTCTATGGGAATTTATAATCAGGGCATTCTGGTATGGTTTTAATTTAATCAATACCTTTAAGTCATGCCAGTTTGCATGCTAAATTATAACTTAAAAGAGTATCCCTCAAATGGAGAGGGGCACCTCTCTCTGCATGTGGCTTCCCTGTCAACATGGTGCTCCTGCATCTTGACAGGTTTCGGCAAGGTCATCTGAAGAGCACACCACAGGGCTGTGCGGAGCTTTCTCGTGGTAGCAGCTAGGTCCTTCAGTGCGATGATCAACATCAGGGTGTCTGTGAAAACAAGAGCAAGTTAGGACTGACAGCACTTGAGCAGGAACATATACAGCATGTCTAACATTGAAATATGAATTACCTCTGTCTTCTGTCAGTTGAGCTCTCTGCCGCTGATGTTTGGACATGCTCGCAAGCTCATCTTTGCGTCTGGCCTGGGTGATGCAAATGGCCATATGGTGCCTGTTCAGTGTGGTGTGGATGTTGATATGGAGGGGAACGTTGCGCAGATACTCCATTCTATCCAGAAGGCTTGCCAACTGCAACACACAATGTAATCAACCTTTATATTTTTCCTCAGTCTTAGATGGAGTATCTAATGTGATATTCTACTGTATGTACATTAACTACAGTAAAACAGTAGCAATGTTTACTATGTGTGGTATTTATATAATAAAAAAATCTTTGTAAAAAACACACAAATACAAAGGTGGGTCACGTTAGGTCGCATGCTAATTAGTATGCGACCTAAAATAAAATATGGCCATTTTCCTCAGTCTTAGATGGAGTATCTAATGTGATATTTTACTGTATGTACATTAACTACAGTAAAACAGTAGCAATGTTTACTATGTGTGGTATTTATATAATAAAAAAATCTTTGTAAAAAACACACAAATACAAAGGTGGGTCACGTTAGGTCGCATGCTAATTAGTGGTATTTCTAGGGTGTGGAAAGAACAGGTGCAGAAGACTCTGAAGACCCACTCCACTGAGATTCAAACTTTAGACCTTCTTACCGTGAGGATACAGGGCTTTTTTTATAAGCCACCACACAAACATAACTAAACAGCAAAAATTAATTAAACAAATAGACATTCCAAGGGATTAACTGCCTTATTTAGGTCCAGCTGTTCTCTGTGGTTCGCTCCCAATAGACCTCAAAAGTATGCTAACTAAAACTGAAAATATTGCCCTCAGAAGATAAGGCTGCTGTCACTAAATTCCCCTGTAGATGGCAGTAAAGAGTCAAACAAATAGAGGAGTCTCACCCTTGCTTGTTCTCTCATCTGATTAACAATGAGGTGGTCTACTCTCGTGGGGTTTGGTGGAGTTTTGGGGAGGTTAGAGGAAGTCACTGCAGCAGTCCGTTTCCCAACAAATGTCTTGTTAAGGATGACTTCTGTCTATAGTAGAAAAAAATGAGAACATGACAACCTAACATTTGCACAACAACAACAAAAATATTTTTGATTCAGGCTAATAGAAACCCCCACAGAAGTATGTGGAAAATATTTTTTTTAAAGTTAATCAAACCCCTGAGATAGAAGAAATAAATATAAGTAAAATATTAAAGAACATCAGAAACTGAAAATACAATGCATTTTCCCTATCCAAGCTAGTATTTGCCAAAACCTGGTCCCAAATTAACATTAATATTTTCCATCATAACAAAACTGTAAAGTGGACACAGGCGCACATTAAAAGTAGTAGACGTAAAGCTGATTCAATGTAGATATGTTTGACAGATCAATAGCTCCAAATACAGAAGATTAAGTTACTCCGTTCATGTGATGTTCATGATAACAGAGGATTGGAAATAAATGAAACTCTATGCAGCTGATACTGTTCAATTAAACAAAAATCATTGGCTTTGATACCAATCTTGAAATTCACCCAACTAAACATAAAATCAGGTTTTTAAAGCATACCCTCTTTCTCTCCTTCTCCAAACTCCTCCACTGATCGTAACATTCGTCCAGGTAGAAGTAAAGCTGAATCACAGGTCCTCCTTGATTCATCATCACTGATGATGTCATGGCTGCGGCCATGCCGTGATACGTGCTCTCTCCTCTGCGGGTCATTGTGTCATTGAGATAGGAGTTGAAAGCAGCTGACTCATTGGCAGACATATCACCCAGATCCGGGCCAGGAAGACCACTTGCATAGGGCAAAGTGGATCTAGAGCTGAAGTTAGAGGAGTTCATGGGCAGTCTGGAATACCTTCTGGGGTCATTGACAGGATACATGAGAGGCATGAACTGCTGTGTATTCCTGTTTTCCCCGTCAAATCTCTGAAACTGCATGCTCCCCAGGAGGTCAACGTATGGGTTTTGTGATAAGGCCTGTTTCTTATCTCCCTCTCTCATGTAAGTGTTGGTTAGTGGTCTTGTGGAGAAGCTTTCTCCCACAAAGCCAGACATATGCATCCTTTTCTTTTCCTTCTGCATCTGTGGCTTGATCTTGTTCTGTATCTGGCCTTGCTGGATGTGATGATTCAAATACTGGTTCATGCTTACGTTAATGGGGAGTGATGTGTTCTCTCTGTGCAAGGTCATCTTGTTCTGGTATTGGTTTGGGAGGTTTAAAGATGCAGAAAGTGGCTTCGGTTGCTGGAAAAATTCTGTGTTTTGAGGGCTAAACCCAGGTAGATCTTGAAAACCATCACGCCTAGATGTTTGTTTCCTCACTTCTCCATTCCTTTCCCTCTGCACTATCCCGAATTCTCCCACCAGCTGTTTGTGGGTCTGCATTGCAGGAGTGCTTTGTGTTGACATCGCTGTGCCGGTAATTTTCCGTTGTTCAACCATGCTGTCGTCATGGTACATGCCCACTGTCTGCCTGTGTGTTTCTGGAAAATCACGACATAGGCTGTCATGCTCACCAGCCATGAACGACTGAAAACTGCTGACCAGTTGGTTAATGTCTTGTGGCGCATGCTGCTCATTACTAATGGGCTTTGCGCTGCTCTGGTTGTAGTGGTCTTCATAGTAAAGATCAAAGCAGGGGCTGTTCATCTCGCTTTGAGGTCTAAAGACATTACTGAAATCATGGAAGTTATTCACAGGCTGACTATTCCCTCTGTCTGTATCAGCTGACATGTTGTCATATTTGCTTTGTTGAATCTGTGACTGGTAGGTGTTTCCCATGTTGGGAATTTGTAGACCTGGTGGCAGTTTCTGAGGATGAACAACGAAGCTGTCCTTGTCTCCATTAGGCAAATTAAAAAGCCATTGCTGATTGGTAGTAAGGCCATTAGACTGCTGACAAAACTCTTCAACATCTTTGTCCACTGACTGTCCATGTGCTTTACTGAAAGCCTCACGGGAAACATAGTTTGGAAGAAAGTTAGAGCTATGTTGTGTTTTAGCCTCTGACTGAAAGTACTGTAGCAGTTCTTCTCTAAGTGTCTTTGGAGACCAGACAGGGTTGCAGGTAGGTGGGTTCCTGAAAGAACAGTTGAGAATATGGGTATTAAATAAAATTAATACAAAAGATGTGCAATATATACATTTTTTTTAATGAAGATACAATTACCCTTCACTGTAGTAGCTGTCCTGTGATTCTGCTTCATCCAAAATACTTGACACTAAGCCCTGTAGATCAGTCTCCCCGTCACAATCAGTACTACCAGTGGGTTTCCTTTAAGAAAAAGAAAAAACATCCTCACAGCTGAACTCTAAATGATCTTTAAAAATGTTAATTTAGCAGTGTAGCAGACAACTGTATTCATTTTTCATTCCACATTGAGACTTGCACAAGTACATTTAACTACCTCTGAATAAGAGAGTAAAATCCAAAATAGCAATGTGACTGCCTACTTAACTACTTTTAGGATAGTGCACAGAATAATAATTACACACTTGTCCTGAACACAGTTAAATCTGAATACCTGCTCTTAATGCTGCTCTGGGCACAGTTGATAAGTTCATAGGGATCGTCATGAGCATTGTGAGACCAGGGCACATAGGATGCCATGTCCTGTTCCTGCAGTGAGACACTGGGGATGCGAGTGAAGGGTAATGCCACGCTTCCGTTGTTTCCACCACCCACATTTACACTGGTCTGCAAGAGAGAGAAGAAAAAGTTAGCCGGTTTGAAGCTCACCTGAAAACAAAACTTAATTACTTAAAGACCCCTCCAGACATGTTTTAGGATGTAAAATATATAAAATACTCTACTTTGAATTAAAATTGGTCTCTGATATGTTTTTTCCACAAAAAAAGTTCTGGTTAAAACCCTTAAAATTACATTAAACATAGACAGAAATTCACACAAAACGAATCAGCAACTATTTTGATAATCAAATATTAATTCAAGTAATTTTTCAAGAAAAAATACCAAACTTTCTCTGATTTCAGCTTCTACATTGTAAGGATTTGATGATTGTCTTTCTTTTTTATATAATTGTAAATTGAATATTAAGGGGGGTTCTGACTGTTGGTCAGACAAACAAGCAATGTGAAGACACCAACGTGGGTAATAGGAAAATGTGATGCGTGCCTTATTCACTATTTTCTAGACTTTTAACGGAAATGATCAAAAGCATAATCATCTTCTTTCGTCTGACCACTGTTTCAATAGTTTTCCACCATTAATTACCCTATAATATAGGTAGTTATTTGTAGTATAGTTGCTGCGAATATGCTGTGTCTTGTATACTGTAAACAGCATAGTTATGAGCCTAAAATTATAGCTTACCTGACGCTGGTATGTGGGAAATAGTGAATTTGCACATGTGCTGTGATGCCCGTCAAATGCCATTCTGAACTCCCTTGAACTTGAACTGTTTCTTTACTCCATTAGCGTTAGTAATCTGGCAAAAGACAAGTTACTTGTTGTTAACAGTTGACATAATCTTACATAATAAATATGACCAGAGATTTCAGATCACATAGAAGTTATTAACTACTATTTCAGAAAAAGCAAACAAATGCTAATCAACTAACAGTTTGCTAACCTAGCCGTTAACGTTTAGTAGGTTAGCTGAGCTAGCAAGCTAACGACGCTGGCTTGGCTAATTTGGATTAGCGTTAAATTTTTGCTTATATTTAAACGGTCAAACTTTAGCTAAATTCACCCAACCAAAATATTTGTGTGAATAAAACATAGCTGTCAAACACTGAACTAACCTACCTGCATACGCTAAGTAACGGGAACTTACGGAATTTAACAGTTTTCTTCAAAATTAGTAACTAACATTATCCTCGAGTGCCCTCGAGCCTTCTCTGACCATACATATATTCGATATTGCCCGCGTGCCCTGAGCGCACATTGGCTGGGCTTTTTCGATTTCTATTTTTTGGTCCAATTAAAATCAAGCATTGGATCCGAGCGCATAGCAACGTCCGACCTCGCACCCTCCCCCATGTTTCAGACTATAGTAGTGTATTAACATGAGGCCTTATTGTACAGGTCGTCCTGTTATTGTGTCCACCTGAGGTATAGCCATGTTGACATTAATTTAAATAATTTAAAGAAATTCATATGTGCACATGATATAGAATACATTATATTATTATCATTATTATACTTGCTTTACTTTCTGTATTTTGCATTTAATTACATTTTTTACCATATTGACTTTCTGTAACATTGTAATAAATGCAGTATTTGCAGTATTTTATATATTTTTCGTCAATCAAATTCTGTTTTATTTTGGTTTTGTTTGTTTTGTTCTGTTTTTCTTTTGTCAGTAAACTTTATTTGAGGTAACTTCAGTTCAATTCAAATACATTTCAATTCAATTTAATCCTATGGTTATTTATCAATTACCTAGCGTACACTATGTAACTGATTGATTGACAAACTTTGATGTGGAATGACATGACATGGACACTAGGTGGGGAAGTCCACCTCCTCCTCCTCCTCATCCTTAACCTCCTCCTCCTCCACCACCCATGGACAAATGGGGAACAAGAAAGTCTGGTTGGGCCACGCAATCCAGCTGTGTTGTCAAGTTAGACAATGTTAGCGAGAAAACGACCAATTCCCAAGCGACATCATCTTCAAAATGAAGGCAGACACTTTGCCAAAGTGTCGGAGGTATACAGACTTTAATATCATTTTCAAAATGGGACGTCACTGCCGTCCACTTGTATGATTATGATTATGATACTGTATTTAATTTGTTCTACAATGGATCATATTTTTATATTGACGTATTTGGCCCATATGTGTATTGAAATGGATTAATGGATGCAATCAAATAAATGATGATGAATCAATTCTGGAATAACTTAGATAGATAGATAGATAGATAGATAGATAGATAGATAGATAGATAGATAGATAGATAGATAGACTTTATCTAACCAAGTTAACATAGCATATGGTTAACATAAGTTTTTGTTGAGCTATTTGAAAGACTCTTATGGAAAAATATCAGTACTATGTTGCACAACAAAAATGATATCTCAGCATAAAATCCTACAAGTTAATCTAACGAATATTTGACAATCAGGGTTTATTTTTTGGAAGTTGAGACCGGAAGTTCCTTTCTTAATGTTGCTCCCTTGACAATGGTGAAGGAGTCGGAGTTGCGGAAAAGAAAAAAGTCCTCCAGAAGCGTTCAAAGCGGCGACTAAGCACAACGGGGACGGAGTTCAGGTCTTTTACCACCAGACTTTTTCCCCTTTAGTAAGTTACTCTCGCTCAAAAGCTGCTTACAGAACTGATGATACGTACTAAACTGGTTTATAACACACCTATCAGGCTAAAGTTGTTGTCTTAAACTTGGGAAGATGATTTTTTGCAAGACCTGGTTTCTTGCACTCCTGCTGCCTCTGCTGATATCAGCTCAGTATCAAGGGGACAACGGAATAGTCGTCCCGGAGCATGGATTTTGTCAGCCAATTTCAATACCTCTGTGCACGGACATAGCCTACAACCAAACCATCATGCCCAATTTAGTGGGCCATTACAACCAGGAGGACGCAGGGCTCGAGGTGCACCAGTTTTATCCCCTGGTAAAGGTACAGTGCTCGCCGGAGCTGAAATTCTTCCTGTGCTCCATGTATGCGCCTGTATGCACAGTTTTGGAGAAGGCTATTCCTCCCTGCAGGTCAATCTGTGAGAGAGCCAAACAGGGCTGTGAGGCACTTATGAACAAGTTTGGCTTCCAGTGGCCGGACAGACTGCGCTGTGAGAACTTCCCTGTGCTGGGAGATGGACAAATCTGCGTGGGACAAAACGACTCCTCTGCTGCCACCGTCCCACCCATCATACCTGCCCCGGGAAGCCACGACATCTCCACGGTCTCCACAGATGAGAGGCCTTTCCATTGCCCGTCTGTTCTCAAAGTTCCCCCATATTTGAATTATAGGTTTCTAGATGAGAAGGATTGTGCAGCTCCTTGTGAGCCATCAAGGGGCGGCGGGTACATGTTTTTCAGTGACAAAGAGATTCATTTCTCCCGCTTATGGATTCTGGTTTGGTCTGTACTTTGTTGTGCATCTACTTTATTCACAGTTACTACTTATTTAGTTGACATGCAGCGCTTCAGATACCCTGAGCGACCTATTATCTTCCTGTCTGGCTGCTACACTATGGTCTCCATAGCCTACATAGCTGGCTACTTCCTGGGGGACAAGGTGGTGTGCAATGACAGCTTCAGCCCTGATGGCTATAAGACAATTGTCCAGGGCACCAAAAAGGAAGGCTGCACCATCCTCTTTATGATGCTCTATTTCTTCAGCATGGCCAGTTCCATCTGGTGGGTCATCCTGTCTCTCACCTGGTTCCTGGCAGCAGGTATGAAGTGGGGTCATGAGGCTATTGAGGCCAACTCTCAGTATTTTCACCTAGCTGCCTGGGCAGTGCCGGCGGTCAAGACCATCAGCATCCTGGCCATCGGGCAGATCGAGGGTGACGTGCTCAGCGGCGTCTGCTTCGTCAGTCTCACCAACCTGGATCCTCTACGGGGCTTCGTGTTGGCCCCGCTCTTCATTTATCTCTTCATCGGGACCTCTTTCTTGTTGGCCGGCTTTGTGTCGCTGTTCCGAATCCGCACCATCATGAAACACGACGGCACCAAGACAGAGAAGCTGGAGCGTCTGATGGTGCGGATTGGAGTATTCAGCGTGCTCTACACTGTCCCCGCCACCATTGTTATTGCCTGCTTCTTCTACGAGCAGGCCTTCCGCCCCCACTGGGAGCGCAGCTGGGTCAGCCACAACTGCAGGAGCCTGGACTTCCCCTGTCCTGCTCAAGCCGGGCTCCGCATGACCCCTGACTTCACTGTCTACATGATCAAGTATCTGATGACGCTCATAGTGGGCATCACCTCTGGTTTCTGGATCTGGTCTGGGAAGACCCTGCACTCTTGGCATAAATTCTACTCAAGGCTGACATTTGGCAAACATGGAGAGACCACTGTGTAGAATAAAGGGACATCTGTATGTTTCTAGGACTGATTTGTGTATTATTAACTGTTTCTCATATGACAGCTAAGAAGCACAGAGAGTAGCTATACAGCATTTGTATTCGACTCAGCTTTAGAGCCATTCATGCATACCAAACTAAGGGTTAGGGTTTGACAAAAGGGCAAGCTGGATAAACTGAACCTGACTGTCTGAACAAATAACAAGCATGGCTGTGGATGCCATGTGCTGAAATTCTCTCCTCCCCCTCTTTGGCTCTTTTCTTAAAACCACCATAAACTTGAGGGGAGTGATGATCCAGCAGCCAGGAACACATAGGGGGGAGGGGGGGGAGATGAGGAATGAACAATGGCTGGTTATCCTCTGTAAACATTTCATATGTAATTAAATAAACCTGTAAATAGTATTTGTAAAAACATGAAATTATATATTTGTATTTTTAAAAAAAAAAAGTAAATACTTTTTATTCTCTGCCAGTGTACCTGCTTTACTTTTGCACTGTAAGAAAGCCACATAACGTAGATCTAGACATGTTCCTTTTTTTAATTAAATACTGGTAATCAATTATGTTTATTTTATGGATTCAAAGAATGTCTATATTTCAATCTGTTGGATGATGTCAAAGAGGATTTTCCAGTTTCAGTCACTCCTCTTTAACCTAAAACATATGCTGAATCTCTACAAAATGTCCAGATATCAAATAACTATAAATCAAACGCTTGATTTTTTTTTTTAATGCCTTTCCATATGTTCAGTATTCTTTAATGATTAAATACTGTCTTGATAACAAGTTCTTTGATAAAAGGACAGCCATGTTGTTTTCACAAGGGGGTGAGGGTTGTGTGACACCTGAACATCTGTTGCCTCAGACTGGCAGACAACCATAAAGCAGATTATTGGAGTTCTTAATGAAAATTAGCTTATACAAGACTATAGCCCTCTGGGAAATACAAGGAATTAGTTTATACTGAAGCTGCTGTCAATTGAACAAACCTTTTCCTTTTAATTGCTTATCAGGGGTTTTGAAAGATTTCACATATGCGTGTTTTGTGTCTGAGAAGCTGGTGCCAATCTGTGAGAATGTGACAGCAACTCCGGTGCAAACATTGAGACCTTTCCAAATGGAGGGCTTCCTCACACATACACCAACATCGCCTTCAAGTGCTAAACAAAACGAGAAACCCTTTTTTTTTTTTTTTTTTTTTTTTTTTCTTTTTGCCACTTGTTAGAGAGGTCTTGGTTAAATCAACAGGAATCAATCTGGCAAGCGAAGTCTGTGCTGTTGCATAGGTGTGAAAATGTTCCTGCCTGCCTGTTTGGGTGAAGAAAAAACAAGGTTGCTCAGCTTTGTGCTTATAGTGTTACTTCTCTGCAGCCACTGTGCTCTCTGCCAAGTTGGAATCCCCCAAGCCATGCATGGCTGAAATTGAACGTTCTCCGCGGTGATGTCATCAAGTAGATGGGTGTGTTGGAGAAAACTGATCCTCTTGCCTCAGAGCAGAGGCTCAGGGCTAGAAGCAGACCTTAAAGACATGCACGCAAATACAGTGTGTGCATATCACTTACTTTACTGCAAAAGGTTTAGAGGGGGCGCATCATGTATATATAGTATATATTTACTGACATGATCATATAGCTGCTATCAATCTCTTCTTATATCTCATGACCTGTTGGACAAGTTGATGTTTGTCTTCCTTGTATCCCTATATGGGGTTAAGTACAGATGGGTTGTAATAACAGACAGGTAAATTTGATTAAAGGTAGGAACAGGTACTCTGACGGTGGGAGACCATAAATCAACCTGTGTCTCTCTCTCTCTCTCTATTCTGCCCTTTACACCCCCTCTACCTCCACCCTCCTTCCCTCTCTTCGCTCAGATGAATGGGGGGAATGCGAGTGAGTCAGTGGAGCGGCGCTGGGCCTTTGCCTACTGACAGACAGTCTCCTGTGTGCTGCTCACTTCAAAGCGCTGCTGAAACCTGACTAGCTCCTTGTAAACAGTGCCGCCTGGCCCGAAGGCCCACTTCCTGCGCTTAACTCAACTTAATGGCTGGCTTGTTTGGCTTTGCACTGAAGCAGAGAAACGAGTGAAGAGTGAGAGAATGAAGAGAAGCGGCATGTGGGTGGGGTGCTGGTGGTAAAGAGAGTCAGATTGTTTTAGGGTTAAAGGGAGGAGGGGTTTGGAGAGCACGATGGAAAATCTGTATTATTTGGTTGCTTTTGTCTTTCTCCAGGGAAAAATAACAAAGGAGGAAAAAGAGAATCTAAATGAGGAGAGACATCTATGATTTTGTGAATATTTTAAGTAAAAGCTTGGATCTCAGACCATCAAAACTATTGTAAATGGAATCAGATGCACTGCATGTGTGCCAGGTAAAAAAAAAAAAAAAAAAGCTTTTCACAAAATCAAATTTGGTGTTGCATGACCCATCTGGGGAGGTTTTACACAGACTTTACCTGATGGTCTTGACCTTCTCTACATACAGAGAAATGTTAGACGTACATTTATAGTGAAAACGCTGTGACAAAGCTACTGTACCAAACTGTGCAAGAGCTGATAGTTCTCAAGAGTAGATAACTCTAATTGTACTTTCTTTAATGCTGGTGCCCAGTTTTTTTTTTGTTTTGTTTTTTTCCTTCTGTGGCAGCCGTCTCCCATGTTGTTGATCTCAAATCTTAAATCTTGCATGCAGCCGTTTCCTGCTCGCTCGAGGGCAAGAAGGGACAAGCCGGGGGTAAGACAAGAAGAATGCTTTTCGAGTTGATATTATGATGTCGCTCGTATTGGAAGAAGGCCTTGGCATGTCAGAAAAAGGGATCATGTTAGTTACAAGCGCCAGTGTTCTCACTGTTACTGAGAAGCCTTTGTTCAAGTGCATGTGATTGCGGCGCGCATTTCTCGGTTTCCTTTAGTAGTGTTACTGTATATGAATTATATAAGGTCTATGGAGGGGGTTGAAAACATTACAAACAAAGGAAATCAGGACTGAGGAAAAGAGGAAAAAAATGAGAAAAAAAAAGAAAAGAAAAAAGAGCCAGACATGTAGTAAGCCTGTTTCTAATCAAATCTTGGCACAAACTCAAGAAGAACTCATGCTCTGAAGGCTAACTCTGGATTAGTTGCAGTCATACATTATCCTAACCATAGGAGAGCAGCTGAGATTTTCCAGAGCACACGCTACATCTATCTGTCTTGCTCTCCCTTGAAATCTCAACAGGAAGTGCAATATGTTCTTTCTCCTCCTATCACTGCTTTCAGAGGCGGACGCTGTGAGTGGGATTGATGGAGCTCAACAAGTTGGCAGGAGAATGTAGGTTTAAATGTACATTTCAGTTTTCTGACTTTGATTCAGGGCCTCCAGCCATAAATTCTGATTCTGGCAGTCGCCGTGAGGAGGTGTCCTGCTTTTCTCCGTTTATCTCGTGTCCACTAAATTCACTTTTATACTTGACATCTGCCCTACTCTGCTTCAATTCGGAGACATTTAGAAAGTGAAGAGAAAAAAAAATGGTTGTAATGGTTGTTGTTCTTCACTTTTCTTTTTTAAGAAAGGGGTTTGACATCTTTAACGACTGTTAAGCCCCTGAAAAGACTTACAAAATAACATGGTTCCAAAATGAAATATATCTCGTCAGTATTTCATTTATTTTCATATTACTATGATGATTTGTCCTCCCGGTCTCTTTTTTTAGGCTTTCATCAAGATCAACAGCTGTTCCAAATTCACTAAACACAGCCTCTCATACCTTATTGCCTAAATAAGATCAACATGTGGATTAAATTCTTGCAGCAGAGGCAAATATAATAGAAACTGGGGAAAGAGGTTCACTGTACTAAGCTCCCTAGCATTACTTTCTTGGTGGCTCATTTTCATGCCTCATGCACACCATTTGTCCAGGATTTTATTGCTCATAAGTGCACAGACCACTCAGGGGTGAAAACAAACACACACACAACAGACTGGAGGAGACTAACTGCAATGATAGGGGAGGGTTGTTGTTGTTGTTTTTTTGTTTTTTTTCTCACCCCTGTCCTTCAGGGCAAGGGTGTATGTTATCAGGGTAGAAAGTGAGGGAGTACTTCAGAGCCTCTCCAGCTGCTGAGCAGAGAGGTGCCGACAGCTGTGTGACAGATATTTTGGGAGTCTGCAGCACGCCTGGGATAATAATGGGCTTGATTGGGAGGAGTGTGTGTAGAGGGAAGGGAACGGTTAACGTGCATCCAGACACCACAATGTGTATACAAGCGTGCCACTCTCATAAACTTTCCAAGTGATGGCGCAAGTAGCAAATGATAACACACGACGGAGGGAACAAGTGTCTGGTGTTTCCAGCTACTGTGTTAACGTCATTGAAATTTGATGCAGCCAGTATTTATTTGTTAAAATATTGCGGAGCTACAGTGATCTGGGGTCACTGTTTAAAGTATGAACACACTCACAGACCAAAAGCTTTCTGTTTGATGAGTCATGTATTATAATGTCCATGTGTCTTGTAATGAATCTACTGTATTTTGCACACTACTCTGTATGTACTATGAACTCCACACATTTATTCAAGCAGAAATATGCAGTATCAGTGGATATAATGAACTTCTCTCCCCCTCCTACACTATGTCCTATGTTGCTGTGAAATACTGTAATAATTATTCCAACTGATATTTTGGCTCGTGATCAAAGCTTTTTTATGAACCAAGAGGAAAGAGGAGGTAACAATGTCTTGAAATAACAATGGGCCAAAGGCAGTGTTGTTCCTATCCAGCAGGGGCTTAAAAATGAGTTTTACGGCCGGGGAAGTAATCATTGTGCTATTAATTGATAAGCAAACCAACCTATACAGATGCTTTACAGGGCAGTAAAAGCATTCTTATTGGCCCAATAATGCGATATTGCAGCACTAGGAGCACCTGTATTTCCAGGTAAACTAGGTAGTAATGCTCTAATCCAGTCTGTGACTATAGTTATTCTCCCCTGGGCCCCAGTAAGGCTTGAGGCTTCGATGATGACTTATTGAGTCGGCTCCTCTCTGGCGAGCGCCGGCCCCCCTGTTTTAATGGAGGCCCTCTTAACAGCTCTTTCTGAGGAATTTACAGCCCTGGCCCCGTCCCACTCTAGTCCAGGAGAGAGGAGGCGGGGAGGGAAGCACACTGCAGCCTTGTCCCAACAGAGCCAGCGGTGGAAATGAACAGCTTCAGGCAAGGTGGCAGCAGAGCTCCTCTGTGAGTGTGTATGTGTGTGTGTGTGTGTGTGTGTGTATGTGTGTGCCCATGTCTCTCTATCTCTGTGTGTGTGCTCACTTGGCTGTATATGTTTCTGAGCTTGTGTTCATGGGTGTACATCTAAGTGAGTGAGTGAGTGGTTATAGAAGGGCTCCAGTTCTGTAGGTTCTCTCTGTAATTTCACTCTCTGCACAGCGTAATCGCTTCCATGTGGGCCCTCACCAACAACAGAGTAGCGGAGGGGCCTCATTGCAAAGGTGGGAGTTAAACACATAGACACATACATGCTCACAAATGCTCTCTCTCTCTCTCTCTCTCTCTCATGGAAAAGAGCTGCTAAACTAAGCATGTTCACGAATGTAAAAGACTGCGATATGATTTTTTCAAAACAGAAACATATAGATAACTATTTTGCCATCACTCTTCTAATGCATAAATTCTCAGTGTGCAAACCAGATAAAATCTTATCATTCCAATGTCCCAGTCAGAGAAACAGCAGGAAGGCCAGTATTCCCAAATCATGCACATTAGTAATTTCCTTTAGAGATATTCAGAAGTTTAGTGGTTTTCCTGCGCATCCTGTGTGGTTATTTTGTGGCGACTCTCCCTGCACATGTCGAGCTGTCGGCTGGAATGGCCCGAGGACTGCTGGGCCAGACAGTCACGGTCAATGTGTGAAACTAACAGAGCGTAAAACAACAGGAGCTTTTGCACAACAGGGTCAGCATTTAAAAGACACCTCACCAGAGCTCATTTGCTATTTCAGGAAGAGAAATTATAAGGTTTTAGAAATCCTGACAGGAAAAGATGGTATTTTCGGAAGACAAGGGCAGCGTAATGTGATCTTAACTGAGAGACTGAATTGAAGACTTGAAGAGAGATGGATTTAGTTGAGCGCTCTGTGTTTCAAACGTTCAATTCAAGGATCTTCCTTCAGTGACAGCCAATGTTAATATTGTTATGGTGAACAACACCCTCTGCTGTTCTGGCACATGTACTGCTGCAATAAACACTTAACAAATAAACCACACAGCTACAACATGGTGACACGGTCCCTCAGCAATAAAATAAATAATTATTTGGTGTTCTAGTTTTGTTTAAAGGTTGTGACCATGCATACATAAATATGTAAATGTTGTGGTGTCTCCTAAATGCTGGTTGGGCTTTAGTTTCACAGTCCGTTATTTCATAAAAAAAAAGCCCTTTGCAAGAAACTCATTCCACTTGTGTGAGAATAGTTGTGAGAATAGTGAGTGGTGGCACAGCCAACAGAAAACACAACAGCTTTGGCCTCTCAGTAGTACAGACAGAAGGAATGCTGACTGTTTGTCCAGCAAGCCTTAGAGGCAGCTGCTGCGGGAGACGGCAGGGGTCACAGCTTAAGTGTTACATTTTTTCCTTGGAAGCTTCATAATATTGTTGCTGAATAGTTGTATGTTTTCTGCTTTAACAAGCAAGCACAAGGAGGGAAAGGTCAGTAGGTTATTTAAGCCACAACTCTGCTGGTTGAGAAGGGGGGGGTGTGGAAAATATGTATGTATGGAGAGGATGGAGTAATGCTTGATGCCATTCAGTCGCTGTTATTATATCTTTATTGTTGCAGCTAAGGGGATATATTTAACAACATATTACCTTCAAATAAAATAAAGAAAGATTATTGAAACCATGAATTTTGTTGTTCTTTTAAAGCACTTTTACAATGCAGAATTTAAGAATTACAGGAACATTACTGCATTAACAAAGTGGAAAGTACCATGTTGCAAAGTACACAATATCTAGTTCCTGTGAGTGGTTTAGTGCTCATTCTGAAATCAGCCGAAAAGCTGTACTAGTGTACACACAAGTACTACTTGTGTGTACATACTTCACATCTAGATGGTGCCAGTGTCTTCATTCTTAGCGATGGTGTAAACTGAAGGACTGTCCCCTGCCAGCAGCAACACAGAAGAGGAATAATTAGCTGAGCATGCAGCTTTTAGATCATTACTGTGAAGTGGTTGTTAGGATTCCTTGTTTAACCCTTTGGCTGCTTTTCTAAATGAATGGCCATGTTTTACAGCTTCTTACTGGGAAATCCAACCTTACCCAACCTGATTGGCACAGTATGTTGCCATCACTTGCAAGAGCTGGTTTATAAAAAAGCGAGCAAAGAAATTTGACACCAGAGGGCACTGAAGTTCAATTGTGCATGCCCGATCATGTAAAGGTAAGTGCTTGTTGTATGATTAATGTACTTTCACATATGTCATGGTAGTAGAGACTTACAATTTGTTAGTCTCTATATCTGAAAATGGAAAAAAAAAAGAGTGTGATACTGAGCAGAGACTGGGCTAGGCTGCTTCCACTGCAGCACCTACTGAAATATGCTTCACAACTTCTCCTATTTTAGCAATAAATCTCACACATTTGGCCCATACAAGACATAAGTTCTCTGATATGGAGACTTATGGAGACATGTATCATTAATAATATCACAAATATTAGCATTATGTCTTTTCTGATTGACTGTGCCCTTTGTTCACCATCAGTAGTCAAGGATATGGTGTTATGAACACATACAATTATGAGATGGATAAAGAATAGCTTTGTCAAACCATCAGAAGATAACAACGCATTCATGACTTTCCTGTTACTTGCTACTTGTTGCTACCAGTTTTCATGACACTGTGTTTCTTAGTTTAATACTTCCTTATTTTTATACAATTTCTATTATTGCTCATGTATTGTTTGATGCATTAGTTCAATACCTTTTCCAAATTATTTAATTCTACAACTGTCTGCAGTTAAACATCTTTTAAATAAGCTTAACGGCTGCAACAACGTCCTCAAACATATGTCAAGAAACATGCTGACAAGTTTGCACCATCTTGCTTCCCATATTGTATTTAGTCATGCATGCAGTACATAACAGTGCCAGGGTATTTTTCATATTTTTCATTCTGTCTTTCATGAGAAAATTAGTCTTTTGTAACATTATTATTAGTTTCGAATTCACTCACATTGCATCAGTTTCACTTTTAAGATACACAAAGATTCTTATCAGCAGACCTTCACTCTGTTATGACTATCTCTAGTCCACATCTATCCCCTCATGTTCAGACTGAAGAGTCACGGGGGGTAGCTCTAGAAAGACAGGGACTAAAATCACAGCAGTCATTCAAGGACAGAGAGCAAATCAAACTACCTGCATGCATACCAGCTGCTGGTAAAAGCTACAACACATATAGGGGGCAACATCGTAGAAGTAATGGGTCAGTCAGCATGTCTCCTCCCTGATCCAGGCCCTATTGTGTGCAGTAAGTGGCCCCAGTGCCTAAATTACATTAATTATGCTCCTACAGGCCACAGCTCTGTGGGAGAAATGCAGTGTTATCACTCTGTTTCCTCTTAATGAGCAGCTCAGCAGCCTCAGTATTTCTGCCAACTTTCTCAGCGTGTGTTTTCTTTTTCCCAGGAAGCTGTCACGTCTTATTTTCAGCTTTGAGTCAAACCTTATTAGATAAAATGTCTGTCATGGTGTGCAATACATATATATATAACTGTCCCTGATTTTATTTTGTACTGTGACACACTGAGTTCTTCCAGCATCATAACGATTTGCAGCTTTAACTAGGGGGCCCATGAACACAGTTACAATCAGATTGAAGCCCTTCATTGGATGCATGACTGCCGTGTGCACGGTCACTCACACAGTGTCTGACAATGTGTGCTACAGCAGGGTATTTGGACACACGTGATGGGAGACACCATGATGGTTTGACAGATTATCTTGTGGATTCATCTGCCAATCCTGCCTTTGCTAGATGGGGCTTGTGGCTACATACAGTAATTGCAAACAAGGCATGGAAGATGTCTGTGTCTTTTTAATGTGTTGAGTATTGTTTTTGGCAACTTTTCATTTTCACATTGAAGTTCTAGTGAATTGCAGTGGTTTATCTCTTATCTCTTTTCACAGCAAACTGACATATGTTTCATAACTTCTGTTATTTTGGCAGCAATGATTCCCAAAAAAATATTGAAACTCATATATATCTACACTATGAAAAGGTCTTTACAATGGTGTATCTGTGTGTGCAGCCCTTTGGTAAATGTTTGATTTGGGAATTCACTCCTCACAGAAACTAAAACAAGCCCCTCACACAGTGCTTTTCTGTGTGATCACTGATGTGGAATTTGGGAGGCTAGGATGGGAGTGGAGTGGAAAGAGATCTTTTAATCACCACGGTGGGCTTCTGTTATCTCCACTGACATAAAACACTTCTAATAATGTTTTCTCCCCTCATCAAAACTGATTCAGACATGTTAAGTTTGATAATTGTGACACATTTGTTCCCTCATGATCGCATCTTATAATAAATGATGCAGGTTGTGTGATGTCTTAGTGCTGCTCTGTTAGGTTGACTCTCTCAACAACGACATATGTTCATAACGAGAACAACAGCAGGCCCCTCTTGAGAGATCTTCTGGTTACCATCGCAGCAGGTGGGTCTATTGAAGTGACGCTATTACCCCGGGAACAGACACCTTGCCATGTGTGCTGGGATATACTGTACCGGGGCAGGCACTCACACTTAAAGCTACATAGGATTTATGAGCCTGTTGTTCCCAATCACAGCTCTACAGCCCACAGGCGTGAAATGACCCTCTGCAATGCCAGCGTCACTGGTATCACAAAGTTCAGTTGCAGCATTGATAAGTGAGCAGGCAAACATGGAAATCGATAAACTGCAGCGCATTCAACAAACAGCAGACAATACGACCTTTGGCTGGGTGGGTAGATAAGTCTCCCCTCCTTCCTCCCACTCTTCCTCTTCCTGCCTTTCCTTGTTTATATGTAGTATGTGTCTATTAGCCATGATAATAAAGACAGGGGGTGTGAGTAGTGGGTGGGGGATCTTGCATTGGAGTGATTTTGGAGAGATAAGGAGATGTCTACCCTGCCTGAAATGGCCAAAGTGAAAACAAAAAGATTTGTGATGTAGGTGGAGTTAGATTAGGGGAGGGTGAGAGAAAAAGGGCTTGAACATGTGCAGAGAAGTGTTAGTAGGGAGGTCAGAGCTGCACTGGCTTAGCAGAGAGTGAGAAACAGACACAGTGTTGGTTTAACAGAAGACAGAGACAGAGAAAGCAGCAGAGGCCCACACAGAAGTGACAAAGAGAGGAAGTGTGATAATCAGCTTGGGAAATGACTGTGTAAATTATTTGTTGTTTTTTTTTTATTATTTCCGTTAAGAGACTGGGGTTGTTCTTCAAAAGACATGAGTGGTGATGGCAGCAAACAGCGTTATGTGTCAACCTTCAGGATACACATCAAGTCTCCTCATGCATCGGCTGCACCAGGGAATGGGCCAGGAACTATTGACACTAGGACCACAGAAAAAGGTACTGACACAGGTAAGGGCGGCATGAGAGAAGCAGAGATTAATAATTCAAGGTTGTGTGTTTGTGTTGGAAAGCGTTCAACTGGTAGTATTTACCATGTTATTAATGTCAGTACTTGAATAGACAAGTCTGAGCTTGGTAATGCTCCCTGATAGCAGTTGGTGCACTGCAACAAATTTGCTTTAATTTCCTCCTGGTGTTAAAAAGAGATTATTTTCTAGAGGATAACTCCATATTTGTTGCTATCAAAGTTAATATCAGCTGTTTCTCCTGAGTTTAAATGTTCACTTATCTGATTATTTTTATTGCATTTTTGTTCTTTCACTTTCATATCAGCCCACACTGAATATCATTTTTCTAATGTTCTCAAAACTTCAGTATTTGAATTTAGATTCCTATTTGAATACATGACCTTTGACATCTTTTTCACTTTGGGCATGTGACTTTTGTCGTGAAACCTCAAAGGCTGATCTGAAGACATAACACAGCCAGTTTTAAAGTTTTGGTTAGTTAGATATGATGTTGTTGTCTATATGTCTATGTTTATCTGCTTAAGTGAACTATTTCAGAGTAAGTTGTCATCTGGTGTACATTATCACACAAACATCTCTCTATCAGATGTACACCTTCTACTGTATGCTTTACTTGTCAGCATTTCAGAAACTGGCAGATATGTCACCTCGGCCACAGAGCATGTCTGAGGTTTCCAATGGTGTTTATGAAAGTTTCATTTTCAACAGCGGTAAACAGTTTTTAAATAATCCTGCAACACTTAAGTTGAACTAAGTTACCGACATAGTTGACATGCATATAAAAGCTTCTAAAAAAAAGTCTTGTAAAAAAAAAAAAGGTTAAATAAGCATGATGTGAAAAAAGTGTGAGAATCCACCCCTCAGTGTTTCTGAGTGCAGAAGTGCAATTCAAAGTATGATGCATGATAAAACAAGCAGTCAGCGTCTGCTACGGTAAGTAATTCAGCAGTATAATCCTCGGCTAAAGGTTAATGGTAAAACACCTGTTTCGTTAAACCATAACTAGTATACTGTATATGACTTAACATTACATCAAACAATCAGATAGGATCACTTTTACACAACATTTCCTACCTGACCAAGCCTCTGTAATGACTATTGCTTACTCTCATGCGCTGCTGATGATAAGTTCTTGTTTATAAAACGTTACAGAATCAGAGGGAGTGAAGTTTCGCTGAATACCCACCTCTGTACGACTAATATCCGAACAAGAACTCGACTCTGGGTCCAGTGAGAGTAGAATATTGTATCAATACAAGACCTGCTCCTAAAAGGCTTTAAAAAAAAAAAAAGAAATAAAAATGAAACAGGCCAGTCTGTGTGAACTATGTTTGAGAGAATAGATGTTAGTGGTTTTCTGGGCAGTGGTTACCTAAATTAAAGACAAAAGGAAGAGCAAATAATAGCTTTTGTAGTGTGAAATGTTATGGTAGATGACAGAATGGAACATCATACTCTTGATCGTTTTTGTAAAAACTAGGGTTTCACTAGACTTAATTGATTTTTATAGATAGTAAAGTTGTGAAAATTTATATCAGGTTAAGTTCTGTCATGTTTTGAAAAGTAGGGATGCAGTTAAGTGAAGTTTTGTGTTTGCTCTATACAATCAGGGAAGGATCACTCATAACACTCATTATGAATCCTCCTGCTTATGTTGCATTTTCTTTCTGTGTCTAACTCTTCTTCTCCCTATTCAGGGTTTCTTTCCTCTCGTAAACGTCTGGATCTACCCGTCTTCATAGAGCCCCTGGAGGACTGCTGTGTGGACGAGGGAGGTGACATCACGCTACGTGGGGTTCTCACAGGAAGTCAGCCTATCAAAGTATCGTGGTTGCACAATGGTGAGATGGGACAACAATTTCTGAATTCCAGCTTCTTTTTTTTTTTTTTTTTTTAAAGAATAAATAACAGCAGCAAGAACTTACATTTGGTTTATGAGAAGCAGTTTGTGAGATCCATCTGACCTCTTGTAAACTCTTGAACCCTAAATTTGACCTTAAGCTGTAAATCTTGGGGGGAATATCTACTCTGTTTTGTAACATCAAGTGTACCGTTTCTGTTTGTGCTTGTTCCAACACAACGACTAAATGAACCTTGAAACGATGCTATCTTTTAGGGTTGCACCATTTCATCAAATGGAAACATAATCGTCTACACATTATGCTTCACTCAGCCTTTCATATTTGGTATTTTGAGAAACGGGGGTGTTGGTCAGAATTTAAACAATACTTGGCCGTGAAACATGCATTAGTAATGATTGATCCACAGATCCTATATGTGGTCTCATTTTCAGGACTTCCTTCCTCACATTCATTCTCTTCGTTGCTCTTGCACATTATGCCAATGAATGAGAGTGTTTCTAGTTTGTTTGTTTGCTCCTATGGGCAGGTGAAGTGGCTCGTTTTGGGATTCCTTCCTTCAATGGCAGGGAGGTGAATTTCGTGGTGAGGGAATGCTTGCCGGAAGATGCAGGTGCCTACACCTGCTTGGCAGAAAACAGCGCAGGGAAGACATCCTGCTGCGCCGCTGTGTTCGTCAGAGGTGAGGTGGACATTGAGACACATTGGTGACTGTTCCTTAATGGACATAAGAAACTGTCTAATTCTCATAAATTCCCATTTGCTGCTAATAGCAAACAAGCAAGAGTTTCATTTCTGATGTCCTGCGGTCTGTTGTCTCTGTTTCCTCTCTTTTATTGACAACCAATCCAGACTTTGAAACCATCTGTGGTGTGCACAACCGCGTGTCAAAGATCCCCACTTCTGCATCCAAGAGCGTTATGGAAAATGGAAAGTCACCACAGTCTCACAAAGTTGAGCCACAAAAGCTCAGAGGAGGATCCACTTGTACCTCGCCTACAGACTCTGACATGCAGAGTCCGGTCACATCTCCAAGAGGTAATCAGATTATTGATATTTAATCATTTGTGGGCATTTTAGGAATTCAAGTCAATGTATGTATGTATTGCTGTGACATCACAAAAAGTCTTGCATGTTTTGATACCCCAGGAAGATATATTGGCCCCTTCACCATTGTTTTAACCTCTTCCGGATATCCATGTTATATTTTTAAATAAAAAAGGAAACGCATCATTTCCTGTCCTTGTGCGATTGGTGTATACAAGTAGGATTATGCAGGACTTCTACAACAATATAGCTCTTTGATACACCCACTAAAGGTTTTAAGTCCCAAGTGAGCACCATTTAGGGAAGTGGACAGTGCACAGTGCACAGTAAAACTTGCTGAGTCTGTTAACTGATAGCCATAGACAGAACAGGGCCACACCTCTATCCTCCCCCGTTAAAACCTACCTGCACTTGATCTCTCTCTGCAGAAGTCATCCCAAAGAAGAGAGCCAACTCGGGGAAAGGTAAGAAGCACACACTCATTTTTTAATTCCTCCAAATGACCAAGCAATGCACCTGTCGTTCCACCATCTATTCACTCTTACTTCTCTTTCTCCTTGTTCAGTGCCGTATTGTCTGCTGCTCTTTCTATTATCCATGTTCACTGATTAGAGTCTGTTGCTTTGTGTGTGTTTGTGTGTTTGTGGTGTGCCCTTGAGCTACACATGCACTTTTTCAGCCTTTGTTCTTGTTGTTATGTTGTCGAACTCCAAGCTATTGTGCCTCCATACACTGGGAAACTTTACCTTGGGGTGTATGCTGCAATAATGAAAGCATAAAAGCTCACATAATTAGGTCTGAATGGTTGTTATTACTGCAAAGGACACGTCATATTGATACAGTACGGATAATACTTAATGATTTACATGAAATATAAGAGAGGGCAAGAGAAGGAGATGTAATAATTAAACATCAGGCTGCCTGTAAATAAAGAAGAATGTAGATACTTAAGCCATTTAAACCTAATGGGGTTATCAGATTGTCTCCAGGCAAATTCACCATCATGATGCCAAAGTATTTGAATACTGACAGTGTGACATTGACTTCAGCTCATATATGGAATTTTCTAGTCTAATGTAAACACATGATAATTTAATATAACTGTAAGATACAGTACAATGACTTCAAATGTGTGTTCAGCCAAGAGAAAAACACATACTTCCTTCCTTTAAGGACATTTGTAAATAGTTGTGAAACTTATTATGGAACCAGGATAAAGAGGCGTCTTCAAAGATCAGGTGAAAATATCCAGCTTAACATTGTTTAACACGCTTCATTACACAAGGACTGGTTGTACTTGTATTGGGGGAAGGTTATCTGTGTTTTGCATTGGTTTCCACTTGAGACACTTGGTGTGCTGTAGGCTATAACAATAAGGGTCTTAGGGGAAGTAACGCACTTCCAGTCTTACCGCACAGCACACATCCCATGCCGCGGATCACGTAATCCCATTACACTAGTAGACATTTTCTCTGTGTCTCTGTCTTTATCTGACACTGTCACACTACACTGCATAGCTTCCTTGCAGTGTGACGTCACAGGCATTTAGTTGATGTTTTCAACACAGCCGATGATACTACATTGAATCAGCAGACCGAAGTCAAAACACTCACTTTGTTTTGTCTTTGCAGGTCCAGCATTACATTTTGAAAACCCCCCTCAGCACCTTGAGGTGAAGGTGGGACAAACTGCCCGTCTGACTTGCTGTTTCACCGGCAGCCCACCTGTAGTGTCCTGTTGGATCAGAAACAAAGATCAGGTGCTGTAATTTAAAGGCTAGTATACAAAATATCCACTTTCTGACCACCCAACTTTATTTGTCTCCATTGTCTGTCAGTATTTATCTCCTCCTCTCTCTTTTCCTTACTTTTTATCTGCAGATAGTGGATGGTCCAGAGCTGTGGGCAGAAAATACTGATCAGAGCAGCACACTTGTTATAGCGGAGGCTAAACCACAGCACACAGGTCGCTACACTGTTGTAGTGAAGGACCGTAAAAGCTCAGCACAACACACACTGACCCTTTCTGTCATAGGTAAGGCAACACACACTCCTTAGTGTCAAGACATTACATATAAAGTAATATTGCAGTTTTTTGAGCGGTGTATTCATCATCGTCCCACCAGAGAAGCCGCAGCCTCCTGCCTCCTGCCCTGTGATCTCCCTCATCACTGCCAGCAGCCTTGTACTGTCCTGGTCGGGCCCCTGCTACGACGGTGGCAGCGCTGTCCTGGGTTATGTGGTTGAGTTAAAGAGCCAAGGACGTGCGGAGACTGGGGACTGGAGTGAACTCACTGCCCAGTGCAAGAGCACTTCATACAAAGTGTGCTCCGGGCTGCAGCCTCAAGGGGAATATTGTTTCAGGGTGAGGGCCTACAACACAGTGGGAGTAAGTGAGCCAGGCCCAGTATCAGCAGTGGTTAAGATGGAGCAGAAAGGTAAGGTGATATGGGTTATTCATATATGAAAATAGGGCAAATATAATGAGGCTACTATTACAGCTATTGTGTCTGTGTGTGTAGATTCACACAAACCACAAGAAGAGGAGGGTCCTCAAGAATATACCTGTGTCACTGTTGATTCATCTCACAAAGTCACAGATCACTACAATTTGCAGGAGAAACTGGGAATGTAAGTATCTGCCTGGACAAAACCCATTTTCCAAACAGGTTTGTTGAGAATTGATAAGTGCCTTTCCACAGAAAATAGGATGAACATTTCAGCGTCAGACTTTCCTTTTATTAGCATTGGTTGTCTGGAAGGGATGGAAGTCCTGCCAAGTGCAAAGGAGGGAGGATTAAAATGCATGCATGTAGAGACATGGTTCTCACCGTATTAACAACAGTTGTACAACAGTGGTTGCAGTCATACTAAAATCACAGATCTGAAGACTGTTTTCCGGGTTTGATTGCCAGCCTTTATAACTCAAGAAAAAATCATTGTGATGGGCTTACTTCATTACAATACCTCACTTTTTTAAAGATCTATGATAACACAACATTCACATTTTATTTCTTGAGGTTTAGAAATAAAAAAGACTAAACACGTCTCTTCATCAGGGGAAAGTTCGGACTGGTGTATAAACTAACCCACAAAGTGACCGGACATGTGTATGCTGGGAAGTTCTACAAAGGCCGACGTGCCAAGGAGAGGGAGGCTGCTCGTAAAGAGATAGAGTTGATGAACTACCTTCACCACCCCAAACTGGTTCAGTGTCTGGCGGCGTATGATCACAAGCCTGAGATGGTCATGGTGATGGAGTTGTGAGTATCGTCATGAAAGCCCAAAGTGGATGAATTCTTATAGCACCTGCAATGTTTCAACACAAAGAGATTTAATAACAGTTTGCTGCCCCTGTGGTTTGTCTGTCTGCAGTATAGCAGGCGGGGAGCTCTTTGAACGTATTGTGGATGATAACTTTGAGCACACAGAGCCTGCCAGTGTGCGCTACATGCAGCAGATCCTGGAGGGGATTGCCTACATGCATCAGCAAAACATTGTCCATCTGGACCTCAAACCTGAAAACATTGTGTGTGTTGACACCACTGGCACCTCAATAAAGATCATTGACTTTGGATTAGCCAGCAGGCTCGGTATGTGAAATAAAACCCTCAAATGTTTACTTGTTATTCTGGTGTGTGTTTCAGCACCAAATTATACCTTTTATGTTTAACAGATGGTGACGCACCTCTGAAGGTGATGCATGGGACTCCAGAGTTTGTGGCACCTGAAGTGATCAGTTTTGAGCCTGTGGGTTTGGCCACTGATATGTGGAGCATTGGGGTCATCTGCTATATATTGTGAGTCCTACTTTTAATCCTATAGCCTTTTCTACATTAAAGGAATAGTTCAACATTTTGGGAAATACACTTATTTGCTTTCTTGCGAGTTAAATGAAAAGATCAATCCACTCACATGCCTGCATTATACTTTGTTACCTTTGAACCAGCCTGTTGCTAGTCTTTGTAATATGCTAAGCTAACGGCTACTGTTAATAGGTTTATATTTGTTGTACAGACAAGAGAGTGGTATTGAATTTCTCATCTAAATTTTGAGAAGGAAGCGAAAAAAGTGTATTTCCCAAAATGTCATGATGTTCCTTTAAATATATTTTGTGTCATGCAAATGCAGCATATTCTTGATATTTGAATAGGTGAGAGCTGATTTTCTGACACAATGACTGCAAAACTTTTTACAGTAGTCACATCAAACTAGGATTGAGTCAGTTGGACCCATGTCTATCAAACTGACCCAGTACTTTACCTATCAGTCTTGAGGGACTTAGTAAATTGCAACACCAGAAAAACACTTTGAGAAACTGAACAGAACATAATAGACTGTGCTGGTACTGATAGTCATGATGGATTGACTGCCTGTGGTTTGGGAATTTTAGCCTTTTAGTACCACCTAGTGGATATAGACTGATACAGTCAATATAATAACACTGCTCTTTTTCTGTGGTTGTCAGACTGAGTGGCGAGTCTCCATTCCAGGGTAACAGCGATGCAGAGACCCTGGCCTTGGTCACAGCTGCCCAGTGGGAGTTCGATGATGAGAGCTTTGAAGAGATCACAGACGAGGCCAAAAATTTCATTAGCTCCCTGCTTAACAAGGACACCAGGTGATGTCATAATCATACAGCTATTGCACAGCATCCCAGACCCCATCTTGACCTTAACCTTAAGCTCTGTGTGTTTCCCAGGCGGAGGATGTCCTGTAAAGAGGCACTCGCCCACCCTTGGATGGCTGCATTTGAGTCTGGAGATCATGCCGCCACCAAGTGTCTGTCCAAGGAGAAGATGAAGAGGTTTCTAGCCCGGCAGAAGTGGAAGGTAACACATTTCAGCACATTACTTTTATTTTTTTCTTTGAGTTTGAAATGTTGTTTTTCTTTTCTGACCTTTTCTTTTTTTAATATTTGCATCATAGAAAGCAGGCAAGGCCATGCTAGCCCTGAAGAGAATGGCTCTGCTGTCTAAAGGTGAAAGCTCTGTATCTCCTACCAGCCCTGGAGACGGTGAGACACGTTATTTTATTATGTTCTCATCAGAGTCATTTGTTTTCCTTGTCTAACCGGGCTATATCTGCGCTCCTGGGGTTTTACCCGTTTTTCCATCTACTTCCTCTTTCCTCCTCCTCTCTGGCCCAGCATCACCTCTGAGTCCGGAGGCAGAGCATGCCCTGGAGTCTCTGGAGCGCAAGATGCAAGAGCCACCCCATTTCACCCAGACCTTGGAGGACCAGACAGTAGCTCAGGGATCCAGTGCTCGTCTCTCATGTCACGTCACAGGTACACACAGACTTCTTATCTTCCTTCATTCAGGAGCTCAAGACTTACTGCAAGTCACAAAAATGAGGACTAGGGACCTGATTTGGACTTGAGTTGACAGTTAAATATTCAAATCTGAAGTTTTGACCAAGTAAAATCATGAAACAGTAGAAATAAAAAGTCACACACTGTATACGTTCCATTATCAGACCTATTGCTTTGAAATAAATATGTTCAGATACAATATATCCATTCAGTCATGTGACGGTCAGCATTCAGGCCTGTAGGACTTGGATCTTGGCTCACAATTAGTTCATGAAGACTTTTGCTTCTTGCCCCTGTCCTCCCCCCTCCCATCTATCTTGGCAGGATATCCTGACCCAGGGGTAGTGTGGCTGTGCGGGGAGGCGCCTGTGGAGGAGTCATCCACAGTTCAGATAGAATATGAGGAAGATGGCTGCTGTACCCTGGTTCTAGTCAAAGTCGGCCCAGAGGACAGCAACGTTTACACCTGCAGAGCCACCAATGACCACGGAGAGACATCCTGCTCAGCCAAACTCGTTGTTCAACAGTAGATTCATTTCATCAATGCATGCTTACTGCATATGACGGAGACACAAGTATAAATATAATGTTCTTGAGTCTTGAACAGTTTGTTGTAGATTCTTATTTTAATTCAAAAAAAGGGACAAAGCTGGACATTCTGTACTGTGGCTGGATATATTTCTACGTGTATTATTGTACAAAAACTACAGATGAATATTGTTACAGAGTATATAGATAAAGGTTGATATTTCTTCATGGGACCAAGATGTGGTTATACATTGTCTTTAACAAACTGCATTTTCATTTCTTGTTTTAGTGAGCAGTTGTTCCAGCTAAAACCAAAAAAAACGCATTCTTATTTTGGCTCATGTGTGAATTATTTTACCTTTGTCTTTCCAAACCTGCCACCTCGCAAAATATGAATAAACAGATATCTGTTTTAAAAAGCACACATGCCTTAAATTATGCTGTTTGATGAAGAGCATGTTTTTTAAGCTGTTGTTGGGTAAAAGGACGAGATGTTTTTTCAAAAATATTCTTAGTAAAACAAATCTTAAGAAAACGACAAAGCTATTGTTTTTTTTCGTTTCAACAGTGTATCTCACGAAATATTCAGATGACAACAAAATGTGCAAAAAATTACCAGCTGTCCAAACTGTAGGAGATCTCTACCAGTATCAAAAGATACACTCAAACCATCAGTGTACAGAGCCTTCAAGTTGTAATACTGACACAAACTAAAAACAAGTTTTAGTGGAATATCAAACTCATAGCAGGAAAAAAGAAAATATTCTATATTTTTCTTGCCTGCAAATCACACATAATGACCAAAACCAACAATGAATTTCTCCTCACAAGTCTGTGTAACCTAAGCCTGATAGACTGTACGGTAGGTAGTTTATTAGTACAATAATACTCTCTAGCACATCAAATCCACAACTGAAAATATTCCAACAAACGCACTATTTACTCCTGTTTGAGTATAACAGTAACCAGCTGTTTTAGGAAATTAGCGTTTTCAAAAAAAATAACAACATATTTGTGTATGTGTGATTCATATCTTCAGTACAAACGAATCAGCTTGCCTCATCCTTTCAGAAAATTAAGTTGTTCTATGCGATTAGCAATGAGAGTCATCCGTGGCGGTCTGACCCGTGTCGGACATGGCAGTGGGGTCCAAGGGTTGGAGTTGCTGAATTCGTTTTAACTGCGTTTCCAGAAGCTGTGAGTTACAACACGCGTTCCTGTGTTCGATCATGTTTCTCATTATGAACATGTGTGTGGAAGGTGCCACGCTGTTCAGGAAATAATTGTTTTTTCTCATGTAAGTAAACAGCCGCTTTACCAGCTTACTGTTAACACAGTCCTGGAGTTCTGGTACCAGATTAACCCTTCGCAACACATCATGTGGGTCTTTTGTGTTACCCTGGTGAAGTCTGTCGTGAAGTGCGTAATGGTGGCTTGATCCAGTTACCGGATGTGCATTTTCTTCTGAATGCTCAAGTTTTTCTCTGAGCCATGGCAGGGGCACCTTCAGTTTCCGATGAACTGCTTTAGCCAAGTTCTTTGATGTCGGAGCAGCTGGTTTTCCTTCATGTGGATGAAAAGGGGGGTTGTCAGGAACTCGTGAGTTTGTGTGTGTTGCTAAACCATGTGCTGAGTCATACAGGCAGACATTTGGGAAATGTTTCCATGACAGGAGAAGGTCAGCAAAATCTCTTGGACTTTCTGTCTGCAAGTTGAATTTCAGACTGTAAACGATGCCATGGGGGCAAGAAACTACACACCATCCACCTGTAAAGGGGGGAAAAAAGAGGAAATTTATTATCTCTTTTCTTTTCAGACTTATGTTTTTCACAGTTACATTTAATTCATACTTACCAGAGGTACCCCAGATAGATTGATGCACTTTGACATAAGTCTGTTGATTCTTCACTTTCTCCCTCAGCCGGAAGATGAGATCTGCACGAGATCCACTAGAGTCAACACTGGAACTTTTGCACAGACTTCGAAGAGTTGCTTCCTGGGAGACATGAAACAGAAGTGTTCACCAAGAATTCAAGTTAAAATTATCATTCTTAGCAATGCATTTATTGTAACATCTCTTGAAAGACACAAGGCATGAACAGAGAGAGGGTGAGCATGTTCACCTTCTTACTGTGAGATCAGTTTGACCATTCCCTGATTAAAAAAGGCAAATCAACACACGGATTTGGATTATAAAAAACTACACAAAAAGAACATTTTTTGTGGTTATTCTGACTTTACATAAAAAAGAAAGCTTAGGCCAAATAAATAAGGCTTATTTTTATTAATAACCTACATTTTGTTTGAGCAAATCCTCACAAAGACGGTCTGCAGTTACACTACTCAGTTCTCCCTCAGTCTCAGATGTGGGCATCTTTTTGAATTCGGTGTTGAGGACACTATCGGATTTGCGGGTTTCCTTCCCAATCCAAGGAGCCCAGAGTTCATAAGATGGACGAACCAAAAACGGATTTGTTGAAGAGTCTAAAAAAAAAGTAAGAACAAGGTCATAAGTGCATTTCCGATGGAAAATTGAAAAAAGTGTTAGAGCCACAATGTTATTTTTTTGTTTGTCTTATATTATCCTTACCTAAACCACAATGTGATTATATGTATACACATGCAGTTCTCACATTGGACACAGTGTGGAGCATCAATGCAGTAAGTGCATATAGCAAAGGTGATGAGAATCAGGTGTGCAGATGGGGAAGCAAACAGTTTTGACCGTGTCAGTGCGGCATCACGTTGGCTTGGCTGACATTTGAATCTGTGTTTGTTCAACGGAAACATCAACGTGAGTAAATATGGACAACGCTGTTATCTACTTATGTTAAGGTGATCATGTGTATGCTGAACTTTGAATAAACAGATCACCTAATCCAAAGACATACAGTGCATTGGACACTGGTTTATTGTTTGGCTCAGAGCACGTGTCTGAAATAATTTACCCATTCGCACCTCAGTGGCTTATATGAGTGTGTGTATGTTATTTTTATCACTACGAAAGGAAAATATGTATCTATGCACACTGGAATTGACTAATTGTAACCAGACTATAAATTAATGATATAAGAGTTTGTGTTTAGAGTTAGTGAAAATACCTGGGGCACTCTAGAGTACTTGCCCTGATGAGGACCTTAATGGCTAAAACGAGTAGGTATGTTTTTAACTATGACTAAGTAGCCATGAAGTATTAAAGGCTTTTTAAATTTTTTACCTTCTTGCAGGCCTCAGATCTTTTTAATAACTCTAAATTAGCAGGATCCCCAAACTGAAGAGCACCAGCACTCCATGCATCTGTTTTTATAAAGAGTTTGTGTTTGTAAAAAAGACGAATCAATGCAAACAGTTACTTTATACAGTATGAAAGTTTTGGCAAATAACATTCAATCTTCTGCAGCTATGAACAGAAAATATGTTTTTTTGACATTGTCTCCTTCGTGTGCTCTAAAGGCCTCTGACACGACAACATGATTTCCATCACAATTAACTGTTGAATTAAGAATGATCGATCTGGTCATCTTTGAAGTTCAACTAGTGGTTTAGCAGAATAAACAGACATAGCAACATACAGTAGGATTTAACTCTTTACTTACTGGGAAAAAAGCCTTGACTGATCATTTCCAGATGTACAGAGTCCCAAAAGTCCTCTATGTTGTGTTGTCCATCAAAGTCTTCAGGAGGTGTTTTCAATTCACTCACTACATTCACAGACACATCGGATAAATACAGAAACCATTTTCGATTTAAATTACAAAAATAAATAATAAATAAATAAATAAATATTTTAATTTCATATTCTCAATCGCTAATAACTTACCCTCCAGTTTGGAGACTCTGTTTCTGTGGATGTCCATCATGACAACAGCAGGGGAAAAGCCACAGTTAACGCAGGAGTAACTGTACTCTGTGTTGTTCAAAGCCTCGAAGTGACAATAGGCTTGAAAAATGATGTTGATCGCGGGAAACTTTTGGCCCCGAAAACTCTCCAAACAGCTGATCAGTCTGGACACCGACACATGATTCTGTAAAGAAAAACAAAGGGATTATATAGATTTTTTTTTTCTTACATGCATGCAAGTACAGAAAGATATAAAAGTGCAGTGTGATAAATACACATTGCTATATACACACCTGTAGGTTGTATCGCATATAGAGGCAAAGCTCTAGAGTCAAGATGACATGATCATTAAAGTTGTGAAGACCATCTCGCCATTCCTGGTACCGGTAGTCCATGTGGCATTTAGGGCATCTTTTATTGTAAGTCGAGGTGTCTGCAGTGAGTAGAAGAATAAAATCAGGACATCGAATCAGCAGTACGTGGTCAGTCCATGATGTATTTTACTTACTGTGATTTACACCATTCATGCTGACTATTGTAGCTTTGTCTGTGATGAGAAATCCATCTTCTAATCTGGGATGGCCTTGACAGAGCTTGCATGTTTCTTCAGTAGGAATCAAACATGCAGGATAATCTGTCAGTGCTCTTGGAGCAGTGGCATCTCCAGGAAGAGTTGCAGGTATTTTCTTCTCTGCATAAGTGTATCTCACACTTCTCTCCAGCTCTGTGGTAGCAGGATTAGTGTGAGACTGAAATGTCTCTTGCGTTGAAGCAGGCAGGAGGTCTTTCCTAGTTTGAAACACGTGCCACTTACCGATGCTCTTGTGTGGACATGATTTACGAGGGTTGGTACAGGGGCAATGCCAGGTTTGTTTTTTCAAGTTATAAGTGACTATAACTCTCCCAAAGGAGGAGAAACTGCGTATTTTGGGCTCATGAACAGAGAGACAAAGTTGATGTGTGGAACCTCCCAAATCCACCAACACAGAAAAAGGCACATGGTCTTTCTCTGCTCCTTTTTGCCTCAATTTGCAGGTTGCCATCATAGATTCTTCGACAATATGCAGAGACACCAATTCCTCAAGAACCTCTGGATTAAGAAACTCCTCGCAAGCAATCTTGGTGCAGTAATCCAGCGATCGAATGTGCTCACACAAGCTGTAAATTAGCCCACTCTGCTTTGCAAGCAACTGGTACTTGTGACATTCCTCCAACCCACATTTTATCTGATGATGTTTTCCCCATGTTTTGCGCTGTACATGTATCGGCACAGAGAACCCATGAGCCACTCTTTGGACAGCAAATATTCCACGTGTTTCATCAACACACACATTTTTAAGATGTGAAGCAGCAGTAATATCCTTTAGCCCTCCATGCTTCCTCTTTATATGGGCACCCAGGTTTTTCTTGTAAAGACGAAGCGAGCAGTGAGGGCACCGCACTAATCTTAAACTTCTGATACCGTAAGACGGCAGCGTCATTGTGTCAGGATACGATGCAGCATCCTTGACTGAGCCCTCGGGTGAACGGGCATCTGTGCTCGAGGCCTCTGGTTGTGAAGCTGCGGGAATATCGCTGGATACTGGTGAAGCTACAGGGGAGTGGAGAGAAACTGAGGGTGGAAGCGTATAACAATGGTCTTGCTCTACTACTGATGTATTACACTCCATAGGCTCCTCCAGCAGATTCAACAGGCTTGGGTGAGGCTCTGAGTTGGGTACTGCCAGTGTCGTAGCTGGAGAAGGGGGTAGTGCTGATGTCGTAGCTGGAGGAGGGGGTACTGCTGTTGTCACAGATGGAGAAGGGGGCACTACCGATGTAGCATGTGGGGGTTCTGGTGATTTTGCAGGTGGAGAAGGGGGTACTGCTGCTGATGTTGTCGCTGAAGAAGGGCATCTTGAAATCTCCTGGGAAGCAGCAGTGCAGAGTAGTGATGGCAATAAGAGTGGTTCCAATGTGAGTGATGGAGGAGGTTTATTTTGACATCCGAGCGCATGACTTTCCATATCTTCCCTCCGTATGATTGTTTTTTCACAGTAGGGGCAATGATAATGACCCGTGAGTCTGCATGGCTGATTGCATCTGCAGATGATGTTATCTGCAAGAGGACACAGAACAACAGTAACTACAACCTTAACTACAATATTAAATAATCAATAAATATATGTAAGTTCTACAGCTAAGACAGTCCACTTACCTTTAACATGCAATGCAGTGCTGATATGGCAATCCATGTGTCTCTGGATCTTCTTGCTAGTAGTTGGCTTGAATTTGGGACACAGAAGGCAGTGAAACAAAGTCTTGCTGATATTTGAGCACTGTATTTCGAACTGGCCCCCAGGTTTAACTATTGATTGGTGGATCTGTAAAATAGCAATATTTTACTTGTATTACAACTTTAGGACATTTTTAAAAACAACTTTACTGGAATAAGCACAACAGAGGAAATACAGACATTGCTCTGCACACATATAGCATTTCTACAATTATAACATGAGGAAAGGAAAAAAATACAATTAACAAAATATATGAAATAAAATATTACAAATATTTGACATAACATTAAACGTGCTTCATGATGTCTTCCAGAGGAATGCCAGCTTTGTGTTGCAAAGATTGTTTAGTGATGCATAACATAATAATATGAAAACCTTAGTTTGTTGTTGTTGCAGACAACGACGTTTATTACAGTCATTCACGGTTCTGTTATCAGTGTGAACCACAGTCAGTGGCATGAACAAATAAAAACTAGGTACATTGTAAAAATCTTAGAGAGACATTGTATATTATGGCTTTGAACCTTGTGTCAACTGAAGACTTTTTGGCTTAATTGTCAACATTAATGCTAGCTATTCCGTCCGCATACATGGGAACAGCTAACGCTAACTACAACAAAGTATAAAAGCGCTTTGAAATGACATGTTTAGCACTGAGGACTGCAGCTCTGATGAGATGTTAGTCTAGTTTATAATCACTTACTTTGACCATGATGCTTTGAAGCATCCAGTGGCTCAACTTCCATTAAAAATGTAGTTTTAAGTGTTGCTGCACGCAAAACTCTCTGCAGTCTGATTGCAACTGTAATTGAAGTGCGCATGCGCGATAGCTTAAAAGGACCCAATTAATGCGGTTGTTCACCACAATGCCTGTATGGAATCAGGCCTTTATTTTAAAAGGTTTATCCATAGATGTATAATAAGACTTACACCTATCAGCCACAACATTAAAACCACTGACAGTGAGATGTTAGAAGAGATGTTGGAAGCAAATCCATTCAGTATAAGATTGTATAAATATTATTTCACCCCACTCAAGCTATATAAAATGGGTCTGATTCAGAATAGTAACTGCTGGCAATGTAAGGAGGTTTTTCACATTCTTACACGCTATATGGGAATGCCCCTTGGTTCTGTCCATTAACTGTATATAAATATATATATATATATATATATACAGTCAGTGGTTCTGCCTAGTGTCTAGCCAACTTGTCTATTTCAATTGCTAAATAGTATAGTTCTATATTCGGAAGTGCCAATCCTCCCCTTTCCCTAGGGGTGCACTTTTTTTTAAAGTTAATCCTCAGCCTTTTCCCATTCCATAAGTAATCTTTAACTTTTTGATTATATTGTTTCAACATCTTATCTGGTATAATCAGTTGGAAACGTCATTGAGATATAGTTAAATTGCGAGGCAACCACCATCTTAATAGTATTTATCTTGCCCCAAAGCATGAGGTTAATTGCTTTCCACCTATCCAGATTGTTTTTTATCTTTTGAAGTAATGGTGCAAAATAATATTATACCTGGCTGGGTGGCACATGCTGTCAACTGGGTGGCGGCACAGGATAACTGGTTAGGTGGTTTCTGGTTTTGGGTGGGGTTACCAGGGGAAGAGATGGCACCAGGATGCACTATGGGAAGTAGGCAATCAGGCAAGGGTAGTGTGATGCTCTGGGCAATGTTCTGCTGGGAAACCTTGGGTCCTGGCATTGATTTGGATGTTACTTTGACACGTACCACCTACCTAAACATTGTTGCAGACCAAGAGCAGCACTTCATGGCAACGGTATTCCCTGATGGCAGTGGCCTCTTTCAGCAGGATAATACACCCTGCTACACTGCAAACATTTTTCAGGAATGGTTTGAGGAAAATGACAGAGTTCAAGGTGTTGCCTTGGCTTCCAAATTCCCCAGATCTCAATCCAATCAAGCATCTGTGGGATGTGCTGGAAAAACATGTCCAATCAACGGAGGCCCCACCTTGCAACTTACAGGTCTTAAATGATCTGCTGCTAATGTCTTGGTGCCAAATACCAGAGGACATCTTTAGACTTTGGAGGAGTCCATGCCTTGATAGGTCATCTGTATTGGCGGAACGAGGGGAACCTACACAATATTAGGCAGGTGGTTTTAATGTTGTGGCTGATTGGTGTAGGCCAATAATACATCCATGGGCTTATCATATATCTTGTCAAATCTGTGGACAATATTGCCAATTTCTTGATAACTGGCTTGTCAAAAAATGTGAAAATAAAATAAACCTAAAAGTTTGACTTGTCGGACAAGATGAAGATGAATAACATTAATCTAATTTTCTCATCATCCATTGCATTGATGGGACAAAAGACCACAATCATATTGAAATTGCTGTTCTATCAATTGTGAAAAAAAATGAGACAATCTGTCTACACATCATGTGAACACATATTTTAACATTTTTTATGTAATATCCAAGGATTGTCGTTGGCATGCATGACATAGACCTTCACCTCAGGACAGCTGACATGATCCACAGTAAACTTAACCCCTCTTGTAATTTTCAGTGTGTCTAGATGTGTACACTATGTAAATGTTCCAAGCAGAGATGAAAGGTGCCAGCCATCCTTGTAAATTGCCTCATTGGCTTACATAATAGTTGTTTTTCTTCATTGTTCAAGGGTAGATTAATATCTGTAAAGCCTACTATTCTTGCAACACAGAAAATGCAGTTATAAAAAAAACTCACAGGCAACAGTATTTGTGGATTTTATTGTATTTATTATCTATTGACTATGTTGAATTATACCTTCTTTATGTGCATTTTTTACCCTCAGTACACATAACCACACTTAGTTACTTTTTGTATAACTTCACAAGAAACATTTCTACATGAAATCACATTTTTTCACAATTGTCTATTAATACCCAGATATTCATAAAATGTTTCAAACAGTTTGTTTGACTAATTGTATGATCATCACATAATTAGTTTGGCTTGTGTGTAAATATTTTTTATAGTGCAACAAACCCTCTTCCCATTTGGCAGTATGAATAATATGAGATGTATTTATTTTATCGTAAGAGCATTAGGAGCCAGGCAGACCTGAAATCATGTTGTTTGAATCACATGGTGAAGAGCAGAAAACCACTGAAGGTGTTGTAATTCATGCTATCATCATAGATGATCCTGTGTGCCTGGAGCTCCACATATACGTTATCTCCCACGTCCAGGGGGATGACCGCAGCATTACTGCCCATGTCGTTGCTGTCAGTCCCAGATGTGTCCCAGACAGATGTCAGCCTCACACCGTTCTTCATGAGGCTCACAACAGAGTTGGCATGAGGATTGATGTTGTTGAACATCGAGAATCGAAAGAAGTACATTCCTTTGACCATCGCTGTGAAAATGCCTGTCAAAAAAAGGAGAATGGTTTACATTTAATGAGTCCTTATATGTCTGTCTCTCTCTCTCTCCTTCTATGTCTTTCTCTGTCTGGCACACTACCTGTTGAAGGATTGTAGCCACTGCCAGTGTTGGAGAAGACCCTCTTATACTGCAGTGGGGTATTAGCAGAGATAGGCCCAGTGTTTCCAGAGCCAGAATCCCTGAGAGCTGCTGAAAAGGCCACTTGAGGTGCACCTGAGACCATCAAATTACCACAAACACATCAGAGGTTAGAACTGATAAAAAGATCAGGGAAGAAATATATCTCCTTGTTATAACCCACTAAAAACATTTGCCATATTTTACCTTTAATCAGGCTCCGCAGCTCTAGGACTTCTTTCCCAGTGTTTTGCAACTTCTCCTCCAGGTGTGTTATTTTTCCCACCATGTTTGCTACTTTCTCTCCCACTGCCCCCAGGGTTTGACTTATGGAAGTGAGGGAGCAGGTATCAGAGCAGCTGGTTGATCCTGGGTACAGAGAGACCCTGTCATTGTTTTTGTCGGCTTGTGCTTCACATAGCCAGCAGCTGAACGCAAGAATCAGGACTGCAACTCTCATCATCCTTGCAGTTTTGAAATCTCTGCTTCGATGTAGTTTTCCTCTTTCAAGTCTAACCCCCTTTTATACTCCACCTGACACTGTGCAACACAAGAAACACCGGTTACAGGAAACGCCCATTTAAAAAAGAAAACACTATCTCAGTTGGGAAAACCTACCCAAGTCCAAAAGGTGATTAATGACACTTATACAGCATGTTACTGGCAAAGTTTACAAAGTTCTTTATGTGTCTGAGATAATAAAACACTACATACAGCAAGTTTAAAGACTTTTAAAATATGATATTGATTAAATACACTTGTTAAAATAGGACATTTTGCAATTTGTTAGCTTTGCCCCATGACTGCACTCTGGTTAACAGGGAACTAAAAAATCTACAGATAAGTACGTTTTACGATACAAACCTTGTCATACTTTAAAGTTAATCAAAACGTATCATATCTGCAGCCAGTGTAGTGTCGCTGAAATTGGGAAGACAGGTGTTGATATTATATAATGATGCTTTCTATGTGTGTTAAATAATGTTTGAGTTTCTGATTCATTTCAGCACATTTTTCTAATGTTTTTTTAAATTACTTATATGTTTTGGTTGTACTTGTTTTCATGTTGATTGATACTGATAGTGTTCCTAGTGTGAATACTCATATGGCAAAAATGATGACTGTGGATGAACGCGTATGAATGTGGGTGTGAATGGGTCAATGTGGCATGTAGTGTAAATCACCTTGAGTGACTGAAAGACTATAAATGCAGCCCATTTACCATTTACATATTGGTCTTTCTCAAGGAAAGTTCAATACAAGTGTCAGATACAGCCTATATATATATATATATATATATATATCCCTTCGTCAAGAAGGGATCAGTTGACGAAGAGCGAGCGGGTGAATTCGACAAAGTCGAAAGCTGATGGCAGCTATATATATATATATATATATATATATATATATATATATATATGTATATATATGTGTGTGTGTGTGTGTGTGTGCACCCCACATCTGGTGGTAATGTACAATCAGTGACATCATCAGCAAGTTACAAAGATATAGTTGAGGTAACTGCAATTACTGAACATTAGAAAAAGTTAAGAGAATACATCAATACCTCTATCTATATACGTTTTGACATCAAGAGAAAAAAGTTTATGTAGTTTGATACATATTGTCAGGTAATATTACCAGGATTCACAGACATGATGTTATTAGTGCTTTTGCTCCCCTAATTGAGGTTTTTCCCTTTTGTGAAAGGAGATCAAACAATGGATGATTGAGCTTACACTGTACTCTCAGTTCGTACTCGTTAATTAGCCATGAGTTGTTTGGAATGTAAAACCAGTTCTTTTAGTTCCACAACATGAAAACAGACCATCACCTACCGAGTAAAGCTAGTTATTCTCGGAAGCTGAATACCTGAGCAGGAAGAATGTGTCGACTGTAGCCTCAGGTCACCTGAGGAGTGTTTCATCACGTTGGCTAACAGGATAGTCTGGCTTATTTCGATAAACCTCGCTAATTTAAGTGGGAGGTCCTTTCCATCACTGCAGCTTATATGAGTCCCAGCTCAGTAACCATGGTAACTTAGCAGAACTAGCCTGCTCTGTGGCAGGCTAACAGTCAAGCTTAACTCACTAAGACCAAGAAAGTGGATCATATCACTCCAGTTCTCAGATCTTTACACTGGCTTCCTGTCTGTCAAAGAATTGACTTTAAGATATTGCTGTTGGTTTATAAAGCACTAAATACATCTCTGATCTGCTGCTACATTATGAACCATCTAGACCTCTCAGGTGGTCTGGGACAGGTCTGCTTTCTGTCTCCCAGAGTAAAAACTAAACATGGTGAAGCAGCTTTCAGTTTTTATGCTCCAAATATCTGGAACAAACTCCCAGAAAACTGTAGATCTGCTGCAACCCTCAGTTCTTTTAAATCGCAGCTGAAGACTTTTCTGTTTGCCGCTGCCTTTCATTAAACCACATTGAGGGTTAATGTATTACACTGCACTTTACTGTTACTTTTATTCTCTTGTTTTATCTGTCTTATTCCCTTTTAGCTTCTTTTTTATTTCCAAATTTAACACTTTTTAATTGTTTTTATATGTCTTTTTACTTGTGTTGCTTTTATTTTCTGTTTTAATGCCTTTTATGCTCTATATAAAGCACTTTGAATTTCCTTGTTGTTGAAATGTGCTATACAAATAAACATGCCCCGCCTTGCCATGCCTTAACATAGCTGCATGTCAAAGAATGTCAGACAGACAGAAACAGACTCAAAAGACGGCTCCATCAAGTGTCTTTTCACACTCGCATCACTTGTCTGTTGACTGGGTGGCGGCACAGGATAACTGGAGGCAAGGGTAGTGTGATGCCCTGGGCAATGTTCTGCTGGGAAACCTTGGGTTCTGGCATTGATGTGGATGTTACTTTGACACGTACCACCTACCTAAACATTGTTGCAGACAATGTACTTGTACTTGTACTTGTACTTGTTTTCATGTTGATTGATACTGATAGTGTTCCTAGTGTGAATACTCATATGGCAAAAATGATGACTGTGGATGAACGCGTATGAATGTGGGTGTGAATGGGTCAATGTGGCATGTAGTGTAAAGCACCTTGAGTGACTGAAAGACTATAAATGCAGCCCATTTACCATTTACATATTGGTCTTTCTCAAGGAAAGTTCAATACAAGTGTCAGATACAGCCTATATATATATATATATATATATATATCCCTTCGTCAAGAAAAAATATCAATAATATAAAATATGATATTGATTAAATACACTTGTTAAAATAGGACATTTTGCAATTTGTTAGCTTTGCCCCATGATTGCACTCTGGTTAACAGGGAACTAAAAAATCTACAGATAAGTACGTTTTACAATACAAACTGTCATACTTTAAAGTTAATCAAAACGTATCATATCTGCAACCAGTGTAGTGTCGCTGAAATTGGGAAGACAGGTGTTGATATTATGTAATGATGCTTACTATGTGCGTTAAATAATGTTTGAGTTTCTGGTTCATTTCAGGACAGTTTTCTAATGTTTTTTTAAATTACTTAAATGTTTTGGTTGTACTTGTTTTCATGTTGATTGATACTGATAGTGTTCCTAGTGTGAATACTCATATGGCAAAAATGATGACTGTGGATGAACGCGTATGAATGTGGGTGTGAATGGGTCAATGTGGCATGTAGTGTAAATCACCTTGAGTGACTGAAAGACTATAAATGCAGCCCATTTACCATTTACATATTGGTCTTTCTCAAGGAAAGTTCAATACAAGTGTCAGATACAGCCTATATATATATATATATATGTGTGTGTGCACACCCCACATCTGGTGGTAATGTACAATCAGTGACATCATCAGCAAGTTACAAAGATATAGTTGAGGTAACTGCAATTACTGAACATTAGAAAAAGTTAAGAGAATACATCAATACCTCTATCTATATACGTTTTGACATCAAGAGAAAAAAGTTTATGTAGTTTGATACATATTGTCAGGTAATATTACCAGGATTCACAGACATGATATTATCAGTGCTTTTGCTCCTCTAGTTGAGGTTTTTCCCTTTTGTGGAAGGAGATCAAACAATTGATGATTGAGCTTGCACTGTACTCTCAGTTCGTACTCTGTTCAATTTAATTAGCCATGAGTTGTTTGGAATGTAAAACCAGTTCTTTTAGTTCCACAACATGAAAACAGACCATCACCTACCGAGTAAAGCTAGTTATTCTCGGAAGCTGAATACCTGAGCAGGAAGAATGTGTTGACTGTAGCCTCAGGTCACCTGAGGAGTGTTGCATCACGCTGGCTAACAGGATAGTCTGGCTTATTTCGATAAACCTCGCTAATTTAAGTGGGAGGTCCTTTCCATCACTGCAGCTCAGTAACCATGGTAACTTAGCAGAATTAGCCTGCTCTGTGGCAGGCTAACGGTCAAGCTTAACTCACTAAGACCAAGAAAGTGGATCATATCACTCCAGTTCTCAGATCTTTACACTGGCTTCCTGTCTGTCAAAGAATTGACTTTAAGATATTGCTGTTGGTTTATAAAGCACTAAATACATCTCTATATATATCTATATATATATATCTATATATATATATCTATATCTATATATATATATATATATATATATATATCTATATATATATATATATATATATATATATATATATATATATATATATATATATATATATATATATATATATATATATATATATATATATATCTATATCTATATCTATATCTATATATATATATATATATATATATATATATATATATATATATATAATGTGTGTGTAGTGTACACCCCACATCTGGTGGTAATCTACAATCAGACATCATCAGCAAGTTACAAGGATATAGTTGAGGTAACTGCAATTACTGAACATTAGTAAAAGTTAAGAGAATACATCAATATCTCTTATTTATATGTGTTTTGGCACCAAGAGAAAATCATTTATGTAGTTTGATATATACTGTCAGGTAATATTACCAGGATTCCAGACATGATGTTATTAGTGCTTTTGATCCTCTAGTTGAGGTTTTTCCCTCTTGTGGGGGGAGATCAAACCATGGAGTGAGTTTATACTGTGCTCTCAGTTTGTACTCTGTTCAGTTACATTAGTCATGAGTTGTTTGGATGAGTTCTTGTAGTTTCACAGCATGAAAATAAACCATCACCCACCAAGTAAAGCTTGTTATTCTCAGAAGCTGAATACCTGAGCAGGAAGAATATGTTGCCTGTAGCCTCACGTCGCCCGGGAAATTTTGCACCTGTTCCTGGAGGCACGTTTTTTTCGAAACTTGTCAAAACACAACAAGTAAGCAGTTAACAGATATGATCTACTACACTGGAAATCCTTGCTTGTGTCTTAATGTGGCCAGTCACTGTGATCGATTGCAAAATTCTCCAAAAAAAAAAAAAAAAAAGTGCAACAAATGACGCTTAGACATACAGGTTTACGAAAATACAAGAGCTTTTTAATTCCACTGATATAGACAAGAAAAAGCTCTTACCAGATGTTTCAGCACTGAGCAGGAGTCACTTGTAAATGTTCCCACTAATTTTGAAAGAAGACATTTGTGTTCAACATCATCATTTGATGTTGAAGTCCTATTCATAAAATAAATATATATGTACAAGAGAGTAAATAAATGTGTATGTGGCTTATAAATATAGAGTTTTAAGTATATTCCACGTGCATGTCAACTCAAAAATAAGATATGAGTGAGTGCAAAAAGAAGATCCAGTCTCTTGTGTAAGACAAATGTTAACAGTAGGTACAAGTAGCAGGCTGGCAGGGTTTGGTTAAAGGTTTGAGTGGATGTGGATGAAGGGGAGGTTAAAAGGGTCGCCCTCATGTTGAGCGCCTCCTCAGTGACGCCTCCTGCCGGTTCCTGTAAAGTGTCGCTGCCCGTGACTCAAAGGCCCTGACCATCTTCTTAATCACTTCGTCGAAGAATATGCCGGCCAGCTGAGAGTGCAGAAGAGACTTGAACTCAAATGACACCTGCAGAGGACACAGGAGAAGACAAGCATGTTAGCTAACTGTTTGTGAGACTCTTCACTGATTAAATAGTAAGTTTAACAAATATAAACTTCGACCTGTCAGTTCTAAAATCAAAGCCAAGATGCCTTAAAAGTCTTTTTTTGTCAGTCAGATTTTCCCTCCTGTAAATGTGTTTATTGATAATCAGACAAGCAGCTTCTCTTATTTAACATGTTCCACTGAAATCCAACCACTTCCTGGCTGACCCTGAGACAATCTGAGCCAACATTAAGGTCAAACTCCTGTCAGCGGCTCTTTAACACCGTTCCCTGTCACAACAGCTATTTCAAGCCTCCAAGGACACCAGCATGCTATTCAAGTCTAAATTTAGAGCATAATGAGATTTTCCTCAACACTTCCTTTCAGTTAGTAATCCTTTCAAAACAGTACAAGAACAAAAGACTTGGAATTAGTCTCTCGGTAAGTATGCAATCTGATATCTCAAGTCTCATGAGCAAGTCATTCTTCTGTGAATTCCATGGATTCACTGTCACTTATCTTTTATTCTTTTGACTATTTACATTATTCTATTTTAATTGCTTTTCCCCCCCATCTCTCCAGCTAGATCTCTCAAATTTGGCTGCTTCAAAACCCTAATTGCCTCATGGCTGTCGGAGTCAAGTTTACACACTTACATAGAAATCCACTTTGCAGGAATCTGGTTGGTCTTTGTGTCCAGGGGCAAACCTCCATACTGTTTCAAGATGGTTAAAGAGGGATCCATCAGTACACAGGGCCTGTTTAAAAAAGAAAGAATCTTTATTCATCAATGAATACTGAGCACAAAGTCCGTTCATTGTCTGTCTACAGTCTCTCTACTCTATACCATAAACATAGTTCAAAGTGACAAAGAAGTGATATTTCCTTAGAGTGAAGACATTTTAGGGTGAAACAGGATGATGTGGTGGGACCAAGAAGAATCCACTGCAGTTTACTGATTAAGTCAGTGTGAAAGCTCATGCTGGTTTCAAGAAAATGTCCACTGTACTGTCAAATGCATCAAGTTCTATCTTAAAACACAAAGTGAATATATTTTTTCCTCATACGAGAATAGAAATTTTACTTCTGTGTGTCTCAGTGGTGGTCTTTAAAGGACCAGTTTGTAGGATTCATGCCATATAATATTGATAATTATGTTTTCATTAATGTATAATCATCTTGAAATAAGATTTGCGGTATTTTTGTTACCTTAGAATAGGCCCTTTTTATCTACATAGTCACCAGTTTACGTTTCCTAGGATGGTGACGGAATTTTCTGCTCTACCTCTGATTGGCTCTGACCCTGATATTTTAATCCTAACCATCTCACTCCTCATGCCTAAACCTAACCAATGAAGGCAATGAATACTAGCCAATCAGAGGCAGGATGAGGCAGAGTAGGTCATTCCGTCACTATCCTAAGCAGAAAAATTTTGCAAGCAGGTCCTTTTCCACAGAGCCTGCCACGTTGCACTGCCAAGTTTCTACAGTAGCCCAGAACGGACAAACCAAACACTGGCTCTAGAGAGGACCTTTCACATTTTTTGCGAGTTTCACTGCCACCGTAGTGGGCACCGTAGGGATTTTCAGTTGGTTGAAATATGCAACCTCACCGCTAGATGCCACTAAATCCTACAAACTGGTCCTTTCAGACTCATCCTCTCGCTAGTCCTCCCTCAGTTCCACCTAGGCCTCTTCCTCTTTAACCAAATTAAAATTTCCTACCCACAGCACATTGCAGGATGGCAGGAAGTAGTAAACATAACTTCAGAAACATTGGATGACAGCACTGACAAGATGTTTGTGTTTTGTGTTGTGTTTACTGTGAAATAGTATTTGAGTGAGTTTGAGTTTTCTGGAGCTACCAAGACAAAGACTTACCCTGACTTGGTGGTTTGGGATGACGGTAACTTCAGAGGTGTAGCGCTCCACGACGGGGGGGAAACCTATTTCAAGCTCCGCCCGGATGTCACCGTTTCGTCCCTTCATGACCTGAGATTTCTTGCACCAGGGAACAAAGTGCTGATACTGGTCCACACTGGCCACCACATTGAACATCTGCTCTGGAGTATACCTGAACACACAGTTACATAAAGACAAGAGAAGAGATATAGAGTTGTGAATTTTATTCTGTTTTCTACAGTATGTTCCGGTTTAAGTGTATTTTGATATTATAAATTTTATTTTCTGTCCTTTTGTACATTGAAGTTAATATATAATGCTCCAAACCACTACGTGTATGACATTTTAAGTTAAAAATCAGGTGTTTGATGTAGGTTTCTTTTAAATAAACCCATTATTTTTTGAGGCTAAAATTCATTCATTCATTCCCTACACAAGAACTAAAGGATGTTTTCATTTCTTTTATTAACTGTTATGAATAAATACATGACTTTCAGTTAAATGTTGGTTGTTTTGTGGGTTATTGTCTTCTGATTTCAATGGTTTCCAGCATGTTAAGGTAATATATTGTGGGACTCACCGTAATGTCCGGCACTCGGTGTACTCCATCCTCCGTGTGCTGATGGGAGCAGCCAGGTTGATGAAGCTGCGGCTGGGTGTGCTGACAGGGGTGGTGGGGCATAGAGGCAGGCTGGCCCTCCTCACTGCCAGGGCCCCGCAGGAGCCCAGATGTCTGAGGGGAGGAAATGTATGGGAACACATAAATTAAATTGTGAAAAAGAGGTAGCGGTGTGCTCAAGGACTGTCTTTATCATATAAAAGTCAATAAAAACACAGGTGCTCTTGAAGAAAAGGAGCATCACATGGATGGAAAAACAAACTTCAGGCACTAACGCATGGAGCAGGAACAAAAAAGGTGTTTTTGTGCCTGAAGTTTGTTTTTCCTTCCACATAAATTAATTTGTAGGAAATATAAAAAGGACATCACAGGTTCAGTGCCACCTGACAAGTTCAATCAGCATTTTCCTGAGCATTTACTCTGGATAAACTTAATACTAACAGCGTTTACACACAGTATTTATGTTGTGAATTCATACATTTATATTCATTCATTCATTCAAGAAAATAATCGACAATAATGAAAATCATTATTGTCAATTATTTTCTTGATTAGTTGTTTGATTCATAAAATGTCATAAATTGGTGAAAAATGTTGATCAATGTTTCCCAAAGGCCAAGATAAGGTCCTCAAATGTCTTGCTTTGCCCCGACCAACAGTCCACAACCCAAATATATTAAGTTTACAGTCATAGAGGGCTAAAGAAACCAGAAAATATTGACAATTGAGGAGCTGGAAACAGTGAATCTGGACATTTTCTTCTGAAGAAATGACTCAAAATGATTAATCAATTATTAAAATAGTTGGCAATTAATTTAATAGTTGGCTAATCGATTAATCATTGCAGCTCTATACACTACATTTTATTTCTTAATTAGTAAACGTACAGGCAGCTTATTGAATACAGTGTCAAAAGAACCAATAAGAGGGGGAGGATACATTCCGAATAATAAAAAATATATCCGGTAATCTGAAGAATATTAAACTGAATCCAAATTATGACATCTGTATGACTAATAACAAGTGAAATTGAGCTACAGTCAATGTGTCGCCCACCTGTTGGCATCTCAGAGGGAAAGTCCCACTATCACTCACCTGACATTTGCTCTTCTAAGGTTTCCTCGTACAAGCTTTCCAGAGTGCGCTTCAGACATCTCCAGCAGTGTCTTGAGGAGAAGAGGAGTCGTTTTGTTGGCCATGGCGATGTGCACGATGAAAACTAACACAGGTTGAGTTTTTTTTAGGCGAGATATCGAAGTTTGTGCCCCAGCAGCGGTGACCCGGCTTTTGTTCCCACTGATGAGTCGCCTCGCTCTCCTGATAAGGACAGTAATGACGTAACGGCGTCACTGGCTCTGGCCAATCAAAGAGAAAGCTTGATAAAGTGTTTAAATAATGAGATTGATCGCTTATAAATTATTCTAGCTACATCATTGGTGAGTCATAAACGTTTTAGGTGATGTATAAATTCCCGAAACAAAACTTTTTAGAAAATTTATTGATTTCTATGACGTAATGGCATAATTAGACAGTGGGACACTACAGCATCTTATCAGTTGATACTGATAGTTATTTACGGGTCTTAATAACATCCAGTCATCTGTGAAGCACTGTATGTGTGTGTGTACAAGTCTGTCTTTTTGTAAACCACTTTATTACTTGTTTTGGCATATATTACAAATAAATGTATTAATAGAAATATTGTGAGGTGAATAGTGATATTAGTGTGTACTAGTGTACTAGTCAGACCTCCCCATTCCTTACTCACAGAAAGACAGATTGAGGTCCTTTAGACCAGTGGTTCTCAAACTTTTTCACGTCAAGGACCCCCAAACTGACACAAATTAGACCACAGACCCCCATTTGATAAGATTTTTGCTTTTAGATGTTTTATTACAGAAAGCGTATGAAACCCATGACCAAAATAGTCATACATTCTCAGTCATTGTGTTACTTATGGATAGAATCACAATGAAAAACCCTTTTTGCAGGAACCCCCTTAAAGACCCACTGGGGATTTTCAGATCCCATTTTGAGAAACACCACTTTAGACCAAACACTCATATCAAATGGTTTACATGAAAAGATTTGTGATGTCATGGTTTATGCAGTGACGCACAGAACTGTCACACAAAAATAAATGATGAGGAAATACAGATTTGCCGCCTTTTTAAAGTAATGAAAGTAATATAGTACATGAATCATTTGTGATTGAACAACTGAAAATATTTGTTCACAGGATTTTTTGGGGGGCAAGTCAAAGTCTAAATGATTCTGTGTGAGTAATGAGAACAACAAGCACATGATTGGCACATGATGAACCTGGACTTTGTTGCTACACCTGGGATAAAGGTCATCATCTACATTCAAATTAAATGAATTACATTGAAATGAATTAATTACATTAAAAATAAATTCTAATACAGACTAAATTAAAATGTCTAAATTATGATAATAGAAAACTAAGTTAAATTTTGATATGTTTTACAACAGCCTTTAACTAACTCTCATTATGCTGATCCACATACAGGCTGTATGAAGTGGCTGCACAGTAACATAGCCAGAACTGTTAGTGCAGGATCGGGCTGGAATTAGGGCACCTGATCAACGAGGGATTTAAGAACCTCAGTCAATCCAAAGATAGGACGGAAACGTAACTAGTAGATGTACAGACGAGCTTACATGTCCCAGGTTATAAGAGAACAGACTCAAGGGCTTAACAGAGATCCCAAAGTTACACAGGGAGTTGGATTCTGTACAAGTTGGCACTCATTCAGTCTGAACTTTGATTCAACAGCCCAACTTTTTGCTGATTTGTTATCACAGGGATACTCTTCAAATTCAGAAAACTGCTGCTGGTGTCATGAAGGCACTGGATTGATGTCACTAGTTTGCAAAGACGTCACTGAACCTTCATTTTCAGTTCACTTACCTTTTAAACAGTGATGTTGCAGCTGAAATATCAGCTTGTCTAGTTAGGTGAGAACTAAATACCAGAGACACAGTATTCTTTTGTGGTCCAACTGTATGCAAACGGGCTCCTTGATCTCTGCAGCAAGAGAAGAGCACATTGCACAGCTCACGCAAACATTTTATACTTTCAGCCTCCACCCAACAGCAACCGTCAACACAAGCACCTCATGTACAGTCACACACCTCTGTCTGCAGACACCTGTTTCCTGCAAGATATTCAATATTAATTCCATATATGGTGCTGTGCTTGTCTTGTGCAGCTTCCAGTTCTTGCATTTAGTTCCTCTTTTCAAATGATCACTTCTTAGAATCAGGGTCATCAGACGAAGCACTTATTTCGTCTACACAAACAAGGTGCGAGACATCTTGGTGAGACATCTTACTTAAAACAGGACAATGTGGTTACAGCATAAAGTTACAGTTAAAGGTCAATAGATAAGTCAAGACTGCATCATGTTCTTTTAAGGCAAAAATGATCAGCTGAATAAATACACTTCTACACTGGATTAATGATCATCAATGTATTAATACAATAATATAGTAATTTCTCCAACAGCACACTTCTAATATAATTTTTTCCTCCACAGCAGACATATTTAGTATATGTATGGTATGTATATATGCTATATGTTCTTATATCTTTATTAGTGTGATTGCTGCAAGCAAGTTACCCCATGTGCTTTCCTCATTTAAGCACATGCAGCATTGCGCACAAAAGTGAAGTAAAATATAATTGCCAATTTTGGCAATTCACCCATCTCAGTGGCATATCGGCATTAAGTTTCTATTTCAAATTCTGTTTCACAGTCAGGTTTACTTTGGACATAGCCCAGCTCAAAAAGCTCAAATATCACGCGGTTTTGAGGTCCAAAGGTCATTGGCCTGTGTTTCAGATACGGGTTTTTGCCCTCAACTGCCTGTAAATGGAGTGGACATTATCTTAGGCAATGACCTGGCTGGGGACCAGGTCTGGGCTGATGGAAAGCTGCCAAAGGTTGTAACCAAGTTGTCATCTATCTTGCAGGAACCTGTAGTTGGTCTAAAGTGTCCTGAAGAATTTCCTACCACACGCAGTGAGTCTTGCTGCTCCCCAGACTTCTCAGAATGGTAAACAGGATGCTGTTTTCCTTGCAACATGAGGCTGTACTGTGCGGGGGAGGAGTTGGCACTTGATGATGCCATTTTTCAAGTTTGTCAAGAAAATTCTGAAGCGCCGGTTGTTCTGTTGAAGGCTTTGGCCGAATATAGCTTGTCACCAAATTGTGCTCCTGCTTTTGAAAATGTAAAAGCTGTTTTGTGTGCTAAGCCAGTGCCTGAAGCACATAGTTTTGATCACACACACACCAGCTCTTTGGTAATGCCAGTATGGATGGGGCTGGAGCTGCATGGGTCCAGACAAATGATCAGTGGGTTGATCCCCCAGTCAGCCACTTCTTTAAGAAGTTCAGCCTGGGACAGCCTCTGTCACTTTCAGTGCTCCTCCTGCTGTCCTGTGCTTTTTCCTTTTGCAGGTTGAGATGGGTGGAGCCATTTAATCTGATGTGGTTCACCTGGGCAGTACTGGGCCTGGATTATTTTGGCTGGCTCCTCCACTCTGTCTCTCTCATCATCATCACACCTACCCTTCTGGTTTGCTTACATTTTACGTTTTTCCTGCTCAACACCACATTTCCAGTCAACACTGCATACGTCACTGACTTACAGACTGCAGATTCATTTATTAAGTTACTTTTGCCTTAGTTCTGAATAAAATATAATTTAAAATCTTGTGTGATCTCCCTACTTGTCTAGCTCACTGAGTCTGGGCTGTGATGATTTTCAAGTCCACAAGTCAGTGCTCCAGATATGGGTTTTTGTCAACTGCCCAACTGAATGGAGTGAACACTATCAGTGAAAATCTAAGAATGATTGTTAAAAGTCTTGGACTATTTGAGGAAGTTTAATTCAATCCACATAAAATTGCTCACTGGTTGTAATATTGCCAGGATAAAAAACTATTGGGAGTACTGGTTGAGCATGAATGTGTCATAATTATTTTCTTTATAATATATCTATGTAGGTAATTTAATACCACATGATATTGTTTTATTCTAAACTGTAATTTCTATTCACTCATCTCTTTGCTTAATTTCATTTTTACAAAGTTTGAAATTCCGGGTTCAATTTAATTTAATCTTTTTTTGCTTAATGAAAAGATTATTACATGACATAGGTCCTGAAAATTATTCAAGTACATATACAATGAGCATATTGGTGGCGGTGTCTTACATTTATAGAGGAGGGTTAGGTATGCTGGATGAGGGGTCTATTTGGATACTTTTAAACAGGTTTAGGCTCAGCACATATAATGACACATTAAGTTCTACGGTACCCTGTCGTTTGGGGACGGAGTTAGGGAAGGGCACTGCTTCTAATGTCAATAATGTTATATATGATGTACTTTCTCAGTTTAAAAAATGTTTTAAACATGGGGGTCCTCTTATGGTGTTTTGTTACTCACAACCAGCTTGAATAGTTTACTATTTTTCATATCTGCAACTTTACTCAGGACCTTACATGATGGATGAGCTCAGACTTATCACCTGGACTGTTCAGGGAATTGACCATGTAATTAAAAGGAAAAAAAACTCCAACTCACTTAAAAAAAGCAGAAGGCTTCTATGGCATTGTTTCTCTGTATTTAGATTTCAAGTTAGCGTGACAGTGTTCTACCTATAAATTAAGGTTTAGATCTCAAAAACTTATGAAGTAAATATGTTTACATTTAGAAAGAGAGGAGGATTATGGCAACTAAAAGTAGCTTAAAATGGAAGTACTCCGATTAAGTTCCTCAAATTGTACCTGAATAAATGTACTTAGGTACATTAGAAAACTTTCAAACTCACTGGATATTGACGTGTTGCAGGAAGACATCCAAACTCTCACATGCTCCCTCTACTGCAAATTTACTGGCACAGTACACCTCATTAAAAGGGAGACCTGTGACAGAGCATGAAGTGCCAAGATAGGGGTTGTTTTGGAAATTTCATGCAGGCAGCATGCATCAACATGATTTTCTTACATGATTTCCATCAAACCATCACAAAAACTGCACGAGCGGAACGATGCTGACATTCAGCTACTGCTCAACCATTCGCTTGTCTCACCGTGAAGCCCTCAAGTGCTTCTGGTGACCAGAATGTGGCCCAGGCCCTGAACCAGGAAGGCCTGAATACTCTGGACGGTATCCAGGAGATTGACCTCAAGAATCTGCCTCATTGAGTCCAAGGACTGGATCTCCAGTGGCCCCATCAAACCCACACCTGTATTACACACTGCATGCACCGAAGGAAAGCCCATTAACACATACAAATTACAATCCTAATCAGAACACACTGACACAAGACACAAGACCAGAATGTCCACTCATTTCTCCACATCCCTGTCCCTCGTGTCCAGGATGGACCGCCGGTCGGTCACATCCATCTGGAGTATGTCCAAGGTGTTCTTGTGCAGGCTGATCACACACTCTAAAGGTGCTCCTTCTTGGCTGGATTTATCACTGTATGCATGCACTAAACAATTAAACAGGCACACACACATTGGAATCAAATGTTTTATCGAACACAAAAAAACCCCAACATTCACAAATGATCTGTTGCAGAATATGTGTGGAAAGGAAGTCAGATGGGTGTAGTATCACATAGTGTATACAGTTTAATCATTACATACTGTAGAGTGTCTCAGTGGGCCTCAAAGGTCCTTAACATCAACAGGTCCTGGCCCAGTGAATGCTTTCTAAGAAGACACCTTTGCACAGCCAGGCTGAGACCGATCCCCGAGGACCAGCCTGTGATCAGCACCACCTTTTTGTCCATGGAGCCTAGCCCATCAACTTCTGGAGCTAATTGAGGAAGACACCTTTAAATGAGCCAGAGGATGAGATAGAGGCATGGGAAAACTCTCTGTTTTCATATCTTTTGCTATTACAAGGACAGCCAATGCTAAACATCTTCCAGTTATCAGCCAGCTGGAGTCCTCCCATTTTTTCTCATGTCCTTGTTAGTAATTTTTTTTTTTTTTTTCCATCGAGACACGGAAAAAAACATGAATGTCTTGTGACAAAGTGTAAATGTATTTTTGTGGGTGTGTATACCAAACAGGTACCATGTGTACCAAAAACTTGGTACACATGGTACCTGTTTGTCCTTTGAATTTCATTAGTGACATCAACACCAGGTGGCAGCAAAACATCACAATATCAGTCCTGTACCAGACCATAATCAAAGCCACACTGACCTCTGAGTGCTCCATTGACCACATCGAGACAATAAGGCTGGAAATAGTCAGCAAGAGGCACAATGGGTTTGAGTTGAACAGATCTAGGAGGGAAATGGCTGTGTGTTGTTCTCATAAGATCTCTGATTTGGTGATTTGCATTCTTTTCCCAGGTTTGTGTTGAGGAAAATTGTTATTTCAGATAAGTCTAATATAAGGCCTGCCATTCACTGATGCCATCAAGCTCTGTTAGTTTTGATTAAAGTAGTCAGACCATACAGCAATGCCTGTAATATTATTTGAATGAGTGACAAAACAATCTCTGTTCAAAGATCTACTTATTCTAATCTTTTTTTTAACATCTTTATCAGCTGATGAAAGCTCAGAAAAATTAAGTAAGTGGAGCTTAAGTTGAGAGTATTTTCTCACACACACTGTTCCCAATGTCAAGAATGAACTTCCATGATCAAAATGCTTAAATTGTGTTCAAATAGTCTTTGACACAGGAGATAAAGGTCTGGCAAGTCACTGTTTTCAGGATGTGGAGTCTCAAGTGCTAAACTAAGATACTTTTCATTGTCTAAATTAATCTTGTTAAGTCTTGTCATCTGTGAGCACAATCATTTGGATTTAGGCATTTCAAACAAAGGCCTTGCAAATCAAATTTAGTTGCACTGAGAGAAAACTGAGGGAAAATTTGACCCATTTTAAAGTAGGAAATTCTAACCAGAGCCCAGAAGTGTCTGTTATTAAGTACAAATAATCCATCACACAAGTTCTTAGTAGTGGAAACTATTATGATCAAGGGATGACATACCGCTGCATGTTTGTGAGTTTTCACTAGGTGGAGACAAAACCTCAGGTACAAACCAGTCAGCTATCAGAGTCTGCTTTTCTTTCAACCACAGCCTGGTTCTTTGTGCTGTGATATGGATTTCTAGCTGATTAAAATGTGTGTTAAGTCTAGTAATCATGAACATAGCACATCTTCCTATTATAAGCCATCAAGAAAGACTTTGCACGTTACTGGGTTTGGATGAATTATTGGGTAAAAGAAGTGCTCAGTGTACTGATTCTCAGGAAATGTCATATAGTGTGTAGAATATTCAAGATTCGACCTTTAAGATTTCTTGCATGACAGTTGATCTAGAGCCAGTATTTATGTTGATATTGTGAACAAGCCTCAAGCCTGTATTTCTTTAAGAAACTCTCCTAGTTCTCTCCTACGCACTTTTATTCTTCCTCTTACTATGTCGCAACCATGTTTCTGCATTTTATGTAGTTACAATCCCATTTGCATTGATTCTCCTGCTGAGTTTTCTGTCTGGTTTAAAGAACTCGGGTCTTTATACAACATTTCAGCAGCCTGATTTGAAATAATTTCTCCTGCTGATGGGCGCAAACCAAGTAGGAATTTCCTGCCATTTTGTTGCGTTCCTCCCCTTGAGATGGCATCAGCTTGGCTGCTGTCCCAGAGTCTGTGGGACAGATAACAGCAGGCCATGAACCTCTCTCAAATATCTACAACTCCCAGACATTGTTAAAAATCTTGAACTGTTTGACCTCAGATGTTAGTGAGTTTTTGCTGTTATATGGTGCATGTATACATTCATCATTTTTTATACCTGCTTATCCTGTTCGGGGTCACGTGAATCTTTGCCATATACATGTCACATTGTTACTGTTCTTGTAGATGAGGGGGTGAAGCACATCCATGTGTGCAAATTGCTTGAACTTTAGTGAAAAACCAAATGTAAGTGAAACAAATTTAACTTTCATGATCGTTATATTCAAACTCATTATGTTCTGTATTGAGTTTCACTGGTGCAGAGTCAAGTGAATCATCACACAGAGTTGTTTGAGCTGCACTTCATCCATTAGTTTTCTCTGAATCCATCCTGGCATCATGGTATAGTCTATGGTCCGTGGTCTAATTTGGGTGGCTTCCTGCTACACATGGCCTACAGTCTCCCTGTGGCCCAGTAATTACCAAGAGAAGGTCTAGTGGAGGTGCAGAGTGGTCTGGAAAAGCCTTTAAAACGCCTCCTGGACATGATTGGCCCACAGAAACACGAGTAAACAGACTTCTGAGGATCTAACAGCTTTTCAGGGCAAGAGCGAGGACATCCCACGTGCACACCTGTGTGTTTTTGTGGCATTTTTGGAAGAAAAAGAAAAGTGGCTTTTGGAAGCAGTTGCGGCAGGAGGCCAGCCTCGTGCTCAAGGAGGAAATACATGTGATGGAGCAGTAATTCTGGACTGTGACTGCAGTGCAAACAGTGAACGAGGTATCTGCTGCAGCTTCAGGACAAAAAGGGTAACAGCTCCTTGGTATCAGTCACATTGGGCCGTGCTATTCGAGGACAGACACATGTAGTGAGAGCACGGTGCAGACACAATGCAAGGTCTGTAATACTGTACTCTCACAGTAGCTGCAGGAGCAGATGTACTCGACAGGATGTCCCATGTGAGAGTGATGAGCAGAAGTGAAACAGCTGAAGATGTATCGTGGTGGATGTGGTGAAGCTAAAATGACAGGCTATACCTGGAAACAATGTGAAATGACACGACATTTACTGAATTGGAGTGAATTATTCAAAACTTCTCGGGGGTGTTGATTCACTGACAAGATAAATCTGTTTACTGCCCTTTTCTTGAAGATGATAGATCAAACGTATTAGTCTCACAAAAGGATGATGTTGGATGTTTGTCTTACATGATTAGCTGATGTGATAAGTCAAAATAGGGGTTCCTCATCAGCTCAGTAAGAAGAATAAGAAAGGGCTTACTTGGAAATAAAGCCTATTTTTGACTAAAGAATTGGGTTATGCACGATAAGGTGATCATATCTGGAGCAAAATGTTTCCCTGTGCAGCTGAGATGCTGACAGCATTGCTGAAGCTTTAAAATAACAAAGACTATTAACTGTGTTGTGAAGGTCCTCCATAATATCATGCATTTTAAATGTGTCGTTGAAGATAATCCAAATGTGAGACACAATTCTTAAGATACTCTGCTTGATTTGTCACATTATGAAATGATACACTGAAATACAGTAACGGCCATGTTTTTTTTCATACATCTCAGAGACATTGTGACTTTGTGTATGCAGCTCAGATTACTCATTGCTTTGTTGAGTAAAACCCCCCCTACCACTCTTATTTTTTATTCTTAAGTCAGTGAGAATGATTTCCATAAAACTGACGGATATGAAAACAGTATGGGACGGACATTTTAATATTTTGGTTTGTGTTTTATTGTCTGGTGTTGCTCCTATGCCAATAAATTCATGTTACTACAGCATTTCAATCTGATATCGAATTATTTCATCTCTACCTGTCTGAGGAGTTTTGTTTCACTGTGTAAAACCACATTTTGACTGCTTTGGTCTAGACTTGATGGATTTTAAGATTATGCGTCTGCATCTGATGAGGTTGGGTTACTCCGTGTCTGTGACCTCTTCTTGCCTCTCTCCTCAACTCACAGTGGATACATTTAATCCATATCTTTTTCTTCAGCTATGGCTCTAATCATTCATCAAAGTCTGCAATCTCTCGACATTTTTACTTAAAAAAAAAAAAAAAAAAATCCACCTTGAAACATGTTATTTTTGGTGTCTCTCCAGAGTTTCTTCTATTTCACTATTGTATGTTTGCATGTATCTCTTTGCTCACAGTTATAGTAAAATCCTAAAATAAAGGAGAGGGGTTTTGTGCTTGTGTGTGTTGCAGTTGGGGCTCTTATATTAGATGTTGCAGGCATTTGTGGTAAAAATAGAAAGTATCCCCTGCTCTGCAAAACCCATCTGGACAACTATAAGTGAGGAAAGAGATTGAAAGAATTCCTTCCTCTGAGAATTTAATCCAGGATGATAAAAACCCAAACCGAGAAGCTATAACTTTATACGCCCGCTTATAAACCACCGGCTGATGAGAGATGTGGCTCCGACAAATCATTCTGTTCTGACGACCATGGAGAATATGGTAAGTTTGCTTCAATAAAGAGTAAAGCGAGAGCCTGAGAAATGCACAGTGCATTTTTCACAAGGTAATATGGAGGGAGCGGGGCACTTTCTGGTAAAATCATCACGGGTGAAACAGGAGAGGACGTGTGGAAAGTATGAATGGTGCTGAACACACATATACAGAGGCAGGATCAGCACATTTTCAAGTCCTAATCTACAGAAGAGAAAGAGAAACGCCATCTGTCTGACAGCATTATTCATGCGAAAGCTGCGAGTTCATACTTCACTGTGTTTTGTGTTACGACAGAACCAAGACAGAAAAGAACAAATAAATAGTCGTCAACATTTCAAGTGCAAGAATATTGCAATCTTGCTGTGGGTTCAGTGGAGGTGTCTGGTCAAACTTTCATCCCAGAGGTCACTCAGGTCCTGTCATGGGGGCACATGTATTTTCCCAGAGTCTTTGATATATGGGATGATGTGAGGGGTTATGGTGGCCTGCTGGACATGAGCCTTTACGTCAGCCATAACCCTCGGGGGCCATTGCCTGACCTGCCGGTTTGGCATTCCACAGAACCAGTTTGTGTACAAAACCTCAGAGCTCCAGGAAATAGCCGGGATTGTGTCATGGGAAATGTCCCTTCTGTCTTGATTCGACCGCTCAAGGCATTCTTTCTCGCTGTTATATTGGGGACATCCTGTTCCTGCTCGTTTCTGGGCCTTTATGCACTTAAGTCTGTCCTGGGACTAGACTTGACTTGTATTTAGCTCAAAACACTGATATCTTAGTCATGACTTAGGCGTGGAGGTCAAAGCAGGACAGTTTCAGCATGTATGCATTCCTCCTGCAGCTGCAAAATCATGGAGACTTTTGTTCGATTGACAGGCACAAACATATCTGAACAATGTATCAGAGGCTTGTTCCATTGCGAGATCCGGGTGGTTTGATAACATACACAGGAAAATTTTGACAGTCTGAGTGCCGATCTCATCAGTAAAGGTCTGCTGGGTCCCCGGTCTGGCTTGGAAAAATACACTTTAGGCAGCTTCAAGGTGTCAGTGGTTGAATGTGAAGCAGGATGGGACTCTAAATGTTGAACAAAAAAAATTAAAAATATGTTTTTCTTGAACGTTGGGTGGCTGTAGACTGCTAAATAACACACATTCCAGTGTTTTTATCTTTTCTTTCTTGGCTCTCTGTCTCTTTGCTTAAAGTACAGCAGGCAAAGAACGCCAGACGCTCCATGCATCAGTACCTCACCTGTGAAATAAAATGATGGGTGGTGTGTTGGGGCATGGCAAGTGACTCAGCCATGCTGGTATTTACCCAATATCAAATGGAGTTTCTCGGCAATAAAGGCAGGCATGTTTTTCGCACTACCACTCTCACTTGGCACAGTTCTCACAACGAATGTCTTCTTTTCGCCCCCTCACAGTTTTCTCTTCCTCTTTATTTTTTTTCTCTCAATGCCCCACTTTCTTTCTTTTTTTGCCCAATTCACCTCTAAATAATACTTCTCTGTTTGCATTTTTTGCCTCCCTGCAGACACTGATGCAGTCAATGGTGCACTCCACCTACCACCTAGTTACCTGGATACCCTCTGTTTACAGCTGTGTCTGGACATATTGTAACTAAGTGTGCAGACATAACATGAGCCATTGTGTTAGCATGCATGACAGTAAGAGGCAAGACTTCCTTCACAGCGTTTCCCACAAACATAAACACTTTTTTTTTTAAACTGCAAAAATTTCATTTGCATTTTCACATTCACATTGACACGTGCCATTGCCTCTGTATTTCTGAAACTCTTTTCTTTGTTCGCATGTGCACATGCTGAATAAAAACCCACTTCCTCTGCTTTTAGGCATACAGACATTCACACAAAGGAGATTAGTGTGCTCTGCAGTTAAGATGCAGAGTTCAGACCTGCATACTTAATACTTGTCAAGATATGGGTTTGTCTCAGTGCGCACATTGTCGCTGTTTTGTTAAGTTTTTTGCTGGTTTAAGGATACCCCACCTATATTATTAGATTGCATAAGCTTGCTGTTGAAGGGAACAGTGAAAAATTGGCACACAGTCTTGTCAGTGATTGTTTTACCTTGGAAAAATTATCTGAACACAACCCACATCGCCACTTCATACCACAGTTGTATAATCAACACCTGAACTTTCAAGTCACACGAGTCAAGAACACAATGACATCAAGTTTTACACCCGTGGCATGCAAACCTGCTACATGCCTATCACAGTGAGAGCACTTTCTTTAATTGACGCATTTAGAGGATCATATTTCCTCAGTAACCTTTGTCATCTGCTCTTAGCACAGGCCCAGTATACCCCGCACTCTCACAGTTGAGAGCTAATCCTTGTTATTACCTCAACAAATACCTCTCTCACACACCCGAATAGAAAGAAATGATGCCTGTCGTCATTTCATGCATACTTGTTCTGGTTTGTCATTGTTTTTTCCTCCTGACACTGCGGTGTTCTCAATGGTTGTGTTCATGCCACATTTGAAAAGCCTTGCCCAGTAATAAAATCTGAAATGAAACTCACTTCATATCTATAATGCTTAAGAGTAACAGGGGTCACATATTTGTATGAGTTGTTTTCTATTCTGCTTTCCTGCTGCGGTTCCTGTCAATTTCAATTCGTCTCTGGTTAGACAATAACTCCTTTTTTTATGGCTAGAGAACATTTTTACGAGGTTTAAAAGGAGAAGTCCCATCTCAGATACCCAGATGTCTTTCTGTAGCTAAATTTCATGTGACAGCACATGGCTGTGCCTTGGTTTTTTTTTGGAAGTTTAAGACATCAATGTATAGAAGCCTGATGATGACTTCAGCAAAGCCTAATGATACACCGGATAAAACACAACTGAAAGCCTACAGTTTTAAATGATGAGAAACACCACTTTAATTTCATGGAGGGTCATAAGCAAAAAGAAGTTAATATATTATATTTTCTAGGTTGCTGTATTCTGTATTTTACTTGTATTGTAATCATCTCTTCTTTGCTGGAAGGGATTCAGTGTCTTGCTCAAAAACACCTCTTAAGTGTGAATACTTGTTGACAGCTTGACGTGAATGTAAGCCTTTGAAGGCACTGTGTGGTTTCCTAGTGCACTTTGTCACCCTGCTGCATAACTTTTATTTCCATTTGTTGTTTTGTTGTTTGGTCCATAAATGAGAATATATTGCTGTCAGTGCTAGTGAAAGTAAAAGTCAAATGCCACTATTGTTAATAAAAATGTCAAATTGAAGGATATTTTGCCCTCTTAAAATCATCTTCAAACATTCTTTGGCTCTCAAAGCATCAGAGAGTGTTATTTATTATCCCAGGGATATTTTAAAACTTCCAAATAAACAGTGGATTATCTAAATTTACTCATTCTACACAACCTCCTTGTCTGAGCTGAGGATGCATATTCAAAACATTCCCAAGGACCATCTGGGTCTTATCACCTCTCAACATCACTTCCTTCAAATAAAATGACCGAGATGAGGAGCCAAGTCCCTTAAGTGTGGTTGAGCAAACTGTAAATGGTGCTACGTGCTTATCACACATCACTCCCTCTTTTGTCATGTCACTGGCCCTGGATTTTATTGCTAATGTGGATGAGATGTTCTTCCTCCACTTGTACTAATGTTCTGACCGTGCTCTAACACTGCTGTCTTTTAAAAGGATTAGCAGGAGAGTGAAAGGCTAAGACACATTTCGACAGAGACGGCGGAGATAGAAGGGGTCACGGTGACATGCGTTGGTGAATTTCTCAGACATCCTTCTGGTAGAAGGCAATTTGAATCCGTCATGTGGTTATAAAATGACAGAGCAAAGGTCAAAGGAAAGCTCTGTGAAACGTGCGGAGCTGCATGATCCTCTGGGAACTAGAAGTCCTCCAACTTGAATAGATCACTCAGCTGTATCTGGGGCGAACATTTTTGCTGACGATATTTCATACTTAGTAATTATTACATAAGACCTTTTTGGCCTATAATTTAGGTTTTGAGAGCTGACTTCTGTGGAGGCAGCAGATATCAGGAGGAGGAGAGAAGCCCTGAACGCATGATTATTAGCTGCCGGTTATATAAGGTGGTTTTTCCGTGACTTCCTCGACCCAGCAAATCAAATCCGGAGTGGAGTGACATCTGTGGCAATCTTTATGACAGGCATGTTGGGAATGCCATGGCATCATAGCCTAATATGGGCATTATGCTGAGTTGATGGGCCAGTTTGACTCTCAGTAACATTCCACCTCCTCTTAGTTTCTGTTTATCACGGTGTTATGAACTCACCTTCACATTCCTTTCTTGTGTTAGGCTCATTTGAGGACGGTGACAGGATTAGTGTGTCTGAAAGTGTGTGAAAGCATGGGCGAGGTTAATGCCCTTCATGCCCTTCCTCGCATTTACAATAAACTGAAACAGTTCAGTCAGTTGTTTGATTCTGATTTGAGATGTTGCTAGGTGACTCATTTCATTTACCATTTTGTTAGGCTACACATATAAAGAGTTTTGTCTTTTATCTAGCTGTTGAATTGCAGGATGGCTGTGGCTCAGGAGGTAAAGTAGGTTGCTTGCTAATCACAAGATTGGAGATTCAATCCAAAGCTTTTCCCTGTCCGCATGTCGAAGTAGATTGCTGCTATCAGTGTGTGAGTGTGTGTGAATGGGTGAATGAGAAGCAAAAAACGCTATATAAATGCAGCCATTTAATTACTCCAATGGACAGTTTGGCCACTTAAATTCTGGAAAAAACAGCTCATTATAACATGAGAAAGATCACTTGCTTAATGACTTACTAACTCAAATATAACTGCAGTCACAATGGCTAATTGGAAACTGTCATCACTAAAATTTGCAGCTAGCTGCAATGTTAACAAAAACAAAGAAAGTTATGGCGGAGGAGGATGAACATCAGCCAAATGGATTTTTCACAACCCGCCAACCCAAAAGTTGGTTTTACAAATGGTTTATTAACATAACATATTAACGCAAAAATGATTGAGTTGCAATTGACAGGGCCACTATAATGTATGCCTTATGGGAAAACTATTTGTGGTGACCAAATGATATTTACACTACCTTGTGCTTCGGCTTCGATGGTAGCAGGATGTAATCTACTTACACTTGTTTTCACCTGATAAATCTACCGTTGAATACACATGTGCCTTTAATTTTCTGAGAGATTAAGGGGAGGAAAGTAATGTGGAAAGACTCTGCTTGGCCTCATCCTAGTAAGCTTAGAGCTCACTTGTGAGTTTATTTAATTCATGACTGTCCTGGCTGTCTGAGTCTCACAGTGGACTCAGCCAGATCATATGACTGATCTGTCTCAGGGGTCTTTGATCAGTGCTTCGGATCACATACTGCAGTGGACATATGCTGTTCTTCTCATTAACATTATACTCCAGACAAAGGTGAAATGACATCAAAGGTGCTGGAGAACTCTTACGTGACAGATATGTCATGCTAGATTTTGGGAGGTGATAGTTTTTATGGGATTTGTAATCTAATTTGTATGGCAGGAGTTTTTGTTTCCTGTGTGAGGAGCTAAATTTTGTGCTATTGTAAAATCATTACCCTGAAAAATGTGGACCTTGTCAAATATTTCAGTCAAATGATGGTATTTATTTGCTCAGTCTCAGTCTTGTCTCTAGTTTAACAGGGATGTGGCAGCAGATTTCTCCGGCCTGGCCTTGCGTCAGCAGGGAGATTCCTAGAGATCCAGCATCTGAGTGCTGCATTCTTGCCGTCCCTACACATTGCCATTGCGACCCTCATGAGACAAAACAATAAGACAACCGCAGTCACAGACAGAGTTGTTTCCTATCCCCCAGCTGGAGTGAGGGGTGTGAGAAACATGCCCGCTGAGCTCAGAGTTATGGCCAGAGAGGCGAATAGTAACACACAACCAAATTCCACGGCAGCGATGGTCCCCTCTCCTCCACAGACACTCCACTCAATAGATGAGGAAGACAGACAAAGGAGCAATTCTCTTGTTAACACAAGAGGCCCTGTCTATAATAAATACGAGGCTATGAATGAAGATAGAGATGTGTGATGAGGCTTTGAGACCAAACCTGAAAATCCAACTTCAATTCAAGTTAAAGAACTTAAACCCAACACACCACATACTCCACTCCTCAGATTGAATCATTGGAATTAATTAGGAAGATTATGTTAAAACCTAACAGATGGCGCTGACCCTTGCGTTTATGAGTGGGGTTTCAGGGTTTTCGAATTAGAGGAGGGCCTGTCAGGGGCGGGTTTCCCATCAAAGTGGGGACTCGCCCTCAGCGTGGCCACAGACGTCGGGCTGGAGGGCGGCTCTCAGTCTGAATCCCTGCCAGAATGTTTTATGTTCGCATTCAGCCCGAGCAAGGCGCTTCAGACCACTGGAATCCAGACACTCTCCAGCTCTTTACATATTATTTAAAGGGTAATTTATTTTACTTTACATTTTCTGTCGCCAGTTCAGGCCAACATTACTTAAACACTTAAAATCCTACATAGTGTTGTAAAACAGGAGTGTAAAAATGTTCACTTCTGTTTAATTCACCCAAAACAAACTCCTTCCTGTGGAAAATTAGATTGTCGGAGTGAAGTATGCTGAGAAATGATTCATTGGTGGCTGCGGGTCAGTTGTCTGATTTGTGATGCGATCAGCTGAAAAGCTGAGGAGTATTATAAAGAAGGCAGTTTTAACGCAGAGGCCTGAGGGGACGCATGAGTAACTAGCTGTCGACTCGAGCTATAAGTCATAGCTGTGGGGTCCTTGAGTGCTAAGCTAATGGAAACTTATACACTTTATAAGGATACACACACTTGAGTCTAGGTGTCTCCCTGGGAGGTCTTGCAGGGTTAAAGAAGGTACTGGGAGCAGAATATAAAATTATGGGAGCGAATGAGCAGCCAGATTCTCATTTAAGTTCATGGTAGTGTCAGGCCGCCCGCTGGATTTATTCAGGCTGAACGGAGTATTTTTTTGTGTTTGAATGAGAACAAAACACAGGAAAACAGTAGCAGGCTACTGGGCCGCAGCCATGCAGCGCTCAACAATATGGGATGAATGATTTCCGTAGGAAAGGAGGGACAGGGTCCAAACCCACTTCATCATTACTTCGCCTCTTTGAGGCAGCAGGAAGTCAAGAAAATAAATTTCTGAGCTGTGGATTTGATTTATGGTCATACAAGAGAATGCAGGTGAGGAAACATAGGTATGTGTTTGTGTAACAAAAATTAGCTGTCATGTGTTAACATAAGCTTCACCATGTGTTTTTTTATACTTTTTTGGTGAACTTCTTGTCTTCTGTGTTAGTGTTGGTGAATGTTGATTGGTTGCTTTGTCCAACATTTAATCTCGTCCACAATAAACCAACCATATTGCCACGAATCTTAGTTTGGCTATTTATGGTTTCCAGAGGACGACTGCTATATTTTGTCAGGATATATTTAAAACTTTCCATGAAATTTGATTATTATCGGTCTCTAAAAATAGGAATAAAAAGTGCTGAATAACAATAACAAATGATTAAATGATAACGTACTGCACATACTGTACATACCGATCAGATTAGTGCACAAAACAAAGTACATTGTTCCCTTTATTATTCACTGCACCTGTTCACAATAAGAATAGAGGATTGGCCACGAGGTGTGACAGTTGCAGCTAAAAAGAAGGTCATCCACTTTGTCTGACCTTTGACTTAAACCTCCCCTCCACCACATTGGATGGACATGCAAGTCAAAAAAAAAGAAAGGGCCACACAGTGACAGAGCAAAGCTGCCCCTCAATTACATGTGGTCAAACACAAACTATCACCACAAACACACACATGAACAGGCAAATCACACATTATGCATAAGCAAACAAATTTGATGCAGTGTATCTCACGCAAAGCTGTGACCTTTTAGCTCTTGAGATCTACCTCGTGCGGTCTTCACCTCACAAAATTTTGACCCTTGTATGTTTTATGAGGTATGTTATGATTTTTGCCTGTCTTTCACCTCTTTTGAAGTTGAGACCTTTCCATAAACCAAAACCACAAAGCTCTCCCCAATGGCCTTGTGGTGGGATGGAAATAAAGCCGAGCCTAACCCCTTTAAAGATCTACTTGGCTATGGTTTAAAGCAAACTTCTCCTCCCACACATATTTATTCTTTGTGGGGGGAAAAAAAATCAAGTGCTATTTAGATTCTGAAGTCATAGAACTCTTAGTCTAGTTATGTGTTGTATTCATCAGCAGTTTTGAAAGTCTTCACATTGTTTCTCATTGTATATTCTTTACTTGTTTGTCTACGTGCACTTGCGTTTTTAACCCGGCAGCTTGTTGCACCGTCACCACGGCTACGCAAACAAACACAGAGAACCAAAGCAACACGCTTCAGCAGGTAATCATTAGTGCCAAGTTGACCTTTGACCCCTGCAATGCCTCAGATGACATATGGCCACATCTACCTGCTGTTACTGGAGTCACTGGGCCGCGTCACCCAGCAGCAGGAGGTGTGGTGTAAATGCAGTGACTTGCGTGCCAGTTAGATTTGTTTTATGTAGGCTGTTAGCTCACTGATAGAGCATGCCACGTTAGGTGGTTTTCAGGTACAGCGGACGGTGTAAAGGTTGTTTTTTTTTAATTCCCAGAGGTATCACGTGTCAGTCTGTCATCTCCGATAGCTGTGTAAGGGAATATTTCCTTTCTCTTTTATGAAAGAAACCCACTTTTTTTAAAGATGATCAGGAAATTCCCTTGGCAAAAGCCAGCCACAACATAGAAATGTTAGCAAACGACTATTGCTGATTTCCTTGCAGACGTTCATCCTGTTTACAGTTCTTAATTTATGGGTGTTGGGTTTTACAAGAGGTTTTTTTTCAATAGAAAAGCAACGGGAGTTTTCTATTGTCTTCATTCTCCCTTTTAATTTGACTTTGTTTCTTTACATTTCTATTTTTTTTATCTCACTGGTATGTCTGTCTGCTAGACTACCCTATTTCTAATACTTATACCCCCACCTCATATTCTCAGTTGGCAATTAAAACACATTTTTTCCATTTCTCTCTTGAGTCAGACATTCCAAATGGATTTCTCTGTTTCCCCATTTCCTCCGTCTCCTACGCTCATCCTTCTTCTACCCGCTGGCATGTCTTCTTCTGTCACTTTGGAATTCTTCAGGTTTACACTATTATCTGACCATTTCAGACAGAAGTGAAAAGTCAAACTCCTCCGCCACTTGTATCTTGGGTTGTTGGGAAATCATGTTTAGTACCGTCAGGACAACAACTGCTATTTTTTACAACTCTATTTTTTCTGAGTCATCAAGTCCCTGAGACAACAGTAATTTGTTTTTCCAGCCAACCCACACAGATAAGCTTTTGATGGATAGTAACGGGTGCAGTACCGTTGTGGCCAGTATTTTTCATCTAGTTTAACAAGCTGTCTGTCATTAAAGTTGTTGTTAATCCCATTAGATACTATCTGAATAATAAGAGTATTATGTAGACATAAGGCATAAATGGGGCTGTGAAAGGCTTTATATTGCCTGTTGTTGGATTAATGATGTGGTTGTGAGGGGGGATGGAGACCGGAGACAGAAGCAACCCACAGCAACAGCTGACAAAACCCTTTCAGTTTCTAAGTTGGTCTGTCTGTCTTGTGTCTGTCCTTGGTTAAGCCTAGATGCATCTGTTGATGCCCACACCCCAACAGTCTTTAGGATAGTGTAATATCTAAATCTGTATGTAGCTATTTTGGCCAATCTAGACAAGTGTTGTTAAGCTGTTTGGAGACTTCCTGCATGTGTAATCAACCAGAAAAAGCCCAACAATATGCTGCCTCTATTCTACACTTTGTTGAGAAAGATGAAAAGATGGTCTAATTATCCTATGTGAATACATAGCATTTGTCATAATATCACTTACACAAGTCTTCCTAAATCATCCGCTTGTGTTGTACAAGTTTATGCAGTTTTGTTTTTTTTTTTGCCTGAAGCAAATAAGCACTTTACCACAATCACTGCCTTTAAGTGCAAACAGTGTCTCACAGACATGCATACAGCTATAGTTATGAATTCCTCCAGTCTGGGAGGTCATACAGTGCCAGAGAGCAAAGCAAAGCAAAGCAAGGCAGGATGTGGCAAAAAACATCTCCTCCATTTCACTCTACCTGAGTACACTTTCATTTCACTCTGTCTCATCCTTCTCTTCCTGTGTGTGCTCTTATCTGCTTTGCAGCAAACCCACACAGTGTGAAAACAAATCAGTTGCTGCAACCCAAGGGGAAAAAAAAAAGTCTGTTAAAAGCCTTTTTTCATATTTGTGGGCAAGAAAATGTGCAGTTCACACTCAACATTTCCACTGCAATCAATGGGTCTGAAATTTAAACACAAGCATTCCCAGTGCTCAACTCTGTCTTTCCTCAGTGTTTCCCATCTGTTGCATTTATCCTTAACATCTTGTCACTTTTTCCCCACAGATTTTCAGGTCAGGAGAGATGAACCAAAACCAGCTGTTCAAATTTGATTAACATCCATGCCTGTGTTGCCCCTTTGAGAATATTAACACACTGAGTAGGCGACTGGCAGTTGCTCATTGCAGCACCCAGGGAGTCAAATAGGGTAATGTTGATGACTGATTTGCAATCAGAGGGGTACATCTTATATGTATGTAAGCCCAGACGAATGCATTTGATAAATGAAGCCCCACTGGGATTGAAAGTAGTTGAAAAACATGTTAACTTCCTCACTTAAAACATCAGGGTGTAGGGTTTTTTGCTGAAACAGAAGCTTGAAACAGAGGCAGTGCCCTGTTAGTTCACTGTGAAAAACCAGAAAACAAATTATTACGTACAGAAACATTGACTGTTTCTCAACTACTGCTAATTATGTCAATTTCTCAGACATGAGACTAAATACTCACATGCTATAATTCACTAAAGCCATATACGTCTGGAGACTTATTTGCAAAGGTTAGGCAAGTCACAGTCACAGTTTAGGATGTTTGTTCTCGCTAGTTTATTTATTTATTCTTGATTTGGTTGGATCAATAAAATAACTGTGAAAGACTATGCTCATCCTCAAAGCATACGGAAGAAATAAATAAGTAACATACTGCCAGTCATTTAACCTATAGTTTAATCTGAAATTGCAGATGTGTCTTAACCCAATAAAATGAACAAATAAACAGAACATGCTAACTATTCATTGAAAAAAGACTGTATATACATTACCCTTAATCTTTTTTTTCTTTTGTAAAGTTTTGTAAAGTTTTTTATCTTTGTTCCTCAACATCATCAGCACTGTTCAATCAGAGCATCCAACTCTACCACACATGATAAGATAATGTGACTGCCTGAAATCCAAATGGAGGATTCTCAATGAGGCCACACACTGCTTCCTCTCCAGGCCTGTTTGCCATGTGTTGTCTTTAGATTACAAACAAGGCGATGTGATCTCGAGCCTATTCTGATGACTTATTTTTATCCCTCTTTCAGTCCTTTCTCTGTTGCCAAAAGGATTAGGAACTTATCTTTTAATACCGTTCGAGCGTCAGCTCTGCACGTCATCCTGCAGTCTAGAAGTGAATGACTTCCAGCACCGATGTTTGGGAACCCACTGAGGAGACGTCTGTCCTTTTTGTTAACCACAGTAGTTGATGTGGCAGAAATACCAGCAGTAAGAGAGAGAGAAGGAGTTAAGACGTGGGTGGTGCGTTAAGCATCTAAATCAACCGAAGCTATTGGGCTGTTTAATTTTATGAGGTGTGAGACCTTTGCGGCTCCATTCACTGAGGTCAGCGCAAACAGATTAGAGATCACACCAGTGTGTGACCTAGGCTCGCCATCATTACACCACTGCACCAATGATTTATAGAGTTGATGAAAGCATGACATCATGTATTAAATCAGCCTTCTGTTAGTCTGCCCTAACCCTCTAAATGGTGACATACACGCTATCCGACCAAGCAAATTAGGGTCTGGTCGTGCAGAGACATGGGGCCCTTTTTGCCAAAACATCAGTTGCTTGTTAATTACAAATTGCACAACACATGATACGATACGACAGATAAGATGTGTATTGAAGCACTGTATAAGCAACCAAAGAAGACAGGGAACACTTATCGACTGAGGTGAGATTAGCAAGTAGCCCTCCTGAGTCTGAACCCATTCATTACATGGAATCCTCTTTCTGCATAAACAATGGTTTATAACTAAGAACCATAAACAGAGAATTTAAACAGCTACCAATCATGCTCTGGAAGGACTCAGCATTCAACAATTTTGCAGATGTAGTCTTTTAGACCTTGTTAACAAGGAAAATTTCCTAAAAAAAAAAAAGGTGGATGGCGTTATCATTCTCATGAAATGTTTCCTGTGATGCTATCAGATGGAGCAAAACAAAGGGAAGAAAGGGAAGGGAGGTAAAGTAAGAGACTCAAAGAGACTCAGTAAGAGCTGTTTGACTTTATTCTTCATTACCTCCTCACAACACCTCATAAGTCAGACATTTGCCGGTGCCGGATGATGGCATACTTCCTCATTGATACCGCCTCAGTGTTATAAGCACCGGGTGGAAACAGGTCATTGTGGTCCTTCAAACAGAAAGGAAAAAGTCTGGGATGTTATCAGGAGATCCTGACATGATTCCACGGGGCCTCCAAGCAGACTCATAAAGGAGCTGCAGCAAACATTTAACAGCACTGTGTCACAGAGTCACAGGAGAAAAACACTTACATAATGAGGAACCCCCCTCTCTTTTTACACACCCATAGGCAACAAAAAGGAGAGGAGAGAAAGGACATCTTTGAAAATGTGGACAAAAGACTGTCTGTCTCTCTAACACATTTACCTAAGGGAGTCATAAGAGAGCTTAATAGTGTACCCTGATCCTGCGATGGCTGCCTCTTTAACTCCACATTGCCTCTGCCCCTCCACCCACAACCTTTTACCTCTGCTGGCTCTTTTTAGCGGCTCTTTGTAAGAATAACTGCACCTCTGATTATTCATCCTGCATGAGGGTGAGATGCCTGCTGCCACAATGAACGGAAGACGCATTCATTGGACTGGAATGAAAATCACTTCTTGTTTTACAGTTGAGAAATTATATTGTTATTTCACCAAATCGTCACATTTAACCTATCACATATCCTTTACGTCAGTCAGATCCATATCTTCAACACTTTATTGGAAGGGATCCAATCGTTACTCTACAGCCGAGGTCTTGTTAAAAACATGAGCTGTGTTTTCTGACCCAGTCATGACTAGGCCTGTTTGTTCCAGTGGTTCGGAAAGCGTTCTTGCTCCCCAGGTCATGGCTGAACTTCTCATATTTATGTTAGCTAAACTGCAGGCTGGCAGGCTAATTCACTGGTATGTGTTTTCATTAGGTCTCTGGGGCCGGGTAGAGCTCCCTCACTAACGTGGCTCCTCTGAACTCTGACCTCGGCTTTAATGGGATGGCTGGCAGAGAAAGAGGGTCATGGCTTCAGCGCGGGCCTGCTAGGACTTAAGGTAACAATTTGAGGAGGCGTAACAGGTTATGTAACCTTGACGCTGGATACTAATGACTCGGTAGGGTTTGTGGAATGTCCACTCTCAATAGGTCTCTTTTACATCAGTTGCTGTTTGTGGCAACAAAATTAGCTTTGGTATGGTAAGATAGGACAAATCCTGCTCTGTGTGCTAGATAACAGCTATGTAGGGCATGTGATCGACCACTAGCAATGTGCTAAGCCACGGGCAATAAAATCAGTACAGAAGGACCTGTCATTCTGTCATCTCCTCTTTTTCTGCTCGCTTCCCTCAAGGCAGCACAGATACCCATCTCCTCATTTAGAATCATGAAATATAAAGGCTGGTATGAGCATCTGCCTTCTTCAACAAAGACATGTGCCCAGTAGAGCTGTACGATTAATCGACTCATCGCCAACTACTTTGATAATCAAAAATTTATTTTAGTCATTCGTCAAGTCAAACCTTTGCTGGTTTCAACTTCTCAAAAAGTTGAAGCTTTTACGTGCCATACATGATAGTAAAGTGAATATCTTTGGATTTTGGACTATTGATCAATCAATATGAGACATTTTTGGAGCATGAAGAAGCATTTTTCACTATTTTCTGACATTTCATAGCCAAAACCATTGATAAATTAATCAAGAAAACAATTGTCAGATTGATTGATAATGAAAATCATCTCAAGTTGCAGCCCTAGTGCCTGCTATTATGATGAAAAGAGTGCCGAAACACTTACTTAAACAACGACTACACAATTAATCTCAAAAATAAATACAGGAAAATAATCATCAGATGCAGCTCTAGATGGCAGTGACTGATAGCACGAGTCCAGTTATTGGGTACAACAAAGCATTTGAGGAAGGAAAATGTCTCATATTGCCTTGTGTCTGATATTACCTCCTTACACAAGGCTATAACCACAGCTCCTACCACTGGTTCCTTTATTGTCTGGGATTGGCTCTCAGCTGGGGAAGATTTGCTGTGTGTGTGTGTGTGTGTGTGTGCTGTTTGCTTGGGGTCAGTCGGGGCCTCTGTCTTTCTAACAGCTTCACAGTTTCACAGTTTTAGCTGCAGCAAGCCCCTGGAGGTTAGGTGACACATTTCCCATGGAGTACAGGTCATCGTCACATTGGTCCACTCTGCAGGCCATAAATACCAATCATCTTCCCTCACAGGCTTGCCTTTATGTAAACTATCCTGACAACAGCTCCGTTATGATAGTGCGTCTTCTATTTCTGACTCGAATATTAGATAACAGAGAGAGAGAAAAAAAAAAAACTGTAGCACCTGGGTGTAAATCAACATCACTGTACTTTCCAAGCTAAATATCTTGCAATGCCTGATGAAGACTTGTCTAATGGGATGCTTTGAATTCTTCTTTAATGACAGTGCAGCTTCAGTAGGCAGACAAACAACTCTCCCACAGATGAGATAGAAGACGCTATGCAGAAAGCTCCCACACCTCAAGGGCAGCTTCACATTCATGACTAAAGTTGTGTGAGAAAAAAAAAGGCCAACTCTCACCTGAAGTACAGCCAAGCCAAACCCAGTGCAAGCAGCAGGAAAACAGATACCAATGTCAAACATGCCTCAAATGCTTGTGAGCGCATGTGTGTGTGCACGTGTTTGTATATGACTCTGGACATATTTTGCGTCTTTATGGGTTGTTTTTTTTAAATTTGGGAGCAGGTGGGTATCATGCAGGGTTAGAAATAAGGGAAATGAAGGGTCAATCAGCTTTGAGGTTAGGTTACCATTTAAATGCCTTATTGATTAATCTCAGCAAACACATTTTAATTCTTGCTTCACTGTTTTAGTGAGACTTTACTCGCCCTTAAAGGCTGACATATAGCTGCAATTCTAAACTGATATTGTACATCATAACATAGAAACTGCTGTAAATTATGAGGGGATAAAGTGCACAGTTCTTTACGATGTCATTAAGGATGTTTCATATTTAATCATTGCTACAATTTTATTGGTTTAAGTCATCATAATAAAAAAACTGCTCAACTGAAAGTAACGATTAAAGTGTTTGTTTACCTGCACCAAGATAAATTCCTATCACTTGAACGCACCACTGCCAGCTTGCAGAAGAGGACGGTCCTGAGTTGCAACAAGCTCCATTGGTTTCTACTGCTGAACGTCATCGCAGGGGGCGGGCGAGGAGTTTTCATGTCAAGAATTTGTAGTAGCACTCAAACCAATTTGCCGCACCGACGGTGTCACACTCCTGCAGGGCATCATCTTTTGTTTGGGATACGCGTTTAACCTGGATTATCTCCCGGTGGTTTGACACAGCTCCTGTAGGCTCTAGACGACCCTTTTTATCATGCGAGTCTTTACTTGATCGGATCATAAATCTTTGTCTTTGTTTTGGGTTTTTTTTTTTTTTTTTTGGTGAAAGAGAATTGTTTCATGCCAACTTCAATGCCAGATTCAGCAACGATGAACAAGAACGGAATCGTGACAAAAATCCACACGAGGATTAGAGCTGACCCGTTCACAGCCAATTACGACTTGGTCGGCAAAGAACTGGGCAGGTAAATCTGTTTGTCGCATGAATGGTTTCCAGCATTCATTGATGAAAAAAAAAAACTAATCTGTGTTGCTGACTTTGTTCGTGTGCTGGCTGAGTGGAATTTGCAACACCATGATGATGTAAATCGGGTAATCATATTAGATGTTAATCTCTGCACTTGGTAACGTGAAGCGTGTTGATTGAACATTTCTAATCTCGCATTCCATCTCAGAGAAAAGCTGCTGATGGAGTCGCGCATTTGGCATCCCCGGACGCGCAATGGTAATGCGCTTTCCGTGCGTCTTGGATGAAAGTTGATGAATAGTTTTAGGACTTTCTGATCTTTTGGATTTAAAAAACTTGAGTTGGACAGAGTTATGTGAAGATGCAGGGGGTCCAGAAAGCTTTGAGAAAGTATGAGTTTGCATAGTTGTAGAATGATCACTGAAGAGAAAGCGTGATATTGTTCTCTGGGTTTAAGTTCACCAACCTTTGTTATCGTTTCCTCTTATGCCCACCTGCGTGGTTTAGTAGATCCTCCTACATGAGGTGGTGAAAGTGTAAAATACCACGAGCTGAACTTAAGTATTGGTTTGGAGTCGTATTTTGAATGAGTCAAAGTATTACAAGTGTGAGGTAATGTGGACTAATGAGAGAACAGGTACAGCTTACACTTGGTAGACACTGTAAAGTCAACTATAACTCAATATAGTGTGAAGACTAAAGACAGTTTTCCTGTTTCATACCGGTTTCTCAAGAGATGCAGCGTCAAATATGCCATCTAACGTCATTCACTTCTCCCTCTCTCTCTCTCTGTCTGTCTGTCTTTCTCTCCAGCTGAATGCATTTTGTGGGTCACATTTAATGTGTTGGACTCAGACACTGAAGTGCACATTCCAGTGGTGTTTAGGCAAGGATTCCCCAGTATATACCAGACAATAATGACTTCTCACCCCAATTCAGAATTAAGACAAGTCACCAAAGTTGACAACCTGGATTCTGCTTAATGTTAACAGCTGTTTGATTGCTGCTTGAGCCAATTTTTGCATCTGTGTCTATAACTTTGCCCCTCTGCAGAGTTTGGGACAGGCTAAATAAAGAGTCAGTTGGTAGCGGCCAGTTTTCCTTGTCAAACACTCTGGGACATCCTGGGACAGCAGCCAGGACCTGTGTGTGTGTGTGTGTGTGTGTGTGTGTGTGTGTGTGTGTGTGTGTTGGGGGGGGGGTTGGCTGGAGGCAGCTGATGAAGTGTAGGGTACAGCAGCCTCTAAACACCCTCTCTTCCTCCCCTCTCCCTTCATCCTCCTCCCCTCCTCTTCCCATGACTTTGACCCAACAACATCCTGAGATCAGGCTTCATAATCGTATTAAGCGCAGGAATGTACATAGTGCCGCTTGCCAGGAGATCAGCTATATAGTTTGTACATTAGGAGGGATGTTGACCACATTATAACTTGTTGGTGCTTGATTTGATTTTTCCTGTAGTTGTTTCAGCTCTCTTGATCAAGTTGAAAGAAGCAATAAGGCTCATTGGCCTTATTTTCAAAGCCTTCTAATCAACAAGTTTTGCATTATGAGTTTTGGTCCCCTGCAGAACTGTGCACAAAAATATGTTGTGGTCAACTTGAAAGCAGGAAGCAGGAACCCATGTGTGTGTGTTTGTGTGTGTCTGTCTGTCTGTGAAGCAGGCAAATGAGAGCTGTAAGGACTGTCATTTCTCATCGCACTTCAGACATGAGTCAGTGACCCGCTGAGGGAGACAAAACGCAGACTCCACAGGAAACCAATTTCTCAATCAAATTTTCACCATCTCCAGTACTGGAGAGGAAGAGGAGGAGAGAAAAAGAAGAGAGAGAGAGAGAATTAGTTTTATGTGTCACAGTAAAAGCTGATTGATGACAGACTAGTTTCACACAAATTCTACTGAGAATAAATCTGCAAATTAGCTGTTTGATCTGTATAATTGTATTTGTGGTTCCAGACAGACAGCATGTATGAGAAAGGCCTCATTAGTTGTAGTTTTTCTACTCTAACAGAGCCTGTTGTCACGCGAAAAAAGAAACAAACTTAATGTGTAAAATATTGCATGAAAGTGTTGTGATGTTGTCACATTAAAGGACTGTATAACCAGCAGGTTCTATGCCCAGTAGTGTGAAGATAGCTGACTGGAAGATGGCTGTGTTTAGTAACCTCTGACCTGTTGTCAGCCTTTTAAAAAAAGGCCTCTTGTTGCTCCTTTCTGTGGCCAGCGGTCATTTCTTTTCACTCCATATGTAGTTCCCAGCCCACAGTGAGCTGCTCTGAACTTGGCTAATTAAGGATGAAAAAGCTCTGACAGGTTTTGCCTTTTCATTCTGAACAATGAGTCGTCACCATTCTGTGAGAGTGGGAAACAGCAAAAGAGAGGGAACAGGCCTCACAACGCCGGGGCGGTAGCCAAAACAGAACCAGGCTCCGGCCAGAACAGTTGCTGTTTTTGGTCCGCAGCAGAGTGGGCTTGGGGTAATGTGTGGGAAAATGACAGGCACCATGCTGACTGGACCTTTCTGACTTGGCCACTTCATTCAGATTCTGCCCAGTTCATAGTCATCTTTTCACATCCCTTATTCACTTTTCCCAAGCCTTCTGCGGTGTATCTGTATTGTGTGGCTCATAAAACGTGGGAATGTCAGTTAGCTGGATATATTTGTTAAGTTTACAGTATCCATTTTAGCATGTTGTGGCTCCAACCTGACTGTGGCAGCAGTGACCCCCTGCTTGGCCAGCCTTGGTCAGGTGGGTGGTCTTGGTCTCGGGGCTGCTGCGTTAGCCGACTGGTCAGCTTTTGTACGACTGTCAAAGGAGAAACAGGCTCTAGCCGAGGGTCTGGGTGGAGGCGTCAACACAATTCCATTTGTCCCTGCTGCTGTCAGCTGTGAAGAAAGGGAAGCGGACAAGGCCTCATTATCAGCCAGGGAGGGACTGCTAGTGATTGTGGTCAGCTTGACACAGAGAGGCAATTCTGCACACGTCGGACATCCTGCCCACACCCACAGCTGACCCTCAACACCTCCCACGAATCCATCTGGGTAGATGCAGGAAAATTAATGATAGCGGCCAGGTTGTTAACGTGACTGTTGTTTGTTTTTTTTTAGTCTCATGTTCTCCTAAATGGAGTGACACCCAGTAACAAAGTTGTTGCTTTGTGTTTGCTTGACCTATAAAGTGGCGTTAGCCTTATCAGGTCCCTGCATTGTTCAGGAGTCCTTGCCAAACCGTCAGCCTTATCTGCCTCATGTCAGACCCTCCTAGACGCTGGAGAGAGGCGGGGAAATCGCTCTACCTAATGTCTAATGACGTCTCTTCAGCTGAGCATGTCAGTGGTCAATAGCAGTGCTTGTATTTTCAAATAATGCCACTTAACCGTCTTATCTCTGAAACGTTCTTTAACCTCGCCTACAGTGTTGCACTCGTGGCCGGTTGGCGGGCTTTTCCAAATGTCTTGCACTGTAATCTAGGTTTCACCTCATTTAACTGTCTTGGGCTTGTCCAGTAATTTTAGCCTTCTTCTACTGCAGTTTGAATGACCTAAATTTGATTCAGTAGTCCCATTGGCTACTTGCATACAGAGCAGAACCATCTCTGACCAACTATTTTTAAAAAGCCAGTAATGTGGTTGTGATTATTCTGCCTCCTCACTAATCACTCTCTCGCTCTCTCTCTCTCTCTCTCTCTCCCCCTCTTTGTTTCCCAGGGGAAAGTTTGCGGTGGTGAAGAAGTGCATTGAGAAGGCAACGGGGAAGCAGTATGCTGCCAAGTTCCTGAGAAAGCGACGGAAGGGCGAGGACTGCCGCATGGACATCTTGAACGAGATTGCCGTGCTGGAGTCAGCCAAGGCGAGCCCCTATGTGGTGGCACTGCATGAGGTTTATGAAACCAACACCGAAATCGTCCTCGTTCTGGAATGGTAAGACAGTAGACGTTACAGAAACAACAAAAAAAGGTCTTTTTAAAAGTTTACTCAAAAAAAGAGATTCTACATCACATTTTGAACAGTCATGTCTGACTGTCTCTCCCGAGTTTGTTTGTGTTCAGACTCTCGTACACACACACACAGCTCTGACTTTCACTGCCCACAGGAGAAAAAAGGGATGATGGAACTCAAAATGGCCTTTTGAACTTTCATCACTTGTTGGTGTTTGAGCCATGCCAGGAAAACTAGGATAAAATGATCTGGTGCTAAATTACTAGGCAGATGAAAATCCATTAATCATCCCTTTAAAAACTTTCCATCATTGCAGTTTTTTCTTATGCAGAATTACCGAGATACGTGAGGACACCAAACTAGCTTTGAGAAAACTCCCTGATACTGTATATTCATCCAGCTCTACTTGATAACTTAATAAGCAGAGATTTAATCTTCATGGAAATTAGTTGGGGAAAACCTCACGTCAAATGTTACGTACACGTCATGCAACATCCTGTATTTTGCATAATGACAATGTCAGTTCTCTGATAATTTGACATGCATTGTCAGCCTTGTGCAGTTTATCTGTCTGACCTATGAAAAAATCCACCCACCCCATAGCTTACAGTTATGTTGTAGTTTCTGAGAATACTGTTGCGTGTCACTCAGGTCTTTCTCACCTCAAAGAAAAAACAGACACACGTGTGAAATGCATAGCCTTGCACTATTGTTACATGAGTTCTACCTTAAATGGAAATTCTCTCGCTCTGTGTGGTTTGTTTCTCGTCACATCAAAGCCTCAGCGCCTCAGTTCCTAGCGAAATGACTGTTAGTAACTGTCTCTTTAAATGCCCGCAGTAGCAGAACCGCATCATGTGTACTGCGTGTGTGACAGTGACAATATTGAGCTACAAATGAGTCAATCTAGACCCTGCTGTGAGAACTTAGTGCTCACTGCCAGACACTGTGTTGCCAGCATGCAGGTGAACTGGCTGGCAGCTGAGTCGAGCTGCTTGCTGACCCAGCAAGGTCAACTTGGCTGTCTGGCTCTGGTCTGTTGTGGTTGGGTGTTAAATGACATGATGCATATCCACTAAGTGTCCTCTGACTGCACTAATGACGCCGTCTAATTACGATTTGGAAAGGACACTTAGCCTCTTAATTACCTCCCTCGCCTCATTTCAGAGAGATAACACTGGGCAATTACTCTTGAACCACGTTCCTCTGACCCTGTTCCTGGACCGCTCGCTGCTCAGGCAGGAAACCCTCTCCTGCAGAGTTCTTGCTAGTCATCCCCATCACAGACATGGAATGCCTCTGCAGAACAAAGACTTCTCTGTAGGGGGGGGGGGGGGGCTGTGTTTGACCTCTGACTGAAGTGTGAAAGGGGAAGTAGCACCACAGTTCACCCCTGCATGCCTGCAGAGAAAACATAGCAGGAGGTCAGCTGACAATTGTTCAAGATCCTCTCCAGCTGCCAAATGGAGCTGCACTGAGTTTTTTAGTATGCAATTAAGCAGCCCGCACATGTGCCCGTTATAATATTTTGGCATTTAAAGGGCTCGGTTTTTAAATGTCACTTCATGCTGTTGTTATCCATTCTTCTGTACATTTGTCTAAAAGTTGCAGCAGCACTCACAGAGCGAAAACGGTGAATAGCTGCATCTTCAAACTGACTGACCTCAGCATGAGTTTCAAGAATCGCAAAAACCATTTTCCATTTCCTGTGGGTTTCAATGTAAGCGGCAAGCAATGCTCCCAAAAGTAGCACGCCACCGCGCTGGTATAAAGTGTTGTGTGCTCACATACACACACAGACACACACGTCTTGTAGCCGCAACCACTTCCTTGGTAGAAATGGAAGCGAGAAGTTGAATTCTATCATCCTCTTAAAGTGTAATGCCAGTGTGCGTCAGTTACACAAAAACCCTCAGCATAATTGAGAGATGGTCACTAGATGGAAAAATGAATGCATCACCTCTGAACTCCTCAACTTTGTGACCATCTGATAATCTAACTCTTTTTTTGTGCACGGCATAGTCCTTAATTTCCTGGTCTCTAGATACACTGGAGTGTACTGTAATAAAGCAATAAACCCATTGTAGCTGTATACAAGGTTAAATATGAGGTTACCTCTGTAGATAAAGAAATCCTAATGCATCCTAATGCAAATGTCAAATACTCTTTAAAAGTTAAATGGGTTGACTATGTATTAAGTTGCAAAAATATTTTCCTCATGAATCTTATTAAACACTCAGATCATCTCATTCATGCGTTTCCTCTCCTGTTGATATCACAAGTATTTACTTGACGCATGCTCATTGCACGCTCCTGACGGCATCTTTTCAAAACCCAACACACTGCAAGAATAAAATTCATTTTGGTTTACCACATAATAACCCTTGCTATGGCATGACTTGAATTTAATTTAAGATTTTTTTCCATTTCCCTATTTTGAATTATTTTGTTTAGAGAACATTGCCATGTTTTATGTACATTTAATTTCAATATCTCCTTGCGTTTAACCTAACCCATAGCCCTCATGACCTCACCAGTCTTAAATTGGACAATACTGGAGTATGACTGCTGTCCAGAAAATGTAGCCAACAGACAGGCTAAGCTTGTGGAAACTGGTTGACGGGGTGCTGTTAAGGTGACGTCAATGAATGAGCACCCGGTTTGGTGGTCAGCCAAGAAGGGATTTGACCAGATAGCTTCTCCTGCAAATGTAAAATGAGGTTGACTTGGTTTACCGCTTAAAGATAGAGAAATATTTTTGTCTCTTTCCCACTTAATAACCCCTTATTCCGAGTTTGAAGCTCATCTGTTCTCGGCTCTTGTCTTCAAATGATTGTTTAGCTTCACTGTGCCTTCACTTCACTCATGTTGACTACAGTAGGTTTATTCTTGCGTGTCAGTACAAGGGAGGCCGTCTGCCCACACACTGAAATAGTGAGTACATTAACTCTCTTGGAAGGAGGCAAAGCATGGAGACCATATTTAGACTTCAGGGAAGTATCAGATAATTCTTAAGTGCTTGGCCAGAAAGTGTGCAGTCTGTTGAATTTAAACAAGATGGTCTTTATCAAGATTTTAAATCCTCTCAGGCCCTCTGCTAACAGCTTAATGAGGCCATTTAAACACTTTGTCATTTCAAGCCTTTAACCATTCAGACAGGTACAGTAAATGCCAACAAGTCAACTCAATGTCTCTGTCCAGTTGACAGATTCAAGTTCAAGTTCATTTTCGATGTAACACAAACTCATACATGAGGACTTTTCAACACTAAAATCAAGTGTCCATCAAATTACACTCGTATGCCTCTCATTTCCTCTCCCAAATGTAAACACTAACACCAAGTTTGTTTGCCTTTTGGTATACAGTGCAGATCAGTGTAAACAGATTTGAGTGCAGAATTTCCTCGTCCATCTCCAGTGCTTCTAAACTCTTTAGGGGTTGTAAGGTGGGATTGAGCATTTTTTTTGCAACAAACGGGGTAGGTGGCAGGTCAAGTATTTGGTTCTAGGAGCGAAAAGATTATATGGACCAATGACGGATATCCTCAAAATCCCAAAAAAACATGAGTGCTATTTTCACAGCTGAGGATAGTAAAGGGTGCATGGTTAGGAGGCTAACGGGGGATTGGGTGGTGCTGGTTATGTAACAGACATGCCCAGGGCCTGGTCACAAAGTTTTCTTCTGAAGATAAAAAGCATGTGTGCGCAATCTAAATCCCCCACACATGGTTTGAGTTTTTTTTGGGGGTGAACTGTCAGCTCCAGGCATTGATCTGACTGATGGAGCATCCAACGTAAATCCTCCACTTAACTCCACTTTACTTAATGTTGTTACACAAGAACAGCAAGACCAGGCAGGAATCTGACTATTCCTCTCGCAAAAATGTGACAAGTCACCACTGAGTTGTCTGATTACTAAATTCCAAAAAAAGGATTCTCCCTTTAGTAGTTTTTAGGAGAATGAGCAAAAAACAATGCAGGCTGAGGCTCATATAGTATCTAGTTACCAACCTGACACTACTCCCCTGCCTCCCTTTATTCTCCCTCTTTGGCCACTTTAAAGCTTAGTATCAGTTCCCTCTCACTTTAAGAAAATATTTAGGCTTTGATTAGTTAGCTGTTGTTTGCCACTGCTTCCCCTGTTTTGATTTAGTAAGTGAACTTGCAGCATATCATGCTGTATGAGGCCTTATCTGAACCTGCTGTAAGCTGATATGACCGTTCTTATCTGCAGTAATATTCCTGTGTACGGGAAGGTACATGCAGAGGCGGGGTACCTAAAATTATACTGATTCACGTTGGACTCGTATGCCGTCTGTAGATGTGGATGGACTTTGTTTTTTCAAGCCAAAGTACAAGGATATGGGATGTTATATAATTTTAAAGAAAATGGAAACGACTTTGGGTTTGTTCAGTAAAATTGCACTAATGGGATCGGTTGGAATTTGCTATTGTCAACGTGTGCAATTCAAAATGAAAGGAAGGGTGTATTTGTTCAGTTTAAGGCAATTTATTATGATAAGTTAAAATGAATAATCAAAAATGAAAGTCAGCCAAAGTAAACTCTACTGGGTGGCTATCCATGTACAGGTCTTTTCTTCTCATCTTATCCTTGTTTTGTTTTCTCAGTTTTCCTTCCTGTGCTTCCCTTTCAGCGCTGCCGGTGGCGAAATCTTCGACCAGTGTGTTGCCGATAATGATGAGGCCTTCACAGAGAAAGATGTGGTGCGGCTGGCCAAGCAGATCCTGACTGGAGTGGCCTTCCTGCATCGAAACAATGTGGTCCATCTGGATCTGAAAGTAAGTACACTGAAAGATTATATGACAATATAGGACGGTCCACCCCCCCGAGTAGCAGACTGAGGCAGATATTATTTCTGTTATGCAACCTCACCTCATTCAGTGTGTCACAACCCAGTTCCCACAAGACATCGGTCAATAAAAGAACCTGACTATCATGTTTTCTTTATTGGCTCTTAGGTAACAAGGTAGTTAATATTGAGGGTATTTTTTTTTACTTAAGCATCTCACAAATTAACCAAGTGTTTGTTTTCTCTTTGCTCATAAAATTTTATTAATTTTTTAAAAAAATGAACAAGTTACAAAAGAGCTGCATAGGTTCTAGATAAAATGATCAGTTCCAATACACAAAATGCTCTGTTTAAGAGTATTGATTGTGTAAAATATTTGGGTGTGTGGCACTAAAGTATTTCCAAGAGAATCTCATGTACTCTTCAGCTGCTCTTGTGGTTTGATGGACTATAATGGTCCAGGCTTTATAGTTAGCCTGTCTTTTCCTCTTCTGTTTATCTCAGATGTTCCAGCCAACTCTGGCATAAGTCAGCCTCACCCAGAATTAAGCACAGTTGTCCGCACACTAAAGTATTTCCACACACTAACCATGGAGCCATCTAGCCAGTTGGCAGGGATACCCTACCTGTTTTCAGTCTCGTCTGATTGGATTAGTGAGCATCTGAGCTGAGCTTAGAGGAGCAGCTAGATGCTGACCAGACTTCAAATCCTCGTGGGGCCATTCACAGCAAATGCTCTGACTCATTCACACTGACTTGTAATCAGTGACGAAGATGTCAAATGTCAAAAGATGTTCAGATGTCAAACCTCAAGCTTCTCGAACGATCATTAGTCATTATGTAACATACCACTGTCTAATCTGTGTGTTTGTCCTCTCCAGCCCCAGAACATCTTGCTGACCAGTGCCAGACCTTTAGGGGACATTCGTATTGTGGACTTTGGCTTGTCAAGACGCATGGACAAAATCACAGAAGTCAGGGAGATCCTGGGTACTCCAGAGTATGTGGGTGAGTCCTGCATTCAGCCCTTAAATACCCACAATCACCTGTGTCTTTTCAATTTGAGTGCCATTTATCATGACTAACTATGTGCTTCATAACTAACTATGTGTTTCTGTTGCAGCACCAGAGATCCTGAATTACGAACCCATCAGCACTGCTACAGATATGTGGTGAGTGTGCTACTGTAGTTAATGAGACTATTTCCAGTCATTTCTGCCTTGTAGGACTCATTAAGTACTTATGGGAATAACGACACATTCAAGACAGTGACGTCACCTCCCTAACGAGCAAGAGATAGTTTTATGTCAAGACCTTTGAACACAAAATAACCTTTATTTCATACTTGCACATTTAATTAATTAATAACCGCCACATCTGTTGTGCTACAGTGTGTTGCAAAACATTCTGTAACTCTCAAAGATGACAAATGGCCTTATTAACTCCCTTCCCTTTCTTCCTCCCTCTTCCAGGAGTATTGGGGTCCTGACCTATGTCATGCTGACTGGTGAGTCTCCCTTCCTGGGTGACAACAAGCAGGAGACATTCCTCAACATCTCCCAAGTCAACATAGACTATTCACAAGACACATTCGAGGGGATCTCCTCCCAGGCTGTTGACTTCATCAAATCCTTGTTGGTTAAAAACCCCAGGTGAGTCTTTTTTACGGTAAAGATGCAGATGAGCAGATGTTCTGATTGTGGCTCAAACTGAAAAGTTTCCATCAGCATCACATCGATCTGATTTGCACACCGAGGATGTGAGTCAGGTTCACACCGGTGCGGAAGTACATCCGCATGCGTGGTTGTGGTAACATGATTTGCGTCACTTGTGCAAAAAGTCATTTCCTTTTTGTGTAAAAATCATGTCTATAAACTCACCCCATTTAACCCCCTAGAGAGAGAAAAAGAGGAATTTATAGGCCAGTGCGTTTTGTTTTGATATTACACCAGACACTACGCTGCATCAGTCGAAATTTCACCACATAAAAAACAAGAAAATTTAAACCAAGGTGGATTTCAAAGGAAACTATCTAACCATATTACTGATAAACTCACTTCAAACTCTAATTCAGACTGACTGCTCCAGCACAGAGCCCTTAATTTGTCAACACAATTTGTTGATGAAAAGTAGCAGTAGCCTCTGACTCTTGTCCAGAACCATAATCTCCCATAAGTATCGTTTAATTGAAGCAGATTAGTTGAGTTGTTGGAAAGAATGGAAGATTCCTTAGTGTCAGAGTAATAGTGAAAGATGGAGGGGAAAAACCTTCAGAGCAAACACTGCTTTTTTTTGTGGTTTTCCAAACCAAATGTTGAAAAGCAATATGGCTGACGACTATGAGGGAACGGATTGAGTGAATCTGAATATCCTGGAAATCCATTGGTTATGTAAACTCTTCGGGAATTTCCACTCATCCACAGTGTTATTGTGTTTGTATGTACAGGAAGAGAGCCACGGCAGAAGAATGCCTCAGCCATGCCTGGCTGAACCAGCTCCCCCATCCCCACTCCCACCCGCACCTCAACACCAGGTCATCTTTGGATGAGCCGGAGACGAGCCAGTCGGAGTCTGAGCCCGAGAGCCCGGCTCCCTCCCCTGAGATGGACTTGATCGGGTCGTACCTCATGTGCCCGGGAAAGGGTGAGCTGAAGACGGGCCGTGACGCCTTCTCCTTCAGTGAGCCTCCCTTCCCCACGCGACCTGAGATACAACAGGAGTTGATCTGCTGAACGACATCTGACAGGTGGAGAGACACTTAAGGAACTGAAACTCCACGGAGCAGATGCTGAAAGCCAGTGAGCCTGCAGCTTCTCGGTCTTGATTTGACTCAGGGCCGTGCTATATGGATGCTGTATGCCTTCTGCTGGCTGCTTCTACTGCTGTGATGTCTGTGAGCTGGGCTGTGTGTAGTTTGATACCTGTGTGTGTGTGTGCGTGTGTTTGAATAATGCGTGCTACTCCGTGCTGATTTTATATGATGACGGGAGGAATGTGAGAGGAATGAAGATGCAGGAGAAAGAAGTGGGAGAAGACACAGCACTCGACAGCGAGGGTTTTGTCACAGGACTGCACTGCTGCCTTAAAAAAGTGACTGAAATGAACTGGACGCAGCTTAACGCTGTGGCTAGTTCACTCCTGTGCGCACACTGGTTTCTCTTTTTCACCCAATTAGCCTTTTGAACTGGGTTCCAGAGGAGAGGCAGGTCTCCCGCTTCCTTGGGAAATGACTTCACTCACATCAAAACATGTTATGCTTCAGCTGACCCAGTCATACCTTATGTGATGAGTTTTGTTGAAGGAAGTTAAGGGTTTTGACAGATGTTTCTGTTAAACAAAGGAATTAAAGTAAAGGACAGCACCTACGCTGAAGCCAGACGTTAACTGTTCCACTGTTTTATATGTTAATTTATGTGTGTTTGTTCTACCACTTCAGCCCCTTAAATACACAAAGCCACATCAATGCCTGACTTAAAGATGGAAATAGTAGCATTCTTATTTTTTTTCAGGACAATCTTGAGCACTTTTTTTTTAAATTTTTGTTATTGGACTTTCATGTAATAATAAGAAACCAAAGGCTCATCAAGTACACTCCGCTGTCACACATTGTACTGTACATATTAACTATTTCCCACCAATCACAGTCGTCACATGATCTTTTTTTTTTTTTTTCACAAAGTGCCACTTCGTCAACCTCACTTCTGTGTTAATATTACAGTCAAAATTTTTATTTTGTTCGCTATTGCACCAGTTGCACAAATTTATTTTTTTTTGTTTGTAATTAATTGAGAGGTTGCCACTCAATTTCATGCTCTTCAAATATTGTCAAAACGACAGTCTTGGAAAGAGGGATCGACAGGGGTTAAAAAAGTCCGGCTTTGCTATTAGAATAGTAACAGATGAACAATGATATGGTGAACTGAAGGGCTCAGAGTTGTATACATATGTGATATTTGCCTTCAGATGCTCGGGAGCAGAGAAATTAGGAATAATTTCTCAAAAGTACTGAAATGTATATTGTGAGTTAGTATTAAGATTAATATGTAAAAATAATTGTTTTTTTTGTTTTTTGTTTTTTTTTACCAATGTATGAATGTTAACATCATTGTATCATGTCTTATTTTGTACATTAACTTCTACTTATTCCTTTTTTTTCTGCTCGTGAATTTCAGGCAGGTTTGCACTTCCCTTTGGACATTATGTTAAAATGAATAAATGTTGATGGCATGCATTGCAAAAATGTAAAAGAAAAAATACATGTACGTTTTGTATCAAACTCCTCTGTCTGTGTCTCATGTTTTATAGCAACAGTAACAATGACATTTTAACATTGCAGCATGAGTTTACTTTCCATAGCTTATCACTTTCTAATTTAATCAAGTTTAATCCAAACTACAGCAGTGAAAATGTATGATTCTATGGTTAGGGGTTAGTGTACAGGAATTCAACCTGATCCAGGCTTGTTTTTCAGACTACATACTGTAATCTCTGTCAGTAGAAGGCACACAAGTAATAGAATATCTTCAATTAAAAGTTTTCACATTTTTATAAACCCAAATTCAAGACTACAAATGAATCTTAGGTGGGAATGTACCCATTAGGATATAGAGCGAATGTCTGCATTTAGTTGGTCTTGAAATACTTCAGTAAGTGCTCAAAAACAACTGAAATATTCTCAGAATTTATATTTCCAGAACAAGGAGGCAGTGGACATCTCATCGACGCTCATCATGTTCACGTAATCTACTTGCACTCTCTGGAATTTAAGAATATAAACATGCGATGTGAGCAATTTGATCAAAGATATACAACACTGAGATTGCTTCATTTTAATGGGCCTGAGTTGGTATAAACTCTCCGGTATTTCATCATGAAACAAAACAAAAGACAAACGTCAGACTTGGAGAATTTGTTCTTCCTCTTATTTCCGTTCTTGTTAATCATCTTGTGACCCCTCACATCAAGCTGATGACCCCCTGGGGAGTGGGGAAATCTACACTCAAGGATACATATTTCACATTTTTGACTTTCATCTCTTAGTTTCATGATGCATGTCGTTATATTTTTGTCTCATCCCACCATACTGTTATCTCCCCTTATAAAAACCCCACGTTTTCATCATCTCATTTCTCACTTTCCATAGTGCTGATGATGAAGAACAATACCTGTCAGTGTTTCTGTTGACTGGTCTTGAGAATTCACCTGTGTGTGTGTTTGTGTGTGTGTGTGTGTGTGGTCAGTAGAAAAGTATATCTCATACCAAAACAGATTACCCACACTTGGACCACATTGCTCGTGAAGCATCTGCTTTTCTTCTCAGTATGTCTATTTAGAGAAACAGAGTATCATAAAGAAAATAAAAGTCCTCTCAAGGGCCAGTCTTCCATAAATATCCAGCAGCCTCTCTGTACAGGAAATACCAGCATCCTCTGAAGAAGAACACTCAGTAATGCTTTCCACTGTAGTAAAGTTTCTTTCTCTTTCTGCCTTTCTCTCTCAAGGGCACACATGTGCTTGTTTACTTGTCTCAGGTTAAACAACATCCTTGACTGCCAATATCCTGAATTCTTGCTTTAATGTGCTCTTCCTTGCGCTCTTGGCACTGAGCCAGTCCGGCTCTGCTTCGGCCAATAAGGAGAAAGCAGGACTCCCTGCAGGGTCCTGCTCCGGTGGCTCTTGGCTGGAGTGACCGCTTCCCCTAAAGAAAATCCTGCTGCTGCATGGAGCTGAGGAATGCCAGAAATGTTCATAACTGGCCTCCTTCCTTTATGCTTCTCTTCCCTCTTACTCTCTTTATGGGGTTTGTTTTCTCACTGGAAGGTAGTATTGTTTCCATACCGCAGCGCACACACACACACACACACATAAACATACGCTGGAGTGGTTGATTAAGTGGATGTTTCTCAGAAGGACTCTTTGGCTCAGTTGTTGTCACTTTGATATTTAAGGTGACCATTACGGGATGATTTAAAACAGATGTGGAGACAGTTAAGTAGAGAAAAAAAGCACTCGGCTCCTACAGATCCAAACAAATATAGAGAGTAGACCAAAGCTTCGTGTGACATCCAGATAACCTGCGCTCAGCAATCTCTGCGAATTGAAGCTAATGTCCAGCTTAATGGTTTTTGAAGGTTAACAGGCAACAAATTGCTTAGAAACATCACAATGAGGTACATTACTTTGCAAAAAATTAATTTGTCTCCCTTCAGTCTGTTGTAAGCAAAAGAACATAACATTTATATAGCAAATGTAGATCAGGAAAGTTGGAAAAGCTACACGTCACAACAATCAGTTATATAACCAGAGATAGTTTGATAGCAGACTATAGAAACTACACTACACAACTGGCATCACGACAGCAACCGACTGGTGCTCAAATATTTGTTTATGTAAAGCACTTTTCCTCTTCATAGTCAAATATTTTCTGTTTTCTGAGTGGACGAGAACAACATTTGTCTGTTTTCTGAGCCATTGAACAACTTAAAATAGCTTATCAGAAAGATGAAGGTTACGTAGGCGCTTTAAGTGAGTCCTATTAATTTACATAAAGTAGTGCACAGAGCCAGGTAGTACCAAAAATATCACAATACAAGCAGTATACAACAACAGCACCACAGTGTGTGACAGAGTGCAAGTACCATTGTGCCTGCAGTACTACAAATTCTCACAATGATCCTTTTCAGCACTATAGAGCATACATTTACCACTATGAATAATGTTTTTGCTTGGAAGAAGAGAACTTGAGACATCTTTTTTTTATTGGTACAAAGCGCATCGGGTATTTCTTGGTACATACTGTGGTACTTTGTGCCTTGTTCTACTTTACAGCTCTGTGTGGGGTACTTTGGAGGAAACAGTTGACTCTTTTATGATACGTGATTCATGATTCATGCGTCTTTGTATTTGATTAGATGTTCAGCTGCACAGACGCCCATGGTGCATTGCAGTTTGAGTGTTTGATCCCTTGCTGAAAAGCGCTTCAATAGATCACACATCCTCCTGGTTTGGCCTGTGGGTTTCAGTTGAACCCTATTTTTCTAGGCCATCATGCCGCCTCCATCAGTTGTCTGTTTCAATCACCGGTAAGGATTGAACGGAGTGTTCCCATCCCCTCGCAGCGTCTCTCTCTCTCTCTCTCTCTCTCTCTCTCTCCGTCGGCCTGACCTCTCGCTCCGGTTGTCTCTCTCTGCCTCCTCTAACTGATGTCCTTTCACTCTCCCTGTCTCTCTCAATCTCACAATCTCTAGATCTCTCTCAGTGCACCAGATTTCTCAGAAGTAGTTCCTCTCGCACCTTACATAATGGGGAAATTCCTTTACGCTTATGTTCCTGATTATACTGCTGTTATGGAGATATCGTTGGAGTCGGTGGGGGGGGGGGGGGTGGTCAGAAAAAAACAGTTCTCCAGGGTTTGGAAAACCTGCAACCTCCAACAGCCTCTCCAACTCTCTCTCTCGTTCAATTTCAACTCATAGTTTGTTAATAACCTCAGCTCACCTTTATATCGTAGACATATACCATCTTGATGATCATGCAACGTATGGCTAATCAAATAATTTTCATTTCATCACTTTTGGAATGTGCTCAACAATATCTTTAACACTCTGACCTCTCAGTCACTTCCACTAAACTAGTTAACTCCTGCTACATTCCAGTGTTGACCTAAAGCTTTTGGTGTAAACCTTCGCGAGGACCCTTAAGATCCACAAGCCTGCAATAAGTTCAAGCACTGCTGCCTGTTGATGCTGATGGATATCAGTGGCTCGTAAAGTGTACCGAAAGAGGATAAAAACAAGATGTCCTCACTGTTACCTTCTAAAAGACAGGATTCTGTCTCCAGTCCCAAAATCCTGAAGTAATTCATAGAGATAAGGCCAATGACAAATCAAAGCCTGTCTGAAATTCTCCATGCTCGCCTGCTAGATGCTGACCGGGACAAACGATGGAGAACATTTCTTTCACATGTCTCAGCAATGCTTGCAAAAGAAAAACAGAAAGAGGTAGAGAGTTTCCAGAGAAGGCAAAACACTCGTAACCACTGGTAATATGTTTCTCATGGTGGTGCATTCATTGCAGTGAGGGAGGCAAATGCCTTTGGTTAGGCAGAGCTATTTATTCTGTCCCTGGAAATGCTTGGAAAAACAACAAAAGCATTCGGAACAAAGAGTAGCATGACCTGATGCCGCTGCCTGTTTTCCCCCGTCTGCGGTGACTATATCCTCCCTCAACATGGGGGCACTACTGGCACAGATCACACTCAAAAAAAGCCACACAATAGTCACACTCAGCTAAGGGAGAACTTTTCAACTCAAAAGCGGTGTGAGGAACTCAACCAAAACAAGGGACACTGCAAGAGTTGATCCTTAAAAGGCTCAATTTCATTGAGGGTAAGCTCATGGAAAGAAACAAAAACACTGCCAGTTCTGTTGTTTGGGTTTGCAGGTTGCGGTGCGCACAAATGCCCGCTCACATGTACTTGAACTGTGGTTTATACACACACACACCTGCCAGAGAACACACAGTGAACTCCGTCCTCTGGCTTGGGAGGGAGTCCAGGTTTTCAGACTGACAGGAAACAGATTCTAGTGGTCTGGATCTTAATGGAAATTTTTTTTATTAGGAATAACCCCTTGAGATGATCTTGTTTACAAGGGGGTCCTCAACAACAATGATAATGAGACAAAACATTAAACCAAAAGCAAAAATAACAACAAGATAATAAATGATACCAAATGTGGCAAACAAACAAACAAAAAAACAATAAATATCAAATAATAAGACACACAAAATCAGATCATACTCCAGTCAGAGCATGAAAATAAATCATCCATTCATAGATTATAGAGAAGCATTGTCAGTGATTGCATTAAGTAATAAAGTTATAAAACATAATTACAGAGGTCTTATTATGGACATGCACAACTGATCCTATAATAAGAAGAGAGGGCATTTTTGAACAAGTGGAAAGATGTTATGGATCGAATATTTACAGGTATATTATTCCAATCAGAGGGGGCTTTAAACATAAAGGCTTTCTTAGCTATTGACTTAGAGGCTGCAGGAACAGAAAAAAAGCCCCCAAGGAAGAGTGTCTTAATAGATAATTAGAGGAGAAAGGTACCATAAACAGTTTTAAATAGTGAGGGTAATCAAAATGTATGCATTTAAAAGTAAGCTGCAGTCAATGTCAATGTATTCTTATGATGGGAGAAGGCCAGTTATGTGATTAATACTTTGTTCATCACTCACAATGATGAGTTATGAAAGGACAGCCAAGAATAAATCTTTCTGAGCTCTTGATTTGCAGCCCACAGCGCTCTCCTTGTTTACTACGCTACAGGATTAGGGAGTTATTTAGAGCACACACACACACACACAGAAAAGTACCTACATGGATCCAGACACGTGGTCAACTCTAGGGAGGATAGTCTACACTGATACTCTTCTTTCGAGCAACTTTAGATGATGCTTTCTGCCTTATCTCAGCATTAAATTCAAACATAATTAAAATACAAATATGTCAAACTGTTTTGGAAAGAAGTGAAATAAAGGATACAAAATTAAGATGTTAATTTTAGTAAATCGCTCTGCTGTCAGACTAAAACATAGTCTGCTGTCAAAGATAATGAGATTGGTGACGATCTGACAGTGATTTGTACTCAAGCGTTTCTTACACTTACTTCTTATATTTCTATATGCTTGTATTTTGGGTTTCTAGTCCCAAAATACAAGCCCATTTTTGTGAGCCGCCACCTGTTGATTTGTCAGTATTTTGCATTTTTGCACTGAAGATTTTGAAATGAGAGAGAAGCAGACGTCCTTTTCTGGAACTTGGTAACTTGTCAGTGGAACTCCAACTCCTCCAGACTCCAAGAAATGTTTTCAAGGTTTCCTGGAGCAATTAATTAGTCAAAAAGTCAGCTGTCACATCTTTTTATGTGATTGTCACTTGTTTTCTTTTTTTTTCTTTCTTCTCCTTTTCCCTCCCTTTTCCATCTCTCCTGGCTTTTTTTTTTGCGTTATGTAACTCTCTTCCACGGAGGTATGTGGAGGTGTGCATATTTGTGTGTGTGCCTGTGCGTTCAACATTGTCACCGCTGGCAGATTTTCATATTGTCTGAAGCTTCCTGATGTAATCGGCCAAATCGTCGTGTGAAAAAAGAGCCTGGAAACAATGGCTGGGGGTCAGATGGGTCGTGGAAAACCGTTTGAAGAACAATGTTATCTGGAGACCTGGTAATAAAATCCCACTGGTGTGTTAAGATACGAGCCCTTTGAGAAAAGAGAGTCTTCCGCTGTCCCAGACTCACCTGTGCCGTCTATTAGGCGAATGGACCTGCTTGTCAGTCAAGTCTGAATGAACATTTTTATCCTCTCTGTCTATCAGACACCATAACTCCTGATGTTGACAGCTTATGGCAGTCTGTCTTGACAACAAGACAGGCTTTATTTTGGCTGTGTTGCAGCTGAATGTCAAAAGGGATCAAGACCTAGAAATATTAGTGAGGACAGATTGTGTCAGACAGTTTTTACACTAAAATCAAACAAATTGAAGGTTTGGAAGTCTGCTGTTTGTGTGTGTGTGTGTGTGTGTGTGTGTGTGTATGTGAACTTTAAAAGTGGGCTAGAATGGAAAAAAGGGGTCTTTTCATTGTCCAACTTTTCCAAGCTCTTGTGAAATACTTTTCCAGTTGAGATTTGTTTATACACTCGCTGACCAGAAATTACTTTTCTTGTGGGTCTGATTAAAAAGGACTTTGTTTAGTCTGTGCCAAAGATGTGTCAAAGATATCGCATAAAAGACAAAATATTAGCCTAATGATTTCTTTCATAACAACAGCACAGAAGCACGAGCTATATGAGCTGCTCTTAAAATGTTATCATTTGTTTGTCTGAAAGTCTAACACTGGGCTTGAAAGTGTGTGTGTGGGTGGAAAACAGAAGAAAAGAGAACATCAATATTATTCCACAGCTGCAGAGTGCACAGTACCTTGGAAAGGATCTTGAGTCTGTCATCCCACAAAGATGTGTAAGATGTTTGAGTCTTGATGTGTGCCAGCAAGAACACAGCGAATCCAGATTTCTTGCAGATTCATAACACATACTGTAGTGTGGGCTCTTCACATGGTGGAGCCTGTGGTCAGCCACAAAACTATATAAACAACATTGCAATATTACACACAGTAAGGTATGGATTGCTATTTGTAGTTTATGAAAAAGTAAAGCAAAACATGACAGTAATACGTGGATCTTTAGTTGTTACCAGTGTAGCTGTTTCTAACTGGCTAATACATCTAAAACTCCTGTTTTCTGTGCCTGGATCAAGACAACACCGAGGCCTGCAGCACTAGAACAGCTGCAAAAGCATCTCTGTTATCCCAAAGAAAAATCTACTTTAACCTTAGAAGAAACACAACATTCCTTGAGACAGTTTCTGCCAAACGAAAGTGCACTTAATGTTTGCCTTAGATAAAGGAGTGAAATAATAAGCTCAGTCTCTTCGGGGTTTATGCTTTGAAACTGCAGAATAGAAGTCCCTGGAAGTGTAAACACAGCAGGATTTCTGGGGCTCTTATGCAAGCTTGCTCTCACCCCTGGTTCTACATGACACTCTGGGAAATATCAAATTAAATGAGCTTGCTCGAAAAAAAAAATTGTAGGATAAATAAAGAGCTCTATTATTACTTTGTGGCTAATAGCAGCCACCCCCCTCGACAAAATACAAAGGATAGGGAACATGATGTTCCTCATCTTCATGGCTAAAGGTTTTTATAGTAGGCCTCCCAAGGTGCAAGTAGGATGAGACACTGTGTTAGACTTTGTGTTGGCAGTGACCCATCAAAAAAAACCTTCCCTTACATGCTATGTGTTAAAATGCAATATTGTGTAAAGCTGGATGTTTCTTGCTGCTTTTGACAGGACTGAATGAGTCAAACAAGCCCTTTCAAAACGGGTGGAGGCACAAGTGGATACTCATTATAACATAATTGCCTGTAGACGGCTAGACTGAGCGAAACCAGTCGATTACACAATGATAACTGACATGTTAAAGAAAAGGCCCATTATGCACAGAACACGCAAGTGTACATCAGTTTCCTATGTATTCAATGTTCTTTCGGGTAATTTCATTTTAGTTTGCCAAATAAATCTCTGGTTTCCCGTTTCAGGCACAAAGTTCAGCAGTGGAGCAGGTAATCAAAATAATTAATCTGTCACAGACTACTGTAGGTGCTTTTATAAAAACTTCTAATATGCAGTACAGTGGGAAAAACAAAACTCTTATTTCTCAGGGACTGCTGTAACTGCACAGCCTGTTCAATAGCACCACCAAGAGGAGCGCTAACAGAATGAAACACTACAGTTTCTGGAGCCACTACTATATGTACAGAGATATGAGTTTACTCAGTATCATTACAGCCTTGAGTGATTTATTGCACTATGTTAATGAGGTACTTTTCTTTTCCTCCACTATGTCAGGAAAGCAACATTCAGTACACAAACACACGTACTGCTGTAACAGCCTGTACACATATATACGAAACAAACAAAAACTAGAAGAGTGCACTTGGTAGAGTGCAGGTTTCCACCAGGTGTGTCTGTTGCCAAGTATAGTCTCAGTTTTCTTTAAGATGCATAGAGTAGTGTAATGGTATTGTAAGTGAGAGTCCTGCTGTGTTCACTTAAACTTAATACGGAAAAAATAAACGGTACAATAAGTCCAAACTTCTCTATATTTAATTAGAACATTTTGTTGTAACACACCACACATATTAAAACTTCTCCCTACCTACCTAAGAAGAGAAATTAAGAAACTAAGAAGAGAGAGAGAGAGATATCTCGCTCAATTGTCCCTCCCGGCTCCCTTACAGTCAAGATGACGGCAACGCTAACAAAAACTGGGATTTATTCATCTTGTATCGTGCTTAACTGTAGTAGACTATAACATATCAGTTATGGAGTTAATCTGCAGATACTCCGGTTCAAGATGAGACTAAACTTTTCTATGGATGTCGGCTTGTTAGCTACGACAAAGGCCGAAACGTGGCCTGCAACAGACTTGTTTTTAGCCTAGCCGATTGACAGAAATGACTTTTGCCGCAGTTATTGATCACTTGCGTCCCCCACCGGCCCGTTAAGAGGAGTGAGGAGTCAGCAGTCAATGGCGGTATAAAACATGTTATAAAATAGGTTTTTCAACAAGTGTGAATTACTGCAACCACGAGAGGTCCTTGAGCATACAGTCATAAATGTGCAAAAAAAAAAAATAAAAAAATTAGGCTGATGGGTCCAGTAGTCTGTGAGAGTCGCTGCGGACAGATACACGCACGACCAAACACACGATCAATAAAAAAAAAAACCTCTCCATGGATCCTTAACTATTTTAATGCCACACAATTTTTCATTCTCTATTTGAATAGATGACAAGAAGGTTGATGAACACATTAGATGAAAACAGGTTGCTTTTGGCACATCTGGAACATGAATCATCATATTAACTATGTATCAATCATCTTATATTGTGTTTCAGGTGACTTTTTTGGCATTATACAAAACTTTTGTGCCAAGTATGATCATCTAAAATAAGTGAAGGCCAAAATCCTGTCCCCAACTATGTTTAATATTGAGCTTTAAAAATGTAATGCATAATATTGAGATTTACCTAATAATGAACACCACTGTGTATGTGTATATATATATGTGTGTATATATATATATATATATATATATATATATATATATATATATATATATATATATATATATATATATATATATATATATATATATGTTACATATATGTCCAGCCCTGCAGATTTGTATATAAACATCATACTTTTTAATCAAACATCTCCTATTTTGGAAAATAAATTCCATGACAGAAACAAAAAAAAAAATCCAAAAACAAAAGTTAAACCAGCTCTTTCCACTTTATTGACACCGAGATGCACAATCAATGTTGGTGCTTCACAATTTTAGAGGAATTCTCTATGAGCAAGTCTTCTGTACGCCTTTCGTACTCCCTTCTAAATGTCACATTTAACATTTTAAACAACAAGTGAAACCAGCATATGGAACAACAAAAATATGAAAGACTGATACTGTCAAATCATTTTTAGTATGTTGGATTATTAGAGAACATCCACCTTTACATCCATCTACAGATTCCCCTTCATTCTATCCATGTATATCCATAAGAAACAGATCAATAAACACAAAGAGCATCTATGGCAATGTTAGAGCACAACACAGGATTAAACAGTCAGTTCATCTTAATTTCCAAAGAACTGTTTAACTGTATTCCCTTTGGACCTTTACAGCTCTGTGTGCGAGGTCAGTATGCAGTCTAATAGCAGTGTCTGCATGTGCAGTGCGTTTCTGAAACCGAACAGATGAACTGAACTGCGCACGAAGATGTCGATTGAATAACAATGCCGATACAGAGAGAAAGAGACGACCTGGATACAACAATGTGGAGAAGATATAAAGAAAGTTAAATACAATGTTTGCTCCTGTGTGTAACTTAAGCCACTTTACTCTGAATAAGCATCTGTCAACATGTAAGTAGATCTAATTTATAATGATCTGCAGTGCAACACTCCCACAAATGAAAAAAAATGCAGGTTTTTATAAAAGGACAAATTTGCATAAATAATATTAAACTAAATAAAACACAGGTAAAACAAAAAGACTTCACTAAGACGAGACATATAACAGATTACAGATAATGCTATTTTTCTGAGGAATGAATAGTAATTTCTGAGTAGATGTTCCAGATTTAGATACTGATTCTTAAAATGGTGAGAAGTTTAAAACAAAATGGCATTTTTACAGAGGTCAACAACAACAACAACAAAAAAATCACTATTCATCACCACACTGATTCTCAAGAGATAAGTGACTTTAATAGAAGAAGAAGAAGAGTAATCAGATCTCAGTCTTCAAACCTCCCATCCAGGATGCTTTCAAATGTGAAAGGGAGGAACTTGAAGCCCTGGCCCGAGTAAAACTTGTTTTGGAACTCAACCCTGTAAAGGAAATAAAAGATGCAATCAACAAACAATGATCAGGACGCCTCTTTCACAACAACACAGACACATACTGTGATGACAGGCAGGCTTGGGTAATGCTGAGCGGAGCAGTTGCGGCTGGCTGATGATGACCTCTGCTCTCTATTTCACAGTCTTCCTCTGTAACAGAGTCCACCTGCACCCGCTCATGTCTACATCCCCTGCTCCTGGAACTGGTCCTGGGACCCAGACATCTAAGCCTCTTCCCTTCTGGTAAATGATCAGGCTCTATTTTTAAAAAAGGCCAATGCTAAGTGACAGCCGGATGACCTTTTAACTGAGGAGTCGCAAATACTCGCCATTCCATCAGTCTGTCTGGTGTAGGAAAGTAGACGAGGGGGGGAGATTCTCGTTTTAAAAAATTACTGTACATCACTTCTTCTTTCAAAAACGCTCCGACGTACGTCCTCTGTGTCTTGGGCTGATCAGAGTTAAAAGAAAATTCAAAATGCATACCAGCAGTCTTGTCTGTACTGATTATCCTAGAATTTCACAGGCTACATTTGTTTTAATTTCAGAGATATATTTTTATTCTTTTTAAAATACAAACACCAACTCGGGACATTTTTCTACATATATCAGAAAACTTTTTCTTTCTGATGCAATCACTGGAAATTTTATGATTGTTGTTTTTATTATTCGCTTCTCCGTGTTCAAAATTGATTGTCCCCGAAGGCCGTTTAGTGAGAGTTGACTCACCGAGTGTTCTTGTGCAAAAAGGACAGTTTACAGAGGAGACCCGACTACAACGTAGGCGTGCTCTGTAAATGTGCCAGTGGATTATAAAACCAGGATGACATTCAGCACAGCCAGACAAAGACACTAATGAGGAGACAACAAAGGCGTGTCCGTGCCATTCCACAGACTGTTCTGCACACCACGCACACACGCGGCATTAAATGGAAAGCACAACGCTGACAAGAGCCAGACATGTTCCAGGCTACGAGCCAGGAAAGAGAGCGGGAGATGGGAAGCCACAATCTGTTAACTTCTAATTGGGACACACCCAGGTTGACTTGCACATACACCCTTGCTCTGACTGATAACGGCGTTGCAGTGACCCCTAATAGACACAAAAATTTGAACTTTTCAATAAAACACTGGAAGTACTTTTAAACATTTTTATTCTGGGCTGCATGCCTAGAATATATGCAAATTGATTTTTAGACTGTTTATTATTATTAGTTTATAATATTTTCAGTATAGTAGGTCTTTTACTACAAACACTGATAATATCTGATGCCATGTTTGTTAAAAAAAGACAAATTCCTCTCCCTGACACCCTTTTTACACTCCCGACTTGTGTTCAAACGGACCAATTTTTTAATTTTATTTGTTTACTTTTCCCTAAATAAATGTCAGCAACACTTGATCTACAACTTCAGGACAAACTGTGACACTTATTCATTTGCCCCCTTTTAAATGCAAGAAGCTGGTCCTGGTTCTTTGCCCTGAAAGACAGACTGATATGTTGACCTGCTGTATTAAATTACTCACAGACTGTTTGTGTGCAACCTGAGATGGTCCACTGAAAACCAGTGAGGTCGGAGAAAAGCTCTAACCTGCAGATGGAGCTATAGCACTGTAGTTTACAGTGCTTGTAGTCATTTGGCATTCCCTGACTACTTCTTTTAAAATAGCAAATTCGATGTATGGGAACTAGGTTAGTGTTAATAATTATGTTATTATGTCTTATATGTTCTTTATAATGTAATTCAATCACATTATCCAATCAACACCCCTTTCAAACCAATAAAAACTGAATATTATAGTGCCATGTGCATTATGTTGTACATGTGTTGATGTAGTTCACCCCTCTGTATACACACAAAAATGTAGACACCTGTGATACCATTGCTTGTATCTTAAGTAGCAAAACTAAAACAGCCTTCATCAGTCAGACTTAAGATGTTTCTGTATGTGGTATGCTGCACTTCCTTTTTCGTAAGTATTGGTTTTGTGCATCTGCCTGCACGCGTGTCTATGACAGGTAATACGCGAGAGTGTGGCCGATGTTAATATCGAGGTGACAAAGACAGGAAGCGACACATACTAAAACAAATGCCACAAAACGAACACATTACTCAACTTACCAGTGCAGTCGCAACGCGTGCAGGAAGGCTGACAGACCTTCCATAATGAGAAGAATTGCCACTGTGAGAACAGCGAAGAAGAAAAAGACTATGGACAGGAGGAAGAACCCTCCGAGGCTGCTTGTGGAAAGGCCGATGTGCATCACCATGGACCACAGCACCTCTGACAACTCTGTGCATAGAACGGAGGAAGCACACAGATTTTACTGCAGTGATGAGGAAGGTGTCCGTTCGTCTTAATAAACGTGTCCATATTTATACTTAATTTATGCTCAAACCTTGGGGATAAAGGGAGGAAAAAATGCATTGTATAACTTACGTGCATGAGCCAGACTGAGGGCCCAAAGCCTCAGATAGGAAGCAGTGTTGGAGATACAACCCAGGCAGTACTCTATGGTGTGGATCGCCTGGTGCACTGCCACATCTGAAAAGTTAAACTGTGGGACAGAGACATGACATTGAAATGTAACTGCGTGTCAATGTGGAACTCACAACAACTCTACGACAGGTCCTGAAGTCCACATAGGAGGAGTCTGGTTCATTGTGTGTGCATGATCATTCAGGTAATTAAAAAGGAAAGCCATTTGTAGAGCAGCACACCCTCAAGATTAGAAGAGGCATTGTTGTCTTAGGACGCTGTGAACCCATAAAAATCAGTTGTGCTGCTGATGCCTCATGCACATCACTGCAACTGTAAGGAAGCACTGGCCAACAAGATGCTGCGCCCCCTGCTTGAGGAATCCCTGCAACCCATGTTTCAAAAAGACACCGACCACACACACACACACACACAGACTAACACATACATACGCACAACACAGACACGACTAAGAGCAGCAGGAATAGGTTGACAGCATCCACAGTCAACAAAGCTGAGGGGCGGAAAGAGAAAGGATTGCTAAGACATGCACAGGGAGGGATAGATTGCAGGGTGGAGGTGCAGTATGATCTCCTGTCCTACCTCTTCCTCCTCGCGGGCCTTGAAAGCAGGTGACAAAAGGCAACGCTTGGTTATTGACAACACACACACACATATATAGATGGACAGACAGACATCAGTAAACAGGAAAAGTAATGAAAGAAATCAGTTACTTGCTTAAAAAAGGAAAAAAAGATGAACATTAGATGATGACAACAGTCAAGACATTTCAGAATTCAATTGGGGGATTTAATCAGTTTAATGTAAAACAACTCAGCTTCTGCTTCCTGGTTGTATATGAAAAAAACAAAAACATGACTAGTTTGAAGTTCACAAGAAGTGAAACAAGGAACTGCACACAAAAGTGGATGGTATATGAAGCACAGAACTGTGCTACAAAGTAAACAGGTAAATGATGTTTCTTAATTTAATCTCTTAATAGCATTTATAATAATCTAAGGGTGGAATAATAATTTAGAAATTTAAGACACATTGGAAGACTTGTAAATCCTTTGTACCAGACCAGACCTTCATACATAATTGATGTGTGTCAGCGGCACAGGAGGAGTGGAAACATACAGGTATTGGTTTCTCTTTACAACTGTGTCTAAATGACTAAATTATTAAAAAGATGTGAGTAGATCATATAACCCGTTTTCCCTTCTCCTCTCTCACCAAACCGCTGGCCTGCCGTTACTGTAGCTTTGTAAGTAATGGGAATAAAACACAGTCAGGTAGAGGACAACGTTGTTGACGTGGACGTGTCTCTTTTACCTCAGGCTCCTCCTCAGAGTGCTGCGAGAGCTGGTCATGCTGGATGATTTCCGCCTCATCCTCAGTGGGTCCGTTGCCCACCCTAATCCCTCCAAAGTTTGCTGTGCCCTGTCAAAAAAGATGGGTTAAAATAACAAAATCACTGGAATTAATAATCACTTATTGTGTTTATAGCTACAGTACAATTATTGATGGCACTTGCAGGTCTGCTTTATCTTACCAGGTTTTTCCGCCACAAATACTGTCTCCGCAGAACCAGAGTTTTCACTATTAACATACAAGGAACACATGCCAAGGCGATGACCACCAAGAGTGATTGTAAGCCCATCTACATATTCGGGGGAGAAGAACAAGACAAGGAAAAAAAAAAAACACAATAAAAGGACAATTAGCTTGCAGAGGTTCATTTAGGGACAAAGAGATGACATGTAGAACTAAAATGTGTATCTGACCTGTCCTCTGTAGAGAGGTTTGTTACTGGGGTCATTGTAGTTGAAGAGGAACATGTTGATGAAGGCAATGAGGAGACTAGGCGCATCCTTAGAGGTGCGTGCATCGTATGACACCCACTTATAGAAGATTAGAAGGACTAGGTAGCCAAACAGACTGGACATGAAGATAATCTCTGGGATAAATCCCAAATAGATATTTAGTGGCTTCTTGAAATACCTGATGAGAAACACAAACAGCCAATTTGTCACAATCACATACAAATTCAAAGAGAAAGAAATACAACGAGAAGTGTGGCGGCATAAATAGAGATGAAAAAAAATCTCACAAGTGGTTGAAGAGACTGAGAGTGACTCCAAACAACATGTGGATGACTCCCAGGATAACAGACATCTTCATCTTGAAGGAGTTCAGGAATGTCAGCTTGTTGGTGGCAATGTTCCATATCTAAGAGACAATATGGTCAAAAACGGTTGCAAAAATCTGATATTTTTAACATTACACTTTGATAATTAATGTTTAAGTGCAAGTTTATGTTACCACTGCTACTATTCATTGATAGATTTTTAGCAATGAGTCATTATTGATCATTTATTTTCAACAGACATATAATAATTTGCCAGACACAGCTTGAAAGAATGTTATCATTAGCAACTAAGCAAATTTTTACTTGTCAGAATTATGAGACCACAGATGTGAAAGAAAAGTAATCACCGGATCAATGCCAATAGGATATGGCCCATTGAAAACTCCATCTATTGCTGGGTCCAACTGCAAAATTTTATTCCCCTCGAGTGTTTCGAACCTGAACAGGAAGAGAACACAGATCACTTTTCAGACTTGAGTTACTACAGCAGTCATAGGGTTAAAGCTCCAGTCAGTCAGTGATTACCAAAGACACTTACGTCCAGTTGCCTCCCACTCGAGCATCAAACATCGGCCTGACGCTCCAGCCGGAGCCGAACAGATTGAGGGACTTGGAGAAACAGTCGTTGTAAATGATGCCCGTATAGACTGAGAAGATTCCCATCAGCAGGATTATGTAGCGCCCTGCAAACACCATGCTGAACATCTGTCGCAAAACATTAAAAATTACATTAAAATCTCAAGTATAAACTAAATCCATGGCAGCAAGTCATGTGTAACTTAGGGGCTGGTATGTGTCACATGTAGGGAATGTCTAGGGCTGGTGAGATGGTCATGATGGGATCCGTACCTCGTTATCGTTCTTCTGGGCCATCAGCCTGCTCTCTCTCAGCACAAGGTATAGAGCAGCGCAGGTCATGAGCATCCCGTGGCCCAGGTCACCAAACATAACCGCAAATAGGAAGGGGAAGGTGATGATGGTGTATGGAGCTGGAGACAAGGAGGCAGGCATCATATGAGGGGAGTGTGGTGAGGCAGGGGAAACGACACATGCGTGAAACAACGTCATGATACACAGCATGTCTCAACATGGTGATAATGAATGATGACACAGATGCTGAAGCAAAGCCTCAGCTGGGTAGATAGATGTTTTTAGGAAAGAAGTTCAGTTGGCTTTGAAGATAAAGGTCAAAACTGATGGTCTAGGTAAGATAGACTCAGGTCAGACTTTTAGGGTAGTACAAAAAAATAAGGGTGTGACACATGTTTACCTGGATTAATCTCACGGTAGCTGCCGATCCCATAAGCATCCACAATGTTTTGAAAGCCTGAGGTGAACTTGTTTGTCTTGTTATAGGTGGGTGGGGTCTGCTTGGTCTGCATTCTATTGAGAATGGAAGGCACAGTGGAGCCGCTCTTCTCCTGAAGTGCACACAAGATTATGCCACAAATTTATTTACTTTCACTGAAAGTTGAAACTCTTTCTAACTGAGAAGACATGAGAGGTATCTGCTGCTTTCTCAGTAAATCTGATGCCCACCACTGCTCTGAGCTGTGTGTGAAGTGTGTGCACCTGGCTAGCTTAACTTGTAAATGGTGTCATACATCCTCAACTACCCCCCTTTTTACACCCACAGTAGCCTGTTTTGTTTTTTTCAAATGTTTATACAACTTTTCGAACAACTGTTTACTTCTTATCTGGAAGAACTTGCAAGTGGTGTCTGCCCCCGCCATAACTTATTAGCTCCTCCAATTCATGTAGACACAAGTAAATAAATATAATTTAAGTTGTGGAGAATATATACTGACCTTAAGTACAAACAAAAGCTTAAGTATGCTGCTGGCTGAACATCCTGTTTACACTGACCTAGTTAGTTTCAAACTGGTTCTGCTACATTCAACATATAACGAGGTAAACTTGAACCAAAGTCCACTTTCTAAAAATAAAAGATGTGTGTCTGTGTCTTTGAGATGTGAAGTAAACCCACTAAATGTTGGATAGTTTCCATTAAACATATAGTGCTTGGTGTTCAGTTACTCACCGTCCCCCTTCGCAGGGCAAACTGGATGGAGTCCAGGTCAGAGACAGGACACCACACCTCGGCGATCAGACACTTCTGAGTGACATCAATGTTGCAGAGGTTTAGGGTGTGGTAGATGGCCTTCATCTTCCTCACCTTGATGAACCACACTCTGACTGTCTTGGCTGCAGCCTGCAGGACCCTCTGCCTATGATCCTCTGTCTGGTTCAGCACCTTTAGGGGCAGACAAGAGTAGAGGTGGTCAAATCCCTCCAAGGTAAACTGATTAACCTAATCATCACAGCAACAGTCCCTGAGCTGAAAGGTTACACCACAAATGCTCCATGTGACTGTCAACACAGTTTCAGTTCATTTTGCTCCTTGTCATCTGTGACAGTGGTATTTGGCAGCTTGACATATTTTGTTTCTGCAGTAGAGACAATGGAAGATGCTTTGGACTCGCTTTCACTTGTAATTAATCTATATCCTCTGCGGCAGAAAAACACATTACACAAGCCTTCAGAAACTCCTGCAGGTTAAATTGGACTGACAAAACACTTTTAGGGCTGACTGACTAACACACTCAGTATAAAGACTTTAAGACACTCGCCAGCCTTGCAACATTAATGCTACAAACAACCCATAATGCAACCCTCCGTGTAGAAGTCATTTTATACCAGTACTTTATCTATTGAAAAAGAATATCTGACGTTGTGGACATGTAATTGTCTAGCCGTTGACGGACTGTGTGTGCAAAACCTATAGACCGACATGCATAACTGGTCAGAAATATTCTAGGCGGTTCACTGATTAACGGTTAACTATTGACATCCCTAGTCAATACCCACCCACCCACTTTGGATCACCCTGTGCTTTCCTAGAACTATAAGCGACAAAATGTAGATCCATTTCTTAAAATAGGAAATGACAAATTTACAATGTCCAGTGTATAGTAATCATCACCCAAAATGATATTGAAAAAGGTATGAAAGAAATCAGCATGTTCAAATTACATGTATTATAAATCATATCAAAATTACTTCACAGCCACGTGAATGATAATGGATCAGAAGACTCATAATGTCATAACGGGACACTAAAAACAGCAACATTTAATCAGACATACATTTATATTCATAGAGGGTTTAAATTTACTGGCGTGATCAGTTGAGTCATATATGGAAGGGAGCGGGCTGTCTAATCCATTAGGTTCTCCCATAAGAGATATAGGATAGTCTCAAGTGTGCTGCTGTATGACTCACATTTAAAGCCAACTCCCATGATCAGCAAATAGCAGGATATATAAGCTCTATGCTGTCTGCCTATAGAAAAACTCTTGCCTGCTGTTGAGAGGCTTAATGGTCCACATGCAGCTGATTGCTACTCAAATAGCTTGACATTCTTCCTCATCCATGCCATCCAGCTCTCATGCCCACGTAGCAACAAACATATATACAGCTGTGAGAGGACATCAATCGAATTGTCGGACAGGATGCATGCCATGAATGAAGTATCTGTCTTGTGCTGTAACTGTCAATGATCCTCCAATATTTGAGCACATCTATCTTGAACAAAAGGTGAAGTAGTATGTGAAAGACTCACATAGCAGTATAGCAAAGTTGAGCTCTCTGATATGCAAGTCTGTGCGACATGATGTAATACACTCCTGTGAACAGGTGTATCGTTACATGATAAAGATACAGGAGGGTTCTCGTTTGCAAAAGAAACAAAAGGAAAGGAGGATTCCCTGGGGCCTCTCTACCTTGCACTAGATAACAAGTCACTGAGGAATAATGCAACATGGCAGACACAATGACAACAGTGTAGTTTCTCTGTACAAAGATCCAATAGCATTTCAACTTATCTCCCTATCCTACATCATGGGTCACTTACAGTACAGTTATGATTGCAGACCACCTTTTGTGACATCTTTTAAGTATCCTTCTCCCTCCCATCTTTGAATTAGATCAGTGGCCAATGTATGTAACATTTTCTATGAGCTGAAAGGAACTTAGATCTCTACTGCTTACAAAATATCTTATACTTGGAGGCAATGTTGGAAGCTGAGAATAAATTGTATAGAACAGATGTGTAACCGTCCTTTAACTGACCTAATGACTTATGAAAATTTCTTTACCAACACTTTCCAATGAAAAGAAATTTGCTGACCAGGCAGACACAAAAAGGGGAACTAGCTGGTGTGAGCCAGTGTTAATGAGTCAACCGAATGTGGGTGCTTTCTCTGTCAACGTATTTACCATTTGTAGGTCATCAATGCGAGCATTCACCCCTGCTAGCATCTCTTTCCTCTCCTGAGGTGTTTCTGGACACGGGTACAACGTTGCTCTGAACCTGAGGACAGATGAAGAAACACAGATAAGTATCTGTTGGCCAAAAACACATCAGAAATCATACAAATATTGCCCAGTCACTTACCCCTCACAGATCTTCTTGACTCTGTTCTTAAGCTGGTCTCCTTGGAAGAAAATGATGAAGACAGACTTGTGGACCTGGTCCCCCTGTGGAAACATTATACAGTCAAGACTTTGGTCAGTATAGTTCTGTACTCCACTTGTTCTAAGTGTTAAACAATTAGTTTAAAAGTTTTTTTTAGAGACCACTGATTATAAGTTGGGTTTACAGTACTGACCGTGGCAGGGTCCTCCAGAGGATCTTCAATGTCTGCCTGCCTCAGGAACACATTTCCTCTGCAAACTCTCCACAGCATCCTCTCAAACGTGGGGATACGTTCCCTTCCAATAACTCCAGCCACAAATCTATAACAGAGGGACAAATTCTGTAACTGTTGGTGACGAAACATCTTAAGAAATGCCTTTGAGAACTTGATGACAAACAAAAATTAGGAACTACAATGTCACAATTGTCACTCATAGCCTCAACAACATAACAATTACTATGTAAAGCCTTGGTCATTTTTTCTACCTGAACAACTGGGATGGTCTTTATGTGAACGCTAAGCAACTTCAATCTTCACCCAATAAAATATCATATGAAATACAAAAAAACTTTATAAAAAATGTACATTCCATAATGTTTAAAGACAGCTTAGATTATCTTCATGTAATTAGTCAACAACACAAATTTGCTGTATATTGTCTGTCTAATAATGAATGACATTATTCTTTGGTTCTGTCTTAAAGAAGAGCTGATCATGGTGATAACATGAAGTGAAATATCTACACTAGTAGGATTTACACTTGTGAATGTGGATTCTGAAAGGATTTCCGTTTCAGATGACCTCTGTTGCCTGACTAAGCTGGGCAGCCTGAGCTGGTGTGTGGGAGGTGATTGGCTAGTTGTAACACTCCGGTTTCAGACACAGATGGCTGAAGTGCACAGAATGGAAATCTACAAGAAAGGCTTAATCCTTTTAAATTAGGGACAACCACAAAAAACAGACTCACCCCAGTCTGAGAGGAGCCCCTCGATTAACCTCATTGGGGTCCAGAAGGGTGGATGACTCCTCCAATAAACTGGGGTCCTCCATCTGCATGAGAGTCATTTTACAAATCATCAGCTACAATAGCAACATAATCATTCATTGCCACTAAATTACCAGACACGCATACTTGTAAACATTGCTGTTATTTACATGAATGTGACAGTTGGACAGAAGACAAAAAGAGCAACGGCCAGGGATTGTTTCCAACATAGACAGTGACTTTCACTAGTTAATGACTGACCAGCTACATGTTCTGCTAAATAATTCACCTCAATCAAAACTCATAACAACTTGTTAAAGATGACTAAACATCGGAAGTCAACCCAGTTTTGCTTGTGAAGGCAATGAAGTGGAATTGATGTTGGGCAAAGGTCGACAGGCAAGGAATTTGCTCTGGCAGATGAACAGTGTGTGCACAACTGACTCTGTGCAAAGTATTATACAGCAGTAACATCACAGCATATTGACTAATGTGAATAGCTGGTGTAAATGTGCCAAGGCCATGTGAGCAACTATAAACGGTCACGAGTGGAAACACCTTTTGCCAAATCAAGCTGCAATAAGCACTCCTTTGTGTATGTGTGTGTGTGTTTGTGTGTGTGTAAAATCCACACAGAAAGCTTTTCAGCAGAGTCTGTATAACACCACTACACTGAGTCTAGACTGAAACGTTTTATCTTGCCCACATCACAATAAATATATTAATGAATTAGATGGTCTATCAATAAATATTAGTATTATATAGTTCATTTGCCCCTCAAACTGTATTTAGTGGTTTCAGATGTCACAACCATAGACATTAACAGTTACAGTCCCACTTCTCTTTAAGGTCCCTGCAATACTAGTTAAATGAAAAACCTAAGCACATTGTTTTGCAAGGCCTGCGTGCACAATCAAGCTGACCTCATCAAAAAACTGTTGCGTGCGGCGCAGTATGTGCTTGAGCTCAGTCAGTTCCAGGAAGTTCTTCTTTAGGGCTTCTTGGTTGGTGTTTATTTCTTTCAGCTCATTCTCAAGCTTCTCAAATGTGGCCTGCAGGGAGACAAACAGAGCGGTCAGCTCAGGGAAGCAGCAAATAATAGAGCTCACTTTTAATCTTTAAGAGAGAGAAGTCACCTCCAAGTCGATCATGTCCCTTGGGAAAGGGACTTCAGGGTTCTCTCCTGTGTCAACTATCGGGATGTTGGCCTTCTTAATCTCTTTCTCCACAAACCCTGCGAGAGATAAGGAATAGTTTTATTTTCATGTAACTAGTGTACAACTACTTCCAGCCCTGGCAAGAAATATCTAAGCTCACTTACTTAGTTTGCGATCCATCTCTTCACATCGTCGTACTTCATTGACAAACTTTCGTTGGAACACATTCACATCAGGATTTAACTGCATGAAAAAAACAAAACAAAACAAGAAACATGGGTTAAGCAACAGAACGTAGACTGTCATGCTTGCAGGGACATTACATGAAAAATTACAAGAATTGTGCATCAATAACCAGAATGGATACCAAACCAAGTACATGCACTTAGATCAGCAAACTAAGATGCTGCGATATCAATAATTTAACTATGAGCTCAAATTCTGCATAGCCACATATCAATTACCATCATTCTTAAGAGTCTGTGAATAAACCTTTTGCGATAAGTGTGAATAAAGCTCTTTTCTATATCATTGTTTGTAATCTTTTATTTGTTTTTAATTGGTGGAGGATGTCAGTGTATAGCGTGATCACATGAATAAGATACCACTGTTGAAGCAAAGACCTTCTCTGTTAAAGCCCATCCTGTATTCTAGCAGAACGCTTCCCTCAGGGATTGTCAGGAATGGGCTTTCTCATGCGTGGAATGAGGGATCAGCTGTGAGCACATGATTAACATGATGCAGAAGGCATGCACTTTCTCAGCAGATGACAATGACCTACAGGTACCCCTCTTAGATAGCAAGTCTGAGATGGTAGAAAACAGTAAACCTAAAGAAGTCTGTAGATATTAAAGCAATCATGATTCAGAGGATAACGGGATGGGACAGAAGTTGACTTACATCACGGAACTGCACCATCCCAATCTCTCCCAGCTCACTGACGCAACAGTAGGCAGCTTCTGACTGGAGGAAGAGCTGGGCCAGCGTCATCTCTTCACTTCGGAAGAGTTCCCCCATGTTGTTGGAGGATGTCAGCACCCCTAAATCAACCAGAACCTCTAGAAGCGAAACATCGATATTGTCCATTAGTAACACACAACCTTGATTATCACTTTTAGTGAAGGCACACTACATACTGTATATCAGTGTACGTTCTATTAACATATGAAGGATCAAAGAAGTTCTACATTCAACACTTTTCTCTGCATGGCGCACTACAGTTATGGTCACTAATGAGGGAGTCCTTCCTCAGTTGTGCGCTAGTTTCGCACATGTGTGAGAAGTTGGCATGTGACAAAAAGAGAAAAGAAAAAAAATATCAGGTTGTCCCCATGCTGATCCCATGATCAGTGCAGGAATGTAGTTACGCTGAAAGAGAGTTTGCTGTGTAATTGCAATATAACTAGAGGACTTTTAAATGGACTCAATTTCTACTGTGGATGGAAAGCACAGGTTAAAAGCCAATGCAGTTAGTCTGCAGTTTCTGTAATTGCTATCATTTAAAACCAAAAAGGTGAAGATTTTCTCAGAATACTTAAAAGCTAAGCAGCATAACCTCCCACTGTAAAACGACTACACAAGGCTTATCTGTGGATTATGAGGTAGCATGTGACCTGTAGCTCTAGTAAGCCTCAATACTCTCACTGCATCAATCCAGAGTGCACATTTACAGATGTAACACAACAAAACAGGTTTCTCTGACAAAACTACCCAGTGTGAACACGTATTTATCAAATGGATTAGCTAACATGTCAAACAGTAACGTTGGCTACGGTAACTAGCTTAGCGACGTTCCCTGACAGCTATAGCTTCACCTGTCAAAACTGGAGATGTCATACCAATAAACCAAACTGACAAGCAATTATTATAGCTATATGGCCATTGATCCAACAAATCTATTAACATCGCTTAATGCAATAACGTAGACATAGCTATTAAGCTAAAAAAAAATTTACGTTAGCAAAACAATATTGGTTGACGGTGCTAACTAGTCAGAGGAGCAAACGTTAGAGTTTAACATTAGGAGCAAAATATAAAACAGGATATTAACTGTAGTGATGTTGATATTAACTTTTTCTGACATCAAGTAGTTGGTTAGCTAACTCAGATATCAGTGAAACTACCGTTAGCCCTCTTTGCAATTTAGCGATAAAGTGTGGCTAACAGCACAGCTAACGTAACTTAGCGCACCTGTTGTTCGATACTTAACTGACACCACAATAATAAAATAAACATTACAGTAGTTTAAACCATTTCTCATTTCAATGTATCTTATCCGTAAGTAATAGTTTTCACTCACTATTTAGGTGGAGAGTCCTTCCTCCCTTTCCTCTTTCCTTTCCTTCGTAGTTTCCTCTGTGCTGTTTATTGTGGACTCGGCTGCTTGAAGCAGCCAACTCGACTCCCTACCGACCTTTCAAAGCGGAAGTATCGCGTCAAACTGTGAGATTCGCTATCAGTGTCACAGCCAATCAGAGGCGGAGTAGGGGCGGGTCTTCGCAGAATTGTTGTCAGAGTGTTCAGCGCTCCCTACTGGTCACACTGCTTAACTACAATCCTCTCTAACAAAGATTTTATTTTATTCAAGTATTTATAAGATTGAGTTTCTTTTTCACATTAGTTTCTTTGAGAAGAGAGAAAGAAAGAAAGAAAAAAAGAATTGTAAATGAGTCAGACACCCCCCCCCCAAACAAACAAACAAACAAATAAACAAATTATCTCATAAAATTCATACATACAATATAAAAAGATGGACAGAATAGTATAGTACACATTCACCAGTAACACAATTTGTAACACATGGCAGTTAGCAAGGATAGGCACACAGTTTATCCACACATTTGGTAAGGCAGGGCAAGGCAATTTTATTTGTATGTACTGCTGCAACTGTCCATTATTTGCTTGATTAACCGATTAGTTGTTTGGTCTATAGAATGTCAGAAAATGCAGTGTGTAGAATTTAGTGGCATCTAGTGGAACGGACATGGCAGAAATGGAATATAATATATATAAGTACGTTTTAATTAGTATATAATCACATGAAAATAAGAATCGTTGTGTTTTTGTTATCTCAGAATGAGCCCTTTATATCTACATAGGGAGACTTCTTACAGGGGTGTTTGGAATGCATTGCAAGGTCCATGGATTTATATTGTCTTCAAAAACACTGGTAAACGTGAATATCTTTGATACTTCTAGGGTAAGAAATAATAATCAGTATAATTATCTGTATTATTTCCATTTATGAATGTAGAGCTGAAAACTTTAACAGCGACCACTTGAAAATAATGAGAATGATAAATTCCTGACTATTTTTCTCCATGAATTGTCGCTGACCTGATACGATGTTGCGTTGCAGTTCCTCATTGTGGCCACTTGAGGGCGGTAATGATTCTGAATCAAGCGGGCAGCTCAGGTCTGAAAATTGAAGCCAATGCGGAAGTGACTTAAACCTGCATTCTCTCTAATGGCCAGCAGGGGGCGACTGCCTGATTTATTACGTCAGTAAACAGTTTCCTAATGAGTTTATGGTCTCAATCGCTTGTTTCTAGTCCTCTTCAATACAGCTGCTGTTCATTTTGTAAATTATGGCGCCATTTAGAGTAAAATAAACAATAAAGCAGGGTATGATTTGGGGCGTCGCTACGTTGTGACTGACAAGTCGTTACCACGGTGACAACGTTGGTTAGGCAACGTAACCATGGCGTAACCCGCGATTCACAGAGTATACGCGTGAAATAGCCGTCGCTATTTCAGTGTGTTTTCAGCTCAGGAATGTTACTTATTAAATACTGGTCGTCCGGTAAGTAAGCCTGTTTTTTGCTAAGGAAAATTAGCATTAGCATTAGCACAGTTAACTATAGAGCAGTCATTTTCAATATTTCTTTCAAAACTGTAGCTCTACATACAGAACTCATCACTCCAGGGATATAACCAGGTAGTATCCAAATAAATTGATAAGGTATATTAATAAATAACATTTACATAAACTGCAGTTGTATTCACATATTGAAACGTATTCTAGGTTGAAATGCTGGTTGATCTGAATGTGTTGATGATCGGTTACTGTCCTCTAGTGGTCACAGTGAGGAACTGCAACACTACTGGTGAGTACTTTTACTTGTGGTAGCTTAAGATTCTTGTTTTATCTCATTTTATTTATAGGTTGTATTTTTTTAACTTGCTCATTTCAATCAACAAATTTGTGAAAGTATAAAGAAAATTTCTCCCCTTACACATGTACAAAATTTTGTAAAGCAATCACTATGTCTCACATGACCAAGTTTGTTTCAGACTTAATGAACCAAATAGGTGATTAACTGTAGTTTAGTTAGTCACCTAGAATACTACCCTGAGAATACTATCCAGGCTATCAGCTAATAGAGCAGTGTCCAAATTCGTTTTGTCAGAGACAGTAAAATTCATATTCACTGGTTTTGATTTGTTAGATTTAAAGTTCCCCTCCAGATATATTTGAAGATGAATATAAAATACTCTACTTTGAATAATAATTTTGTCTATGTTTTCCACAAAAAAAGTTCAATTATCTTGTTAAAATTCTTAAAATGACATCTCCTCCTTCTCCCTCATTACAAATTCCAGAATCTATGAATATGTAAATATTGTTCATCTTTGAAAGTTTAACTGCTGGACACAAGATGTCTCCTACTTCACTGTAAAGTCTGTTCTCAGTGTTTGTGCACTGGAGGCTACAAGTTTCCACATCACACTTATGTAAATTGAATATTGGACCAGAACTGGTCTAATATTCACAGCAGTTAAACACACTCCCCAACATCTCTGTTTCTTCCATAAAGTATTATTTTTCTTTAAAAAATAGAGTGTACATGCAGAAAGTGACCATGATTTCAGAGACTGGGAAGTATAATAATTAATGAATAAATAATTAATGACATCGTGCTGGTGGGAACTGATGTGTTTTATGGTACTGGAACCCCCCCCCCGGTGGCCCTCACCTTTCCCAGTTAAAAGAAGAGTGAGTCATGTCACTGGAGGAGGTGGAGTTTGGGACTTGGAGATATGCTGTCTTGTGCTTGGGGACAGAATGGGGTGGAGCCCCAGCAGAAGGGGGAGCCGTGGGCAGGGGCTGGGTGTAGGAAGGGAAAAGTTGGACTGGGTGGTTTCACAGGGAGCAGAGGCATTTGAGTCAGGGCACACATGCCTCAGCTGTGAGAGGCCCTACTCCCCTTGGCTGGCTGGCATCCCAGAGCAGAGGCAGAGAGAGACAGAGGCAGAGAGGGCTGAGAGAGAGAGACCGAGGGCGAAGAGAAAGTTAAAGTGTTAAGTAGACTGGGAAGAGGCAAACAAGTGGCAGAGAAAGTTTTCTGCAAGAAAAGAAAAAGGATCAGAGACTGTGTTGTGTGCAGCGTTGCTCCTGTAGGTAGTTTGTCAGTGGTGTATTTTTATCTGCAGCGAGTGTGCAAGTGGTTTGTATTTGGAGTTGACAGCTATGGCGGATACAGGTGTCAAAGAGGAGCATGTAGCCCTGGTAGAAGTGCCTTATGATGATGATGAGGTCGCCCTGGTGGGTGCTGCCACCGAGCCAGCGGTAGATGATCATCACCATACTGAGAAGGTGGACATGCTACTGACCACTACCTCTGGAGACAAGAGTGAAGCTCAGATGAATGGGGTCATGGTTCTGTCTCTGCTGGACAAGATTATCGGGGTGGTAGACCAGATCCAGCAGACCCAGAATGGGCTTGAGGCCCGGCAGGAGGCGATGGAGAAGTCAGTGTCAACCATCCAAGGGGAGCTGGCTAAGTTGTCCAAGAATCACGTCGGCACAGCCAACACCGTCAACAAAATGCTGGAAAAGGTACGCAAGGTCAGCGTCAACGTCAAGACAGTGCGAAGCAACCTGGAGAAGCAGGCGGGCCAGATCAAGAAGCTGGAGAGCAACGAAAACGAGCTGCTCAAGAGACGCAACTTCAAAGTCCTCATCTACCAGGTAAAGTGGGAGGGAGGATACTGCAGTGTGTGTATGAGCTTGTTCTTTATTGTTTTTGACACATAGACTAAGTAACAGCAAATATTCCTTGCTTGAGAACGTGTTGATAAGCAAAAGATGAAAATGAATTTACACGTAGCTATTAACACTAAAATTACATTGACAGTACATGTTAGTCCCGAAAATGGGTGTGTTGCATTCCCCGCATCACAAAGGAAAGTTGAAAGGAGGTGTGAAATGCACCTGAAAAGTAATTGGTGCGTCAAAGCAACCTTTTGACATCATCTCACCAGAGAGAGTTAGAGTCACACTGTGGCATGAATTGACCCTTGTCAGTGAAACGGGGAGTAATAGTTTCTTAGACGAGAGGATGCTGGTCAAAGCTTCAGCTCGGTGGTTTCCATGACATAAATATCTGAGGCACTTTTTCCTAAAACCGAACTGAGTCTTCAATGTTTACAAAGAATCAGACACTTCGGTACTCTTAATAGAAGCTGTTGTACAGTTTATATTTACGCGCAGTGTGAGGTAAAATGAAGACCGGTAGTGACCTCTCCCACTCCACAGGGATTCATGATTACCCAATGAAACTATATAAAGAAGTTGGTGTAAATAAAAATATAAGGCCCATAAACACTGGCATGAGGGGCTACTTGAGACAGAAGCAACGCCCCACTTCTAAGCACTCAGAGGACAGATAGTTTGCAGGCTGCTGACGTGTGCGATTAAGATGTTTTTTTTATTGTAAAGATTTCTCAGAAGTGAGACACACTTCATAAATGGTGCACAAACCTGCACTTGAGTATTCAAAATTGTATAAAGTATTGGGGCAGGATCATTTGCACTTCTCCTCAGGCCAATGGAAGAGTGTACAACAACAAGGACTGTGAATATCTTGGAAATGAAAATAGGAAGAAAAAGAAAAAAAAGGACACAATCTGAGTTCATGTGTGAGAGTGTGACAGTGCAACTCTGACCAGTCTAACTACCATTGTGAATTTGAGACTCATCTCTTTTTTTAGCAGGACGTGCATGCTGTCATGTCTGGCTGGTAAACTTTCAGTCTACAGCGTGCACGGTAGCACTTCTGCTTTAGTTTACTTTGTGAGTAAAAAAGGTCTCAAGGCCTCTAGAACCAGGAATTCGTCATAAGAACATAAATCAAATGAAAGCTCAAGAAAATGTCAGCCACTTGATGCGCTGCATATCTTAACCTCTGCAAAGATTTTCTTTCAAAAACATTAGTAAGAGTGACTCTGAGGGGTGCAAGCCTTGCATGAGTAGAACGTACTCCAGGATCTGTATCGGTAAGCACAAACTTTTTCAGATCCCCCCTCCTGGGATGTCCACTGTGGGAGCAGGTTACACTATTGGCATCTTGCAGAAATCCAATCATAGACGCTAGGCCTTAGTAAATTACACTTGTAAAGCAGGTGTCTCCTGCTGTTTGGGACACTGCACAGTTTACTGTAAGCCTCCTTAATTACATGTCTGTGTGCATTTGTCAGTGTGGAAGATACTGTGCATAAAAGGGGTGAACAGTCTGCACCTCTCCTCAAGAGCTTGCACCGTTTTATAAAGCTTTTATAAAGTGATTTTATATGTTTTTTTGATTTTTTATTTTGAGTAACGAGTTATGCTTGCGTTTCAGCAGACACTATGAATCAGTCATTTCCTTTTGGTATTATCACATCCGTAATACCCTTATTACTGTCTAAACCTGTTCACCGTCACATTTTCAAAGCAGTCGTAGGCGTCGTAGCCTCCATGTTGCAGAAGCGGTTTTGGGCTCCCACGATCTATTTATTTCCAGAGAATGGCTGCACCGTGTCCAGTTTAATTAGAAAGGCTGATCAGATATTGGCAGCATTTCAAATCAACACTGGCTCTCAGTCAGATTTCATTGCTTTCAAGCCTCTGTGTGTTAATGTGTTAGAGTAGGATACGTTTAGAAGTAGGTTAAGGATGGGATAAAGGTTAGGGTTAGGTATGTAGAGGTTATGGTTAAGGTTACGGTAAATGTCCATGGAATTAATGAAAGCTAGCTCAGTGTCCTCACAAGTAATACCAACATGTGTGTGGGTGTATGTGTGGGTGTGTGGCCATTCCTCACCAATATTGGCTTTCACCTGCAGTGTCAATGTCAAGCAAGGCAAGCATTTGAGTAAGACAAGTGAAACATTTTCGTAGCATTACTTTTGCTGTGTAGGACCATGTACTCTGCTTTGTTAAGCTGATGTTGGCTTTAACTGTGAGTGCCGTATTTTCCTCGTATGTCACTCTGTCTCCGCGCCCTGAGAATAGCCGCATACTTCAAAGTTTCTAACCGGAAAGATTTTGACACTGATGCTTTATAATTAAACCTGCAAAGATGGTAGCACGCAGGATCCCCTGACAACAGCTGGGTGTGGCGACGAAGACATATTTATCAAATGCTCATTACATATCAGATATGCATCACAATATCTTTAACATCTTCAATTGTACCCTCTCAAATTAGATCTCAGTGAGTAATGTTAAAACAATGGCGTTGCTATGGTTTCCCATGAAACTGACATATGAAACAAACTCACTGTAGTCACACAAGAGCAAAGAAAACCCCTCATTAGAATCGCTATTCTGCAGCTAAATTTTAAAAGATTGTGCTTACATTTTGGGAGTTTAGAATGTGAAATTCATGCTCGGGACAAATTTCATCAATAGGTGGTCTCTTTCTGGACTTAACAGGCTGGGGTCTTACAATTAGAAAGCACTGACTGTCCTTGCAGCAGCTGAGGGTCTTCCTGCTGCACAAGGCTCAAGCAGCCTGTCACCAGAGCTCTGCGGTCCACAAATGGCGCTGCTTTTATGCCCCCGCTGCGTGTTTCTCCCTTGACTGTACTGCATGTGATATTAGACCACTAGTCTTTCTAGGAGAGGCAAACATATTGACCCCAAATGAGTCACTTCATTTCCTTATTTCCTGTCAGTCTCATATAACCAGACAATTTACTATTTAAGTTTGGCCTCGTAAGACAAATTTCCTGTTGCAGTGTTCGCCAATAGCAATAGCTGTCAGGAAATAAACACGGACCCTAGATGTTTCTTAACAACACAATTCTGATTAAATGTTTTATAGATAATATTGATAATATTTCTAACTGAATTGTCACAATGGTTGTAATAAAATGGTTGTTAACATTTCAAATGTACCTCTAGAGGCCTTTCTGTTTCTGAAGCAACTCCATATTCAAGCAATAAAGAAGTTGCAATTGTCTTAGCCACTAACGGTGTTAGCCACTGTTAGGCATGATTAAAAGTGAAGGAGAAACCTATTTGCTTCTTCCAGTTTCTCAGTTGCCTGACATTACGAGAAAAAAAGAGGTATTGTTTTTACTAGACAACCACACTAGTGGTGCTGCTCTGACGGCTGAGCCTCGTGCTCATCCTCAGGCAGACCATGCACATCTATGTCATTGTTTAGCACACATTAATTGTCTTGGCCTTCAATTACTATCTCGGACTGTTGCTGGCTAAAAATCTTTAGAGCACTCTGGCTCTAACTTGGCTCAGCCCTCCACATGTTCCATATGGTCTGCCCAGGTGACAGAGGAAGACTTGTATGGTAGGGGGGGGTCCTGCCATAAGAGAGTAGTTTTTATAGTAATCCCTGCACTTTTTTCACGGCTGTTAAAACAAAAGAGTTCAGATGAGGCAGGCTTTGTAGTGATCCTTTTAATGCAAATGCAGCATAATTTTATTTTATTTTCATGAATTTATACAAAGTTTGGTACAAGGCGAGGCCAAAGTTTATTTGCGTAGCATGACCCAGCCCTTAGTGCTCAATGTGGTAGTTCTGTTAGCATACCTAAAGTGAGCTAGCCATTTGGAGACAAGTAAGTTATCCCCTAGAAAACAATTATACTTGAAAATCAGAGCTCTGCTAGTAGTGGGATTGAACTATAGACTGTAAAAAAAATAATGGACATAGCTATCGTGACGTCACCCACTGGTTTGTGGACTCCTGTTTTGAAGCCTTGAGTTCAGCTTGTTATTTTTTTCCCACCCGCATTCTGCGAAGACCTGCCCCAACTTTGCTTCTGACTGGCTCTGACCTTGATATTCTTACCCTACACCTAACCATCTCCTCATGCCTGAACTTAACCAACAAAGGCAACAAGTACTAGCCGATCAGAGGCAGAGTAGAGTGAGTCTTGCGAGTGTGGGTGGGGGAAAAAAATAAGGCAAGTTTGGCATTTTGACCATCGCCATCTTGGTTTTTTAGAGCCAGAAGTGACCATATTTGGACAACAGGGTGGGGCTGACCCTAATGCTAACTGCTAGCTTGATTAGCACTGTGCATTTACAGTCTATGTTATTAACTGTGATGTTCATAATGCTAATGCTAATTTTGGCTAGTGAAAAACGGGCTTAAAACCAAATGTACTTACTGGAAAAACTGAACAGCTGACTCCTTAGAGGGTTTAGTGCAACCAAACGCTGAACAAAACTTTTTAGGTGACCAAAATGTTACAATTAACTTTCATGAACTGAAAATCCACTAAAATGGCAACAGCTACACCTATACTCCTATTCTAATCTGGGGTTACGTTACGTTACGTAACGTATGTTACCAACATTGTCGCCATGGTAGTGACTTGTCAATCACAAGGTAGCCACAACCTAAAGCATACCCTGCTTTTTTGTCTATTTTACTCTAAATGGGACCATAATTTACAAAATGAACATCATGCTGTATTGAAGAAGACTTGAAAGTAGCGATTGAGACCATAAACTCATTAGGAAAGTGTTTACTTTAACTAAGTGTTTTAGTTATTGGCGTGTGTGTTCCATAATGCACGTTATCTATTAAACTATGCGGATTAATCCACTTTATGCAACGTGATATTGTCTGTCCATCAAAGTGTGAGATACTACTGCAGTGTGTCTGGAATCGGGGTGTGTTTGGCTGCAGCTCAAGGATGGTGATAGCCATGTGGTCACCTCTATCAGGGAGATGTAAGCCTTCTCAGTTACAGACTGCTTCTTCTATGCCCACCTCACAGACCTTGCAGAGCTCAGATCACAGCCAACAAGCTTCGCCACCAGCCACAGCCCATTTTTCTTTAATAGCTTTTAATCCTGCCCAGACTATATAACTCAATTCCACTTACTCCAGACGCACTTACTTCAGCTGCAGTTTTTGGCCACTACAGCTTACTGAATCTTTGTTTCCAGGCATAAATCAGATCTCTGCTTCATTACACAGAGGATAGTTATGAAGCACTTAACCAACCCCTTACACGCAATAGCAAACAACTGAGGAGCCCCAAAAAACACTCGACCAGCAGCACCAAGTTAGTGTTGTGATTCATCCCGCCAGCATTTCTCTGCCACTCCTGCCAGGATGCCAACTGGGTGTCCTCCCTTCCTCTAAGTTTCTCTCCCCTATCACTCCCACTGTCTCCCATTCTACTCCCACTCAGACCTCTAATCCAGAACCAAGGGCACGGCTCATTCAGTATTTCCTACAGTACTTGTATGTACTGTAGTATGTTGTTCACTTCCAGTCTGTCCTCGCCGTCATTCTCCCTCCCACGGTGGTCCTCTTTTCCAGGCTGGTGGAAAGATATCTGGCAGGCTCCACATTTCACTGTTGCATGTCATCTACTATGTCGAGCCAGTCCTGAGTTCCAATGCTTGGAGGCGTGTGAGCCTCTGCATGTAAAATGTGGTCCAATAGTTACCTTTTTAAGAGTGCATTCATGTGTTGCTTGCAAGGAATAATGCATACAGCAGCAAATTGCATGATAAAAAAGAAACATTTCTGATATATAGCAGTAACTGTTACATAAAATGTTTTTGGATGTAAAGATAACCCATATTATTTTATGGCAACACTCATTTTTGAGGACTGCAGGTCAGAGAAAACACATTACAGTGTCAGTGTGAGACCTGCCCTGCTTCTCATCAAGAGAGTTTTGTAAAGGTTTTTAAATAAGGCTTTTATTTCCTCATTTTCCTCCCATTTCCTATGTTGTGGTAAGAAAAGTGATATCATGAAGCCAGATCTAGGGTTTCTTTTGGCATGTTTGACCAAATTTGGGAATTGTACTGCTCTGATCCTCTCTATCTCACACACACACACACACACACATTTTGTACGCCTCAAGAAACAAGTTAATACAACACAAAGCAAAAACAATCCCTTTTTCATTTCGTTTGTAATTATTTTATATTTCAGAAATAGCAAAACCATTGTCCTTGCTTTAGAAGCCCTTCCGTCTTTGATATCACTTGTTGAAAATGAGTGTGCTCTGAAAACAGGAGTGTACCAGCCTGTATCCTCTGTTATTGTTCACTTTGTTTTTCTGTTTCCTTTGCTTTTCTAAAGCGGAGATTAAATTTTCAAGCTGACATGGTCAAAAAATTGTGCATTCATGTTGAAAGGATCTGCCATTTAGAACAGTTAAAACTCAATAAGAACTAAGGGTTGGTGTATCATAGTTGGACAGGTGTCATTTTACACTTACAGTGAATTTGCTTCCTGCTCTGGAGATGCATTTGCTGATAGTGTTAATGTATCCTTTCCTGTGCACCTGTCATTAGGATATACAGTTTGTACAGTAGAAAGAGAATCCCTGCTATTCCAACACGTGGAAACACTGCACATGTCTGTATGTGACAATTATTATCGTCTGTTAGATGTATCTGTCTGATATGGTTGTTTGTGTCTTGGTTCTGTAATGTTTTACTGCAATATTTTAGACTACATGTGATTCAATTTAGCAATGCATTTTTGTGAGCTGTTTCTCCGGCTCTACGAGAGGACACTCTGAGTCACTCCTATTAAAATAACTACATTTTATGTGTCCTGATGCCTGATCTCGGGACCCAGTTGCCTTCCCGTCTTACCAAACATCCCTATCCCACAGCAGCAGACAGATTTACCATCTGAGACTGATCAGGTAACCCCTCGATTTCAACAGTTGTAGTTGTCATCTAGCTTATTGGCCGGCTAACAGAAATGTGTCCTCATACCAAATCACAACTCAGTGGAAGCTGCTCTTACCCTTCGTGCTGTTTATTCCAAGATTTGTAGGCACACCCTTCATCTACGAGGCCAAAATAAAAAGTTAGCCAAATGATCTGAGTTGGTATATTAAAGGAGACTGCTACGTTGCTTTTGATTATAAATACACCAGCAGCGATGCAATGGAATAGTGTAGGGTCCTGTTTCATTGAGTGGGTCTGAATTTAGCAATCAGTAGCACCAATTGATTGATTAATTGCATACATTTGTTTGTGTGGGTTTATTTTCAGATGAAAGTGCGTGAGTATAAGGCTATGTAGCCTTAGTTTTGGGGCACATAATGTACTACTACTATACTTTATATATATATAAAGTAACAAAAACACCAATACTGGCGGTGGATATCTCAAAATATCTGCAAATAGTTATACAAAAAGTGTCTCTTAAAGTAGCTTCCATACATTTACTATTAATATAAGTGACTGTTATTGCTGTAACTTAAGACATTGCATCTGAAAGTAAAACCTGGTCTGTGCAAACATTCAGTCTGAAGTGCAACAGTCGGGTTACCCCCGGTGGTATATTTCCCACTGCTGCTGTGGCGGCTCACTGTTCTTGTTACAAGTATGTGATTTATAGTCTTTCACTGAAACTGTGCCAGGACACGCCGTGGGTTTTGGGTACCCTTGGGATTAGATTTTGCATGCACATGGATGTTTAGAATGATTATCTATAAATAATGATACTTAAATTATGTTATCAGGCGTAAAAGTTGATGGTGAAATATTTGACCTATTTTAAAATGTTATCCATATTTTATCCTTAAATTAGCCCATTTTTTCATATTTTCTAGTTTTTTACGGCTTACAAATGTATAATATTATGTTTTAAGGTATGATACATATGTCTCAGATCAACAGACAAAGACAGAATATTACAGTCAGTTTTTCCATCTATAGTATGCCAGTTGCATTATTCATACAAGCGACAGCTCAATTCAGAACAATGTGTGGGTGACTGGTTTGATGCCTTCCTAACAGTTTCCCCAGGTGTTATTTGTCAGGAGTTATTTGCCATTTAACATTATATTGGTCTAATGTAAGCCAGTAGTTATAGTTTCCTAAAGTTTAGCCCGACACCGTATTCAAGTTGGCAGGTTATTCATGCCTTCGCTTGATCCACCAACGTCACATTATCCTGAAACATGGTGAATATATGAATGATTACAGCACACTCTTTCACTTAAAAAAAAACAAACTATTTTAAATCTTTTTAATCCTTGTAATATTAATCATACTGCTTCATACTTAATGCAGCAGAACGTATGAATTCGTGTTTGCTCCTAAACTTGTTCCAGCACTTGGAAAATCTGAACTGAGTTGTTAAATTTGGGTGAAACGCTACTTACTGTTCCAAGTTAGTGTCAATATGGATGGCAGCGATAGAGGGAAAAGGGATCTTGTTATGTAACATATTCCAGTACTGTTGCTGCCAATTGACACAGAGATGTAAATGGAAAAGTAAATTTTCTATCTTTGCATGGGACTAACCCTGGGATTCCAGTGGTTTCAGAGTCATGGATGTGGGAGGCTAAGCTGTGGAAAAGGGTATCCCCATTCAGGCTCCAGTGTATGAAATCACAAATCACTATGACAGGAAAACCAAGGAACTCCCTTCCTGTGGTGTGTGCACTGTAACATGACATCGCCTTGTTGGCTATGCGGTATACAAAGGGCTCTCTTTAGATGAATCTGTCTATAGACAGAGCAGGATTGGTCGTTTACATTTCCATTACTCGCAGGACACTTAAACATAGTGCCATCAGAGTACTTAAGGGGATAAGGGGGGCTTCATGAAACAGAATTTGCACTGTGCCCTTAGTCACAAGAGTCACTGCAAAATGCCTGAGGTAGTAGGCGGCTGGATTCGTCCTCTGTAAATTGTTTGAGCTTTATTTAGGAGTGTGTGGGAGGCATCAATATTAATGACCAGAGTACATTAGCGTCCTTATTTTAGCCTCGGAGCACTTTTTAGGGATCAAAGCATCACGATTCAGACCTACGGCTAACATGTGAACCTTCACCTCCGTTTCATGTCAATCTCTCGTTTGGCCTTCTCCTATGCTGCTGGAGGGGCACATGGGTCAGTGATATCACTCATTGTGAAAGCTAAGTGCACAGCTGCAAGAACTGGATGGGATCAGACAGCTGGTCCTGTGACTCACCGTAGAGGCCTTTCATCACACTGCCTGAAAAGGAATGGTGTGGGTATGTCTGTCTGTGGGAGTGTTTATCTACAAGCAAGCGGGTTGCTAAATGTCTGCATGTTCGTATGTGTATCATGATTGTGAGCGTTCGTGTGCATGGATTTGTCATCTAAATAAAAGTCAGCCTTTGTACACGTCCTAACCTTTCAGGTGTTAATAAACGTATAATAAGTTATATTTCATATCATATACAAAACAGGAAAGTCATTTTATCAAAAAAAAACAACCCTACCAATGTATGCAATCAAAGCGCACACACACACACACACACACACATATAGAGTATACATATATATAGAGAGAGAGAACAGTATACAGTAAAACAGCCACCTTACTACAATTAATAGTGGGTGTTGCCATGGAAAGACAGAGCAGATATCACGGTCATTTTTGAACATGCATAAAACTCAGAAAACTCTTTTTTTAACAGGCAATCTCGCCTGTAAAAAATTTTCACATATCCGCCTTGATAAAGTCACATGCTGACACAGCTATTGTATTATTTCATTGACGCTGCTAATTTAAATATTTAAATAACTAAGCAAGAATAGATGGAGCGGTGATGTCCCTTGCGTCATCAGATAGAGAGACAAAAAGGGGGGATGGAGAAAGGTGGATGCCAGTGGCTTTAGTCAGTAAGCTGCCGTGGTCTCTGTATATGGCTGATTGAGAACACTGTTTGCTCTGTTGTCCATGGTAACAGTTGGTGGTTAAATTTTTCCCCGAGCCCTCGTATGAGTCAGACAGAGAACATTCTGCGTCTCATGAAATTTAGACCACGAAAAACATTTGCTGTCGTTATATGAATGAGTTTTGAGGGATTATATAAGTTTCACAATAGCTTGAGAAAATTCTGGTTAATTATTTAAATATACCCAGTTCCCCCAAAGCAGGAGACGCTGCTGATCTCCCATAGAGATGATGATGATGATGATGATGATGATGATGATGATGATGGTGATATCCTGCTTCCTGCATCTTTGCCTGTTCTACATTTCCCTCTCTCTCTCGCTTCCCTCTCACAGTATGTTTTAGTCTTAGTTGTTTACCAAAATCTTTCCCCTCAGTCTGCGGGGACTTTTTAATTGCATCTCCTATGTTGTTCCTTCTCAGGCAGCTTAGACAGTTGTTGGCTTGTCTGAGCAAATTAGTTACACACACACACATGCACATGCGCACGCGCACAGTTCCCACTCAAACTTGCCAACTTTTCCATGAGGTATGATTCACACCACTCCTGGAGGGAAGAAACATTAGTAACAGACCCCCTTCTCATTGAGGAGAGCACACATATACTCAGTCACCATTCCCCAGGCACCTGTCAGTTAATACACACACACACACACACATACACACAAACAAACAGATTACAGACTTTTCCATTGCCGGAGAGTGGGAGGAGAAAGGAAGGTAACACGGGGACACTAATGGACTTTCCATCTTTTTCCTCAAACTCCAAGTCTCTTTGTTTGCAATCAGTCAGTGAAACCCAAACAGGGTTCGCTGATATTATCACAATTACCTCAGATGCAGAGGGGAATTGACTCAACTTTTCAGAATGCAAACAAAGAAAGGTTCCAACATGCAGTGTCGGTATTATTGGATATTGGTTCCCACAGGCCTTAAAGCTAAGATTAGATATCACCGAAACATTTCAAAAATGTGACAAAAATATAACCAAAAATCACAAGTAAATAATAATGCAATGATAAAACAGCAGCTTTAACATGTAAAAAAAGTTAGTTAAAAGTTAAAATTAATTAAAAAATCCTTCAGTGAGTATGGAAATTCTTTGCAACGTGTGTGTTTTGTTTTCCGTTAAATTTAAGGTATATGTCAGAGGACTTTTGTGCAGTGATGAGGCACAATATGGAACTGACGTGTTGTAATTTCCCTGTTTTGTATGACCTCAGCTGTTCCCAGAATGCTGCGTACTGTGTGTTTCCACTTTTGAAGTTTCCCGTTCAGGCATCAGAGCTGCTAGTACCTCTTATGAAAGGTGTTCACAGTTCGGCTTCATGGAAAGAACTGCGGGTCAGTGTTCCCGTGCAAGAGGGCGGGCGTACATGAATACGGTTGCATAATCATGCATTTGTATGTGTGTGTGTTTCTATGGAAATGTCGTTTCCATATTGTCACCAGGAACACAAGAGATACACTCTTAACTGGATAGAACTGGTCTGGATAGAAACGCCATTTTAGGAATCTATACTTTGCTTCCCGTTTTTTTCCCACCAGCCAAATTTACCTCACAGTCTTCATTTAGATCTGGTCAGAATTTCCTGTCTTTTCCTGTCTTGTGTTTATAATATTACATCATTCTGACAGAATCAATGGAAAAAATGCTGCTGCAAAACTATGCGCTCATGGATTCAAAATATCTCTAACGTTACCATATTACAGCTCGGCCTCACTTTGCTCGTCATGTTATGTCTGCAAAGCAGGTGCAGAATTTATTTTAGTTTAATTGTAACACACTCACAACAACTGAGAACCTAATGTTGGTATATTGTTGTAGAGATGTCAGCTGTTTATCCAGCTAAACTTCATCACCCACAGGAGGCGACATGAGGAGTTGGTTGCTATGGTGACAGAGCACTGTGTTTATCTGTTGCTGTGTGGGAGGGGAGGGTGTTGTGTGGCAAGGGTGTCGGTAGGACTGAACGCCGCAGTGGCCGGTAGCCAAAGAACGGTAGATGGAATCCGGAGAGAGGGAAAGGCCAGCCCAAAATAAACCCATACAGAGCAGGATGGCCTGGCCCACTCCATACACAGCACCAGATAAGGAGGCAATGTCCATTTTATGATAGGATCGAATGGCAATATTTGGACTGCCCTGGGAGATGTGCAGTTCATGTGATCTGACAGGTGTCTGTCTTTCAGATATCTGACTTTAGAAGTCAGATATCAGGATTAAAATCAATTTTTTCTATACATACTGCAAGTTTCAAATGACTTACCCATCTTATTTGCCTTGAAAAAAGGTATAGACATGTCTTGATCCTTTTTCAAGAAACCCTCATAACAGATGAAACTGTATCAGGAACAAATTTGACCAAACTTTTTGAAGACAACTACATTTTTTTTTATATATGCTTATACCATTTCTTCCCTCAAACGCAGGCACAGGTACAGTTTTCATTAAAATGCATGGGGACTAGAGTCAAGCCTTGTGTCACATAAGATGAGACTCGTGGAGGTGTTGCAAAATCAACCAGCGAGAACAGAAGCAGAAATGATCTAATCTGTAGTGACCACTGCGCTGCAAAGAGTAAATACGATTCAAATGAGATCGGATGACGAAGATGCTGGCTGTGTGTCAGGAGCAATGCGTAAATGTAATCTGTTGACATGGTGATGATGGTTAATTTGACAAGTTATTGTTGCCTTAACTGTTTGTTTTGTACACTATTATACAATGAATAGCTTATGGTGGAAAAATAAACAGACATTTTCCTTCAGCTAGCAGTGCTGCACTGTACTGTGTCTATTTTCACTGAGGCCGTGCTCTGCAGGAAAATCAGTCTGCATGTGGCAAACAGGCTGACTCCACTCTCTCCACTGGGGCAATTTTGGACAAAAATGAATAGGATACATATTTAACTTTTCTATAAATTCAGCACAAACATTTGTTTGGCTTCAAATTTCAGTTTGAAGCCAAAAATCAGATTATGATCCTTTTACTCCTTCCTCCTAATATATACAATTATCTGCACTGTGTTTCCATTCTCAACAACAACAACATGGTACCACTAAAACACAGACATAAATCAAATAATGCTTTCATTGTTTCATTGTTTCTTTTTTTTTTTTTTTTTTTTTAAATATTTGAGGTAATTTGTGTTAAAGATCTGCCAGTCCCTAAAGATTTTAGATTACACAAAAGTCTAAATGCTGTTGTATTTTAGAGGTATTTCCACCCTGATAAGAATGAATTTGGATAAATAAATTAAATACTTAAAAAATACCAGTATAAGTTTTTGCCTTCAAAAATCCCACATTGGTCAAACTCTAGTTCATATTATGTGGCAGGCTTCTGCAGTGGGAAGGTCATGGTGACTTAGTCTTACATTTCTATTAAAAGATTATTATTTTTCCAATGTAACAACAACAAGAAAGCCAGTGAGGATGGTGATGGTGCAAGGAGTGAATCAAAAGAGAAGCAATGAGGTGTGGCACAGAGGTGCAGCATGATGGGACTACTAATCCCTCTAGGGGGTCACAGACATGCTGTTCGGAGGGGGGGATAACATTCCTAGCACAGTACTGAGTCTCCCTATGTGGATATCTGGTACCATACCAACAGTGTCAAGCAACATGGAATCAAGCCGTAGTGCTGATTGATTGGCAGCTGTCAGCATTACAGAAGAAAAAAAGAATAAAGATAATTACAGATAATTAGACAGATAATTTACAGAGTAAATAAGCTGCTTTTCTTCATGGAAACCATTTAGTTACTATGTGTGCACTGTGAAATTGAAGGCTTTTTTCATGTTCTAGAGTAAAACACCAGGAACGGGTATGAGTCTGTACTTGTGGGTTTACACATGTGAATATGTTTTGAACAGGTGCAAATGTTCTGTGCTTCTGTTACATTGAAGTTAAATTGAAACTGTACTAACCACCAAGTATTTCCCGTGAAGTGAAAGCAGAATTATTAATTATAGATCTTTTAAACATTTTCCCAAGCATTTAACTGTAAAGTCCTCTGAAAGTCTCCTTTGTCTACTCTTAGAGTTGAAAGGCCCTTAAGTCACAACAACGAAAGTGTGTGAATTCACATTTTTAGAGAAATGATTGCAAAATGGCAGGAAATGCACCTGTGGTTAGATGTAACAGCGTGTTGGCTTTAGTTTCAGTATGACTGTCTAAACGCAGATACTATAGGCTTTCTTTGAAGACTCATAGTTGTATTAATGTTTAGGAAATGTATTCTATGCATGCAAACATATCAGCCTCAGTTCATATATTTTTATAAAATAACTGTGTGTGGACTTGTTGGCATGTGATTGTTCTCAAATGATTGACACCACTAGATGGCACTCCACACCAGCTACAAGCAGTCAGCTGTAGCGTGCACTGAATCTGTAAAGTATCATGCATATATTTTCAGTTTTATTTCTCAAGACTATGCTAAACAAATTGCCATAATTTACATTAATCATACAATACAATAAGTGTATCACATTTCTGTTAATATTGTAATATTGTAGTAAATGTCAAATTGAAAATGTTGTTCAATTCCTATATTGTGATCCATTAATATCATGCTGCTGAGGCTAACTAGTCTCTTGTTTTTCCTCCTCTTCCTTATTTTGCTCCTCAGGACCAAGTGAAGGCCCCAAAGGCATCCAAACAGAAGACAGCACAGACGGTAGCTGAAGGTGGATCCGTGGAAGGCCTTGAGCAGATAGTTGAGGGAGATGAGGGACATCCTGTCAATCTCAATTCAGATGAGGAGGTGGAGATCGAGGAGATTATTGAAGAGTCTCGTACCAAGCGCTTCCAACGCACCACCAAGCAGCAAGTGGACAACATAAAGAAAGCCTTCTCCAAAGAGAAAATGGAGAAGACCAAACTGAAGACCAAGGAGAACTTGGAGAAGACCAAGCAGAGAACCCGTGAGAACCTGGAGAAGACAAGACAGAGAACCCGTGACAACTTGGAGAAAACTAAGCACAACCTGGAGAAGAAGATTGGCAAGCTCGGGACCCGCATGACCCCCAACATGGAACGCAGGGCGAAGATGAAGAGCTCCAAAGACAAGGTGAAGAAGTCCCTTACCCCTGACCACACGGTGTATGCTCGCTCGAAGACCACTGTGTACCGCGTACCCCCCTTCACCTTCCATGTTAAGAAGATCCGAGAAGGGGAGGAGGAGGAGGTGATCCATACCACAGAGATGGAGGAAGTGTCAGAGGCTGAGGGCCAGCCAGGGGGAGAGGAGAACGGGCTGGGTGTGCATGTGGAGCTGGAGGAAGCGGAGCTGGTGCGTGTAGACAGCCCAGAGATGGAGGCTCTGTTGGAGGTGACTGAGGACTCTCAGCTGGTCACGGTGGACGCAGACCACCTAAAGAAGGCCCAAAGCGAATAGAGTGTCCCAGCTCTGCAGGGCTGTGAAAGAAGAGAAGAGAAGAATGAAGAGGGAAACGGAGTGTTGATGAATGAGTTTAATCACAAGGACACAATATTAGTCGTGGGGACTTTCTAGACGTGATCACAATTTGTTTTCAGTTCTCTTTTTATTGTATCCAAAAGGGATGCCTTTCATATTTGATCCTCTTTAGCATACAAATAACAAAAACAAAACAAAAACAAAGCTCGCTTTTGAAACGCGCTGCAGCCTGCTTCTTTACTCATGGCTGGCTAGACATGCAGGTCTAGGATATTTGCTGTTTGTTATTGGTTTGATAAATTGAGTGGCTATAAGAACAAAAAAAAAGGTATAAATAGTCTTTGCTATTGAGATGTAATGTATAAAATAATATCTGCCATGTATGATATGCACATTAATAAGTATGGTAAAAGGAAGTTGTTGGCAAGATTTATGTTGTAATGGATGGTTTCAGTGTTGTAATGTGCACATGTGAAACTAAAAGAAATGAAGACGTAATGACGTTTAGGCCTTCCGAAGAAATGATGAGGAACAGAGGACATTGGCCAGACGTTTCCATGACTCGATGTTTACAAAAACATTACCCCTGTTGGCACAAAGAATTAGGACATAAAGCTTATTTACTACCAATTACTCAGCACTTCTGCCAAATGTTACGATGTAATGTCTCTCACATGTCAAAGACTGAAATGTAAATGACTGAAAATAGCTGTTAATGTCTGTTAAATTATAAATTATATTAAGAAATGAAAGGAGTATTAAAATATTGTCAAATTCAATGGTATTTAAACACTTAAAGATTACACCACAGTAATCGACTAAAGTTACTGTTGTCAACTTGTGCCAATCATTTAAAATAATGATTTTTGAAGAATAGGAAGAAAGTCAATATCCTGTATGTACATTTTTTTTTATAGTACAGTGCTTTGATAAAAAGATAGTGACAAAAGTAAATATCTTTCTATTCTGGGTCCTTAATTGGTCAAAATTTCAGCCATAATGTAATGAAAAACTCATATCTAACAACAATGAAATTTTTTATGTACAGTAACTTTTGCTGCGGTGTATCTTTACAATGCATGCTTGTTAGCATGCTCACAGTTTGATCATCATTTACTGTAATGTTTTGATGTATATTCACCTTTTCATATCTTTTTGCATCTGGGCACATTGTACTCGCCAAGTTCCACATATCGCAACGCTGCACAGAGGAGAAGAAAAATGACTGTGTCACCATGGTCACAGCTCATCACAGTACATTTGCACATCCCTATTAAATTTTCCCCAAGGTAATTGCAGGCAGAAAAATGATGGTCTGAAGAGCAAGATGACAGTTTAATGACTGACTGTGTAACATGTGGAGATGCAAATGTCATCCTAAATGCAGCTGGAGAAAGACAGCAGACTGCCAGGTACAATGAATGGTGTGGCACTTTACTAAATGTCAGAACACCAGAACAGCATGATCCAGTCCACAAACGTTTTTACAGAGACCGGGTGCAATCTTGTGTACTTCCTCTGAATTATAGGAGGAATGTCCACACTGATGATAAAAAGCTGCCTCACCATGATTTCATAAAATGTTTTTATCATTGGAAGTTAGAGAAGACGATCATAGAGGATTAGAGGATGATTGGATAGCAATCAGTCTGAGTCTAACTGACAAAGGCAATGTTCAATCAATTTTCGTACATGTAAGGGAAGCACACAGGGCTCAGGACAGGAAGAAGGTGAGCATACGGCGTCCATTTTCCTCCCTAGAGACTGTGTGTGACCTTGATGTGGTTTAGGCATGCAGAAGCCCAGTGTGTAGCATGGAAAACCATTAAGATAATCAATGGGCTGGGGAATGCAATTAAGGAGAGTGCTCCCTCTGAGCACAGAGCAGGGTAGAGAACAGTGGGGATTGAGAAAAAAAGTGTGTGTATGTGTGTGTGTGTTTGTGAGGTCTACAGTGTGTGCATATCATATACCCACACTGATATTTTGGTGAAACTGCAAGTTAATATTAAGAAATCCACTGCAGACTTGTGTCATCACATAGACATATAATTATAACAGAAATGTTGTTGTTTTTTTTTTATTGAATTTTAGACAAAAAATATCTACATTGTCTTGCACACCAAACATTGAAACACTTGTAAGATATTGGTCCCTGTGTGTGTGTGTGTGTATGTGTGTGTGTGTGTTTTTGCCATCATGTACATTTTGCCCTGTTTTAAGCTACTGGTTTATAAAAAACTGACCCAGCCTGCTATAAGCATAAGGTAGTTCATGCAAAGTTTATGTAGAGACATTCTTATCAAAAGAATAAATAAAAAAGAAAGATTAGTCACACTTCTGCAACACAAGATGTGACACATAATTGCTCTTGGTGTTTATGATTCATACTCAAATAATGAAACTTGTATTTTCTGTTGTGTTTAAAAGGCATATTTTGCCTAACCACTTCAATATAAATAAAAGCTTGCTGATTAATATATATACTGCCTATTATTTTAATTTTGTTTAATTTTATGAACCTTTTATATACTTGGTTGTGTGCCAGCTGTGAGACGTAGCTTAGGTAGATCAGGCACTGAATTACAGTGGTGGAATGTAAGTAAGTACATTTACTGTATAGCATAGTACATAATATAGTAAAGTATCATTTTTAAGTGTAGTTTAAGTATTTCAATTTTATGCTACTTTGTAGCACCACTCCTCTACAGGGTAATAGTGTACCTTTTTTCTTCGCTACATTTATTTCACAGCAATAGTTTCTTTTCAGATCCATATTTTATACACAAAATATTTCATGAAATATCTACCTGGACATGTACATGTCAATGAATCAGTATTAACATTTCAATAATAATAATAATATGGCTATCTATCTATCTATCTATCTATCTATCTATCTATTTATCTATCTATCTATCTATCTATATAACACTCTAAATGGAACCATTTTGCACATTGAGTACTTTTACTTTTGATTCTTTTAAGTAAGTACATTTAACTACCAATACCTGTTAATATTAGTATTACTACCTTCACTTAGCATTTTGAATGCAGCACTTTTACTTGTAATAAAGTGTATTCCATTAAGCTAAGGTAAAAACATTCATCCACCACTATTGAATTATGATCAGGAGAGAGTTCAATAATGAACAGCCCTGGTGTTATTAAACTCTTGATGACGTCAGCACTGCCAGTAACTCAGATGACTTCCAGGCTGGCTGTTCCGTCGAAGTGCACCCCCGCCCTCCGCAGCTAACGGGCTCACGGGCCTTCTCTGCGGACTTTCCGCGGGGAGGGTTTACAGCGAGGAACAGCGCGGTTGCGACAGCAGTAAACACGACGTTCTCAACCAACCTCGCTGTGAAGTCCCGCCTTCTCTGCTAATATGCTGCTTTATGATTGGCTGTAGTATGAATACCGACTAGTATTGGCTGTTAGAGGTGTCAGTAAAGTAGCTCATGGGGTTTGTCTGGCTGGAAAAACTGCAATGTAGGGGATGGGTAGGGTGACAAGGTTTGCACATACGTCGAAGAAGTGTTCCCCGTGTGACAAGATACAAACCTGCGACCTATTCTAGTGTATTTTCCTTCGCTTTTGTGTGTCAGTTTTTTTTAGCAAAGTTGCTAGTGACTATTATTGTCAGTTTTGTATTGGAGAGGGTTAAAATACTGTACGGAGAAACTTTCCAAAGGAGTGAGATTCAAAACGAGACAGGTAAGCAACTAAGTTATAGCGACCTCTGCTTTTGGCATTTGTTTAACATTTTTCTTAGAACTGAGATTGAAGGTTGTTTTAATTATCATATAACAACAGAGCGTATTAAAGCATGCCTCGCTATATTGTCCATAACGTTAGTAAACTGTGTGTTTGCAGAATTGCCATTAGGCTGTAAGTTATTTATGATGGAGGAAGCATTCCGTGTCCACGGTGTTACATAAGTTATTAAAGTGATATTACTGTTTAACTCTCGCTTTTCAGTTTTTCTTCATCCTATGGGATTGATAGCGATCTTGTTAGTTATTTTTTTATATTGCGCTTGTGATTTAATTGTTTAGTTTAATAATGTTCAATCTGTCGAGCAAACAGGACCTGAGCAGGAGCTCAAATTTTCACTGGGATAATTTATTTGGACGCAGTGAAATCCAGGTTATTGTTTTGTGTTTGCCTTCATTTGTCACGCCCATCTCCATCCCAGCTGCAGGCCAACATATCTTACACCTGGCACTGGGATTTAAACCTCCAATTTCACGAATTTAATAGATTATAGATATTATTATTATTAAAGAAAAGAAATATATTTTTGAGATGATCAGTCCAAACCTTCATAGAATTGTATTTTTGAGATGTATGGCAGAGTTTGTTATTAAAAAAAAAAAAAAAAAAAAACATCTTAAATGCAACCAGGACCGAGCTGTGGAATAATAGTAATATGGTGTATCAGATGGGCTGATACACTATTGGCTGTGATCACTGTATTCATGTTCAAAGCATGATTGTCATGATACATACATATATTACTTTGCTTACCAACATACACTCAGGTACTTTTTTTCTTATCATCTGTGTTAACAGGAACCATAAAAATGAAACTTGGTAGGACTACTGCTTTCTTTGTTAGTCTAAGGAAGAACTTCCTGGTTACATGATTTAAGGAATCACATTGTGCTCTTCTTTTAGAGCCGCATGCCTGCCGAGCTTTGGAAACTGGGCAAACAGCACACGTCTGGCTGGTCTGGCATATTTAATTATATTGACAAGGACTGCTTGCAGACGATGATGTAAAAGATGTCCTGTTTAGGCAAATGCACTTTGATCAATATTTGTGAAATCTGAGCATCTTCCAAGGGGCTCTCAAGGCTATCAATTTATAATGTGTGTGTGACTCAGACAAAATTTGAAAAGTTCTTTGACCATCAGCCAATTTGGTTTAGACTTTGTGGATCCCATGAATGCATGAGCTTACCATCTAAATGAACTTGTTAGATAGTTCAACTCAATGCCAAACATGATTTAAAATAGATTTCTGTGACTTTGCACACTCAAGTCCTTGATAATCATGCATAATTCTCACAGAAGCTCTGTGCCATATGTCGGAGAAGTCCAGCCATTTGACACAGGTGGTGAGCTTATTGGATTGAATTTATTGGATTGGGGATTGTATGAAATTACAAACTAATGAGGTTTGAAAATTGAACTTAATGAGCCTTTTGGCCTTCATTTTCCTTTTCTGGACTGGGTTTACCTGAGAAAGGAAAATGAATACCAAGTTGAGGCATTGGCTCTAAATATGGATGCTCTTCTAAGTTTTAGTAAGCGAAACAGAAATCCAAAATTTACCTGCAATAGAAAGTAGAAGACCCTTATTCAGATGATGAATAAATGAAATGTGTTCTCACAGTTTCGGTGATGACTCAGCTGCTATTTAGTGTTGTTCTCTTAGGGTTTTCACATGCCCAGAAATACACACCATGCAGACGCACCTTTTTCACAAGTCAGTGAAAGAGGAAGGTTTGTCATATGAAAACTGTCACGTTTGAGTTATGTGCCTTGCGATGTCCCTGAGAATAATTGTTTTAACCAAATTGTTCTGGTTTGCTTCTGGATACTGACATGATTCAAATGAAACTTAGCAGACATATCGATGTTTCAGATTACCCTAAATCAATTAATAGATGAGATGGGACCTTATACTGAGTTACCAGTTGATGGGGTACACCTTTACAATCTTGTACAGTCTACTACAATAGACTGTTCTCACAGTGGACATTTAAAGTTGCCACTAATGCAACAGATGCCACTAATGACATTAATCGACATGGTACTTGTGATTGTCACAGGGCCCTGGGATAACGCATACTGGTTTGCTGGGATTGCTTACTGGCCCACCTAAATTAGTGAAATCATCATTAAAGTTATAAGTTACACATGTGCTTTTTAAACATATACATTTTCAGAATGTCTGCTGTGATGGAAAGCAGACTAAAACTTTGCAATAAATGCTATTTTTGTAAAGCTTTTTCAGTTTTGTTGACATTGTGGTGAATAAGACTTGATTAACTTTATGATAGTTATCAAGGCTGTGGTTAGTGGTGGTGTTGTATTGAATTGCATTATAGTGAGAGGAGTATCTAATAGCGGATAGCTCTAATAGGATTCTCTTAATTTATGGGGATATACAAAACATCAAGTGCAAACTAATCAATAAGGAGGTGGTAATGAGTACAATGTGAGTGATGCAGAAACATGGACAGATGTAGAATGCAAATTTAGGTCTTAACATTTTGAAAAGTGTGTGGAAACAGCAGTATATTTGATATTTGTGCTTTGTGTTAGCAAGAACAATATATTCACTCTTAGAAACAGAAAGCAAAGTCTAGTTTCTTGTTGAGAAAGTGTTTGAATCATCATTTACCAAGGATCGGAGCTTTGATAAATGTCTCTTCTTGCATCTAAATTCTTCACTGTTTACTGCACAGCACAGTATTGTGTAATATCATGTCACTGTACAACTAACTACGTCAGACTTTGGTTGATAATGCAACACTATTAAAATGTTATGCAAGAGGCTTAAATACAGGCTTCAGTCGAAATTATTTACTTGGTCAGTCTTTTTAAAATGGATGCTGAAGGTGAAGCATTCTGCTGGATTGTCAAGAGTGTCTGGTTATTGTTAGTGTACAGTCAAGAGCCCTCTGGGGGACAGCGTAGTCTGGTATTGGTAAGATGAGAGGACTAACAGAATCTGCCATGTGGATCTGATGGATAACAGTGTTCCATGCAAGCAGCTGAGTGAGGATTAATAGGAGTATATTGGACAAGTTGGATTTGGCTCCTCAGAAAATGATAACAACCGAGTCTTAAAGTATGTTTGGGGGGAATATGTTTCTCTTGTTTCAAACCCATACCTACCAGGATCTTTTCAAGAACAAAGAAAAGGAATTGTGTTAGTCATCGTTTCAATCAAACAAATATAGGGCAAGACCTCAACCTAAGATCTTTAACTCCTGCTCGCTTAGAGAGTTGACAGCTGTTTATGTCGTCTATATCTCTTGTGGGAGGCGTAGTGTTCCGCTGAACAGGAAGTAACTCTGCTTAATAGGAAGCCTCATAAGAGCCTGTCATCATTTTCAGAGAAAAAATCTAACATTTAGCCATTTCCCTTTTGTGAGTGTGAGAGTTACTCTGTTTAGGCAGTGTTACAGTGTTGTTGCTCATTATCAGTCTGTGCTTTTCACTTTTTTTATGTAGGTTTTAGGAGGTGTATGTCAGGATGGCCCAGTGGAACCAGTTACAGCAGCTGGAGACCAGGTATCTGGAGCAACTCTACCATCTGTACAGTGACAGCTTCCCCATGGAGCTACGACAGTTCCTTGCCCCCTGGATTGAGAGCCAGGACTGGTGAGAAATAATTAAATTCCTGGGCTCTGCTCTGAAAGCACAATTGTTGCTCCTGTTTTCTAACATAAACCATTACATTGCTTTTATCCTCCATTCCCTTCAGGCTGGCAGTGAGCCACTCACCATGACTTGCTAATAATTTACTTTGCAGAAAGCTATTGTGTTTTAGCATATTGTCCCTACCTTCCTTATTATGCTTTCTTCTTCCCTCATGATACCATTACAGGGATCTCATGCATATCTTGTATCACACTGCACCTGAACAATGCTGTGTTGAGTGTTTTTTCTTTTTTGTAAAAGGCCAAATTAAAAAAATAAACTAAAGAGGTTATGTTTGCAAATGTCCAGTCAGTTAGTTAGTTATTTATCTATCTCACAAAATGCCCAAAAGGTGTGACTGAAATTTGTTGCCTCAGTGAGGCCATAGGCCAAGTAACAAGTGATTAATTTATTGCAGATAGCAACAACATTTGGCATCCAGCAAAATGCTTTTTACCCCCGAGTAGTCTCTCTCATGCAGGGTACAGAATTTTTTTGAATGTCACTGGATGTGAAGTGCCGAGAGTTGAGCTTTTACCGACTCTTAAAAGGAAATATAAATCATCATAACCTGATTACTTTATCCTTTCCTTTACAAGGGCTTACGCTGCCAATAAGGAATCTCACGCCACACTGGTTTTCCACAACCTCTTGGGAGAGATAGACCAGCAGTATAGCCGTTTCCTACAGGAGAACAATGTACTCTACCAGCATAACCTGCGCAGGATCAAACAGCATCTTCAGAGCAAGTACTTGGAGAAACCGATGGATATTGCCCGCATTGTTGCCCGCTGCTTGTGGGAGGAACAAAGGCTGCTGCAGACTGCCACCTCTGCTGCACAGGTACAGAATGCTATAACAATCTAGTTCCAGGCTTTACATTAAATTTTAAAGAGTTTCAGTTTATGAATTGTGATGTAGTACACCTTTTTAAAGCAAATCATATACACATCGGTAATCAGGTCATTAACAGGTATGTGTTAGTACTCTTTATCTTAGTATACTGTATCTTTTGTTCTTTATCAGGATGGCCAGGCAGCCCATCCCACTGGCACTGTGGTGACAGAGAAACAGCAGATCCTGGAGCACAACCTTCAAGACATCAGGAAGCGAGTGCAGGTTAGTCTTAATTTAGTATCTGAATGTGCGGCACCAAGAATAATGAACACTACCGTACCTTGATGTAAGTTGTCTATCTTGACATATTATCATCTGCTTTTCTACAGGATATGGAACAGAAGATGAAAATGCTTGAGAACTTGCAAGATGACTTTGATTTCAATTACAAGACATTGAAAAGCCAAGGAGGTATATTTTAATTAACATTTTTTTTTTTTAGCTTTAGCAGTAATATTGATGTTGGGAACATTTTTAACTCAGTCTCAGATAAACATTTATGATTTTTTTTAAAATCAACCTTCTGGTATATATTAAATGCATCCAATTTGTTAGCTGACCTATGACATGGCCACTCTCTTTCCAGAGTTGTCCCAGGACCTAAATGGGAATAGTCAAGCAGCTGCTACCAGACAGAAGATGGCTCAGCTGGAGCAGATGCTCAGCGCCCTGGATCAGCTCAGGAGGGTGGGTGTCTACACCTGACTATCATCTTTGCAACGGCAGAGGGATTTACGGATAATAATTTTTTAAACTTCGATAAAAACAATAGCACAGTGTGCAGAAGTAAAAATACCAGGCATGTCAATCATATTTACTTCTACTTAATGTATGCTTTGCTGGTTGTCTTGTAGCAAATTGTGACAGAGATGGGAGGCTTGCTGACTGCCATGGATTATGTACAGAAGAACCTGACAGATGAAGAACTGGCAGACTGGAAGCGAAGACAACAAATCGCCTGTATTGGAGGTCCGCCTAACATCTGCCTGGACCGGCTGGAAACATGGTAACAAGGGAATTTTAAGTTTATTACACAGTTTATTCAATAATATCTGTTGACCACATATGGTCAAGATGTTGCTACAAACTGTAAAAAGCGCAGGAAAGTTTTCGTCCTAAAATCAACAAGAGTCATAATAAAAAGTGTGATTATGATTTAAGTGTCTAGCAAAGTATTCATGGTTGTTTTTTATTCCAAAAATAGAATATTTTGGCTCTTGCACTGACTCTGCACTCGGTCTCTTTTGGTCAACTATAAGCATGATTTATCTTGTACAATGTTTGACTGGAACTGGATATTATTTTCTATCCAGGATCACATCCTTGGCTGAGTCCCAGCTCCAGATTCGTCAGCAGATCAAGAAGCTGGAGGAGCTTCAACAGAAGGTGTCTTACAAAGGAGACCCCATCATCCAGCACCGGCCTGCCCTTGAGGAGAAGATCGTGGACTTGTTCAGAAACCTCATGAAGAGGTACTGCATAGGATGAATCTAGTGTTATTATGAGCTGCATGGATGTTCATTCTTGACCTTTGGGAACAATCAATGGTGAAGAAAATGTAATCTCAAAGTTCCATGCACTAATAATCCAAAGCTTTCAACAGCATATCATGGTCTTCATTCTGTAAATGGAATTGACTCTGATGTAAAGTTCACGCTTTGGTCACGCGATGACATCAGAGCCAACTCCATTTACTGAATGAAAATAGTAACATGCAATTGAAAGCTCTGAATCATTTGTAAGTGAAACCTTTGACATAAGATTCTCACCACCTTATTAGAATTGTTGCTGGAAATCTTTTCTGAGATACGATCCACTCTATCCACTCTTTCTTCTAGTGCTTTTGTGGTTGAAAGACAGCCTTGTATGCCCATGCATCCAGACAGACCTCTGGTCATCAAAACAGGAGTGCAGTTCACAAACAAAGTCAGGTAAGATGCTGGCTTTTAACACTGAACTGAACAGAAACAACATGTGTAATTTCATACCTTTTTTGTGATGGAGGGTGCAAGAGTTACATCATTGTGTATCCTAATTAGTTTTTTACAGAGAATATTTTTATTCTTACTTTTCCAGGCTACTGGTGAAATTTCCTGAACTCAATTACCAGCTGAAAATTAAAGTTTGCATTGACAAGTGAGTTTTTTTTTGTTGTTCTAACGTTAAACAGTAAGTCATCACATGTGTTTGACTGAAAACCTTAGAGGAAAATACTGATTTACTGATTTCAACTGTGTATTTTTCAGGGAATCTGGGGATGTCGCTGCAATTCGAGGGTAAACTTCAGTTTTTTTTCAAGCCCGAGCATGTACTGTACACTATTTTAGAACAGCGTCTCACTTTCTGCCTTCAATTTCTTAGGTCACGAAAGTTTAACATCCTTGGCACCAACACAAAAGTTATGAATATGGAGGAGTCAAACAATGGTAGCCTGTCAGCAGAGTTTAAACACTTGGTGAGTTATCGAGCTGAAACACTAAGTGCTAGACAGTGATGAGGTTCTCTGATAAAAGCCTGATACAGAGTACTGACTTCCTGTTTGTTACAGACCCTGAGAGAACAGAGGTGTGGCAATGGTGGCCGGACCAATAGTGATGTAAGTACTATTTCTATTGCTTGGTGGAATAGTCATAGTAAATGGCGGTAAATGTAAATCATTGCTCAAATTGCTTGTTGGAGATAGCTGTATTATATGTGTAAGAATGATAGGTTTTGGTTTAACTACTTCAAGAAAGATTTCTTGACCCCTGATTTACATAATCAGTGTGTGAAATTTGATTTTTGAATAATCTGCTCTGTTTAGGCCTCTCTGATTGTCACAGAAGAGCTCCATCTTATCACTTTTGAGACAGAAGTCTATCACCAAGGCTTGAAGATCGATCTGGAGGTCAGTACCACGTCTCTGTGTCTTGAACTTGGAGGTGTAAGTAACGACGTAAGTCACCAGACAAATTAGTCATTAATAAAATCCTCCACCTCCAGAGACTGTCACCTCCCCTGCTTCTAAATAGGATGTTACTTAAAGACAAACCAAGTTTGATTTTTACAACTTTCCCCAATCCTCCGTGGGCGTCCCTCAAACCTCTTATGTTCCATTCACAAGTGTGTGACCTGTAGTCAAAACACAACAAGCTCCGTCAATCTCAGAGCAGCATCTGGTGTCTGTGACAGAATGACTTTTCTCTTTATGGCAAAACAAAGACCTCCCTCAGATTTATGGTATTTACTTGTTGTGAGGGCAGGCTAAAAGACAAGTTAGCTTGCATTAATAGTCAAAAGATACAATATTCCCACTGTTGACTGGCTAACCTTTTCTATTTCAGGGGTGTGTATATCTACAGAGTGGTTATTCTGCTGCTTAGTCATATTTTTATTATTATATTATATTATTATCAGTTCATTTGTGAGTTAACTATGTCATACTTTAAATTCTGATCGGGTGTGATGTCTGCATGGGTAGCTGAAGACACGACAACCCTTACTTCAACTTCATCTTGTGTTAAGAACAGAGCAGAAGTAATGAGAGGATGTCCTGTAGAAGTAATATTGCAAGAAAACATACTGAAACATAGACAGACATAGAGGAAGCAGAACATTTTTGCATCAATATACAAGTGTAAATGTCGGCAAGGAATAACAAACACTTTTTAAGAGAAGAAGATACAATAAACCATATTGTTACTGATTTCCCCTCTGTTTTCGCAGACTCATTCACTGCCTGTGGTAGTCATTTCAAACATCTGCCAGATGCCCAATGCCTGGGCTTCCATCCTGTGGTACAACATGCTCACTAACCACCCAAAGGTGAGACAGCACCCTCTGGTGGAACGGGGCTGAACTCTGCTGACTTCACTCACAATGGGGAGAATGTTTTACACATTACAATTGTAGTTCTGTTTGTTGTGGCAAAATTAGATGTTTTAAAATATGTTGGGTGTCTGTGTGTCTTTGTACAGAATGTGAACTTCTTCACCAAGCCACCAGTGGGGACGTGGGACCAAGTGGCTGAGGTGCTAAGCTGGCAGTTCTCCTCCACCACCAAGAGAGGCCTGACCATTGAACAGCTCACCACACTGGCTGAGAAATTACTAGGTGAGGTGAAATGCCTCTCAAGTGTCCAACAGCTTTTAACCAGCCATTGTGTCGTATACTAATGTGTGATATCATTCTTTAATTGTCCACCTAGGGCCTTGTGTCAACTACTCTGGCTGTCAGATCACCTGGGCCAAGTTCTGTAAAGTACGTCACCTATTGTACCAACCACATATGGTTCAACCCATCTTATGCCATTCTGTTGCTTCGGTGTGAGTTTATTTGTTCCTTCCTCTTTGCAGGAAAACATGGCTGGCAAAGGTTTCTCCTTCTGGGTGTGGCTGGACAACATTATTGACCTGGTGAAGAAGTATATCCTGGCATTGTGGAACGAAGGGTGAGACGCCACCCTTTGTTTACAGTCAAGTATTTGAGTGGTCACTGGAACTGTCTGGTCAAGAGTGGATATAAAACTAGAAGCTCGGTAATCCTGACTTAAACATTTGAAATGTATTTATCTGACTTTCCTTTCCTCTCTTCAGGTATATCATGGGCTTTATCAGTAAGGAGAGGGAGAGGGCCATTCTTAGTCCAAAACCTCCCGGCACTTTTCTGCTGCGCTTCAGTGAGAGCAGCAAGGAAGGAGGCATTACATTTACATGGGTAGAGAAAGACATAAGTGGTATGTATTTAAGGGTCTCCTTTTTAGTATCTGATAACAATTTTCAGGATCTATTTTCTTTTTTTGACACTGAGCTACCTTGTGGTGTTTATAGGAAAGACCCAGATCCAGTCAGTGGAGCCTTACACCAAGCAGCAGCTCAATAGTATGTCTTTTGCCGACATCATCATGGGCTACAAGATTATGGATGCCACCAATATCCTGGTTTCACCGCTCGTCTACCTCTACCCCGAGATCCCCAAAGAGGAAGCTTTTGGAAAATACTGCAGACCAGAAGCAGCTCCTGAACCTGAGATGGGAGGAGACTCTACGAGCAGTAAGTCACTTGTTCCTGGTATAGATGCAGATTAACAGAACAATAGAGTCTTTATTGTCAGCATTTTTTTTTTGATAAAACTTTTTTTTTTCCCCTCAACAGCTATTCAGCCATACTTAAAGACAAAGTTCATCTGCGTTACCCCGTAAGTATCTATTATTTCCTGATCTTTCAGTTATCAATATATACATGGAGATCTCTTGCCACCATCGCCAGACATTGACTTATGTTAGCTTTTATGACTCACTGGCATGTTGTCTTTTATTAAGACAGAAGATTCTCTCTGTTCTCAAAATCTATACTTCCTTTTTAAGTTTTTTTTTTGGTGTGAGACAAGTGTTGCCAAATAGTCAAAAAAAGGAGAACAAACCGATTTCAGTCTGACAGTGAGTTATTATTGTTGTCTTAGGACCCATGAGCCTCTTCAGACTAAGTATTCTTTACCAAGATATATGTAAATCTGTAGTCAATTTAGACAGACTGCAGTTCATGTCTCATCATCTATTCTCAGCATCCAGCCGGAAAACCAACCTACTCAAGATGATACATCTACTCTTAATCTATATAACAAGGAGGTTGTGTATTGTTGCGGCTCTCGCTACCACCAAATGTTGCTTAAGCATTTAAACTCCAAACGGTGTGTTTTTAGTTGAAGTTACACCAAAATTTAGAGCTGTTCATGTGTGATCAGACACATAAAACATTTTGCTGCTAATATGAAAAAGTCCAATATTACAATAAAAATCAATATAGCAACAAAGCAGCAACCTCAACGCTGATTGTATGCAGAATATTATGTTTGCAAAATTAATATTTAATTTAGAAATGTAAAGAATATATGAGTTAGTATGGACTCTGAGTTCATGTAGCTTTTCTTAACGCCATATATTACCTGAAGGGCATCTTCAACTGTATTTGTATTGGATATCTGGACTAATCAATAATAAATGAGAAAGAGGAGGATCAGCTGCAGGTGAGTTTGATAGGGAGAGGTCGACTGAGATCATAAGGGGTGTACGCACAGGCCAGTCAGCCATGTGTGCTTTGGTTGGTAGTGGGTTTAATGGCGTGCTGGTGCGTTGTGAGGTTTGCTCAGTGAGATCCTGACCTGTCTCCGTAGGTGTCCCTCCGTGTTCATGGACTTGCCGGACAGTGAGCTGCTTGGGAACGGATTCCCAGGGTAGGCGCTCGGGGGGAGGTGGCATGTAGGGCTGTGTGTGCATCTTGTCACTTTGTCTGTGTGTTTGATGGGGTGGGGGGTTTTTCAAGGACATTGGTGCAGTTCAGTTCCCCCACCTACGTAATTCCTGTTTTTGTTTCTAACTCACAGGCACTTTTCCTCGTTCTAATACTAGAGCATCTGCCTGCCATTCATCAGTTTTTCATTTGGTTCAGGTCACACTCTTGTTTCCCAGACATTTTTTGTCATCATTTTCTTTTTTACTCATTAACCTCTGATGTGTGTATTAAACAATGCAGCAGTCCTTTTGTTTTTACTTGTGGTAGATGTGCGGTCGGTTTGATGAAGACAAACACTGATGTAAACAAGTTAATAGGTGACTGTTAAGATATCAGTTGTGGTCAAGTGGGATGACAAAGATGTTGTCACAGTAGTGACATTGAAAGTAAAAGTACTTCTTCTGACGCAGACAGGAATGTGTGTGTGATGTGTGTGTGATGTGTGTGTGTTTATTTCAGTTTGTAATGAGTAATTATACTTTTTTTTTTTTTTTAACATATTGTGTTTTTTGTTTTTTTACAGAACAAACTCTGGAAACACCAGTGACCTGTTCCCAATGTCACCTCGCACCCTTGATTCCCTGATGCACAACGAAGCAGAAGCTAATCCAGGACATTTGGGTGAGTCCATTTCAAACATACTACCCATACGTACGTATTTGTACTTCCTCAAATTTGGTCCTCTCAAAGATACAAGTACAAGAACACAAGCGTACACCGCAGAACCTGAGCTAATATTAATGGTTGGATTTGGATTTTCCTCCACAGAATCACTCACTTTGGACATGGATGTAGCATCGCCTATGTGAAGAGATTTTTCAAGTTTCTTTCTTTCGTAGATTACTGTGTTTGGATTTAATTTTATGTTCTGATAGAGGATTTGATGATGATTTCCCTCTGCCACTGTACACACAGTCTGCCCTGTACATTTGTACTTTTTTTCCCTGTTCTTGTGTAAAATGCCTCGGTCCTACAAGACACACAAAGTTCAATGATTTTGATTTTAGAAAGACTTGCCACTCCTTTAGACTTTCTTATAGTTTTATGTTATTATTACTGTTATTACTGTTGATACTGACTTATTGTATTTCAAGCAGCATCTTACTCTTATCCAGTACTTCATAGATGTCTTTACATACAGTACATTTAATTATCTGAAAATTTATTTTTTTGAAAACATTGTATTTTTGTGTTATTGACTTTTAAAACTGTTGAAAAATTTATGTGTTGTGCTTTTCTTTGCATGAGAAAAATGTAAAGAGAATAATTGTTATATAAGCTATGCCGCTTTGAAAATGTACTTTGACAGGTTTCGATGCATTTAATGGTCTTTTTCAATATGTTATTTTTAAATCCCTGCCAAATGTAATATCCTGTGTGTTCCCCATTTTAAATGGTTTCTGTTTCATTTATTATTATTTTTACACAAAATGGAGTATTTCTTACTCACAGCCACACATGAAGCAGAGAGAAGAATAGACAACAGAACTCTGGTAAAAAAAATTTATCACAGTATTGTGAGCAATCACGAGATAACCTGTTAAAGTGGTGCTCTTAAAATATTTTTGTCAATCCCCCCTAAATACTGTAATTTGTGATTACATGCATTGCACTTACTTTTGAAATTCGCTGTTTTAATCTTTTTTTCTTGTGCCTGAATTTACCTGATATGATCTGAAATGTGATGTAAATCATTTTCATGACAGTTTAATTTAGGACTGACTTGTTATTGAAAATAACCATGGATGTGAACGAATATTTCACTCTAACAGAGTGTACAGAATAAGGTGTGTAGTAGTTGAATTTTAAACTTTCATACTGTTGATTAAACCCCGTCAGTTTAGTTAAACCACACATTGCCTGCCATGCCATGAAATTCTCTTCTGTGATGTCATGGCAAAGAGGGTTTCTGTAAAATATGCTGTAAGTATTCATTATTTGACAGAAGGCAATAAAAACAAGTTAGCACTAAAAGTAGTCTATTATTAATCTGTGTAATTATTGACATTCAATTAAAATATACAGTACCAGCATCATAATAGCGTCTGACAACTAAGAAACGGTTTTTGCAGTTGTGTAATGCGATGGCAACATCACATTATATACAAATAAATAATGTATATCACCATGGCACTGTGTAAACAGGAAGATACTGTATGTAAATTACTGGTGGACTCAAACAAACAGAATATCAAATAGACTGGCAACACCGACAGGGACAATAATTCATAACTTATTAAACACAGCCAGTTAAAAACAGCTGTCTGCTTAACTCCATGTTTGTGGTCACTAGTATGAAGGGCAAATTAAGATTCAACATGATGGAACAAACTGAAGTAGAAAAGACTCCCTGTGATGTGTAACCTGGGTCATGATTGCTCGAGCATTATTGTTGCAATCGGTGTTGAAATATTGGATTTTTAAATGAGTCACCTAATTATGAATGATTTTTTAGTTGATATGCTAACCAACCCCTACACTTGGTATTTTAACCTTGAGTCATTCTTACAACCTTATAGAATACTTTGGCACTGCATATGCAACATGTTTAAGATGTTAGGTGCAGATACCAGATCAAACAATGCTGGATGTGGAAATTACTGCTTATGGATCAAGAGTCTGGACACTGTTGCTGCTCAACTGGATGAGAAGTGACAAGCTGAAGTTGTTGAGCCCAGCAATCTCAGTCTAGCAAACAGACATTAGAGGACTTTGTTGTCAAAAGATAGTGTAACAGAGTTAAAATACGGTATGTTTTATTGGAGCAAACCATTCTTAGGGGAAATAATGTGCTGAAAGGCACCAATTTAGATGAGAAACCAACATCAACAAGTGATAAAGATGTTATCTGAATGCAGAATTTAGGGCTCCTGTGGGTCTTGCGCAACCTATTCACTGTAAAATGAAACTTACAACAAAGCAAAGTTCAAAGTATAATAATATATGCTACTTTTTTTTTTGCACTGAACTTGTGAAAATAAGGCATTTGACAAGAAATTTGTTGGGTCCTTGCATGTGCAAAGATTAAATATAAATTCAGTGGAGAAGTCCCATTTTTAACTGTTGTTGGTGGAAACAGCGATCAAACATACTCATTGTTCTTTTTTTATTGGTATTTTAAACATAATGAGAAAAGAAAACAAGATCCTATGAGTTTGAAAGTGTGTCAGATGTGATGATGAGCAATTCTATTGTAAGTGGGGCCGGAAAACTCTCATTTCTGGGATTTGAATGTTACATACAAGAAGTGGACTGACATCACACTTCCTATTTTCAATTTGAGTCCAACAAAAACAGCATTGATGAGAGATCTCTAAACACATGATTACTGGACTTTCCTGACTGGAAACTCCATTTTTGTGTGTGTGCAGCTCCACTGCATCTTAAGCTCTAACAGCACTGATGTGACTGCTGGGATTCCCACAGGTCCTCTGGAGAGTATGTGACAGCTGAAATAAAGCAGCTAAGCAAACAGAGGCAGAAGGAAGCAGTTTCTGCATCACTGGGTCTCTGCCTTGCTCTGCAGAGCTTGCTTACTCTCGGTCTCGTGTGCCTTGTTCGTCTGGGTGCTAGGAAATGGTTTGAGAAGACGAGGGGGTGTGGAGATGTACAGCTATTACTGTCAGCAGCTGCTGACTCAGCTGTCTGAGGAAGCAACTGTCACCCTTCAATTCTGGGCTGCAGCCAATTAATCTGGAGAATCGATGAAGCTTCAACAGGGCACAGTGCGGTGACTGGCTTGGTTGGATGTGTGTGTGTGAGAGAGGGGGGGGGGGCGGGGGGGGCTGCTGATAAATGATTCCTTTTTGACATGGAAGTAGTAAAATGAAATGAAGTCATCAATTTCTGCAACAAGACGGGGGACTTTTTGGTTTAGTTACAGTCAGCAACAACATCCAAAATGAACTTTTACCTCTTTGTTCATTTGTGACAAAGTCATGACATCAACAGATGAGACATAGCATGACATATATTTCCACAAACGATGTACTTCACAGGTTTAACATGAGTATTGTCCTCTTCGCTCCACTATTATCTTATCGGCTTACTTGTTACTTTGCAGATAACCTTTTTACATTTAAAACATATGATACACTCATAATATGACAGCATGTCACAGTTTAAACTCCCCAATATGATGCAGTTGTCAGAATTACGAATATCTGTAGCCTATCACCTAAAACACTCTACTCTTCAGTGTATCAGCTATTTATTTATATCTCTTTGGGCTAAAAGGTCTTCCAACACTCATCATACCTCAAAATGTAAACTTTTACCTTTTCATGCACATTTATTGCTAATTTTCTTAAGCAAAAATATTGATTACAGGGTTTTAAACTTGTAAACGGAGTATTTTCCAGTTCTTTTATTTAAGTCAAGGATTAAAATACTTCCCCACCACTGCACAAAGCACCACTCATCAGGTCAATGAGGACTATAATAATCCTACTATAATCCTCGTGTGTGGCTGTATAGGTTCAGTGAGGTAACAAAGAAACAATAAAACAAGATGAAATATATGAATGGCTGATACATTTTTCTGCTTTTTGTTTTGTTTTGTCTCACGCAGTGAATACAGTATGTGACTCTCTTTGCTGGACGAGTCTCAGGCAAACATTTCATTTTGGCATGTTTATCTTTGCTCTCTGCCATTTCATTTATCTCTCTCTCACTCTGTCTGTGTGTGTGTGTGTCTGTGTGGTGTGTGTGTGGGTGTGTGTATGTGTGTATGTGTGTGTGCCTTTTTCACCCAACAAACTGATAATGATTTGACAATTAAATAAACTAATTAATACAAAATCAATTACATAATAAAACACATAACCATCTAATAAAAGCTTATGTACAGTGATGGGAAAACCCAACTGAAAAACACAAACCTTTTTCCTATGTCCATGCCTGAATCTGCGTGCATATTTATTTATTTATTTATTTGAACACATTTGAAGTTCAACAGTTGAATTAAACTCAGTTTTGCACCAGAAGGTGTCGCTATTCTCCAGATGGCGGAAGGTAGACAGATTTGGGAGCGATGCTGCACGACATGGAGTTGGATTGAAGATTTACTGAAGGCTACAGTAGATTAGACTTAATCTAATCAACCTATCTGCTCATAACTATGTGCAGCAGAGAACAGCTTTGATCACAGCAAGTCAGAGAAAAGTGAGTCCGAGCTTAATGACCCGCAGCAATATGAAAGCAATTCAACTCAACGCTCTCTCCCATGTGTTTATTTATTAGTAATTTATTCATTTATGTACCACATTTTTATCATTATTATTATTTTATTATATGTTGTTGTTGTTTTTCTTTATTTTTACTTTTGTATGAATGCATTTATCAATGTTTAGTATAGCCTACATAGTCTTTTAAAATGTTTTAAAATCAAAACATTGTGTATATGACATTAAGCATAGACTACCAGACAATGTGCACAGAAATCAATGAAATAAGATAAAATAAAATAAAACAAGAAGTTTCAGTAGGCTAGATTACAAGTTATAAATGTTTTTTTTTCTGCTGTTAACTTACAGAAATAGTTCATCTATTTAAAGACTGTATGCAGCATTAGTCCCAAATCAATCATCACTAGCACAGAAATCAACAACAACAACAACAACAACAAAAAAAACTGTGTTGCTCTTCACAGACATGCGAGAACCGCCGGAAGTGGGCGGTTTGTCAGAGAGAGAGAGAGAGAGAGAGAGAGAGAGAGAGAGAGAGAGAGAGAGAGAGAGAGAGAGAGAGAGAGAGAGCAGTGAAGTGTGAAGCGAACAGTTGGAAACTAGACGACTGACGGACTGACTGAGAGATTCCTGCTGTGGGGTTGCTCACGTCGCTGCAGCCTCTCCCTGTATTTTATGAGAAAGGACAGCAGCGCCACAGTCGCTCCACAGAGGTAAGTGTGTCCACTTTTTTTTCTCTCTCCTTTTTTTTTTTTTTTTTTAAATGTGTTTGAATGGTGTTTTGTGCTGAGTGTGTGTGCACACGGACGTTCTCGTCTCGTTTCTCTCTGACGGTCCCCGTTGCGAAAGAAATATTCTGACAGCGCTTTGTAAACAAACTGCGAGTGCGGCAGCGCTCCTCCGCCTCTAGACGCTGCACATACAAGACTAGTTCGGATTAATGTCATGACACAGGCTATATGTGTTGGATTTTTTGTCTCTGTTACTTTTAATTAAAATATCTTTGTAGTTTTATTAACCCAACGGGGGTGAATCAACAGGCAGGACACCCTGCGCAGACGAAGGAGTCCCTGTAGTGTCTCTATAGTAATACGTAGCTATACAGCGTGTCTGTGCTGCCTGTCTGTTTACTGTCACCTTTTCTTAGGTTATTTGTTAGCACTTTTAATCTCTTGTGTTGTCTATAACAGCCAAATGTCAAGCGAGCTTTATGGCATGTGGCGATACGGTGTCCTCACTGCTATTATTATTATGGAACTATATAAGGACTGACTGTCATCTGTCCAATATGTGTAAGTTTGTGTATAGCGGTAAGCCTCTGTTTCAGCCTTGCATACATCCAATCTAACCTACATGAGGCATGAAGTCTCAGAAGAGGTGAAATAAGACCATGAAGACAAGCAGAAATGAGCCGTAATAATAGGCGTTAGACTGCGCTCTGGAGTCTAATAAAGTGTAATTGGTATGTTTCAAAAGTGTCACAGGTGAAAGCCTGCTGAGGGCTTTTGTTCAGTGACAGACTCTCTGGTACTGCAGCATGTTCAAGGCTTATGTCCTGCTGATAATGGAAAGTACCTTACTTCTTTCTACCTTTGCTCAAATATTGTACTCAAGTGTAAAAATTTCAGGTACTTCAGTTGGGGATTTCCATTTTTCTGGGAATATTATACTTTTACTTTTTCATTTCAGAGAGAAATTTTGTACTTTGCACTCCATGACATTTATCTGACTGCTATAGTTACTTTGCAGATAAATACTTTACATGCAAACACACAATAAGTTCATAAAAGTTGCTAAAATTGTGGCATTGAGGCCTTTTGTTTAAACTACGTCACAGTTTATGAAGTAATGTCATGTGGACCAGCTACAATATAATTTACTGCTTGAATATTTTTATACACTGCTGATCTGTGTGTTACAAATGCCAGAAATAGAAATAATATATACATTCCAGGCAATGTTACACATATTTCTTAGAAAAAGCATGTCTATTAGAAGAATGTAGGGATGACTTCATACAAATACAATTTAAAAACAACTATAAAGTACAATAAGGTCACTGAGTACCACATACAGTTGCAGTCCATATGGCAATACTGGAGATTTCCAAAAAGATATATTGAATACTTTAGCCCTAAAAAAAATGTTCATTATGAATTTGAAAGGTTTGATTGATTGGTGACAGATCAGGAGTAAATTTAGTGATTCCGAACAGGTCTCACTTTAAATGTCCTAAATATATATTACTGTAAAACAACAGGATGAATTGTTTCTTTGCATTATTGCCTAGAATGGCGAGTTGAAAAAGCATGAAAATAATGGTTCATAAAGGTCATTACAAAGCCAACTGTCAAAGCTGCAACACCTGACTCCTGAATCAAGACCCTGGTGTTTGTGCTTGCTTACAAACAGAATTGAAATGTCACTAACGCTTTGATGCTTCTGTGTCATTTCCAAGAATACGGTGTATTGTGCGTGTATCTTTGTGTCCTTGTGTATTTGTGGGTGTAGAGATGAGCTCACCTGCAGCGATTGCAAACTCCCGTTATGCATCCTTTGTCATTATGTTGCTCTGTGAATGCTAAGTTGCTCCGATAAGACTTGTGTGTGTGTGCGTGTGTGTGTGTGTGTGTTTTCCTTTGGATACGCTAGCTATATTTCTTGCTGGAAGTGACTTTCTCTTGTTGCTCTTAGTAATTGAGAATTACATGTTGTGATAATGACTACTGCCCACTGGGATAACATCCCTCCTTGAGGCTGCTGTGTGAAAAAGTTCAAAGGAGCCTCTTTGAGTCCTTTCTCCTCAACACAGAAATAGGAATTGTGAGTTTGGTGACACCTTCCTGTGTTTGGCTTCAGGCTGGGTTTTCAGCAGTCCTGAAATTAGCTGATTAATAATAATAATAAAAAAAACAAATTAAATCAATTAATTCTATTGGTCATTTATGAATATTTGTGGGAATTGAATACCTTTGCGTTTTGGACTGTTTGTCAAACAAATGAAGCTATCAGAAGACATCACCTTGGACTCTGGGAAGTTGCAATAGGAATTTTTAGCTTATCTTTTGACATTGTATAGACTGATCTTTCACTTTCTTAGTTTATGACCCAAGAACCTAATTTGGCTCTTGTCACAATGACAAGCCTTAATAATAATTTCTCTTTTTCAGTTCTCTTTTTATCTTCTCTTTTGTTGGTCATTTATGCGCGCCTTCTCTCACAATCAATAAAACATCTCAGTCAAGCTGTAATCTACAGGAAATAATTGTCAAAGCCTTTTAGCATTTAACCCTGTTGGCAAGCACCATGTCACCCTGCATGCTCCCTCTGTCACTTGTGCTGTAAGTGCTGTGCATGGTGCACGAGAAGGGAGGGTTTTCCCAGGTTTCTGTGAAAACGAGGGTGTTTTGGGTTGGCGTGGGGACATTGCATGCTGGCCAGGCATGAATTGGCTGGCAGCACACTGTGTCCTGACAGAAAGACCCAGATGCAGGAGGAGTAGCGGCAGGGGAGATAGGGGAGCCCAATGTTTTATCCTACAAGCAAATTGTGCCATGTGCTCACAGCATGGCATGTCCTTAAGCTTGTCAGTGCTTCTTACTCTTTCACTCGCTGCTGTCAGACAAGTATAGGGTCCATCCAGCAAGCCTGAAAAAGCTGATGAGAACATTTCAGTACTGTAAGTTGGGGGGGCTAGTTGCGAAGCACATTACAGGAGGCATTTTCTCAGCATTGACATGATGAGTAGCTGGAAGTAAGCTGATTACAGGAGTGGTTTTGATCTGACTGAGCTATGAGTCAAAGGTGTCAGAATCATTTATGCACTAATGACTGTGCTTAGCATGGGGCTTCTCGCCAGTCTGAATAGAGGAGGAGAGGATGGACTGACGAAAGAGATAACTGGAAGGAGACCAACAGTTTTATTTGCTTGTGATCCAGCTCTTTGGTGAAAGTTTGGTGCAAATGATCAAAGCCACTCGACTAATGTAACATAAACTATCAAAGACAAACAGGGGGATGAGGAGAGCTTCAAAATGAAAGAAAAAGGGAAACATTCAAAGGGAAGTGATCAGGAAGCATGTGGTGACATGCACCCTAACCTCCTCCCCCTTTCAGTTGGGCTAACGCTAATCCACTGGTCACGTGACCATGAGCTTTTAGCCTGGTCTAGGCCAGGAGTGCTCTGATCCATCTGTCGAATAGCATTGCTGATTGTTGGCATCTACAGAATGCACTCCTGACCCATGATCACTGCCTGCTCCACACAAGACTCAAATTTGATTGCCATCAGCTAGTTACTTCTGCATGGTTTTATCAGCAGTTTTATGAAATTTCTCTCTCCCCCCCGTGTCAGTGTCTTTCCTGTCATCCGTTTTTTTTCTCTACTTCTCTTTCTGTTTAATTGAATTCCTCTTCTCTTCCCGTCTGCAGTCAGTTCAGTGAATAAGTGGGAGGAGGATGACAGTCAACCCTTCTAGACACTGAGAAGCATGATAAGGCCTTGGGTTATTATCTCAGTGACACAACAATAATAGCAAGAGCGCTCAAAGGCGAGTTTTCACTGAGCCATATGAAGGAAGTCACAAATCAGGAGACGAAAGTATGCGCTTCAATTCCCATAAGTGTTGTTAAGGGCGCTTCCTATTTTGTCGCTGTGATTTTAAATTGTGTAAGGAGACATTGGACAGAGGTCAGCCCAGAATGGATATACATGGTCTGGATTAATCATTTTCTCATGTTTACACAATACCTCTGCAAGACTAAACAGACAGGAGCAAAATCCTGTTGCAACTTTCTACTGTGGCACCACAGCACCAGGCTTGACTTGAACTTGAACTAATGCGACTTTGCATTCATCAGAAGCTTACTTGATTTAAAATGTTGAATAAGGTTCATTGATGTGACTAATCTGAGTATCACTATCTTGTTTTATTCAAAAACTGCATTTAAAAGCTCACTTAAGATTATAGCAATTTATGTTGCAAGTCTCCAACATTATCTCTTGTCCTTGATTGAAGTTGTTACGCTTCAGTAGGAACACACACGCCCAGCTGAGGGTCGGTAGCTCGGATTTTAGCAAAAGCCTGCTTGTGAGCGACGGGCAAGTTGTCTTTTTTTAGAATCCCCAGAGCAGTTTGGGGAATCTGAGTTAGAAAAGAGGAGTTGTTTTCCACCCCTCTCCAAAACTAGCATCACTGTGCTCTTTCAGCTGGGATCTTAACCCCAGAAATACCCCAAGAGTAGCTCAGTGACCAGTACTGTAGCTCTGGAATATGAACATTGTACAAATACAAATCTCCCTTTGGCTGTTGATGCATGTGTGTCTGAGTTCAACTGTTAAATAATAAAAGGATGACGTGCTGTAGAATCTTGGATTTGTCATTTGGTGAGTTATTGATCTCTGACTTTTTTTGGGTCATTTTCGTGTTGGAAAGTTACAGTGTGCAACCTTTTTTGTGTTTTATTAATGCCTTGGGCCCTGAGTCATGCTTGATCTCTCATGCGTGAATTATGTGAACGAATGGCTTCATCTAGGCCCTAAAGGAAATTGTATCATGTGAAGTCTTGAATCTGAAAAAGAAAGAGAGGCACTCTGTTTGTTAAATACAGAAAATGTGTGGGACATATTGTTAGTGACAAGTAGTGCAACTGTCAAATGTTGTATTATTGCAACTGCTCTTAAGTATGATTGACAAAGAAGGCATCAGTATACTTAAGTGCAAGTTAACAGAACTGATAGATAAAACTGTGTAAGATAGTAAATTGAAAAAACAGCTTTTAAATTCATTCTGACAAGTGGGGTAGAACACAGGATTATGCACAAATCCTTTTCATATTATCAAGTCAGATACAGTGATTCCTGTCCTGGCACCAAAGCTTTTACTCTGTTTGCAGAGTGTTAACAGTTAATGTTTTCATTTCACACCCACACTATTCACGCTGTGGGTCGTGACCTTATATAGCCTGACCTGCTGGCCTACTTCTTCTGGCCGTGTAGTTTATCACACAGTATGGAGTGACCAGGAAGTTGTACCGTATTTAGCACACTGTTATCTGACAATATGTTTCAGTTAGTTAGTCTATATTAATGCTGATAGTAACCAAATTTGAAGCATACATACATTTGGCAGCAATTAAGAAAAAAAAGTCCCAGACTTAGTGAAGAGATAAACGTCATTATTCTCTTGTCCTTGAATGCTCCCTCTGAACTAATATAAGCTCTTGAAATGGAGTAAGGAGTGTGATACTGTGTGCTAACCTTACTCGGCATAACACCACTGCAAACTCATACATACATTCCCATATGTACAGAAGTTTGCAGTGAGGTTATAAATTGTCTTATAGATTGCCATGATTTAACTGGATTTTATTGATAAATGTCAGATGTTTTATTGGTGTGGCAGATCCTTACTGCAGCGTGAAAGTGTGCTTGAACAGCCTGCATACTGTCTGTTAGTAATACTGTGGTAGAAATGCACCAGAGACAAATTATTCTTAACAGCTCTGTAGGTGATCAGTGTTGTAACTTTAACTTCATCAGCTCGATGGTCCGCCTTTCAGATTTTGTGCAATTGTGTAATTTCATTTAATTTGAACTTAAAAGTAACAACTTGCCTCACTCTGAGGCAATAAAGTGTTGCCATATGCTGCTCTCCTCAGCTTCATTTGGTCATGTTCACACCCCAAGACTTGTCCCTCGCTTTAATTAGGCTGCTAGTCTTGATATGCAGTGTAATCTGAGGCTGATGTAACTACATCCGCCACCACAGGTGTAAAAGAAGCAAACAGAAAAGAAATCCAGGAAGATTAAAAAAAAAAGCCACTTCAGTACATGTTGAAATTGTGAATAAATTATAAAACTTACAGTCAAGATGCAATCACCAACAAATAATGGTCAGTGCCTTTTTGTGTTTTGCCCTATTGGCATTACTAGTGTGCCTGGTGCACAGGTAGGGCAGGACTCCCAGATTTTTCTAAAAAAAAAAAAAAAAAAGGCTGTGTATTCAGGTTGACCCGGCATGAACTGGCTGCAAATTTGTGTCCTGATGACCCAGATAAAGAAGAAGCTACAGCAGGGAGATGTGGATACCCCACTTGGTGAAACTATTTTCTTAGTCCATTTTTATTGTATTATTAACTTTTCCGTTGGTGTCCATCCTGGTACCTAATGTAACCTGAGGCTGAGGTAACTGCATCTGCTGCTACAGGTGTAGAAGAAGCAGACAGCAGACAGGAAATAAACCTAGAAAAATGCCAGTTATCACTTACATAACTAACATAATTTTGTATGCAATTTCTTTGAATTTTTTGTCAAAATCTTTTACCTCAGTTTGTGCTGTGACGTGCTGTGTGAACACTGTGCTCCCTTTGCGAGCCACAACTCAGCTCGCTTGTTTTTTTATAACTTACTGTAGATAACTTGCAACAGGAAATAGGCCCCAAATGCAGACTCCAAGACTCAGCAGGTAGGGTTAAAGCAGTTTACTAGGTCAGTGTTCAGGCTTAAAGTAGGCAACAGACAGACGGTCGAATCAGGCAACAGCTCAGATAATCGACAGGCAGGCAGTGGAAAACCAGAATAGCTAATGAGGAGCAGGTGTGCACGCAAGTGATGACACAATGACAGTCAGGTGATCAGAGGAGGAAAACTTACTAATGGTGCCTCTTGACACTGATGGTGTGGCATCACCAAGTGGGTAGCTCCAGGTCTGAGAAGTGAAGCCAATGCCAAAGTGCCTTAAACTTGCGTTCTCTCTAATGGCCAGCAGGGGGCGACTCCACTGGTTCCAAAAAGAAGTCCAATTGTATAGAAGTCCATGAGAAAATGACCTTACTTCTTACTTGATTTATTACCTCAGAAAACACTTTCCTAATGAGTTTATGGTCTCAATCGCTAGTTTCAAGTCTTCCTCAATACAGCATGATGTTCATTTTGTAAATTATGGTCCCATTTAGAGTAGAATAGATGATAAAGCAGGATATGCCTTAGGGCGCGGCTACCTTGTGATTGACAAGTCACTACCATGACAAACAACGTTGATAACGTAACATAACCATGGCGTAACCCCAGATTCACAGAGTATAGGCATTGCTGTCGCTATTTCACTGTGTTTTCAGTTCTTGAAAGTAAATTGTGACATTTTGGTCAGCTAAAATAGTCTTGTTCAGTGTTTGGTTGTACTAAAAGACCCTCTAAGGAGTCAGATGGTCAGTTTTTCCGGTAAACACATTTTGTTTTATTGGTTTCAAGCCTGTTTTTCATTAGCAAAAATAAGAATTAGCATTATCAGAGTTAACCATAGACTGTAAATGCACCGTGCTAACCACGCTAGCAGCTAGCGCTATGGTCAGGTCCACCCTCTTGTCCAAATATAGTTACTTCTGGCTCCAGAAATCAAAGATGGTGATGGTCAAATCCAAGATGGAGACGGTCAAACTGCCAAACTCGAGGTTTTAAAATGGCAGTCCACAAACCAATGAGTGACGTCTCGGTGACTACATCCATATTCTTTATATATATATATATGTGCATGACTGAAATAGGTCCCAATCCAGAAGGCAGATCCTTTGAATGACATGGCTCACAAAGGTGTGTCCTTTGGAGCAGCTGAAGGTCAGGCTGTGCCCCACCCTCCCAAAGAGGATAGTCTAACCTCATAGAGCCCAAAATTTATGATGCTTTCCTCACTAATGGATAATGTCACATGCTGTATTTATAGTTTCATCAGCAAGACAATCCCCTAAAATGATCAACAAATTAGTCAATACCAGTGCTACACTCAGTTCATGATTACAGTATGAGCTGTTGTGTTTAGATTCAACACATTATGGACAACTGGTAAACCATTCCAGGTTAGTGGTAAATATAACTAAATGACCTATATGTCTCTGGAATGTCCCGTGATTAATAGCACACAGGCTGCTTACAAGAACAATGGAGTCCTGGCTACCATTATTTTTATACAATGCAATGGCTTTTTCATTTGAAGTGAAGTTGAAGTGACATACTGTATTCACCAGTGACTCATCACCATCTGAGATCAAGTACATGATAAATACAACAATGTTATATGATATTTCCTCCGGAGGCTGACAATTACAGACAGATTTCTGAGGTGGATATGATATTGATATTTGAGAGTTGTAAAAAAAATCTGATACAGATATATCAACTGATTTTGCTTTTTAACATAAACACATAACATAAACAAACATTTCTCATGCAGTGGAGACATATATAACATATCTTTGGTGTTCCTGTTCTGCTGTTGCTTATCGATTGGCATATATGCCGATACTGATATATGCATAACAAAATCATATTTGCTGATAATATTAACTGTGAAAATGTATTGGTCAGGCTCTAACAGACTCAAATGCAACCTTACTGTTTCACCAGGACAATTTCAGACAAATGGCCAGGCTTATATAGGGTCACAAACACACAAACTAAGTATAATTAATGTCCTTTATTGTTATTTTAATGTGAGAAAGACACTTTAGGCACTGAATGCAGATATATGTTCAGCGATGGATTTCTTTAGGAATACCAGTTTTGCTGCTTTTAGCACAGCAGCATCATAGCTTAAATCAGTTTTTGCTGCTGTAGGGTCTCTATAGAGACACTTTTTTGTTTTAATTGAGCAAGATGTGAGGAACAGTAGCTGCTACTATGTTGAAGCTTATTGCAGGTTTACAGCAAATGAGATGGATTGGAAAACCAACAGATGCCTCACAGACAAATAAATACCTGTGTTCATAGGAAGACATACTGTAGAGGATGAAAATGTGTTGAAATGCTAAAAACAGAAAACATGCTGTTTTTTTTAGCATTTCAAAAACAGCATTATTGTTGACATTATTTCATTATTAGCATGAAATAGTGTCACCAAATCTATCTACGCTGGCACAAACAGCCAGTGTTTGCACAAGGGAGGAAAAACATAAACAGTTTAGCTCAGTTGTTTGTGCTGTCATTATTCATGATCCTTGTAACGATGTGTGTGTGTGGGGGGGGGTGTGTGTGTGTGTATTACTCATGTTCTGGGGACATAAATCTGTTTACACTTTCACATTGAGGGGACTCGCTTCCCTTTTGGAGATGAAAAGTGTGTGTGTGTGACATGTATTCATGTGTTTTGTTCAGATAAATTTAGGTCATGGATGCTCTGTTATGTCTGGGGAAAGAGCTAACATCTGTGTAAGATTATTGTAAGGAACATCTGATTTTAAAAAAATGATTATGATGACATACCAGGGGAAAAAAAGATTTCTCAGTGATTGATTCTTATGTCTCATTCATAATTGGTTGTACGTTGGATTAAAGTATGATGGCTTAGAGAAGAAAATAAGACTGTATGATCAAACACAAATACTTACCTTTCTCCCTGTATTGCTATTGTATAAGTGCTCTATTTTGCACAAATTGACATTTTAAAAGATCATATCATATATTGATCTTGTATAAACCAACACTAAAGGGTAGTATGTGATCTCTAAGTCTCTCCATTGCTTGTAGAGGCACAGGAGCAATATAATGCAAAGTCAGAGTTTGGATTTGTGGAGCTGTTATCCCGTATTGATCCTGTGAGCTCATCTGTGTCCGCGGCAGCGTCTGCCTAACAAGGCTCTCAAATGAGCTCTGCACGACATCTCCAGCCATCCTGGCACTCCCACAACAAAACAACTACTCTTTTTTTTTTTTGTTTAAAGAATACTTCCTCTTTGTATTTTAGATGATATGTGGTTTGCTGGTGCTATATGTTAATGAAACAAAGATAAAGATTCCTCTTTTTGTAATAAGGAACTTGTCCATCGTGTATCTGAGTGCAAATGTGTGCACGTGTTTGTTTAAGTGTGTGGTTTCAGTCTCTACAATGAAGCTTACTACTGTTTGGTCAAAGGGGGGGTCTATGATGAGGTAAAAGTGTAACTATTCATAAAGATGTCTCAGTCATAATATCAGTGTAACTGCATATTTCAGGCTTGTGTAATGTTTGCTTACATGGGTTTAATCTCCACCTTTACATTTAAAGAAGCCTCCGGGATTCCAATCTGCCCAGGATCTTTGACTATTAGATCCCATCTGTTGCTGTGTTCATTGTCGCCTGCTACCACCCCTTTGAGGCATTTGGCCATGTGAGTCAATCACATGCGCTGTTAAATATACGCTGAGAGAGGGGGGTAGACAAGACATTGTGTGCATATTGTGTAAATATATTGTGCAGCATCACCATGGTTAACAGTATGTTCCATTATCATCAGACCTCATTTAACACATTTTGCATTCTCACACGATCTGCTATCCATGCCCTTTGTTTTGCAGACAGCAAGGCATGAGGCAGCATTTCTACAGAATGATGTATTAGAAATAGATCACACAGCGCTGGAGGGTTTCTATTGTTCTCTTCAATATTTACATTTGTTGGGATGCAAACTAAAATGCGTATGAAATGACCTCTTATAAATGCAAATGGCAACGCTAGCAAGAGAGTTTACCTGTTTAGATAAATACTACTACAGAAATGGCCTCAAGGCATATGTGACTGTAAGAGGAAAATGAAAATGCTTCATTTGCAATACAGTTTATCTTTATTTCACTGAATAGTTTTTTCTTTAAATGTAATTTCCCATCTCCTGGCTGCAGATGGTTGAATTGTGCTTGTCCTATTCTATTCTTCTGCTTGTTGGATATTATATTATCTGCATTCACAGATTGGGTGATGATAAAGTACAGTAATCAAGACTGAATAAATTATTTTGCTCATAGTAACAGGCAATGATCTGCTCTGTACACATTGCTTCTACTGGCCTTACTGGTGATTTAAGCCAGCCAGAATCCACACCATTTGTTTTATGCTGATTATTGGTGACACATGCATTTGGGAGGGACGCGATAAAAAGACCCAAAGGCTTTTCATGAAACCTAATATGGAATTAGATTTTGTGTGAAGAGGCCAGCAGGAGCATTGTCATGACACATTACTTGACCTCAAGCTGCTGTGCATAGATTTCACATGAATACACATTGATTTAGGAAATCATCTCATGCAGGGAAAGCAGGGGAATGAGGGTAAGGGGGTGGCTGTGGCACTCTGTGTTACTTCAGTGTCCATGCTCAGCTTATCCAGATTATCCCTGTGCCACTACCGTAATCACTCAGATGCTACCATGCATACAGCACCATAAGGTTGATGCCTTTGTTTTCCTTGTTTAATGTGGTAGAGATGAGAGCTCTGTCTCATTTTCCTGTCCACCCGTCATGAGTAAATCCACCACACCCAGCTCCAACCACATTACGACATTTGCATTTGGAGTGATCAGTTCTTTGAGGACACTGTTTCCCATGCTCTGTGTCTCACAATAATTATTATCTAAACTGAACCTATGAAAAGGACACTACAGCTATGACTTAGTTAAAACACATTGATACATTGAATTATGTATAAGTTCATCTTGTAGGGAATACATCTGTTTTAGTTATTCTGGTGGTCAACCAACTTGAATTAAGAAAAAGGAACAAATATATATAAAATGCTATATAACTTTGAAAAATAAAAACAATATTGGTGCATATCAGACAACATATACACTAATACCAATATATACCGATATATCTGGGATAGGCCAATATCAGCCAATAATATTGGCCAACCAATATATATTGGTTGGACTCTAATATATATTTACTGTATGAAAGTCATTAATTCATATGTTCTCAACCTTACCAACTGTGTAAACTCTGATGTTGGTGTATGAAATCTGGCCTCTGTCTTACAGAGAAGCCCAAATTGACCATATCTTGAAGTCCACAAAACACTTGAAATTACTCCTAAAAACTTGTGCTTCTGTTTTCTGATGGGCGCAGTCCCAAATTTACCAGGCATATTGCACTTTCGACTTAGGCAAGATCCCCAAAAAACTGACGGATTGACCAAGGCAATAGCTGGTTCACATCTGCCTACTAATCATGCATTACAAGAATGACTTCAATCTGACTTTCATCATGGCAGCATGTCTGTTGAATGTGCAAAAGTTTCTACCATCAAGAATGAATTGCTCTACTGTTTCAGGAACAACCGCAGGGAGCTATGAGTGTACTGCTGTGTGGCAACTGTGGTGACAATTGTCTCTGGCCATGATGTTGTTGGTTGACACAGACATTTTCAATCATGGGGATGTGGAGGCAGATTCTTTGATGGCCTTTAGTAACCTAATGGGTCGGATTAGTTTCCTCCTTAACCTGTTGATGTAAGCTAGGCCACCGTAGTTCAGTTTAGTGTGTCATTGTCATTTAGTAACAATAGGTGTTTTCAGACCAAACAGTTCTGGGGACGTACTGAGAAGATTAGGAACGCTAAAAGTAACGTGGCCTCCACACAGCTCTCACCTCTGACATCACATGTAAACATGGAGGTGGCTGGAATGGCAGCAGCTAGCAGTGCTAACAGTGCTAACAGGGGTTACCAGTGGAACATGAATAACCTATTAGCTGCTGAAGTGGAGTGTGAGGGCCTGCTCATGAAGTGGAGGCCAAGGAAGAGCAGGCCTCGGGCACTGCCTTCCCCTTATTCGCCTGACCTGGGAAGGAAAGGGGAACTTCCCCTCCAACCCAGATGGGGAGCCTCTCATGGCTAGTAGTGCTAATACCTGAACCAACCTTTGTGTGAGAGTGTGTAGTGCTAGGAAAAAACTCTCTCGGAGGCCATGTAACAGTTATTTATTAACTTTATTGAGGTAATGTTAAAAAGGTTGCTGGTGCAGTCTCCAACTGTGGTCAAGTGAACCACTTTTGAAAAACCGTGGTCAAGTCAGCCGCCTTTTAAATTCAGTTCAGCTTCTACTACGATAAAGGCAAAACCGAATGAGCACCTGAAGGCTACTGTAATTACTGCAGTAGCAGTGCAACTAAATTTAAAAGGCGGCTGGCTTGACCACTGTTTTGCAAACAGCGGCTCACTTGACTGCATTTGTCCCCGGCCGGAAGCAGCAGCACAAACAGGCCCAGCACCCCTGCCTGGGAACGGCTGAGCAGGCGCGGGATGGCTCACGCTGGCGATGGACCTGTCACCGGGCCTCTCCCTGGGGCAGCTCTGCTGCTGCTGCTGGTGAGGAGGGTGCAGGGGACTGAGGTGAGAGCCCAGCTGCTCTGACACCTTCCGTGTCATCTACAGCTGGTCAACCATTTGTCTGTGTTTTGTCGTTCTAAAAACTACAATCATACCCAGTTCCTGCGGTGCGGACATGATAACAACTGTTCTTAGAACTATGAAAAAGTCTGAAAACGCCTATTGGTTTTCCTACTCTTGTTGCACAAGTGTTACGGCTTTAAGCCTTAAGTTCTCATACACAACCATGCCAAACCTCAAGCACTGTTTGTGATGGTTTGTAAACGTTAGTGTCCACATTTTGCTCTTCCACTGGTTAGGCGAAGTGCTCTATCCCAGCTCAATCATTGGCTACCCTGAGGCTTTGCTTCCAATGGCTGAATAGAGGCTTTAACTAAAGATAAAGACAACTTAACGCATGCTTTGTGTGTCCAGAACGAAACAGTTCTCTGAAACGTTAACTCAGTAAAGTTCATTGAAGTAACCACGTTGCTGTCCAGATGCCTTCTAAGAAGTGAATGAAAATTCAATCGTGTAGTAGTAACAAGCTGCCTTGAGTGTGATGTTTTGATCACAGAGGAAGTGACTGCTTGAGGGATGTTTCTTGGAAACAGTCAGTAAACTAAGATAGAAACTTAGTCCAATGAAAGTATTGGATTCAAGTTCATCAGACCTTGTTTTTCTCACTTTGAATCAACTGTCAATCATTCTGGTCATAATATGTCTTGTAGCTGGTTGTCTGTGTCAAGGTTTATACCAAAATATTGGGATTTTATGAAATACCTGTGAAGAAAATTTTATTTGTGGGACACCAGATACATAGGTGGTCTCATTTTAGCTCTTAAAGTAACAGAACTTACTACAATACTCAGACAGACCAATGAAATATATCACAATAAACTGTTACAATAAAAAAAGATTATTTTATTCTGTCAAAAATGATTGAACTTTGTTGCTGTTACCAAATTAAGTGAGAAATTGTTGCAATTTACCAACCTGCTCTACCTGTTATGCTTTTAAGCATTGGTTGTACCTAAGCACTCACCTCTGGGCCCTGTTAATGCTTGAAATCAGTCCTGCCTGTCGCTGTGGGCAAAGACCTCTTCGGCGTAAAGGTGGGGTTGACCTTTACTGAAAGCAGTCAGCTTGCCATGCAGGGTGGGGAGACATGGTAAGCGGAGCAACAGCTTGGGGGGGGGGGATGGGTCTCGAGCTCTGGTGACTGGGTTAGATACTGTGTGTGAGAAACTGCAGCTATCTGACCTCTGACACATGACAAGCTGGGAAGATCAAAGGGCAGAGCTCTCATAAGCTGCCTGCATTGGTGTTTACAGGGGAGCCGATGGAGGAAAGGGGAGAGGATGAAAGAGGAACGAAAAGAGAAGAATACCAAAGTTAAAGCAGAGAGTTAAACTTAGACAAGCAACAAAGAAAGACTAAATATAAAGCAAAAAGAGCGGAACTAAAATCAGATTGTGACTTAAGTGCTCTGTCATTCAGATGCTCTATGTCACTGATGTTGTTAGACCAGTTTGAAGATGTTGAAACTACAAATAACCCATATTTGCCCTACCACCCACCCTCCCCCTGCCACACACACAACCACATTCACAGACTGTTCATACATGCGTACACGTCCTCTTCTTGATTCTTACAGCATGATGTGCTTCTCTGTGTTAGCGCAGAGACACGCAAAGATTGAGTCTGCATGACTAGAAAATGAAATGGATGAGCCCTGGAGGTAATTGTTAGAGTCAGGACATTCGAACACAAATGAATTAGGTGAAGCTTTGAATAGAATCTCTCAGGTTAACTTTGTTAACGTTAGGCTAACTAATGCAATCACATGTAAATGCCAAGTGATTGTCTCTAGTAAACTAATTTAGCAGCACATCCTTTTACAGCTGATGAAAAACATTGATTCAACTGCCTGAATCCAATCATTATCCTTATGGATGTGAGCTCACGCAGTGTATGTTCGTCTCCTCCCATCTCCTCACACAGCAGGATGGCAAAGTCCACACCAGCTACGGGTATGCAGCAGGATCCTCTTACCATACATCTGCAGGGCAATGGTTATAAGTTACTCACAGCAGTCTGGTTTTGCTCTCCGACACTTAGGTTTTCAATAGAGCAGAAAGCATAGAAATAGCCTGCAGGATAAACTATGTGAATGGGATTAGAAAAGAGCTACCTTGTAGCAGGCAATCAGCCGACCTCCTGATAAACAATGTTTTGGTGAAAATATTTTTTTTTTGTTGGCTGGCAGATCAATATAGAGTTTAATGTCCTCACAGACAGCACTGACAGAGTACATAGTTTACATTTGCAGTTGCACGTTTGAGCGGTGTTACAGTTTTTTATTAGCTCCCCCACAGGGCAGGGAAAGTCTTGCTCTGAAATCTGCCCTTGGCTCTTTCTTTAGCTTCTGTCTCTACTGGCCAGCTCCTTTGAAGCTTGTTGAGCTAAGCTTAAGGGAGGTCTGTAGCCATGGCTGCTCGTGCTAAGTTACCACTGAAAACCCTCCAAGAAGAGCCGCTGCTCTGACAGGACAAGTTGCAAATCGGGATGCTGTAAAAAGATAAACATTAAAAAGGTGCCATATCCTAATGACTACGCAAAAGTATCCAAGTGAAAATAATAACAACTGAAACAAAATAGTACAGCAACAGTGATCTAATAGAACTTCCAAATTCCAACCTTGATGTGATGGAAATTAATAGAAAGTCATATTATGTCTCTATTGAATTAAGCTTACAAGATCAAGTCAAGTCAAATTTTACTTGTATAGCCCAATATTACAAATCACAAGTTTGCAAATCAACTAAACAACCAGGGAAAAGCTAAAACTGACTTAAATGTATTTATTAAAAAGTGAAAATATATACAGCAACAGCATAGAAAACTTGGAGATTAAAATGAATACAATTTTGCTTTTCTTATTATTTGGATAATCTCATGCCTTTATATAATATTATGTTAATACAAAACATACGTGTCCTAATTACTAGCTGCCAACACATTGCACCATCGGCATTAGTACATTGTGAGAATTTTGTACTTCACACAATTTACAAGTGTGGAATAAACAGGGTAAAGGAGAGGTAGAGGAGTGATCATGTGAACACAATCTACCAGGTAAACAGGTGAGGGCAAGAACCAAAGAAAGAAAGACACAAAGGATTGATGCTGAGAGAGAGGAAGAGGAAGTATAGTGTCTGCAAGGGGTAGATAATATAGGGAGTTAGAAAGATTGTGATATCATGATAACAAAATAGGGACGGATGTTTTATGTTAATATAAATATTAGGCAACAATTAATCACAGAAAAAAGATGTCATTGTGTGGTAGGATGATGTTTCCATGGGACACTTTAAAAATATGAATATCTATCTACATTAGCATTAGTGAATCACTGTTACTGAGTCACTGTTCACACACCCCATCAGTCACCCGTGTGATAAAGGGTGCAACATTTTGAGCAGCTGTGGTAGCAAATAGTTGGTATTTGGCACAATGCATTTGCTTAAATCCCTCAGAAGCATCTTGTTTTGAAACAGAGATTTCTGACTGCAGGCATAGCTTTTTCCTGTTTTGAGAATTATTGTTTGCCATGATGTCCCCTCCCCTGCCTTCAAATCAAAAACGTGCATCTAATGTGCATGCATGCTGTATGTAATCATCTATTGTGGAAATCCCCTGTCCCACCCATGAAGGCATGACTGCCTGCTTACTTTCAAGCCTGGTCCAGCCGATGATAAAACAGCATTTTTCATTTTCTGAGATTTACCTTAAAGTTTCATTTCCCCTCTGTGTCATCCCATCAGACAGTAGCTTCTAAAAATCCAGTCTCAGCATTCTGTGAGCCCGGGGGGGGGGGTTTACAGGAAGGCCTCCTCATGTGCCCTACTACACGAATATGTAAACAACACCCTCATCTGGGCCCTCATCACAACTCATCAATGACTGTCCCTGCAATCCCCCCGAACACACACACTTCTTACGGGTCCTGTATGGGGCATCCCCAGCCCCCTGGTCCCTGTTAGACGTGGAGGGCCCCTATGGTGTTTGTTCACTTGTCAGATGGCATTTAACACACTGTTTGGGAAGATAACAAAGCTGGTGCTACAGGAAGAGGGTGAACTGTCAGGGAGGTCCGGTGGGGAGGAACTTGTAATCTGTCATTTAATCCTTAAAATATCATAGTCTTTTGTTATCATTACCTGTCATTATAAAACAGAGTTTTCAACGACTACTAATTCAAGTGGGATAGAATTCTGCAATGTTTTATGTGTCCTATCAGTATTTTAAAGGATAAACAGAACAATTTTTTTCTACCGTGAAATTAATGGAATATGTGTTATCATCAGATTATATTAATCCTCTTGCTTACATTGTTGGACAAGACTCTGTAAACAACGTATGAGCTGGCAGATAGATGAACAACAGACTGGGTGTGAGTTGGTCATGGCAGCGTGTAACAGAGGTGCTTCACTTGAAGGCCAGATTCTGCTCATGACCCCAGTGTTTTTCAGTGATTAAGTGATTTACCAGAATGAGCAAGTTCTAACCAGTGTGGATAAAGGTTAACTGATAAAAAGCAATACGATGTTGATGTGTAAAACAATGACGCAATGCAGAGATGTTCGTACACAAAATTAGTCATGTCTTAAGTCTCTATGTTGGTTTAGACTTATTACCAATACAGCTGTTTTTTAGATTTTCTTTCTGCCTATTTATATTATCCTATTTTTAAATTAATAAGGGATTAATAAGGGGTAATGTGACTTATTTGAAGTTTAAAACACATTTGACAACTGTTTAAATACAATTTTTCAGATTTGTGTTTGGAAAAAGTTTTTAAAAAAGACTTTTAACTCTATACTAAATAAAACAACTTAGTACAATGGACATTTGATCTTTGGAGTGGATCGTTCCATTTCCTGTACATTTCACATATTGTACATTGTAAACAATACAGACTATAACATACAACTATTATATTAGTCAAATAAAAATGTATTAGGCAAACCTCTCAGAGCCCTATTGTATGAATGTTAGGAAACTTTATATAGATAGCCTCTAAGGTTTTCCCTGCAAACTTTTGAAGCAAAGTCATTACAGTTTATCAGTATGGATATGAGAATATTGGATGTTTCAAGAGAAAGGAACAGAAGTTCTCTTTTTCAGTATTTACTTTGCTACTTTGGTTGCTGAGAGCTGAACTGAACTGATGTAAGAGTCTGTGTGTTTGTCTGTGACAGGTACTAATTTGGCTTGGTCTTCTCTTGAAGGGGCCCCGCTTGTCCAGGCCTAGAAAAATGACTGGTGGCAGGGGGCCCTGTGGCAGGTCTTGACTTTGAACAATAGCTTCAATGCTGATGCTTCTCTCTGCTCCACTAGCTTAGGAAAATAATTTCAATCTAATTAGAGGTACATAATTGTGACCTGGCATAAATGATATTGTTAAGAATTTTGTTGAAAGAGTTTTGTCTCCCTGTGTTGATTGTGTATAGATTCAACAATTAATACACCAAAAAAAACATCATCATTCTCAAAGATAATTATAAGTTTAGATTTGCAGACTTTTTTTTAGTTATGCTAGAGAGACAGGATAACTTGACAGTCCATTGGTGTGTCAGTCCACTGCTGTCATCCAGACTGAAATATATCTCAACAACTATTAGATGGATTGCTATGCCCCTATAATTATACAAGCCTGGTGGGCTGCCAGGCCAACAAGAACCCCCGCTAGGCAAAAAAATATTTTTAATGCCAAAAATAATGACAAAAATCCATTCATTCGGAAATCGAAAGCACTTGGGAGCCTCTGTGCAGCACTGTTGCGAAATATGACTCAACCTTTGTGTTGTTGCCTATGAAACTCTTGATTGTGTAGCTCCTTTTAAGGAATAAGGCAGTGCGTAATATGTGTGTAGTGGGTGAGTGAGTGGTTGAGTGAGAGTGAGTGGTGGAAAAGTGACAGTGAATGTGAGCGGAGCAGAGGAAAAGGTTAGCAGTAAGTTGTCAGCTTGGCAGTAAATGTACAGTACAGACTACATTGTGTCAGTTAATAAATGCTGCAGCTTGTCAAGACCATGAAAAGTCACGTCTGTTGTTTCCCCAAGTGCAGGAAAACTAAAGGGGGTTAGCTCCAAAGTTAACAATGGGTTAGCCTAACCTGAAGATGCTTAACAGAAATAGAGAACGGTGAAATATGTGGCCGCAGAGTCTCCTGACTTCTGCTCAGAAATAGAGAACAGTGAAATGTGTGGCTGCTGAGTCAGGCCAAAGCAGTCAACCTAGGGGAAACACTGCTATGAAACTTTGTGCAGGAATTCATGGTTCTTTGAGGATGAATCCCCTCAATTTTCCTCTAGTGCCATCAGCGGGATGACATATTTGATTTGTAGTGGAATATCTCAACAACTATTGAATGGATTGCAGTTGCATTTTGCACAGATATCCATGATGCCCAGAGGATGAATCCTAATTTCTTTTGTGATCAAAAATAATCACATTCCCATCAACCTCAGCTGTGGTTATTTCTAATAAGCAAATGTTATAATGCTCGTACACTAAACTAAGATAATGAACATGATTATACTCCAGCATGTTATTATTGCTGTTGAGTATGTTAGGAAGCCATTAGCATTTTGCCAACTTTGGATTTACTGTACAGCCTCACAGAGCCCCTAGCATGGCTGTTGACTCTTTATTTAGCCTTGGATAGCCATGATTATCCATTACACTAAGAGTGAATGACACTGACTTACTGATATTTAATATTGAGCATTATGTCAGCAAATTTATAGATAGTCTAACCTTTGTTTTCACGTGCTTTTGAGACAACAGAAACACCCAGTCATGCTGTACGCATGTGGAAATGACACAGCAGTTGGTGTTTAAAACATGATGTTGCCAAAGGTCTGTGCTGGGAGATTAGAGTTCCCACTGCATGTGTTTGGTTAAGGAGAGAAGGGGGATGGGGCATTATGACAATTACCCCAAATGCCCTCCGCTAACACATGGACCAGTGAACTTATTCCTTTGGATCTGTTGCATGTTCTTTGTTTACAATTCATGCTGGATTTAGGTTAAGCTTCTTGTTGGGTGATTATTTTAGAAAAGGTTTTTCTTTCTCACCAATGAGCCTAAAGCCTTTTGCTCCCTGCATGTTGTCATCCCAGAATTTGTTATTCAGATGGAAGAGCTTCTGGTGGATATAGTCGTAATGTCACAGAGCAAACCCAAGCACAGAACACAGACACGGGAGATAAGGGTGAGGTTAAGGTTTATTTGTAAAGGAACGCTGGTGATGGCTGGGGGTTGGGGAGCGATTGTGAATGGCGTGGGCAGGCAAGAGTGGCGCGAGGATTAGCAGGCGAGCAGGTAGGTAGATGAGGAGTGATCCTGAGCACAAGGGAAAAGACAAAGGACAAATCACTTAAACTAGAGGAGCCTGAGGCATGTCTCTACCACAGTAGCTGAAACAACAATCTGGTTAGGAGTCATGGTTGATATACTGGAGAGGAGATGGGCTAATGGATGACAGGTGTGTAGGCTGAGGGAGGTGATGAGGTGATTGAAAGCAGGTGTGCAGGTAAAGCAGGGATCCAGGAGCCATGAGAGTGAGGAGTGCCACACAAATACCACAGGAGACACAGGGGAAAAGGAAAACACACAGAAAGACAGGGGAAAGCACTGAGACACGGCCATGACAGTTATTTGCACTGGTTTATATTATAACAATGAATAACAAAAGATGTTTGTCACTTATTAAGTGAAGGCTGGAGGTAACAATTGAAGAACATGAATTTGAAGCAAACAATAAGATTAAGACTGAGCCCAACAGCAGGAAGCCAGATGAATTGCTGGATTGCTATGAAATTTTGTACAGACATTAATGGTTGCCAGGGGATGAATATTATTGACTTGGGTGTAACCCCTGACTTTTCCTCTAGCACCACCATGAGGTTGACATTTGTGGTTTAGAGTGAAATATCTTGACAATTCTTTGATGGATTTACATGAAATTTACAACAGGTATTCAAAGTCCCTAGAGGATGCATTCTAACAACTTTGGTGACCCTCTGACTTTTCCTGTAGCGCCAACAGTAAGTCACATTTTTCACTCATGCTCTGATATATCTCAACAAATACGGTACTTGATGGATTGCCTTAAAAATTGGTACAGACATTCATGTATTCTAATGACTTTGGTGATCCTTTGACTTTTACTCCAGCGCCACCATGAGGTTTACTTTTTAGTTTATTATTGAAATATCTTGACAACTATTGGATGGATTGCTGTGAAATTTGGTACACAGATTTATGGTTCCTGGAGGATGAATTGTAATTGTGGTTATCTACTGACTTTTCATCTAGCGCCACTATCAGGTCAAAGTTTCTATGTTTCCATGCTTTGGTTTATGACTACATGTCCACAAACTGTACTTTTTGTTTAGTCCTAATTGCTTAGTGTTTGCATGCTAACATGCTAAACCAAGATGGTGAACACGGCAAACATTATACTGCTATTTATACTGCTATACTGCTAAACACCCACATGCTAACATTATCGTTATGAGCATGTTGGCATGCCGATGTGAGCATGTTACACATGTACAGCCTCACAACACTACTAACATGGCTGTAGACTCTCAGTCTTGTTTAAATGAATTGATCATGAGAACTTTGGCAGAACAGCTCGTTTCTTGTTTGTCCAGGTCCAAAATTAGAAAGGAGGAGCAATAACAGCCAAGTGAGTGATGTATTCATCAGTTCAGGTATCAGATGTTTTCATGTTGATGTTTGAAGAGGCACACTGTTAATTATCCATGACCAAATACCTCTTAAACCTTGCCAGACCACGCTGAGCAAAGTAACATTGGTGGGCTGGCTTCACAGTGCTGTTGCATGTGTGTTGACAAGTATTGTCTTTATTGAGAGAAGAGGATTGTGATACTTTGTGAGAATGTCTGTTAGAAACATCCATTACATTGTGAAACTGAGTGAGCTTGTAAGTTGAAGTCAAAAAAAAGTTGGCTCTACAATACTAATAATAATAATGATAATAATATTAATACTTATTATTATTTGACTTAACATAACAATTTAGAGTATGCCTTTTCATAAAAAGTGCTTTAGATAATATGGTGGTGCATCCACTGCTGTCATAAACCGCACCCATTGCTCTTACAGCACTGAATGGGATAATTTAAGACTATAACTAATTAGCATTTAAGCACTACAAATCTGAAAATGCACCATGAACTAGCCTAGTGGTGGTTGTTATGTGGTTGGACATGAGTGGATGTAAAGGGTAACTGTTCAGGCTTAAAAAGGTCTGTTTTTGTGAGTGGACTAACATTATCCTGCACTGAAGTCTCATTGAAGCAGACTGCTGGACAGTGACAACTGGCTAGCTGGTTGTTCCTGCTGTCTGTCTCTGCTCAATGGTTTTCTGGCTGCAGGGTTCCACTCCTAAAGTGGCTCAACTCCAACAAGCTGGCATTCCTGCTGTCGCGGACTTGAGCTTCAGGCCATGTCCACATTTAACACTCCCTCCGGGCCTCACGTTACATAATGTCACCCACTGCTTCTCCGTAGTTGACACCAACACGCATGGATGCACACATTTGCGTAGACATACGTGCGTAAACACACACACGCACTTATACTGTTGTCTTCTGTGCATGCACAAATTCTGAAATATGACATGGGCCAGATTCGACATCTAAAAAAGAAAAGCAAAGGTCAGTGAGTTGTCACTGTCATGAACAGGGCAGGGACACGTAAGACAAATACTGAAGTAGCTGCTTTCATACAATACCAACTTAACTGGACTACTGCAGCTGTTTGGTGGATCAGAAATCATCTAAACCTTTATGATATGCTTTATAGAATGATTAGCAGTAATACTAAGTACATGTCATTTCAGGTTATGCATAGGTAAAATATGAAATAAATACATTTAGGGGCTTCATGCAAGGAGGTCCTGATATACTGCATTAAGATGTCTTGACTGTCTTTTGTGTTAACTGTGACATGCAGTACAGTGGAGAAAGGGAAGCGAAAAACAGATCCCAGCTGCTGACTTGTGTCATCTGTTTGCGTGATATCTTCATGTCTTCCTTTATGGTAAACAGGTGCGCACAAACACACACAGTGATTGGTTACTAGTTCACCTCTGTGTGCTTAGTTTTAAATCTGTGCCTCTGCAGATGTCTATCTGCTGCATGCTGTATATACAGTGTGCAAAAAAATTATGCTAGGTAACAAACTTCATACAGTACCACTCAAAAGTTTGGACACACTTTCTCATTCAAGTGGATGGGAAGATGTGTCCAAACTTTAACTGAGTGTTACTATATTTCAAGGTGAACTGTTGCATTTTGGTCAAAAAGCTCATTTATCAGAAAGTCTGTGCATTCAATGTAGCTAGCTATTCTTTCTGAAATTCAGACATTTCATATTTTTTGCAGTTTATTTTGCCTCAGTGAAACAGTTCTATTTTACACCTACAGCATGGATGCTGTGATGCACAAGAACAAACTAGAGCATGGTTCTCAAAGTGGGGTCCAGAGACCCCCATGGGTCCTTAAGGGGGCTCCAGGGGGTCCCCAGCAAAAAGGAGAATAATTACATCCATAAGTAACACAATGACAGAATGTGTGACTATTTTGGTTATGGGTTTCACATACTTTCTGTAATAAAACATCTAAAAGCAAAAATCTTATCAGATGGGAGACCCTGTGACAAAATTTTATGAGATGGGGGTCTGTGGTCTAATCTGTGTCAGTTTAAGGTCTTTGATATGAAGAAATTTGAGAACCACTGAGCTAGAAACTCAGTCTCATACTTGAAAGTATTTAAAACTGCACTGTTTCCTTTTCACATAGAGGCTGCAGCCCTTCTCACCTCAAATACCCTGACTTGCTCTTAGGCGTCTGTCCAGATGGTTGGAGAGTGTGAGCTGGGGGAACAAAGCAGATCATTGGTTGGTCAAGCTCTGGTTTGAAGGGCTTTAGGGCGGAGGGTTCAGAGGCTAGCAGGCCAGCTGAGCACAATGAGGTCACACTGCCAGGGACTCAGCGAGTACACAGAGTACAGCAACAGATCTGTAAGAGGCATTCATTCCCTCCCTGTGAAGCACTGAATGACGCCATATGCTGTATATGTTGTGCATTTGTGAGTTTCATTCCAAAATGAGACATCTGACATTTGAGATAGCACAACTCACTAAGGAATACTTACTATACTTACTACTGACTACTATTACTATTGAATAGTAATAGTGTTCTGTTTTATTCAAAACTACTCTAACAAAAACACTGGGTTGCGTAAGTGTACTAAGCAATTCTAAATTATGAAATATTTCCTGGACAATAATCAGTTGTTTAAACATGGATGCAGGTGTTTATAACCACACATTTGTTTTTATAAATAAACAAGGAGATTTTGAATTTCACCATGGTCACTGTAGACTTGAAAAATCCCCTTATTATCTTAAAGTTATGATCACAAAAGAATGAAATACAGCCTCTCTTTACCAGGCCAACTCCTTTAAATAGTCTGCTGCTCTCTCAAGGTTGCAAAAGGCCACCATTGCCACATGTCATCGCAAGTGAAGTAAGGCTTCTCTGTCACCGAAACAAGGCTCAGCAAAGACAGTAGCAGTCAAAAGTTTAGACACACCTTTCCATTCACTTGACTGAGAAAGTATGTCCAAACTTTTGACTGAGGTACTGTATACCTCCGCATAAAGTTGGATGCTAAAATGTTTGACTTGCTTGAGTCATTTCCAGCCACGTATTGGTTAGTTTGTCAGTGTAAGGAAGGCCGATGACACACATCGTTATTTTCCAGGCTGGATAGCGGAGTCCGGCAGGGGGCTGTCACTAGCAGTACATTATGACTCCCTGATTGATCCCACTTCATACTGACTGCTGCTCCATCAGTCAACCTGCGGGCTGCTATGCTCACTCACAGCTCCAGCCAGTGACACAGAAATAACAGATTGCTAAGTCTGGTGTTTCATCAAGGAAGCAGGGAAGGTACAAGTAGAAGAGCAGAGCACAGAGGCAGTAGTGGGACCACTATGAATGCGACAGCTGGTAATCTGGTGATCCGGTTACTTCCAGAGATATACAGATCAAGTGCTTGGATGCACTAAATTGTTGTTGTACTTAATGTTACTGGAAAACCTTGCAGCCAAGTGTACAAAAACACAAAAATATACAAATAACATAGCACCAAAAACATTAATCATAGCACAAAACACAGTAATGATAGATCAAGTGCATCACATAACAATATTTAAATAGACTCCATTAACATTGACCTCTTGGCAATATTTAAATGCCAGGGTTCAGAAAGTTAATGGGCCAGGAAATGAGAGTTCCTCAGCCTGAGTCTGTGGTCTCCTGTCAGAGAGAGGAACATTCCTCTTAAAGTAGAGGGCAGTATCACACTGCTATGGGACTTCACACTTCAAAAGATAATCCAGGAATAATAAAACATAACACAGTTCCATGATTTTATGTTTCCAGTAATAATGATAATTTATTTGGCAATACTCAAGTATCTTGGCTCATCCGTTAGCATGAAAGCAAATACATTTTCAAAACCTGGGAGTAAAATCAGGAATATAATATGTAAATAATTAGTTCACAGTGCAGTTGCTTATTCCTTTTTTTGTCCTTATTTCTCATTGCAGTCAACAAGAATATTCTCTCACAGTTCAATGATTTTGTTTTTTTGTTTTTTTTTCATTTTTGGCTCATCTGGTCTACCTCCTCTGAGAGTTTGTGTAATCCTCACCATGAAAGTCCAACATCCCTAGGGAGTCTACTGTAAGCTTGTGAATGATAACTTTATTTTCTCTCTGGAATAGCATTTCTGAGATGACCTTTACCGCACTTTTACAGTCAGTGGGAATCTGCTTACGTGTGTGCGCATGTGTTTACTGTTGCCAGTGTCATTATTAACACTGTGGCTATAATGCTGGTTATATCTTCATGTGTAATTTTTTTTGTCCTCCCCATCTGTCTCCCTGCTCTGTTGGTCAGAGTGTTGTGACTTCAGAGATGTTTATGGTAGTTTCTGATAACTTGCTGATTTGCACTGTTGCCTGGTCAGTCAAAAGTAGGCTGGAAATTTCAGTTTTGTATCACTACAGGTAAACAACTAACAACATCTGATGTAAAAAAACAAACAAAAACAAAAACTCTGCATGTTTGCACAAGGTGCTACATCCAACATGAAAGTTAACTTATTGGTTTACACTAGTCTGCTACTACACCTTTATTATTATGAGGATATTAAAATACATATTTGCTTTTTAGATTAGCATTCTGCCACCATGGAAGTAAGCTAACATTAGCTTGCATAGGTAAGCTAACAGTTAGCCAGGTTGCCATCAGCCAAAACTGATTTGCTATCTTCCTGGCTCAAATTCAAACAATGTTTGTTTGAGCTTTAGCCAGAAAGATAGCAATGCTCATCAGTTTTGGCTAGTAGCAACCTGGCTAACTGTTAGCTCACCTTTGCAAGCTAATATTAGCTTATTTTTATGATGGCAAAGTGCTAATCTAAATAGAAAATGTGCATTTTAAAATCCTCATAATAATAAAGCTGTGGTAACAGTCTCTTTGAAGTCTTTCATGTTGGTTTCACTTTGTAATTTGCGCCTCTTTGCACAGCCATTTTTCCCTCCTTTTTTTCTTTTTTTTTAAATTTTGCAGCCATCGGCAGCAGGGCTGGTTGTGATGACATCACAAACATTAATTGGCTGAGATAGTTGTTGTCCCAGGGCTATCATACAAAATGTTGGTCTCAGGACAACAACCACTTGGCAAAATCGGGATGTGCTGTTGGGACTGTTGTTCAGTTGATGTCTGCAACACTGGTGACAATATCTACACGATGCCCCCTTATGGGCCATTGATCACCTATGTGAAAGCGGCTATATAATGCCTGTCAGGGACTATCTTGTCCTTTTATTTGTAGTGGCCCATCATTGCAGCCTGCAGACAAAGAGTTTCCTCAGACCCCCACTGTAGCACTGTGGGTAACTGGCTTCCTGTGGGCATATATAGGCTAGTCTTGCCTCTTTACGCAATTACATTTGGTCTGCCAGCCTGAAGTGTGTCTATGTGTGTTTATGTGTCTAACAGCACAATATAAGAGGCAACATTTCAACTCTCTTGTACAGAAGTGCTTGTATTTGATGATAATGACAGGAAGAGTGGTCACTCTGCTACAGTATCTGTTTAATCAAATTGACTGAAGTATGTCGTTCAGGCTGATCCATGAATCCATTAGTGATTAGTTGTCAGTTGTTGTTGAGTTCTTCATTTTTCAAATGTGACATTTTCAAATCGTCAACAAAGCATTAACAGTTGTTGATGTGTTAACGATGTGTTCAACCCACTCAATGCAATTTTGAATTTGTGTTTATTCTAGTTGCTGTTGCAATTAGGACTGCTATGTTACTTATTTTTAGACACAGGAGAGTGGCTCATATCAGGTTTACAATGTCCCCTTGTTCTGCACCACATTTAAAATTCTGCAGCAGAACGTTACAAAGAGCCACATTTTGTGCTACGCCATGAAACACTTACTGCATTTGCCCCCCTCACCCCTCTGGCACTGTACCATGAATTTTTTACACATCTCTCTGTTTGGTATTCAGACATAATTAACAATATGACAATACAGTCTTACAAATTATACTGTGGTTTCAGGCAGAGGTTCTTTTGTTTAAACATGCCTTTTTATGTGATTAATTTTCATTTATCTGTGCTACTGGTAGTTATTTTCAAATTTAATGTGTGTGTGTGTGTGTGTGTGTGTGTGTGTGTGTGTGTATGTGGGTGTGTATATGTGTAAGCGCACAATTTTTCCAACTTGCCTCGAGCATTAAGTGTCTGTCTTTACTGAAAAAATATTCTCTCCTACTCTCAGGTCATCTCACCTGCATAAATCTTTGATGGTCAATGGACTTCAGCAGTTATCCTTCAATGTTTGTGTGTACTAATTTACTTTTGGTGCACCCTAATGCTTCCTCTTAATCTTATTTCTCTTAAGTTCTTCTTCAGTTAGAGAAAATTATATAAAGCAGAACCCAGAGTATTTTCACACTTTGAAAAATATAGACCTACTCCTCACTGTACAGATACAAAAAAAGAAGCTATTCAGCATTCATGTGAATCACCACCGTGTAATAGGTCTTATAGGGTGGAGTCTTCCTTTAAACAATCACTCAGTCTTGATCTTAAACTGTGTCACATGTTCGTCATGGAAATTCTTTTAGGAGCGGAGAGAATCAAAAGCACCATAACTCCATTAACTTACTGTAACTAATATGACCACATACACATAAACTGACACACAAAAACACACAATTTATCCTTAACTGCATCTGACTGGTGCACATTTTGACTGGTTATAGGTGGTTGCAACACAGTATTGGTTCATTTTGGCCAGTAAATTGGCTCATCTTGCTAATGTGAGAATGTGATGGTGACAGCCATATTCAGCTCTAGTTCTTCTTTAGCCTGTTGCATGGAGAAATAACCACAGGAGATGATACTTTGACTGATAGGAAAGGCCTGCAGGGCAGAGATGTTCAGCTCACAATGCGATTTACCCATCAAATGTGCTCCTTTTTTGTGTGTTAATTTAGTCTTGTGAGCCGTACTTAATTTAAGGGTCTCCGCATTCAAATGTGAGACAAAAGACAAGCCATGTGTCACCACCTGCACACTCAAACACACACATAAGTGCATTACTGAGCTAATGAGTGATCTTCCTCATGTTGACAGCGTGATGGGATGTGGGCTGGAGCATAGCAGCAGGACCTCAGGGCAGGTTGGACAGCACAAAGACCCTCTTGTAGTGTTTTGTCCCCCCCCTTCAAGCTCCTTGCACATTCGCTTGTCATGTGCTCTTCTGTGACAATAAGTCTCCCATGTCTTCTTCTACTTTCATGCTTTGATTTTGTGTATTCGTTGTGAATTCACTGCCACATTTCTTTGACCCTCTGTCAATGATTGTTGTCAGTTTCACTTGTGCATGTTACATTTTCAGCTTCTCTCCCACACAAGCATGCAAACGTCAACGTCCACAGATTATGCTGACGTGTACAGTAGTTCAGTGTTTGATCAGACTGACACAATCAGACTGATTTAAGTGAAATTGGTCCAGTTCCTGATTTCAAATTGAAAGTTCACTTAAATGTGGAATTTAAATAGTAACATATTTCAGTCTGGACATGCTTCACGATGATAATTGTGTTTGTGCTGCCTGTCTGCTGGAAAAGTTGATGAGTTGACAAGATGTACTTTGGCCAGCCTGTTGTGTTTGTATGAGGTTGAGCAGTCGGCCAGATCTGTGCTGGTGATGTAATGAGGATGTTTTTTGGCCTGGCTTGAATAATGTGTTTCACTCTGACTGCTGCTTTGCGCTCTGGTGTATTTCAAGGCTTGCTCCATGTTCCTGCTCTACCCTTTGACCCCTAAACAGTCCTACTATTTAAACTATTCACAAGCGTTGTCCTTTTCTTACTGCTCTGAAGATTTGTGGATTTTATACCTTGACTAGCCAAAGGTGTCTTGTAGCTCTTTTTAAAACTATCCCTGAATGGACCACAGTTGGTGTGAAAATATATGTGACCACATGCACTGGACATAACACCAGATGAAAGTTATGAGCTAAATTTTACACTCGGCAGTTTTAACTCTGAGATGTTATTTATATATGCTGGCACTGGGTAGGTGTGATAATGCATAGACTCTGTCATGGAGCAGCTGAACTGAGGGGGGCAGGTAGGAGGGCAGACAGTGGAGCCAGTTGTTTATTTTAGGTATCTTTTATATACCTCGGTAAATAACGGTATGTGATAATAATGCATTTTTCCTTGCTGCTGTCTAGCTCTCGTCAGAGGCCAGCATACAGTATGTTCCTTTTGTTCAGTCTTTTCTTTTTTTTGCACACCCTCCATTAACATTGTAGACTAATCAAAATGCATTCAAACTTCAGGTTCCAAGTGTCAGCATAATAATTAATTCACTAAGCATGCCTAATTTATCTTAATATTTATTCTTTGGCCCAAACAGATGATGCATCTGTAACTTTTTGTGGCTTTGTTGACAAATAATATAAAAAAATATAAATAATAAAAACAAAACAAACTAGATCAACTTTTAAATCAATTTCTACATCTAATCAAGTGCTGTTCTTTTCAAGTTGTGCCTGCACAGTAATGACAAGACAAATCAAAGGCTGAAGGAGTCAGTGAGTCAGCTCAGACCAGCAACAATACAACTTCTTCGTGTCATAATTTTTAAAAGACTAAACTAGTGGTTTGCACGTTTTGCACAGCTCTATACAGCTTCTATACTTTGCAAATTTTACTGGCAATTTTCCAAAGTATACCGCTAAAGCTATGATAGACCCAAAGATGACTGAAACCTTCTGTACAACAGCAACACAACCCACACAAAGGCAACTAATTTCCGACAAATTACATATTTCTTTCCATCGGGACTGTCAGAAAGAAGCACATACTGAACAATATAGAAAATACAATGTACAACACAGTGAATGAAATGTAAGAGTAGAGTCCTGTTATTACTGTACCAATACAGAAATTGTTATCAAAAAAAAACAAGTTTGCCATCCTCATTTAGTCTACAATTCTTATGGAAAAGACAAAGAAACATAGTCAAAATGAAAAAAAATTAGGTGAAAAGATGAATGCAGAGATGTGGGCAGTAAGTAAATTCTGCATAGAAAGCTTGAGGTGAGTGAACTTTTGCTGATGAAACCTGGATGAACTGGATTATGAAATAATACTCTGTAAAAACGTGGCATGCTGTTCTATTTTCTCATCTAATTGCCGTTTTTGGAGAGGGTTTTTTAAAATAATTTCTCCCTCTTTTACCTCTGATGTAATTGGTCCCGACTGCAACTCTAAAACTGAAATATGTCTAACAATCTTTGTAGGAACGACAGGCATCAGAAGATAAACAATCAGAATTGTGAAACACCCCAAACTGTATGATTTTATCTCCCGACTGTCAGCGGCACCTGGCTCAGACTACGACACAATGTCTAACTTGGTCCGATTTGTTGGAGTGTCTAAATCAAGGCTAATGCTATAAATAACTGATAATTCCCTAAACAGTTGTTTGCTCAGGTGGATGTTTTCCTACACAGCCTTCCAGGCTGCCATGAGTTTGACTTCATGTCAGTACAGTATAAAAATCAACTTGCACAGACTTCAGATCTGTTTGTTTTATGAAATTAAGCTGAAAGCATCGATTGGTTTAAAAAGTGTTCCAAGTGGTGGGAAGTTTCAACATCTGAGAGCAGCATGATGAGCTGCACTAAAAATTAAACCAAAAAAAAGAAGTAAACATGGGCACTGGGAACAGGATAATGTGAATTAGATTATTGTATTTAACAGGCAGTTGACTCAAGTCTTGGGTGCCAGAACTTCCCCCAGGCACTTTTAACGCATCTATCCAGATAACAGTCTGAGCTGTCAACTGCAGCACTGCGTAACACTGACAGAGGAATTAAAGACAACAAAAGCTTAACTGAAGTAGATTCCCCAAATCAAAACACAGTATTAAAACCTGGTATTACTACTGTACCAAACTGATGGATAGGTCTTTTGATATAATCTATTAAATATACAGTACCAGTCAAAAGTTTGGACACATCTTCCCATTCCCTTGAATGAAAAAGTGTGTCTAAACTTTTGATTGGTACTGTATATTTACATCAGTAATGTAATAAACATAAGATTAAAATGAGCGTATATTTTCAATTATTATCAGTTTAGACATGTTCTGAAGTGCCTATTTCTAATGTATAAATAATAGTCTTCAAATTCCGGGAATATTGTATATTTGTAATTTATAAGGTCAAATAAATACTGATATAAACAGAAACCATTGCCGCCTTGGAAGTATGAGATAAAATGCATCCATCATTCCAAAAGGCTACGCTGTGCTTTGGAAAATGGTCGGCATAATGTTAACTAGGCATGATTTTTAATGAAACATGCAAAGAAAACCCACCATTGTGTTCCCTTAAAAGCACTATGAAACTAGCTGCAGCAACCTATGGCATGTTGTTTGTGTGAGCCCTTTCGATTCTGGCATTTAGACGGCTTCTGTGTAAAGGAGAGCGGTAAGATTGCTTTGAATGGTGGGTGGCAATTCAGTTTCCTAACAGGAAGTGCTTACGTTGATAAATGGCAGTTTTTCCTCTGAGGAAAGAGTGGGTGATGTGACTTCATGTTAAATTTTCTCTTAGTTCATGTCAATGCCAGCATATTCTGAGGGCTTTGGGAATTGAAAAAAAAACAAACTCTCAGCTGAGCTTTAAACACACTCGTCACATGTCACTACTGCGCTGTGATAGTGGCAAGCTAATTGAGGATAACAAAGAGGATGATCAGGGCCAGTACAACAGGGATTATAGTGTTGTGCTGCTTGGACGGCTAAAGTTGCAATATAGCCTAATGCACACTGGCTCATAAGTGAAGATGATGGGAACATGTCACTCAGCAGAAGAGGATGTCTGCTACATAGATTGTTTGGTCTCTCCTCTTACAAGCACACAAACCAAGAACCTCTCCCTGTTTTGAAGCTCATAGTGTACTGCATGCTCTCTCCTTTTGGCAGAACAATCCAGTGAAGACTTGGCTTAAAAATTAAATTTCTTTTTGCTGACTTCTCCTAGAGAGATTTTCTGTCTTTGACAGTGAGAGCGGATTGGCGTGTATGAAATATCTGCAAGCTTTCTTCTCCATCTTCTGTGTTCCACCTGCTGCAGGAATCAATGAGTACGACCAGATGCTGTGATTTGGATTGATACATAACATATGCACCGTTTTCACACACTGTAAATCTGTGTCTCAGTCTACACAAACGTGCGGCATAGAATCACACTTTACAAGCTACTGTAGCTTGCCTTTTGAGGCAGAAAGTGTTGAATAATGATTTAGAGCCTGCTTTGCTGTTTTAAAACCGCTCTCAACAATTGTGAAATAGGAATTTTTCTGAGCTTTTCAAGGACAGCAACAACAGCTAGTTAACCGCTCGAGATGGAAGTGGGGCTGCTTATTGTGGTTCCACATCCTAACAGAGAGAGAGAGAGAGAGAGATTTTTCTCAGAAGTGACTCTCATCACGTCACCCCCCCAACCTGCGCGAAAAATGTGACATGTTATAAAGATGCTGAGGTTGTATGTTGGTTTCTTGATTGATATTACAGGAAACTGTATTCCGTAAAGCAAATGAAGGTATTGAATTTCTAACAAATTTGTGTTAATTATTTTAAGCTTTTTATTGATACTGTGCCTGTACACTTATAATAACACATTTACTTTCACCCTCTCTGGTTTGGTATAGAGAACCCAGTGCAGCTGGGTTAAGACAGGGTTTTGATTTGTTTGTTTTTAGCAATTGCGTAAGGCTAGCTGGAACTCATTCTCCTGTTTTCTCATCTAGCCATCCTCGGCTCATAAATTTGCCACGTTTCTGCACAGTGGGTGAAAAAGAAAACCAGTATAGTTGTTCCTTGCATCTTTGCCAATGTTGTGTGAAGGAACTGAGGGAGAAGACTGATTTAGCTATAACTTTAAACTGTGAGTTGTTTGGTATCTGAAAGAGTAGAACCAAAACACTGGAAGCCAACGTGGAATCATTTATTTAACTGGCAATTCATGAGTTGGGTGTCTGGTGTTACCATGGTGTTGAATTGGTTTAGCTGCATTTATTGTCTCTGTGTGTGTCTGAGAGAGAGAAAGAGAGAGAGAGGAAAAAAAATTCTGTTGGCAGTGTAGTTTGCAGTAAATTCAAAATGAATAACAAAAAGTATGAGTGAGTGTGAAAACACTCTTTGGAGATAGAGCCAGGGTCTTTCTCCTTCTCCCTCCTTTGGAAAAGAATGGCAATAAAGATAAAAGAGCATGACAACTGATGATCTTTGAAGGGTGAGCCAAAGTAGAAGTCAAGTGTTTCAATTTCAAATGTATGCGTGTGTGTGTGCATAAGCTCATAAATACAGGGAGTGGACAAAATACCGGGAACACCTTACAATGACCGTTGCAATCCAAATATAACACCATGAACTAAGGTCTCAAAAAGAACGGAACATTCTAAACTTGGCTTCACAAGAGAAGATCATCGGAATATGTCACTCAGCAGAGGAGGATGTCTGCTACTTAGATTGTTTGGTCTCTCCTCTTACAAGCACACAAACCAAGAACCTCTCCCTGTTTTGAAGCTCATAGTGTACTGAATGCTCTCTCCTTTTGGCAGAGCAATCCAGTGAGGGCTTGGCTTAAAAATGAAATTTCTTTTTGCTAAGGTCACAAAAATAACGCTCTAAACTTCGCAAATACTGTGTTTATTACAGGGTTTGTTGTATTTAATAGCACTGTAGTGTACTGTTATTTTGCCTCGTCTTTTGGGACATTGTGAAGATGTGTGTGAGTCGTCCAGCTGAGATAATTACCTCCTATGTAGAGTCAGAAGGCTTTCCCTCTGAAGTAGCATCACTCTGTTTCCAGAAAACAGAGCGACAGTGCTTCATAGTTTCTTGTATGGGAAGATCAACACATTAGTGAGCATTAATGTGATGCCTATATTGAGCTACAATAAACATCTTTGATCATTTCTTCAGTAAACCTCTCCAGTGAGTATGATCGATGTTTACTGTCAACGCTGGTATCAGTACACATGACTCATCCATCACTGGCCACAGAAGGATATTAAAATCAGATTTGTCCCAGTGCTCAGTTGCAGCTTAGTATTTTGTTCCTGTTAAGTGTCTTCCATCTATTTGTTCTGTTAAATTAGAGCCAGGCAGATCAGTATTTTGGTTTGAGATGAGACACAGGTTGATGTGGGCTCCACTAGGTGGATCTGTGCACAGTGCGAGTATGCTCGACATGCTGAGGAGATCGTAGGTTGCTCTCTTAGCGGGTCCACTCTTATCTTACTTTTCCTCTGCACCATGAGACACACACAGGATCTTGACAAATTCTAGACACAACGTTTAGATGAAATTATCTGTTGGGATGAAAAAGGAGGTAATGTTTAGCTCATCAGTCTCATCTGGAGGGGAAGTTTTGGTAGTGAGAGAGTTAAATTTAACAAACAAGCGGAACGACAGAGAAGCGAATAAGGATCGAGCCAAGGAAGACAGACCCAGACAGTACAATAAAGATACTGTAAAGATACTAATATTTGTCTGGAGACTTCTGCCAGCATGTGGGCTCCTGATGTTCTTCCTCTTCAGGGTCCAGCCAGGAATGAGCGCTGTCTCAATCACGATAAGCCCAACTTTAGAGTCTCTGGCTCCGTGCGCTTCAGGATGACAGGCATGGCCTTCTGTCAGGCCGTAGTTCAAAGCTTAATACAGCTGCCATGACACTTTCCAGTCTCTTGATCGGGCCAAACACCATAATGTCTCTTGAAAACAAACTTATTTGCGAAACAGAGAGAGTTAGTATAACGAAGAAAAGCTTTGCCCTTGATTATAAAGTGGATCTAGACTATCCTGTATATAGAGCTCTATTTTCAATCAGACATTCTTATTAATCCATACTATATACTTGTATATGTTTGTTATGAACACCCATTTAGTTTAGAGACCAACTTCCTGGTTCAACTTTGACCTATTTTACCTAACATTGTTGTGTGCAGTCATGGTTTTCCTGTGCTATGAGGTGCGTTTAACTCCCAATAAAGCGATAGCCAATCTGGATGACTGCTTGTGTTTCTTGCCCTGTTAGACCTCTTAAGCAATGTCACCAATATTCCAAGATCTCAGATCTAAGAAAATAAAACAGCAGTAGTGATGAACCTTTTTTTTTTCTCGAAATGTTATAGAATTGCAGACAGTCTGGAGTATATCTGTTCATGCATTTACATTTGAAACACTGTAGCTTTCTGACCACATCTCTAATATCTCTGTGGTTCCTGTCATTTGCCCACAAATGTCTTTTTAATTGCAGCTTTAAGATCCCTACTTATTATCACCAAGAGAGCTTTGTCTGTGTACTTCACAGCCTTGGGAAGAATGTATCCATTTTCATAAATTACGTTATTACGTTGACGTGTCCAAGATAACTGGATTAAAGTGAAATCTGTTCAGTGGACTTTCCCTTTTACCCTTTCGGCTCTCTCTCGCTCAACCTCTCATGCTTTTTGTTAGTGCTCCAGTCCCTGTGAAAAAAGATAGCTTCCTCAGAAGCACCCAAGGTTGACTCACTTCCTCCTTTTACTTTCTCTCTCTCTCTCTCTCTTTTTCTCTCTGATTCTGTCTGTCTGTCTCTCTCTCTGTCTGCCTGTCTCAGGTTTGTGGCTCTCCTCTTTAGAGTTTCCTGCTGTTAAATGGTAACACAGAGCTGAAGGCAAGAGGTAAGATGGAATTACTTCTTTCTTTAAATTTGTAGTGAAGTCGGTGGTTTGGATGGGTGATGTATGATGTGTGACAGCGGTTCAGTTTCTTGTAAAAAGAGGAAAGTGAACGAGAAGGAGAATTGTTAGTGTATCTCAGGTTCATGCCAGGGCATTTTGGTGTTGTGGTTAGTAAGGGTGAAACAGCTGCCGGGAAGCATCTCATTCTCCTGTTGGAGCGAGAATGGAGGTGATTATGGTTGGCAAATAGCGCCTGGGGCCACTGCCTTAAAGAGCTGTTAAAGAGACATGCAGACAGCCTGTCATCTTTTTCTCCCACAGTGTTTTTGCAACACAACAAACACTGTTTTAATCTTCAGATCCCAGCTTTCTCTCTGTGCCTGTTTGTGTGTCTGTACAATACAGGTTGGTGCAGAAATACAGTCCTGCACCCACAATGGGTGTCACAGAAAGAGGTGGTAGAAAAGGTTTTTGCTCTTCCTGTTAGGTTCCTCCCCCAATCAGCTGTGCTGATGCTCGCTACTGATGCTCTCACAGATAAAGTTTGTGCAGGTTACTCATTTGAAAAGCACTCAATTGTCTTTTGATAATACGCTGTGTATGACTAGTATTACAAAGTAGTTTGCCTCAGTACACACAGTCTGCACGTTCAAACTACAGCAAAGATGGCGGAACATCTAGTGTTGTGTGTCACCTTTAGTTTCACCTCATACTCACCTGATCAATATCTCTTCTTAATAGCAGAGGAAAGAAAACATCTCCAACTGCTGTCACGTATGGTTTAACACTACAGATGGATATAATAGCTGTATGTAATAGCTTGAAGCCATAAAAATCTGAAGGTATTTTGCAATTTTTTTATAAAATAGAAAATGACCAAATAACATTCATGATTGGTTAACACTCACAGTCTTTTGTTCCTATCATATTATGAACCAAGTCCTTTGTGTTTTTATTTGTCAGTACAAAGTTCCTTTTACTGTGACAATTACAAGTCCCTTAAAATCATCTGCCAAGTGCAGTTGGTGTGATTTCTGGACGCAGCCTACTGAAGCCATCTGTCAGGATTTATGGATCAAAGCTTTTGCTCCATGGAGAAATGAACGGTTCATAGGACAGTTTACTACTGTAGCTGCATGAATGTGAATGTGTGTTGTAGTCTTAAGTGTCCAGTGAATATGAACAAGCTGGAAGGTCAAAGGTTAAAGTTCAGGAAACATTCAGAGTGATATGGGTGCAGAAGCATTAGCATAGGCTGACAGGATTACTGTCTAAATACCATAAGGAGTGGTATTATCTTTCTGAGCTCATCTCACCTAGACACACGCACACATATAGTAGGTGAACATGCGCACATGTGGACGCAGCTATGAAGGATGATTCATACCATGACACACACCCACATACACACAGTTTGCTTGGTGATCAGATGAGAAGAAATGTTTGTAACAAGGTTTTTGAGTTTTTCATTAAATTGATTTATCATCCTGCTGGCTCATTGCGTCATTAGACAAATGACTGAAGGTCATTTATGCAAGTCATGGGATGCTCATGAATTTGAAGCAGTTTCTTTTTCGTGCAGGGAAGTGGTTTCCTGTTTTTTTTATGCAATACCCACGACAATGTGCACAGCCCCAAATTGCTGTTAATGCAATTACTGACTAGCTTTTGTTCTGAAAGAGGAAATAAAGGTTCAAAATAGGAAAAACAAAGGAAACCTCTCTCCAAGTTTAGCAGCAACAGCATGGAGAATGGCTTATTGGTATTGTGGATATTGTAATCTAGAGGTATGATTAAGGAAATGAGGCAGGGAGATGAAAGAGAGCCAGACAGAAAGATACTTTGCTTTCTTCTTCATTGCTCTGTGTATGTTAAGATGCTACTGTATGTGTAGGCCTGTTTGTGTCAATTACAGTCACAATGATGCATAAATAATGCTCACACATTCAAACAGAACCACTTATACCACAAGCACCTAAACATGCACACACACACACACACATACACACACGTACACACACATGCACTGCAAACTTCCCGCGCACTCATATCACTCAGTGTTTTACTGACAGTGACTGTGCCACTTTTGAGAAAGGTGAGTGGGTGTGTTGACTGGAAACAAGTAGCAGTAGCCCAAAACAAAGTCCTCTCAACCAAGATACACTAATACTGTGGAGCCTGTTAAATCTCTCGACATGTTCAGTGTAAAGAGACACGACTGACCCAACCACTATGGTTTGGAGCTGCAGTAGTGGAGGGAAACCAGAAACGTTTGCAAATGTTTCGTTTCAGATCTCTGTGAACTGGAAGTGGTGTGTCAGTTCACAATGCTGATGTCAATATGAGTGTTTTTCTATATAATGTGTTAAAGCCAGACAGTTGAAAACGAAAGCCTCATAATTATATGATGTAATGTCACCTTAAATTATGCCTACTTCTCATCACCTTACATCTCCCTATTTTTTTTATACTCTTTTCTTTAAAGGACAGGTTTACATTTTTTAAGTCTGACTAGTTGACATTTCTCCTGTTCACACTGGTCATAACAAGATCTCTTCCTAATGCAGTTCCAATATAAGTGATGGGAGATAAAATTCACAATCCTCGTTCTGCACAAAAACAAATTCCAAAGTTTATCAGAAGATATTATGAGACTTCAGCGATCTGAAATAGACAAATCAAGCGAGTAGTGAGCTTAGTACTAAATTCCCTCTTTGTGTTACTATGTCTAGACTACAGCTCAGCACAGAAACACTGTCTGAGGAAACAAAAGAGGGAAGTGTGCATTAAAAAGACTATAATGTTGGAAGATACCACTTGATTTCATTAAGTCAGACTGCTGGAGCTTCATATTAGCTTCAGATAATCTTTGGAATGTATTTTTGCACAGAATGATGACTAAATGAAACATACTAGGACATTCGAGGGCTCTTTTAATGGCCAGTATGAACAGCGGTTTCAATATACATATGGGTAGGGGAGTATTGCCTAGGGGAGTTCCAGGCTCTTTAATTGATTACTAACCCCTCCCTTACCTTCAGGGTGTTGAAGATGGCAGTGTGGATCCAGGCCCAGCAGCTCCAGGGAGATGCTTTGCACCAGATGCAGTCTCTGTATGGTCAGCACTTCCCCATTGAGGTGCGACATTATCTGTCCCAGTGGATAGAGGGCCAGCTCTGGTGAGTTGCTCTGCGAGGAAGTGTGTAGACAGTCATGCCCACATGTATGCCTCTACAAATGTTTATGTTGAAAGTTGGCCATGAGAACATATTTAGGTCTTTTCTTCTCATCTCTCTCTTTTTTTTTTTTTGCTTTTTAAACACATTTGAGTTAGTTCTTTAACAGTGTGCATGTACTGATGCATTGGTCTACATTTTTTGTATGTGTCTTACGTGCATATGTGTGTATGTATGTTGTTAGGGATGCCATAGACCTGGAGAACCCACAAGAGGAGTTCAAGGCCAAACGCCTGCTGGACAGTCTGATACAGGAACTGCAGAACAAGGCTGAGCACCAGGTGGGAGAGGACGGCTTCCTACTCAAAATCAAACTGGGACACTACGCCAGCCAGCTCAAGGTAAGTCTTTTGGAAAAATACCTCACCAAACATGAAAACAGCACTATATAACCCAGGAATATACAGTATCTTACTAGTTGTATTTGTTGGCTCACTTGCCAATGTCCAACAATCTAAAATATGCCAGTGTTGCCTGTTTGATTGAGAGACTTTCTGGCTTTGCATTTCTTAGTTGACAGTCAGAGAGGGCAATTGCATCAGGGTCAGTAGAGCCAAAGTTTGAGAACGCACAAAGACCAAAGGCAGTATGGATGTCATCTGTGGCATTCAGTTATTATTGTCTTAATTTTGTTGTCAATGAAAGAGACATTTTCTTGGCACTTGACCTTGATTTCCTTTGTCATAAGCTAAAGTGCCTAAAAAATATTAAAAAAAGAGCCCCTACTGTTCAGGCAAAAAAAAAATAAGCCATAAACAACCCCAGAGAAATATTTAAGGGAATTAGATCATAAAACTCTGTCACACAGTGACCAAATTCCACCTGCTCAGACTGTAAGCTTGTTTTGAGCAAATAACTCATATTTTAACTGTGTTGTGAGATGATGTTAAGCCAGTGTTTGGAAGTTACAGCTGTTCAGCTCCAAAGTCTCCCTTGCTGTGCTTCTTAGAAATCTTAGAAAGAGCACACAGTGCACAATATGTTTAAGAACAGGTTGTATCCACCATGAGGAAAACAAGAGGACAGCCCAAGTGAGGGCCTTGGTAGCCAGCCAGCGCTGCTATTTATGATTGAGCTCCCTGCTCACAGATCCGTTCTTCTGTTTGTTTCTCCCCTCCCCGAAACCAAGCAAAGAAACAGGGTGAAGGGGGGCCGGCTGTGCAAGATTAAACTGCAATCCCGAATTCCTAACGCTGTATTTTGCCTTATGTGATTGTAAGCATGCATATAAAGAGCGTGATATATTAAATCTGTCCTGAATGTCTTAGATTACTTTTCAGTAACACTACAGTAAAACAACTCAACTTTTAATGCAACTTCATTCTCCCACGTAAAAATAACAACAATAAGAATATCATCAACTGACTTTCAACAGTATTTTTTAAACTGAAAGTGAAACAGCAATTTGTTACACTGCTGATCAGTGGAAAAAATATTACTGTAACATGTAAACCGCTAAACTCTGGTGTGTGTGTGTGTGTGTGTGACAATGTGTGTGTGCATGCTAATGAGTCATGTCTGTATATGAAGTGCGCTGTGTTTCGAAGATGGGTATCATTAGGCTTGTCTAATGAGCTTTAGTGTGTCTGCGAGGTTGGCGCCAGAACTTAGCGAGCTTCCTTGATGCGAGTAAATTGGTGAGTCCTGTGTGGAGCGACCGTTCTGCTTGTCAGGGGCTAACAGGCCTTAACACAGCACATGTGCTCCTTGTCTTCCAGAGCACGTATGACCGCTGTCCTCTGGAGTTGGTCCGATGCATCAAACACATCCTCTACACAGAGCAGAGGCTCGTCAGAGAGGCCACCAATGTGAGTATAATGCATGTGTGTGTGATGTGAAAACACATACGCATGCTGACACTTGCATGAACACCTTTGATCATCCATCTAAACACACTCAAACACACACACCCACACCGAAATACGACAATTGTGGCTTCTCCATACATTATTCATTTCGTAGCCCATACAAAGACTGCAAACCGAAACAGAAGCTCAACTACATAATGGTGAGTGACTCACAGATGAGGTAATTGGGTAACCGCTATATATGTCCTCCATTTATCCCCAGGTCTGCAGATTCCCTTGCATTATTATAAATGTGATACCTACAAACAGCCGTACCTACACGTACCTACCCAATATTGCTCTAAAATTGCTTTTTTGAAAACAAACCTTTTGTATTTCCCTGCTGCAACACTGCAATAAGAAAGAATGTCAAAAATGTCAAATATTTCACGGTTTATAAAAAGCAGGGAGTAATAAAACCATAAAGCCAGCAGTGCGTAAAACATCTGACTCTCAACAACTCCTGGGGTGAATTGATTTCCAGTCACAACATGCCTTTTCTATTAATGGAATGCATATTTGGACTGATTGAATTCCACCCTGTTTAGTCTGAACCTTTGGGGCACTATAGAGCTCTCGTTCAGAGTTTGAACTGATCACGCAGTCTGCCTGAGTATGATAAGCAAATGCATTTCCTCCTTCTCTATTTGCAGTGTTCCCATCAGGTTTGTGGTCACTTGGGATTTTACAGTCAAATAGCCCAACTGACACACGCAGGGGTCATTGCATCATGTCCAGCTTGGTTCCATATCTCTGCTCCATCCCCCCACGGATAGACCTGGTAGCTCAGCACTCAACTTACCAGTGGCCAGCCATTTCCCTTAACAACTATCATAAACAATTCAGTGACAGACTATATACGGGCTATGCGCCACCCAATGGAAAAGCAACCCTACCAATTGCTGTTCCCAAATCCGCCATTTCCTCCATCTCTCTCTGCGCCTGTCTCTCAATCACACTTTGTAATTGACAGTCAAGCTCTCCGGTGGGCGGGATGATGGACAGCATGTCTCAGAAATACCAACAGATCAACCAAGCTTTTGAGGAACTTCGCCTGCTGACCCAGGACACCGAGAACGATCTGCGCAAACTCCAGCACAACCAGGAGTACTTCATCATCCAGTACCAGGAGAGCCTCCGTATCCAGGGTGAGACCAGAGGACTTGCATCTAGTTGTTGCTGCTCTAAAGTAATGCAAGAAGACATTTTTCAGTGACTAGACTGTGAGAAATGAATGCAGTGCTGAAACTATGAAGGAATTCTTATTTTTAGACATTTTGTTAACTAAATTATGAATCAGTTAATTAGAAATATAATCATAAATTCACCACTATATGAAAATAATCATTAGTTGAAGCTCTAAGTTTGTTGTTTCTCAAGTGTGCCATTCAAAAATTATTTGACTCTATTATATTTTATAGGTTTGAAATATCAAGGTATGAAATTGTATAAAAATGAAAACGTCACTTTGCAAATAGTTTACAGCTGTCTGAAATGTTATGCTGGATTCTGTAGATCAACAATGGAAAACGAGCACCTGGAGCCATAACTATAACCCAGCAACCTATATGTTACATCATTCAAAAAAAAAAAACCTTAGCTCCAAATGACGTCTGCATAGTGCTTGAAGAGGTTCTCCTGAGTAACTCATTACTCCTCTCAGGGGATAATGTACACTGTATGTGCACAGGTTACAGATTCAGATTTTCACCTCCTCTATCTTTTCCTCCCTCCATCTGTTCCCACCCCTCCCCCCTCTTTGGATGGCACCAACCCCACCCCTCCTCAGCTCAGCTGACCAGCCTGGCCACGCTGCCCCCTGCTGACCGACAGGTACGGGAGCCTACCCTTCTCAGCAAGAGAGCCACTGTGGAGGCATGGCTGACCAGAGAGGCCAACACACTACAAAAATACAGACTGGTAGGACACAAACATGCACTCAACAAAAACACTTTTCATCTTGTTTTTATACATAATATGACTTTTGTTTGTTTTCTTGATGTGTGCATATGCATAACTGCCAGTATGTTATTTCAAGTCAACCTCTCCACAAAGGGAAAATAAAAAACCTCACAATGATTCTGTTTGTGTCCAGGACTTGGCAGAGAAGCACCAGAAAACACTGCAGCTGTTAAGGAAGCAGCAGACCATCATTCTGGATGACGAGCTGATCCAGTGGAAGAGACGGCAACAGCTGGCAGGCAACGGGGGCCCGCCAGAGGGAGGCCTGGACATCCTGCAGTCCTGGTGAGTTCTCTTCCACCTCCCACCAAGATCACAGCCACTAGAACTCCCTCACAAACCAGAGGTCACAGGTTTACAAGCTTGCAATTGACTACTGCTGGGTTTATTTCCAAGGTTTATTGGCTCCTAATCAGAGAAACATAGGTGGACCAGTTTGACATGTCTGGCTTCTTTTCCCTTATTTTCAAAATGTTCTCTTTGCCTTTCTGGAGTCTCAAATATCCCGTCAGGAATTTCACAGTTGTTTTGAATTATTCTGAATGGATATTGTTCTGCTGCAGTGGAACCTTTTGCAGTACAAGTTTCTAAAAGCAATAAAGAAACACAATGTCCATGTGACTATGTCTTTGCATAGGTCTGATACTTAACTTTGCTTGTCTTGTGTGCACATCTATGTGTGCCATCAGGTGTGAGAAGCTGGCAGAAACTATCTGGCAGAACAGGCAGCAGATTCGGAGGGCAGAGCACCTCAGACAACAGCTGCCCATCCCCGGCCCTATTGAAGAGCTCCTCAATGAACTCAACAGCACTATCACAGATATCATCTCAGCGTTGGTCACCAGGTGTGTATGTGTGTGTTTAGGTTTATATTTATTTTTAAGGACTTGTCTGTCTCAGTTGCAAGGATTTAAAGGAAAATATATAAGTTAGCATATAAATATATCAGCCCCAGCAATTATGTAAGTGGATTGTGCCCTTTACTGCTCTCCATGTTGGCCTTTATGCAAGCAAGTCCTACTTACACGACTTTAATAGTTACTTATGTGGACAACAGAGTGAAAGAAATCCTCTGTTACAAGAATTTAATTACTTTGGCATTCAACACACATGAGTGGAGCTGCTGTAAATGACTGTTAAGAATGCGTGGGTGTTTGTGTGTATCTATTTGTGTTCTCTTATGTCAGTGCTTACTGTATTGTAGTAAGGAACATTATAATTTAGTGAGATGAGACAAAACAGGTGATACAAGACAAGACAGAACGTTATACATTGGATGACATGAGACAAGACAAAACATGCATTGAGGACATACAGCGGTAAAAGCAGAAAAAAAAAGAAAAAATTAAATGTCAGTACTAATGATATGGAATGTGCATAGGACAGTCTGTTGCACAGGATGACTGTGTGTGTGGGTGTAAGTGTGTATCTAAGTGTAAAGGAGCAATAGAGGGGAGTGGTTATAAGAGCAAAGAAAAAAATGATAAAAAATGAATAATAATGATAATAATAATAAGTAAATAAATAAAAATAACTTAATAAAGAGAGAGAGGAATGGAAAAGGAACAAAGAAAGGAAAAAAGAGAAATTTTAGAATTAAAAAGAATAAGTATGTTGAATTTTCTTTGCAGGGGTGCTCATGATGTCCCAGTTACAACCACTTTCCTATTCCCTCATCTCCCACTCCCATCCGCCCAACAAGCATAAGGAACATTTGCTGAAAGTGGAGGCATTTCACTTTAGATTACATCTTGTAAAAAATTGTATTTTAGGGTTTGGATCTATCTCGGTCCAGGAGAAGACTAAGATTGTAGTGGTGATGGGGTCCATGGTTAGAGAATAAATTTATTCAAAGAACACACGTTTAGTTATATAAAGTTAAATGTGTGTCCTGTCTACATGGGTGAGCAAATGCCCCCTTGATGGCTTGGCTCAACTAGAGTTCACATTTTACACAGTACATCATCCAGCCTCATTCAAACCCCATCAGTACAGAATCAGACATGGACAGAGTGCGAGATAGGGGTCAGGAGTGAATGCAAATGTGCTCAGATGCAGAAGGAACCTAAAGAGACAAATGGCATGAAGTGTGCAAGAGTTTAAAGAAAAGCAAGGACATATGCAACTTGTTTTAAGTACATTATCTTGGCCCCAAAGGCACATCTGCCAGGGTCTTTTAGCCCTCTAGAATCTCTGAACAAGTAGTCATCTGAAGATATGAGAGCTTTCTCTCCCACTTTCCTAGAAGTTTGTCCCTGCAGGGACTCATAGTACATTGAGAAGCCATGTCACTGTCACAGCGATTTCTGATTAGCCACAGACTGTGCCCACTCTGCTATCATGCACAGTGCAAACACAGGTTAGGTTTCCCCAACAACAGCCGCTCTATATTCTCCAAAAGCCCCAGGAGGTTGTAGGCTGGGGATGGGAGAGTGTTGTCTTCTCATCACCACTCAGCTCAGCTACAGACCAGAGGGCTCGAAGGCTCATAACAACATGTGTTTGCTTCCAAGCTCCCTCTGAGTTCTCTCTCCCTCTCTAGTTCTCTTTTCTGTTAACGTGGAAATTGGAAGACAACTAGGCAGAAAAGCAGAATAACATCATCAGAAGAAAGTAATTGTTTACCATGTTGGTTGACTGATAAGTGATTACTTTCATGACCTTCCATTAGGGCGCATGGTTACAATTAAGGTCATTTTCAAAGGCTAATGTTCTTAAATCTGCTAAGGTGAAAAGAACCTTGTGAAATTTTCAATGTAAATAAACTTTTACCTTTTTTTTTTACATTTAACATTTCACACCAAAACACAGTGTATGAGTTTTAGTGGTAAAAAACATTTTACTGTATGGTAAAAATGTTTTGTTTTTTTTTACCACTAAAACATAAAAAAAGACTGCACATTGTTTCATTGTGTTCATGCCAGTTTTCCAGCCTTCTGCAGTCTTTGTTAAGATTCAACTATTAATACAACCCATTTTTTGTTTTAAAATGTATGCTGCATTGTAACTAGCTACAGTATATTATGTGCTATATGAATGCATCCAAATAATTTATGGCTACGAACAAATACATTTGATGTGTTTCACACCCTTGCAGAACACAATCAGGTGGTCAGAAAGTCTTAAAAACATTATTTTTTACATATTTTTGGCTACATTTTGTAAGACGCTTAAAAAGAGTAGAGTGGGACATCTTAACCTAACTTGTTGCTGTTACATGATATGCACTTAAACTTAAACTGAGGCTTCAAGCCACCTAATCAACAAAGCTTTGTTCTGTTGTTAAGTCTAACTCTCCTGTTGTCTCCACAGCACCTTCATAATTGAGAAACAGCCTCCACAGGTGCTAAAAACCCAAACCAAGTTTGCTGCTACAGTGCGCCTCTTAGTCGGCGGGAAGTTGAACGTGCACATGAACCCTCCACAGGTCAAGGCCACCATCATCAGTGAACAGCAAGCGAAGGCCCTGTTGAAGAACGAGAACACAAGAAAGTAAGACTAGTGTCCCATTAGTCCCAGTTAGGGTAGAACTTACAATTTCAGCCAACTATAAGGCAGATATTTTAGATTCTTTTTAGGTTCAGACTTCTTATACTTGTGCAAACATGTCAACTTTTTGTCAATACTGCACTGCTTCTCTTTCCTCTTATTTCTTTTATTAGTTTATTAACAGGGAACATACAGATAAACATTGCTACATAGCGTGCAGATAAGCAATGCAACAGATGTAAATAGGGCGTGTAGTTGAAGCTAATTTGCAGCCTGCGCCAAGTGTGGTCAACAAGATTGTATATGACTGTATACACAGTTGTTTATTATACTGACTCCCTTTAGTGGAGACACTGCACGGAGCTCCCATGGTGCCATAAATATAAGGAATCTTAGTTTTTACAGGAATTATTGGATCACAAGATGAACTCTGGCCTAGTGTGTTTCCAGACCTCACCACAGAGACATGGCTGGAACTTGAACAATGCCTCTGTGGAATCTATGGTGTGGATGCAGAATCCACATTTAGCCTGTTCCACAGCCTTGTTCCACATTCCTTCTGACTAATAGAAACTTTCCAAGGCTGCAGGTCAGCCAGAGAGCCAGTGGTTAAATTGGTGAACAATTTAACAGCTCAGCCATTATATGCTTTTTTTCTCATTTAAACCACTTTGTATGACACCCAATCTGCAGCCCATAGACATCTACTTGATGTTTTCTCATTTGGCAACAGAGAAGTTGGAAATGGTGGTGGTTAAATAATACCAATTATATAGAAAATGAGTGTGAACGTCATTCCTACACCCTGCATGTTTTTCACTACGTTCCTGCCGTCCAAACATGCATAATTTTGTTTTAATTTGTTCTGAGAAGAAGAAAATTCTCAGTACTCAAGTGCGTCACAGCAGACAGTACGTCTAATTGACTCTCTCCTTGATTGTCTCTTACCTTCAGTGACAGCAGTGGGGAAATTCTCAACAATAACTGTGTGATGGAGTACCACCAGACTACAGGCACCCTCAGCGCTCACTTCAGGAACATGGTGAGTGGGACCTTGTGGGCTAACTGAGGAGATGAGTTTATGGTTGGTTTAAGGTAGCAATAGGAAATTAAATTACAAAAAAATATCACGCACCACACTCCAGAAAGTGTCAGAACAGTTCATTTGAAATCATATTCAAGCATAGATCTGCACTTGTCAACCTAGCTTCCATTTTTATGCCTCCATGCCAGCGACAGCCATGGCTGGAGGCATTATGTTTTCGAGTTGTCCATCCATCCGTACGTCTGTCCATCCATCTGTCCCATTCTGGTGAACGCAATATCTCAGGAATGCCTTCAGGGAATTTCTTCAAATTTGGCACAAACATCCACTAGGACTCAGGATGAACTGATTAGAATTTGGTGGTCAAAGGTAATGGTCACTGTGACCTCACAGAGCACATTTTTGGCCATAACTCAAGAATTCATATGCTAATTATGACAAAGTTTCACACAAATGTCTTATAGGGTAAAATGATGACATTTTATATCCAAAAACACTTTTCTGGCCATTATTCAACGCCATAACTCAGGAACAGAAGGGGAGATTATGACCATATTTCATATTTGGTCGGATACTGAATTGATGGCACTAATCTTGGTTCCCACCTTGAAACTGTGATGATTGTATTGATCTTCTGTGCTGCCGGGTTGAAGATGTGTGTGTGAAGCATCCACGTTTTAGAATTTGTAGCTTCTTTGCAGCAACATCCATATCTGAAGCTTTGTCTGTTGTCATGGCTACAACTTTGCGTTCTATCAGAAACAGCTTTATTGGCCAAGCATGTGAAAACATTCAAGGAAAATACACTTAATACCTTTTATTTAATTCCTACAAAATCTTCACTACAAATATTATATGAGTCTGGACAGATATGGATGTAAACTGCAACTTGACTGGTTGGCGAGGCGGTATTTCTAGTTTTGCCTCAGTGTGAATATGAATATTTAACTATCCTGAGTTAAAAGTCTTGTTTTCCATTGGTCTGTGCCCGAGAGCTGCTCATCCAGGCAAGACAAAAGTAGCTCTTAAATAAAGGAGTTGTCAGGATTTGTGTAATCATTCGGTCCATCAGTATTATGGAAATTTATGGAAAAAATGTCTCTAGAGCTATGCTTAAAATGATAATAACATTTTTGTTTTTTCCCCTATAATAACTAAAAACATCTTTCCCTGGAGTGAAATAGCTTCATTTGTTTCTAGTGCAGTTCTCAGTTTGGGGATTTCTAGAATAAAGCTACAGTATATTGACATAAAATTTAAATAATATCTACTAAGATATTATTAAAAATTGGTTAAAAAAAATGAAATAAGTTGATCTGATCTAGAAGCAGCAGTGTTGAGCTGCACTGCCGCACCCAGTTTCATAGTGTACTGTAGGTATTTTAGTATGTACTGCACAAACCCAACGCAAATCATCAAAACCATAGAGGATTATTCTGAAGCATCAGTGGAGCCTCTTTCTACATCCCATGTGTTGTTAGAAACAAGCCCTCCATAGATTATTTACATGACAGCTCAAAGTGAATTATGCATGCATGTAATATATATATGATGAATGCATTATCAGCCTGACTTTGTAGGCAACATGTACAGTATATCCAGTATTCCTCATTTGTACACATGTCATCCTTCATGTAGTCTTTGAAGAGGATCAAGCGATCGGACCGGCGAGGAGCAGAATCTGTCACAGAGGAGAAGTTCACCATTCTGTTCGAGTCCCAGTTTAGTGTTGGAGGCAATGAGCTTGTCTTTCAAGTGAAGGTAAGAGGGCGCAGACAGACGAGGTAGAAGAAAAGACTACATTAGGCTTGATAAATAAAAATACTATCAATTCTTACTCCGACAATAGTGGGAATCAGTCCATTCTTCCACATCCACTCCTACATATACTGTAATTTTCAGTTCGACACTACTTTACTCATGCCAATGCCTCATCTGTCTTCTGAGCTGTGGTTTTATGATGTTTCAAAATCCCTTCTTTGGCAGTAAGTCCATAGAAAAACTATATATGTCGTTTTGTTTTGCAGTTCAGTATGTGCAGAATTTATTGTTATAGCTTATATTGATGGCCTCCCTTCTTTCTCTGAACAGACATTATCACTTCCTGTAGTGGTGATAGTCCATGGTAGTCAAGACAATAATGCCACGGCAACTGTGTTGTGGGACAACGCTTTTGCGGAGCCGGTACGTAAATGTCTGTGTGTTCATGTGTGTCTACGGTCAAAATGTAATTTAGAGGTGGCTAAACATTTGAATTAGCATCAGTTTTTATCACATAGACTTTAAAGTTTCATGCACAGTAGCCACTGAACATTTATCCATCAGATTTTCAGCATATTTTTTCTAAAGCTCAAAGCACACTTTTCATAACCTTGACACGTAGAAATAGCGCCAATCTACATAAAATAATAAACAATTCTAATAATTCACCAAACACTTCAAGAAATTCGAAGACACAGTGTGCTCAGGGAACCTTCAACTTTTGTCATTTTTTCTCATTTCAATCAAGAATGTAATCAATTGGTTAAAAAATATTTAAAATAATCATTAGTTGCTGCCTTGCATATGAGTATGAATGTATATATACATGTTTTTAATTAAGAAGGTGAAGTTGGTTGTTTTATTTTAGTCTGGATCATTTCATGAAATATCTGCTTAAACTCTACCACTCTGTATATAGATAGCTGTGTATGCTTTAGTTTATGCGCTCATGTTTGCACATTTCATCTATGGCGGCGTTATGCATTCTGTTGCTGCCTCGCTCGCTTCGATAAAGCTCATGTAAATCCTCTGCTGTCTCCCCCCTGTGTCTACAGGGACGGGTGCCTTTCCTCGTGCCAGATAAGGTGCTCTGGCCTCAGCTGTGTGATGCCATCAACATGAAGTACAAGGCTGAGGTGCAGAGTAACCGAGGCCTGTCTGAGGAAAACCTGGTCTTCCTGGCTCAAAAGGCCTTCAGCAGCTCCAGCAACAACCCCGACGACTACCGCAACATGACTATGACCTGGTCACAGTTTAACAGGGTCAGCAGCGGTTTCTTTCCTCGTGATCCTCTGTCTTTCCAGATGAATATAAACACACAGCTATTATATAGAGCATACTAATTATCTGATATCATAAGTCAATGTACAGATTCCTATCATGCCGCACTAAGAATGGGTTTTCTCATCCTTACATTTTTAAAATGCCCAAAGGCCAGTTTCAGTAAGCCATTTCAGCTGCATGCTTGTTCTCCATTGAGTGATTTACTATTGGTTATTCATACATAGAAATAATTCTTGCTCCATTTGCAGTGTCCCTACAGCCCTATTCTGTAGTTGACTTGAGTGAGGGGAGCCTCATTGGTAGCCAGGACTTCCATCTTAATGGGCCTGTTTGTCCACACAGTGAAAGGCTGGAGGCTCATTTTCTGGCTCAAAGCAGCTGGCGATGGCCGAAAACGCACTCACATTCACCACACACCATCAGTTTCATTAGATTACGGGAACATCAAGTTTCAGCCGCTTCACAGACTTGTGTATAGGCTACACACATACACACAGTTTAACCGTCTTTTCATTTTCCACCTTTCTCACACACACACACAACATACATACACATACATATCATGATTCAACCAAGTGTGTAACATCATGATACACGACTGGAGTGACTGCAGAGGTCGAGCACACGTTGTTCTCTGTATTTATGGACGGGATGGACATGAGGGAATTTGAAAACCTTTTAAAAGATGTACATGTGTGTTTTAATCCTTTTTTTTTTTTTCCAAAACCCCTTTCCTCTACAGGAAAGCTTGCCAGGGAGGAACTTCACATTTTGGCAGTGGTTTGATGGTGTGATGGAACTCACAAAAAAGCATCTCAAACCACACTGGAATGACGGGTAAGGAAATTGTAGAGGTTTTTGTCTGTTACAATATGAAACTGAAAAAACTTAAAAAGAATTTTAAAAAAAGCCTCTCTTTTTTCAATCTGACAGCTGGACTACATGTTCTGTAAAAGTAAATGTTTTCCTGTCCCCATTTTGTCAGTCTTAACAACGGCAACGGTTCGTTTTCATGATTTTCCATGGCAACCTGGGGAGCTGGATGTGCTCTCCCTCTCTAATAAACTAGGATTGAAATGAAGGAGACAGGCATGAGAGAAAACACATGACATTTTTTTTTTTATGTCTCTCTCATTCTGTATTTCTCCTTCTCCTCTTTTTAGTGCCATATTGGGCTTTGTGAATAAACAGCAAGCTCAGGATATGCTGATGTCCAAACCCAACGGCACCTTCCTTCTACGCTTTAGTGACTCTGAGATTGGAGGGATTACAATCGCTTGGGTGGCAGAAAATCCCAACAAAGCAGGTATGACGTGTAAATGCTTGTTATAACCCCAAATTTGAGGTTTACATAACCAGAGGAGAGAAGCCAAATACAATTTAAGGTTCTTATCGTATTGCTAAATTCTAATCTAGGTCTCATTGGCTTCCTAATTATTGTTTCACCATTTGTTAACTCGCCTCTGTATGTGTTCAGTCAGGTTATGTTAGCTTACATGCTGCCAACAGTTTTATAAAATGGGTTTTGGTGAGAGCTGTTAGACTCAACTCTATGAACCAGGAATTACAAACAATGAGCTTAGAGTGGCCTAATGGAGCTTTAAGTTAGATCAGTGTCAGTACTTTCACAACATGAATTTGCTGCTACTTATCATCTAAGATAGCTTAGTGTGTGAGAATGGTATATAATTTGTAGATTATTCAAGTCAAAACTACATATTTTTGTTCGACTGGTGACTAATGATATTGAAATTCAAAATGTTCTGGGGAAACTATTATTGATGATACTGTGGTATGTCTCCAGGGGAGAGAATGGTTTGGAACCTCATGCCCTATACAACCAAAGACTTTTCCATTCGCTCTCTGGCTGACCGCATCAGCGATCTCAATCACCTCCTGTTCCTCTACCCTGACAGACCGAAAGATGAGGTTTTCTCCAAATATTACACCCCACCACTCTGTAAGCAACCATGTGCTTGTACAGGCTGCTGTTACTTTCAAAAATTTAATATAGCTGCTTAGTCTCCTTAGTGGACAAATGTCTTGATTGTTGTGTGATGATTCTCTCTCTCTGTGCTTGTTTGTTTTAAAGCCAAAGCGGTGGATGGCTACGTGAAACCACAGATTAAACAAGTGGTGCCCGAGTAAGTATCTAGCTTCCTGTCCACCTTTCCTCCTGTTCTCTCATCCTTGCTCTTTCTCTCCTTTCATTCCTCTCTGCCGTCCACCCACCAGTTTTTCCTCTGTGGCAACATTTAGAGTTAATCACTAAATATTGGACCCTGAATTCAGATCAGCAATTAGTTAGCTGTTACAGTTGGAGGAGGCCAATTAAGGATGAACAGGGTTCCTGAGCGAGCCTGTCTTCCACTCATCATTAGAGTTAGGCTTGTTAGTTAGCAAGCCCCGCTCCCTGCCTGTCTCTGCGGTTGGTTCACCCGCAGTACAGAGAATGGCCATAATGATGCAGTGAGGCCTGGAAAACACGCTGAGGGTAGTTGCTTAGGCAACTGCTGAACATAGACTCATACGCTTTTATCTTGGGTTAATGTGTGTGTGTGTGTGTGTGTTTGTGTGTGTGGCTGCTGATGTTCTACAGCACGGCGGCTCAGCGGTTAACACTGTTGCCTCACAGGAAGAAGGCCCTGGGCTCGAACCCTGGCCATTCCAGGTCCTTTCTCTGTGGAGTTTGCGCGTTCTCCCCATGTTTGCATATGGAGAACCCTTTCATTCAAAACCCCACCCAAGCTACACACCACCTATCCAGTTACCAGACACTCAATTTACGTGGTTTCCACTGGGTGCTCTGGTTTCCTCCCACCATGTATGTAAGACATGTATGTTAGGGTTAATACTCTGTCAGCGCCCCTGACCGAGGCACTGGCAAAAAGAAATGGAGTTGGTCCCCAGGCGCTGCACTGCAGTTGCCCACTGCTCCTATTGTGTGTGTGTGTGTAAAGGATGGGTTAAATGCAGAGGATCAATTTCCCCATGGGGATTAATAAAGTACTTCTTCTTCTACAGTTTTGCTACAGCCAATCCAGATCCAGCAAGTGGAAACCAAACCTATATGGATCATGGCGCCTCTCCAGCACCTGTCAATCACCCTCACACCTACGGCATATACCCACCTATGTAAGTCAATAAGCCATTTGACCATAATGAGCAGCTCTGTGTGAGCGTGTATGTACACTTTGGTTATGTGCTGCTGGCTTGTCTGAGTGTGGGTGGCTTCTCTCTGTGTCCTGTGGCAGGAGTGACCCTATGTTGGATGCAGACGGAGACTTCGACCTGGATGACACCATGGATGTTGCGAGGCATGTAGAGGAGCTCCTCCGGCGGCCTGTAGAGAGCCAGTGGGGCGGCCAGCAGTCCTGACCTTTGACCTGTTAACTTGTGACAACACCAAATGAACCCTGCCTCCCAACTTGCCCCACTCGCATTGACATTTCTCATGGTTTAATTCCATTCATTTGTCTCTTTTTCAGATAGCTATAATGTGAAATGTTAATAATGGTTGTGATTTTTTTCTTTTCAGCATGAGAGCATGCATGTCTGTGACTTCCCTTAGTTTTATTTGTGTCCATAAGTGTTTGTAAAACAGACTAGGTTTAATGGAAAACCTACAATGTTACAGTATTGTGAAAAAGAGAAGAAAAAATAATATTCATTCACATTGTGCATGCATTTCCAATTGATTTTGAACAGATTTTAAAAAAAAAAACATATGCTACTGTATGAAGACATTTTAACAGTTGAATGTTTTTGTTTTATGTTTCCTTCTTTGTAAATGGGTTATCAGTATTTTCCGTGACATTGAACTTGCCCTTTGCCACATAAAATGAAACTTTAATGAAGAGTTTTGCTTTTGCTCTTAACAACATAATCCGAGTCATTGCTCTGCAGAGTTTCAGTCAGTTTTTTTGTTTTCAAATCCATATACACTAACCTAAAGGCAGAGTAACTCTTAGCGCTCTGCAACTGAGAGCACACACATCAGCACACGGTACACATGCGCAAGTATATGATGGATTTGTTCTGATTTTTTCACCAGCTGTAACCCAGAAAGGGGGGTTAATGCACCTCCCTCACTCTCACAGGGCTATTTTTCTTCTGTTTGTACACAGAAATGCAAATCTAAGCATTTACCCAACGCTGCCTGCTTGTCCTCTCAGGTCCCTCTGTTCCCCTCATAAATGCTACCTCGCATTATTCTATTGTCAGTAGTTGTTGCTATTGGTTCTGTTGTTGTTTCTGCACCACATTCACACCAGTAGGTACGCTCATTGGGTTTTGTTCTCGTAATTTGTATTAATATGTGTGAAAAAGATCCCTTTCTGCCTGAGGGTTAACTGTCTTCTGTTGGCCGTTTTTATGCTTGAAACCACTCACCTGAGGAAGTCCAGAGGCATGGAGTGTCATAAATCTGGTCGTATGCCTGAATATTATGAGCTGTGCTTATTTTGCCTATCCGTCCGCTTGTCCCTGTCGCTGTGTCATGTCACTGTGGCATAACCGACTTGTGCATGTGTCTATGTGACCACATGACCCGCGCCAGCAGCTGAAGTTGCGAGGCATAGATAGATAGGCGCAGGCTTTGAATGCCTGCACAGACTCACCATCCGCTGCATGGGTCACATATAGAACTCAAGGAGATGGTGTCATTTGTTTTCATTGTGTGTCGCCTTTTTGCTACTCACGTAAAAGATAAACAAACAAAAAATGAGTCTAATAGAAAATATAAAAAATATTGAAACTATTACCCTACTCCCTCCTCTGACACACATACACACACACACACACACATACAACGCTGGATTGAAAACATGTTGATACAGCCTTGCACCTCAGGAATGAATCGCTTTGCTTAGCTGATGCACAAGCTAAATAGAAAATGATCTATGTATACTGAATATATGAATTTATTTTCTCTATCATAATTCTATTTTATTATTGTTTCTCTGGCACTCCCCTATTGAATGTAACCCCTTTGCATGACCCTGTTGAGGATTTACGTACAAATACCTCCTCAGTCTGACCAGAAGTTTTAAGTCATGTGTCACGAGAAGAACCAGTTGAAAAAGGACACAGAGCAACTGGAAATCGGAAAAGAATTAATGATGTAGTTTTTTTGTTTGTCTGACAGACATTACAGTATTTAAACTATTCCCTCGTCTTTTCATTTTCTTTCTTTTGTATCTCTTCTATCTCCTGTTTTTGAAATCTCAAGCTACATGAGCAGTCTTGTGATATATCCTTTATTTCCATTATCCTCATCATTTTGAGCTTTGTTCCACTGTAGACTGTGTATTTTTCAATGATGTAGATGACGCTGTGTGTTGTTCGATGTATGTACCATGTTTGTGGTTTGGGTTTATCACTTGGAGGTTTTCCAAGAGAAACAACTGTTGAGTTGAAAAGAGGAAAATAAAGTTTTATAAATAATTTGAACTCAACCTGTAGAAGTACAGAAGATTTTGATGCCACTACAAAATAAATGCTATTTTTTTTATGTGTGAAGTCACCACCATGGATTCAATCCCCGAACAGCAGAGCCAGAGACCTGGCACAGCCTGGATTCAACAGGAATACGCAGAGTAAAAGTATTAAATGCATTGTATAAAATATGTCAGGGAGATCTGGCATACACTTAAAACATCCACAAAGATTCTTGTACATGGAAGTAACTAATTCCACTATAGTAAATATTACTTTTACTTTAAAGGACGATACCACCAGACTATCTCCAGTGCTGTCAGCCATCTCATTTCATACCAATTTAGAACAACATAAATATCAACTTGTAGACTGCAATAGCTCATAATACGTAGAAAATAATACCTCCTTCTATTATGAACACTAAACTGAATGTGACCTATAATGGTTGTGCCAGGATGGTACTAAAATGTATCATTTTATATTTGGAATTTCAGTTTTCAATTTTATTTACCTGTAGTAAATGGTAAATGATCAAAACAGAACAATCAAAACATCAATATGGTAGTCAAATTTGTCAAATTTCAACATCTGCGCTTAAGAGAGGGTAAGTATGGAAAGCCAGCTGGAAAAATAATGCAACAGTTTGTGTATGTGCATACCTGTTTTTACTACATCATTCAACCGCACTGCCCTTTGGCAGCAGTAGTTTTTCCAAATCTACAGTAGCAGCACTAATCTCAGCACAACTGTCTGAAATAAGCACACTTCTGCCATCTGGTGGAAAGAAAAGAAACAAGCTTTATTTCTTGTGCGTTAGAGCTGTTGCCTAAATGCCAATTATCTGGCTGGTGTCATGCCTGGGAAAAGTGATAAGGAAATCTAATTTGCACGGAATTCAATAAAATGTGGCAGTTAATGCCTAAATAATTTTAATGATCAGTTTGGAGAATTAGAAATTGACTGGCTGCTTCCTCAACAGGAAAACTAATTATTACAGTTGATTAGAATGTATTGCATGCCTGTTGGTGCTTTATTATTTATACATCATCTGCAGGCTACTGTGTCAAAGGCTCAGGATGAATTGTGCTCTGCAGCCGGGTCCCTCTCAAGATTATTTGCTCGTCAGTGATAGTAATTCAATGAAAAGAGCTCCTAGAGGTCAGTGGTGGGTTGTTGCTTGGATACTGAACCGTCATTCATTACAAGGGCTTTAAAACAGAGGCATGAGCACAGCAGCTCGAAGTTGAAGTGATAATCAACTCACAGGAAGGTTTTTCCTGCAGAAATTTAAGTCTGTATACAGAAGATTTGTTAATATCCTTTGTTCATTAATACGACGATGAAGTCTTAATTATGAACAAACATATTTTAAATTTCTTAAATAAAACTTGCTTTAATTGCATGATGGTAATTAAGAATCGTTTGGCCAAAGCAGGTTGTACAAGCCAATGTTAAGCATAATGATTCAAATATTTTTTAACAGTTACTACATAGTATACTATAAGCAAATAAATAAATAACAAAAGCTGCCCTGGGCATATTTTGCTGCTTCCATGGCAATGTCAGTTTTTTCTTTTGCTCTGAGAATGTAAAATGCCATGTGGCCTGCTGTTTATTTTGGTAAATAACTTGGTCCTTATGCAGTATCTTTTGCAGTTCAGTCTTTGGTCAGTCAGTCTGTTAGTTAATTTCTGTCTCACTTTCTGTCTCACTATAGTGCTCAGATAATTTGATACTCACATTACCTGTGGCTCAGGAGGAAGAGCCAGTCGTCCACTAATCTTAGTGTTAGTCCCTGGCTCCTCCTGTCTGCATGTTGAAGTGCCCTTGAGGAAGACACTGAACCCAAGTCGCTCTTGATGGGAAGGCTAGCATCTTGCAGGGGTGTGTGTGTGTGAATGGGTGCATAAGAGTGTAAAGCGCTACATAATGCAACCCTAAAAAACCTCAAAGTTTATTATGAGTTTTTGTAAATTATGACCAATAGCTGATGTACCTTTGTTTCTCTCCATTCTCTCCTCTTGGTAACACAGCGCTTTGTGATTGTATAAGGTGGACTAGCTTTAAGGTGTTCATGGAATTGTATAGCTCTTTTGGGGGTCCTGATTATTCCTTTAAATAGTTATAATTGACAAGCATGTAGTTATGGACACATTTGCTAGGCAGTATCTTCTACTGAGCGAGATAAATCTAGCAGACACACAGGTATGGCCAGCCGAGTATGAAAAATATGTCATCCACCATTTGACATTTAAGATAAGATAAAAAAACATTTTGTCATCGTAGGCATAAAACAAAATTATGTTTGGTAACTCTCGGAGACCAGAAGCAATAGAAAATGAGATAAAAACAAGATACCAAGATAAACACAAGATAACGAGATAAAAACAAGATATTAAAATGGTATTGTATAACAAGTTACATTAAGAACAATACAGAGACATGTGAGTGGAGAGGTACTGTCCTCTATGTATACAATACATAAAAGGCACTTATGCATGGCAGATAAACCATAACAGTGCAGTATAACAGGGATTTGCACAATGAATGAGGTGCTCATTATTACAACATTGATACAATATAGTATGAAGATTTGAAGATTTTTTATTCAGATGTAATATGTATTGTAAAGTGTTGGAATGCATTGGCAGCAGCACAATCTTCTGTGCCGTTTTTACCACCCAGACCAAATCCTTCTGGCTCTCGGCTTGCAGCTGGCATACCACACCATGGCACACTGGTACTTCTGTAAAAAGTTCACTAGGAGCTGAGAGAGAAGTTTCTTTCTTTCTTCACCAGGTGGGAGGAATTAAGGGATTATTTCTGGGGGATTATAATATTAAAAGCGGAGCTAATATTGTTGACATTAGCTCCGCTTTTAATATTATTATTAATAGCATCCTGACATGTTTGTTTGGATGCTCCAAGTGGGACAGGGCTGTATGAAGTGTGATTGAGACCGAATCCTCTGTACATCTGTTTCCTCAATAAGCAAACTGGTGTCTGTCCAGATCAGTGATGGTGATGGTGTATTAAGTTTGCACTGTTTGCAAAATTTTGAGACATCAGTGCAGCAGACAGTTTAAGAATACAAGAAAGTAATTAACCGGCTGAATCATTCCTGCAGTCTTTTGAAAGAACCACATATCTAGGTTCTTTATTGTAGTTTATCTAAGCTATAACACCACCAGGTGTCAGTGAAATCTCATATATCTAACAGGAAGTCATGCACTGATTGGTTAGATTTGGGTTTAAATCACAGCAATGATTTTCACATTAAATAGTATCATTGATTGAGAGCAAAACGTTCAAATTAAAATACAAGTCATTATAAGATATGCATGTAATGTGTTAGTTGTCCTTTTTATCAAAGTGAATAAAATGCACTATTTGGATTCATACTTAACATGTTGTCATCACTCTATATGCAGCAAAGATTGCTGAATAGTCTGTCCTGCTTGTTATGTCTTCATCTTGTCACTGTTGGTGTCCAGTTATAATATGTCACCTCACTTCACAATCCTGTCAGTCTGGACAGGATTGTGGACCCCAGGAAGAGTAACTGTTGCCTAGTGTAATGGCTAATGGGGATCCTAATAAAGTAAACTAAACTAAACAGGTGTGACCCCATCATCCCCCTAAACAAAGAAATATATACAATTGCTATTTAATGATTAAATAACTTAAAGGTACCCTATGGAGTTTTTGGCCTATAGTATTGCTATGTAGTATTGTTTGTGGGTCCCTGTTTTGTTTGTTTCATGAGGACACGTATGCATGAATGCACATGAAACCCGCCAGTGGTTTCGCGCTATTTCACTGATCAACAGGTGGTTATATGTGCTAAGAAATGCAACAATGCTTCAACAAAGGCAGAGAAGAAGTACACACAATGCGACTGTCTGACGAAGACCTGTCTGGAGTGACAACAGATCCCCATCTTGTCTTTTGTTTCGATCATGGATTGTGCCTTTAAAACTGAGAATTGCACAAGCAAAAAAGATACAAAAAAGATTTTATATCTGGTTTCTGTTCCTGTTGGACTGATTCTCACACGAGCCAGCGCAGGAAGTGCGGTGGCAATACTCAGGAAGACACACCCTTAGCTCCCCGGCTGAGAACAGCAGGAACTTCCTCTATAGATACCATCATTCGAATGTACAAATCACATTGTGCGTCTGTGAAAAGTTGAATGTTGTTCTTGCGGTTTCATTTTTGTCTCGGTGCCTGCCTTTGAACTTATACAATGATAATTATAACTCAACTGATGCTATAAAAAATGAGAAACAAAGGTGTGAATGAACAATTGAACAATGGCTTTCAACAAAAATCTTGTGTGGTAATAAATCCTGAACGTTTGACTGGATGACCCCTTCTTCTTTTCCCCTGTAGCCAGCTGGGATTAGGAGACTTGATCAATAGCCAGCTGTCATCAATACGATAGCCTAGCTTCTGTTGATGGGCCCCGGTGGGAGGAGGGAGCCGTTAGAGCCCTGGAGGTATGGCAATGGAGATCCATTGGTCTGAACCTGACAGCTGCTGCAGCAGGAGGGAGAGGTGCCTTACTGTACACAGCCATAGCTGACATCCTGCCACAGGAAATTATAGCAAACCTCATTAGAAAACAACTGGGGTGTTATTTTATATTATGATCGAGAGTGCTGATACTTCGTATTTCACTTCCTTTCTCACTGTTTTATTTTAGCTCTTTTTACCCCCCGACAAACAAACAGTATGTTTTAATCTTCTCATCAGTCACTCATCAGGCCCCGATGTCTTCAGTGAGTAATGCAATGCTCTACAGCTCAGTGTAACAAACAGTATTTGCAGATGGATCACTGAGGGGCGCTTTCAACCAGGGTGACTGGTCACATCTTGTGGACTCATGTGAACTGACCCTCCTCCCCCCACCACCACCACTCTCTCCCTCGGTTTAGGTCCACGTGGAGCTGATGTTTGAGTTCGGAGACTGGTTGTCAGAGGCCTTTTCACATAAGAGTGAGACAGCTGGGCCAGGCGGGGAGGCTTTTAAAAGCAGAACTTTTGCTAAATAATTTCTGAGAATGCATAATACATGACCCTGAGAGATCACGAGGGAAAGGATGGGGGGAGGGAGGGCAATGAGAGTGCGTGAGGAAAAGGAAGGGGCATAAAATCTCTCCAACCTCCTCTCCCTAGACATTTACTGTCTCAGTCTACCAACAAGGCTTCCATTCCTTCATCCTCTTTTCACTCTTCTCCTGCGTTGCGTCACACATTCACAGATTTCATTCACTTCTCCCTCTCACTACCTTGTCCTTGAGAAGTAGCCGGGCTTTAGCTCCAACAGTACTCACGCGTCTGTAAGTCATTTTCATTCATAAGACTGAAAGCGATTAGGGAGGCTGTGTTTTGGCTGCAGATTATGCCACTTATCATTACCAAGGTCTGCCTCTTGTGAAAATATCTACACAGAAACACTAACACCCTTGAATAAGACCCTTAACTTCAACAGACCGTCCCGCCCTCTGACAAAATACATCAGATAATTACACAGAGTACGTAGTAATCTGCTGTGTGTCATGTCAGTGCTGCTATTTACCAGAAAGAATTTCCCCATTGTTTGCAGCATTTACATGCAGAATAACAATCTGAATATCAAGCCTGACCATGACGTAAAGACATTGCTTTGGCTCTGATTAGTCTGGCTATATTTGACAATTATGAACAGACAGTGAGCTCACACTCTCTGTTGCACATGACTCCCTTCATACAAATTGGCCATGATTTGATTTGCCTCCTTAGTGGGTTATAAATGGGGTTGCATTATCCCAGCTTATTGGCCATGTCTAGTCTGATGATGTGAGTTGGCCTGATGTTGAATATGCACCCTCCATTGTTGAAGTTTTTTTGGCCTAGACTCAAGAGGTATCAGCAGATGTTCAGCTTTATGGTATGTGAAACCGGGGTGCCAAGGTTAGCCTGCATGTAAGGATGTTGCACAACTACAGAGTGCAATCATAAATGACTAATATTCTCGGTCTCCTCTCTGATGTTTCCCCTGTTGATTGTCTTCAAATCAATATCTGTAAGAAGAGGGATGGTGGGGTGGAGGAAGAGCATCCCTGCATCTTTGATGAAGAGTCAAAGTACAACTGTTACAGGCCTTTGGATTGTCCACTAAGAATACCACTCCCGGGAACTGTGAAATATCGTACTGGAATACCTACTTTGGCCAGACATCATTTTTTTATAAAGGGAGAAAATGCATGTAATGTGCTACTTACTGAACTCAAAACAGACCGACATTGTGAACATTTTAAAAAGCCAATTAATTATGTAGGCATGTGTAGGGGTGGGGGTGAGGGGGTATGTATGTGTCCGTATATATATATGTGTATACCGACGAGTCGTACTGCTGTTCCTATAAGGTCAACAAAATGTGCTACATAGTTTTACTCTGTTGTCTGTGAGCATTTTTTATTTTGAAGGCCCTTCTAGAGATGGGCACTGGAAATTAGCAGTATCTATACATGCTGTGATGAATTGCATTGTATAATTGCTGTGCAATTCTCAATGTAGATTGTATCTGTCCCTACCAAACAAACATTAAAATGAATTGAAATGAGTGATACTGTGAGATAACAGAGGAATGTAATTTCATGTGTGAAAAGGTGCTTCAGGGACAGATAGTCAGCCTCATTATAACCATTATTATTATTCGTCTCTTCTATGCTCATTTATTTCAGATATATTCTAGATGTTACTGTAAGTAAAGTTACAATTTCAACTTTCTCTTAAGGATTAATGTGTTTGTATTATTTATTATTGTGAGCAAGATTCCCAACATAAACGCAGTTAAATTCTGGTACCAGCAGACTTATTGAACGAGTACCGGATGAGTCTTTTCTCTGTGCTGCATAGCAACAAATTACCTTGACAGAACAAGGACATGTTGTATTACTTATGCATCTACAGCCCGACTCAGTCAGTATCTGATCCAGGTTCAGACCTGCATTTTGGACCTGCAGTTCCAATCCAACCTGTGCCACTTATAGACAAGGAAAGTAACAGCTGCTGCAGTTTCAATAGTTGTGTTACTTGCTCACTTTACATGTTTATAGCGGTTGGTTATGGGGTTGTGGCTGTTTAAAATTTAACACACAATATTTAACAAGTTTGATGCCTAGAATATATTTTCTGCTGAATTTTAAGAAGGGTATCAAGTTCACCCTGCACGTTATCTGTCCTCTATCACTGTCTCTTAATTAATTTTTTTTTATTAATAGTGCAAGTGATTACCAGAATGACACAAATGAGGCAGTCATTGTCTCATAATGACTTTGGAAAGGGGTAGTTAGTCCTAGACAGGTTTTATTTGTGGAGAGGAAAAAAGAGGGGTGTAGAGGTCAGAAAAAATTAGGATGTCTGAATATCTAAACTGCAAATCTTGCATGTTGTTGAAATATTTTACATATCTCCTGTTTATTGGTGCAACTCTGGACATGCAGCCTTAAGACATTCCACATTTTATTTGCTTGTATGGCTGTCGAGTGCTTAAAAAAACTAAATGCTGGGTTGCAGATGTTTAGAAGGTGAAATAAATACTAAATTAATTTACACGTGTTTCAAAAGCTGCAGTTGTTGCCTGCAGATAATTCATTAAAATTGCAACAGCAGTTTACTTGCCTTTGGGTGGCTGCATATCTAAACTATTACTTTCCTTTCCTGCAAGTAAGATCCATAGTTTTTATTTTTTGCCATAAAAGAACGAGGTTTTTTATTACTCATCCAAAAGTGGTTTTGTTTTCCTTTTCCCAGAGGACACTGTGGCAATTTACAGTAAACCAGCTCTTGTAAACCAGCTTCCACTGAAATTGAGTGGAAGCATATGTGGAGAGAAAAGTGAAAAAACAACCATACGAATAATATTTTTAAATTCTGATTTGACACAGATTTTTGTATGGCGATTTAGTTATTTATGTATTCATTTGCTATTTTTAAGGATTAAAAACAAAATGAATCACCATACTTTCAAAAAAAAAAAAATCTCAAATAACAAGTCTCCTTTGAGCTCCCTCTTATGGAGAACCTGCAGCCTGCTAAATGGCAGAGTTTAAGTTTGAGTCTCAATAAGCTCCGTGGGATACTTCACATGATAAATAACGTTGATATTCCTGTAATATAAATATTACAGTTCTGCCTTTAACTGACTGAAATAGTCTACTTTGCACAATGCGCGCGCACGCGTAACGAATCAAACTGCTTGAGCGCGAGTAATTGGGTTTAATTGTACATGCGCGCGCGCGTGTGCACGCTTTTGTGGGCTCATTGCGATTGCGCCCTCGCAGTCTTGAATTTGTCCCGCGGATGCATGAGAAAGAGAGGGGAAGCTCTCCCGTTTGCAAGCACTGCAAAAGTGTGCAGGACGCAGAGCGATGCGCACAGCGAAGACTCCACAGAAGCGGACGTGGAGAGCGAAACAGATTTTTCAAGACAAGGAGACGAAAGTGCAAGCTGTAAACACATACGTCCGCAGCAAAGCCTGGCCATAAGTCCGTATTTCCAGTATTTTTACTACTCTAAACGTCTACATAAAGCTAATCGGAGGAGGTCGCGTGTGGGGAGGACATTGTCTGCTCATTATTTCACCAGGACGGTTCAGTCTGACCATCCGCTACCCGGCTTCAGAAGATACCGTGCGCTCCGAAGATGGACCGGCAGTGGTGATCCGGTGAAGAAGACAAACCGTCCTGGACGTCAACAAGTCCACCGTGCTTTGAGAAAATGGGTTGTTTTTACATTGTGGAGGGGAGGGCTTTGCTGTAGCCTAACACCGGCGGATCATGGCAGGGGTACACGCTTCAGATGCTGTGTCGGGACATTTTTTGGATCTTGCCATCGGCGCCCCGCCAACACAGGGTGAGACCAACGCTGCGGGAATCACCGGCGATGCGGCCGCGCTGCCTCCGACCGGTACCCGGGCTTACTTGGAGGTGTCGGCCTCTGCCCAGGGCTACGGGGCTGAGGGAGTTTACACCAATGGACGGTACAGGGAGCACGGCAGCCCAAGGATCGGGAGTGGCAGCCGTGATAATTCCACCGAGAGAAGCCAGGGAGGTGGAAACACACCTTGCGGCATCATGAAGGTTCGTTGATTGAAACACTTATTTCCCACCCCTTGTCATCGATTCTCAAGGTGACACACCGGCTTGTACCACATTATAGTCTAACTGAGCAATAGATGGAAATGTGTGGTAAACCGAGTGTTACTTAAACTGTGATCAAGAGACTTCCAGGGGTCGTTAGAGTTTCAGTGGTTACCCCAGAATAAATTAGATTTAAGCTACTTTACTAAATCTCCTTATAAGTTTGGCACGAGAGAATGCATTAGGGAATTAGACTTTATGTCCCCGTACAACAGATCTACAATTCACTAGTCAAGAAATAAATGCCAAACTCTTCCATCTACTGTAGATCTCCTGAGAACACAACCTGGCGGGCTCATATTCTGTTTTTTGGGTCCTTCACATGTCCCTGCATATTTTGTGTCAAACAAAAAACACACAGACACTTAGACAGGAAGTTAGCTCTATATGTGCTGCACCAGTCTTCTTGAAAAAACAATATATATATATATATATTTACCAAGATCCAAAACTCTTCATACAGGTTGCATCATTAATGTCAATTCAAACAGCAGCATGTTTAAAAGGAGCCTGACAATGACATTCTTTGAAGTCGGTTGCTATTGCTGCAGCTACCTTATTCCTCCCACAACACAGCACACAGTGTAGTTAAGCTGTGGTAATACAAATGCACACAATCAAGAAATTGTAGAGTTGTAGTGCATTTGTGGTTTGTGAGAGTTCACAGAGGCCGTGTAATGATTTATTTGGTGGGTTTGGTGTTTATAGGTTTAAATTTTCACTATAAAATTTCTAAAGTATTCTGCTGCTGCATCAATGTATTACAGGAATAATTTAGTTTGGGTTTCTTTTTTGGATGAGTTTATATTTTTTAACAGTTGAGAAAGTAAAAGCAGATCTTGAATTTTGGTGTGCTTTAAAAGTTTTCTCCAATATAAACTTGATTTGTGGGCTGGGAGCAGGCCATCTTTCTCCGTGTAGCTCTTTCATTAATAGATAGTGTGGTTTTAATATTTTTAATGGTTGGCTAGTTGTAATTAGTGCTCCCATTACTGGAGGTTAATTAACTGGTCTTCTACTTATGGACAATATTGTCAGTTCCTAATGATACCCCATGTTATACTTTTATTACACATGAATGCCTTGTTTTTGACAGACTGTATCACGGGGTCCTTGGTGCACATTGAAATATTGCGTAGGTGGGACACACTGGAGAGTTGCATTCTGTCATATCAGTCCTAGTTTGCTTAGCAACTGACACAAAACACTGGCTACTTCTTCGTTACCCCCATCATTGGATTCCCAGTGGTGGTGGGCAAACACAACCAGTGCTCGCTCCCTCAAACAACACACACACATCTATGGACATAACGCCAGATTAAATCTGCTGCTGGTTGTCATCTCAGTGAAATCCAAATAAAGGTAAACTTCTCTCGCTGTATGAGCCTTTCATCCTGAGCCTTCTCCTTGGTATTTACCATGAACACATTTATTCTTTCTATACAAAAATAAGAAATATTATATGAGTCAAAAGCCCCTAAATCCCTCCTCTCCCTCCACAACAATCAGTCCACCTCTGTGAAGCTCATGAGCAATACATGACAGGAAAGCTGGAGGGGATTGCGCTGTCTAAATATGATTGATATCAAAGCTTCAAAGGCTCATTCTCTGAATGCTGTGTTCATATGACGTTAGAAAGTGATCCTGCTGAGCTTCGCTGGTATAGTGTGATGAAATTCTCATATACCGTCTCCTAGAATAAACCAGGGACAGCTTTAAAAGTAAGTTTAAAAACAAACTCATGCTGTCGTGTGTAGTTTCCATAATTGAACCTTGTCCTGACTACATGATTTGTGTGATATACTGTATTTGGCATTCAGATGAAAAATCAGCATGCTGTGCTGCGGGTGTTTTAGTGTTAACCTCTTGAATGACATGAGGTGTTGGTGGACAATGTGTGTCACTTGAGTGTGACTCTCTACAGTTGCAGGTAATGACCCCAGTCCTGATCCAATATACTCTCCGAGAGGTAAACTGACATTTTCAAAGCTCCCCCTATGACTACGTGCACTTGGCTGCAGCCATACATGTCCTTGATGATAGAAAGAGAAATCTCCGGTATGTGAAAGACATAATTTTAGACTGTGTAGCTGACTAAACTGATGAAGTGCAGGGAAACTGTACACTGTTTAATTTTGCATGGCTTGTGGAATTCACATCTCTCATGTTTGAGAGTAAGCGAAACTACTTTTTGCTGCAATTTTAATAGATTGCAGTTTTCCGAACACTTGTCTAACGTTTTCTCTTTCTCTGGGGCAATTTCAAGTAGTCAACAGTACCTCGGTTATATCCAGGAAACAAATGTTGTTGCAGTCTGTTTTGTGTTGATCACACAATGGTTTTGTAGAGCAGCTCTGAGAGTTTAACATAAATATATTTAAGGCACAGAGGTGAAGCATTATTATCGACAAAGATTCAGAGCCTGAAGTATGTCTTGTACTTTTTGATACTTTTTTGATATTCAGCAGGTGTGTCCAAAGAGGGTTTATAATTTGTCTGGGCACCTCTAGAAGGATTCATTGCACATTATAGTCACGACATGATACACACTGTTTAAGCAAAGCAGGGTAGGAAACTGGGTCAGCCATTCAGTAGACTTGGTTCATGTATAGCTTTAGCACGCCCACCTACACTTGAGCGGCACTTTGCCTGTGTGTTTGAGTGGAGTTTTTAAAAGGTGAAGAGGCTGTGGGTCCATGGGAATAGGGAAGCAAATGAGCAATTACAGCATTGCATTACCTCATTAACTTGGCTCTCAACAAGCAAATCTTAGAAGAGAGGAGTTTGCATGTCCGTCCCTTAAGCGGGGCATCCAACTTTGTCCTCTTGTCATTTCCTTAGCAGGGTGACAGTGTCATGGTGGAGAGGCTGCGAAGTGGCTAGAGGGGGGTTTGTGATGCAGCCTTGTTATGTAATGCTGGACTGTGGACAGCTGCAAGGCTGGCTCCAGCCCGGCTGCTGGGTGGAGGGAACTGACAACCAGCAGAACTAGTGAAGGAGCAAACCAAGACTTGAATGGTGACACCATTGCACCTTAACAGAATCTCCAAAGCATTTGCCATGTTGTTTTTCTTTTTTTTCTTATTTCTTCTCTCCCTTTCGCCCTCTTCCCTTCACCCTGTAGAGTCCTTAACCTTAGCAGCAGATAAAAGGTCAAACATTTATTTTAAGAAAACACAGTTCATAGTCGGGTTAAAAAATAATCCAAAAAGAAGGAAAACACATCAGTGATGTAACACTGTTAATGTCCGTTGGGGAATAAAAATCAATAAAGATCACACAGTTATCAGTCTGGCTTGCATAAGGTCCTCTCTCCCATCCCCCTCTGCACTCTGCCTCCATGAGTGGCAGGATATCAATTCATCCTGTCATTCACGACCTCATATAACAGATTTTAACCAATCTGACCCAGTGTGCCCCTCATCAGATCAAGAGCATACTGGGATGCTTAATTAAGGGCTGACATATATGATTGGCTTATGGAGGAGCAAATCCTGTCGACTGAGAGCAGAAGCTTCTCTGCGTGAGAGAAAAAGAGAACATCCTAGAGGAGGAAGATGGGAAGGTGATACTTTGATTTTCAGGAGGTATAAGAGACGAGAGATTCAGGTTTTGCTCTCGAGAGTTCTTCACTCATTTATATTTAGGCCAGTGAAGTCTGGTATGTAGATTATAAGGAAGAATGTGAAAGGATGTGAAAGGACAAAACATGTTCTGTATAAAAACAGTAACTTGAGTGGTAATTTTGGCACGCTCGCATCTTCCAAGCTCGCCTCAGGTGAAGTGATGTAATCTGCTACATAGTTGCACCTTGGCAGTGAATAAATAAAAGGGATGTCAAATAACTACAAGCTCTATAATGTTCCTTCCAATCTCAAAGTTTTCCTCCTCCACTCACTAAAATAGAAATGGAACTGTGTTTGACCTCTTCTGGGCCTGATAACGGCTGCCACACATCACGCCGGTGACCAAACAGTTGACCTGTAGTGTCGACCATGCAGACCAAAGTGCCTTTCATAACTGCCTCAGGTTGATTGGTGGATAGTCTTTTTTTTATGGTTCATTCACGTTAATCCCACGGGTTCAGCGAGATTGGTATAAGGGATGGTCACTAGGTCATTAAAGTCATTTTACCTGAATGTTCCTAGAATCACTCCTGAGGGATTCTTGCTCTAGTAGAGGTTAGTGAAAATATCTGTTCCCTTGAGGGTTCATAATGGCCATGAGGGATGGAACCTGGGTTGCTACGGCTTGTGAAGGCATCGATTATACAGGTATTAATAGACCCTGTGAAAACAATTGGTCACTGTTGTCTAAATCTTTATTGTCAGGTTTACTGTCATGGCAACAATTGAGTTGAGGCATCCGTGACTATGCCTTTTCCTGTTGCAGGGCTCTGAATGTTGATCACGAGTTGTTTGGGTTTGCTCAGACTTCTAAACTTGGCATCTGTGACCAAATGATGACGTCATATCCTCAACATACCACGATGTGTTTAAAGTCACTTTAGGTGTAAAACAAAGACTGTATTTGTCAATGATTAAATGATTTGTCCAAGATCAGCCTAATGATGATGATTGTATGACCATTAATTTATTAAATGGTGCATTGAAACAGTGCCAAGTTTGTGTTTATGTTGTCATCTTCAAGCAGAAATAAATACAGCAGCAGTAACTTGATTAGTATCACAATTATTAGTATATATGCATTGTCTTGTAATGCCAGTACACCATCTAACAGTAGAAAACGCACAATAGTGACAAGTTATTAAAGGACTAATTTTTTCTCGAGTTGGTTTGATTTAGCTACAATATATTTAATTTACAGGTGGCCTACCGGTGAAAGAAACACAACAAATTAACATTTTGACATTTAAGAAGTTTCCTTAAAACCTGTCTGACACCTGGATAGAAACGTAACTGTAGAGGATCTGTCAGACAAGAGCACAGAGTCTTAAATTTCTGCCCCTTGATGGATCCCACTGTCAGGCTGCCTCCACTCATGGCTATTGTTTCCCTAATGTGAGGTTTGGCTGATCCTGTCGAGGACATCTCAGTACAAGCCTGAACTAATAACACTGATTACATATAGTGGGATCATCTCAGATGATGATGGTGATGAGAATTGGAATAAGAGCCTATCTACGCCTGACTGCTCATATCACGGGCTTTGCGTAGAATAAGAGCTCCCTCCAGAAATTTAATTTAAAGTAATGGAATATGGCCACAGATCTCGGAAGTTCGGGTAAAATGCATTTCTCTTTTAATTCCCATGTCTCCTGCAGCAGCACCATGTACTGAACGCTTAGATATTTTTGGAAAACAGAGATCTGCACTGCGTTGAAAAGGAGGCAGCAGAAGATGTGAAGTGGTGATTACAGACGTCTAGGGCTGCTGAATCATCGCTTGCTCTCTTGGCTGATTCTTTCAAAGCAGCAATCTGCAAAACACAAACATTTCTAATAGGCCTCTTTGTATTTGAATCCACTGCTTAGTGCTAAACAAGGAGCAAAAGCAGCAACAGTTTTATAAAGGTCAGTCACTCACAGAGAAGCTCAAGAGCCCCAAATGCATTCCTAGAACAAGAATGATTAACATCTCGCTGGGTTGAATTTAAACAAAGAAAAGCTGTGATTTATGTATGTTTTGTTTTTGTTTAACGTGTAATGTCAAGGGTATTTGATAGGCCTTATAAAAATCTCTCAGATCTCTCAGAAATCTGTTATTGCTTCTTTGCCATTTAACTCAGATAAGAGCATCCAGAAGACAAGGAATCTAAGGACGAAAAACTGAGCAGACAGAAAATTTGTGATCAAATTTAAAAGGTAATGATTTGAGGTGTTTTAGCATAGCATTGTAATAATATGCGATAATAAAAACTGGGATGAAAACTGAACAGTAATCACTCTCTCTTGGGTGATCATGGTCCTCCAGCTCTTTAATTTCAAAGCGCTAATGCTAATTAGCAAACACTAGACTACACTAACTGCTTTTACAGCTCTGACAAGGATTAGGTGTTTTTGACTTTAACTTCATTGCAAATTGCTAAGAGAAGACACAGCACAGTAGAGTTTTTCTTGTCCGTGTGGCTATTCATCGCCTGTTTCATGGGGATGGAGTTGCCCAAAGTTGTCTCCTAATCCTTCCTCCTCCTTTATTCCCTTAAAGGATAATGACTTGACCTGGAACCTCAATTAATCATGTGTCAAATTGGGTCCCAGGCTAAGAGAGGCTTTCAAACAAGAACAATTGATTTGATTGGACACCACCAGGGTGTGTTTGGGGTGATGCCTTATCTTGATGATCCTTGTGGGACAACAGTGCAACAGCGGTGATATCACAGCGGAGGCAGGCGTTTTAGTGTACGTGTGGTTCTGAAAAAAAAAAGGTCTGGTCAGGACATACGTTTGATGAGGAGATGATACCGCACTGTATTACGAGTCTTGCAGAATGGTCTTGGCTCTCTCAGGATAGCTGTTGTCATTTCAAGGACATAAGTAAGGATGAGTAATATTCAGATTTGTCATGCTGGATATTTACCAGCTTCATCTGGACGAGGGGAACAAGGGTCTGATGGATGAATAGGACAATCTGTCTGTGAAAGCTGCTCCACCGGGCTCTGCTCTGACATGTTTTTTACTGCCTGTAGAACATACGGCACTTCCTTTCAGTCACAGTTTTTCTTCTTCTTAATGTGCAGAAAGACAGGAAGGGAATGTAACAGTAGTCAGGTGACTTTGTGACTACAGACGATGAAGCGCTTTGCGATCATAAAAACAATCCCACCAAAATATTCTTTTTTTTGGTTGTTGTTTGAAAGCAATTTGAAATCTGTGTAATATCCCAACAATCCATTGTTTCACTGAATCCTATAATGTGGTATTTGTAACAATTTTAACACTGAGTTTCAGGCTATTCAGGAGGGACAAGTTTATTTTGTGCTACTCTCATTCTCCCACTTTTTCTGTCATGATGTGTACTGTAGAACTTGTGTTCATGTTTTGTATCCTGTTATATTACAGAAGTAAGTGTAAATCCCAGGTCTTCCCCAGGTAATCCCACTGATGGGAAGGAAACATAGCAGATAGAGCCGGGCCCTGTTTCTTCTGGCTTCTTTCATCACACAACTTAATTAAAAAGAGCAGAAAAGGGATGGTAAAAGGTAAGACCTGCGCCAAGTCCTCATCGGCCTTGCTTTATTTACTCAGACAGTCAATCTGTGAGGTTTGGCCTGTCGGAGGGAGCATGCTGTCTTCACGTCCGCACCATTTCATTCTTCTGTTCCTCCTCCTCCTCCAGCTGCCCAGGGTGGTCTGGTGGCGATATCTCCGTGCCTGAGATCAGAACACAGAGAGAACGATTAGCAGGAGGGAAGGCTTTGATGGATGAATTAGGATGAGACGTGTGCGCGTATGTGTGCCTTTGGTGCGAGCGCGTGGTCACTTTCGATATAGGAAGTGACAGTGGTGGATGTTGATGTGAATTTTGCAGCCTTCTTGCAAAGTGCGCAACAGCTTTTCTCACAGAAGCGGAAGGAAATCCCTAACAGAGAGTTAGTCGGGACAGAAGACTAAATCTTTCACAATTGCTTCCTGAGAAAATAAAATAAAATGACGTTAAACTAATAACGGCCAGAGAATCACAGAAGAAAGGAAGTAACCTTTGATTGGATTTACACCAAGGCATGTGAGAGGCGTATTACTGCATATGATATAATTATAATATATCTCATTAGCCACAGTCAGCACTACTTTAACTGAAAGCACATACTGGTGCATTTTTTTGGTAAATTCAGTGGTTATGCAATAGTGTAAGGTTGGGTTCGGAGGTTTGAACTCCCATATTTAAATGGAGACTTCTCTTCTGGAGCTACTGAAAAAACACCCCTCTGGCTCTCCTATGCCGTCTGGTTTCTATATTTTCGTCTCCCTTGTCAGTGTGGATGCCAGTGTTGTTCCTGGGCTCTGTCTGCTCTGCTTTGCTGTATTTGTTTTCGTTTTTTCATTGCACTCTTCCAGTCATGCGTTATGTCTAAGCTCGCACCATGTCAAGCTCCAGTCTACTACAGACCTCAGCTTATTTATAGATTTTATAATTGCGGGCTTGGTCTTATATTTATCCATGTTGAAGGCTGAACAACACAAAGTGCTTTTTTTTTTTTTTCCCCCTCTTGTGGGTTACCAAGCTGAGCAGTCTGTTGCATTTTCAAGTTGCCGTTGAAAGACAGCATGATGAGAATATTTCATGATCTGAACATGACTGACTTAACGTTATCTGATCAGACAGTTGCATCAGAATTTTGCGACTTTATTCCTCAAGTAGCAGGTATTATATCAACAGCAGTATCAAATATTTCAAATAATAACCAGCTGGGTGCCGAGAACTATTTCTTTCAAGTCAATTATCTTTGGTTTCTTTTTTTCAACAGTGGAACTCAGTGCACTGCAAAAAAAAAAAAGTATGCAAAGTGCACAATGCATCATGCAAAACAGAACATAACTCATACAGGTCTTTCGATTGCCAAATATAGTACTAATGTGACCAGGCTCCTTCCTAACAAGTGTTCAACTGGCAAGGCGCTGGTACACAAACCTTGCCAGGAATTCACAGATGGTGCCATTTTTCTTTTTGCCCTGCATGGCACAGATGGCATAGGATGAGGAAATTTTGGGGCTTTGAGCACAAATTATTTTAAAATGATGTCTTCTGTTTGTTTAATGATTGACCCTTTTTTGACATTTTAGTGTTAGAAGTCAATCTCACCGATTCGATTAGAAAATAACACTAGCAAAAGAAAATATCATCCAAGATTTAGCTCTTCCTTTTATAAAATACTAGTGGTTGAGAGAGCTGCCCACACATTAAAATAAATATCTCTTCTGGTGATCCATTCTTAAAGTCAAACACCTACACAAGTCATGAGATGCAACTGAATTTATCTCAAACCCCTCACATGAGACTTCCTCTTCCACAGGAGACATTGCTTTTCATAATTTCAGCAATTACTTTTCATCCCAAATCTTGCGCAGATGTTACTGAGCCCATCTGCCTGGTTTGTTTTAAACATCTGCTTGTTTGTGTCCTCATTCATGCCTCATGTGACGTAGTATGTGTTGCCCCGGGGGTGTCTTTCTGCAGGTATCCGTGCAAGCACAGACGTGTCACTCAAACATTCCACTGATGCTCTAAACTTACACACACAAACACTGCTAGCATTTCCCATGCAGCGACAGTTTGTTTCTCTGCAGATTAAACAGAACACGTTGACGGTTTCTTCTTCAGGGCTTCACTGAATCACTCTTTTACATTGAACAAGTGTGTTTTCAGCTTAGCGAGGGGAAAACTGCGTCTGTGTTCATCTTTACCTTCCTGTATATGTGTCTAGATGGTTCACAATGTGTGTTTTGTAATACTGTATTATGTGTGTAGTGGTAGTTACTGACAGAGAAAGGCTTTAGTCACTCTTGAGAATATATAAAATATGAGTTTGGGGATTGGAGGATTAGGTACAGGGGTCTCATGTGATCCAAGCTTTCTGTCTGCTCTGGGCCTCTAGTCCACCAGACCTCAGCTGCTGAATGTTCTGCAAATCAGTTTGTATATTTATGTTTTCTCTGAAAGTATACAGTTTGTGTGCGAAGGGGGGAGCAGCCCGGGCTTTGCTGTGACTTTGCACTGAGGGATTTCATGTTTGTTCTTTCCGTTGCATGTGTAAGGGTCTTGAGCGAGAGATAGATGCGGACTTTACAGTGGGAAATGTGATACTGCGCACTGAGCTCTCCCCCGGAGCTGGGAAAATAAGGGAGGGAGAGGGAAAAAGTAGGAGAAGCCAAGATGACTGAGAGGGAGTTCAGTGATGTTAGTTTTCCTGAAATGAAAAGGAAGAATTGTGGTTAAGAGAAGGTTCAAATTTTCATTTAAGGATCTCCAATTTTATGAAATACCCAGATTCTTTAAGTGAATTGCTAATCTGAAGTTTCATCCCATCTTTTAATGAGCAATGTGAAAAGCATTCAGGTAGTCATTTAACTAAATATTAATACAAAGATACAAAGAAAACCAAAAACAAGGCCCTCCATCTTGAACCGATGAACTGTTCCTCAAACATTTCCAAGTGCGGGTACGCTTCAAAGTAAAGTCATACAAAAACAAGAAAACATGATGACAAGTTCTCAACCACAACCTGCCAGTGCCACTGCGACCACATCATCTTTGCATAAGTGCAACATGGTGTGACAGTTGACGCTGGCTAAATGCTAGAGGGAATATTATTTCCACCACCTCATGTTTATTTCAGCTTCTGTGGCTGCTGCAGTTCCAGCTGAGCCTCTCAGCAAGGAGCAAACACCTTTTTTCCTCACAGCGAGAGGAAAAATGAGTCAGGAAAGGGTCGATAAAAGTCACAAGAGCAGTAACAAAACAAGTGGTAAAAACGCTGACGTCGTCTCAGAACAGTAGAATCCCTGAGGTTTACCCTTCTCCTCGTCCCTTCCAAAACCCTTTCCAAGTTTTCCATATTTTAGCCCTTACTGCCAACAATTTTTGACTACTGCATACTGTAAGATTGATTACCTACCTTCCAGACAGCCATTAATTGCAATCGGTGCCAGGATAGAATAAAAGTCAACTATCAAAGACTTAAGATGAGTAATATATCACAGGGAACATGTTGGCTCCATGGTTCTGTCAAAGTTTGGTTGTCATTGCGGGACAACACAGGATTTGTTTGATAAACTCTCCTGGGTGGTCCATTCAAGGACACCTCTGACAATCCTGAATATTTTTTATTCACGAGCTATGTTGTTTGACAGTCATCCCCAACAATAAAGATCAACAATAAACAAACGGATGTTGTGAATAAGACAGGACAGGATTTGGTTGGTCCTTAGAATAAAAAAAAGTTAGCTGTATGGCAGCCAACTTTGAAGTCTTGAAGGACGAGATTTCAACACAATCTGCTCGCAACTGCAGTACCATGCAAAAATAAGGTTACTAAAAAGTTACAAGGTATTCAAACTAGATATTCATAGCAGCGAATGGAAACTAATGGCTGCCTGAAACCCAACATGCAATTTGTAGTTCCCGTAATGGGCAGAAAACACGCTGAATGTCAAGGTGTTCTTTTTATGTGGGCACCTTATTAATGCCATTGCATAATGTCAGATTTCAATTAGCCCGAACAGAGCAGGTCAGTCAGAGTAAGTGGGTACAAATTCTCAGCACAGAGTGACCCAGTTGTCAACAGCCTTGACAAGGTGTGTGAGAGGAGCACTTGTTGGCACGAGCCTTTTTTTAGATGGAATCAGAGGTTGAGAGAGGGAGAGAGAATGGGAGAGAGGGGGAGACTGCTCACCGGTCTTCATCTGGAATCCAATTTTATTTGTGTGCTTGTGCATGAGAGCGTGTGTATGCATGTGTGTGTGTGTGTGTGTGGGGAGCGGATGTACACACATGAGTGAACGTAACCTTGAGTGCATGATTGTATGATTGTGTGAAAAGGTCAGACACTCATGCAACAGGGAAGTCGGTTTGGTAATCAGAGAAAATTAAGGTCAGTGTGTAGCTGTGATTGTTAGTGGGTTGGCTGGTGCTGAGAGGTGTGGGTGGCACACAGCACCGACCAAAAATACACATTAAGAATCGCAATTAAACTCATTCTGAGCTCGCCGCTCATCCTGTCGACGGATGCAACATGGTATCTGAAAGATTTATAGCTGTTGGATAGCGTTCAAATAAAAGTGTTACATGAGAGGAAATGACAGTAATCAACTTCACCCTTGGCATTGCTTGTTTACTGTTTTCAGTATTCAGTGATTTAAATATACCCTGATCTTTTAAAAGGACAGATTGGTTTTCAACTGGGTTTAATCTTCCCACACATCCAAAAGCTGTACGGTAAACAGGGGGCTGCCACTGTGACTATATTTTCATAATCACTGATCATTCTGACTCACATTAACAGATTAGAATACATCGACGTGTTTTTTTTTTTAAAGAACAAGAGTGAATAAAAGAAACTGCATGGGTAGGTATCTTTGAAATGAACAATTATTGGTTTCCTTGTACAAAAAAAAGTAGGGATGCAACTAACGACTGTTTTCATTAAAGATGAATCGATTAGTTGTTCGCTCTACAAAATGTCGACGTCCTCGAGTGTCTTCCTTTGTCCTGACCAAGATATTTAGCTTACTCTCACAGAAAATCAGAAAATATTAATATCTGAGAAGCTGCAATCAGAGAATTTGGACAGGTTTTTCTCAAAAGGTGCCACAAAATTACTTATCCATTAAAAATAGTTGGTGATTAATTTTCTGTTGATCGACTAATCACTTAAACAACTAATTGTTACAGCTCTGCAAAAATACTAATAATAGAATTTTGCAACTGAAAGTAAACAGTTTAAGTCATTAAAAACACAAAATAAAAATAAAATCCACTAAAATGTTGCTTATGCTTTCTTAAAATGCTGAAACCTATTTGAGTTATTTCAGTGTTTTATGCCACTAAGTATAAAAATAAATTATATAAACAGCGTCTAAACACAGAAAATTCCCATTGAAACCAATAAATTAGTGTTGGAATAAAAAAATCTAAAATAATAAATTGCTATTTATGAGGCTAAATCCAATTGTTATCTGATTACAATCAATAGTTCATCGCTGGTCATCTTTACTTGCATCTGGAGGAGAAAAATTGAGGCCGCTTGTTGATCGCCTCACTCCTATAGTGACTGCTGTGTGAGGTCCTTTCAGCACTTGGACATACGCTTTACTGCATACTGCTTATGTGACTTGGCCTGCATGTTAAGTGCCCAGTGATGTACCAGCAGTGAAGGAAAAAAAAACATACCGACATGTTCAGACTGCTCTGTTTAATGCCTCTCACCAGTGAAGAGAAAATAAAAGGGAAAGGAGGAGGAGGAGGAGAGAGTCAGTCAGTCAGAGATGGTGAGAAAGATAACAAGAAAAAGGTAGAGGGATTGATATGGAGAAATAGATGAACTGAGAGGGCACTGTCTGTTTTACAGCTATGGGCCATTAGCACCTTCAGTTGGCAGTAATCCTGAACAGGGCGGACTGCAGTCTTCTCCCAACAGCACAGTCACGAAGCACAAGGATGCAGAAAGAGAGAGAGAAGAGAGAGAGACGGGAAAGTGAGACACAGATGAAGGCAGAGAGTGAAGATGCGAAGCCATACATTTTGCATGTACATGCTTCAGTGAAGCCACGAGGGTGCTCCTCTTCTATCTTCCTGTCCTCGTTTAACCTGTGTAGTTCTCGTCTCTCGGTCCTTGAGAGGTTTGAAATGACTAAGGCGGCTTTTGCTTCTTACAAATGTGTGTTGTTTGGCAATTGTTATGCGTCGTCTTGAAATGAATAGCTTGTTAGACAAAGCAAGGTGGTGTAAGAAGTGTGTGTGTGTGTGTTTGTGTGCTCAGCAGATTGAGATTCTCTTTCATAAATGAATGCATTGTATATTTGTGTGGAAGTATGCCTCTGTGTATTTGTGTGGGTGCTCAATATAATCTAAAACAATTACACAGTGAAATGATTTATTCCTAGATTATATAAAAACAAGATGACTCGTAATTGTCTACTTTATTTCTTTATTAGGTTACAACCACCACAATATATTAGTTACACGATGGATTTGAAATCAAAGCTGCAATGCAGTAATAGTCTGTGTTCGTCTCTTTCTTAGTCTCATGTTTGAGAGACTTGCTGATGAAGGAACCAATTGACTGTTTGTCTGCTTGTGCTTTTAGGAATTTTATTTCTGTGCCAAATTCCACTTCTCTTTTTTTTTTTCATTTTTTTTTTTCAGTTTTCACAGTTTTATTCAAGTCACATGCTTTCCCGTCATTGTTTACCCAACATGCAGCGTAAATATCCACAACCTATTAGAAACCAAATCCGAAACAGAAAGCCCCGCTCTCTCATCTGACGCTCACAGGTATGAATACACATGTAAACAAACGCATGTGTATCTGTTTAAACACAAACAAACACACTCACATAATCACTAAAATATGTGTTAGTTATTGCAACTTTACATACTCCTTCACATCATAATCTTATAGTACAGTTTTATATTTAACTTTTTTTCTTTTTTAAAATAAACTCAAGAACCCCTCCGGACATATTTTATGAGATATAAAAATACTCTTTGAAGAATCTTGAATAATTATTTGTGTCTGATATGGTTTTTTCAGTAAAAGGTTCATTGACCTAGTTAGATATTCTTAAGATTGTATTCATCCCTTCCCTCTTTTTGAAAAATCTGTTAAAAATGTAACTGCTGAATGCAAGATGTCCTCTACTTCACTGAGAAGAACATTATCAGTTTATCTGCACCTTACACTTTCTCTTCTTCTCTCTCTGTCACTCTCGCTCAAACATACGCATGCATGCACACACGCAGCGTTATCATTAATTTGCGATTGCGGTTTTCATCAATGCTTGTGTTTCAGGGTGTTGAGGCTATACCTATGAGTATTTTCCCTATGTGGTATCTGTAGCTTACTTCTCACTCACTTTGCTGTAGCCTAAAGTTGATGGTTTGCGGGTTGGTTCGGGTTCGGGTGGTTGATAAACACATATTTTTGTTGGATGAGCAATGTGGAATTGCTCTCATAACGGCTCGGGTGGGTGCGGGTATTAAAAAACCCTGATCTGTGCATCACTGATGCACATACAACATTCTGCACAACGGAGGTCAAACATCTAAGTGAAGTAACAATAAGCAAAACACATTTTTGAGTGGAGTAGGTATTATAGAGTATTATGGGGTACTTTTTTCAGTAGACCGTAAGAGAGGACAGCAAATTAGATATTTAATTGTGCAGTGCAATTTGTTCCCGATAAGACAATGACGCTTTGAATCTTTGAATCTTGATTGACTAATTGAGGGCACTGAGGGCAGAAAACTTGACAAAATAACCAAAAAGCAAATAGAAAACCCTCATCTCTCTGAGCCAGCCTTTTTGTACGAATTTCTTATCGACAGAATTAATGCTTCCTTCATTTTTTCTTTGATAACGTTTATTTACTCAGGTTTGGTGAGAATGTGTTCAGAGTGTCTGTACCGATGAGCAAAGATCATTACTGTTGTTTCCGATTGAAGTTTGGGTTCTGAGAAACGCAGGAAGTATTTCAGGAAACCAAATCTGGTAAATGAGAAAAACACAGCAGACATATCTAATACGTGTCAGTCATCTCCATCACCTCAGGTAATTAGTATTCACACTGTATTCACAGGCACCTCATGCTGAGACTGATAAAACTCCCTCAGGCCTTGCATATGTGCCTGTGTGTGCTTAAGAGTGGGAAACAGGTGTGCCATTCCCCATTTGCCCGTCTTTGTTTACCTTGCTTGTGGCTGTGAGGAGGGTATAATGTGTGTGTGGTTGTGTGTGTTATTGTTTATGTGAAAGAGCATTCATGGTGCTGACGACAACGCCAACCCCTGTGGTGCAGCTTCTCTCATACCTGCCACTTACACTCCAGACTCCAGAGACCCATAGACCCAAAATGTGTGTGTGTGTGTGTGTGTGTAAGAGTGTGGTTGTACACACAAGTGCAGACTCACACAATGGCACCGCAGTGGAGCTGCCTACTATCACAGACAGAGCCGAGGGAGGGGAGGAAAAGAACAGAGATGACAGGATGAGAAGTAAAGGGGGTCTGGCTAAAGATGCAAGGAAAGTAAGCAAGAGAAAGAAAAAAAAAAAAAAACAGCATTGTATTGGTGGTGGGGGGTATTTTGATTTCCCAGAAATGAGGGAAAGGAAAACAAACAAGTTGGGAGAATGAGAAAGAATAATTCAGGTAACGCTGGGGAGAGAGAGAGAGAGCGCGAGCTAGCGTGAGTCTGGAGAGGTCAAGGTGAAAGCTAGAGGGGGTGATGGGTGTTTACAAGACAGAGAGTGACACAGAGGGATGGCGGAGGAAAACAAATGGGAAGGAGGGAGAGAAGGACTTGAGGGTGGGAGTGGGAGGGTTAACGTGATAGTCAGCTAAATCTTGAGGCTAGCCAGGCGCCATTAGATTAGCAGATAACTGCGCAGCAATCCGATTAGAGGCTAGTTTATCAAACAGTGATGCCAGAGTACTGAAGCGGAACACAGGTGAAGGCCAAAGTACACATCCCAGGACAACTTCAGGCTACAAGCACAAGCATACATTCAGTCACACACATACACGTGCACTGTTTGCTAATGTTGTTAAATGCTTTCCTGTCCGTGGAGGAGTTTGTCCTTGTGAGAGGATGTGCTACTCCTCCCTCTCCTCCTGTTCGGCCCCTCCTTCTTGTATTCCCACTCACCGCCAGACAAGAGAGAGAGATAGAGGAGGAGAGGAAGGAGGATCACATTTCCCAGAGTCAACGCTGCATAAGTGATATAGGAACCTCGCAGCCAGCTATCAGTCATAAGCATCTTCCAGCCGGGCCCGCGCCGAGCACCTCCACAATCTCCTCCCCCATTTCAAGTATTGATTTCAGACTGACGGGAGTTGTGATCGCCAGCGTAGATGTGACAGTGTGTTTGCCTGCCCTGCCTTGTGTGATACCTCTATATGTTATGGCTGTCATGTATGTAGGGCCATTAGCGTGCTTGCAGTATCAGGTCAATTGCTACATCCCTTATTGATGGAGCTCTTGACTGGAAATAAATTGAAGTAGAGGCCTGCACATTGGAAATGTGTCATTGACTCTGTTGGGGTCGTGAAGTATATCCATGCAGCGCCCATGAGGTAAAGGGGGCACGCATGCCTGGGGTCCTGGCATTTAGCAATGCAAAATAAAGATATGAATTACATTAAAACTAGATTAAAACTACATGCCACATTTACCTTTTGTTACACACATTATGCATTAGTGTGTTTTGGTGAAATTGAGACATCAGATGGCAAATTTGCAACGTACTGTTTGTTGGCAGTCAACATCAGCATAGAGACAACCAAACCGAAAAGAAAATACCAGACTGGTTCCCAGAATTGACACAATTAAACAGGAAACGGCAGAATTTACTGCCAATCTTCTTAAAAAAACATTTTTTTTTTCTTTTAGAACAGCACATCCTGTCAGCAATGGAAAATTGCAGCTAGAATAGAGATAGCAGGTAACTGTTGGCTTAATAGCCGACTGACAACTGAACCTAATATTATTTTATATCAGTCAATTACCTGAGACCCTGCTGAAAGAGTTGGATCCATACCACCTTTAAAACAAAAACAAAAAACAGCTTGTTATTTTTATAGTGTCCTGTTCAACATATTTTAATTCTTTGTGCTTTAGGAATATTAATATATTGTGGATATACTTTTTTGTTATATAGTGGTGGTGTGAAAGCAGTTTGTACACAATGTGTGCAACTATTGAAGTCATAGTCTAGCTCTGTAAGTACTGTTGCTACTTGCATATCAATGAGAAATATCGCTCCTAAATTTCTTCACATTTGCAAGATGTTTGATGGAAGAGACACATCGTTTCATGTCTCTGGTCAAACATCCATCGTGTCTCTATGTTCTTATCAATTCCCCTTAACGGAGACAACGTTCAGTGCCACCTGACTGGTTCAACTGGTTGGTTTTTCCACTCAAGTCAAATCAAAATTCAGTCTTTTGTTGATTTAAGCTCAAGTAGGCAGCAGCGTGTGACTGCGATCATCGATGATATCTGTTGGGGGAAAATAAGCCTGTGACGATGCTCATAAGCCTCGTCGACCTGAAGCCAGTCATATGAGCACTCCTGCATGCTCTTTATTACAGGGTGAAGGAGGCTATTTAATGGAAAATAGCACTGTGATGTAAAGCTGTATGAAAACTAGTGCTTTACCAGTCTAAGGTCATTATTACATAGTGGAAGGTTAAGAATCACCTGCTGTTATCCTTGACCTCTATACATATTAGTTGAATGGGTGGTAACAGGTAGAAGCTCTGTTGAGCTTAGAGTTTTAGAAATGAACATATAAAAAAAAACACTCACTAGACCTAGATGATATTGGAACCATCATATAAGCTCTTTTGTTATTTTTCCGTTCATATTTTCGGCACGGAAATTTTGTTTCTAGTTACAGAATCACGGCTCTGTCTGGTTTAAGAGCATGACAGAAAGTGAAAGAGGATGTGTAGTCAGAGATTGTTTTCTCTTCACTTTAAAAAGCAGAAGCTGAAAGCTGAACAATCAGCCGGAAAAAGTGGCGAGTCAACTGTTTAGCAGATCCCTCGCTGTATTTGTGTGTGCATGTTTGTGTGAGAGAGAGACACACAGAGAAGGCAAGACATCTGTGAGGTAATGCCTCATAAGGTTTTCTCGGTGCGTCTGGCTTTGTTTTTTCGGAGGGATGAGGGATGTGGCTTGCCGGGGAAGAGACGAACTGACAGCTGCACAGTGCCTGAAAGGACAAACAGTGACCTAAAGGCTAAGAGGGTGAAAAATGCACATACTCTGAGGCTGCTCAGTGTCCTTTGACCAACTAATGTGATATTGCAGCAGGCTTTGGTGAACGCTGCTTTATTTTGCATGCTTGCATCATGCTGACTCATCACTTAGAAAGAGAGAAACAGAGACGCAGAGACAGAGAGAGTTTGTATGCTCACTAATTGTTTCTTGCTGCTGTTAGACTCTTCTAAAGACAGCTTTCCCATCACTCCGTCCTCCTTGCATCCTCACTGATGTAACGTTATGTGATCGAACTATGCGTAACTGAAATGAATCCTGACAGATTGATGAGAACATTGACAGAGTGAGGAAAAAACACGTGCTTTTATTTTATTTTATTTTATTTTTTTTAACTCTCGCCTCTCAACAGAGCTCCATCCATGCCACTTTTGCGCTTTTCAGCACATCTGCCCTTTGTCAGAAATAGCAACCGTGCTGGAAAACGTACAAGCAAACACCTACAGCTTCACCTACCTTCTCTCACATTCCCATCCACCTGTGTATTGATTCTTCTTTGCATTTTCACACTGGTCGGGTAAACAGTTAAAACAGGATGACTCATTTTGTTGTGTGCATTGCTTTTCTCATGCACCAATGGTATACACTGAGTTTGGTGTCCTTCAGACCACCTCTGCACAGCTCAGGAACTGGATGTACTAAGCTCAGTGAGTGGTGCACAGTAGCTTTTAGCCCTCTTCCCCACTGTTAGTGAGCCGGGCTTCTGTTTCACCTGCTTTCGAGATATACATCTTTTTCTTGGCTGATGCACATCATCCTACTATTTCCCTGCAGAATCCATTTGATTTCTCCTAAGTTTCAGGTGCTGTGTGTAGAAATTATGCTTGTGAAGAATTTTCAGGTTTACAGCTGAATATGACACACACAGGTGCCAAAATTATAAACAAGATTTCCATATTCTTGTGTGCTGTAAATAACAGAATTCTGTTTATGGTGTGTGTGTAATGTATTGTAATGTTTTTAATTAAAATTAAAATTTAATGAGACTTCAACCTGGTGAGTTAAAGGTTAAAGGAGAATAATACGAATATCACATAGATGATAGAGGTTATTAAGGTAGAATATAAAGAGTTCACTCTTGAGGTAGCAAATGCTTTCAGAAATTATTATTATATTGACTGTACGTGTCCATATTTCCAGACTGTTCTTGTTCTTTTGTGCCAGATCACAGTCATTCCTTCTCTTGTTGGCCCTTGAGTCTCTGACCTTCTTTGAGTGTAAATTAACAGATGAAAGGCATCTTTGAGTCGCTAGGCAACCAGGCCACTCTATTAACCTTTTTACATTTCTCTCTACATTTCAAATTAATGAATTACAGTAGGAATGCTGGATGAACACATAAACATGTGACTGTTTATATTGTGTATATATATATTGTATATTGCATAAAGTCTTGGCAGCTCATACGTTGTTACAATTTAAACAAAATATGACATTGTCTGACCATATCTCTCAGACAAATCTGTTTTAGCTGGAAAGTTCATTAAAATCACTTTGGATAAATTTCTTGTAAAGAGTAAAGCCTTTATCGTTGCTGTGAAAACAGATTTTTTTTAGATAAGTTGCTCTTTTCATGTCTTTATGTGCAGATTCTCTGTCAGAACAAACTGCAGCACACTGCATTTGCCATGTGCTAATTGTTGCGACTCAGCAGCAGCAATAATACATTCAGATGATGATAATACGACCACAGACCTCAAATGTATCTAATCTAACTGCTATCATAACGGAAAATATAGACTATACATCCGTACTGTTACGCTTGACTTCAGTTGACTGTTTACACCTCAACTCTTATCAGTTATCTTGATAGGTTGTCTGATTCATATCATTAATCTGCCCATATGTACGTTGAAACATGTTTTGCTCGCTTTAATCATTCCTCCTGTTCATACCGGCCATTTAGAGACCCCCTTCCTAATGCATTTCCAATGTAAGTGATGGGGGACAAAATTCACAGTACTTGCTCTGTGATAAATTGCATTCCCAAGTTTATCTGAAGTTAATATAAGGCTTCAGCAGTCTGAGTTAGACAAATCAAGTGGGTATCCTCCAAAGTTAGCCTTTTTAGTATGAAATTAATAACTAATAACTGTGTGCGTATAGGCATTTGATTGTTGTTTTAAGACCAATGAGTTCAGTTTAACAGTTCATCATCGTTGTGTGTTATGCTTGCTGTTTAACCTCAGATGGAAAAAAAAGTTCTCTGTAGGTGAGAACAAGGTATTATATAGTTTCACAATACTTGGGGAGGAAGTGGGTGGGAATGCTGGCTTCTTAGTCTGCACAGAACATGTAAGCTCTTACATTGAATAGTTGTATGACTGTCAATAGGCTAAGCTTCTTCTACAGAGAAATAACAAAGTGTCTTATCTCAAAAGGCTTCTCTCTTCTCATGACGGAGGGAAGCAGATCAGGCCACTTTAGGACTCAACTCACCCCTGTATTTAACTTGTCTCCTATTTGGTCCATTGCCAGTTACCCTGTATTTTTGGATAGGGCCTTCTGGTGTCTGATGGCCTTATTGGTTTAGCAAGTAAGATTCAGGGATTCCCCAAACCAAGATCCCTGCTGTTTGTATGACCTTGTAGTCCGAGGAGGACTGGAACAGCAGCAGCTAAAGCCAGAGAAAAGGCACCCGTACAATATATTTGATAAAGTCCTGATTCTTCTGTTTTGTTAAATGTGGTTTACAATGTTCCTTTGTCTGAAATTTCACTCAGTTGGATTTAAATGAATATTCAGCATACCAACACATTACCTGCTAATATACCCCCTTTATCACATGTAACAAAGTGTTTTCATTCATCACCTGATGAGTCCGGCTATCTGCTGTTCCTCTGAACTCCATTAGCATGTCAAATAATGTCAGAATCTCCCCCTTATTTCTGACATTATCATTTAATTAATGTGTTGACAATGTGAAAAAAGAGTGAGAACTTTCAGTATGTGGTAGGTCTCATTTCCTTTTCCTGCTCATAATGTCTCTGTTATCTGTCACAGACAGGTTTGTGAATAATGCTGGATGCAGCTATGCCTAGCTCCCCTGAAGAAAGGTCACTGCTGATGAATTTCAATTACCTGTTCACCAGAAATTGGCAGTCGATTTTAATCTGGGTTCAAACGTAGTCAACTGCATTTTGATTGACAACGTTGTGCACTTGCAGCTCAAAAAAAAAAACATCTGTGTATGAAGGACAGGATGCAGATGGAGCCGGTTAGGGTGTGGGCACGGTTCGGGATGCATTTCTTAAATCAATAGAATGAAGCGCTATGATGAAAAGCATTTCGCTCGTAGGCACCCCCTGCTACAATCTGGTGCAGAACTATATAATATGTATGTATATGTATGTGGTTTTTTGCTTCCTGTTTTTCTTGAAAGTGAACAAATCCCTTGTCTCCTCTTCCCAGAGTCCTGCTTTAACATAGTGTTTGCACACTGATGACAATCTCAGGATTATGCAGCTGGTTGTTTTTTTTTTTCTATCTCCCTTATGTTTGATCAGATTAGCTGCTGAGCATTTGCATTATGTTGTGTGTGCATGTGTGTAAAAGTGTGTGTGTGTGTGTGTGACACTTCTTGTCCTTCAGGTGCCCCCGCAATGCAAACAGAGAGCTAAAGGAAATAGAGATTAACGGAGATAGAAGCAATGGAAGAAGGCCTTACATACTTTCTCCTAACATCCGTCGCAAACATGTTGTAAAATTCTCAGTGATATTATTATCACCTTGCTGCAGTGTTACAATACCGTTAAATTTCCTCCTGCACATTAAGCCTGTACAGTGGAGCAGTGCAGAGCTGGCATTGCTGTCGTCCTTAATGAGTGTGGTAAATCAGCCAGGATGCTCACGGATGCAGCATGTTAAATCGCAATAAGCCCTTTGTACAGGAAGTGACAAAGGAGCTTCCACTTTGCATGGCCCAGTGATTGAACAACTTCTGGTAAACAGCACAGGAAGAGGGAAATGACAAAAACACACGACAGATTATGGTCAAATTTAGCTCCGTTGAGGATGGTACATCCTGCAGATCAGTCTGTTCAGACGTGGAAAAGATATGCCAATAGGAAGGAAGGAGGGAAGGAAGGGAGGAAGGAAGGAAAGGAGGGGTCGGGGGAGAACAGCAGATGGATGAAGAGAGGAGTGCCCTGTAGGATCCCTACTGCATGTGACCATCCGGTGGACTGGCTTCATGCTGCTGAGTTCACTAAGCTGGAGAAGATTTTTCAGTGTTGAATTTTCAAGCTCACATAGGAATTTCATTCACTATATGTGTTAGCGTACAAGAAATAGATATTTTTTTTCAGGGTAGAAGAATTATTAGGTCTTCCATTGTTAAAAGCAGAATCTTTATTCTAAGCCATAGCGGAGTGAGATTTGTCACCGCAGGGGGAAATTGTTTATTTGAATTAATGGTGCTTTGTGTTATGCTGTTCTCTCCTGCTGCCCCCCCCCCCCCCCCCCCCCCCGAAGCTCTCAACAGCTGCTCTGACCCTGGTTCCCCCCTCTCTGCCCTTGTAACACCCACACACTCCAGCCTGGTATGTCAAAGCAGCCACTCCGCAGTGGGATTTTTATTTTTCATTTTTGAAGGACGTTGAGTTCCACATTGTGCACTTTTTTTCATTCCATAATTAAGCAAATGCACAACAAAACCGTTGTTGTCCTTGGAGAGATGTGACTAATGCTGTGACTTTAGGCATAGTGTCTACCTTTGAAATAAGGCCTCTGTATATGTTTGTGTGTGACCGTGGATTTCATATTCCATTTCTAAAGAGTCTCAACACAAACGGTGGTGGAGAATGTGAGGAGGTTGCAGGTTTCAGTGTTCACTTATATCATGCAGGTTGGGGCAAAAGTTGTCTCCCAGGCAGTCTTCAGGCGCCAGACGTTGGAGCTTCCCATAGAGAGGTGTGATAATGGGTTCTGAGGGCCCAACCGGGGCAGGTCTACCCTTAAACACCGATGTGGTACTGCTGCCAGAACTACTGCTTCTGTAGCTGCTGGCTGAATGCTTACAAGGTTTTTTGTGCTCCACAGGGGGCTGTGAAGTCAACCACATGAAGGGATAACGTAACAGAGGACCAAAATAACTTAATGATGCCTCACTCACTTATGACACTCATTATAGGTGCTTCCTCCCTTTGATATGGATTTCAGAATCCCTCTGAAGCAGTGTGGGATTGTGTGTGTTGTGTGTTGGGATCTGGGTAGCATGGGAGTGTAATAGCATTGAGATGATCACTTTTGAGGCTGCATTACAAGGCAGAACACATACAACCACAGAGGAAAAAGTCAATGATTCTTTCTCGAAAGACAGACTACGTGATTAGGTAAAATAAACCTATATAACAAGTTTTCTCACTTTTTGAAAAGCATACTGAAATTGTGGGACTCGTGGAGCCCAATCCTGAGAGGACTGTGGCCAAGACGCTCGTCTATCCACTAGTTTTTCTTCTTTACAATAATGCAGCAAGTCTTCATACAGCATTTTTTCATACCAAAGAACTCCAGAGGATAACACTGCATATGAGTATATATAATGCATAGATTGTTTCGTGCCTACCGCATTCCCACTGTGCTGAGAATAACAATCATGCCTAAGAAACAAGGACAGCATGAGAAATGACGCTAGTCATAGGTGACACAATGCAGTACTTGCTTTAGATCAGGATGGCTGAATAGTTGAATAGGGCTTCATCTTCCCACCAGTCCTTGTCTTCCTTCTCTGTGACACCTTCGCATGACCTTTAAACAATAGTGTGTCCTTGCATAGAAAAGATAGTTCAGTTTCAGTGGGGGTCTTGGCTTTTTAGTGAAACTGGGTCGGGTTGTAACATGGCATGGATATCAGCGTGGTTTTCTTACGCATCCTCATCAGATTCATCTCCCCCCCTGCTGTTCAGTTCTCTCCTAGGGAATCCTGACTCCCCCTCTTCACAGTAAAGGAGAGAGGCCAGACCTAAAAATAGGAATCGTTGTTCTCTCTGTTCTTCCCTTGCATGCCAACCGCCTTCTTTATTCCTGATGCAAGACACCCCCCAGTTTTGCACCCATTTCTTTTCCCCTGCCGAGCCATCAATCAACCATGCCCACTCAGATCAGGATGTACCTGATTTTCCCCACTGCAGTCCTGCCAGTCAGGCTTTCCGGGCAAACACAAAGGTCACCTTCACCCAGAGCTCTTCTGCAAAGTGGGAACATTGAACCACTCTGCTCCCGCGTCCTCCACCCTCCCTTCACTGTGCATTTACACAAGCACACCCCCTTCCTCCCATGTCCTACATTTGTGTCCACTTCTGGGAGTAAAAGCTAACTGCAACTGTAACTGTGATTCATCTCAGCAGCAATTCAGCCCAGTTCCACTCCCAGCTCTTACTAGTTAGCACTAGTCAGCCTTAACCAGTGGTGGAAGAGGTGTTCAAATCACTTGAGCAAAAGTAGCAATGCCACAATACGAAAATACATCATTAAAATAAAGGACTAAACATCTTGTTTAAGTAAAACCATGTAAGGATTATCAGCAAAATATTCTGAAGTTATTGTGCAGAGTGGATCATGGCAGTAGTGCAATACTAGACTCAGTTACCTTCCACCATTAAGCCCTAACTAGCAATATGATAAAGTGATCATGTAAAACATTCAAGGCATGGTCTAAGTGTGTTCAACCACACGATTATCTCATAAAAAAGAAGAGAGAAGAAGCTGTGTAAGAAGGCTCATCGTCCTGTAGATCAAAGATAAGCGAGTGCAGATACCACGCCAGGGTTCTTTTTTTTTCCACTGGCACTGGAACAGTCCACGAGTCGGTTTGCCAGCCTCTTGACGAGACAGAAGGAGCCCAGCCAAGGATCAGGCTCACGGGGATTATTTATAGAGTTGAGTGGGCTTCACGGACGCAGGCGTGGTGGAATGTGTCAGAGAGAAAATGCATCATTGATCAAAGCCTGCTCAAAGACGTAGTCTTATTTTTGCCAAACGCTGAGCAGAGACGGAGGTTTGGAAGAAAACAATAGCTTGTACCAAAGGCTCCATGTGTGTTGTGCTATAGTAAGCTTGCTTGCTCTTCTACCCACACAGAGTCCTCTGCACCTACACAGGTGACTGGACTTCACTGAACACTTGCCAATTTTAGCCTCTTTCTCTTCTTTCTCTACTCCAGCATCTAAATAGCTTTTCAGCCCTGGATGTTTAAAATACACACATGGTGGGTGTTTGGAAAGTGAATGTACTGCACTCGGAGGCAGGTGTGTATCTTCATAATGATATGTGGGTTTTGTGTGCAGAAGACAACACGACCTCTTTTGGAATTGTGTCACAAGAAATGTAGGTATTTCACAGTTGCGGATTTCTCTCCAATATATACCTCAAAAGAGATAGAAACAAACACGGAATCACTACCAAGGACAGGCTGTGGTTGTGCGTGTGTGTATATATGTTTGTGTGGACACCACGAGGCACATCTGTCAGAGGACAGTGCAGGATGTTGCTCCTCCTTTATCTCCCCCTCTCTACGGTCCCGTACAGGGAGTAGAGAAGAGGGGGAAAAAGAGAGGTGAGGTGTAGGGAGGGAGGAGGAAGGGAGGGGAATATAACAGAGGTGTCCTGTACTGCAGCAGCAGCATAGCTCTCTGGTGGCAGGCGGGGGCACTTCTCTCTCCCCACCATTCGCTGCAATGCAGACGATAGTCAAGGTTATGCCTGTGTGGCCGCATTGGCAGACTGAGGTATTGAGGATGCCTGGTAGGCAGTCCAAGAGACAATGATTATATTTTGGGAAACTTGCGGCCTCATTGTCCTGTAATGGCTGTATTTATAGTCAAAGAAGCTTTATTCTCAGACTTGCAGATCCCATACCAACTCCTTTAATAGTACCTGATGTTTCTGGGCCTTGGAAAACCACATTTTGCTTTTTCTTACACTGTACAGATAACATCTTTATTATTTGCCTCTTTGCTGCAGAGTTGCCTGTAATCTTTTGGCAGGCTGTCATTCCATACAAGCGTCGTGTTTGAGGTGGAGGGTAAATGCCGTGGAGATGTGTGGCACGGGACTGGCAGGGTGACATTTATTGTTAATCAGCCTCCCGCTCTTCCCTCAGCTTCCACTGTCTGTTTGTGATAAACATGTCAGTCTCAGCTACACTGCAACATGGAGGACCGCAGGCTGTGTGTGGTCAGTGCTTCAGCGAGGTCCTGTGTGAACTTTCATTAGAAGTGGATCAGAGAATGGCCACATTTGGCAGCGTTGCACGTAAGAGCTACTGAAACATGCTCACTTCCTGTGAGCTCTAGTCTTACATAGACACACTGAGAAGAAACAGGAGAGGATGACCAAATTTCCACATCCTGTGTGTGTGTGTGTGTGTACGTGTGCCCAAAAGAATTCCTTTGGCTTCCACTTTTGTTGCGCCTGAGGCTTAGGCAGACGATTCATTGTGAGCGGGTTCAAAACAGCTGCCTCTGTCAGATATTATTGAGGAAGTGATAGATCATTTCCCACAGGGTGGAAAACATTCAACACACCGTTAGTCTGACCTTAATTGTTTCCCAGTATCAATCTCATCTCTTTATTGGTCCTGTACGAAGGGATCTATGTAGCGAAAGAGACAGAGAGAGAAAGAGAAAGAGAGAAAAAAGGGAAAATTAATTCAGGAACCGAGACACAGAGATTGAGTGACAGAGAGAAACACAGAGTGAGAGAGCAAACAACAGTGAGAGAGTGAAAGGACAAGCAATGAACAGAAAGAAAGGGACCGATGACAAGACCCAGGTGTCAACGCACCACTGTCAACTATTATCCTTTCATAGGTCATCATCGGGAGTTGGGCAAACACACTTTCATGTCACACTCCCCCATATCCTCCACATCTTGAACAAACACAGCCAACATCCGGCGCCTGTCGCTGAAAGTCATTTGGGAAAATGAAAAAGAAAACGCTGTGGTAATGAATGTAATGAGAAGAAAGCTTTGAGATGAGAAAAACACAGTTTAATTAAGGCAGTGCAGACCATGGGGGAGTATTAAACATAGTTATATCTGATAGGAGTCAATGAGTGCCTCCAATAGTGATAACTGTGAGGGGCGTGGCGCTCAGCAGTCAGTTTGTTAGCAAAAGGCTGGTCTGCACCTTGCTGTGTGTGTGTTCTCACATTAGAAAAATGTAGCACAAGGCTGTTGCCAGACAAAAAACTCCTATTTTATTGAATTGTTTTGTTTGAATAGGAAGGTAACACAGTCCTCCTTGTCTTGTGAAATTTGACTAGTCTATGGCTTGCGGAAAAATTACTGAAACTTTATGAACCTTAAGACACTGTACCCACTCACCAAAAGAAGTTCTCCAGTCGATAAAAGCTTCCTATTCCTAACTGAGACTACATACTTTCAGCCTGTTTTCCCAGATAAAATTAAGTAGTTTTTTTTTCATCCACAGGAAGTAACTAATCCAAGCCTAAAAGCAAAATAATAAACTTGTTACTAAAGAGAAGCAAAGCAAATACTCACTAGACCTCTCTTGTTCCTTTGGTGCCTTTTGTATGAAGTGAATCCAGAACAGCCCATTTGGTAAATATGAAGATTTCTGCGAATTAAAGTTCTGTCAGAACTTTCAAATTATTTTCTCTCACTGTCACTCGCTTATCAAAACACCAATGTGCAAAAGTCCCAAGTGCACTATAAGTAGTGACAGATGCTTTAGGAGATAAAGATTTTTACTTGACAGCAACAGCATGCCATTTTATGGACTGTTTTGTCCAGAGTGCCTGATAGTGCCACGGGTGCATGCATTTTTAGATCTATGGGTAGTCCCGGTGAGAATTGAATCCTGTAATCTTGACACATTCTGTTCGGAGACAGTCAAACACATTAACTGAATGGGGACACACAGCTTGTGGTGTGAGTTAGAAATCATGAATATGGGCTAATAAAACAACCCTCAAACATCCTCCACTAAACCAGGGAAAGTAAAGTTGGCAGGGGATTGCAGGGGAATCCAGGGACAAACAACCCCTTCCTGTGTCTCGCCCTCTCATATACAAGGATAATTCTGTTATTATTTAACACAGCTTCTGCAGAATTACCAGCATGACCTGACAGACAGACAATCACTCAGAGTGGGAGCTGACCGACGCTGAGATTGACAGCGGACACCTTGCCTACGGAAGAGGACGATGACAGACTGATTAGACGTTGACCGTGAGGAAATCTGGAACTGGATGTGACTTGAACCTACAAGAGAATCTCTCTCTCTCTCTCTCTTTCACTCTGCCTCATGCTTAGCAACAAGCATGCACACATGTACACGCGCAAAAACTAACCTGAACTCAGCTTATGAAATAGGTAGTGCAGGAAATAATTGGCCCCATTGGTGGCGCGAGGCGATGGAAAGCATGAGGAAATCAGCTGGGGACAACAAGGGCAGTGCAATAGCCACAGGAGAGCCTGACATTGGTGTGCATGTATGCATTCAAATGTGCGGTGAACTCAGAATGGTGTGATATGATTTATGACCAAACCTGTAGATGTATTGAGTGGCCTCATGACTGATAAATCATAAGTAATAATAAACAAATGGTCTCTTAAACACAAATGCCAGTGTTTTCCCTACCATTGCCTTCCCCAACAGGACTCCCTGCCCCCCCTGAAAGAAACAAAATATGTTTATTCATGTCTGGAGAGAAACTAGCACAATGCTGTCATTTATGGTCAACCTAAGGACCGAAGCAGTCAACCTAGGGGAAACACAATGCGTTGTGACTGAAGTATCTAAGCTGGATGGCAGCACTTTGTGCTTTTTTCTGTGCTTCCACAGCTCGATAGCATTGACCTCCACTCTCTCTGTGGGCCAGTAATTAGTGAGATTGTTTGGTGTGTCTTTGGCTTGTTCAGAGTTCTCTGGGGGGTTTCTACTTATTATCTGAGCACGGAAGGAGTCTTAACAGCAGACTCAGGGTTTTACATTTGAGGTACAGGGAGCGTCATGTTGTAGGAGACCACCTGGATGAAAATGTAAATCCATTTGTGCATGGGACAAACGCGAGCATGTCTGCACACACTCAATTCACGCATCTCAAATTCCCTCTCCGACCTTTGATTTTCTCGCCTATTCACACATTATGTTCGTGCTCTGCAAACTCTAAGATGGTGCGATGAGTTGCACAATGTGCGGCTGAGACTACCGCTGCGAGAATTCAAGCAGTCGCCCACATGAGAGATTACTGTGACAAACGGTGACAGGCCCGGCTTCTCTCTCCCTCTGACTCTCTTTTCCATCTTGTCTCTCTTTTGTCTTCTTTTCTCTCTGCATCCCTCTCTCACCTCTCCTATTTCCAAAATCTGTATTCAATACAGAGATGCTTTATTGGCATGACAGATAACAATGCCATGTTGCCAAGGCAAATGTTACTGACATCTCTCTATCCATCTCTTTCTCTCTCTTTCTCCCCCTATGAGAATTTAGTTTTTCAATTTGATTTGATTTGCTTTATTGGCATTGAGGTTGCACAGAATTGCCAAAACATCTAAACAGATTAAGTTAACATTAAGCTCATTAAACTTGCTCTCTTTCTCAATCTCTGTCAATCTTTCCTTCTTTATCTCCTTTGCAAATACACAATCTTCGCATAGATCCGCTTTACCTCTCTTTCGCTCTCTCTTTCTCCCTCCCTCTCTCCCAATGGATGCCTCTTTCCACACAGTTTTAGGGAGTAGAGTCTGTTAGAGGCTGAATGATGGCTGCCTTAAGCTCTGTGTGGCAGGATTCAGATGTCAGTTTGTGTAACCGTCTCGGATGTGGGAAGGAGGAGGCACTGTGGTGCCTTGGGGTAGTGGTGGGCAGCCCAGACTTGTGGGGGAGAGGAGAGGAAGGGGGGGGGGGGTGTTCTGATGATGACCTCCCACCTACCTCATCCAAATAGACTGGGGCTCACTGAACTGTGAAATCCTTCAAGGCAAAAGCCAGAGCTCTTTGATTCTTCACATCTTTTGCCTCAGCAGGGAACTGTGTTTGGCTTGCCCCCAAAAAAAGATAATATACATAAATATCAGATGACCTTGACTTTTACTTGTTTAGTTTGTGAAGTAATAGATTCCCTGTTTGGTTGCATTTTTGTTTCTTTTGTTCCATTAAAAGCTGGTGAAAATCTTGGCCTACCTTATTTGGGGACAGTCAGGGAAACAAATCGCGATGATGCGTCATATTACTGTCATTGTTTAGGTGGATAAAAACAAAGAATGTATAAATAATTCAGCCTGCTCAAAAATTGCGAGGACAACAGCTGCTTTGATGAAAATGATGAATCTGATAATTAGAGAAGGACATATTTTTGCCTTGACTCTAATATCAATGAGATTGAAATAGTGAGTAGTGATTTTACCATCAAAAGACACAGTAAGCATGTGTCTTTGTGGTATCTATGTGTGCTTGATTTCTCAACCTTTGTCATGTGTGCATTTGATGTCTAATGTGGCTTAGCTGTGACTAGTTGTCTGTCAGGGCATTCTGTATGTGTGTAGACATTGATCCTATGATCCTCCAGCACACATGCAGGCAAACACAACGCACATACTGTGACTCATGTCGTGGAGAGCACATCATCAAGAGGGCCCTGCTCTGCTCTGTTCTGTCTTCACTCCCCATTACGCACGCTCCCCTGTTGCCTTATTCACTGATTCACATTGCACATACACAAATGACACAGTTGCTCTGTGGGTGAGAGGAACTGAGCCGTGCTTGACTTCTTTCTGCAGACAGAGTTGAGATATGAGAGGAGAAAAGAGTAGCGAATGGCAGGCAGCCAGCACAGCCATGACGAGGAGGTGGGATGGTTTGAGGTTTTGTGGGATGTGGAGAAAAGTGGGCCATGGTAGTGAAAGAAGCGGTATGTCCAGAGTCCCACAGGAAGACCTGTAGGGGAAAGATTCATCTTCCATGTGTTCAAAAGCAGGTTGAGTTGCTCAGCACTCTGATCATTTAAGATTTACCCTTTTTAGCCATCACCTGATGAACTCCAGTACAATGTTGCATTTTTCCATGTGTATCAGAACATTCAAGTTGTAAGCATTCAGAGCCAGAGGACTTTTTAGGTTTGCTTGTGCTTTCTGACATTACAAGAGAACAGATAGTAGGAGAGGCCCTTGAGGTTTTTTGTTGGGGTGCTTGTGTTGCACCCACACACTCACACAAACAGACACACTCTATAGAGATTAAGCAGACATTCATTTTTCTGACAGTGCTGCATTCCAGGATGTACAACAGACTAGTGGCGTACAGGAAAGCCAACCAGATGCATATGCATTTAAAGATAGTATACCATATAATCGGGAATGTATTGATTATTAAATTATATAAGGATAGGAAGTCTATAAAAATACTCTGTTTTTCCATTGCGCCCTACACTACCATTTGAAGGGGTTATTGTTTTGGCATGCCCACTCAGTAGGGTACTGCAGTCTAACAGGCAACCCGAAAGCTCATACTGCTTACGGCACCCAGCATCAGAGTGTGACAATAGTGATGGCAGGGAGAGCGAGTGTGACATACCGCTGCCCTTCAGAGGATGCTGGGGACCCGTCTCGCAGCCTGTCCATCCCCAGCAGCTTCAACCTTCCATCAGGGAGTGTTTGACCCAGCCCGAAGCAGCCAGTATCACCACAGGAAAGGGGATGGGGGAGGTGTAGAGGATTACCAAAATACTCTCACATCACCGCAGCAACAGCAGCAACAGCAGCAACAGCAGCAACAGGCAGTCAAGTGAGAAACACTCAAGCACACACACATAAACAGGGATACTGACATCTCTACTAAGAGAGACTTCTGGAGGTGTTGAAAAAATGGTAAGAGAGTGCAACAGAAGTTTGGTCGACCGAGGGGAAAAAGACGGCTGCATGTATGAAAACACATAGCAATTAATTGTATGCATGTGTCTGCAACACAAATATTGTTGACCAGGCAAGTTAATTCTTTAGGTCACTGTGTTTATGATTTAGCATTCAATAAATGGAATTTTGTTTCAATAATATGTGAAATGATTCCTGGAACACACATATTTTGACCATTTGGTTTTGATTGAGAGGCTGGAGCTGAGGGTAACAGCATGTTGTCTTGCCTGACTGTCTGGCTAATTGTAACAAAATGCTAATAAGACACAAGATTACCCCTCACACCCTTTGACCCTCTGTGGCTACAGCACTTCCCTAAAGAAGGGATGTAAACAATCAGACCTGAACAGATTTCCGCCTCCTGCCACTCGCTCAGTCTGCTTTCTGTCTCACAGAGTTTTCTTCACATACCCCCAATACCCCAGTCAATGTAGATGTCCATCTGGTTGATTTTGCAAACAGCCCCAGAAAGTGCAAAAGACCAGCTGTCTTTTTGGTCTGTTTTAAAAATAGGCCAGAGTTTTTAACTGCATTTTTCTGTCACAGGAGGCAAAAGGAGTGGGTTAGTGAGATTAAAGAGCACATCATTCGGGTTGAAATGTGATCTGTTGATTATGGCCTCGATATTAATCTCCCACTACAAGCACTATGATGGGTGGGGGGGCAGATGATCTTTTGGAGGAATCAGGGATGAGGATGACAAAGAGAGACAAAGATAGGGTCAGCATTAATGTCCTGCCTCTTATGTGAAGTGGTTGACAAGTTCATTTCACTCACCTAAGCTACTTCTGTGAAAGAGTTGGAATTGTATTACCCTCCAGCTGAACCAACAGCACTCTCCTCATCTTCACAGTCTTGGCAAGGGTACATTACTTACCATGTTCCTGTGGGTCTTGGCAACAGCTCTCACATCAATTGCATGCAAGTGTTTTTGAAGGGGAGAATATAAATGTTTGACTAAATCTGTTTTAACCCATAGTGAACAACACTTTTGACCTGGGTGGTACCAACATCACTAGGCCACAACACACCATCTGGTGTGAGGCCAGTGAAGGCACTATAGAATTTACAAAAGGTGTTTTCATCTACATTAAAGTATGAACTGTCTTTCTAATCAATATGATTAACTTTTTTTCCATATCTGAAGAATTATACATTTGGAAATAATGATATTGAGTGCTCATGTGTAGGGAAAAGAGATAGAGGTCATCAAACAAGGGCAAAACCAGAGAGTGATGATCATGTCATTTCTTCGGCTTTGCGTCAAGTGGTGCTCATTTATCGGGATGATGTGCCGGACGTCATCTGCCTCTGACCATCAGGTGGAAGATAGATGGCCCTGAGGTGTTTCTATGTGACTAGCGTTGAACCATGTTCTGGGGAGATCCATCAGACCTGTAAAGGCAGTCATTGTCTTGGGGGGAAGGCATACTTAATCCTCTGTAGCCCTGTGGCCCTCTGCCCTTTCTAGCTTACTTTGAATTAAAAAAGACCAACAGACATGAGAAGAAGACTGAGATTAGGTGGCTTTGGTTACATTCATTTCACATTAAGGGTGTTGCAAGTAAACACACATCTCTACTGACATGTCACCATGGTAATAGATGTTTTCAGAAAATTCTTTTAAAACAGACTTTGTCTTCTGTCCGAGTTTCAACAATGACAGTCTCACAGGCTTTGTGTCTAGAATCTTTGATATGTAATAGTAATTTGTGGATTGGTTTCGGTTTGACTTTAATGTACTGTTCTCTGTGGTATGCATTATTCAACAAGCCCATTTTCTGAGCCCTAAACCAGGCCATCTGCATTCAGGCTATCTAGCTTACCACAGCCCTGTGTGGAGATAGGGCAGCACTGTCTGTCTGCTGTCTACAGCTAGCTGCAAAAGTTCAGCCGTGTCATGGCAGGTGGTGTGTGGAGCATCTGTTTTACTACTTTCACAAGTTTGGCTTTTGCCTTGGTTGTTGTAGAGAGGCAGTCCACTTAAAGCATCAACAAACTTTTCAATGTATTTTGAATTGGCTGGCAGAAATTTATTTATGAGAGGTTGTCCACAGAATGAATATTCAACCAGCAAATCTAATTTGCAGTCCTAAGGTAATGTGAAACTGATTTTAAAACCCTTAACTTATTTGGGAGATGAAAAACCATTGAGACTTGAGCCAAGCCGAAATTGTATCCCAGTTTTGTAACCTATAATTACCGCAAGCAGCCCAGTTTTAAAAAGAAACAGACCTCATGTGTCCTGCATTACTGTATATTACGTTTTGTTTCAAGTGAAAACCCCAGAAGTTACTCTGCCCTCACTTGAAGTTATGCAATTTACAATAATAGAAGAAGACTTAGACAAAGAGATGTGTATTTTAAACAAGTGTGCAATTATCTCTCAGGCTATTGGCCAGTTGTAAATATATATTTATATATATATTTATATATATTTAAAAGACTCATGTGAAAGAAGTTCCTGCACGGTGCCCATCCACCACTGTGTCCCATCTCCATAAATATAGGCCCTAGCATGTTGACTCTTGTTTGGGAGAAAGAAAAATAAAGACTCCTAGCAGTTGATAACTGGGTGTTTCATTGCAGTACATTGATACATTGATGTAGTCATATTTGTGCAACCAGCAGCTCAGCAGTAAACTCATGTTTAGATTTAGGGTTTTTCTTTCAGGGGTCAATGTGTGTAGGTTTAAAGTTGCTCTGTCATGAGGAAGTAAACTAAGACTTTTGTCTCCTTTCTCCTGTTCTATACATTATCATCACACTGTGGTATTCACAGGTGTTTCCTGAATTCAGATATAAAGTGTAACCAAAAATTATTTTCTGTACCCCATTGTGTTCACAGGATGGTTCCAAACAGAAGCAGGTGAGGAAGAAGACGGTTTCCTTCAGCTCAATGCCAAGTGACCGCAAGATCAACAGCACAGCTGCTTGCATGGCCTTTATGATGGAGGGTTGTGAGATGAAGAAGGTGCGCTCTAACTCACGCATGTACAACCGCTACTTCCTTCTGGATCCAGACATGCACTGGCTCCGTTGGGAGCCATCCAAAAAGGATTCAGAGAAGGCCAAACTAGAGATCAAGAGCATTAAGGAGGTCCGTTTGGGAAAGAAAACTCCAGTTCTTCGCAGCAATGGTCTCTCAGATCAGTTCCCTGATGAATGCGCCTTCTCAATCATCTATGGAGATAACTATGAGTCATTAGATTTGGTAGCTAGTACAGCAGATGTTGTCAGCACCTGGGTGATGGGCCTGAGGTACCTGGTGTCTTATGGTCGGCACACCGTGGACATGGTGGATCCCAGTCAACCAAGTCTACGAACATCTTGGATTGGGTCAGTGTTTGAGCTAGCAGATATGGAAAAAGAAGGCCACATAGACCTGTTCAGGGCCACACAGATAATCAAGGGGCTCAACCCTGGAATGAAAGAGTCTAGGATAGAACTGAAGTTCAAGGAACTCCAGAAAGCTAAAGACCAATACGGAGAGGCAATTAACATGGACACCTTTGTGGAGGCCTACTGTGAGCTCTGCACACGGCCAGAGATCTTCTTCCTACTGGTGCAGTTCTCCAGTAACAAGGAGTATCTGGACAGTAAAGATCTGATGTTATTTGTAGAGGTGGAGCAGGGTGTGGAAGGTGTGACAGAGGACATGTGCAGGGATATTGTTCAGAAATTTGAGCCATCAGCCGAAGGCAGGGAGAGGAGCTACCTCTCCATTGATGGCTTCACACACTACCTCCTCTCCTCGGAGTGCCACATCTTTGACCCCCAGCACAAACGTGTGTGCCAGGATATGACCCAGCCCCTGTCCCACTACTACATCAACTCCTCACATAATGCCTCCCTTCTGGATGACCATTTCTGGGGTTCGTCAGATATCAGCAGCTACATCCGAGCACTAAGGATGGGTTGTCGCAGCATTGAGGTCATTGTTTGGGATGGCCCTGATAATGAACCAGTGGTGTATGTAGGTAGTTCTGTGGCCTCACAGCTAGCATTATCTAAGGTCCTGGACATTATAAACCAATATGCTTTTGAGAGCTCCGAGTATCCCCTCATTCTCTGCTTGGTGACCCACTGCTGCATCCCCCAGCAGAGGGTCATGGCCCAGCACATGAAAAAGATTCTTGGGGACAAGCTGTACATTGAACCCCCCAACAAAGAGGAAAACTACCTACCCTCTCCTGAGAAACTCAAAGGTAAAATCCTCCTCAAGGGCAAGAGGCTACCGCCCAGTTGCACTGATTCTGAGGGTGATGTGACGGAAGAGGAAGAGGGTCTGGAAATGTCCCGAAGAGTAGGAGCTGATGAGAAGGACCAGCTAAATGGCTTGGGCTTCAAAAGACTCAGACTGTGCAGGGAGCTATCTGATCTTGTATCTCTCTGCAAGTCAGTACAGTTCAGGGACTTTGAGATCTCTAAAAGGGACCAAAAATTCTGGGAGATTTGTTCCTTCAATGAGGTAGATGCAAACAGGTTTGCCAATGAGTTCCCAGAAGAATTTGTCTGTTATAATAAGCGCTTTCTCTCCAGGGTGTATCCCACACCAATGAGGATTGATGCCAGTAACATGAACCCCCAGGATTTCTGGAAGTGTGGCTGCCAGATTGTGGCCATGAACTATCAGACACCAGGCTTGATGATGGACCTCAACCTAGGCTGGTTCAGGCAGAATGGCAATTGTGGGTATGTGTTGCGGCCAGCCATCATGAGGGAGGAGGTGTCCTACTTCAGTGCCAACGCTCGGGACTCCCTGCCAGGGGTGTCTGCTCAGCTCCTCCACATCAAGGTCATCAGCGGGCAGAATCTGCCCAAGCCTCGCGGCTCCGCTGCTAAGGGTGACGTGGTGGAGCCCTACATATATGTGGAGATTCACGGCATCCCAGCTGACTGTGCTGAGCAAAGAACCAAGACTGTGTCCCAGAACGGTGACAACCCTATTTTTGATGAGAGTTTCGAATTCCAGATCAACTTACCTGAACTTGCGGTTCTGCGCTTTGTGGTGCTGGATGATGACTACATTGGAGACGAGTTTATTGGCCAGTACACCATCCCATTTGAGTGCCTACAGCCAGGCTATAGACATGTCCCACTGCAATCACTGACAGGAGAGTTCCTACCCAACACCACCCTGTTTGTCCATGTAGCCATCACAAACAGGCGGGGAGGAGGAAAGGCACATAAGAGGGGTCTATCTGTCAGGAAGGGAAGGAAGGCCCGAGAGTACACCAACACCAAGACTACAGGGATCAAAGTAGTGGATGAGCTCTTCAGAGCTTCCACCCAGCCCCTCAGGGAGGCCACAGATCTCAGAGAAAATGTGCAGGTAAGGAATTATGTACTTATGAAATGTAATCACAAAATTATCACAAGTGGTGGCGGAGGTTATGTTAAGCGGGAGTTTTGTTTGAGCCTCTTGCCTTTTGATTACCTTAAATTGCTTTGTGATGATGGGCTTTGTGTTTGGTTGACTGGCCAGTTCTGTTAAACTACCCCTACATTTTTGTATTTTTACAGTCTGGTGGACAAATTATGATGCTGATCTTGCAGAGCAAGTAAACAACATCATAGATCACTGTCAGTGTCAGTGTACTCTCTTGAGTGAATCTTGTCCTGCCTAGCACAGTGGTAACCAAACTATTATTACTATCTACTACGATCGGGTTAGCTGATAATACACAGATGAAGTAAGTAAGAGTTCCCTTCTTTGGATTGTCCTGAAATCGGCTAGAATACACTATTTACAGACACTGAAGCCTCATTCATCAACAATTTGGACGGCTGTCACAGACCACAGTAACAGCAGCTGAAGCTCAAATTTGGCACAAATGTCCACTTGGACTCAAGATTGAACTGATTAGATTTTGGTGGTCAGAGGTCAAAAGTCAAGGTCACTGCGACCTCATGTCCATCCCATTCTTGTGAACGTGATGTCTCAGGAATGCCTAGAGGGAATTTTGTTACATCTGGCACAAACATCCACTTGGACTCAAGGATGAACTGATAAGAATTTGGTGGTCAAAGGTCAAACTTAATACCTTTTCTTAAATTCCTTCCCAGTCCTCACTACAAATATATGAGTCTGGACAGACATGGATGTAAACTGCAACCTGATTAGTTGGCGGAGGCATACAACCGCAAGGCAATATTTCTAGTTTAGACTAAGCACTTGATCTAGGCAGATTGTAGCCAGCAATGTGATATATCTCATGTATGAAAATGGCTTAAGATATGACAAGGCAGAGAAGTCTGCATAACTATTAATTGCTTCAGTGGGTCCAAATTGATGTAAGTGTTTGTGACTGGACTCATTTCAGTTGCTGCTGTGGATAGAGGCTTGTTGCTAATTGTACTCTATTAATGTTGTAGAAGAGAACAGTAATAAAGTGACATTGTTGTACAATTATGAGTTTTATAAATAGTGTAATCATTAATGAGGGACAATTACAGCCCAGGGGAAAGGTCTGTGTTGCTAGGCACTTAGAGCACTACTTGAAAACTCCTTCTTAAAAAATGACGATTAGTAACCACGGTGTATATTTGGCTGTGCAGAAGCCTTTCAGTGCAGTTTATCATTTTGTTTTGATGACTGAAGAAGGAAGTAATACAAAGTTTATCTCTCATTTTCTTCACACATGAGCCTGTGAGCCTTTTATATGTCCTGTGTAGTGTTGTTTAGTTGTCATTTTAGGCTGGCAGCCTCTTGTCTTCTCTGACAGCTTTCAAAATAAAAATAATCTTGCTTGAACTGTTGACAGCACCATCAGCTGTCAGTGCTCTGTCTACCTTGTGAAAGATTGTGTTAATAGAATTTTGTTAAGCAGTAAAAAACATATATACTGTACATATAGGCTGTTGTCTTCTTAAAATGTATGTAAAAGCGCTTTGAAAATCAAATAAGCAAACAAGCTTAGCTTACTCACTTATTTGATAACACACTTAAAACAAGCCCCCCATAAAGGCAAAATAAATAATTGGTTATACATGTAAAAACAAAAACAAAAATCAAATAAATAAAAATCAAGGACTAAAATAGTGATAGTGACATTTTCCTTGTCTAATTGTCAAAAAGAAAATAAAAAAGGAAAAACCTGGCAGCCAAATATACTTGTGGTACTTGAAAAATGTGGAAGGTAGTTGACAATCTAATAACTGTCTTTGATATCCTGCCTTAACCTGATTTCTCCAGTAAACTGGTTCCTTTTGTGCATGAGTAGCAGATGATGGAAGAATGCAGGCTTAACAAAATCAATTGTAATGTTGATGCTTTGTAAAGGAAGACATAAAGTTAGACAGACTCATGTGTGTTCTTCCAGAAGCTAATGTAACACACTCCTCTTTGCATATCCAGGTCATAAATACCAACGTCCCGTCATGTCCATTTGACTGCAGTAAGCCGTAACCTCAGTTTAATGACACAGCAAACAAAAGAGCAAACCAAACTAAATAAGGAGAGATGTGATTAGAGATCTTGTGGCATGCTGTCATGCATTCTTCGGTTGTGGAAAAAGGCACATTCTAAAAGTGGACATCATTTCCCTCAAAAGGACCCCAATACAGAGCAAAATATGTTTGTGTTTGGGAGGTGAAATTGAACCTGTAATTTTAGAGGTAGTAACATCAGTAAATTACAGCTTGAATGGGATAAGAGGAAGGTAATTTCAGGAAAATCATCGGAAATAAAAGTGTGAATACAAGCAACTAAAGAATGAAGAATCCTGACAAAAAAAGTGTTTCCCCACTAGACAACAGATTGTTTCTGGCATAGTCAGTGTTACTTGTTCGAATGATGGCCACCTTAATAGTTTGTCATGATTAGGTCCTAATGTTTGCTCAGGTGTGAGTCAGCATGAACATCTCATGAAAAGACTTGAAATATGGCTCACTGTGAAGTAAGCCTTGTAAGTCTGATAGACTAATGAAACACGTCCTAACCATGGTGAAACTCCAATCAAGTAACTCCAAGTATGGAAATAATCACAAGCATGCCATGTGTCACAGCTGACACTCCAATCTGTTTTGTAGCTTTGAATCATCTCTCATCTCTTAAGAATATAATTTATAGGCTTACATGAAAAATGGCGATAGGTTGATAGATAATCGTATGTAAATCTGTGTTTTTTTAACCAGATCAAACAACTTTTGCGCCAAATTTTCCATGGGAAATGTAAATGTATCTTTTTGAAATGAAAAGATAAAAGTTGATGAAATAAATGAAAGAGGTGGAGTTGAGAGGAAGGCTTTAAATAGGATATATAAAGGTGTTTTGGAAATGAGGCCTTTGCCTTTTAAATGTAAAAAAAAAAAAAAAAGACAGTTGTGAAAGCTTTGTAGAGGCCATCTGTGTGGAGCCTGGCGCCTTGGATCTGGAGGGAGCTGCAGGGCAGCAACAGGGCTTGTGGCCAAAAACCCACAAGACAACAACCAGGGCAGCTCTGGAAGCTTCGCCACTCTTGACTTGAAGCCAAAATTAGACGTTAACGTGAGAAAGAGAAATCTTTTGTACCCACACTCATGAAAGTTTTCTGATATCATGGCATACAACTATAGCCTGAAAACAGAGCACACACACGTCAGATGATCGCCATCAAAAGAATCATTTCACCTCACCAAGCTCTTTTAAGACTCCTTTCATCCTCAAACGGCAAAGCTTCCAGGTGGTCTGCTTTGAATAATAACAGACGGACAAGTGCATCGGACTATTAAAAAGACTGAGGTGATACGTGAGCATTGACCAGTAGGCAGTTGGATTGCCATGTTTCATATGTAGATCTAGGCAGCAAATCAATTATTCTGCAGGAGACTTGAATGAAGGCCCATGAACTTTATAACTGATGGAGCTGCCAGCTTGGGGGTTTTTGTTTTTATTATTTAATTTGCTAAAAAGTGTGTGTGCCCTCATAGGCTCTTTAAGATTTACCACTAGTCAATACTGTTGCCCAGAGAGAGGAAGAGGGAGATACACAGATAGAGACAGAAAGACAGAGAGAGAGAGGGGCAAACAGAAACAAAAGCAGTGTTGTAACCGGACACGAAGCTCTCATTTGGGGAATGTTGGAAGGGGAGTTAAGTGGGGGAGGGGGCTAATTAAAAACACAAGCTTCTCATTGGGTTTTGTAACACCATGGCTGGGAAACAGTATGGCTTTTATTGCACAACAATTATCGAAAAACATTTATGCATGTGGTCCCATGCACACATGCTTGGAATTATACAAAGCATAATGAATGCTAATAACTTCAGCTGAGGCTACACTGGGACAGAAACACATGCAGTCACACACACACACACATAATCACACACCGGATTTTAATCCAGAACCCCAAAGCTGTCCCGCTTCCACCATTGTGTTCAGTGGCTGTGCTCAATGGCCCAAGAGGTGTTAACTACGGCTGAGGCTGAGCATACAGATGCCGACTGTGTCCCCTGGCCACCCTCTCTGTCTACAGGAAGGTCGGGCCCCGCAGTGACAGCACATCCTCTAGGGTAGGGGGTGGTGGGGTGGATTTTTCTGCAGGCCTGGAGGTCTAGCCCAGGGAGACAGCTGGTTCCCACACTGTGGAGTGCTGAGTGTGTGGACTGCTTCCTAATAACAACACTGGCTTGTTCTCTTTAAAGGCAAACTATGCAGAATTTTCCTAAAAAAACAAGTTATAGACTCATACAAAGGTAATCCTTCTTAACCATCACTTATGACTCACTAGAAGTGTGTGTCGGAGTATTTATCTGCACAGACGGTGCTCTCTGTCTGTATTTTCTTATTATTTTGCTTTGTTCAGGACGCTTCTGGGTGTCAACCTTTAGGCAGTGGGTGTGTAGCCTCCAGCCAATGACAGCGTGCATGGTGTGAGGTCGGACTCATAGCGTAGCAACCAGGTTACATCGCTGTCTCCGTCTCTCTCCTCTGCTCCGCTCTGCTCTCTGTCTCTGCCTGCTTGACTGAGGGTGGGGTTGAGCTACACACACGCAGACCAGAGAGGCTACAGTGGACAGGTCAAAGCTCTACATCCACACAAAATCTGGCAATGCCATGGCAATATTTGGTGCGTGACCGGATGAGACTGCCCTGAGTAATAACTACGTTATTGCATTTACAACCCTATTGGCAAGAAGGTTAATTCTCTTCAAATGCAAACACACATTCCCTCCCACACATAGCGGATGGGTGTAAGACGTGATGATTCACATCGAACTAGAAAAGATAAAATACTATTTAAGAGGCCCTGTGAAGAAGTATCGCAAAGTATAGTCTCCTTTCTCAGCTTATTATGATAGACTCCAAATGTCAGTTTGGGATAAGGCATTGGCTGATAGCTTATAGGGCATTGCACATGCAACAGTTTGATTAGGATGAGATACATCATCATACAGTGATATAAATTCTTTGCATTCTCTATTTGTATACTTTTACCTATCCTTAATTTCTCTCTTTTATTATTTATGTATTATAATTATGTACAAGGAAGGGTGGGATGGTAAGTAGTTTGGGGTTCATAAAGGGCATAGTTGATTGTAATGTCCATACTCCCCACATTGTCATCCCGTTGTTTTTACATTGCCCAAAACAACAAAAAGATCATTAAAAATAAATAAATAAAGTTGTGGACATGTTTATTTGTACATTAGAACGTGACTGCCATGAAACAATCTGAAAATAAGGTTTTATTTATCTAATTCATTGCTTTGTTCTTGCCAGCGCCACTCGCTCTCCTCATTCTCTCTCTAGCTTGTCCGACCACCGCTGCTATCTATCTCTCTCAGGAGGGAGGAGGGGCCAGCTTTGAATGTTGTGTGTTTACAAACACACTGACTAACAAATTCTGCAGTGTACCTTTAAATCGTTTTTTTTTTTTTTTTTTGCCTGTTCCTTTTATGCCCCTTGTTTTTCCTGCATTTATTTCTCTCTCTCACACTCTCTGACCTGACTTATGTTTCCTCAATACTTCACATCATTGCCCCACTACTCTTCTTGTCTCTTTGCAGTTTCAGACTTGCCTGTTCTTGCCTCAGTCCAGATTGCTCTTTCGCACTCTTTCACTGTCCCTTCCTCTTCTCCCAACTCACTCTGTCACACGTCCTTTCTTGCTGTCATTTAATCAAGCTAACTGATGGGATTCCCTGTGAAAAGCAGTGGGCCCTGTTTAGTTGCTTAAATGTCCATGCTGGCAGAAGAATGAAACATTGAGAGACAGTTACCTAGTTTCAAGAACTGCAGAGCCTTTAGACCCAGACATGCAGAAACTCTTAGCTGGCAGAGAGAAAGTGAGGCTGGCAGTGTACTCCTGATGAAAATTGAATTTAGTGTCTTTCCAGAGGCTGCCAAGCTGCTGTTGAACATGATGCTGCCAACAAATGACAGTATTCTCCAGACTTGAGGTGTGTCAAATGTTCATGCTAGATGGAGGGGTCTGTGAAGAGTTTGTGAGTAAGGCAGGAGCAGATGCAATTAGAAGAAATCATAAGAGGGGAAAAAATGACATGACATTATTTACCAATTTCAGATTGATGTAGGACTGCAATGATGGCCATGTAGAACTCTGAGTGGACAGTAAATTGAAAGCCATGTTCTGTGTTTTGTTTCGGTGCTGAGTCTTACTACTCAAATATGAACAATTTTGCAAATTAATCAGCTCATAATGCTGGCAGATTTCTCTCTGCTCAGATTTTTTTGATGACATTATGTTACATTCGTTTTGCAGATGTTTTCGTCCTTAGTAATACATACATTGTGAGTAATTTGGATTCTGTGTCTTGCTCAAGGACACTTCAACATGAGTAGGAGCTCAAGGTTTGAATCACCAACCTTGTGATTGGTAGCTGACCAGCACTACTAAGTGAGCTACAACTGCTCCTGATGAAAAACAAGATTTGCTATCAATACTAAATTAAATAAAAAGGACATGAAGTATCTAACAGCATTGAGCTAGAATAGACCATTCTTGTACCTTATGATCAGTGGTTGATGTAGGTTTACAAAACACAAGGATAAGAATGCTTTGGTATTTACTAGATCGCTTTTAAGCTGGATATTTGCAGCAAGAGCAGAAAGATAAACATGTGTGGAGAAAGCAATAGAGAAAAAGTGATAAAAGAGAAGGAGAAATTATGAAAGCGAGGTATGAGTGACTAAATGTGCTTAGCACCTCCAGGCTGTGGTCAGAGGTTTGGCTCCAGAGCCTCTGGGCTGTTGAATGAGCAGACTGACGTTATGGGAAACCGATAATTTTACTGTCACCAAGACAAACACTCACTGCTCTCTTATCTTCTTTTTGGTCTGAGGGGAGTATCATGATCCCACTCATTAAATCTCCTTACTCAAGGTCATCTGCAAAAATTGGTTGCAATATTTGCCATTCCACCCGGACCACAAGCAAGTCATTTGCCAAGTACAATAACTCTATAGGAATTTGCCTTAGTTGGTTATTTCGGAAGTTGGAGTTGCTTTAGTTGGTTTCATCGAAACAGAGACATACTGCAGAGGTTAAGGTTGGGTTAAGAGCACAAGGACACACAAAGATAAAAAGAAGCCACACAGATTATTTATGTGTATTTATTTATACTGGACACTTTCAACTGATTAAAAAGAGTGAACAGGAAAGGGTTCAGTATCTTGGAGACATGTGTCTGTAAAAACATTCTGACGTAGAGATAAATGACAAATAGTGTCCATTCTTTACTGAGCAGTGTCTATTTAATAAAACCAAGACACAAATGTGCCACACAGAATGTTTATGTATGCTTTATATGTTAAAAATTAGACCCATAAGAATATCTGTTTTCTTCCCAGAATGCCATGGTGTCCTTCAAGGAGCTCTGTGGCCTGACTCCTGCGGCCAACATGAAGCAGTGTATCCTGACGGTGTCTACTTGGCTTATGAACAGTGAGCGGTCACTGAGGGTGACAGTGGACCTGAGCGAGACGTACCCCACCATGGAAGCTCAGGGTCCTGTGCCTGAGCTGCTGCGCAAAGTGCTCAACGCCTATGACATGGTAAATAACCTGCACACACATGAAAAAAAATGTATTTACTGCCATATGATGCTTTCAGGCGACCAGAAATATTCATAGTACACCTGTACCTCAGTGCTCTTGTGAAAGATTGAACATTATGATGATTAACAGTAACAATATTTTCAACAAATGTGCTCAGCGGAAATTCCTCTCCGCAGTACAGATGCATACATACCCACTTAAATGCATCTTATACTGTGTTCATGTGAGACAATAACACTCTTATTATAGTGTGTTACATCTAATGTCTACTTTAGATGAAGATAAAATGTCAAAGCACTCAAGCTTTTAAGTATAACAGAGGTTGCACTGGGGTGCTGTGATAAGCACTTCCTGCTCTCTGCAGATCTTAGGTGCCGCACTTACAAGAACAAGAAAAAAAAAAAACACACACACAAAGAGAATGGTTAACTTGCTCCCTCCCTTAATACTAGTTTGCTTAGCATTTAATTCAAGCATTCACACAAGTTGAAGTGATTCACAAGCCCTTTAAACATGGCTCAACCACCTATTTTATGTCAGATTGTCAAGTTGCAGCTACTCGTTTTATAATTTCAACATGTCCTTCTCCATCCCTCCTCCTCTCTTACAAGAACACTGCATTTTTCACCACTTGACATTGGAACGGCCAAAAGGGGGCTGGAGGACTCTGTAATTAGTTATCACCTGCTGTTTCTACTCCCTTCCTCCTCCCTTTGAGGCTTGGTGGTAGCTTGTAAAGTGGGTCATGAGGGAGGAACAAGGTTTTTGCGTCCGTTCTGCTTAGGTCGGTGACGCTCCTGCTGCTGACACCTATAGGAGCGCACTGACATCAGGAGCGATGCAGCGCCAGCTCCAAATAGAATCTGCTTTGATTTTTATGAGGCTTGGTACCAAGCGGGAGGCTTGGCACTGTCAGAGCAACTCTCACGCTCCAGTCCACAAAACAGTTTTGTGGGAACAAGCAGAAAAACAAGGTATTTTAGAGCTTTTAGAGATGATTTTGTGTACTCACGGTACAATCCTTTTAAAGCCAAAAAATGTTTGTCACCCATGTTACCTCATTGGAGTTTTTTTTCCTTTAATATTTAGGATAATTAGAATGGTTTGCTTTTCAGAGACTGTTGAAAAAGTGCATGACAAAAAAATCCAAGACATAGAAAAATGAATGTCACCTACAAATTTCTTCTTCTCACTAAGTTATCCTACAGTACCCTGTAATGACATTTCTAGACACTGTCCTCAGCCTGTCCCAGCACATACAAATGCTTTTGTGTGTTGTATTATGTCAGTGGCTTGCAGTTTTTCAAGGGTGATGTTGAGGTCTTTTGAGTGATTAAATAGGCCTATATGCTTCCCAAAGATTGGCCCGTCGGCACACTCTGCACTGAAGAACAAAGGACCCAGTGTGTGTGTGTGTGTGCACGTACATGTGTGTAAATGCATATGACTTCTTGGGAGCATGACTGCCAACACCGGGCCATTTACTGTAGAATAGTCATTGCATAGCCTGAGTCACCCCCATGTGGGCTGTTGCCAGCCAATGTTAAAAACCATGAGCTGAACAAAGCGTCAGCACGCTGGAACTCTTTCCAGAAGGCAGGCCAGCCAAACGCATATGCCCACATGCACGTACATTTATATGAAGAGTTCATTTGCAAAAACAGATATCTCCATTTTTAGTCATTTAATAAATCATGTTTTTTTATTGTGCACCCCAGGTAATATCAGTCAAACTGCAGTTGTTGTTTTAATTAAGTAAAAATTGCTCAACAAAATACAAGTAATTTACAAACTTAAACTTTGCTGAAAAATTACTTTTTTTTCAAATTTAAAGTTTTTTGTTTTTTTTTTTTGTTTGGGAGGGGCAAAAGCAGATAACTCCAGCAGTCTTTTTTTTTTTTTTTACAAAAACAGATTTCATGTTTCAAACAATGCCATGTAATGGATTTACGTTTCTTCTAAGTGCTATATTTAACATTCACTAACATAAAACAAGTAGATAAAATGCTGAAAATTGCAACAAAAACAGCCCATTTATGGGCTGTATTACATAAGATCATACCTTGGAAAATCCCAGCCAGAGTACAAAACCCCTGAGCATGAATGTGCCAGTGTTTTAACCTGCAGAATGCTATTAAAGACCACAGCTGTCCTTTTGTTAAAGAGTTACCACAGTGGTGGTTCAGAACTGACTCATTGAGCCTCAAGTTTGCCAGTTTTTTTAAAATCTACAACCAATTCTTTAGAAACTACACTAAACTGTAAAAACAACTATTTTACAGTTTAGTGTACAATTTAGTATTCAGTTTCACAGTATTCAGTGTTACTCAGTGTTTCACAATATTCACTTTAACTCAATATTCAGTGTTACTCAGTGTTTTAAAGTATTCAGTGTTACTCAGTGTTTCTCAGTATTTATTGTGTCACAGTATTGAATGTTTCATAATATTCAGTCTTTCACAGTATTCTGTGTGTCACAGTGTCCAGTTTTAACTCAGTGTAACTCTGTATTCAGTATGTTTCCCTATTTAGTCTCAAATCAGTACTCAGTGTGACTCGGTATCTCAGTCTTTGGTATTTCACAGTATTCAGAGTTTGACACTTAAGTGTTTTCCAGTTTTTGGTATTTCAGTGTTTAAAGGCCCAGTGAAACAGAAGTTAGAGCGTCTTTAGCTTCTGTACTGTGACGTAATTCCCAGTGAAATGGAATATTTGAGTGGTGTACAATTACAAGAGGGATTTAAATCAAATCCTTCGCATTTGATTGGACTGCTGAAAAGTGGGCAGGTCTTACAGAGTTAAGTTTGATATGCAGTTGCAGAGAGAAACGGAGCTACAGAGGACTGTTGGCTCCTCACACACCTCCCTCACCTGTTGTTAGATCAGGAGGAAGATGAGGGAGAGATGAAATGAAAACCACTGATATCTAAACACACATCTCTTCCTATCTCTCTCCATATTGCTCTGTTTATACTATGACCCACAAACTGTGAAGTGACGTTTCATATGACTGGCGGGGCTAGCTACGTGCCCAAAGTCACACTTGATTGGATGAACTTTTATAAACGTCCCTGAGTGCAGGATGAGTCATCAAACATTTGAAACTGTTTTACAGGGAGAACCGTGACAGGCAACCACGCACCACTGTCCAAAATAATCATTAGCAAATGTAATCATAATCATAACTAAACTTAACAAATTGCCATTAATATTATTACTACCAGTTTTCCTGCAGTTCTGTGTGTGGTTTGTCCAAGTGGTGTTGCTGTACCTAGCTGTCCAAGATGGTGGACTCGCTCATGCATGCACTACTCAGATCGGGCTGAACGTAGCCGCTGCCATATTGCGTCACCTTACCTGAATACTGTGCACTGATTTGCAGAAAGGAATTATTGGGTTCTATTCAAAAACAGCACTGGCGTTAAATATTAAAACATGACCTTGCAATGCATTGACATTGGACAAAAACAGTTTTGTGACAAAACGTATGTAGGGTTAAGAATAACTCATGACAGTCAGTTCATTTTTTTAAAGGATGGCGTTTTTCAGTTTTGCAAATGAACTCTTCATGGTATGTGCACACATACATTTGTCTTAATCTACTTGTGAGGTCCCCTTTATTATTTAAATTATTCCCTAACATTAAAGAGTCACACTCTCAAGAAATCCATCTCAGGTTAGGCAGAGGTGCCAAGACCAGAACATAGTGCAGCTTCAAGAAATGTTGCATTCGCTATTGCTATAACTCTCACCCACACATACAACTCTCTGTGTGGTTTGGTGAAGACATTCTTGCATATGTAGGTTCACCAGATAATGCAAATAAAGAAACACTTGATGCATTAGACATAAAAGATTCTGCATATTTATGATTTTTCATGTTCTCCTTAATGAAGGGACTGTCCAAACTTTTCTCATAAGGAGAGCAAAACAAGAAAGGGAATGCACATATACACACTGTACACACACAGTATAAGAGTGTACTTCCTGTCTCCCTGCTAACAAGAGTGTGAAACTTCATTAGCTTCTTCCACAGTTCAGGGATGGCCCAGCTGGTCCTCCTCAGCCTGTGGGAAGATGTTTAGGTCTCAGACTACACAGCAGTGGTCAGACGTAACAGAAGAGGTGAAAATAGGAAGTTGCATCTCTGGCACCCGTAGTTGCCCTGTGGTAACAATACACACATGATTTTGATCCAGATACTAGGTGACAGGCCACAGTAGAGGTGGAAAGACAGGTCCAGTCCAAATTGCTTACAATTTCAAGTTTATCTAGCTTTCTTTGTACTTGGAGAGAATAGAAGGCAAGGCAAGGGAAAAGAAATCTCAGCTATGCTGTTTGCATGTCCAATTAATTGGGAATAATCTTCTCTGATTATTATCTTACCCCAATTAAAATAAACAGATAAAGGCATTTACATGACAGCTATATTGTCTTAATTGGGTTAAGGGTGACTTGTTAGTGTCTGTGAAAACATAGCAGCTCAGAGCTCAGTTACATGCCTGAATACCTCAAGAGGACCCCTGGCTATTGAGGGGATCGAGTCTTTTAGGTTGTAGCCTCTGCTAGCTTGTCTTGGGTTAATGCACAGTGTGCCAAGAGAGACATCTCTCAGCTATTTAATGTCTCCCTCTTGGTATTTCTCTTTGATTCATATTGACGTAATACACCATGAAGGTCTGCTATGTATGGCTCTGCTGAAAGCTTTTCAGGAGACCCTGATATGACACTGAGATGCAACGCAGACTAACCCCGTGTCCTCTTTGTCTTCTAGATGATCCAAACCAGCAGAACACTGATAGAGTCGGCTGACGTGGTTTACTCCAAGCTTACACAAGCACAGCGGGCAGGTATGCAACAATATAGGATGAGCAGCGCCCTCATCTTCAACATCCTTGTCCTTCCTCTACATTCTCTACATTTCACAACCTGTTGATCACAACTGGACAGGGACGCTGGAACGCATTTTGAGTCGGGGGTGCTATACAGTGTATAGTACAATGTCACACTGTATGCTGTATTTGAACTAAACAGACAGGATAATTTCTTTCTAATGATTTTAGCCAAAGAACCTCACACAAGGCAGAAAGAAAAATGATTATATAATTGCACAGTGCACACCAAATGACATGAAAATTGTGAAACCTGGCTTGGAATACCAGTAATATAGGCTTATGCAATGTGCAAATCAAAAGAAATCATCTTAGCTCAGTTATCAAAAACTGCATTAACAATACATGCATCAGTTTAATAACTTTAACTCTTACTACTGCTGAATTAAGAGGCAATGGTAAATGTTTCGAAGAGCAGATAGAAAAGAAAACAGCCAACTTAAACTTCTTGGTAAACAGAGGAGAGGAGTGAGATTAAGGAGAGAGAGAGAGACAACAACCCGTCTCATTGCAAGTGACAGATACAGCAACCACCGACACGGGCTAAGCCAGGTTACAGTCAGGTTAAAGATTTAAAGCAATGAGTATACAGCCCTACTCTGCAAACCCCTCTGCTGTTTTTCAAGATTCTGTCACAAATCACAACCAGAGAGGCTAAATATTAAACAAACCTACTGCACAGTGGCAGTACTAAAAAATAGCATCTTACCTCATGAAGACAATTTGAAAAGCCTCCTTTCACAAATTAGGCATCAGCTCTTCTCGTCATTAATTAGTTTCTTTGCTAAAGCAGAGCAACATGTGAAGCACAAGGCTTTATCCATCTCTTTCACATAATGAAGCCATTTCCACTGTTGAAACCAACCTGAGTTGAATGATCTTGAAAAGCCTGATGGAAAGTTCAAATCCTTTGGCTGGAAAGGCTCCATAAGTGTGCTGACGGTGGTGTTAGCAGCTCCATCTTCTGCTGGTTCTGTGACTGTGGCTGCAGGTTTAGCTGAAGGTCTCGTGTTAGCCGGCTGAATAGGACGAAGGTCATTTTCAGGACCGGGGTCGCCGCTGGTTATCAGGGACGGACACCGAAGTGGCTGAAGCTGAATCATCAACACTCGTCATTGAAAGTTTTGAGTTGGTAGGGTTTTAGAAAAAATCCAAAATTTTCTTTTTCAACATTTTGAAATTCACAAGCTACATGTGTGTTGTGTGTGTAACAGAAATTACGTCCCTCTGTGGATGCGTCAATCGCAATCAGCGAAGACAAATCTGATTGGTTAACACACATTTTCAAAAATAACTAAATCAAACATAAAAATATTCTCATAGTCTTACACTAAAACCAAAGTATCCCAGTATAAAAAAATCATTTAATAATATATATTTTTAATTGCCATTGCAGTTGGGGTGCACATCCTGCGCCCATGCAACTGGACGTATAAAAAATGAAATAACAAGTGATCATTTCATATATACAGAACCAAAAGTTCGGACACACCTTCCCATTCACTTCATTCACATTCACAGAACGTGTGTCCAAACTTTTGACTGGTACTTTATATTCATAATAGAAAGTTTTTTCCGATGTAGATTCTTTCATTTCATGACACTTAAAAAAAAAAGAATAAATAAAAAAGCAGCAGTACAATGAAACAAGGCAGGATAAAGTAAATTTCTCTGCTATTGTAATGAAAATGACAATTTAAGGACGAGATTTGTATTAGACACAAATGAAATTACCTCACTTACTGGCATATTTGTGTAATTAAAGAAACAAAAACATAACACAGCTACATTAATTTCTCAAATATCCAAATGAATATTATCAACTCGTCTGCTTTCAGGTCCAAACGAATCATGTACAGTAAGTACGCTCATCTGCAGCCCTTCAAACACATTATGTGTCGTGTCCTTCTGCCTAATAGAATGAGCGTAGTGTATCTACTCCTACAGCATCTCCATCAACATCAACAGTGGCTGTTGTCGATAGAACGGGCCATCGTCAGTGAGTCAGCACCGAGTCATGTCAGTGGGCAGGTGAAAACAATCAGCCAGCCACACAGACAAAGGGCTGCAGGAGAAAGAGGTCAGAGAGCATAAATATCCTTTGAGAGGATGAGAGAAATGAATAGATTTGACAGAGTGTTGAGTGAGAGGGGGAGGGATGGCAAAACAGAGAAAAGGGTGGAATTAAAGAAGCATTTTGTCTGTACAGTGTTTTTTTTTTTTTTTTTTTTTAAGGGGTGCTTGATGTAAGAGCTCCAGCCTTTTAGGAGAGAGGATAAAATTGACCATAATAAGATCATTAGAAGAGAAATGGCTTCAAATCAAGAAATTTTGTGGCTTGTCTTCTCCAGTCTCTTTTACATTCAGCACTAATTGTTCCTCATTTGCATCACCTCTCTACTAACGCAGCAGTGCCGCTGCTGAAGAGTTCCTCAAATAGAAGCACATAGATTGAATACCGACAATTTCATTTTGTATGTCTATGTTGCACAATCTAATGCCCTAAGCAAGCAAACACATTACTGAAACAAACATAAAACGTACAGATTTAGTCATATTATAGACTTTATAGTAGCTGGTGTAAAGACATTTGCAGTGTCTGTGTTGTTGTGTGTTTTGTGTATGACAAACTCAAAGAAGACTAGGAAGGCTGGCTCACTGTCTCATGCCAACCCAATTTCCTGAGTCCGATAAGCCAATTTAAGCCTGCTATGCCCAGCTTTACTCCCTGGTGTCACACAGAGGCAAGCATATGCCTCACCCTCCCCCCCCTTTCACCACCACCACCACCACCACCACCACCACCACCACAACAAGCCAAGATAGTGGTGCCGTGCAATTATCCAGGGATGTAGGTTGAACGCTGGGGCTTCAATCACAGAGCTGTCCCCTGGCTCCAAAGTTCCCCAGCCCACAGCTAGAAGCATCTTCAAAGGAGATGACTGCAGAGTTAAGCAGTTAAACACCACGCTGCCACAGCCACACTCACAGCAGTGTCAGCAGCCAGATACCGGAGGCTGATGCTCAGCTTAGCGCTGCTGTCAGGTGAAAACTTAACACTTCTAAAATGTCACGTTTTGATGACCTAAGGATATCAGCATCGTTTTGTGCCTCACATGTATGCTTATTTCAAATAAGTGAATTAATATGAAAGGGCCTGAAAAGCCCAAGGGTTGATGCATTTTCTCAATGAGATCGTAATCCTTCCAATCCAATTGAAGTAAAAACATGGAAATTCCTAAATTTGGAGTTACTAGGTTTTCACATAAGTGCAGCATTATGTAACGGCAATACAATGAGGCAGAGGGCTGGAGCGACAGCCCTTAGGGGCCTCAGCTGCATGCCAAACATAGCACTTTCCCTATCGGCCACCCCCGCTCCCTTTCCCCCAGCGCTAACACACATGCCTCAATCCATTCTCAAATGTACATAACTCCCATGCCTGTTCATTCCTGCTTCCAGACATTTGATGTAGTTTTGATAGCGATAAGTGAGGTGGAAAAAAAAAAGAAAGGAAAAATGTATTTTCTTTGGAAAAATACAAATGGTAGCTTTTCCTCTGATACACTGTTGAAACAGTGTTTATGAAGATCCAGTAGCTTAGTTTTTTATCTATATAAAAGGTATAATTTGCCAAATCACAAATGGAAAATACAAATTATTAACTTTAAATGAAATGTAGCACTGTTGACCCAAGGAAATAAGGCTGAAGTAATATTAACTCAGATTACAGAGGGAAGTGAGTTATTTAAGTACATGTGAAGGAGACAATATTACAATATTGTGTGTATAACAGCTCCATCTACACTGACATGAGCAAGCAGAACCCCCCAAATCCCCCCCCCACCCCCCACCCCCCTCGTTAATAAACTAATTACTTGCTGATAATAATGCAGACACTTCTGTCCCGCTCCTACACCCAGTGTGCTCTTTGTCCTCTCCATCTGCTTCCTGTCTCATCAGGTCCCTGTTGTCTGTTTTTGCCTGCTAATGGGACAGAGTGACTGCTTTTTCTCTCATAAATGCAGTTTTTATGTGTAGTTTTTAACTGCATGATTTAGTGCAAGTTAAGAATTAAATACATCTATGCAGTAATATTATTACATTAAAGTTAGCCTAATGAGGAGAATTCGATTGATTGTGGTATGTCAGTCTTAAAAATTGCTAAGCTACTGGAGGACTGGTGCTGCTCTAAAATAAACTTGATCTTCATAATGCTGGATATGTGACAAAAAGAAAGGTTGAGAGGGTTGAAGTAAGCTACTCCAGTGGAACTTTATAATTGAAATTAGTGTGGCTAATTAAATGCTTCACAGACTAACCTGTCTCCCCGTACAAATGCTGCAACACAGTCCAATCTCTCCTAAACCCCAAATGGGCTCTCTCCCTCTTTCTGCTATCTTTGTCTTGTTTAGTCTATGTCTCGGTTCATTATAAGCATTTCTTATCCCCTCGAAAGCAGAAAACCCATGGAGAACATTTGGATGTAGTTTTAGGTCCCCGACAAAATGCTGCATCTCTCTGATGGCTCGGCAAGCATGAATTTATCTCTTTTCATAGACTGACAAGCACTGAATGCACCCTTCATAAGCCATCTCATAAGCCACCACATGATTATGTACGGACTGATGTTGACAATAGCAACAGCTCAAAAAAAAAAAAAAAAAAAATACAGAGAATCAGAGAGTGGAGGCATACGAAGAGCGAGATGGCGGATTTGCATGGAATTGAAGGTTTTGCCCCTGTGATCGATCCGGAAGCCAAAGGTATAATTTTGGTGTAATGGCTGTGTGAGGAACAGAAAAAGGTGCTATTAGAGGACAGGCTGTCAGCGATGGAGAGAGAATATGGGATGGAGTAGGATGTGCATGTGTGTGTGTGTGTGTGTGTGCTGCATCTAAGCTTAATTTAAGGCCGCTGATTGGACCTGACACTTTTGCCCTAGCAATGAAAAGTGTGCTCTGCTCATCAGCTAAATGCTGTTGTGACAAAGCCATAATCACAATGACGCGCGAGGCTATGGTCTGAAAAGAGGGACCTGAACTAACCTCTTACCTCCTAACTTGCCTTTCATTTTAAATCTGAGCAATATGAAATGACTGCACGTTGACAGATGCATCACTCATACAGTAGGAGGCTAGAAACGGCAACGTGGGGTTTTTTTGGGTTGCTATGGCTCTTACTTCCCAGCAACCCCTCCTCCCTTTCCTCTTTCCTTCCTGTGTTCAGTTTATGCCCAGTCATTATTGCAGCTAATCAGTTTAATTTGGGCAGTGAGGCTGACGTGTTGATGAGGATGGAGAGGTGCTGGATGATCCCCCCTGGGCACTATTGATGGCTCGCCATCACACACACCATTAATGGGGGGGCCAGATAGACAGCTGGGATGCACACTCTGGTACCTCCAGATGCTACCACTGTGTGTTTGTGTCTGTGTGTATACTGTGTACACTGGCTTATGTGTTCACATGCATATCTAATCTGTTTGTGTATGGAGAGCCCACTTCTACCCCTTCTCGCCTCTGTTCCGCTAGCTTCTCTAAGTCAATGGGTTTTCTCAAGTAACGATTTGGTTCATCAGTTTTTCTGATGATGTGTCTGGGCTTTTGTATCCATATTGAGTAAAAGTGTATATGCTGGTGTAGTGGCTGGTAGGAATGCAATCTTTTGTCGTTTTAATAAAGATAAAATGATGATCATTGAATCAGCTTTATTGGCAAAGTATGTTTATGCATACAAGGAATTTGACTCTGCTTTTAATGGCTCTTAATGTACTTACACACAACAATCATCAGGGGATACATATGGACATACAGCCAAAACAAAGACAATGAAGCTGAACAGAGATATGTAACATTAACATATGACCATTATATACAAGCAAGCAGGTGAAAAATTAGATCTTTACATATAGAATCAACAAATGGACAACATACAATATCTATATACAGGTGAAACAGTTTCTGTAGATCTTAAACAAGGATACACGTAGTGCAAAGGTGTGTAATGGTGCAATGAGTGCTGAAATAAATATTGAATGTCTAACATAATAAGTTACTTTATATACATACAGTAAGTGGTTATGTACAGTATATGCATGTATACAGGTTTGTGTATAGAAGTGTGCACAGATGTGTAGATGTAATTATTGTGTCAGCATTCAACAACTGCAGCTCCCACAGCTCAACAGTGTGCCAGTAGCAGAGAAGAGGCTACATATGTGAGCAGGCAGGATTTAATTAAGACATTTACACAAAACGCATTTCTGTGTATGTTTCACGTCTAGCCTGTGGGGCTTTCAGGTGTCTGGTTTGAATATAGCCCTGCATGCTGCATGTTAAAGCAGGCCCAGGAACAAGTGTAAGCTCACTGTATGGGTTTAGGAGACACTGCCTCCCTGCCCACCTGACAGCGCTTATTGATTGATATCGCTGTCAATGCAACGACTCTGTCTCTGTGTTGATATGGTTCAAGGCCACTCCATATGGATTTCATTACCATGGAAATCCAAGGGATACAGACATCTCCCTTGCTTTGTCTGCCTTTGTAAAGCTACTGTTGTTGCGGCTCATCAGCAGCTGGAAAATCCCAATGATGATATTCTGATTGAGTTCTGCAGTGCTCACGACTTGAGATAAATTAATGAAACACTGCTCTGACTGTATGTATCTCCCTTTCACCCCTTTTCCCATCTTTGTTTTTCATCGTTTCTTTTCATCAGCGCCTGTTTGGAGATTGTGTTTGATTTTATCATTTATGCACCTTACACTCTCCGTCTGCCTGTAGCTGTCTCTTTTTCTGTGCATGTGTATTTGGAGCATTAGAAGTGCTGCTACAGGACTCGTTACAAAGGCAAAAACCTTCTCTGCTCTATGCAGAGACTGTAAGCCTTTCCTGAGGTGTGTGTCTTTGTGTGTGTGTGTGTGTGTGTTTGCCTGGGTGTGTGTCTATATAGAACAGAAATGTTGTTGTCCCCTCCGTTACCCTTTCTCTTTCTTCTTTTTTCTGTTTCCACCAGAGAAGCGAAGCATAAGATCCCGTCTCATCAGAGTGTGCCATGGGGGCCACATTTTGTTTATTAACTCAAATTTCACAGAGTTTAAGTGACAGTAAGGAACAGCAACTGTGTTGGGTGAAGAAAATGCTTAATAATTAGGAAATTAAATGCTTGAAGAGGCTGTATTGCGACAAGCCGCCTCCAGCTAATTTCATCTCTTATTCAGCTCCCTGTCTGCCTCACTCCCCAAGTCCTGCAATCACAAACCGCCTTGGCTCAGCTCTGCACTAGCAGCAGCCCATTAACTACACCAGATTACAAGATCAAATCATCCCTAAACCCTGTTAACACAACTTTCAGGCCTTGAAACGGATATTCTGCAATGGCTTTACATCACCAGTTATATGGAAATTGAAGAACAACAGGGGTCCTGGCTCTTTTTTGCAAGGTTGAGTCTGATGTGCACTGGAGACCAAAGATCATATTTTCTGTATTTGCTCCTTGATCTCTTGATCTGTTTTGAATGCGCTGCAGATTATTTTAGAAAAATGTTCTTGCGGTCAGTCTCCTGTTGTCCTGAATGACATTTGCATACATTTGGTGTGCTTCAAGATGGACTAAAGCTAAGAAAAGACTATATACTGAACCCTTTTGTTTCCTTTTAGCACGCTTGACTTGGCTATCAGTTATTTTATTGTGTGTTCAAGAGCCATATTATTGTGCTACCTTTTTTCCGACCTTGCCTTGGTGCTTTAAATCAGATGAGGAGGTATACATGTGCATGCATGATTGTTGGCATTTGTGCATTTGAACCCTGTTGCATGTGTAGGGATAGGTATTTGTGTAGTGGCAGGTGATGTAACTGCTTGACTAGACAGAGAGAACATGGCATACACTCACAGCACAAATTCTTTTGTGATTCTGGTAAGTTCTCCAATATTATATAGCTCTGTACATACATACATCTTATCTTTACCCTTGGAAAATTGCATTTAGGATAAAGTCTCACAGTCGTTTCTTTAAAAAACAAGCAAGAGAGTCTGCCACTGGATTGAGGTAATCCTCCTCCTCTCCAATGAAAATCAGATTGATTAAAGGCTCTTGAGGTGCTGATCTGCCTACTAGTTACTGAAAAGAGCTGAGAACTAAAGAGTGAATGCCTTGTGATGATGGGATTTTTGTGAATTATAGCAAATTATGTTTTGTCAATGTCACGGCAGTGAATCAAAGCTGGGGTGGCATAAGGCCAGTTGTCAGGGACAGATTGAGAGGCTGAGACTTACAGCTTTAGGAGGAGTTTGTTCTTAAAGCCCCAAGGATTAGTAATGGTCTGCCTGGGCTAAATGAAGCCAGACCTACTGACTAATTAGAAGTTAGCCTGCATTGCACTACTTCAATTTTACCCCCATTAGCAATGCAGCACATTATATAGTGATCTATTACAGGGCCCATTAAGGTGCCCCTGAAGAGCTGGCTAGATGTTTTTTCTTCTGTAGAATTTGTGTTACAAAAGTGAAAAAGTTACCATAAGAGTAAGCAGTTATTGTATTATTACCTTTATCATGGTGAGTGTTTCCTGGGTTCTGTTTATTAGTTAGAGTGAAAAGTTAAATACATGTTATTATATTTCAGTTAAACGAAGTGGAAAGTTATGGAACAAGTGATTAATGGATTTTTACCGATGTGCAGAACTGAGAAACTTTTAGGGAGTTTTTAATATTGGGAAATGGGGCATTTCTGAACATTTTTGGTATTTAATCAAGAAGTTGATGTATCCATGATTGTCTATAAATGTTTGGATTTTGATGTATGGGCAATCTACATGATTGAGAAGCTATTTACATTTTGACTTAAAACTCTTAACTCTCAACAGGAATTTATTCTTGTATAAGTCCAGTGATTGTCCTCATAATTCTGTATACTTCAAGATATTTGCATATGTTTAAAGACTATTTCTGCTCTTAAAGAAGCAAAGACATAAAAATGATCAATTTGTTAAATTATTAGCCATTGTCCAGATGTTTAGTTTTATACAAATACAATACCTGACTGGATAAAATGTCATTTTTGTATTGCAGTTCTTTTTAGCGGGGAGCTTTACTGGTGCACGCTTTACATCGTGTATTTTATTTATAATTACATAAATGGAGCCTCGCTGTAGTTCAGGCAGGAATGGAAGTCAGTTATAGTCACATGCTTCATACAGCCTCCCATCATGTATGTCCACATCCTACTTCTGTCAACATGCAGTCTATATAAACAGTCCTGTCTACAACAACGCAGAGTTCTGCCCTCGATGTTACATGCCTGCCTGTGTCAGTTTGTCATGAATTTTTAATGTTTCTTTTTCCTTTTTAATATATTCATGTTCATAAAATGTTATGTATCTCAGGGTTGTGAACTCAAGGACAGTCTGTGTCAAGCTTGCTCATACTTAGTCCAGAGCATCACATGAGCATAGCCACACTGCCAAACTGAAGTGCATGTAGCAATAAATGGTTAAAATCTTGACATGAGTGTCCTGACTGAATTACATTATACAGTAATTTATAATGTATGTCTGTGTCAAGGTCTGGACTTCCATGAGGACCTGCATCGCATTGGCGCAAAGGAAGGTCTGAAAGGCCGCAAACTGCAGAAGGCCATGGAGAGCTACGCTTGGAACATCACTGTGCTCAAGGTGAGACGGTCTGAAACAAAACACCCCATAATTGTACTGTCACCTCCAGTGTGTATTAAGCACTGGCTAATATCATTGGTTGATGTTCAGATGTGAGACTATAAGCAGCTGGATAAACAATCCCAACCCTCTTGCTGAGATTAAACTACATGGTGTCTTAAAGGGAAACTTCTGTATTTTTCAACTTGGACCTTATTTTCCCATCTTTTTGTGTCTTAGTGACTAATGGGGATGATGTGCAATTGCAACCTGTTGGATTACATTGCAGCCCGTTTTGTGGCTGCCAGCTGCAGCGCTCTTCCTCAATACTGGACCTATTTCAAAAATGATCGTTTCCATCAGTCACTTAGACACAAAAAATGGGAAAATAGGGTCCAAGTTGAAAAATACTGAAGTTTCCCTTTAATAAAGCTCTCTGGTCTAATTGTATTTGCCTCTTCTCTAATCTCTAAATCTCTTAATTAAGTACTGTTATTTCCATTTACTGTTTTGTTTATTTGCTCATGTGACTATCTTAACAACACACGATAAGATTGCTGACACTTGTTTGTAGACACACACATGCTGCCCTATTATTCGTCATAAGGGGATATGGGGCCCCTCTGACATGCCTTGAGGATGATGCTCAGCAAAATGCATTCTTGTTTCTGCCTGCCCCATGACACACGAGATAAGTTTGCCCAATGCCCTCATCTCATTGCTTCTATGAATACTGGCAGTAATACCACCACTGATAAAACACCACATGCTGCTCAGACTGTGCATTGCACAGTGGGCCTGTTTGGCTAAGTAAGGATAGAGCAGCCAGGATATTTTTATCTCATCTCATCACCCTGAAATCATTTAGTATTGAGTGAAGAAGCTCCCTTGGCTGAGCTTTTTGCTTGAGTGCCAGGATAGGTAGGTGATTGCTTGATTCGTTTTTTGCCTTCCCATGCCTGCCTTATCAGACGGGAAACACCAAATATTATGACGATTAGGGCTGCAACTAACAATTATTGTCATCAAGGAATAATATAACTGATTAATAGTTTAATCTATAATGTCAGAAAATTGTGAAAAATACCCATCACAGTTTCTATTCAGGTTGCTTTTTTGTGCAACTAACTGTCCAAAATTTTAAAAACAAACCAGCAACTAATGAAAGCAGCAGCAAATCCTTATATTTAAGTAGCTGGAAACAGCAAATGTTTGACATTTTCGGTTGATAAATGACTTAAATGATTAATTGATTATTAAAACTGTTTCCAATAAAATAGTGACTCATTAATTAACTAATCTGAAGTGAATGTACTGGCCATAGCAGTAGTGGATCGGTGTTAAAAGTTTTTGTGTTCTTGTCTTCCTTGCACTACTACAACAGCAGTGTGTGCAACAGCCAGATTTATCTTAGTTAAGCTTCATTACATTATCTGGATGGGGAAAGGCATGTGCATAAGTAGCATAACAGGTGGACCTAATTCCTGTCTCACCCTCCCTTCCCGCTACACCCATTACCCCTAAAACCCAGCCAGCTCCTCACATCTCTGCCTTGTCTCTCCAAACGCACACTTCTCTCTTTCATCTGCTTCATCTTTCCCAATACTTTAATTTCTTTGATGAGCCACACTGTCAACATGAAGGGATCTTGGCACGCACAGGACTCCTCCTCCTCCCCTTCTTCCTCCCATTCTTCAGTAATAATCTGTCTCATACTGAACATTTGGTGAAAGCCTGGTGCCGATTTGCCGAGGCTGGCAGCCATGCCCAGTTATTTCACCTGTCACCCTCTCCATATCCTCAGCAGGGCTAGAAGCACTCGCTGATAGATAGTATGGAGCTGCAAGGGAGTGAAAAGAGAAAGAGAAAGAGTCTTTGCTCTGTCTCTCACTCTCTGTTTCCCACCCTCTCCACCCTCATTTTGACAGTTATTGTCAGATCAGAGCTGTCATTGTGAATAAGGTATTTGCCCATTTCTACCAGTGATAACGCCCCGTCATTCATCGTACCTCCCTGTCAAAAGAAAACCAAAATCAGAGAGACAGAAAAAGAGGCTTTGAAGTGAACGTCAAGCATAATGAAATCCTCTTTAAGAGGAATAACCAGCTCCAAAAACATGTTGCATTTTGTTTCTTCCCAAATCACTCACCATTGTAGTTTTTACAGTAATTGCTGTTTGGGACATTAAATCACATAATTAATTGAGCTCCTGCTAAAGTATCTCAGATTTTGGCAATAGGTGGCCATCTGTTGCAACTCTGGCCCCTCTTTGTTTTACCAACTCTCATTTTGTGCTGCTTCTCTCCAGATTTCATATATTTGTATTGTTCTGTACAGTAGAAACACACTGAATTCATAACTGATAGTTTGGATGGAGATACATCGCTCTCAGTCCGGCTCCTGCTCTGCTGTCACATACTACTCTCTATCTGCATCTATAACCTTAAAATAATATACTCAATGCAGGTTATTGACTGCCGGATTTCTATTAAGGGGATGGACTGATTTTGACAAGCAAAGAGTAGATTAAGATTGAATTTAATTAGGATATAGTGGTGGGATTTGGTGGCTGTCCTTGTTTGGGCTTAGCCCCCTGTGGATAGGTTTAGGCCAGCTGCAGGGGTGAATGCACCCGAATAACAGTGCATCGTGATTTGGTTCTGGAAGCGCAAGACAAGCTTTTCGCTGTCTTATTTTATGCCTGGTGAGTCATGACTTACATAATTTGTGTTCTTCAAACATATGACTTATTCATGCCTATGGTTTGCGTGCTCAAGTGGCTCAGGTAAAAGGCCATTTGCAGCGTGTTAACATCATTGGAGTAGAAAGTTTTGCACTGTGTGCAGGGCAGCACCTTTACTCATCCCACAATATGTCAGACTGCTATGTCTGCCTTATGGCATTGAGAACATTACCCATTTTACCATTCATGCTTCAGTCTGGTGCAGAATGGGTCAGCCGGTGACTATATTCTTTGGGATGTTAGCCCAACGAGCTGTCACAGCAGGTCAGACTGAGTCCAGACTGTTCAGTAGGAGGGAGGAAAAATATGCAGATTCACAGTTGAGAGGGCAACTGCTTTCAGCTTGCTTGTGAACAGATGTTGGAGGAATGGTGGTGTAAAGAAAGTGTTGGAGCAGACACGCTGGAAGAGAGGGGCTTGTGGTGAGACTGGGTGGCCTGAAGGGAAGAGTCAAGGGTTTAAAGACTGTACAAGTGAAGACAGGTTGTAAAAACATGTGGTCAAATTTGTTTTTCTTTTCTTCTTTTGGCCTGTGCTAATAATGCAAGCACCTCACACACACACAGAAAATACCGACTCTACCACATTTCCACATGGCAGAGAGCTAGCTTAAGGAGGCAGGCAGCCATGGCGGTGGCCCAGATTGACTTGACAGTGCTGTATAACAGGATGCCCGCTCCGACCACTTCCTCCACACATGGCAGGGATTCTTCTCTGGGGTGCTCCCACATAACGAGCAAAAATGTAGTATAACATTATCACCATATGACAGCACTATTCACCAGCTGAGAACAGTTTGAAGGGCTGGCGAGCAACCAAAGGCCTTCAGTCAGTGGCTTTACACTGCCCCCTTCTGTACCTTATTAGCTAATGCACAATTTTTTTTCTATACTACTTTACCTGATTTTTTCCCCTTATTTAAGCTTTATTTGACCAAGTAAAGGTACTTTTAGGATTAAAATATATTTCTTAAAAGAGATCAGGCTAACAAGGTATCATAGAACTAGATGATGTTATCTACCGCATGTAGACTTCAAGTTAAATGGATATCAAAGACATTTCTTGCTATTTTTTGTTGACTTAAAATCTGATGTTCTTATATGTTCGCTCTCTCTTTCTCTCTCTCTCTCGATCTCAGGGCCAGGCAGACCTGCTGAAGCATGCTAAGAGTGAGGCACTGGACACTCTTCGTCAGATCCACTGTGCAGCTCAGTCCTGTGGCCTCAGTAAGAACGGAGCAGCTTCTCCTCAGCTTCAGCATCATCCTCTTCACCAGCCACAGCAGTTGCACATCCAGCAACAGCCTCAGACCAAGGCCCACCCACAGGCTCCACCACTGCACCAGTCACAAACTCAATCCCAAGCCCAGACCGTGCCTCAGGCTTATCTCCATCCCCAACCCCAGCCACATCCCCAGCTACCAGCTCTCCCTCTGGTTCAAACTGTTTCAAAGCCACCGGCCTATCCTCAACCTCCACCCCTTCCCCAGCTTCAGTATCAGTTCCAGACTCAGCAGCAGAGGGCAGCAGGACCTCTGGACTCCATCCCTGAGAAAGAGATGGTCAGTGATGATCCTGCAGGATCCTGCTGACCCGCAGCCTGTGCCCACAGAGAATCCTACCCAAAGAGAGACAGAGAGAGTGAGATAGCGATGGAGAACAATAAGCAGAAGGATGTAGAAGATAAGAAGGAGGTGGCGAGCAGCGCCAGTAAGGAAAGGGAGATGGAGGAAGTAATGGAGAGAGTTAAAGAGATGATGATGGTGAGGAAGACTCGTCGTGTTAGGAGTGAGACACAAGTCTGAAGGGAGGTTTTAAGCATTGAGCTGGCCAGAGGGCTGAAGGAGAAAAGACAGAGAGACCTCACACTTCATACACACATTTTTAAACGGGATGGAAAACTAGAAAGACAATGTTTATTTTTCTCCATTGTAAATTTGGAATAAACTTCCATCTGAGCCAGAAGGTTTAGGTCTCTCCTGTCTTCTATAATCTTTGGTTCTCTGTTGGGAAAGTAAAAAAGTTTAACAGCTGGTATCAAATTTGTTGTCTGGACCAGGATGGCGTTCGGTAGTTGGATCAGTGAGTCACATATCCCTGTCTCTCTCTGGGCAGTGCTAGTTACATGCCCCTACACTATGTACTCTAGCTCTGTGGGTACAGGCTTTACCTTACATCGGCATTTTCTGCCACAAATTTGCCTTTTCATTTCTAGAGACTCCTTGGCATGTCTTTGTGCTTTTATTTCTTCATGCTCACGCTTTTCCTCTTCCATCTTAGACATATCTTAAAGCTAAGCGCAAACCACTCCTTTCAATAAAGAGGTTGCCATTTTCATTCAAGTGCACCAAGTTGAGCAGCTCAGCTAGGCCGAGCTCTCTAGGAGTCATAGATGACCATTTCAGAACAAACCAGGGACCTGTAGAGATAAAAATACATAAAACAAACTGCAGTTGTTGATGTGTTCAGTCACACTGACGCTCTTGCATCCCTTGCTGGTGTCACCCTCCATCAGACCCCACACATCTCCAGTGTCATTCCTTACGATTTAAGTTCTTCATTATTTCAGGACTCTCCCCACAGGGTCTCCTTGTCTCCTCCCAAGGGGCTATGTGTGTGATGTTATGTGAGTTGGTGTTTTGGCCCCCAGGGGGGAGCTAGCCCACGTCCTTGAGTGGCGGAGCTCACCAGCCAATCACAACTGGAATATTTGACTTTGCCTGTTAGAGGCCAAACAGGAACATGGTACTGCTGTCAATAAAAACACAAAATAAAGTGAATATAGATGTAAAGTGTATGTAAAATGTACGAAGGGAACATATATTGCTATAATAATTCTTGCAGACACAGATATTAATAATTGATATTATGATTGTTGTTAGTTCTATTGATATTCTGATTCTTTTTTAACATTACTTCCACATATACAGTGATTTGACACCTGTTGTTCTGTGGTGCAGATCAGGACAACCAGTGCATGTGGGACTGGGAAGAGTGGTTATGGGTTGGCGCTACAACATGAGGGTCAAACAATAACCTGACATGTGTTTCACTGCAAAGTGAGTGTGGATTCTGTAAGAGCTCCTTTAAGTGGCCCATTAAAACTGGCTTCATTGTTTATCTTGTCCATGTACAGTATTTTACAGGAATGTTAAATATGCATTTTCTTGGCAATTAGAGATGAATTACAATAACGAGTCAATACCTGGACTGATATTTTGTTGAAAATGTTTCAGTTGTGCACGGTTCTGAGAACGTCTATGAGTGAATTTTTTTGGTTGCATTCATAAATACATCGCTAGCTCTTCAAGCAAGCAAGCAAAACTTTTATTTATATAGCACATTTTATTCCAGGTAGAAGCACAATGTGCAGCACAGAGCCTTAGCTACCACAGAAGTTGCAGCCACAAGATAAAACATTCAAAACAGTCTACTGATAACATGATAATGCATTCACAACTCAAAGCATTTTGAAAGCAGCTTTCACAATGAGTCAAAAGCAGTCAATAAAGCTTTTAGACAGCTTTATTGATGTGCTGTGATGCTCCATTAATTCCCCTGATCTATAATTCTTTTCTTTCCAATAAACTAGAGGTAGGCGGTTTATTTTTTATCATGAATGAGTGTGTCCAAATAAAGCAATGCTTCCTGTTGTCCATGAGGTGGCAACAAATATTAAGTAAACGGCTGTAAGGACGAAAAAGATGAAAGTCTGAAAGTAATTAATTGCTTTGAGGTGTGGCTGAGCCTGTGATTTTCTTATCTGTTTATGTTTACTTTTGGGAGTGCCAGTATTCTACAGTTTATGAAGCAGATCATGTGGGACAAGGGCGTAGCAAGGAATTAAGGGCAATTGTGAAGGGCCTCTCCTTTTTCAATCAAAAATAATAATAATAACTGGAAGTTTTTGGACTCTTTTCAGCTGTTGACACCCCACTAGTGAACACTCTGTGTAGGAGCAAGAAAATGCTGTTACTTTTTGGTGTGTCAGTATAGCACCTTTTGTATTGAAGAATAAAGCCCAAAGAACCTCATTAGCATGACTTTTGAATGAGCTTGTCATTAGAACTGAGAAAAGGGCATCTGGGTTTTTTATTTTCTTATTTCAGAACTCATTGGGCCCATTAGCTAATTGACTTCTGTCTCTCACCGCTCATCAAAATGGTATGTGTTAATAAATCATTGGCATGCAGCCACAAAGACATACCTGTAGTTCATCAAAGGTCCAGAGAAGTGCCTTGGAGATGCTCTGCCACAGAAGACTAATGAATGGCAGCTAGCATGACATCAACACTTCAAATGAGCAAGGAGCAGAAACAAGAGAATCGGTGATTTTATGGCATGTTTGTGGTTGGCTTGAATGACGTTCACACAGTGTGGACAACTCAAAGCAATATAAAAGACACTTGCTCTTCACCCGAGGAGATAAGATCAGATGACTCCCTCTCACACGAGCCAAAAGATGACGTTGTTCCCCACCAACTTCCAGAAAGCTGCTGGGATGGAAACACCTAACAGGGTAAGGCAGTTTAAGCTTGATCTTTTATTTGGAATTGAAGTGAGCGATATGTTTAACATTGAAAATTTGTGGTTTTAACAGTTGCATTAGGGCCGTCAAGCAACTTTTAGAGGTGTCTTCTCACTTATATTTTTTATTTCTAAATGTTTCTTATCGTTACTTGTTGATTTATTTTTGTTGATGGGTTTTTGATAAATTTGTTATATCAGATATTAAATTAAAGTATATGTGAGAGAAATTGTTATATTTGTTATGAATATTATATACAAGTGGGTATTCTTTGTCTGACCATGTTACTGAGATCATAAGGTGCTTTGTGACCTGGAGAAATATTTCATTTGAGGTTTCAAATGAAATTAAGTACGCAGGTTCCTTCTATGGGCAGGCACGCTTAAAAAAACATATCTGAGCAGACGGCTCTCCCAGTTCAGACAATCAATATATAAACCCAAAAAATTTCATTATTTTAAAAAGCTGAAACACTTACTGAGTTGTGATCAAACCTGAAGTGATGGGTAATCAATGTATTTCCAGAATATTATTTCAATAATATTTCAATTTTTCATTTTCTGAAATGTTCATTTTCTTTGTAGTGTTTGTGTTAATGCGTTTTGTACATGCATTTCATTATACAAGCCCATCTAAGGACAAGAGTTGCAAATTAGCTTTGGCTATAAATATATATAACATGCAAGGTGCTTGATTGGGGTGTTTATGTAAAATAACTGACTAGAGATTAAGGTTTTATTATGCACATGTAGAATAAATGTCAGTGTCATATCATTGGAGATTCAGTGATTCATAGCCGTTATGTATGGATAAGTAGTTAGTTATAGTGATACTGTGTGTATCCTTGATTAAAGGTTATGGTTTTATTATTTACATATAGATTAAATGTCAGCATCTTCTTGTTGGAGATTCAGTGACATATTTATTATATGTAGATAAGAGTTTGTCTTTTCATCCTTGATTCAGTTGAATCAACATTAAACATACATTTTTTTAGATTTAACTAGCAATATGTCGTGCACGTTGTAAACACCAGTATATAAAAATATAACTCAAACATAGCCATATTTCAAAGATAAGTGGATAAATAATTATAATAAAAAATGTCACATTTTGTGTCTGTATTGTATCCTGGTAATTTTATCAGTTCTTTTCAACATTAGCTACTCTTTTTTGCCCAGTAGAAAGTCCTGGTGCTGGTCTTGATGTTGCTGCTGTCTCAACTGGCCTGTGATGGTCACAGCGTGTCCGCGTGCTGCAGACAACCATCCTGTCGCCTCTATGTGTTGCTGTGTCGCTCCGGCAGCAAGGTCTTGGGGGGACCTCTCACAGACGATGCCTCAGCCGGGATTCTCACTCTGGGTAAACGAAAAGAAGACGAGCATCGCTTGCAGAGTCGACTCCACCAGCTCCTCCAAGGCTCCAGGAACCAAGCGGCAGGAATCCTGACTATGGGGAAGAGGACTGAAGAGAGGGCTGGAGAGCAGTACATGGACTGGATGGCTCAGTCAGGAACCACCATCACAACACCCCTACCTGTTTGAAGTACCTCATGGTATAAATATACTGGGACTCCTTTAAAATGTAGGCAGAAAAATCACACTCATCTGGTGATTTCCCAAAATGTATATTTTTTAGCTCATGTGGAGACAATTTAGTGATTTTCTTTCAATCGTGCCTGTTTGAATGTGATATAAGGTGCATTTGTCTGTAAAACAGAAACTTGGGAAAATGTGTAATATTGTACATAATGTGTAAAAGATCTGGTGGTGTAATAAAAAAGCATAAAGCTGACAACATGCCTTAAGTCATTCATGGGTGGGTTTCCTACAGTAGGGTCGAAACTGTTTAGTTTTTCTTAAACATTTGATAAAATGCAGTAATAATTCCATCATGGCTAAAGCTAATGTTGCATTAGGTTTCACCAAAAGAACTCATATCATGTTGCTTACTATGATTATTTATATAATCTATCCATCTAACAAAAAGGCTGTGATTCAAGCAACTTAAAGCAGTAGGTATGTGTCTTCAATGGGCTCCTCTTTCAAACATCATTGGTGTATAAATCAATATTCTTACTGCAGCTAACAAAAACAGAAGACAGAACTTACCTACATGAAAAGGAATAACTTCATGAAGGAGGAGAACACAGGTTATTTTATCCTATAATATTATCTTCTTTAAAAACAGAATTATGCTGAATCAAAGCCCAGCCTTTCTCAGCTCATGCCAAGAGTTCAATCCAGTTTGATTGAATATGACCTACACAAAGGAGGGGCATTACAATGTAGAAATAAATTGCACCAAAAGATGGTGCTGATTGTAAAAAGTGAAGTGATGCTTGTGATACAGATGATAGCCTGCCTGCTGAATGATGTAATTATAAATAGGATTCATCAATTCTGTTTACTTTGATTAACATGTGAGCCAAAATGTTTGGGTTTGATTCAGCATAAAACTATTTGAATGAAGAAATAATATAGAAATAGTGACATCTCTGGGTGATACTTTTCAGCAGAAATCTATTATTTTTCACTTGGTAACTACAATACCACAACTATACATGTAAATCTATAATCTAGGGTCAAAAAATATGATTAAAAACAAGTTCTCTCCCTCACACTCTCCCTCTTTTATTAACTTTCTATCAGATGTAATCAAATTTCTTTTTTATCACTCATCATTTGTATGTTCACTGAATAAAGCCAGAGTCCTGCCCCTCTTTGAGACTAGTTCTGTTCCACTTGCTTCTGCTGCACAATGTGTTTTTTAGGAGGAGTTTTATAATGCTAAAAGATACTTGGATTACTCCTCACATTCTAAGGTAAATGGACAAAATATTCTGATCATTTTAAAAGTGGATCTTCACATATAATCCCTGTGAAGACAGAGACCATTTTATTTGACACAATGCAGATTGCAATCGCAGTGAAAACAACCAAGTGAAAGCTGTCTGATTGTACTCAATAGGCATCTAAAACTAGTCCACAAATTTGATAGATTGCAGAGTAAAACCACGCACATTGAATGAGGGATACATTCAAAAAAGACCGCTGCTCAGCAACATGGTACAACATGCACTTTGAATCAAACTGAAACTGTCATTTTCCCAAAACCATTAGATTACTGCTCATGTAGGCTTTATAGATGCTGTATTTCTGACAGAATAATGATTCGTTGTGTGGACCAATTAACAACCAAAATATCTTTTGAGCAAACTAAAATACTTTTAATATGAAAACTAACATTGATTGTAATAGGCTGTGTTTTTGAACCTGCCACTGTAGAGAAAAAAAAGTCTAATAACCTATTTATTAATGAAATGTCCGGTCTCATTGGATGTGGTTGCACAACAGTTTCACATTCCTACAGGGAACCTGGAAGAAAGTGGTAATTTGCAAGGATGTAATACAAAGAGCCAGTGTGTGTTATTATTTAGAAATGCAATCAATGTGTTGTTTGTGTACATGTGTATACTGTATACTGTCTTTGTTACAGCATCCGTGTGTGGGGGTGTTTGTTTAGGTAACAAATAAAATGCGATATAGATATGGCGATATAGACATCACAGAACCGGAGGCAGCCTGATAGATCCTCCAAGTGGCTCAAGAGCTGTAGAGTCCTTGAGCCAGATAGTGAATCACAACCCAGTGTTCAACCTGACCTCTGACCTTCACGTGTCCATTCTTACTGGACACATTATTGCAAACAACATGTGCTGTGTCTCTGTTTTCTCTCTCTCTCTCTCTCTCTCTCTCTCTCTCTATATATATATATATATATATATATATATATATATATATATATATATATATATAGTCTTCTGTATATTCACTCTCATTATACAATTGATATAAATTGTACACAATTCAAAGCAATTTGGAGAAAGCAGCCTAAGCAACAGAGCAGCATCTTGTACATCCCAATAGGGAGATTCAGAAAAGGTGCAGAGGAAGATAGGGTGTGAGGGAGAAACAGAGAGCACATAGAGAATGGTAGTGATTTCCAATAACTTCTCTGGGGAGCGAGAAGTAGAAGGACACATATTATGTATGAGAAAAAGAGAGAAGGCAAGAGACAAGACTAATAAATCCACAGTGTGCAGGAAGGGGATGGTTCAGGCTTTTGTATGAGAGACAGAGGGAGGGAGAGAGAGAGGCAGGGGACTCGGAGATGGCAGGAACCACGGTGAGTGGAGTTAGACTGAGTGAAAAGAGGCTGAGGCTTCACTGTGATACTGGAGCAGTGCTGGGAGCAGAGTGATGCGCAACTGAAACCTGAAAGCTCCCCGACTCAATACTGAGAGAACTGCAACACCTCCGAGCTCTCTTCTGAAGGAGAAATTAGTTTTCTGTGTGATGCGAGTCAGTGGTTTCCTCTCAACAACATAGAATAGACACAACTTGCACTGCGTTTCAAGCTTGTAGAAGAGTTAGGAGAGGCACCGTGGTTCTCTTTCAGGTCTTCTTTGGGGAATGGTGATAAACCACTGGAAACTGCTGTCTGAGAATCTGCAACCATCTCTTATTGTAGAGCAAGATGCCTGTGATGAAGGGCCTCCTTGCCCCACAAAACACCTTCTTGGACACCATTGCAAACCACTTTGATGGCACACGTAAGTATATTTTGGAGAACAGATTTTCATTATAATTCATGATACTAATTGATGATTTTAACGCTCTTCTTCTGCAAAACTTGGTTTGAACACACTCTCTAAGTCTACCTTCATGCCTCTGTACATGAATAGCACATATGCCAGTGGTTTTGTGTCCAAACCTTTGACTGGTACCATACATAATGTATATATGGTGGCACTGGGTCTTTGTGCGTTCTGTATCATCACTATACTGAAGCCAATGTGTTTCAAACTTTTTCTCCTGAGACATAAATTATTAAATGACAATTGTGTTGCCAGAAAATAGGTTTGTCTCAGTCTTGAGGCTGCAACTCCACCAGTTAACCTTAGCTTTTAGATTTTTTTTTTGCCTCTGGCATTTCTGTAACCTAGTTTTGGATTGTGACAGACACTGAAGAACACTGCTGTAGACAAATGTGTCCAACAGTAGTGAACTCCAATTATAAGACACCAAGTTATGACCACGAAGACAGACAGTGCAGTTGAGGATGATGTATTAGAACTGAAGAGCCACTTGTTGAGCCGTGGTGTTGCTTATAGATGCAGGTTGTTCCACTGTTAGATCAAATATTTTTCACTCAGGGTATTTCTTTAAAACAAACAAACCAAAAGATATTAAATTAAATCCATCAACAGGAAATTTAATGGCTCTAATTTTAAATCTAACAAACAATTAATACCGTATCTTCACACTTGTGTGGGGATGTCTGCATGTTTTCAGTGAGTTGAACATGTTTCTCTCATATTGTCATTAATATCAACCTCTTTAACATTCAGGGCTATATATATTTGCATGGAAGGAGAAAGACATGTTGTTACGTTGGTATTTTCCTGACCCTGATGTTTGTTTTGCGCATCCTGTTGGTATGCCCGGTGTCAGGCATATGGTGTAAGGAGGAGAGTTGCCAGGAGAGGTGCGACAAAATGGGAGTTGTATGCAAATGAGGCAGCTGAGGGATTCACATTTTTTACTTCAAATATTTTTATTGGAAGCATTTGTGCAAAAAAACTGGACATTTATACAGAATAAAGAACTGCTTGCTGACGGATTAATATTTTGGTGATAATTGGCTATTTGACATTGCTTAGAATAGACGTCTCAAGACCAGGTTAGTTTAAGCAAAGTGTAAATGTGCAACAATTGTAGCATAAAGCCAAATAATATGAAAAAACTTTTAATTAAACACTCGACAACCACAAGACATTTCAGACCTAAAGAAATATAGCTTATTCTCATTATTATTCTAATAGATCTACTATAAAATGTAATAACATTTTACTTTTATTCTTGCTAACTAACTTACTCACTTACTTACTTCTTAGCCTCACTTACTTACTTTATTTTAACAGTTATTGTGTGCAAAGCAATGTGTCGAGGCTAAGGCTGATTTACACAGTATTTCACCTCACACAAGATTTTTGTGCATAGTGCATGAACAAAGAATGTTTGGGAATTCACTTGAATACACCTTCACAGACCTTGCATATATAAACTTAACTGGTCTTTGCTTTTGTAGGTTGTATCTTCATGCCTTGACAGCAATGTTCACCCACTGTTAATCTGTTTTGACTTTGTTTTGTTGGTTTATATTTTGTTCCTTTATTTTACTAGTCCAAGCCTGTTGATCTGCATCAGAATCAGTAGACTGAAAAGTCATCAGCAAGCACTGGAAAGCTCTTTCCAGAACCTGATGAAAAGTGTGTGTGTGGGTCAGACTGTCCTTAACAACTTAACAGATTCTGAAATTCAGTGTGATGACACCGTTGCACACACAAATCTTCCCTCCGGTCTTGTCGTGCCCTTGCTTTCTGTACGCACATACACACACACATCCATATATATACACTTGAGCTTACACATATTAGGGTGGCAGACATTTTCTCAATCTCAGCTGCCACACTACCGCTGTATCAGATGTGCAAGTGGGCGGATTGACCAAGTAGCTGAGTGGGAGGTGAAGGGGCCAACCAACAAGAGATGTCTTCGGAGCAAAGCACTGTTGAATCTAAGAACGGCCTTGAATTTGTCTTGTTTAAATTGAAAAGCCTTTTTTGTGCAAGGACAACTCTTTTAAGACAAGGGGATAACTGCAGGGCTGAAAATATTTTCAACTCATATAATACAAATACCCACAGTGGGAATGTGAATTCAAGCTGGGCTCAGGGGAATGGACGTGGTATCTACATGACGCTGAAATGTGAGCAGGGAAATGAATTAAAATTAATTATACAGAGGCCAAAAGTCAATCAAATATCATTGGAGGTCTTGTTCAGTCAAAACGGCTAAATTATTCATTCATTCAATAGCCACCTCCCAATAATTGGGGAAAGCAGGTGGTGGCGAGGTATCCAACCAAAATATACCTCTGTTAATAAAGATTACAGATTTACATAAATATTGGTAGAATATGTGTCTGTTGGTAATGTAGTTGAAAAGAACTGAACACAAGTGGTTTAAAGGGCTGCAGTTATAGCTGAGGAGTTGTTTTATCTGTATTAAATCCTCACTCATTCATGATATAATCACTTAACAGAGTTAGTCAAATCCGTTAAATGAGCTGCAATGAGTTGTGTATGAATCAGAATGAGGCTGATATGGAGATCCTTTATTGGCTGCATCTGTGTTTCAGAGGGCACAGTGTCTCGGTAACCTCATGGATGCAAATTGCAGCATTGCCATGTTTTTTTCTTCTTTTTTTGAACAAATTGCTATGGCAACACGAGCGTGCAGAGCTTGCTTCTTAATTTAGTTTCTTGTGAGATTAACTGCACACATATCAGGTAGAAAATATCCACATATCACTAATTGCATGTCTTTTCCTGTAGAACAAACACTTGTTAACATCCCCTGATGCTGCCTGCTTGGTGATTGTGTCTTGGTTTAAAAGTTGTACTGTATATATCAGAAGAATCTATAACGACGTGCATTTGAATAAACTGTGAATTTTAAGTATGTGTTTACTCTCTTAGCTTTAGGGAGAATACAAAGCATCACACTCATTAAAACTGGCCGCGGCACAGGTGTCCAATGTTGTCCGATGTTATCATTATAGTGTTTTGCAGCATAGTCAAACAAAGAAATTTAATCTGCTTACATTCAGAGAGCAACTGAATAAATAAATGGAAGAGACATCACTCAGGCTCAGTCTATCTATCTAAATATTGAAGGGTTATTTGGGGTTATGTGGAGACAAGTGAGAGCAGACATGCATTAGTCAGTGAATAATGGCTGAGATTTGGCTGTTGTTTCTCTTTACAATAGAACCCGGAGAGCATGACCCCATATACTTTATTTTTACAAATAAGTCTGCAGCTTATAAGTCATGGGTTAAAATGGGAATGGAAGTAGGCCACTTTATTTCCCAGCTTTATTTATAAAAGACTTACTCACACAATTTATATTGGAAACCTTTATTTCTGTGGACAGAAAACATGGAATTGAGTCTGCTGTTTGTGTCCTATAATAGTTCTCATATTACATTATCTGTGCTGTCATAGATAATGGTAGTCTGTCACAACCCTTCTCATCGATTAGTGTGAAGAAACTCTTTGGTATTTACTGCAGAAGAGACTGTTGCAGATTGAGTTTAGTGCTTTGTCTCAATTCGGTGTTATTTTCATGATTATTTTCGTCTGCTTCACCACCTACACTTCCTGCCCCAAAATGACTCTCCACTGCTCCAGCGGCAGCATATCATCTTTTCAAACATTCCATTAATTTTCAGATACCTATCGGAAGTAGTTTCATAAAAGATCTTCTCCATTCTCCATTATTTCTCAGGCATAAAAGCATTCTTTTGATACATAGTGTTCTCTCTTTTACCTTATGAGTGCATGCGAGAAACTTTTATTGTGGGTATAATGGGACTAGCTGATCTTCTGTGTAAATAACACCTTTTTAAATACAAAGGGATGTCACATTACTTCTACTAAATGAATTCCCAAATTACTGTTCAAAACAAACAAAAAAAATTGCCTACAAATGTGTGTGGAACATCTTAATTAGGCAGCACTGCACCTATCATACCTGCTAAAGTATAATGATAATTTAATAAACATAAATCACTTATGTTATTACAAAACATCAATCTGGATTTTCCTAGGCACCGTTTTGTCAAATAAAAGAGTTTTGGCTTTCATAACATTTTATGATTTTTAAAAGAACAATATTCTTAAAAATTGTGTGTGTGTGTGTGTGTGTGTGTGTGTGTGTGTGTGTGTGTGTGTGTGTGTGTGTGTGTGTGTGTGTGTGTGTGCAATCCATTGCACAACTGGTGGCAGGATGCCACCATGCCCCAGATGTTAATTAAGGGCCAGAGCCTTGCTCAGAGGCACTGGTCCCCCGTGGAGCCAGCTGGGCCCCTGCATATATCTTTAGATTTCATACACACCACCAACAGCCCTCTCTGATGTACACTAAACTATTTTGGGGGATCTCAGCTGGTAAACAGAAAGAGTGACTATGATTAAAAAAAAACAACATCAAAAAAACCCAAAAAACAAGATGTTTTCTTTTGGTTCACCAACAAACGAGAAGAGAAAAGGCAACCAAAGAAGCTGGTTGCCATGTCTCAACATTACATTCAGAGCTGCATCCATCTCAATGTTAGTCACAGCTTTGCAGCTGGAAAAGCAAAAAAACTATTGCCTGTTCCTCAATAACACTTTTCTATTCTTCACTGTCATGTATGTAACACAGTACTGTTACATTCCTCTTTTATCTCCCTTGCAGACAGTAACTTTCTACTGGGAAATGCTCAGGGCCGCTATGGCTACCCCATTGTGTACTGCTCTGATGGTTTCTGCGAGCTGACCGGCTACGCTCGGACTGAAGTGATGCAGAAAACCTGCACCTGCAGCTTCCTCCATGGAGCAGAGACCAGTGAAAGTTTGATCCAGCAGGTAGACAAAGCCCTGGAAGGCCAACAGGAGCACCAGGGGGAAGTCTGCTTTTATAGGAAAAATGGTAAGCATCCTGTTCACATGATCACCCAAAGGTTGAGTAGACCATGGACTCAAGAACATACACTTTCTTAATTATAATATTACATTTAAACCTATGCGTCAAACCAGTTAAAGCATTTTCCTTACCTTGCTTTAATTGTTGTTGTTGTTATTTTTAAGAAAAACTACTCAAAACCAAACACACAGAGGGGAGTGAGGTGAAGTTAGCTATTAGTGTTATTCCAGTGTTACTAGAAATCCAATCATCACTTTGGGGGAAGAACTGTCTACCGGTACTGTTGTGTAATCTCAGTGTAATAACTTTTTAAATTTCCTCAGGAAATCCATTTTGGTGCCTCTTGGATATCGTGCCAATTAAAAACGAGAAAGGTGAGGTGGTTCTGTTCCTGTTATCCTTCAAAGACATCAGTGAATCACATGGGAAAAGCCATCACTACGCCCACGGAGACGGTGAGGCCTGCACATGCATTTCCTAGCTGTTAAGAATTTGAATTTTAGCTTTTAGCAAACTATTTTAATTTTAAAATATCATGCTTCCATTTTCATTTAAATAATTGAAAGCTAAGTAGAATATGGCACTTAAGGGACTGACTCAATTTGCATTATTCTGTGGGTTTTGTGCTTTTTGCAAGCAGCTATGTCAGAAGCTTCTCACCAGAGCAGGAAAACCAAACGATCCCACTTTTCCCAAGCTCGAGACAGGGGGAGGACTATTCTGCACCACCTGACCAACCTGTTCACCAAGAGGGGCAAGAGGAAACTGACCGATGTAAGTGTAAAACCCATTAAACCAACAAGATACAGCAACACTTTATCATTCATTATAGCTAAGTGATGTTTGGCTATTCTCCATGAAACAAAGGCATTTGCTTTTTTGATAGCTGAACTGACTACTTTTAAAGTTCCATGTGTCATTTAAATGTAAGTACAGATGAAATTTTATGGGCTTCATCAGTTCAATATGAAATCCCAGTCAGGTGAGCTTTGAGTCGAGTGTTTGACATCAATCTTTTTTTAATTCATGTTGAATGAATATCTCACATTTACTGATATTTTTCAAAGGAACTTGAACATGCGCATCTGTAAGCATCTTCAAACAAATCAGCAAGCCTATTTTGCACATAAATAGTTTATTCAAGTCTATTTAACAGCAATTCAAAATGTTATGATGATGATGGATGATCAGTGGCAGCTTTACTGGCTACCATCAGTGTTTCATGTAAGCACTGCCTCAGTAGGAAGTGAATAAATGCACAGAATTGGCCTTTTTCATTTTCAAATTTGTAATGTTTCATTTATCCTACAAATTCCTCAATCGAATTAATTGAGTTCATCACTTCTGATTCAAATCTAATGCCTTCTCTCTTTCGCAGAATGCAATTTCTAGTCATGCTTTCAGGATTTTTTAAAATGTAAAATGCTTGTGGACTGTCCTTCTCTCCTTTGTCAGAGTGTGTTCCAGAAACCGTCTCCGCCTGAGTACAAGGTTGCAGCTGTAAAGAAGTCACGTTTCATCCTGCTTCACTACAGCATCTCCAAGGCCTTGTGGGACTGGCTAATCTTACTGGCGACCTTCTACGTTGCTGTCACTGTGCCTTATGACGTCTGCTTTGTCAGTCATGATGAGGGCAGTGACCATCATTCACTTGTCAGTCACAGCACTATAGACAGTGACATAGCAGTGGAGATGCTCTTCATACTTGGTATGATTACTATATTTTATGAAAACATTTTTTTTTTACTCATTGTAACCAAGAATTTGTGTGCAGCCATGTAATTTTATGACCTTTCAAGAAAATATATGCAACTTAATCTTTTTTTTTTTTTTTTAGAAAACAACTGTAGTCTAACTTCTGTCATTGAAAATTAAATGGTAGCTTGCAGCACTATAATTTTAAAGTTGCATCTCCAACACTGATTGCATGTTGCACACCAGTTGACCTTTCAAGCTGAGGCATCTTGAGCAGCATTATGAAAAGACAACAATGTTTAAATTAAGAACAACTATATTTCCTGGTGCAGCTGCAGTGGTTTCCCTGGTGATGGTTAACACAAATAAACTTCCTACCTTTCCTCGCCCACTCAGGGTGTCTCTGTTGCCCCAGGTTACGGTTCATAATTAGATTTCTCTCACTTCGTCCCACTTTTCCTCCAAAGGAAGTGTGATAGCACATCTGTCATGAGGCTCTGACTTCCTCTCTCTCCCTCAACAGGTTTGTCTGGGGACAGACGTGCACAATGATATTCATGCCCAAAATTAGCTCATCTTGTATCACATGCTGTTGCTGTAACTTCTTTTTGAGAAAGTATATCAGTGTTTTATGCCAGGTCTCAGTGAAGACGTTTAAAGTGGAGTACTACTGAATTTCTAGTGCTTCTTGCAGAACCAGTATCATTTACATTCAATGAACAAGAGCCTGTCAGTGCAGGAAAAAATGAAAAATTAGTGCCAGGAATCACAATAATTAGGACATTGTACTTGTATTAATTTTGGGTTTTTTCAAAAATATAATTGCCATTTTTTGAGCTATTTTATATTCTATTTTAGATTTTATATCATTTTTAGCTACTCCCCTAATATCCATATAATCATTTTACTACTTATGTTTATTGTATTATGGTTTAAACTGTTTTTTATTTCACTCTCTCGCTGTAAAGTAACTACCTGTCTTATAATTCTATTTACTTATAAATCATTTTTGTATGTAGTCCCTTTAAAACTCCCAAACTGCTCATCTTAGAGCTGAATTTAAGTAATTCTTTAAAAGTATTTATTTTCTATTTTGTGATCATTTTCCTTCACTTCCATTTTCACTGCTCTGTTTCAGATATTATCCTGAATTTCCGTACCACCTATGTGAGTCAGTCAGGTCAGGTAGTGTACGATGCCCGATCCATCTACCTCCATTACTGCACCACCTGGTTCTTCATTGATCTGATTGCAGCTTTGCCCTTTGACCTTCTCTATGCTTTCAACATCACAGTGGTAAGATTATCATTTTATATAACTATGCCAATGTCATACTCTCAGTGTCTGCCTCTCTCTTTGCACTGACTTTAAACTAAAAACTTTCCTGCTGATAGGAACATTAAAGTCAGAGCAAGTGCCTCACAATGGAGACAATTAAATAACCCTTAATCAAGGTTAAATGAGAAAAGAGGATGAGTGGAATAAAACTACATGTGGAAAAACAGGTGTTCTGTTTCCCCTCTCCTGGTCCAGACCTCGCTGGTGCATTTGTTGAAGACAGTTCGTCTTCTGCGTCTACTGCGCCTGTTACAGAAACTGGATCGCTACTCCCAGTACAGTGCTGTGGTCCTGACCCTGCTGATGTCTGTGTTTGCTCTGCTGGCTCACTGGATGGCTTGTGTCTGGTACGTCATAGGACGCAAGGAGATAGAAAGCAGTGACCCCGTTACCTGGGACATAGGTGAGCACATTGCGTTTGTGTGTCTGACTGCTCCCACACCGCTGAATGAAAAGGATAATGTTCTTTCTCACCCATTAGCTTTGCTTTGCCGTATTTTATGTCCCTCCTGGCAACCCCAGTGGGCCAGAGCAGCACATTGTCTATTTTTCTCCTCAGTCCAGAGGAAGTGTAGGTCACAGAATAATTTCATTATATCACCAGTAATGCATTATATCATTGTCTATTATATCACCCATTACATCAAAAGAGAAAGGGTCGTCCATTGAAGCAGAACAAAAAGTAAAAACACTTTCTACAATTAGTTTAGTCACTGAAGACCTCCCACCTTAGTCTTACCCAACCACCCTCTGAACTCATCCATCAGGCTGGCTTCAGGAGTTAGGAAAGCGTCTGGAAACACCGTACATCAACAGTACCATGGGTGGTCCCTCCATGCCCAGCGCATATATCGCCTCTCTCTACTTCACACTCAGCAGCCTCACCAGTGTTGGTTTTGGCAACGTGTGTGCCAATACAGATGCAGAGAAAATCTTCTCCATCTGCATTATGCTCATGGGCGGTGAGTTTATTGACGATCACAGAAAATTCACAGAATGATGACAAATGTTCTCAGATCATCATAATATTACACCCTCTCCCACCCTCCAGCCCTCATGCATGCAGTGGTCTTTGGCAACGTGACAGCTATCATCCAGCGCATGTACTCACGACGCTCACTCTACCACACCCGAATGAAGGACCTAAAAGACTTTATCCGTGTGCATCGGCTACCTCAACAGCTGAAGCAGAGGATGCTGGAATACTTCCAGGCCACCTGGTCTGTCAACAATGGCATCAACGCCAATGAGGTTGGTAAAGGATCACAAATCAGCAGTGATCTTATTGTTCATTTGACACCATGTGCCTGTTATATCTTCAAATATTTCAACCCTAATTAAAGGCTTTGTAGTTAAAGTTTGTCTGTGTGGGCTAATCTCCTTTTAATGAAGAAACAATACATTCTGTGTTGGTGCTAGTTTCTAGATTCAGAAATATCATCCTTAAAATGTGGGTCGTATCTAATTCTCTGGAGTCTTATTCCATTTCCTTAAGTGGATGGCACTTTATTGCAAATAGAACTTTCGTTAACAATGCCAAATCTGATCTAGGAGAAGTTCCCTGTAATTACAAGAGTAGAAGTAGAAATAGAGAGAATACTCATTAACACCCTCGCCACTACCATCTGTAGATAATTAATTCACTGTTGACAGACACAGCCGCTGCTTTCTGAGAACACATTGGCTTTAACACCTTGTGTCTGTTTTTACTGTGCAACTTTGCATATCAGCAGAGTTGGTTGTTAATTCTTGCACGTCTTTCAGCAAAGTTTTTTCAGTCAACTGTCTCAAGTCTGTTTGGCTGCCCTATGTTGAATGTCATGCCCCTCTCTTGACTCCTGTTTTTGTCTCTCCCCAAAAAAAAAACCCCAAAAGACAAAAGTGTCTCTTAGTGTATAACAGTATACTGAACAGATCTAGCGTGATACTGATGTTGGATTGCAGCTGCTGCTGTTGTCCTGCTGATGTGTTGCTTTCGCTACGCGGTTGGTGTAGACAGAGGTTAGTGTGTTCGACTCCACTAGTGACCTTTGCAGATTACATGGAGTCATTTGATTACGTGGTACTACAAAAAAATTCCTCAATAGAGATTCAAAAAAGATCCAGAGCCTTACAGAGTATGAAATCACGACCATCATGATAATAAACCTTGGTCATTTGAACAAGCTTTTATTCACCACACAAGCTCCACCTACAGCATGTCAGCAAAGCCATCAACAGAGGAATCATTTTGAAATAAGACAGTATACAGTCTTTTGCTATTTTAAATGTTTGAAGTGCTGTTGTTTAAATAGTTGTTCGCAGATAATAGTTTTGGGCATGTAGTTGACATGGTGATGAAACACATGTATTTATGTTCATCAATAAAAACAAAGTGATATCACTCAGAGAGGTGGGGGTATTTTTATCTGCTGAAGCAGTGTAGCAGACTGGACTATCAGATGCACTGCAATAGTCATTAAAGTCTTGATTTTCCCCATCCTCTCTTAGCTGCTGCACGACTTCCCAGATGAACTGCGAGCTGACATTGCCATGCATCTGAACAAAGACATCCTGCAGCTGCCTGTATTTGAGCGAGCCAGCAGAGGGTGCCTGCGCTCCCTCTCCCTGCACATCAAGACCTCCTTCTGTGCACCAGGGGAATATCTTATTCGCCATGGAGATGCTCTACAAGCCAATTATTTTGTCTGCTCAGGTTCCCTGGAGGTTCTGAAAGATGGCATGGTTCTGGCCATCCTAGGTCAGTGTGGACCCAAGGGTGAAACATTTCCTCTCTTACTAATTTTTGCATCTTTTAGCTGTCTTGCACCTTGTGTGACTCATCTGTTGAACCGACAATCCCTACAGGCAAAGGTGACCTTATTGGGGCTGACCTGCCAGAACATGACCAGGTGATCAAGACCAATGCAGACGTGAAGGCGCTAACCTACTGTGACTTGCAGTACATCAGTGTTAGGGCTTTGAGGGAGGTCCTTGGGCTGTACCCAGAATATGGCAGCCGGTTCAGCTCCGACATCCACTACAACCTCACCTACAACTTGAGAGAGGGCTGTAAAATTGATGTAAGACATTTGCTACTTAAACCCTGACAAAAAAATTCAATGTACCATTTTTTAATTTCTTTGCTTTGGGTCATTAGTAGAAACATACATATACCAAATATAGAATGTGTGTATAATCCCTTGTTAATTTTGACTTCAATACCTCTAGGGAGTTACAAGGTTTCCATGGTCTCCCAGGCAGTCTCAGGTATGTGTGCCTCACTAAAGTAATTACTTCAACCTTGATCTGCTTGATACATCTGACAATCAGTTACAGTAAAAATCTGTCACAAGGCTTTAGACTGCTTTACTTGCAATGTAGAATTGTTATGGTGGAAAAATGGCACATTAACGGCCTAAATTTGTTTAAAAAGAGAGAGAGAGTGCGAGGGAGAAAGGAAAAGTGAAGGAAACCTGTTTTGCATGATTTACTCTTACATTTGGCACACTCTGTACACGCATATATCTGTTATTTTACCATATTAGACACCAGAAATTAAACACCAGAAAAGTCACAGCATGATTTCTGATATTGAATTGGATTTGCTTCTATATTTAAGTTCCAACTGTGAATTGATATGATAGTTGTATGTTCCACAAATTAAAGAAAACATCTAACCTTCGAACCGTCTTCTTCTAAGGGTCAAGTTTCTATCGACCATAAACTACCCTATATTATTGAGGCAGATGACGCAGAACATGGAGAAGACATGAGACGCTCTCAGCAGAGGAGAGTGCCTCTTCTACATGGAGTGGGCAGCCCTGTACGTCAGAGCTGCCTCAGCACCCTGTTAGGGGAGGAACTACGCCACATCAATGCCCTGCGTATCTGTCGGTCACCTGTTCAGGGAGGGGGAGGCCAAAGCCCCTCACCTCAGCCATTCACCAATGAGGATCTCTCTCGGTGTCCATTGCCCAATCTTAGCAATGACCCAGTCTCGACCCATCGGCCAGCTAAGCTATTAATGCCATCCTTGCCTTGTGTTAGTCCACTGAGCCTTAGCCCCAGGTAACACATTCAACCTGTTTTATCCAAATATGAACTGTAATCAGTTAACATCTATTTAGAATTATGTAACAGTGATTTGTGTCTCTGTCAGGGTCGTGGATGGAATTGAGGACAATGATCACGCATTTCAATTTAATGTAGAGCAGAGCGAGGCAAAGACTAATGTAACAGGTAAAGTCTCTTTGAGCTGCATAGTGGATAAAAAATGAATTACTGAATTGGGACAGCAAATCTTCTACATCTTGATTAAAAACACTGTAAATTAAACACAGTAAATTATACAAGGTTGAATAAACATGAGCTTTGTGACTAACTTTGTTTCTCTGCATCCAACCAACACCTACATTATTTCCCTCTCATTTGGAATTAGATGTCATGCCACATAGCATCTCATTAACCAGTGAAGGGTGTAATCTCAACTCTTTGCTCTATTTTTTTTTTTTGAATCCCTTTTTCAGACCGGCTCCAAGTGAGTGCTAACCTGCTTCTGGAGACTGAGGAAGTGAGACAGAACATCAGCAAACTGAACAAAGAGGTATGTTCAATATGGAATATATAAATTAGCCAGCTGTATAGTATATCAGTGCATTTATTTTTTTGATATAAATAGTATTTAATTAATTAGGCTATACTTTTTTATTAATATTTGAACTTGTAAGTATTTTTGCTGCTTCTTTGGCACATGCAGAATTAACAGGCCCTGCTTGTTCACACAAATTTAATGTTAAGTGCAAACCTCAAGCGGTTTTAACTGACTCTGCTGCAGGTCCTGTGAGAAGTGATCATGCTCTGACTTAAACTGTGGTCTTTGAGTCAACTGATTTTTATCCTTTCCCTCTAAGTGTATCTCTGATTCTTGTAATTGAGGAGTTTTTTTTTTACTTTTTCTTCTCAGGTGAACAACCTAAACCAAGAAGTATCCAACCTTGGCAAGGAGCTCCACGACATAATGCATTTTCTACAGTCCCATATGGCCATGCTCCATTACACTCCTCCAGTGTCCACGTATTCCTATGGCATACAGATGATTCCCAGTCCTAGCATAACTGCTTCCAATGACTGGCAGTCCCATGTCCCTTTAAATATAGCCACTGGCCTCCACCTCCATCATGAAACAATTAGTCACCCTGCCAGAAATGTGTGGGGCTGCAGTGGGATACCCTCCCAGGGCAGAAGTCCCACCTTGCTGCACTCCTCTAGCCCTATGTCATCCTGTTTACACCTGTGCTGTGGCCCCTTCCAAAGCTCCAGAACAACTCCTAACTCCCCCTATATGACCCACTCCCATGCCCAGGGAGGTCCATCACTCCTGGGCCTCAGTTCAGCCTTCAGTGGCTTTCCAGGCATTTGTCAGGCCCCACAGGTGGCCTACAATGCCTCTATTCCCACAATGAGCAACTCTCACCCCCTGTGTTCCCCAGTAAATTACTCCCATCCATCTTTGAGTGTTCAAACCAACTCTGATCCCACACATAATCAGACCAACTCCCAGACACCCATCCATTCCTCCGTCACTCCCACTGGCCAACCGCAGTTCCACACTGCTTTCAGCTCTCTCACCCTTTCAGGAGTCCACACTTCAATGTGCACAGGGCACAACCAGAGCCAACAGGGCTCTATCAGTGGCCCCAGGCAAAATGACCCAACTGGATCCAGTCCTATTCACCACACACAGGACTTTGCATGTTCTCTGCTGGGGCAGGTAACAGACAGAGACTGTAGAGCTTCGCTGTATAAAGAGACAACTGACAATATTGAATCTCAGGGTATGAGTGGCAGTACTCCAACTGTAGAAGTTCAACCACTTCTCTTGGACATGCAGGGAATACAAACCCCATACTGATGATCTCTGTATCTTGATGTGTAAGTGTTGGATAATGATGACTTTTCATGATGAAACCTTCAAAAACGTTTAGTGTAAAGTTTCCATTGAATAAAATGCTCTCTGCCCAGATGCACGAACATCTGCTGAAACCATACAGCCACAATTAAATAAAATATAGCTTGAATTGTATTCTATAAATTGTATTTTTTTTATACTAATGACATTGTTTGTTAAAATGGTAGAGAATAGATCAATTACTGGCCTACAGCTGAGGCCATTACAAAGACAATGCATTAATATCTAGCATGGCATGCACCACACACTATCTGTCTAGGATTTAATACAGCAATATTTGGATATTGACTTAAAGATTAATTTTATTTGCCAGTGTACTTGATTAAAAAAACAAAAACAAAGCACTGCATGCTGCACAACATCCGCACAAGGGAGATTTACTGTTGACATTTTCCCTGCTGTCATTGTGGCCAGGCTATGAGCTATGAGTCTGCAGCACCGTTCAGTGGTGACATGTGGTTACAGCACAACAGTAGAGGCATTTCATCACATTTTGAAGAGGGAGACAAACCAGTATTTATCTGAGACAAAACTATGATAACCACAGAGAGAAAATCTGGAGTACAACTGTACAGTAAGCTGAAAAAATTGCACTGCACATCTTGCAGGAGGGTGTTATTCGGATTCTTTTTCAAATATATCTTATAGTTTTTTCTTTTTTAACATTCATGAAAACAATATGAACACTCACCAGACCAGATAGCTTTTGAGTTATAGAATGGTTTTGAATTTTTTATGATTTTTTTTTCTTTTACAACTTTTTTCGATAAAACAATATTTTAGCTGGTGTGACTATTAAGATGCTATTGATCCTATTAAAGTAGCTGGCTAGCTGTAGCTGTCACCTGTTGGAAGAAATAAAAGACTCATTTTTACAGTACATGCCAATACCTCACGAGAATCTATGTTTAAGAAAATACGTTTAACATATAGGAGGGAGAAATATATTCCAAACACAAAACAAATATTCTGTATATCACTGAATTTTGGTGCTCAGTGGTCCAAAAGAGGTTGACTTTCAAAAAGGCCACTAATTGTTTCAACTCATCATTCATGGAGTGGTGACATCACTGGTACTTTCTTTTTTTTTGCTGTGCATCTGTTTGACTACGTTAATGGTGACTAATAATTCCTAACTCAATTTAAATGTTTACTTTAGACATAATTCAAAGACACTCACATTTCCCAGTATGGTATTTGAATGTCAACTTTGGAGGATCTACTGACAATTTCAAGTAGATCTATATAGTCTTAACATGATATCCTAACTCTGAAAGGCGTTTGGGGGGCATATTAGCTATAATTCTGATAGTAGCAATATAACAAACCAACCAACCAACCAAAAAGGCTGTGATGTTTTTTTGAGTCCATAGAACAGTAAGAACATGGAAATTTCATGGTTCTTGGTTGAGCCCTAATGAAGAAAAATGTCTTTTCTACAAGAGACAAATTAGGCTTATAGGTTTTCTTGACAATATTTGAGCCCATTACTACCTATTTGTTATCATACAGTACCTGCATCTTAAGCTATCAGAGCTTTATAATTAGCTCTCACACAAACAAAGCTACTGAATATGGAGATTCAGTGATAATACTAGTCTAGAAATGAAGAGCGTCAAATAAAAATGTACTGATAAAAAAATAGGGAGGTGACTGTGTGGTTTCAAGCAAACAAGTATGTGTACTGGTGCTTTAAAATAACCTATTTGAGCTCTATGTGTGCAGGTTTTATTTTCCATTTCAGACACAAGATAAAATGCTTATGTTGGAATTTTAGTTTATGGACTTACATTCCAGGTATATTGATGACTTAATCTAATGTTTGTGTATTGGAAAAATGACTAGTCAGGGCCCTGCATACATCATGTGTGCTGCAGAGTGGTGGTTTGTGTAGACTGTAGCTGTTGTCATTGGTCAGAGAGACACTGACAAAAAGTGGGAGGTTCCCGGAAAATTTGCTAACCGGAAGGGAAGGCCAGAGCCCAGAAGAAGAAGAACACAGCCGCTGCCGATGAGACCAGCGAAAGAAGAGAAAGTACTGTAAGTCAAACAACTTGAAATGATAGACGATGTCGGTAAAGAGCAGCATTGAACGCACGTTGGGCTTTTTTTTGTGGGCGAGCTGTTAATCGTAGTCAGATCCCCTCTCTCAAATTTTGTTCTACCGATCAGCCAAGTCCGGGGGCTCAGTCGAAATGTCCATCAGACTGGATCGAAAGGCTACGAGCTTCTAGCCTCTGAAAGACCACAGAAAATATCCAAAACGTCTTGGTAGGAGTATTGTTCATCAGCATATGTCGTCGTTTTCTTCCAGCAGCAGACACAATAACAAGCCTGAGACCTCGAGCTGCTCAAATGGCAAACAGCTGACGACGTGTGGCCGAGAAAAGGAAAGTTGTCTAATGACGTTTTCGACACTTGGCTATCGCTGCTAGCCGGGCTAACGCGAGCAGAAATCAAGTTTTCCTTTTAGCGGTGCTTAGCATTAGTTTTTTTTAGCGTCAATATACGCTCAGAAGCTAATGCTAACGCTAGGTAGCGTTAAATGATAAGGTCAGTAGTTGACGTGAGCTAATGGAGGTTAATTTTGGTAGTTAGCAAACTGATTAGCACAACCAACGTTACTTGAAAGTGTATTGAAAGTTAATAATGGCGCTTGCTTTGTTTTGACAGGCTACTCTGGCTAACCAAACATTACAATTATGTTACCAGCTAATATATCTCTTAACAAATTATTTTTATTACGCCAAACAGCGAACCTGTCTACTGTTCTGCGTTTACAAGTAAAGTTAGCTTGTGACTCTGCTAAAGCTAGTAGCAATCAGACAGAAGTCAACTTTTATGGTTAACGAAACTAACTTGGACATTTGCGTTTTAACTTCAAGTTGTAACTGTCATTGCTAACATTTATAGCATGCACCACCCAGTTAGACCATTATTATCCTCAGTTTATGCCGCTGGTCAAGCAATAATCGCTTTTACATGTGAGACTGAAGTTTACGATCGAGTTAGAGATATACAAGCCACCCTAAGTAGTGTACTTTTAAAACTTAGATGGTTTTTGACAGCTTTTATCTGAGCTTGTAATGTCCAGATCATTTTTTAGCATACATCAAGTAACTTGAAGCTTTAACCCAGCTGCTCATTCGAGATAGTTTGTAGGTTTCTCACTTACAGGCCAGCAAGCTTGTAGTTACACTCAGCAGTCCTATTACATAAGATATCATAGAGGTGTCATTACTGTTGGCATCATTTATGTGGTAATTCTGCCAATTTCTGTACCTTGAGATTATAATGTGACTGCACGTGCGTGTCATTAGATTTAACAGCAAATGTAGACACTCCTGTTTATGACTTAATAAGGGGAACAGAGCTATGACCTTTGATACAGAGGAAGGATTTACAGTTACCTGCTCGAGCTCTTGTTATGTTTATGGCGTATGGACATTGTCCTTCTAAAATGGTGATGCATCTTTTAAAAAAAACACACACCCCTGAAAGGATGACAAGGAATTTATCCCTCACACAGATTACATAATAGGTGTGCTTCGGTTTATCAGTGCTGCTCATTTTTCTTATTCAGGCCATTTTCCAAGACTGTGCATGTACTAAAGTTGCAGGAATTTTATAGTTAAAATGCCATGTTTAGGCATGGGAAAAACTGTGTAATACTCAGCCTATATTGTGAGATTCATCTCAAATGGTGATCATAGTGAACAGCAGATTTTGGTTAGGCCTCAGGGTAACTATAGCTGTTTTCACATCAGGTCGGGACATTGTCCGGAGTTGCCCTTTCACACATGTAGCGCACAACAGGAGATTGTCCTGTCAGACGCGTTCTCAGCTCTTGGAAATACTCCATTTGGTTTAGGCAAGCGGTGGCGCCTGGGTAGAGCGTGTAGGAGGCAGGACATGATGCAGAAAGTATGCTGCGGTCGTAATTTGGCGTTTTTAAGCTTTTCACCAGAAATTAAATTGCTTTTATTTTATGAAAAATCACAGGAAGTCCTCTTTCCCATTAGCACTAGTTTCACAGCAGAGTGTTCAGGCCCAGTCAAAACAATGCAGCTTAGCTGGCCTGCTGTGTTTATCCAGTGCCAGCTGCATAATAGAAGTGTCATCAACACGCCTACTTGCTTGTTGTGAATTCTCCAGAAAATAGGATACAGACCTGCTGTATTCACACACAGGCTCAGTTGGACATTACACAGACTTTGTACTAGGGAGCTGGCAGGGTAAAGTCCGTTTAATGTCCGGTCCGACTGATTCAGACATTTGCGTTCACACATACAGCCCCTCCTGATAATATCCAGGAAATTTCAGGGTTGCAGTGCATGTGCGAAAGGGGCTTCTGATTCTCGGTTCGGTCATTGAGCTTTATACACAGAAGTCACGAGAAAGGGAAGTGCCTGTGATTTCCTATTGGCTTTGCTAACAGCTAGTGATGAGTATCCTGTTTGCTTTTCCTGAGTTATGTCACCAGTTTCCCATCAAAACTGTCACTGTTTCCAAAGCCATTCTTGATGGGAAACTTGAACTGTAGAGGGGCTTACCTTGGATCAAGAGCATTTCCTGTTTCATTAGAGATCTCAAGGATTGTTCTGCTTTTGTGTCTTTGTCGTTTGTGGGGGGGAAATGTCTGCTATAAAAGCTCTTTTCCAGTAATGTGTAAGTCACAGTTACATTGTACATGGAAATTTTGCTATTTCCAGGTGAGAGTCTGAGCATTTGTCTCAACAGACAAAAGGGGGGATAGCGACGCAGCCCCTCATATCAGACACCACCAGTTCATCCAGGACCCCACCCTTAAAATGAAGTGAGCAATTCATGTCACAGCTTGTTTTCTTGGAACTGGTATAGTGACACCAGCCATGAAGGTTGTTACACCACCACTTACATGGAATGTATGACTGATCTCAAGTTTTTGCACAGTCATTACATGTTGGCGCAAAGTTATCTGGCTCTTTTCTCTAATCAATAGTTGAGTTTCTTGTGAAGAAAGTATCCTGTTTTCAAGGCAAAGAAAGAATGATGCATTTTAATTTGAAAAAGGGTTAACAAAATATCATATAGGACACCATACAAACTGTTTCATTTTTTTTATTACAACTGTTACTGAGAAGTCTTACAAATACCATATCGCTGTTATTAATGGGTTATACCAGTCAGTATCATTTCTGTTTTTTCTGATTATGGAGGACGTGACAGTACAACACAGAGGAAGGAGATCAGTATGTGAGCTTTCATAGGGTGAACACTTATTCATAAGAATTGTGTGTCTTTTTTTTTTTTTTTTTGGCACTGGTTTTGAATTTCAATAGCACAGCCATAAATTTGTTCTACATATCTATACATGTGATTAGTTTGTGCACACGTTCTCATATTTAGGTGCTCAATATACTGCAATCCCTGACAAGTGCTTGGATATTAATCTGGCAGCAGAGCGTACAGGAGGCCACTATGAATATTTCACAGGCTCTCTCTCTCTAGTCTGCTCCTCCTTGCTGCCTTTCCTTCTCCCCCCTTTCTCTGACCCATGTCCCACTGTTTCTCTCTCTCTCTCTCTCTCTGACCCATTTCCCTGTGGAGGTCTTTAGAGCCCATTACGGATGCCATCAAAGCATCCGTCGCTGGCTGCTTACGATGTGTGCAGGTCTGTCTCAGTGTAACAGAAAAAAAAGCCTATCATCACAAGCTCATCGGCTGCACCTACCTTTCACACCATACATTGTGCATAGGTGTTGGCGCTACTGTTTTGGCTGAAAACCGTTTCATCGCAAAAAGGGTGTTATTGAACTCATAACAAAGGTTCAGCTGTAGGACACATGATCTGTTTTGCCACCTCAAGGGTATTCTTTATGTTTCGGAAAGCTCCCTTCACTGTATTCATCCTGTGTGCTTGATGGCTGCAACACTCTTGCTCTCCAAAATAGCCAACACAGATACTAACCTAACTGTGCTGTATAACAAACCCTTGTCTTTTAAAAACCCTTTTCTGTCCTATTCTTGATAAAGGCCTACTATAGGTCTGTGTTACCCACCTCTCTTATCCAAACCTTCCAAATCAGCTGTGTCACTGAGCTAGCAAAATTGTCAATTTGTAAAATTGTCAATGTGTGATTCAGGCCTACTTTTTTTTTTTTTTTAAAACAAATTAAGTTTGCAAAGGAAACATGCATGCATGACTTGTATTTTTGAAGAAGCTGATTGTTGGGTCTATAACATCCAAAATTTAATTCTTCTGGACATCTGCTGCTCAAGAGAAACTTTGAAAACCAGTTGAGGTAGACTTTAGGGGTTTTTTAATCTGGGTGTTTTGTGGGTCTGCTCGCTAAAACTCAACCCATCGCTTCTCTTTGCTTCCTCTCGTGAGGAATGCGAACAGGTGAAGCTCTGCTGTGTGCAATCAAATGAGTACAGGCCGACTGTTTGACCCAGTGAACAGAGTGCCTTTATGTCTTCTCCAGCTCCACCGCTGCTGTGAAAGAGTGTGTGTCCTCTAGTTTAAGAGACCACTGAGAATAAAGCTGCAACTAATGATTACTTTCATTTTCAGTTAAACTGCAGATTATTTTCTCTTTTATAGATAGTCATGTTTTATCTATAAAATGTCAGACAACAGTAAAAATGTCTTGTTTTGTCCGACCAACAGTCCAAAACTCAAAGATATTCAGTGTTTGCTATCATGTTTGACAAGGAAAAGCATCAAATCCTCACATTTGAGAAACTGCACAACATGACTCAATTATTCGATTTATCAAAATACTTGCAGATTAATATTTTCTTTTGATCAACTGATTGATAAATGGACTAATCGCTGTAGCTTTAAGTGTCTTATGCTGAGTAAAAGGGAACAAACACTGATGAAATTGGTGTGTTTTTATAGCGCATGATGCTCGGTTACCGTGACTGCTAAAATTAAACCTGTGCTACAAAAGGTAACGCAGCATGATTTGTGCTTTGACACTTACAAATGACACACGCTAGTTCTGACTATTTTATGGATACAGCCATGACCTCCCGTCACATGCTGAAGATTAAGCTCAGCTCAACACCAACAAGCTGAGAAAAAAAGCCAAGTACAACCAAACTATTGACTATCAGCTGTGAGCTTCTTTACTTCATTTCACCTCATTCTTGACACTTCCCTTCTCACTCAAGAATAGTCTACCCCTACCGCACATCTTTATGCACACATTGTGTTTGTGCATGAAGTTGTCCCGGCGACAATGTTAAGACTATCCCAAGTTTCAATGTGCTCAGCAGTAAAATGTCTTCTGTAATCTTCACATCCTGCTTTGAGCTGAGTTGTGTTTCCTGTCCTTTTGACCAAGCAGAAGCTGGCTGACCTCATGTGTATCACCCAACTGAAAAAAAGATTAGGCAAGGTTTCAGATACTCAAAACAGGACCGAAGAGAATCAAACGTTGGCTGTCTTTTTATACAGCTATCACATAAAACTATGTAGCTCATTTGAGCCAAGTTAGGCTAGATGATTTCTTTTTTTTTTTTTTTTTTTTAAGTTTTGCTTTTCCAAGTCAGCCTCTGTGTTACAAGTTCCTCTTAGTACTAAATGTCAGTTCCACAACAGGATTGAGTCAAAACATAGTTCACATTTTGTTATTACTGCCTTTTAAAAAAAACAAAATAAGTGTTTTAAGAAATGCCTGACTTACTGATTAACATTAAATATTAAGTCCTTGCTCTGGTATTGGGTGTTGCTGTACAGAAACAGCCACAAAGATCACCGTGAGAGGGAGACTATAGTTGTAGCAGACTGCGGCCAGACTGTTAAGAGATGAGTCACAGGAACAAATGTGTTGAGGTTGGGAGGGTGTTTGAGAAAACCTATCAGCTAGATTTCAACAGTTTATAGATATCTAGCCTATCTATTTTTCCATTGCTTCAGTTTTAATTTGTTTAATTTACACTTGCACCCATTAATTCTTTAGATTCACATACATTTATTTGTATATACTATGTTTGTGTATTTTTTTTTTTTTTTTAAAGAATTGAAGCTGAAGTAAAGCAGAAACTATGGCCTATTCTGCACCACATGTCAAAAAAACTTGAAAAGACACACACTGTCAGGACAACCTGTGGGAGCAAGATGGAGGGCACGGTTTCATAAGACACTAATTGTTCTCCTCCAGCACTTGTTTATACTAAACACGGTTAAATAATAAACTCTTTATCTGGAGGCCCAGCCCCAGTGTGCTGCAGGTTTCTGTGTCAACAGCTTCAAATTGTCTGACAATAATTTTGGCTAAAACAAAAAGCTTTAGCTTAGCTTTGCTGATACATTGCATAGTTCAACTGAATTTTACTTTATTCTTCTTACTGACAACTGTCAGCAGGAACAAGAAACGAATCTGCTTTTCTATTATTGAACACCTCTTTGGGTTTTGGCTGACTATAATATTCAACATGATTGTTTTAATGGAAAGCCTCTTTTCTGTTTGGAGCTTAACATACCGTATATGTTGTGTTTTCCAGCTCCCACTGGTGAGGTCTCCTCTTCCTCCGGCTCATCTACCTGCCTTACCTGAATCTGCCCCCCCATCTATCTCAGCCTCACCCAGCCCTCACCGTCCCCGCACCGAGCCTAAAGTCGACCGGACTTCCACCCTCTTCTTCCACCTTCTTCTTTCTCCCAATTTTCAACACTGCACTATGGCAGGGCGAGGCGGACCAGCACGGACCAACGGCACTGCAGCGAGCAACAAGATCTGCCAGTTTAAGTTAGTGCTGTTGGGGGAATCGGCGGTGGGGAAATCCAGCTTGGTGCTGCGCTTTGTCAAAGGCCAGTTCCACGAGTACCAGGAGAGCACCATCGGAGGTGAGGGTTTTGTGTTTTGTTTCCAGACTGTTAGTGTGCCTGAGGAAGATAATTTTCTATAAATCAGTGAAATAATTATTAATCAATCCCCACATTTTTCATTAAGAAGGAACTAAACTGCATCTCAGGGCTGTACAGAATCCGTACAGTATTTGCTCTTTAGCTTGTACTCAGTCTAAAACTTTCTCAACATGTCTGTGAACACAACATGAGTGCTGAAGCTGGAAAAAAAAAAAAACATGTCCTTGCCAGTGCAATCTTTTGTGTTGTCAAAGCCTGTGCAGGAGAAGGAGTGGCAGAACCAGTTCTTTGTAGCCGATCACCTGATTCTCCTGTGAGCCACCGGCCACCTCGCGCATATAAATAAATTACACTGCTTAATATTTTTGACAGTAATGAGCTGAAAATGACTTTAGCTCGCTCTCTGTAAACACTAGCTCTCAGGCAGCAGAGGAGTGAGGTTACTTGAAACAGGAAGGAATTGAGACAACAATGGGACCTGCTGTAGATCAGTGAATCTGATAAAAGAATCATGTTCAGTTTTAAAACAACAATATGATAATCTACCCGTGACTTTGTCATTTTGCATAGCAGGGGCGGTTAAATGTGTTGTTTTTTTTTTCTACATTATGGTACTGTAGTACTGTAGCCTAAGGGCTACACAGGTAAACTTTTAACTGGAATGTTTGTTGCAGTTACAGGTTTCTACTGGAAGCTGCTGACTTTTGAGACCGGACTCGTTATTCATTATTTCGTTAGCTTTACTCACAGCCTTCCCTCTGGCCATTGCCCTGCTGATTGATGTATTTCGTTCCTCTTCGTCAGCCTGTTGGGTTTAACAGAGATTTGTAACTAAATAAACGGCTAATTGAGATATTAATGATGAATAAATAACGGATTCAGAACTGTTAAGAATACAATTGATCAAAAATATATTCACCAAATATGCACAAAGGTGGCACAACATATTTCTGTAGGTTTAATCTGTGCAGGTGTGTTTTAGCATCTGGATTTATGTTGGATTTGCATATAAATGAGGAAAGCTAGGCCACGTCTACCCTGAACAGCTCTGATCAAAGCCCAAAGGTGTTTTTGCCTTTTAAATGGGTGAATGACAGGGAAGTTTTAAAGCATTTCAGGATTAAACTGCTATATAAATGCAGTCGTTTTATATATTGTAAAATGTTTTACTCTTATTTGTCAGCCAGTATGTAATTTTCTCTAGCTATTGGGAATTATTAATTTTTCCAATCCACATTCCAGCTGGCACGGGGGTCTTCTAGTTTCCATTTTTTTAGTGTTACACATTTTTTGGTAATAATTAATAACATTTCTGTAAGTTTAAAAGCATTTAACAGAGTCCACTTGGAAAATGAATCTCATGGAATTGCTAAAAAAAAAAAAAAAAAAACAGAAAGGTGAGAGATTTCAGTTATATCTGTGTCTTATCTGGTGAATCATAAAGTTAAATATCTGGTGTAATTACTGTTATAAAGACTCTAACTTAACTAAAATAACTTCTCTTTTGTTTCTTTCTGAACTCTGCTTTATCAAGCTGCGTATGAGCCGTTGCGTCTTAGGGATGTAGGGACAGGATGCTCAGTGCTTACACTCACCAAAGACTCAAAACCAGTCAGCATTTTTTTTTTTTTATATTCTACTGAACTCTTGGTCAGCTGCATGCCTGGTCAAAGATTACAAAGCTTTAAAATATGTGCTACGTAAGTGTGCTTAGTTTCCTCTGTCATGTGACAGTGGGCTGAGTAAGCCAGTCAAATGCAGTTGTGCCTCCTCTTGTCATTTATAAACTATGTTTTTACTTTAGTTTTCTTAATTGTGATGTTTTTGTTATTCTAATCATTTCAAAAGGGATAAAGCTTTCTTTTTTTTTTTTAGCTCTTGCAACTACACTACAGCCAGATGATGCTATATTGTGGTCAACATAGCAACGTGTTCCCCCAGATTTAATTTAAATCTTTGTATTATCATCTTCTAATCGACCGTGTGTGATTTTCCTCGTTTCGTCTTATCTTTAATTGTGGAATTTTCCAGTTTAGATCAGACACGTCAGCCCTGTAGACAGCGAGTCTGTGATTTTCTGCATTCTACATACCTCCCGTCTGTCAAAAAGAACTTATCTTATATCTTTTCTTTTATTTTCAGCTGCCTTCCTCACACAGACGGTATGTTTGGATGACACAACAGTCAAATTTGAGATCTGGGATACTGCAGGACAGGAACGATATCACAGCTTGGCACCCATGTACTACAGGGGAGCCCAGGCAGCCATCGTGGTCTACGATATCACCAACACAGTAAGTTACATGGACTTCTGCAGCACATCAGCCAAAGACTTATCCCATTTTGTTAACTGACCCTTGTCCTCCAGCTTGGGTTGATGATTACTTAATTCAGGAGACGGCTAGAAACCTTTGCTCTTTTAAATCCTACAGTCACATGTAACATGTAAAAAACGGCATCAGCGATTTAAAGTTTTTTTTAAAAAGCACAATGTCTCATGATTACGTATGTTGCACTTTTTCTTTTTTAAAAGGATACATTCACACGTGCAAAGAACTGGGTGAAGGAGCTCCAGCGACAAGCCAGCCCGAATATTGTTATTGCACTGGCAGGGAACAAAGCAGACTTGGCCAACAAGAGAGCTGTAGATTTCCAGGTAAAGAGGGATTTTTACTGTCTGACATAGAAGTTCTTTAATGAAATTCTTGGGGAAAAAAATCTATATATGTTGTCAAATTGCCCAGAGATACGTTTATATCTTGTTGTATTTTGTTTTGTTTAGGAAGCACAAGCATATGCAGATGACAACAGTTTGCTCTTCATGGAGACTTCAGCCAAGACTGCTATGAATGTCAATGAGATTTTTATGGCTATAGGTAAGTGCTCCTCAGCATAAACACAGACACATTATTAGGGCTATTAATTTCATTATCGATTAAACTGCTGAATGTTTTTTTTGATTAATGGATCAGTTGTTTAATTTGCAGATTCATTGTTTATGAAAACATTTGTTAGTTGCAGCCTCACTGTCATGTTCCCATCGTGCAGAAATTCATTCGTTGTTGTCTTGAATCCAAAAACAGCCAAGAAGCTTCCTAAGAACGAGCCTCAGGGTGGAGCGGGAGCTGGCGGACGAGCCAGAGGCGGCGTGGACCTGCAGGAAGCTGCACCACAGGGCAGAAGCAGCCAGTGCTGCGGGGGCGGGAACTAACCGACATCAACGAGTCAGCTGATCCAACCAATTTACAGCTTCGATCAACCAGACCAGATATTATCCAGCTGTCAAACAATGTCCCATCGGTCAGACCAAACCACGGTCAGACCGACTACCCTATGAGCAACACAGCACCAATTAAAACTGTTTGGCAAACGAGACCACTGGCCAGTAAACTGCCAGATCCCACTGATGGTTCCAACTGTCGAACCGACCTACAGACCAAGAAATCAACCAACAGGCTTATTTACAGAATCATGTTTTAACCCCTGGACTCGCCAATCCATGACCTCTCTATTGATGATGGACACTTGACGTCACCTTAGGGGGGGAAAAAAACAAAACAAAACGTCCCACTCATGGAAGAAGGTAAAAAAAAAAAAAAAAAAAAGATCAGTCATGACCAATGGCACTTAGTAGGGCCATCTTGTTCACCCTTGTTTCTGTATTTGTGTAGAGGAAAAAAAATAAAATAAACGCAACAGGAAGGAATATAAACAGGCTCATCGGCCCTGTCCTTTCTCTTCTACCCTCCCACCCCCACCCCCTGCTTTCTCACATGCACCATAAATTTCTAAAGTATTTCCATCATGGTCTTATGACGCTGTTCAAAAAAAAACACGAATCCCTTTTTAAGTGGGTGGCAGGTGCATGCAGCAGTCCTTCACTTTTCTGTCTTGTTCCTGGTCAGGCGCCTGGAATTGAAGAAGAGAGAAGGTTCGTAACAGGAGGACGGGAATGGACAGATATTTCCTTCTTGATAGAACTGTGTAGATTGAATTATTACCTTGTTATTGTTATCACTATTATTATTATTATTATTATTATTACTTCTTTTGACACAGGCTGTTCAGTATGATTCTAAAGCCTAGACTACCTGAGGTTTTACAATCATCCATCTTATATTACCAAACCATATACAGTAAATAGTACTTTATTAACATTGTCACCCATAAGTAATTTTAGCATTAATGTAATGTTTTTGAAATCATCAATGTAAAATGACAAATACATAAGGCAAGACTTGTTTTCTTGACCAAAATCACAACTGTGTATCGAAAGCATATTGCTGTATTTGTATCAGACTTTTCAAGTTTATAATCAATCAGTAGTTATTTGTCAAAACAATATCTTCCCAATCTCTACATGATGTCTTGTCAACCTTAATTATTTTGTGATGGATTTTTTTTTTTTTTTTTTTAATGTCTATTTTTTTTTTTTTTCTTTCTGAAGATCTATGGTATTAAATGCACTGGTTCTGTCTCATCATCTTTTTGTGAATTGAGATGTTATCCTCAGTTTCCTTTCCTTAATATTCTCTTTATTTTACTCTTCATATCAGGGAGGGGATCGCTTTTCAACAGTGTTGTCATCCTGTTATGGCATCAACAACTAGCACAACCGAAACCTGCACAGCAGCCGTTGCTGTGAGGTGGGGGGGGGAGGATGATGGGGAGGGTGGGGGTCGTGGGTAGAGAAAGAAGAAAAAAAATGTAATTTTACCAATAAACAAGGGGAAGGTATCTTTTTTTTGTATGCCTGTTTAATCATATCACCATATATAAGTATTGACAGTTAGGTTTAGTCATTTTTGATAATTCTTTATTTAAACTAGCATTTACACATGGAGTCGGTCCTGAATTAGAGTCTAAAAAAGATGCAGTTTTTTTGTTTTTTTTGCCTTTGCCCTTACCTTTGCTCAGTTCGTGATAATCCTCCCGTTGTTTCTTTCCCATCTCCTATTTCCATCAAGAGGGTCTAGTTGGCTTAAAGTCCTTTAACATGAGACTTTAAACCAAAGTGGTTTCAGTTTCTTGTCCAATATGACATCTACTGAATTCAGTTCACTGGAAGGCTATGTGGTAATTGCTCAAGTACTCAAAATGTATTCCATAACAATTTGATCTCCAAAATCTAGAAAGTATAATTTACTCTTTATTTTTTTCTGCACCTAAGCAGGTAATCTAAACACAGGTGTTATATGAGTGTACATTTCTTGGTTTATGTGAATGGAAATACTAGTGTCAATCTGTGATACTTGAAGGTGCAGAAGGTTCAGCCAAGGTTTGTAGTTTGTTTGTTGGTGGCACAAATTTCAATCAGAAGTTTAAAAAAAATATAGTTATCTCATCCTAGTTGAGTCCAGGAAATACTAAACAAAATAAACATAAGTAGTAAGTAAAATAAAATTAATTTGTGACTTAAATTCAAATTTTACCAGTGTGAAGACAGATCAACATTTGCAAATATTTATTTAATTATTGTGGTCAAAAACTACATTACCCACAATTCTCACTGCAGACAAGGCGTGTTGCATTCAAATGCAATTGCTTTGCTGGGACCCCCCCCCCCAAACCAAAGACAGTGTAATTACAACTCCTGTGAAGCACATTGGGTCAGACAGTTTTGTGCTGAATCATGTCTTATCAAGAGACAAGACATACTGTCACTTCTGAGTAAACCTTGACAAAAAATGATAAAGATAAAAAAAAAGAGACTGTGGTGTTTCTAACAATATTTATTGCATGGCTGTTCAGAACCCATTACATGGTGCAGTGCTTCAGATTGTTTGATAATAAAAGTATTATTATTAATACAGATCCTATTAACATGACTACTGACGTCGAATACCCTTATGTTATCTCTTAAGAATAACAGTTAGTAGAATAAATATCTGTATTATTCCTACTAAAGAATGAAGAGTTAGTCTTTGACTGCGACCACTACAAATAATTAACATGATTAGTTAATACCATACTCACTGATTCGTTCATTTTTTAAAAGTATTTTGAACGTATTAACAGGAAGTGTTAGTATGGTATTATGACTGCATTGTTCTAGATTTACCTATTTAATGGCTGCAGTTATGACATTTTAACTATAAATATGATTTAAAGGACCAGTATATAAGATTTAGGGGGCTCTATTGGCAGAAATAGAATATAATATTCATAAGTATGTTTCAATTAGTGTATAATCACCTGAAAATAATAATCTTAGAATGAGCCCTTTATATCTACAGAGGGAGCGGGTCCTCTTCAACTGAGCCCACCATGTTGCACTGGTCACTGTAGGTCCTTTTACATACTTGGGAGGATATTCAGTTCTGCAACATCACCACTAGATGCCGCTAAATCCTACACACTGGTCCTTTAAACAGAGAAAAATTAAGTAGATGATACATTCAAGGTAAAATTGGATAAAAAAATATGAATCAGGAGAATAACCACAGCTACATTGCAGTGAAAGATAAGAATGAATGGTTTCAAAATTTAACCTAAATTTTCTTGGCCAACATTACTTATACAGTATTGAAAGAGGGTAATGATTTATAATTAATTATTATAGCCAATTAATTATTGACTATAAACATTATGTATTGATAGTCGTAGGATCTCCTGCCCTCTAATGGTGCTGTGGCGCATCTACAAGACTGCAAACTCTCATGGCATCAATTAACTACTCTACCCAGTGTTAATTGGTTTATTTAGACACCGTGTACTACATTCTCTAGTTAACTCTTGCAAGATATTACTCAAAAGTGTCGTTAAAAGCTGTGACCACTGAGTACCGAACACTGGGAACATGTTTATACTCAATAATATCTAACGGTATCAGTTTCACAAGCATCAAGGCAGACGTAACAGCACACACTTACACTTCCGGTGAAGATATTCAATATAACCCTTTTAACTCGGGAAGAAGTGTAAATGCGTGCTGTGATTTCAGGAATATGGTTATATATGCAAAATTAAGCTGATGTAACGAGACCTCTTTCACGGTAACAGAGTAATTTGGGGGTGTTGATTGAAGCGGGTAATCGATACATCCTGCCGTTATCCTCCTGCTTTGAAGGGTCGTTACTGTGTAGATTAGTCTGCTTACAGCGTAAAATCAACATTGTGTAGTCTACATGTTTTGCCGCCTCTACGTCTGTTTGAATGGAAAAATCTGGAAAAGTGATTTCCATTTCTGAACGCTGTTGCGGTCCTCTTCGGTGAAATTTTTGCCGACAGCACTTGAAGGCATCATATGAGCTAACCGGGAGCAGAGGAAGAGTCGAGCAGCGCGGACATGTCGGACCCGGCGGCGGCGCAGGGCCTCCAACCCCGGCTTCTCCAAGCCCAGGCGACTGGGTCAGCTGGGTCCAGTACCGCCGCCACAGGCTCCGGGTCAGGGAACAGTGATCCGGCCAGACCGGGACTGAGCCAGCAGCAGCGTGCGAGCCAGAAGAAAGCCCAAGTTCGAGCTTTTCCACGGGCGAAAAAGCTCGAGAAACTTGGCGTATTCTCCGCATGCAAGGTAGCTAGCTTAGCTAGCCAAAGTTCTCCACAACAAAGCACCCGTAGCGTTATTGTGTGCGGTTTAGTAAAGAGTAGCACACTCAATATACCGCAAACAGAAAACAAATAAGTAGCTTAATGAGCTCGTGTTAACTTTTGCAGCTAGCTAGCCGCACATCCTCCATGCTACTTGTCTTGTTCACATTAAATCTCTGAAGGTGCGTTTATTATCAGCTAGCATAATTGTGTAGTCATTCATTGACGCATAAAAACAGCAAATGAGTTGCAGTTTATGTCGCTTGATTTGCTGTTTTGCACATTCTGTTTATTCTCAGGCTAGTGACACATGCAAGTGCAATGGATGGAAAAACCCAAATCCACCGACAGCCACTCGTATGGACCTGCAGCAGCAAGCAGCCAGCCTGAGCGAGCCGTGCCGCAGCTGTGGACATGCTCTGGGTACAAACTACTCCCACACACACCCCAGTACTCCCCAGCCTTCCTCCCAGTAGCTAATAAATCTGTATTCCAGTGACTTCTTATTTCCCAGTGATGTTTGACACTTCACATTGACTTAGATATGCGTTAATTGTATTTGATGCCTTGTTTACAGCTGATCATGTGTCCCACCTGGAAAATGTGTCTGAGGACGAGATTAACAGGCTGTTGGGGATGGTGGTGGATGTTGAGAACCTTTTCATGTCTGTGCACAAAGAGGAGGACACTGATACCAAACAGGTCTACTTTTACCTTTTCAAGGTAAGCAAAGTGTAGCTCACATCTATTTAACAGGCAGAACAGCAATGAGAACTGAGTTTATTTGCAAGATTTTTTCTTTAGCTCAGTTCAAAATGTCTGTCTTCATGTCATTGTTCAACCATCAGTATTGTTCTTAATTTCTAACCCATTCCACTTAGCTGCTGAGGAAATGCATCCTGCAGATGAGCCAGCCAGTCGTAGAGGGATCCCTCGGAAGTCCACCCTTTGAAAAGCCCAACATCGAGCAGGTGAACATGAAACTACAAACACCTGCAGCTCATGTCCTGATCTGAAAGAGCAACAGGCCCCCCCTTTCACATACAGGCACTAGATAATCACACTTCTCAATGTTGTGACAGGCAAACAAACGACAAACTCATCACATTTCACGTTTTCTCGATCTTGTGTTTCCTTTCCATCCAAAGGGGGTTTTGAATTTTGTTCAGTACAAGTTCAGCCACCTGGCACCAAAGGAAAGGCAGACCATGTTTGAGCTGTCGAAAATGTTCCTCTTGTGCCTAAATTACTGGAAGCTGGAGACGCCAACGCAGTATCGCCAGCGTACCCAGAAAGATGACGGGACAGCGTACAAAGTGGACTACACCAGGTGTGTGCTTGTACTGTCATTAAGTGAGCAGTAGGACAGTAACAGTGACTTAAAACGTCTCTCTTTTTCAATGTAAAGGCCGATTCCTGCCTGTACATGTTGGATACTGTTATCAGTTTGTATAATAGCCATGTTTGTCCTTTTGACTCCCAGGTGGCTGTGCTACTGCCATGTCCCCCAGAGTAACGACAGCCTACCGCGCTACGAAACCACTCAGGTGTTCGGCCGCAGCTTGCTAAAGTCCATCTTCACCGTGACGCGACGCCAGCTCCTGGAGAAATTCAGAGTAGAGAAGGATAAACTGCTACCAGAGAAACGCACGCTCATCCTCACACACTTCCCCAAGTAAGGGCGGATGTTCTCGGAAATAGCGTATGTGGGTCTGGGCTTGAATGTCAAAAAAAAAAACTGCTGACAAGCCAGAGTGCTTTAGCTGATGTTTACGTTTGAAAGCTTGTGCAAATTACATTTGTGCACGTATGTCATCAGGTTTTTGTCCATGTTGGAGGAGGAAATCTATGGCGAGAATTCACCCATTTGGGAGGCTGACTTCACCATGCCTGCCTCCGATGGCACACAGCTGGGACATCAGACAGGTGAGGCGGGTGTTAAGTGTGATGGGTCCAGACCATAATACCAAGATCACAACCTGTTGTGATTTAACTTTTGGACTGTATTCATTATAACTGCCATAAACAGTAACTTCTGTTCTCAAATCATCAACCAGGTCACCTGACCACAGCAGTAAACATACTGCTATTCTTAAACTTTAACGTTCTTAAACGTTAACTTTAAACATCTGTAAAGGAGAAATTTACATGTTAGAGCAGCACAAGAAACAAGAGATTGGTAATGGATAAAGAACTTTTTTAATGAAATAAATTAAATAAGACAACACAATGAAATGGTATTCAAAAGACTATATTAGGCCCTATTTGTGCATTTTGCAAATGTCTCGGCAAACACAGTATATATATGTGTCTAATGAGTCTAGTAGTGCAACTCCGAAGGCCTTATTGACGTAATATTGTGACTTGTTAAGAGACAGCAGCAGAGATAGGTATCTATAATGTGTGTAATTTACATAGTATAGATATACTGCGTCATTGCTGTCTTTTACTACTGTCACAGTTCCGGTTGTATTGTAATAAACCGAGCATATCTTGGTGTCTTTCCACTGCAGTGATCAGTCCTGCTGCAGTATCCCCCGCTCTGTCCAAGGGTCTGAGCAGCGGCTCCTCTCTGGGCAGCATGGACACCGGAGGTGCAGAGCCCATCACAGGTGTGTGAACACTGCTCTGCTACTTTGATACTCTCAGTATGTACAGTAGGCCTCACAAATGTCTGTAGCAGCATCGTGTAACATTGAAGGTTATTATAAAGCATCCGACACACCCATGACTACATGTGTTACTGAAATACAGTATTATAATGTGCTTTATGAAAATCACTTAAATGTCAAATGGATCAGAACGGTGTTTAGCTGCTGTTGGTATTTGCTGCTTGAACAGGAACAAATTATTTATTGAACACAATGTGGATTTTCATACTTTGTGAAAGTAATAAACCACAACAAATAACTCAACAGACAGGAGGCTTTTACTCCGTGTCAAACAAAACTTTTGACAGTTCTGATGTAGTAAGCTGTATCCTCTCACTTCGACTTCACTTTGACTTGAGAAATGTCACCGTCTGCTCAGGAGAGAAACGTAAACTTCCGGAGGCGCTGACACTGGAAGATGCCAAGCGGATCCGTGTGATGGGAGACATTCCTATGGAGTTGGTCAATGAAGTCATGATGACAATCACTGACCCTGCCGCCATGCTCGGACCAGAGGTAAGTTAGTCAGGGTTAAAGGGATGTATTTTGTTATAAATTTAGACTGTAGCACTGAGGGTTTATGTTTATACTTCCAGACAAATCTGCTGACTCCAAACGCTGCTCGTGATGAGACCGCCAGGCTGGAGGAGAGGCGTGGCATCATAGAGTTTCATGTCATCGGAAACTCTCTTTCCCAGAAGTCCAACAAGAAGATCTTGATGTGGCTGGTCGGCCTGCAGAACGTCTTCTCTCATCAATTACCTCGCATGCCCAAAGAGTACATCACACGACTAGTGTTTGACCCGTAAGTATATGTCTCATACCGCATGGTCGTCGTGGATCTCTCTACACTATCCTGACATCTCCAACTTTTAACAGGAAGCACAAGACCCTAGCCCTTATCAAAGACGGCCGCGTCATCGGAGGCATCTGTTTTAGGATGTTTCCCACTCAGGGCTTCACGGAGATTGTCTTCTGTGCCGTCACATCCAATGAGCAAGTTAAGGTACATCATCTGCCATATACTCAGATAAATGAGGTGTTTGTCTATAACTTGTGGAAGCTTCTTTAGCACCTTTTTGTTTCCTGAATGGCCAGTTAGAGATCATTGTTTTCATACAGTAAAAACTCACCCCCTCTGCATTTGGATTGCCTGTCTCATAAATAATACTGTATCTTTATAAGCTTTTCTTAAAATTTCTTCCACATGCTAAAGAATGAAACAGCCACACGATACTTTTTCCAAATCATCCCTTTGCCATCCTTGCAGCCAGGCTTTTGTTAAAAAAAAAAAACAAAAAAAAAAAACACATTTTTGAAATTGTCTTTCTCTGGTCTCAAGGGCTATGGTACCCACCTGATGAACCACCTGAAGGAGTACCACATCAAACACAACATCCTCTATTTCCTCACATACGCAGACGAGTACGCCATCGGCTACTTTAAGAAGCAGGTACCGCAGGCGTGACCTGTACATTATCTCTGCTCCTGTCCCCTCTCTCTGTCTGGACCTTTCTGTAATTCGTTCTTTCCTCGCAGGGCTTTTCCAAAGACATCAAAGTGCCGAAGAGTCGTTACCTCGGATACATCAAAGACTATGAAGGAGCGACTCTCATGGAGTGTGAGCTGAACCCCAGAATCCCCTACACTGAGCTGTCTCATATCATTAAAAGACAGAAAGAGGTATGTGAACAACCAAAAGGTCCAAGTGAGGCTGTGGGATGTTATCATTAAAGCAAAGACCTTTTTTTTTTTTCTGTTAATAGTCTCCATGTTTGTAATATTGCATAAACTTGAAAATGTCACATCAGATCATTAAGAAGCTGATTGAGAGGAAACAGAGCCAGATCAGGAAGGTATACCCAGGTCTCACCTGCTTCAAAGAAGGTGTGCGACAGATCCCTGTGGAGAGTATTCCAGGCATAAGTAAGTGTTTGTGTACAATGAGGAAAAAAAAAAAATTAAAAATCAGTATTATCATATTACTTACAAGTCTCTTTCTTCTAGGAGAGACAGGCTGGAAACCCAGTAACAAGGAAAAAGGGTAAACTCTTGCATATACTTTTTTAAATTGATGTTCCAGTGTTGAGATGGAGCAGAGCACCAGGCTCTGTGTCCTATTGCTATCTGCCTCTTTTTTGATGCTACCGCTGGGGAGCATCATGAAGTAAAATTGCTTCTGCTACAGTGACACTCTGCTATCACCGATGCATATAACTCTTAATGGGTTAATGTTTAAAATCAACAACTTTTAATGCATACTCAAGCCAAGCCAACAACCCAGAAGTCCAATCACACTTGTATACCTTCATATACATTGAATTGTGTGGAAGTAGTACGATATAATAAAAGCTAAATTGAATCCAACTGGACAAAAAACAGCCTAAACTGAAACACCTTCATGTCTTTTATTACATCACAGTTTGTTCACACTGGGATTCATTTGTAAACATGGATTAACAAGCCTTTAATATCGCAAGCAATGTGCAATCTACTACGAACCAGATTACAGTACAAAGTCTCATTTAGAAACCTTTTGAGTGGGATTTTTTTTTGTGTGCAGTTTATCTAAACGTAGTCAATCTTTTCCTCATTTATCATTCCTGGTGCTTTGTAGGAAAGAGGTGAAGGACCCTGATGTGTTATACAACATGCTGAAGAACCTCCTGGCCCAGATAAAGGTAAGTGACATTTTGACACCGCGCAGGAACACATTCACCACAAGAGAAACAAGAATGGAGACAAACTAAACCTTTTTTTTTTTTTTTTTTTGTTATCATGTTAACAGACCCACCCTGATGCCTGGCCCTTCATGGAACCAGTGAAAAAATCAGAAGCTCCAGATTACTACGAGATCATCCGCTTTCCCATCGGTGAGCGAGCATCCGTTTGATTATGATACAACTTTTCCTCTTCCTGATGACCTCTCATTTATGAGCTGTTCATTAGTTAAATTATGAGTAATTGACACACAGATTCTCTCCTTTTTTTTCGTCCCCGCAGACCTGAAGACCATGACAGAGAGACTGAAGAACAGATACTATGTGACCAAGAAGCTTTTTATCGCTGACCTACAGCGAATCATCACCAACTGTCGCGAGTACAACCCTCCGGACAGCGAGTATTGCAAGTGTGCCAACACCTTGGAGAAGTTCTTCTATTTCAAATTAAAAGATGGAGGCCTGATTGAAAAATGAACTCGACACACACAAAAAAAATATTTACAGATTTCCTGACGGTCGAGGATCAACTTTCACAGCTGCCACAGAGCAAGATGGAGCAGAGCACGAGGAAACCATCGCTAGTTATTGTCATATCTGAGTTAATAAAAGGGTATGTACACGACTGACAGAAGGGAATTGTTGGACTCGGAACAAACATGGCAGAGGGTTGTTTTGGAAATATCAGAGCCTGTTGGGCGTAACGTAAAAGTGTCAAAATGGCATTACTTTTCCCCTTAAAGTTAACTTCTGTCATTTTTTTCCTTTCCAGTACCTGTTTCATTAAGTGTACCAAAGTTATAGGTCCAAGTTAAAACAATGCCACTCTTTCCACTCTTTTTATATATATATATATATATATATATATATATATATAGTTGTCATTTAATGACATTACTTCATTCCAGTTTTGTCACGCTTAACACTCGTCACTCGTACAGACGTACTGTGTATGTAATATGTAGAGTTCTTTCACAGAAAACTGGACCTCGGGACCTAAAACCACGTTGCCTTCCGTTACTGACAGACACTTGAACATCGCAGCCATTTTCATGGGTATAAAGATAGACATACTTTGAAAGATGGGCAGTGCTTTGTTGAGTAGCCCTGAAACAAATTAATTAGCCAATTAGTTGATTGACAGAAAATTAATTGAAAACAGTCGCATTAATTGATCATTTAAGTTGTTTATCAATGCAAATACCAATTGAAATGTAATGTTTGCTGCTTTTCTTTTTGATTCCATGGTATATATATTTTTGACTGTCAGGAAAAAGGCAAATATTAAGCATTATTGATAATATGGGTTAAGGTAACATCATCGTCTTTATTCTAAACACATAATTGATTATGAAAATATTATCTCATATTAATCAATAATGAAAGTCATCGTTTGATTGCAGCCCTACTCTTTTTTTTTGAGTAGTCTGAGACACTGCCAGGCTGCTAGTGATGGACAGGACAAATATTCCCAGCACTTGTGTGCTAATTAAAATAATTTCCCTTGATCGTTGCCTTCAAGAAAACAGTTGTTTTCATGTTGACAGCAACATAATAGATACTTATTTATACAGTAAACGGGACAAATACTGTTTATGCACCATTTTCCACTGGCAGGGTTTTATTCCAAACCATTTAGTATGAGGTCTCACATTAGTATAGCTTTTACCATGCTTGCAGATGACACTGTAGTTGTTGGCATTGATTTGTTCTGTTAATAGACTCTAGTATAGTCACCGTCACATATATGCTAAGTAGTCCTATTTACTGTACAGCCACATGTTTGTGGTGGTCACAGGTTTACTGGATAGTTTTATGTTAAGAACTAAACATAGCGGGGGAGAAGCTAACCAGCAGTTCACACAGTCGTTTTGGGCTTTTGGTCGTCAGTCAAAGAAGAGAATTCTGGTTTATTTATCACAACATACACAAGCTGTAGTGGCTGTTAATGCATGGCGGATAGTTTACAGTTTGCATTCATAAAAACCATCCAACATTTGTTCATTTATGGAAACTACTATTGCAGGTTGTTTTGTTTGTTTGTTTTTTTACAGTGCTACAAGCATAATGAAATGTTAGAAACATTTCTTTGTTCAACGGTCAGTGTCAAATGGAGTGCTTCCTGAGATGCATTCATATGTTTATAGGAAGTAACTGTCAAATGCCGGTTGAGCCTGCTTGTTTGTTCCACTGACGTGTGCGTGTGTATGTGTGTGTGTGTGTGTGTGTATGTGTGTTTATTTTGTACTTGAATCATGACTAGCTTTGAATTACTGAAGTGATGTCAGTGTTGCATTATTCAGGGTTGTCAATTGCGTACTTCTCCCTCAATCTACCTATGCTGCATTTCAGATTTTCTTAAAGGTCAGTCTTTCCACCAGTTTGAGGATGGCTAATGTCTAGTTATGGTATAAATGCCAATTACTGTAACTGTAATACTGTTCATGACAATAAAGGTTTTTTTTTTTATAAACAATTCTTCAACGTGTGGGTGGTTCCTAAGCTGTAACTGACAGAGGTTATGAATCGTTGATTACCAACGGAAAAGTTCACAACCAGACAGGCATGGACTCAAAATGGAACTCAATCAAGATTTGGGGTATTTCAGACTTAACAAAATTTAAAAAAAAAAACAAACAACAACACACATTTCACTTGTGACTAAACTTGGTATTGATCATCTTGACTTGAAAAATTTGATACCACCAGCAGAAAACTTGAGCAGGTCAAATGTTCAGACCCCTGTTCAAGCTGTAAGCTGATTTTAGGGTTTTTTTTTTTAATTTGTTGTGTGCAAATGTGTTTATCTAAGCTATTCACCACTGATTAAGCTTGCAAATGTATTACCACAAATTCTTAGTAAAGTATCCAAGATAGAGAGTCAATTTATATTTGGTGAAGAAAGCTTGATGCCCTTTTAACAACTTCAATTCCAGTCAGTGTGCTGCCACAGCTGACTTTAGTAACTAAAATGAAAAACTACTTGTCCTGTCCTGTTTGTTTTTGAGGTTTTGGCAGTTGGCTGTAGGTTTTGCTTTCTTGACAAGGAAGAGCATCAGCTAGGGCCCATTCAGGGTGTACTGTATACAAAACATGACAATGTTTGCAATGGCTTCTCCCTTTTGAATGCTTTCAATGAAACACCTTTATAATCAGACACATACAGTGTACAGAATGAGACAAATACATATATGATTTGATTACACATGGCTGGATCATAAAAGGTTTGTTAAATAACTAATGTATCTGCAGTTTAGATCCTGTCGCTGCATAATGAACAGTATCTGTTGTTCCATCAGATCCTCCCTCAGAAGGGCCACTCTGCACACAGTTTTTACTTTTGTTTCTCTGTATTACACAGATGAAACCTGTTATGAATGTTGAGTGCTGTCAGTATGGAATTTGTATGAATCTTGTTATGTGGTTAATTATGGTTAATATACTCAATAGACCTTTTCTATAGGTCCTTTGTGTCAACTTGTGCATGGTTAGGCATCCCCCATCTTTTTATGTAGAGGTAAGGGTATTTCATCAAATATGTTTGTTTCTTCACTGATCTTGTAACTGTCTTTGTGTCCAGCGTTTAAAGGGTTGTGGAGATGATTTGTCAGGTTGGGGAAGCAGGAGTGGACCCAAACACAGAGGCCAGAATGCAGATTTGATGAAAAAAATCTCCTTTAATCGTGGATGTTCAAGAACAGGCAAACAGAGCTGAACAGAACTAGCAGAATAAACAAAACAAATGATCCAACAAAGACTCAACTCAAAACCAGACTAAATACAGACTAAACTAATCAGGGAATGGGGAACAGGTGACGAGACACAAGGGCAGGCTGGGAGTGATTGGCTGAGGGGGACACAGGAAGCAGAGCAGGGCTGACGAGACTGATACAGGGCAGGTGTGGGGAAGACGCAGAGCAGGGCTAACGAGGGTGATGCAGGGCAGGTGAGGAGGAGTACATGAATACACAAGGGAAACGCATCAACAAAACCAAAACCCAGAAAACACAGTACTCTAAATACAACCCACACCAACCTGTCCAAGAACCACCATGAACCTAAATTTAAGTATACAACACACCAGGCTAAACAATAAAAGGCAGTCCAAACCCACCACCTAAATATAAGAAAACCCATTTGACCAGAAGGACTAAACATACCTGCAAACCAGGAGACCCTAAAGAACACAAGAACATAAAAAGTCCAAAAAACACTCAAAGTCCAGGCAGGGTGTGACATGATTACATCCACAGTGTATTGTAACCTAATGTGATGGGTTGACCTACATAGACCCTCACATAGAAAGCACCACCCATTGGTAGGCAGGTCTCTACATTACCTCTATCCCCCTTTTAAGACAGGCAAGGTTGGTGGGTGTGTAGTGTGGTGACCACAAGAGTACAGTAATATTTTGAGTGAAGCCTATAAAAGTGTTTGTTAATTTAGATTATAGGATCTGTTGCCTGGCGCTGGTACCTGGATCAGTTTTATCCTCATCAACTGTTCATGAGGTAGGTCTTAGAATTTATGATGGTCTCCACTTTCAACTATCCTTTAATTGTTATTATAATTAATGTTGCTGTCTGGAGCCAGTCAATGATGTTTGCTCTTAGCTGAGTTCCCAATCCCCAAGACCATAGTCCTTCCTGAACTCAACTCAGCGCTATATCTTGTGTTTTATCTGCAATAACTTGGCTAGTTTTAATTGTGTCGGACAGATATTCAAGGTTTTACCCTGTGATCATTCTATATTTTTGTGAAAAAACTGTTATGATGAGCCATAAACATTATTTTATTATTTTTTTTGTTTCCCTTTGGAGCAGGGGCAAGGAACTGCAGGGAGTAGGCCAAACTTTGGTCCCTCTTCACTGCACGCTTTTGTGAGAGTCATGAGTTGTAGTCGACATATTCACTAAAGCTTTTGTAGACTTGCAGTTTAAACCTAAGTTTGCAGTGTCATACTGTCTTGAGCACATGTGGGATTTAGTATAGTTTTTATAGTTTTTTTTTTTTTTTTTTTTTAAAAACCTATTCATAGGTTTCATATGCTTTTTAACATTTTACTGTAATAAAGATGCTTTTAAATTGATTGGTTTCTTTACATTTTGGTATTTACGTTTGGTCGTTTAAAAGAATTTCATTCTTGTGAATTGAATGCACGTCTCCTGCTCTTTTAATTTATGAGTTATAGTTGGTAATCTGTAGTTGAAGCTGATTTACCACTGTATTAGGTCACACTATTTTCCTGCACTTTTCCCGCTTATAAATTGAATAAATGAATATTTAGTTACACACAGTATGTTTGAGTGTGGAACATCTTCACAAAACAATGACTTGAAAACAAAATCAATAAGTTGCTGAACAACTGGAGGGTAGAAACTCTTTAGATGATATAAGTTACTGTAAACGCAACCACAAGCATTTCTAGCATTAACATTAATAAGGTTTTAGGTTTTGATTTCTTGAAGAGCTGAGGAAACAGGTAGGGCCCAGTTAGGGTGTATGCAAAAACAAAGGACGTTTTCAACACTCTCAACAAAGCACCTCAGCTGTAAGCCACACATAAGAGTGCATAAATACATTAAGTACATAGGTTACCTATAAATTGGATATACTGTAGGTTTGGCCATGACTACATTACAAAAGTCCTCATCTATACCCATGTGTTCAAGCTTCCCTTGTCACTGGATAACGACAACTAGCTGTTGGTCCTCCAGAGCCTCCCTCAGTGGGACCCCTTTTTCAAAGTGTAAAGGATTTACTTTCGTTTTCCTTTCTCGACTTCTTACAGCTGATCACAACCCAGTTTAAAACTCCCCACATACACTGTGTGCCGGCAGTGGACAAGAAGCATCTCCAAAAGCCGCACAGTTCACTATCACAGCTGACTGGTGAGTTCATAAATGCTGATTTTCTCTCTAACAGCTGTTTGATAAATAACAGGGAATGGCTCATTTATCGAGCATGCATCTCCATCAGAATGCTTATTGTTTTATTGTCGCCAACCCACTACTATGATCTATTGAGACTTTATGGTGTTAATGATTATAGTTTTGACATACTGATATATGATCTACTGTCCAGTTCTTTTCCACAGTAGGGGAGAACGGGGTAAATTGAGACAGTGGGTAAAAAAAGCCACCCCCTTTATCTAGGTAACCATAAACAAAAGTAATCATGTGACCACTAATTAAGAGGATATAGTTCATATTACTCAATCCATCTTGGACTCAAGCACATGGAGATAGTGATCAGGAAAACAGAGCAAAAAAAATATTTTTGACATGCCAAGTGAATTCATCATGTTACTAAAGTTATAAGTCTTGTATCTTAATTAAAACAGATATCTTTTGGATATTATTACGTGTTAATTTAAATCAGTCTAAGCTACAAAACAAGGTCATAAACTTAGCATAACTGTGGATCTGAACCACTGTATGAAACAGTTTTTTCAAAATGGAGGTTGTGGGGTAAAACGTGCCAGTGATGTTGGGGCAAGTTGAGTCAATGGCTCAATTTACCCCCCAAATTATTTTCTGATATTCAAGAGACCAGAGACACTGTTCATGTTAATGTTTGATCACTGTTACAAGTGTTACAATGTTGATGAATAAATACCTAATTGTTGACTAATGTTAAGTTTAAGCCACACGAACATGCTGTACATACGGACAGGTGACAAATTAAAGCCAACATAAAGTGTTTTAGTAAGGTGTTGGGCCACCAGAACAGCATCAATACACCTTGGCATTGATTCTACAAGTCTCTGAACTCTACTGGAGGGATGAACACCATTCTTCAAAAAGATATTCCCTTGTTTTGATGATGGTGGTAGAGAGCGCTGTCTAACACCTCAGTCCAAAATCTCCCATAGGTTTCAATTGGGTTGAGATCTGATGACTGTGAAGGCCATAGCATATGATTCACATCATTTTCATACTCATAAAAACATTCAGTGACTCCTCGTGCCCTATGAATGGGAGCACTGTCATCCTGGAAGAGGCCACTCCCATCAGGATAGAAATGTTTCATCATAGGATAAAGGTGATCACTCAGAACAACTTTATATTGATTTGCAGTGACCCTTCCCTCTAAGGGGACAAGCAGACCCAAACCATGCCAGCAAAATACCCCCCACAGCATAACAGAGCCCCCAGATCCCTTCACTGTAGGGGTCCAGCATTCAGACCTGTTCCAGTTTTTCCTTTTAATATGTCATCTGTCTGTATACACAAAAGCACATTTACACACACATTCTTTCTGTATCTAACACACAGATCACAGTTTAATCTTTACTGAAAGTGTTTAGGTAACACGTTGAACAACAAGACACAAACATATCATTTTACTTAAGAGAATGAGTTTTTGCCTTTTGTTAAATTGATGGCATTAATAAAGTTCAAAATTATCTCAAAATTGTTTGATTTTTGAGTCATTTTTATATGAGAATTTAATGGTAGCACTAATTACCCCGAGAGCACTCAACTTACCCCATCCCCATGCTCATTTTAGTTGTACCATAGGACTTACTTTTTTTGATGGGTCATTGTTCTAAAACCATAATAATTAGATAACTTGTTTTTAATTTCCATGGGTACACAACAACCAGGGATATATATATTAACTATTATTTGAAACAAATACACTTTTATTTTGCAGTAAAATCATCAAATGTAAAAAGTGGCTCATGTTACCCTGATCTCTTTTAAGTGAATTCTGTGTAATTCTCATGTGTTGTCGAATAGGAGAAGAGTGCAGGATGGCAGATTTTGAACTTTACTCATTCCAACGAGAAGTGGTTGAAAGGGCTCTTCGAAGAGAGAATATAATTATCTGGCTGCCGACAGGAGGGGGAAAGACCCGTGCTGCTGTGTATGTGGCGCAAAAACATCTGGAGACTACCTCACAGGCTAAGGTGGTGGTCCTAGTAAACAAGGTAAAATACACAAAATGGACAAAGACAGGCAAAGTTAAGAATGATCTTCATTATATTAATAAGAATGAAAGTTAAATTCTTCACCTTAAGCCATATATTTGGCTTAAAGAAAGCCAAATATATGTGAAGGATAGACTGTTGTTACCATAGTATAAATGCATTGATGTATTCTATACTGCAGGTTCACCTAGTGGACCAACATTACAACAAAGAGTTCAAGCCTCACCTGGGCGATGAGTACACCCTGCAGCCAGTCAGTGGAGACAGTGAACAGAAGGACTTCTTTGGAAAAGTGGTGAAAAAGTCAGACGTGGTCATCTGCACTGCACAGATCTTATTCAATGCTCTGACTGACACGGAGGAAACCAAACAGGTTGAGCTCTCAGGTCAGTAAAATGGAGCTTTAACAGCCTTGATTATGGTGTTTTTTTTCCGAAGAGGTGAGATGTGGGATAGGTTTTATAATTGCCCCCCTTGTAGACAATAAGATCCACAAACGGAGATCCTTGATGCATTCAAGTGCCCTGAGACGACTTTTGTTGTGATTTGGCGCTATATAAATAAAAACTGATTGATTGATTGATTCATGGTTCCTTACAGACATTACTCTACTGATTATTGATGAGTGTCACCACACCCATAAAGAGGATGTCTACAACAAAATTATGAGATTCTACCTGGAGAAAAAGTTGAAGGGAGAACGAAAACTGCCACAGATCCTGGGTCTCACTGCATCGCCGGGGACGGGGGGTGCAAGGATTCTGAAAAACGCTGTGGAGCATGTACTGCAGGTGAGGGTTTACATAGTTGCTTTCACTGTATTTGTTACTAATATGAGCAGGTTTGTCAGATCTCCTTTGATCTTTCTCCCTCACAGATTTGTGCCAACCTGGACTCAGCCATAGTTTCAACCAAAAAGCACACTGCTGAGCTGAAGAAGAAGGTTCCCAGACCCATGAAGACATTTGACATTGCGGATATAAGGCTTCACGTAAGATTTTTTCTTTCTTTCTTTTCAAACACTAAAACCTCAATAGAATTTAAACATTTCCGAATTTGGCCTCCTCAAGTGGTGATAACAGAAACAGCTGCACACAGTGACACACAGTAATGAAAACATACACCACACCCCAAACTGGCCTGATCTGGGTACATTGAGATAAATGGAATAAAAGCAACATAGACTGCTCCAAATCTTTAAAGGGATTGTCTGATATTTTTTTAAACAAACAAAAACTTAAGCCATCAAAATAATAATTAATTCATAAAAATGATACATATATTGGACACAAAGAAAATCTTTTCTCTTTTAGGATCCATTCGGGGATCATCTGAAGACGATGATGCAGAAGATCCATGAGTTCATGACCCTTCCTCATGACTTCAGACTGAGACAGTGCGGCACACAAGAGTATGAGGCAGATGTGGTGCTTCTAGAGAAGAGAGGTAAGAACACAGTTTCTTTTTTCATCCTCTAATGTAATGCCATTGCTTTAAGGGATTGCACGTTTGCCTTTTTGACTAAAGGGGGCAAAAAATGAGATGAAAATCAAATGTCCAGGGAATAGAATACTTCTGTTGACACCTGTGCATAATTTGTGTATTTATTGGACCAGGGGTAAAAGATGGCAACAGAGTTCTGGCACAATGTGCACTCCATCTCAGACAATACAATGACGCCCTGCTCATCAATGACACCCTGCGAATGATAGATGCTTACCACTCCTTAAAGGATTTCTACAGTACCACCACCACCATGGATGGAACAGACTTCCTGGTGACACTTTTCCAAGGTAGGAGTCCAGAAATATTTGCTCCTTGTCTATTTGTATGTTTGGCTGTTTTCACCATGCAACCTATCATATATATCACTCTCACTTATACGCAGAGAATCAAGTGGAGCTGAAGGAAATAGCAAATAATTCTCAGTATGAGAACCCCAGAATGGGCAAACTTCAAACCGTTCTTCTAAATCAGTTTGGTCCAGATGACAAATCAAGAGGGATCCTCTTCTGTAAAACTCGTAGAAGCACCCACCGCCTACATGACTGGGTCCTCAACAATGGAGCCTTACAGGACGCTGGCATCAAGGCAGCAGTCCTCACAGGGGCTGGCAATGGCATTAGTCACATGACACAGGTGTGTTGACATACAATATTCACCTATTAGCTTTCCAATTAAGTAACAACTTCTCTATTGATGTGTTTGTGTGACTTAGTCTGTACTTTCTTTTTGTGCATCCTTTTCTTGCAGAATGAGCAGTCAGACACGATCAGCAATTTCCGCGATGGTAGACTTAACCTCCTAATCTCCACCAGTGTGGCTGAAGAAGGCCTTGACATCCCTGAATGCAACCTGGTGGTACGCTATGGATTGCTTACAAATGAGATTGCCCAGCAGCAGGCCAGCGGACGTGCCCGGAAAGAAGAAAGCCAGTACTCAGTGGTTGCACAGAAAGGGGGACAGGAAGAGCGCAGAGAACACATCAATGAATTTCTGGAAGAGCTGACTGGAAAAGCCATTGCTGAGGTCCAAGAGATGAGCCCCCATGATTTTCAAAAAAAGGTGAGGGTGCGGTGTCTGTCTTTACCCCTTTCTCACACTGCTTAGTGTTTCTGCCAACACATTTTACTCTTCCTTGTCTCCAGATAAGGGAGCTTCAAAAAGAGGCAGTTACTGGCAGTAAAGTTGCAGAGATGCACAAAACGGACAAGAGGAGAAGCTTCTCTGCGTCCAGTGTCCAGCTCTTGTGTCGAAACTGTTTTCAGTGTGTGGCATCTGGCAGTGACATTCAACTTCTTGACAAAATGCACTATGTCAACGTGAATCCTGACTTTCAGTGAGTTGACGTCTTTTTGGTTTAAGAGTTAATGCAAAATTATATACAGGCCAGAGTCTTAACAAAACACTCTAATTTTGGCTTGTCTTTGTTCTCAGGAATCACTACAAAGTCGGTGGGCAGGTTGCAATAGAGAGGAGTTTTGAGGACTGGGAGCCTGGACGCATAATCAGTTGCAATAATGGCAACTGCAACAAGGTACAGTAGGCCTTCTGTCAAATATTAATGTAAAGCTTAGAAAATGCTCAAGGCGGTTCATAATAAAGCTGATGTTGGTGCTCATGTTGAGGTGTAAGTTTTATTCTTGTGTAAATTCACAGGATTGGGGATTTGAGATGAAGTACAGGAAGGTCGCCCTGTTGCCCAATATAGCCATTAAGAACTTTGCCCTGGAGACCCCTGAGGGCAGGGTGACTGTGAAGAAGTGGAAGGATGTTTCTTTCACCGTTGAAGAGTTCAGCTTTGAAGAATACTGCCAAGACCACTTCCCTGACATGACCACTGATTGACACAGCAAGAGAGGTCTGTGTGGGTTTTTCCCCATTTCACAGTTTTTATCTGTATTTCTTTCATTCAAAGCTGTATTTCATTCAAAGCTGTATCTGTGATCGTCCGTGCTCATTTAGAAAAGATAAGCCATCATTTTATTGTTTGAGGTACTTAAATATGAACACATGCTTTTTAAAAATTCACTCTACATAGCTAGCACGTATTTGTGCTGCTGGGCCAGTGAGGCAGTAGTGTGCTAAAATCCATTACGCATCGATCATGCTTGAAATTAGCATGACAGCTTTGTTGATGCCTAAGGTCTTAACTGCATTTGCGTGTTTTTGTGTGTATTTCCTCTGCTTCATCTCAAATCAAGCACAGAAACAAAGTACAAAATGAACTCTGCTGTTACATGAATCTTAACCATCATGAACCTTTGATCATAAAGATGATTTCCTCATGATCTCTCTGTCTTTTTTTTTTTTTTTTAGCTATTTTAATTGTTTTTAATTGGCGACTGAATTTTAACATTAAATGTAGTGGTGTATACATATGCACTGTATGTATGTGTTGCATGCAGATATTGTGCATGTACTGGTAATTTTACATCATTTATCGTGGCCTTTGTAAATAAACTAAAACAAAAGATGAGATGAAATTTAAATAAATATTCTGGTTGAATTGCCAAAAAGGTTTTTTGTAGTTGTTTTTGCCCTTTTGAACCACTAGATGGCACTGTTGGTCAGGAAATGTCCACACCACAGGACATGTTCCAAATCTACACTATAACTCCTAGCAGATTTTCAGTGTGAAGTGTGTTCACACTGGAAAAGTGAAAAAAAAAAGTATACTCAAAACAGTAAGGTCTGCATACTAAAAATACCCTTTGAGTGTGGTGTGGTGTGGTGTGAATGGACACAATGCAATGCACAAATTACATGGAGGAGCCTCTCACAGCTGGACAAAATTAAAAGTAATAGTGGATTGTGGCATTCTGAAGTCACAGTTTGATGCGTTTGCACAGCACATGTATTTCATCATTTCCTGCTAGTATAAAACAATGCCGTATGTTGAGTTCTTGTATAGTAACTGCAAGAAACAGCATACTATGAAGGTATGAAGATACTATGTTTCTCCTCTACCTCTGTAGCCTCTTACAAATAGTGTGAGTAAAGCCAGGATGGAAATTTTCTCTGGCGCTTGTCAAACTGAATTCAAGGAGTCCATGCAGTGGCTTTGGGGTCACAGGAGTGAGTCTGAATCCCCAGATGGACTATGAGTAAGGATTAGGGAGATTAATACTCACCAAACTTTGCTGATCTACCATGAGGCAAGGCACTTATCCCCAACTGCTTCAATGGAGCATCTCATTTGTTGATAGTACAAGATCCAAAGGTTTGTATGTGACAATTGGAAAAGAGAAAATGTACACAGGAAAAGGAACAAAGTATTTTCTTGCTTTAAATGTTTCTTAATGTATGTTTGAGTCCTGTTCCTGAAACCTCACTGTAAGCTGGAGCTTCTCTTTACTGATTGTGAAATATTCTGACTGCAGCAGCTCACCATGCTGCTTCTGCATCATCAGATCAATACAGGGTTATGTATTTCATCTTGGATCATTTAACACCATCTAAACACAGTCTAAATAGAGGAACAGATTTATTAGACTTGCAAATGATCATTTAACACACTGGCTTCAAAGATACATTTCATTGCATAATAACTTCACTGTCACTCAGAACCCCTAACAGCTTGATTTTTAGCAACCCCCAAAAGACAGATTTAGACAGCTAATCACAGAACATAGTCTTTGCTGAAACTGTTTACCATTTCATTTTCTGCTGTGTTTACATACATGAATCAAGCTTAATATACAGTAGCACAGCTTAAGCTATAATGAGCAGCATCCAAAACAAACCCAGATTATGAAATGAAAGCAACTGGCAAGGAAACCATTAATTCCAAGCTGGCAGCTGTATTGGGTAGATTCACTTTTGACCCACAACGCATCTTCATGTGTCTACAGGCAAGACATGATTAGGTCAACCTCACTCTGTATCACATGCGCCGTAATCCCTTCAAATCTGGCAGAGCGCTGGAGTCAGTGGTGCTACCATGGACATAATCACACTTAAAACAGGCTCTGTTCCGGTGTCATGCCTAACTCAGATTCAGGCAAGCTGAGTGGAGGCGAACAGTAAGATTTACTCTGATCAGGCTCAGGCTCTATAATCAACACTGATTACTTCCTTTTACTTCCCAGCTCAACACCGCATGCATCTTAATTGCAATTAGCTCTCTTCTGAAATTAAAGCAGCTTGGAGAAATTGAGCAAAGGTTGACAACACAGTGCTTTTGTGTGCATGTGTAAGTGTGTTTGCGTGAATTTAAGGGATGCCACTGACATTTAAAGTAGGCCCCTTGTCACTGATATCAAGGGCATCTGTATGTCTACTGTATATGTCCCATCCAATAGAGTATATGTGAACTACATTATATGAGTCACGTTTTAAATTCAATGGCTAGGTGAGGGGAAGTAAATCTCAGCTGTGAGACTGATGTTATATAAAGTCTTGTTAATCTACAGAAACAATGTCTGATATTCCAACTATATTACTGTACTGTACTGTCCCGGACGAGCCCCCATATGTCACAGCCCGGCTCACAGGCTGTACAAAATAATAAATCAGAACAGAAAAAACGTGGAAGTCAGTAATCAGTAGTCATCATCAAGTCATAAGACATGACTTTGCCCAACTCACTGTCATTTAAAATATGAAAGTAATTGCATCATATCTGCATGTCCTGACTAAAGAAATGGGGATCCCATTTTCTGTGAGGTCTTCACTGCACAACCCTGGGTGTGGCCTTTGATGTGTGATTGACAGGTTGTTAGCCTTATTAGCTACTTAGAATTGAGAGAAGGTGACCTACTGACCTCACAGTGTTGAACTAAGTAAGGGTCAGACTAGTACAGGAGAAATCTGTCAACTCAGCTGGATTTTTCGTAATAAAATATCCAGAAAGAGGATATTTGTATTCGGGAGGTATTTACTCGACACAAAATAAACAGAGCTAGCAAACAAGATTTAGTGCAAGATGTGGCAACAAGGTGTGGAAACTCAGCCAGAGTTAAGCACCAGATAAGTGTTTCCAAATTAATTATGAATTGGCAGCTCATTTATTACCTGCACACATACCGCTTTTATAGTTGTAGCTCTGGGCAGACGTGTAACGTTAAACAGTTTGTTGCTACACCTCTTTTCTTTTCCTAACATACACAGAAATACCTTGTTTTTCTGTTCATGGCATTGTGTCGAATCAATTTGGTGCGTTTGACGTTTGTAAGCTGGTGGTCTCTCAGGTGCATTGACTCTGTCAGTGTTGAGCGCAAACTTTCTATTAGCTTTCTCGTTGAATTGGATATGATGGAGCTGCTTTGTAGTATTTTGATTTCACATTGTTAAAACCGTCATCTTTATGAAACATACAAGTTATGGCTGTTTTTCCTTTTTTAGCCCCTGTGTGTCAAATTGTTTCTTGATTTAATTTACATAACAGAGATGCCCCTACAATGGACACCTGAAAAAAAGTCCAAGTAAACTATATTGAACTGTTATCTCTGTTTATTTTATGTGAACCTGATGTGTTTAGATGCATCACCTTTTTGGCTCATGACCCCATAAAATGAAGCAGAGTGATTTTTGCCTTTTCAAACTGTTTAACTAGAAGGATTTTTAAGAGGCCTGACATGGTGAAACTATAGTATTTCAGAGAGAAACATAAAAAAACAGCTAACAAACAGAAATAGACCTATATAGGCTACATTTTTCTTTTTCCCTTTAATTATCTTGTGTCCCATATGTTTATCCTCTAGTTTGCATTACATATTCTTTTTTTAGATTTGCAGAAAACAGTAATTTAATTTTCATTTCCTGTGACTGTTAAATAAGAAAAAAGTCACAAACTGGTTCAGGAATGTGACAAGGCAGGAGACCATGCAAGAATATTCTTAAAACAAATTTATTAAAACTCAAGTTAACACTAACAAACACTAGGGTGTGTAAGGGTGCAAAAAGCAGAACAAGGTGATGCAGGACGAAGGGAGAAAGAGTGAGCACATTGGCCAGCTTTTATAGCCTGGCAGGCCCAGGTGAACCAAATTACACTGATGTCTGAGTTTGGCCAGGACAGCCTTTGACAGTGGGAGGGGCGTCACAGCATAAAATTAATGTGGCAAGACAGCATTTATGCAAGACTGTAAAGCCCATCACTTGATCAATTTCCTGGCTGCAGACAGAAGTCACACCTGCTGGTCCACTGTCAGACTGGTCTCACACGCAGCAACACACAACGGTTTGAAACACACAGCTGCTTTCTGCCTGTGCAGTCTTCACATACTCTGTCCAGCATACTCTCTCACAGGACACAGACAGAGACAATGACAGACTGAAATATCTCGTACGGTACAGTAAGCCGGTCACCAGGATGGGTGTTTCCTCTGGGACTGGTCCACTTGTCAGCCAGCTGCCTGTGCTGTCTGTGAGCTTGCTATGTTGCTTGTCAGCGATAGGGTGTTGGCATTAATACGCCTACTGTATGTTGTTATGTATGACGTTTGTAGTTCAAAGTGGTTATCATGTTGCCGCCCAGCCTGTTTGGATGTACAGAACTGCAACTCAGCTATGTATGGGATCTTGTGGTTTGGAGGGAGTGTTGGTATCTTTGACATCTCTGTCTGCTAACGCCATTTGACCTTTTTCGGGACCGTCATCTCAAGGCCATCAAAAAGCTCTTGGGCCAATTCAAGATGGAGAGTATTTAGAGTTTTATACACAGCATTCCTTCCTACATTTTAATTTAGTTCCCTTTTAACACCCTGATGCTTGAAAACATGTTTGTAAGTATTTAGAGGGCAACATGCAACCAATTATAGAACGTGAAGGGTGCATCTTTGTAGTTGTATGTGTCCTTTGATTGAGGGTGTTGCTCTCTGAAGTGGACTGGAACACTGCTGGTGCCAGAGTCGAGCGTTAACCAGCCTATTTCATGCTTTATTATAGAGCAGATAAAAGAGATGCTTGTCTTTGCTGTCTGCTACTTTGTGGCTGGGTTTTTGTCTGCTACTCACTGTCATGTCAATTTATTCAGCCCTGCTTTTGACAGAATTGCTCGCTTGATTATTGGAGTCCAGAAACTCATGGATGAAGTCCTAATAAGTTTTTTGATGTCCCCCCCTGCAGATTGTTTGACTGTTGTGCTGGCAAAAGAATTCACTCTAAAAACCGCAAAACAAGTACAGCTGTCTTTGTTTTAGGTTTGGGCTGACAGTCATTGAACACTGAGCACTCTAGTATTGTAACCCCCCCAGACACACACACATACCACACACACACATGCACACACACCACAGACACACATACATACACATGCACACACACACACACAAACACACACACACACACAAACACACACACACACACACACACACTGTAACCCTAACCCTAACCCTTACATTAAGGGAACATGCTTTTTGTCCCCACCTGGTCCACACACACACACACACACACACACATAACTATAGTATCGTCCATCGCGATGTTTCGCTGTGGACATCGTCATATGTCAATTTGGTCGACATCACCCAAACCTATTTAGCTCATAAACCATTATGACACAGCTGTAGCACAGACATTAGCACTCACATTAGAATCTCTGGGAGAAGTAGAGACTGTTGACAGATTCATGATCTTGTTGTGCATATCTGTTGTGAGTGTCTGCCCATGTACATAGCTGTGTGTGTGTGTGTGTGTGTGTGTGTGTGTGTGTGTGTGTGTGTGTTTGTGTGTGGACCAGGTATTCCTCATGTTGTGGGAACATAAATCTGTTAACACAGTCATGTTGTGGGGACTCGCCTCCCTTTATGGGGACAAAAAGCATGTTCCCTTAATGTAAAATAGAACATAAGGGTTAGGGTTAGGGTTAGGGTGTGTGTGTGTGTTTGTGTGTATGTGTGTCTGTTGTGTGTGTGTGTGTGTGTGTGTGGTATGTGTGGTTTGGTTTGGACTAAAATAAATATCTTTCTGTCCTCCTTCCTCTGTCTCTGCCATTGACTGCGGTTTGTGTCACTCTAATCCCTGTTATTAATCCATGTTGAGTCGCTTTGAGTCATTCAGGCTGGTGGTGGGGATTATTGTGGACTCGTGTGACAGCCCACAGTTATTTATTTACTCTTTTCTGTGCTGATCACCGTAGGAAGATTGAGGGTGGCCTTGTTTGCAATGCGGATTTGTGTGTGTGTGGGCTGGGGAGCCTTGCACTTTGAGCAAAAAAGTAGAAATGAAAAAATTATTTAATTGAATCAATCAGCCGACTTGCAAAAAAATGTATCAACAACACTTTGATAGTTGATTATGTTGATTCAAGTCATTTATCATGTAAAAAAACAGTTCCCCAAAAATTAATATTTGCTGTGTTTCTGTTTTATATCATTGTAAATTGAATCTGGATGTCAGGCTGTTGGTTAGACAAGAATTTAGGTTGGGTTTAGGGAACTTGCAATGGGTATTTTTTCTCTATTTACTTACATTTTATGAATTAATTAATTGCAAATATATTTGGCAGATGATTCAAAAATATAAATAATTGTTTGTTGCAGGTCCACAAGCTGCAACAAACCTGCTTACTTGCTGTCACTGTGCATGAGTGCTTAATGCATAAACTGTAAATGTGTGTACAGTTGTGTTTGAGAGAGAGTGTGTGTGACAGAGGGGTGAGTCTATATTCTCAGGGCAAGGCCAGGGGGGGATTTCGTGGGATGAAATAATTGTGCACACAAGAGGAGCCCAAAAAGCATTTGACTAAAACAGGCTATCCCCGAGGTTGCTGCTGAGGGTATCGTTTATACCATGAAAACCTCACCAGTATGATGCAGTCAAGGCTTAGACATGCAGACTCTGTTATTTCCAATTTTTAAAAAAGAAATGAATGACAGAAGTAAACATGACTACAGCTGCCTGAAAAGTGTTTCAGAAAATTCTGCATGTGACAGAAAGAGGGTAATACTGAAAATAGAATGAGGGGGCAGAAAGGAGAGGGTACAAAAATGTTGATTATTGAAGGAAGAATAAGGAGAGACAGATTAAGGCAGAGGGGAGGAGAGCTGTGAATACTTTCACAGACAGTAAAAAAAGTGGGAGGTTGAATTAGTGAGGAAGAACAGCAGCATATGTCCTGGAGGAGGAATACTGCCATACAAAAGTGAAGTCGTTGATTATCTGCAACCTTGCAAGGACACTGGACAGAATCCCAGAGATCTGATGTAAACAGAAAGAGACAACAACAACACAACAGTCTCACAGGGCTGGTTGATACACACCATTACAATCCCAGAGTAGCACAGTCAAACCTAGAAAAAGCCTTGTTTCTGTGTACTAGTTGGAGCCAGAGATAAGTAGAGGGCTCATATGGCATAAAAAGATTTCTACAGATTTATGAGGCTCTGGCACAGTGAAGTATTGATCTTTCACCCCCATATGAACCAGTCAAAGGAGAGTGGATGCAACTGCAAACCTCAGAATGGCTTACATACATTTTACATTTTGGGTGCGTAGGTTGTGTTCGTTTTCCAGAGTGACTTACTGTAACCAGAGACTAAGACATTATTAGAATTGCTGTGAGCAAAGGCAGCTATAGAAGGTCAAGGCACCTCAATATCAAGAGTGGAATCCTAGAAAATAAAAAGGAAATACTAGAAGTGTTCACAGCAAGGTCTGAAGATCTTCCTGAATAATAAGGACATTATATCTCAACACATACAAATTCAAATAACCTTTATCTGGGTGGCAGCAAAGGTCTACAACAGATATCACGGGGGATGAGTATAAATGTTTGTTTTTAATTGGGAAGGATATGGCTAGTGGTTTTCTATATTTTGTCAACAAATCTCATGCGCAGAGCCAAACCACCAATGAATTGATCCTACTCACAAGTATTGTGTGTGTATCCAAAGCCTGATATATATCTTATACGATAGACCTCTGTTGTTGTTCAGACAGATAAACACATCAGTGAGCCACGGCATTGCACTGGGTGACATCCTCCTTTGCCATAAAGAGTTTTGGGTACATTAGTTTGTGAAGAAATGACACCAAAGACTCATAACACTGATCACATTACATCTATCTATATATATATATATATATATATATATATATATGATCTCTGGAGGGTAGTTCTGTGTAGACCCCACTGTGCATGTGTGGGAACATACAGTTGTAAATTTCTCAAAGAACTTCAGCACAAAGTCAAACGGTTGTGATATGTAATTTTAATGTTTTAATATTTTTTTAACAATGGAGGTCTACAGCACAGAGGAATAAGATTTGTCAGGCTTTGGATACACACACAATACTTGTACAACACAAACTCTAGCTCCTTATCCAACATGGACAATAAGCTATTTTAAAATGAAATAGCATTTTTGGTTGGACCGCAGGGACCAGCCCTATAAGTGCAAATGTCTGTCCCTGACTGAGTGAGTCACTGACTGAGTGATGAAGTTACACCATTGGTCAGTAACTTCATTACTCGCCTTGGCCAAGTGTCGCCACGTGTCACCTCTTTCTGTATTTATGATTCAGTTCAATTCAATTGTATTTATATAGTGCCAAATCACAGCGGAGAGGTTATCTCAGGACACTTTTCACATAATTTACAGAAACCCAACATTCCCACATAAGCAAGCACTTGGCGACAGCGGCAAGGAAAAACTCCCCTTTAACAGGAAGAAAACTCAAGCAGAACCAGGCTCTAGGTGGGCGGACATTTGCCTTGACCGGTTGGATTGAGAGAGAAAGAGGGAGGGGAGAGGGAAGACAGAGAGAGAGAAGCAAAGCAACAACAACAATAACAATAATAATAATAATCGAAATATGACTAATAATAATAGCAGTAGCGGTGGGCGTCAAGCTGGACAGCAGTCGATCCACAGCCAAAGGTTTTATACTTGCAAGACGAGAAAGCACAAAACTACAGGGAAGATGCCAAGTTAGTGACATGGATTAATGGTACATGAAGGAGTACAGATGGAGAGGGGAGGGAGGAAAGAGGAGCTCAGTGCATCATGGGAAGTCCCCCTTACAGTCTAGTCCTATAGCAGCATAACGAGGAGCCTGGGCTGACCTTAACAATAAGGTTTTTCAAAAAGGAAAGTTTTAAGCCTACTCTGTATCCGTTGTTTCAAATTAAAAGCCCTCTGGCGTTTCATACACAGTCCAGCCATATTCTAGGTTTTGACCTGGTCTTGTTCTCATAACATTAGCCACCTCTACATTGCGATACACGCTGTTTCTTTATATCCATGTCCTGTGTGGATCATCAGCTTGTTGGTGAGGATGCAAATTTTTGGAACATGCAGCTTAAGCCTCAGTCATTTAGCACAATATCATGAATGTAGTCATGAAGAACATATAAAAGAGCCTTTTATAGGATTCTCATCTTAAAACGAATAAGCAAGAAAAATGATAAATCAGCCTGAGACAGCATTTTCAACAAACTCACGTAGCTAAAGTTTGCTTAATTAGCTCAGAGCTGATAAAATCTGCCAGCGACAGTTGTCATTTCAGATGACAAAGTCGAGCTGTTTAGAAAGAAGGCTCCTTTTGTCTTTGTCATTTGCCATTGTTTCAAAAAGTTAGTAAGAAAAGGTAAATCTACCACCACTATCATTGTAAACTACATGTGTGCCATGCAAGAACAAAAATCTTGTCAGCTGTAGCAACAGTAACTAAGGGTCCGGACGCAGCTTAGAGAAAAGGTCATTTGATGATTAGAGACCACTCTTTTATGTACCACCTCATCATCATCGTCACCATCATCAACATCACGACCAACAAAAACAACAGCAGCAACAACAGCAAAATAACAAATAGAGCCATCGATCACGCTCGGAGAGCTGCAGGTCATGGGCTGCAGCTTTGCCTAATAGAGGCACTACATTAACTGGTGGAGAGTTTTGACAGATCCAATTACAATGAGCTCCACACCTCTGCCACTGCCCTGCCCTCCAGGCGACCCTCAGACAAGCAGTGGTAAGGTGGCATGGCATCCACACCACTCCAGCTCATCCATGGCCTCACTCATGGGGAACTGCACAAGTACGTACATGCAATAGTAATTAATGCCAAACATTCATTGTTGCTTCTGTTGTTTTGGCTTTGGATATCCTCATAAAATTAATCATACAGTGTTCGTATACAGTATGTTGGTAGAAAACACATGTTTCCACACTGAATACTTTTCATGCTGCCACCACACCCCCCAGTTGTCCGCATCCCTCAAAATGTCTATTCCTGTCTTTGGTGAAGCTGCTTTTCTCTCGTCTATCCACAAATGTCCAAATGATAGGTTTTGTGTCTAAGGAGAAAAGGGAGTCATGCTTCACAAGACGAAGCACAGCAAAACATCTGACTACTGCCAAGGAGGGGAAACAAAGCAGCCTCATTTTTGCAAAATCTATTCTTTTGTCCCCATCTGAGGCCTGCTTTCATTGTGTACCCTTCACTCTTCCTCCAGCCGCAGTCCTCCCTCTCAATTATTCCTGAGAAACAACGTTGTCAATCTTTTCCCTTTCAATAGCTAATGTTCTATCAGCTGTTGAAAGTCATTTTTAGTCGCAGTAGGAGGGCAGTGCCAGACTGACAGCGTTGACTCACATATCCATTGTTAAGAGAGAGACAACAGTGAGTAAACCAAGGTAAATTAGCCTGAATGGATCCAGGAGTCATTTTTTTTTATCTGGACCATTCAATTATGTTTTTGTGTGCATCATTTCCCTGTTTTTTTTCTGCTTTACCACACAATGTGTGCACATGTGTACTTTTGCAGTCACATTCATCGCAGAACACGTGGTATGGTTGAAGCATGAATCAATACGTCTTGTCAGTGTGAATACTAGAAGAAAACATACAAGGCCATGAGAAATGGTGTTTTCAGTCTGTTGCGTGGCCTTGACACTCCTGATGTTTTCTGTGAAGAGGGTAAGTTGTCTATTTTCAGGTGTCATATTGTACCTGTATTTCTCACATTTTGTTATGCTTTCCGCTTTTCAGTCTCAAGGCAGCCTGCACATGCCATCTGAACAGCTTTTCTTTGACTTTCTCAAAAGGAAATCTTTGAGAAAATGGAACCTCTGTCACAAGTGCATTGAAAGATGATGAGTTGTCCAAATACTGTTGAGCAAGAATTGTGTGTGAATGATTTTCTTCCCGTTTTTTTTTTTTTTTTTTTTTTCGCTGATGCGAGCTATCAAACCCCTCATGCAGGCCTTTGATGTAGCTCTCCATTGTCTTGCAGAGCTGCAGGAAATTGAAAGGGAAGATCAGGGGAGTGAAGGGGGAGTAGAGGTGGAGGACGGGAGTGACGCGCAGCACGTCAGGGTTTTCTGGGACACAGCACACGGAAATGAACTAGCCTTGCATGACCTGCGGGAGCTCGCTCTCAAAATGTGAGGATATATGGGGCAGAGACACAAGAACAGTTGTTTTAGAAAACACAAGAGATCAAATAAGTGATTTTTTTTTTTTTATTCACAAAAAAAAAAAGTCTTGGGGAAGAAATCCGGGTTTAATATTTCTGTAACATCCTTCCAAGCCCACGTCGTCTCTCACTACTGCATCCAAAGCTTTATTCTAATTCAGAGAAAACATTAAACCTTTGGAGAATTACACAAAACACACCCGCTCAGCCTTAAAAGAGCATCTGTCCCTCGAGTGTTAAGAGTAAAGTTTTAATGGAACCAAAAATTGATTTGAAGCTGTCTGTGACATGAGCGAAGGAGAAAATCTTCCTTTTTTTTCACTGGCTGTTATTCTCCTCCACACTATAAGTGCTTTCTATGTCTGTCAATGAACACACATTTTCACATATTTCTTCCTGTGCTGATAAATTATAATGACAGTATGAACCGGCTGTTTCAGGTTGGGGAATACAAAATGGTTTTAGGCAAGGTTAATAAGTCCATTTCTGCTCTTTTGTGAGACCTGTAAAGTGGAATTAGCATTTTATTTCAACATGGCCGTTGCATATTTTTGTGAATATATTTGAATATTTCAACCATATTTCAAGACGTGATTAATAGAAGTCATCCATTAGAGACTGTAAATACTGAAAATTACAAATCGCATAGTTTTCCTCTTGTTTTTATAGGTAGTATATTTCATTAGCCTGTTCAACTGGAGATGAAATTTCTGTCCTAATTACTGTTAGTATAGGCTAATCAGCACAGGAATGAGAGCAATTTCATTTGAATTTATGTAGCAGAGCTTTTACCTCGTGAGTCTAGGTTGTTTAAATAGAGAACATGAGGGAGATGAATACAGAGGACAATGGCAGCAGTTAGTTATATTAAAATGACAGATGCTCAGGTAGTGTAGAGAAGGAGTGGGAAGTGTGATGTGCAACGTGGCAGGTCAGACCCTGGAAAGTGGGTTTGCTCTGGCGGGAAATGGCTATTTACGTAGCTGAAAATGGAGTGGGCCTTTCTGACATTTTCATAGCCCTGCAGGCAAGAGTAACCTTCAACAGAAAACAGAACGATTAAAGAAAAGGGAGGGGGAGAGGCAGAGCAAGAGGTGGGGCAGAAAGGAGGGGGAAGTGATTGTATGGGAAAACTGAAAAATGATTGGAAACTGAGTTTAAGAGAAGAGACAGGAGAGAGAAATAAAGATGGGTAGAAATAGACAAAAATGGTTTGTAGGTCACGGCAAGGTGTGAGAGGAGAATGACGGCCTTACTGTGACAGGAAGAAAAGAAAGGGAATAATGGAGCGAAATGCTGGAGAAGGTTAACAAAATACTTACATCTCATCCACAGGAACACAATAAACAACATACTGTATTTCAGCCTTTTAAGAACAGCTTCACACCTTGTTGCAACTCTTAATCACTGCTATCAAGCCATGCAAATCATTCAACCTTGAAATGTCTACTGATGTGACGTGTCAGACAAATTATGCATGTATAAATCATAATAGCCTTGCACAACAGCCTCAATTAATATTTCAGTCTTCAATAAACTTGACATGATAATGTGTACCATAAAGTGTCCCCTTCCCTGTTATTGTCTTGTGTGAGTGAACAAGTGAATGCAACCAGTTATCTCCATCAATTACTTGCGTCACTGGGCTGTACCACAATTTTCAATCACAGGTGCAGTCAAGGATTGCATATTTCTGTGGCACAAAATGAAAATGAAAGATATAATAATAAAACAAGGTGAGACAGGGAATCTTTAGGTGTGTCTCAAACAAAACAATAAAAGCAACATTGAGGTATAAGTTATGACCGGTTTTCTATCTTTCACTCCCTCTAGAAACAATAATAAAAGCAACAATAAGCAATATTATATAAATAAAATCAACTGGGTAGATGCAAGCTGCCACTCTCTGTATTCAATGTTTATTCATATTAAAGCTCTCAGAACCAAATGCATTCTCTATACCTGCTTATTCCCTCTCAGGGACATGAAAGTTGGTTTTATATCCCAGCATTCATTGGATGAAAAACAGGATAACACCCTGGGCAGGTTGTTTGTCCATCACAGGACCACCACAAATAGACACATTTCACACTCACACCTACAGGCAATTTAGAGTTTCCACCTAATTGGACCTGCATGTCCTCAAACTGTGGGAGGAAACCAAAGCATGAATATGCATATGTGTAAAAATGAGGGCAAACTCCAGTCAGAAAGAACCAAAATATTGTAGTTCTATTAAATGATATGAATTGCAATTAAAGCCTTTGCATATTCTGTAGGCTTTCTCTCTCTCGTACCTCTCCTCTGCTGATACAATACCTAGTTTCCTGATGAAAATGTTTAACAATTATTACTGTACTATAATATACTGCACGTGGCTATGTTGCTTATCAGGTGGTCATCGCACAGGGAGAATTCAGGGAAAGCTGTGTGAGAAAATAAATTATTTCCATGTGATTGTGTTGCCAAGGAGGGCTGATTATATCAGTAGATGCTACTAATAGACCCTGATTATGAGCAGTTTCATTTCCTACAAATGATTCCTTTGCTGAGCCACGAGGAGTGAGAGAGTATATTATTTTTCTTGTATCCACTGTCTTTCTTTCATAGCATAACAATGACGCCATATTGAGAGACTTGTTAAAGACACACATTCAACTAATCTTTGCATTTTCTCTCCTATAAATCCGGCTCTCTCGTGTAATTAAGTGAGGCTGAAGGTTCATGAGCTCTAACTGTTTCATTACTTTTGAATAGGCGAAGCTGTGCTGATATGAGTGAGAATGAGATATCAATACGTCCATTGTTACTTCAGTCTTCATTCATTTTATTCTACCATTCACCTCATACTTCTCCTTCAGTATCCTCTCAAGGCTATGCAGAGATAGAAAACAGTTTTACGTGATTATAATTTGGTGAACTGCAGCGGCAAAGCTTTGGTTTATTTAAAGCCCTATAACCAGGTGTGCAAAATATGAAATATCAAGAACGACCATTTCCTGTTTGATTGGGATAAATATACATGTATCATCATATTGAAATCAATATACAGTGATCTAATAAAGACGGGGCACAAATACAAGCTTTTGGTGGTTTATTGCTCAACAGAGAAGGCTTTTTCCTTTCGGTGCTGCAGAAAGCAACAGACAAGAGGTGTGAGGATGGCTCCTGCATGTCACTTTGACAATTAATCCTGCTGAGACCCGGTAGGCAATCATCTATGATAATGTAGGTTCAAGAGTAAAAAAAGCCTCAGTTTCAACACAGTGAAGTGTTTTTCTGGACTCTCAGGCAGGGACACTGCCGAGACCCAACATATGAGAAATTCTTTGCTGCATTTAAATTATTACTCTCAGCAGACTGTGTACAATAAACTATTTTTAGAGGTTGCACATAGAAATATGCTCACATAAGTTATACATGCCAGAGGGTCAGCCTCCTGGTAAACTGACAGTGGTTCAACTCAGCGGCAGAGTCCTCTATGTAAAAGGTGTGGGAATAGGCATTTCCACTTATTAATATGTATAACTTTTTCTTCCTCGTCCTCCCTGTGGAATAAAAATCTGATGGTGTGAGAGCTGGGAGGCTTTGTTCCTCAACTGGTGCTGTGTCTCCCTCACTGGGATAAATGCCATGAAAGTCACCAACAGCCCTGGGAGGTTAATTGCTAAGTTATAACAAGACAAGACTGTAAGGTTATGGATGTTGTTAGCGTATGGCTTAAGTTACTTCGGTTATAGCTAAAGACCCTCCTGCTGTATGCCAAGTTTGTCATTTAATACCACCATATTAATATCCCTTTTGATTTGTAATATTCTAGCAGCTGCAAGTCACAACAAGTGCTGAGGAAGTTTTTAGTCATGAGTCATTTTAATCACAATGTGACCCTCATCGGATGTGTGAAGGTTTGCAGTGTGCATACTAATCCAATCAGTGCACATTTTGATTGGTCTTCAAAGATTTAATCAAGTGATTTCAATTGCACTCGTTCCAAAACATCGTTGAGTTCGAGAAAGGTGCTCATCACAAATTCATAACGTGACATTTCAGAAAAGTTGAGAGTTACTGTAAGTCTTTGTTTCCTCATGGATGTCTTCAGAAAATGTTAAGACTGAAACATTTTTATTTGTGGGTACTATCCAGAAAAACTGAAGCTCTTTGTATTGAAATCACCAGCTAGTCAACAATAGCAACAATAACCAAGTGGCATTTTGTTCATCACTAAGGCAAGCAGTTCTTCAAAGATTTTTTTTTCCTCAGAATATCTGTGTGATGGTAGTAAAATGTTGGCTAGAGCATTAACTTCAAGTTAAATCTTCATTTATCAAAACATCAATTGAAATGAAAATAAAATTCACACTGGCTGACCAATATTTGATTTTTACTACAAGGCCAACAGTGGCCGAATATATCATATATCCCTATAACTAAGAATATGTAGATTTATCTATCTATATTATGCTGCACTCTCCATCTTTAGCAGTGATTGTCAGTCACATATGAATCTGTCCTACTGCGAGAATCAGGAAAAGTGATTGAGCTTCGATGGGCGACCGAAGTCTGACTGACAGCGTCTGTACTGCAGATTATCGAGCAACGTGTCTCTCTCAGGATGTCCATAAATGTCTGAGAAAACAGCCACACAGTGTCTTCTCTACTGAAAGTTATTAGTTGTGATGTGTCTTTGCCTTATATACCCTTACCTAAGTCAATGTGCTGCCCTCTAATTTGTATCAGCCATTTGCCATTAGTGCCTCAATGGCCGGCCAACATAATTAGTTCTATGGTCATCCCATTGGACCCTTCTAATTAGAAGCAACGCCGAGGGCAGGTGACCATAGACGGGGCAGCAGCAGCGTGCCCCCGCTGTGGAGAAACAGTGCAAGTAAACCATAACTCATGTTGCACTGGGTTATGGGATTTTAAGTGGCCTCCCATTTCTTTTATACAGGGCACATTAAATCTATGACTTATTTCAAAGGGAGCTCAGTGTCATTACAATGCAGCAGCTAGGTATACAACAGTCACATTGAAGTGGCACTTCAAAACCATGAAATATCACTGAGAAATGCCTTCATTCAGACGATTGAGAAATTGAGTGTCTAAAAAAAAAAAAAGTTCCTTACAGTGAAGTGTTGCCAGTCTTTGAAAGCAAGGACATTTCATTATGAAAAGAAAAAAAAATGAATCCATACACACTGTCAAAAGAAAACACATAACACAGTATGAAATGATCCCTGAGTGGACTTTTGCTTTAAGAATGCATGAATGAATAAAATGAGCTTTGAAACTGAAGTTTGTATTCCTTTCATACCTAAAGATGACATTTATACCTTAATGTGCAGCCTTTTTTAGAGCTACATACCGTGTTGGAAAGCGACAGGTGTTATGGATGGTAAACACAAATGTCCATGAAAATCTAAAGGAAATGCAGACTGTAAATGGAACCACTCAGAGGAGTTTTCATGCATTGCACTCTTGTCAGCACCTTTTAACCTTTTTAAATTTCCATATTCTTTTTTTTTCTGTCCTTTTTTCTTCATACCCTTTGGCTGCACTCACGCTGGAGTTAATCAACTGCCTGAAGTACCATCAGTCTTTTACCCGCCCTCCTCTTGTTTTTCCTCGTTTCCGACTCCGCTCTCTCTCTGGTCCATCAAAGGCTCCATTTAAAGATGGGTTTTTAAAGTTCACGTTGGATGGACACAGCTTGCCACTTTGGTTGCCGTGGAAACCAGGTTGATGCATGGACAGGTTCTTGAGTGTGAGTGTGAGTTTGAGAGGCTACACAGGCCTGTCAAGATTTATGGATTGTACTGTACAGTTCAACATTGGCAATTTATCCACCAGGAGGAGAAAGACTTTACATTTGTATGCAGATACAAGAAGAAACATAAGTCCAGGCAAAAGATTCTGATATAAATCTCAAGGACAGAATTTTATATATTGTTTCGTTATATTCTGATATGTAATTTTAAGGGAAACAGGCATCATTTAAAGGACCATACCAGTGATTTTGGATGTTTAAAAGGAATAACTACTATCCACTTACACCTTCTGTTAGTGCCAGTGATTTCCCAAAACCAGCGGCTATATTTTATCTTTAGATTCAGTGCTTCACCTCACAAAACGTTCAAAATTATAACAAGTTTTAATGACATTCATGTCTTATAATTATTAGTATTCCCTGTTGAGTGTCCAAAGATCATAGCTTATGAATGCAATGCTACGTTCCAGCTGAATGGAGAATCTCTGTCATCAGACTTTCATTTCAGCACATGAATGCACCACCAGGAAGGATTCACAGTTAGATCGCTCATTTTAATCATTTAATCATTTTAACACTATTAAAATGGTAAAATTAAGAATTTTTACAGGAAACCAGTGTGGACGTGTGTTTCATTATGAGGCATTTCAAGTCTCTGTGAGTTGATTTTGATAGTATACCAAAATGAACAGAAACCAATGGTCCCCCGGAAGAAAGGGAAAACTCTTAGAAAATTACACAACTGTCACTTCCATAAATTGAGAAATGACTGTCAGTAATAAGTTACTGTAAGCGCAAAGAATTTACTGAGCTGATTGTGCAAAACCTTTAATGCTTCTTTTATTATGAGTTCTCTTTATATTAGAGGGTGCTCTCTAATGATGACCACCAGACAAAGGTCACAGTTTACTCACCTCTAGTCTATAATCGGTACTGTCAGCACGAAAAGGGCAAGTTGCACCAACAGTGTGGTCTGGAACCTTATGTGAGGCAGGTGCATGCTGGTTTGATGGGGTGCAAGGTTTGGACAGTGACCTGTCAGATACCTCTTAAGGCTCTGAATTTGGCTTACATCCTGCCCTTTAGCCATTACCAGCAGCTCTGCGTGCAGGTGGAAGGCACTAGGACTGGCGCTTGGGGGAAACAAAATAAATTGCCATAATATGAGAAAGAAGCCATGCTGTTGGCACGTTTGATTCTTCTGGAGGCAGAACACCAGTGTTAAAAATGATTTTTAAAAAAATCTACAATTGATGGATTGAAGACATCTTATTTCGGTGATGGTTCTTTGTAGTGTTTGGTGTCAGTGGGTAGAGACAGCGGTGTTATGTTTCACTCACCGTGGTCCCCATGTTCTTGCCTGTGGGTTATTTTTGTGATCACTACTTGTTTGAGTGCCAGCACATTTGCATGAAGAAGGACATATCTAGTGCTCATAAATAGGAGAGCCAAAAGTATCCATCACCTGACTGTTGACAACCCCTTCTTTACATCTCTCTGTTTGAGTCACGCCACTGTAAAGGAGCCCAGTACACGTTATTCAGGGCAGTTGGCCTCTCTGATAATCACAACGTGCGTCTTGTAAGATTAGAATCAGTATGCAAGCCAGTAAGAAAACAGAATTTAATGGAACAAATGAACGATGAAAAGGCCCTAAAAGTGGTGAGTATTTAAATCACATCTTCAGCAAACTCAGCATACTAAACAATGTTTTCCTTGGATGAAAAGAACAAGGCTGGCACTGTGGGATGTTTATTGTTCCCGCAGTGACTATTTTGGAGTCTAGGAAACTGTTCAAATCTGCCAGAATAAACACCTCATCGAGTAGACTATACACTGTCTGTCACATTAGATTTTACCAATAGCAGTGACTTTTGAAGCAGATCAACAGCAGTATGGTGTCAAATGTTACGCTGACATTAACAGGCTGTGAGCTGCAGCCACATGAATGGAGATGAATTAAGAAACATCATTGGTTGACATTCATAGATGAAAATAATTGCTGATGAATCCTTGTGGTTCATTTTTTTAACCATTAATTTGTGGTGGCAAATATTAAAGCCATTAAAGTGACAGATATGATGGCATGAACAAACACAACAAATCCACATAAAAGTCTGTCTGGAGAGAAAGAGAGAGATTTGTATCCCTTTGGTGCTAAAAAGGTAATAATATTCATTGTTAATTAAAATCACAAGTGTAATGAACAGTTTGGACCTGTGGTCTGTTGATGCACCAGTGTGAACTGAGCAGAGTCAGAAATAGTGATGCCAGATGGGAAATGTTAAAGTATCATACCAGTGCCTTAAAATGATCATATTTTGAAGAAAATTATTGTTCACAAGTCATAACCAAGAGAACAAATAGACCTAAGTGAGTTATTTCAGAAAACATGTATTTATCGAGACAAACGACTTTTTGACACCACCTACAAATCTAACCACATAGTTTAAAAGGGAGTGGAAGGGGTGTAGTCTTTTGGGACTTACTCAAATAAAAATGTCCCAACACTGAAAACAAAAGCATAGCTGTTCAATAAATAAATAAATAAATAAGTAAGTTTTTTTTTTTACTTTTTTCACATGGATGTAGCAGTAAGCTATCTCTAGTTCAAAGTCTAGCGGGAGAACAACAGCCGTGCTCGTTCATCGTCACAACAAGCACAATTGGCTGGAAAGATGTCACTTGAGTAGAGATGTGTAAACACAGACGTAGGATTCATATTTTACAATCCTGATTGTATTAAAATGAGACAGCCTAGACCTGTTGTTCACAAACCTTTTCATATCAAGGACCCCTAAATTGACCCCCATTTGATAAAATTTTGTCCCAGGGTCCCCCTGGTCCCCTCATGAGATTTTTGCTTTTAAATTATTTACTACAGAAAGTGTGTGAAACCCATGACCAAAGTAGTCATACATTCTGTCTTCTACTTATGGATGTAATTATAGTGAAAATAAATGATTCCTCTTTTTGCTTGGGACCCCCTGGAACCTCCTCAAGCACCCCTGGGGGTCCCCGGACCCCACTCTGAGAACCTCTGACCAAGACTGACTACAACTACTAACACTAAATGACACAAAATGATCAAATTATTGTACATTATGGGACAATTATCGTACAGAGGGCAAAATGATCGCACAAATATGATAATTATTGTGTGTCTGGCAAACAGCAAAGACATCTGGTCAAATAGTTCAGAATGAAATTGATTTGCAGCTTTTGGGTTATAAAGTAGGCTAATTTTAAAAAGACAATAAAACAGCCTACAGTAAACTTTCTTTTAACATGTTTTCCAAGCTGTTTTAGCAAAAACCACACCAAGGTAGACCAGAAACTCAAAACAAATTCTTAGGTCTTTATAATCTAGAGCCGTGATTCTCAAAGTGGGTCCTCGAGGGGGTCCCCAGAAAAAAGAATAATTTATTTTCACTATAATTTCATGGGTAACAAAATGGCAGAATATTTTGGTCATAGGTTTCATACACTTTCTGTAATAAAACATCTAAAAGCAAAAATCTTATCAGATGGGCTCCCTGGGACAAAATCTTATCAAATGGGGGTCTGTGGTCTAATTTGTGTCAGTTTAGGGGTCCTTGACGTGAAGAAGTGTGAGATCCACTGATGTAGGAAGTCCAGCTCTGCAGCCACATTTTACGCTTTATTATGAAGGGGCACTTCCAGTAGTATCCAGGCTGCTTGTGTCTGAGCTGACAAACCGCTGCACCGGAGAGCTCTGCTTTTTGCGTTGGCAGCCAGTCTTTACCAATCTGTTTCCACTGTTGCTGGGCACGGACGAGCACCGGGAAAGTCGGAAACGGAACGGGACCGGTAAGGCGAAGCGCTTTCCAAGGTTTTGATTTGGCTTGAAAATGAATGTGGATATAGTTTACAAGTGTACAGTTTTGCTGGGTTTTGACAGACTGGAGTAATTAAAACATGTGGTGCTGTAAAGTTTTATTTCGCTCATCGCTTTCGCTGGATTGGTGGATTAACTGTGTGGTTCAGATATAAAGACTAATTGCGCATCAGCAGCACCAGACGTCTAATCCCGCTTTTCCACACTTGTCGTCCCATAGGAACAATATAGGAACAATAGGCTACTGTAAAGTGTTTCATGAGTGAGAAAGATGTAAGTAAACTGATATCACAAATGAATAAATGAATAAAAAAAAACAAGCAACACAGTAGAATAAATACAACAAAGTGGGATAGATCTTACATGGAGATGCTGATCATTGTAACATGGATTTAGGGATTTTCTTTTTGGACAAAGGTTGGATATCAAAATTTTATAGTCTGCTGCTAGTAGACATTGGCAACATTTCCTTTACTCATGTACTCCTCTGTACCAAACATTATACCCCCATCCCGATTTATGATCTTACTTAATAGTATTTTCCACTGAAAATGGTCAATAAGTTCCTTCTTGAGGACTCTGCCCTGCAGCCTATTGATATTACATTTTGTGTAATTATGGCAAATAGAATATTCACTTTCGCTCTAGAGGGAAATGACTTAAATGTGCTGACATTTTTTACAGACTTACAGTACATATGGAACTTATTAATGGAATTACAGTGACCTTATCAGACTTTGCAGTGTTTCTTTCACCATTAGCAGCAGGAGACTGAGGAGATAATATTACTTTGAGACATTCAGCTTTGCATTGATAATCACTGTCAAATGTCCCACTACATCGTTACGTACTACTGATGGGCATAAAGTTACATTTTTATAACTGATTGGACATTGCAAGGTTCATTGCCTTTGAAGTAGACAAACATTTTACTTTGCATGTAGGACATGTTTCCACAGAGTATTAATTCTGCACACACACACACACACGCACACACACTCTGAATCAGATATGGTCTACTGGGACCAATATTGACAGATTTAAAAGCCCTCTGCTCATGGAGGAATTCTTGAAGTTTGACATCAATGCTGGCAGTACTCTGTTGAAAAAAAAAACCCATCCAGTAAGTACATTTTATAATCATAACTGTACAGAGAGAGGGATACGTGTTGGAATCAGCCAGGCTTCCTAAAGAAAGGATCATTGTGGAGCGTGTGAAACTGTCACTTCATTATATTGAATTTCTGCTGAACACCTCTTTTGCTGCAGTCTCGGTGCTCAGTAGCTGTTCTAACAAGTGAGAGCTCTGATAAATCAAGTTAAATATCACAGGGTTGATTTAGAGAAATTGACATAATGCAGCTGCTCTGTACAGACTTTATTTATGGACGGCACCTTTTGAGTCGGCTTCGTCCGCTGAATGGCCCTTGCTGATAGATGCTGCTATCTGTCTTGCTGTTATGATGAAGCGCACTGGAAGTTTCTCATAGTCATTTGTGTTTTATTGTTTTGTATTGTTTGCTGCAGGGAATTTGGTATTTTGAGTGTTTTTTAAAAATTTTTTTTTATTTTTTTACCCATCCTAGATGAAATAGAGGAACAGGAAATTGTGTTTAATGGCACACGTATTCATAATGTTCAGTACAAGCTCTTTGGTTTCAGGGATACAGTATAGTAATTACAGTCTGTGAAGACATGCGGAACATAAATTAAAAAGTACAAATCCCATGTTGAAAACTTTGGCATCTCATGAGTTGTTGGCTGTTACATAAACCATACTAGTTAGGTTAACCCATGTACACAATTATGGTGAACGCAAATGAGAAACCAAAGACGGAAGAGCCTCCCATACCACTTAGATCTCCTGTTTTGGGGTATTATGGTTTCCCAGTAAATTATAACAACACTGAACAGTAGTGCAGATGAAAACCGTGTTTCGACATTCTCACAGAGAACGTGAAGTGGTCAAGCTTCGCTTTAATGTTCTTTAGAGCTAATGCTCACTGTAAGTTGGATCCATAGTGACGCACATATTTCCTTTTTTTACTGACTATATACCAAATGTTTGAGTACCTTAAATTTTTGGTGTATAACTAACACACCATACAACAAGCTTAACTCACTCACAAAGGTCACAGATTCTTCACAAGGGGGGCTGTTAACTGTCAAGTATTTTTTTCTTTGCATTTCTTGCATCATTAGCCAGAACATAAAGAAGAACCAGCCACACAATACAAAAAGGGTAACCTTGTATGTCTTTTGCCACCGCAGTGGAAAACAAATAGTTGTTGTTTACAGAGTCTACAAGTGTATCATCGCTTCCTTATAGAGAAATGGACCAGCTAACTGTAGTTAGTAGTCACCTGTAAGTTCAAACTGTTTGTTTTGTAACTTGAAATTGGGTGGATTCTATTTGCAGGAGTGTGTAAATAGCACATATACATTAACAATTTCTACATTTTCCATTATACTGTCAAATGTAATCTCTCAGTAGTATAATATGTATAATATTTATGGTTTTCAGTTAATAGTTTCACTAAAGAATAATTTCAGTTCCTTTAGGAATTCAGTTTGTGTGTGACAGAGAGAGAGAGAGAGAGAGAGACGAGGAAGTGTTTGGTACTCATGATAAACCATGGTGAGTACAGAGGCCTGTACTATGAAGCAGGATTTGTGGTTAGTGAGGTAACTTCAGGTTTAATTCTGGGTTTTCAGGGTTACAACGATGATTCACTTCTTAATGAGGTATATCGCAATGGTAACTTATACTGAACAGCTAACCTACTCCGGAGCAGGTTAACTTCAGAGGATCAGATCACAACCTGTCAACACCCCGACCACTGACCAATCAGATCACTGGAAAAAAAGAGTCATCATTCCTACAGGATCCCGACATGGACAAAAGTTCAGAGTTTACAATAAAGTGACATGTAAAAATGAGCAATATATAATTTTATAGATCAGTGGAAACATTTTATTGTTCCAGGCTTTATATTTCCACTCTGCTTTTAAAACAGAGCTTCTAACAAACGGAGAGATCTTTAATGACACTAAACACATAATAATGATTTTAGCTGCATTTTAATTGTGCAAAGTTTATTTTATACCCGGAGTGAAAGCTGACAGTGTGAATGATTTTACACTCTGATTCCATCGCTGCAGCTCAGAATAACTTGAGACAAATGTGTGATGATAATTGGAAATAAAAACAAAAGATTGTCTTTCATTAGAAAAATAATCCACACAGTGTTAATTGGCTCCCATGATTATAAATGTGACACTGCGGTCAGATAGACTTCATCAGTTATTGACTACTTTTCCACTCTGTGCTTTTGTAACAGAAACAGTCTGGTATTACATTTAAGTTTTTTTATGTGACATATTCAGAATGGTTTCTTCATCATCCAACTAAATAGCAAAAAATACTCACTCAATACTTAAGCCATATATAAGAACAACTATATGTATTTTAAGCTTAAGCCTACTTTTAATATTGGAAATTATTTCTAGTGTTTCTACATCTTCTTATTCTGTTGTGTGATCACAGGCTTGTTTACATTTCACTTTGTTGAATATGACTTTTTAATGTCCCTAAAACAGAACTGCAGGTACTTGGTATCACATGAAGTACTTCATTCATGGTTCTGATGACATCGATCGTAATTAACAATCCCGCCTCTTTCACATGAACTTGCTTAAAGCTTGAAAACACAGAGTTGACTGAGCTAGTTGATAACCAGCTTTGTAGTATTGGTTGTATGGATGGCCAATGTTTGACTCAGTGAAGCCAACTAACAAAAAGATATCCTGGGTATATGGAACTTTCTTCTTAGCACAGGCCCCAGGTGAACTTATTATGTAAACACAATTATTTAACTAATTTCTGTACTTTAATTACAGCTGCGAATGTAACCAGCAACCACATTCAGTACAACGCTGACAGAATAACATCCAGGTTCTGTTAACCTTTCATCACTTTAAGTCTTTTGTTGAACCACCTCACTATTCCACCTACGTGCTGCTGCCACTGTAGATGACTACATGCACAGCAGTATGTTAGGAAATGTCCATGTTACAGCACAATTATGGCCCATTAGCCACTGTCTAATCTTATTTTTTTTAAATAAATGGCAGGAAAAAATGTATCTCTAGTTTTCCTTATATGAAAAACATATTGAACCGCTACACAAAACCATATTGAACGGTGAGTTTTGCACACTGTTACACCTCGAGGAGATGTAGGTTGTGTGTGTGTGTGTGTGTGTGTGTGTGTGTGTGTGAGTTGGTGGTATTGCTTAGGTTTAAATCATTTGTTGTTGGCAGCAGTGATGCAGAGTGGCGAGGGACAAACAGCTTGTCTGACGCTATGTAATGTTAGTGGCGGATACTTGTGTTAACTTCCACTTCAGAAAGCCCACATTGAAACATGTCCTGGCAAAATGCAGTAAAGTGGCTTCATGTGCCTTGTAGTGCTCAATGCTGAAGGCACTTATTCATCTCACAGGGTTATTTGAGAGCGAGCATTAATGTTAGACGTGAGAGTGGTCACACTGAGGACCAGCACTTCTGCAGATACTGTCCACTTGGGTTATTGAAGGGATTAATTCTTTTTTGGAAACTGTTAGTGTTACTTTATGGAGAGGATGGCATTAGCGTGCACCACACAAGGAGAAGGAAATGTAAACATTGTTACTTATTCAAGTTACTAGACTACAATTATGCGAAGAGAGACAGAAAGAGCATAATTTAGCTTAAAAAGAGAAGCATCCCAGCCCACACATCTCGATGGAGTTAAGCCTGGAAGTGTCTTCATAGACATAACGTTGAGTTATGTTTATCACCACAATGTTATGACCACAATGCAGGGCGAAGCAGAGTGTCTCCCTCTTAGTGTCTTGACCTCAGAGCCTTCCAGCCTTCCCCTCCTCTCCCACAGATGGATTCAGGTTGTTTGGGCACCAGGCTGGCTCGTGGCTTACACGCATAACATGATGTATGCGCACAAATTTCCATGAATATGTATCTGTATGCTAACGATGTTACTGCCACTGTTTGTCAAGACTTTCTCCATAAATATGCCCATGTGTAAGGCAGCCTTATTCAAACATACTTAACTGCTGTCTGTGTTTATCCTTTTAGAGCCGGATGCAGCTCTTTTTTTTTTTGTTTTTCTGTCAGCCGTTTGCTCTTATATTGCTTCCTCTCACTTTATAATCTGTGATTTTGCTCATCTGCAGTTCAAATGGCCTCTCCTTATTTTGCTTCGACCTTTTGATCCTCCTCCTTACCGCTGTTATCTATGGTATCATCACCCACTGAGCCAAGGTGACCAGCCCGTTCACACTGATCAAAACACACAGCTGGAGCCTGCAATGTCCAAGACTGAATTTAGAGACTTTTGGGATGTTTATTGACCTCTCTCTCTGTTTCTTTCTCTTTCTCTCTGTGTGACTGCTACTCTTGATTTCATCCTAGCACAGTGACCTTCAGTTGGATTCCATGAAAAGTTTTGTGCTAAAACTGTGACGTACTCGCTGGCCGCTTTTCCAATTGCCAGTACAAACATACAGTTAATTCCCAATTAGCCAGGGGAAGCTTGGCACTGGAGGACATTGCTGTCCTGTCATGGCCTGGCAGAGCAGCACTGTCTTACTGCATGATAGCTGATAGTTGCTCATGTGAAGCACAAAAAAAAAAAAAATCAAATGAGACAAAAACATTGTGGTTTTACATGTTTTACAATATTTATAATGATTTATTGAAATTTTGTAAAATATGTAATTTGGAGAAATGATCATGAAAGGGACGAATAAATTCCCACATATCATATTTATGCAGATGTCATGTCACAAAAAAAGCTTGATAAATTATAATTTCCCTCACCACACCACACTCTAGGGGTTGAGTGACAGGCCAGTTAACATGATAGGTGAAATGAAAAGGAAAAATCTCTAAAAGGCATGAACACTGACACCTCTAGCAATGCTGTCTCTCTCTGCCAGAAGGAGCGATAGAGTGGTGGTGCCCTTCCACCCCCGAGCCCCTCCGCTGGCCAGAGTTGGTGCCCTGTGTGAGGCTGGAGGTGGCAAAGACAGGGTGGGGGTCAGAGATTCTGACAGCTGCACGGAGCCTGCCTCAGGGCATGCATGCTGGCCTTTTTCCCGTTGTGAGCCCCCTCCCTCCCCTAGCCCCCTGCCTGGCTTACTGGCATGCCCGACCAGAGGTGCTCAGCCTGGGGATAGACTCAGCAAAGGCTGTCTCACTCCTCGCTAGGGAGCTGGAGAACTGACACTGTTGACCCCAAGGGAGGCCAGGCTTAGGTTTCACTTTCTCCCTATCTGTTTCTCTATATAATCCCCCCTCTCCCATCCTCTCTTGACGCCTTTTTCACCTCAACCTCCCCTCTAAGCTCAGTGCCCAAACAGGAGGTGATCTGGCAGCAAGAAGTTAGAGCAGAGGCGAACAGGAGATGGCGGGTGAAGGGGAGGGGGGGTCAGGTTTTTCACCTACAGTAGAAGCAGAGGGCAGAATCCCCTCAGTGGCACGTTCAGAGTCTGTGTTGAGCTTCATCTGATCTCATTTGATTCGTTGTTATGAAGTTATTATCCTCATTAACAGAAAGCACCAGAAGCCTCACTGCTATGAGCCATAGATGCATGCACGCGCGCACTAGCACATGTGTAATGAGTCACGCGGACAGTGGCCCCAGTGTTAGAGCGGCGCATTCATTTACACAAACACATGCGCACACACAGTGGTGCGTTTATGCTGCTGAGCTGCTGGTGAGTGACGGTGCTTTGGGGTTGAACACTGGCTCAGTGTGTTGGGCCAGGTAAACCTCCTCAGCCACTCTGCACAACAACAAACACTAAATAGACCACTTGTTTGGGTCCAACTGCACTCAGCAGGAAGGGTGGCGGCTAAAATCATTTGATCAGAAATATTATTACAGGTTGCTTTCATGAATATGCAGATTGTGTGTGTGTGTGAGTGTGTAGGTCGGTCATAGGCTACTTTCAGAGACAAAGTTCAGACTTAAGATCAGGTAATTGGGGACAAAAGCTGTGTGAGAAAGCAGATTTTTGGGTCAGTGGTTAAGATTAGGGTTAGGTTAAGGGTTAGGGTTAGGCAAGTAGTGGTTATGTTTAGGGTTGGGGTAAATCTCCAGGAAATTAATGTAAGTCTAATGTACCCAAAATGGACCTAGGACAACATATGAGTGTGTGTGTGTGTGTGTGTGTGTGTGTGTGTGTGCTTTCTGGTATTAAGTTTTTTACATTTATTTATGTAGGGATGGTTTGATGAGTATGCATGGCCTCGCTTCACACACAGTTATTCATTCAGTTACACACATTCACACCTGGTAGCCGCCCAGTACAACCACAGTCTTTCACCAGAGTTCTGCTGAAACTGCCGTGGGTTAATTGCCTTGCTCAAGGGCATAATGGTCATCAATACTGACAGAAGGGAACGTGTTACTCGTTCGCTTTCCCTGCCAAGAATTATTTATAGCTGTAGAGAAGACTAGTTTTTCAGTCTCGATGGTGTGTGTTGAGCCCTTGTCCTCAGACTTTCCAATGTCAGAATTATGATACTGTAGCAACATTCATGAAGGCATTTCATGTGGTAAGGTTTGAAAGAAAGTTTACTTTACTGTGAAATCTCAGTCAGTGCTGCAGTGAAAAATAATACTGATTTTCTCACCAGCTATGTTTTGTTTTGGTGGCTAAATCTGAATGAATGAAATGCATTAGTTTAAGTAAAAGATATTTAGCTGCAAGGGATTACTCTGGGGCTAAATTTCAGAATCACCCTGCACTCTAAAAGATTTAAAAATCATAATATCATTTTGATGCCACAATACTTACTTTATCTGTTATTTCACGGTGGGGGAAAATTCTCAAGTGTAATCAGGTATGCTTAGGTTTGTCCTGACTTAACTTTCACTGTGGCCTACACATAATCTAGTATTTTACTGAAGTGAAGTATAATAATAGTATATCATTTATATATAATAGTGTTATCTAGAGTCTCCCACTACGTCTTGCCCCATTTCTACACACTGAAAGGGATCTTTGCTGTCACTGGAAGTATACAGACATAGCTTGGAATAGAAGCAAAATAAACATGGCATACTGTAGCATAAATGTATGAGCAAGGAAGAGTAGCTTTTGAGGAAAATAATATCTGAAAAGACAAATTTTCAGCCACAGGCCAAAGATGTTTTGCTGTCACTGCTGTCACCCAAATATGAAATAGTTACAAATGATGAATATGTAACACTAGCAGCCATCAGGTAAGACTGGCGCCCCGGAGATATTTGGATAAGCATCTATTTGGATCAACATCTATTTTACATTCAGCTATCAGGGGGGGTCTTGGGGTGAAATTAACATTTTGTTCTAACTAGTGAGCCTTGTCATTTGATTACAGTGACAACTTTGTGTAAGAACATGTGCTATTTTTGAAATATTCTTGAAAAAAAAAAAAAAGCCCACATCTTTTCATAAGTGTGAAATGTTAACAGCTCTTATTTTCAAGTATTTGCTCTGAAAATGACATAATTAACAAGTTAGAAGAGCTTGTTGTTGTGCAGAAAAGCTTCTTACCTGTGTTAATAAACTGGATGTGTGATTTTTGTGTGTCACGCTCGGCTTCCACTTGATCTGAGTCTTCTTGATGAAGCACAGTGAGCTCAGGAGAAGACGATGCCTGACAGTTTTTTTATTATTATTTTTGCATTTGAAAATTAAAGTTAAAAAATAAGCTTTTTAACTTGAGCATCATTTATCTATTACAGTGCTTTCACTAATCTAACTACATAATCCGGCAGCGTGTGTGTGAACGAGAGACTGTGTTTCTGTGGGTTTTCTGCTTACATTATTACGCTCGTCCTTTGGGAGCAGCATCTGTTTTATCTCCTGCGTGGCAAACAGCTTCTCCTCTGGCTCCCACAGCTACAGATATCAGCTATCAGAGTCATTACCGCCCGCAGGAGGTGGTACCAAAGCTTCCTCCACCCCACCAAGTCACCAACCCCCACCTCCATCTCTCATTGATCAGGCTGGAAAGACATCAAATCCATGCTGATCACAGTAACCTCCACCGTCTGGAGGGCTGGATCTGTGGCACACACTCTTGTCTTACTGTGTCTCTTATTGAACCACGCTGGCTGTGAGGAGAGGAGGCTGAATATTGATGGGTGTGGCTCAGGTCACCCCAGATAGCCTGATAACATCAGTGATGCTGAAGATGGGCTCGTGATGCCACTATTGACGTAGCGACTGACTCAGAATTGTTTATATCATTCAGGTCTGGTTGTCTCCTTAGAATGAAGTGTGGCTTAGCAAACCTATCACTGGTGTCCTGGCCTTTGATTAAAAGTCAGATTATCAGTCTCTTACCATATGTTGACTAAGCAGCTCTAGGAAACTGAGCTTGTTTGTGCATCTAAATTCTTTCCACAGTCCTCGGTATGTTTTCACATTTTTCAGTTTATCTTTCTGCTTTCTTTATCTCCGTCCTCTCATTTATAGCTGAGGTGTTTTTCATTTCTGTGTTGCACAAGTGTGTGTGGGTGATGTGCCTTTGCACTCTGCTTGGGGCCTCTTATCATCTGTGTCAAACTGGTGGGCTGAGAGTGGATGAAGAAAGCAAGGCCACCTCTCTACTCTTCAAGATCCCACATTAACTCCACTTCCTCCGGTTTAAAATCCCTCTTAGCCCTGCAGCAGCAGCCGAGACACCAGCTCTTAACTCACACGGCTGACGCACACATTGACTCACTGATCCGCTAAATCACTTCTGTTAACTGCATTGATTCAGTGTGTCTCTCTCCATTCCTTACCTGTTTGGTGAGTCACTGCTTCTACAGTACATCCGGCATATCCTGAGTTGACTGGCAAAGTTGAATAAGGCCGCTTCTACCTGTGATTCATTGCACATTTTTCACAGTTAAATTTGTTCATTTCACCTTTTGTTTGCCTGTCTGAGTTTTAAACAAAGTTGTGTTGAATGAGGCAGCAAAAGCTGAACCCACAAAGAGCTCCTTTTGTTCTACATTAGTAAACGGCTTGACTTTATCTCCCTCTAGCTCAGTTCAAGCCATCACAAACTCATACTGGCCTGACAGACCCTGTAATTGAACCATATATTTTTTTCCTCTCAGTAAAGAGAAGAAGGGGCATCTTTCAGCGCTCGGCTCCTGGGAGCGTTTTTGCTGACAAAACGGGCTGCTGGGGTTGGGTTAACAATCGTAACGACACTGCTATCAGAGAAGGGGCACAGGGAAAGATAAAGAGAGTGGAGAAATAGATGCACCTGCTCTCTGGAAGAGCCACATATAGCCAACACTTAGTTTGTTCAGCTAAACCTTGAGAGAGAGAGAGAGAGAGAGAGAGAGAGAGAGAGAGAGAGGACAGAGAGCAAAGTACAGATACCGGCTTTAAAAGGCTGTCTGAAACAATAATATTGTATTAGAAAATGCTTTCAGATAGACCACCTCTGCTTTGCACTAATAACTGTCTGCTGCACTCTTGGACTAAAGCTTAATACAGCCACTCTATTTAAAAGGATGCATTTCTTTACGATAACAGACATGATTTGGAAACCTTGAACCAGACCGGCTTTAAAATGAAATTTCTCATATAATGCTTTTTATTTGTTGTGTATTGGGGGTGTTTCACCTGATTTGCCTCAGCAAATGTCAGTAGCATTTTTGCAGATATCTTTTTTGTAGACTTTATGCAACATATTTGTGATATATTTACACAAACATTATGAAGACTATGTACTTATTGCTCAAAGTACAAGTTTTTCTTCTTTCTAGTTGTTACAGTTGACAGACTGACAGACAGAATACTGAAAAAGGTTCAGAGGAAGCGAGTCGGGAGCTTATCGTGTCTTAATTTTCCCCTTGGTGTGAACAGGGTGGTGCAAGCCTAGGTACGCCTCAGTGACTCTGTTCTAAGAAACAAGGCAAGAATCAAAATAAGTAACTCTTCTTCTTCAAAGCCAAATTGAACCACAAAAAGTCTGTAGGAAATCAATCGCTGTACTGAAAGAGAACACGCTTGCTCTGGGCTCTGCTAATGTTTTTTGATGGTAAAGAAAACAGAGGAGGGAACATCTGAAGAAGAGGATGTGAGAGAGCCTCCCATGCTCTACTTTTCTCTTTTATTCTGATATATATACAGTACATGCACATATATCCCCAGACATGTGGGGTTGTGTGGGGTATGAATACACACACATAATATACAATGAATTTAGTCTACGTAGCAAACTCTGATGTAAGGAACTGAAATAAAATTTCCCCAGTGAGATGGTAAAAATGGAATCTCACATACGTAGATGTCAGCTTGTCACCCATGTATCCTCATGATGGCAGAAAAAATAACACAGCATGTTGTGTGTGGACAGAGGAGACATTAATTAATTAGAATAAAATAGAGTAAATGCCATTTGAGGTAGTAAACAGCAATTAAATGCCATGTTTCTAGCGGAGTCACAGGTGCTTGATCCTCTTGAGTACATTTACATGCCTCCTGCTGATGCAAACACACACTTTTTCACGTTTTATTTTGCCAGCTTTTCAGACATTTGTATGAGTTGGATGGTACATAATTTGCTTTGCCTAACCCCACAGTATATTGCCAAGCGCTTTTCTTGGAATTTCTCCAGACAATGTGAAATATGCTAGCATTGTAGCTGACAAGAAAGGACAATATCATCTAGCCTGATGCCAATAAATTCTCCAAAGACTCTCGTCGCTTTTCCCTGCATGTTTTGCAATGTAGCCACATGGAACAGAAGAATGATGTTTCGCTTCAAAATCCTCTTCACAGCAGGATGGAAACATGTAGTAGAGTGCAAAGAATTTGTTTAATATTCCTAACACTGTGCTCAGTCATTGCCTCTGCTGGATCTCGACAGCTTTCCCACTTCACAGCCTATATCAAGGTACTCCTCCTTGAATGTAAACTTTTCTGTGGCACATGAACACACAGCCCTCCTCGGCCCGGGCTCACATCTAACCCCAAAAGCACACAGTGAACGCTGCTTACAGGGAGACTGACCCCTCACAAGATACAGAAAACACAGAGAACGGCCCTGTTCCCCCTCTGGCCAGGGACAGAGGGGCACACTGGAGCCTTCAGATGGATGAAGGCAGAAGGACAGGATTTGTAGGAAGGACACATATTGGAGCTCTGTATTTCTGTATTTAACTTCCTCCTCCACCTCCCTCTGGCACAGCCCTTTCCACTCCATCCAATTTCCCTTCTGTCCACACATACGCTTTTGAGACACGCTGCCCCAGTGTAGAGTCTGATTTTGGCGGCTGCTATACCTTCTGCTTTCTTGCCTGTTTTTTCTTGTCTGCTCTGTGATCTCCCAAGCCCATAAACCCCAGCCATGTTAATCCAACTTCCTCAGTACCAGCTAGCCGAAGTCTTCCTAACAGCCTGGACATACAGTGCTTTATACAATACAGAGAGAGCGAGACGTGAGAGGAAGCCTGTCTTTCAAAGAGAGGAGTAATGGGCCCTGAGGGCACTTCTCAGCTCCCATGTAATCTCGCTGGCCCTTGCTTTTCTACATGCCAAGAGAGGTGTTACATAAATGACAGAATATCCTCGATGGCCACTTTTTGTATGCTAAAAGCCTTCTCCCAGGTTAGTGTTTATGTTAATGACTTTAGTCAGGGTTTTGAAGTGCCTGGATGATGAGCATCTAGCCTAGAAACGAAGGAGTGCCTCTGACCTTGGCCCACTTCAGGGAAACGCTCTGGTTTCTGACTAATAGACTATGCCCTATTCTTTCTCCCACAACATGCACTCAAAATAGCTCTGGCATGCCCCATTAAGCAGCATTTTAATTGTTAACACGGCATACTCTGTCCTTGGCACACATTAACTACTTCATTTAAATGTCAATCCCAATTAAAGAAGGACTAAGGAGACGATCATTTAACCAGGAATAAGCATGTCGCAATAGCCATTATCGGCTTTTAATGGTATTTGAGTGCAACATCAAATATTAGACATCAGCTTTTTGGTCCTTACCTGATGACTGACAGATCACTCAGGGGAACCAAGCGTGATATAGATAAATATAGAGGAACTGTGCGTATTTTACAAATTCAGATCAGTCTATTACTCTGCAAAACAGTTTTATAATGTCTCCTGAGGTTGAGAAAATAACTCTAGTAATATCACCAGAGTTATCTCAGCTATAGGACTTTAAGGCTTATCGTAAAAGAAGATAACTGAAAGACTTTATTACAACATGGGGGTAGGGACTTTGAAAGACATATGCATTTACAAGAGGGTTTACTGAAGAGCCACTATTATTACTATGTACATCATGGGAATTTTATGACTCAGTCATTTTGAAATTTGACTAAAAATCAGGATATCACAGTCTTGGCTGCATCAATTTTGATAATTTAAGGTTCCTTGTGGAGTTTTTGACCTCTATGGAGCAGTTTTTTCTAGGAATGTTCATGCATCACGTGTGCGTTGCGGGTGACGAGATACACAGTCCTACCAATTGTTTCACACTGTTCCACTGATCTACAGGTGGCTGTAATCAGCCGAGAAACACGGCAATGCGCCAACAAAGGCAGAGAAAAAGAAGACTAGTAAACATGAATATAAACAGTGCAGGGATTAAAATGCTTGCAAAAAAACATGCAAATTCATCAGGAAGGGAATGGAATCATCACATTTGTAGATCTGAAGGATACTCAAGTTTTGGTGAGTAACAATGAATGTGAACATAAATTTATTTTGTTTACAAGAAAACTCCGCAGGGCACCTTTAAAATCCGTCTCATTTTAGTCTCCCAACTTAATTGAAATACAAAACTAAATCACTGGAGTACTTGTTTAAATGAAACTGGGGTTAATGGGGTAAATGTGATTCATGTCATTATCCAGGACTTATGTTTTCAGTCCTAGACTGCTGCACTGCTTGGCTATTGGAAAGGAGCAGTTTCTTATTTGTTGTAATTCAGTGACTAAGCAGAAGTCTGTGACGGATGTTTGTTTCCCAGTGTGTACAGTTCCTCCCTTCCTTCCTCTAACTGTCGCCCTAGGCCTTACCCTCAGTAAAAACGTCTGTGGTTGGCAACCCCCTCTTTCACCCCTCCAGCCTTACCCCTCATGGTCTACCCCCACCCCCCTTCAGCCTGTAGCCTGCTCAGCTGTGCTGGGACACAAACCCCATTTACCCTGGAGAGCAATAATGCTAGCATTAGGTTCTGCACAGAGTGGTGCCAGCCCAGGGGCCTGGCATGCAATCGTCCACTGCTGCAAACAGAAGCACACATACACTGAATCCATTCCCAGCACTGCAGTACCAGATGGATGGCAAACAGGGATGCTCCCAGGTCCAAATCACCTCCTGCAGCTGGGCGATAGAGTCCCACAGCAGGGAGATGGGGCAAGCAGGGATTGGGACCTACTGCGTTTGTTTCTGCTGTTTTGTTGTAGCGCTCCCATTAGCTGCCATGTAGGTCTTTAAATTTTGGATCATCACCACCAGTGATACGTTTGTTTCAGAGTGTGTTTGTATTGCTTTGTTGTTTTTGGTGCGTATTTTTTCTGTGAGGGACTAGCTGCTTGTTATGCACCATCTGATAATGGGTAATGCATCGGTGGCTGCCTGCCTAATGAGTTAGATAGGTAGAGGTGCTCATATTGGCAAGCAAGTGTAGTGTTGTCATGGGGATGATGTGTGGGCCTCTTCTCCTCTACTGGAGTGAACCAGCGAGCGGTGCTTGACTACGCACCACCAAAAGGCACAAAAAAGGCTAATACACACATGCAAGTACACATGTAGAAGTACCAACATTGCAGTACTAGCAAAGTGGATGAATCAGTGAGTTCTCTAGCATCTCGAAGTGGAGGAGGTGGAGGAGGAGGAGGAGGAGGAGGAGGAGGGAGAGGGGTTGTCTAGGTTGATTTAGTCACATAGCGCGAGCAACAATGAATCACAGTGTTACCTCAGTGTTAATCAACACACTTAGGCTACAAATGACTCACTCATGGAAACACGCATCATTTGCATTGCTGGTTGTTTGCTATTTTAATGCTAATGTGTTTTCCAGTGCCCACCAGCCTACTTGAACACACTTCATCATTCAGTCTTTCTTTTTATAGCATTCCTCTTTCTGTATCTGTCTATCTCTTGCTCTGTCAACCCTTCCACCCACCCACCTATTCCTTCCCTGCCCCCCCCCCATTTCTGTCTGCTGCCATGCTCCCATGTCTCCCATTAGGAAAGGAAATGAGGCGAGGTACCGATGCAAATATCTAGGACCCCTCGCTGCTCCCTGACTCATCATCCACAGACAGAAGCAAGGATGGAGTGAGGAAGAGAGGAGGGAAGGGAGAGGTGGTGGGGGGGGGGGGGAGACGTACACAAAACATACAGATGATTGATACAGAATGAAGAAATGGGGAAAGGGATGCCTCTCTGTGAAGGCAGAGTTTATTATCATGCAGAAAGGTTTCTCCGGCAAAGTACAGGAAAGAGAACATAAACCACCAAACGCCCTGCATTATTTCTCTCTTTCACTATCCATCCTTCTTCTTTTGTGGTGTAGCTATTCTATCATTCAGACTGCAGTGCTATTTCAGCAGTTCTGAGGGGTCATTCCTTTTCTCTGCCTCTCGCCTTGTCCATATCTCTCGCTCACTTGATTGTTTTACAGATTGTATTGTAAAGTGCTCAGCAATGACGGCTTTCCTGTTCAAAGCGCAGTTTGATATTCATTAGCATCTTACTTTGTTTTATGGTCAGAGGAGGTCAAAAGAGGAGGGGGTTGGGATTATTTATTAGAGATAGACAGGGTAATAGAGAGGAAATGTAATGAATTAGGCATAAGAGTGTAGGACATAAAAATGTATTTAATGTCACAATCGGCAGCCTACGCAAACTCCGAAAAGTGCTGTCAGCTTCGGTTCTACCGACCAGCTGTAGGTGGAACACCATTCGGCACATTCGCCGTGTGTTTATGAGAAGCTGCTGTTGTAACAGTATTCAGTCAGGACGTGAAATCTTTCATGCTCTTCTCAGGGATGTTATCAGTCACCTTCCTTATCTGCAGGATTATGGAAATGAGGGAGGGTATTGCTGTGTCATATTCAAATGCACATCCAGAATATGTAACTGTAAAAATAACTATGAGCTTTCAGTTGTCCCAAATAAATATCAGCATTTTCATTACAGTAAACTAAAACGTCTATAAAGTGGCTGCTACAAGTATATTTTTTTGTTTGATCTCAGGGATTTTTTAAGGCTGCAGAAACAACTGTACAACATTTTCAACAAATCGCATGAGACAGGTTGGAAACAAATAAACAATTTGCCCAAATGTTGTGAAGCATTATGTTTGGAACTGAAACCGAAAGTGAAATCAAAAATGCTTCATTGTTCAACCTTGATCTTCATAGCATTGTTGTTCACACAGACATGTTTTAATATTGTGATGAGCATATTCTCCACTCTCACATTATTAATAATAAATATACGTTTTTTTCTATATTAGATGATAATCTGTCTTTTGCAATGTTGTCTAGTCTTCAAATCTCAGATGTTAGTCAGTAACATGGTATCATTTTGCAAAAGAAATACAAAATGACAAAATCAAAACACAACACTACAAAAGTAAGACTGAGTTTGCTTCCTTCAAACCTTTTTTTTTTTTTTGTTCTGTCAATAAAAAAGACAACGTGCTGCCATGTGGAGACATTTGTCCCAGCTGGGTGGCTGGCCCACAAGGCTTGACCATGCCTCCAGCATGACGGTTTTGCTATAATGGCATGGGGTGCCCAATGATTTGAAGAGAGCACAGTGGAATCCTAATGAGCGTAATGATTATCTCTGTGGCCAGCTGAGCCATTTGCCTGGCTGGACTCTGGCTTTGCTGGATCTCCTGCGCCATTCATGCTGTTTGACAAGCTATATGTGAACAGAGAAGACAGCATTTCTCCTTGTCCTTAAAGGGAAAATATGTATCATCCAGACAAGAGCTGAAGGGAAAAACACTCATCTTTTCACTGCAGTGCCTCCTGGTAGTCCAAGCTTTGTTTGTGTGTGTGTGTGTGTGTGTGTCTGTTTGTGTGTACTTTTGTGTGGTTACCCATGCTGTGTAGACTGCAATACACTTTATCTCAAGTGTCAACTCCAGCTACGTTGCTGCCTGGTCATACATTTTGTGTAAATTCTCTGTGTGTGTGTGTGTGTGTGTGTTTGGCACTTCTAATATTAGTTAGGTCTAATTGCTGTGTTGAGTGCTAACCAAAAAGTTAATTAGGCAGTGATCTCTGGTTAAGGAGGAGGAGGAAAGTGAACAGAGAGTTGCTATTAAAGGGATTCTCCTCCCTGAGTGTGGTTTTTGACCTTGTACTAATCACCACTACCAAAATATCACAGGAAAAGATTTTTTGTTTTCTCAACAATTTGTCGGATTAGTCGTTTGATCTATTTTTGTGCCTGCATATAGAAGTGTCGGCTCAGGGAGTGCCATATTGTGACTGTCAATTGCACTTCAGCAATCTGGAAATGGTTGCTACAGAGAGATTGGTTGAGGATTATATTCCACCACAACGTATACCATGAATGTATTGCAATGAATTTTAAACTTTAAACTCTCTATAAACCTATTTTTAGAGTTATCCCTGCCCCTATTTTAAACATGCTACCTGAATCTGCAGGGATAGTGTGCACAGTACAGTGTGTATGAGTGTGTGTCCAGGTAAATTGCACTGAGGACTAATTAGCTCCAGACTATGGAGGTGACACCGTCAATCTGCATGTATAAAAGGATGTGTGATATCTTAACTCACTCAAATCTCACACAGAAAACGCAGTGCAGGATTTTCACACCAATTGTCTGATTTTTTTTTCTTTTTCTTTTCTTTTTTTTTTTTTTTTTTAGTAAAATCTTATCTGCCTCGAGCTTTTCTGTCATTTTTTTGTTCATGAATGTTCTCCCCCCCCCCCCCCTGCTTTCTCTCTGCCTTTCTGAGTATGGGCAACGTGAACAAATTAAGACCTAGCTTATTAAACAAGTGAGCCTTTAAATTACAACAGACTGGCCTTGCATGCATGGGTGACCGTCAAAGCCCTTTTCCCTCCACCTCCAGCAAAAAACAAACACAACAGGGAGGGGCTGCGCTTCACTGTCCCTTATGTTATGTCCATTCTCAGAGAGTGGCCTGATCTAACACCAAAGTTTTTTAGGGTGCTGTAAGGGTGATTTAACATGATGTTGATGAACTGAGTAGTGTATGAGTGTGTGTGTGTGTGTGTGCTTGCATGCCTCCTGTTTTTTTTTTTGTCTTTTTCATTAGGGAGAGGGTAATGAACCTAAATGTTGATGCAATTTCAAAAGCCTTCCTTCATGCAGGGGAAAGTACTTTTTTGTTTGGCTTGATTGAGTTTTGAATCGTGACAAAATGTTGATGCTTAGTTTGGTCTTTCCTAAGTTGCTGATTGCTGTTGATGTTCAACACGTATTATGTCTCGGTGTCTGTGAGTTGCGAGGATGTTTGTGAATGTGGGAAGAAGATAGAAATGGTTTTATCTTGAACATCAGGCTCAGAGGATGCGGCTGTGTTTTCACAGATTTGCTTGTTCTGAGTATTGTATGGTTTAACGTAGTCATTGTTGTTAGCGCTGGCTCTTGTGTATATTTAGTCTCACTGAGCCTTTTATATTGAACACTTTAGTCTTATTCTCCTTGTCATGTGTATACTTGAACATTTCCTACTCTTGTGTATGGCTGTGTGGATATTCACACTGTTAAATCACAGTAAACACCTTAATTACGTTTTCATAATCAAGACAAGCAGTTCAATTTAAGCTGAGATACCATATTTGCAGAGTGAAAAAACAATTACGCTACAGCTAAAAATGATTTAGAGCATGATTTGAAGGCTTTTATCACAAAGTACAGACTGTTGTTGTTAGCTAAGCATACATTGGAACAATCAGGCTTTGAGTTTGAGAACACATGATGCAACATTGACTTAACTACGTATCCTCTTTTATTAGTCGTGCCTTGAAATACTTGCAAGTGTCTTTTTCAGGAGTGCACACCCTTAGCATTACTTAAAGCTACATGAGTAATACATTTGCATCAAACTTACAAGTCTTTTGCCAGAAGATATTAGAGAAATAAATTCAGGAGAGCATACAAACATCATTAATCCCGACATTATGCACACAAGTATGGCAACATTAAAATAACTGAGTGCACAGAAAGGTGTGTGACCCCCATTAACCACACTATTTCTCCCCCTCAAGGATTTATGCTTCCAATAACTGGTGAATAAGATAGGTTTTGTCATGGAAATGCTACCCTGTTGTCACATTTTGTTGCCTTTGTGTATAAAATGTACTTTTGCTAAGCATCCCAGTAGACTTTTGGTATCTGTTATGAAAGTGAGACTTTATTTCTCAGTTATCTTTAAAGTGGTGGGGTTTTAAAAAAAAAAAAACCTTCCAAAAGAATGGGGCCATGTCTTTTGAAATACCAGGTCAGAGAGCTAAAAAAAATGGTGTAATCAGTTCACATGCATTCTCCAAACTGCAGTATTTATGACGAGTAGTACGCCTTTTACAAAACTCACCTTGGGCAATTTTTTAAGATTTGTATGAGCGTTCTGACTGCCCTGGGGTGGGTAACCACTTTGAGCATGGTAGAAGGGTTCTGGAGCGCTCGCCTTTGACAGCATAGTGTGGGTTGAATCGGTGGAGTGTTTCTGTCTAATTTGAAAAGGAGCAGGGGGCTCAGGAGGAGAATAAGTGTGGGAGGTATAAAACCAGCTCTCAGGTCTGTGCTGGGTCCTTATATTCCTAGGGGTTGGGATAAGGAGTTTGAGGATGTGTTTTAAACATGCAATTAAATCAATTACATTTGCAAGTATACTTATTCTTAATAAATTATCATATAATATTTTTAAACCAACTTTTTGTAAGACTTAATGTGGCGCATCGACTCCAAGTTGTTTTAAAAAGTTGTTTCTCTGAGAATACACAATTCTGAGAGAAAACTGAGCATTGATTGTATTATCAATTGTGTTAAATCAAATATCAGCTACTGACATCTAAAAACACCATAATGGTGTTGGCCAGAAACCCAGAGCAGATGAATCTTAAAGCATAATATCAATGTAGACAATATGTTTTATTGAAAAAAAAGTTTTCTAGATTGAGAAGTTTGTGAATTGTAATTTTCTCCACATCTTCCAGACACATTCATGTCTAAATGTTAAGATTTGTCAGGCTTGTCATATTGTTACAGCTACTGTCCCTCCAGATTCCTGCCATAATACAACCAGTTGCCTTTTGACCTTTTTTATTGTTCCCATCTCACCCTTATGTGAAAGGACTATTATCTGATGGGGGTCATGAAGCCCCAGCTGCAGCCCTAAGCCCTCTATACTGAAGATGAAAAGTAAGCTAACCCGTAGAGACATATCGGAGGAGGCTCTGCCTATGCTCAATTTCCCAGAAAGTCTTACCCATCTTGTATGAAAGATAATCACTGGCTCTAGTATGTATATATATAGAGACCATTCTTATAATGAAACCAGCAAAATGGCTTCCTAAAATACAGTCAGGCTCATCCAGGAATGTCAGCAGGCTCACAGAGTCTGACGTTATACTTCGATTTGATCTGATTCTGCCACATTCTCAGACTGTAATAACTGAAAATGATTGGAGTGACGCACTCCTTATTTAATCCCTTGTGTGTGTGTGTGTGTGTGTGTGTCTGTGTGTGTGTGTGTGTGTCTGTAAACTAAACTAAAAACAGAATAATCCACCAGAAAATGCTTGGCTGCAGGGCTGCAGAGGTTTGACAGTGTGGAGGAGTTGAGCAACCAAGAGACACAGATGTTGTTGGGATGTAGGTGGGACATAGAGAAGTGTGAATAAATGCTCAGTATTTTATTCCTTACAGATGTGTGATTTAGTCTGCTGGTGTGTTAAAATGAGAAAGACATGAAGGACATGATAAAGGACATACTGTATATAATAAAACAACAAAGTAAAGCGTTTTCTGGCATAAGATACTGCTCCTCTCAGATGTCGCTGTTAATACAATTCTAAGTAAACCTTTGTTGTTGCAGCCAAAATGATGACATAAACATAGCCACTTTGATTTATACCTATATGTGTCTGTCTGTGTGTGTGTGTGTGTGTGTGTGTGTGTGTGTGTGTGTGTGTGTCACTGTTGTTTCTGATCAGCATCCCTCCACACTGACGGCCCAGTCAGTACAGCAGGTGCCCTCCCCATTGACTGGCATGTTAATCAGGTGGGATTAGGCCTCAAGAGAGTACAAATGTGATGGAAAATGGTTTGAATTACATGCTAAACCCCCACTGGCCTGTAATCCACCACCCTTCACTTGGAAAAGTCATCCACCGGGTAAAGTGTGTGTGTGTTCGTGTGTGTGTTTATGTCCACATGCAAGTGTGTACCTCTGTGCCACACGCTCTCTCATGATACATCCACACATGAACCAAATCCTAATCACTTACACTCTTCGCAAAGTTTGTACCCTCGGAGTGACTTCATCTGTTTATTCTGGCTCTCCTGAACAGACACATTAGTTAATAAGACGCCATGTAACTGATGTGTAGACGGACGGAGAGAATGAGAGAAGAGGGAAAAGATGGAGGCAGGGATGGCCTGATGGGCTTGAGCGAGACATCCCCTGTTTTTTGAGCGACATCTAATCAACGTGTTTGTCCCCCCTGAGCCGCAGACGGTCTGGATTGAGATAGTCTTGCCAGCAAAGCAATAGATCAGTATCTCAAGGACAGTTTACCCCCATCATGCGGTAAATAGAGCACTGGCTTTGGGACAGTTGTTTTTACCCTTTTCCTGTCACTCAGACCTCATACCACCCCTTAACCCTCTCTAAAACAGAGTGGTGAAAAATCTCTCTGACCCTCCCCCCTCGTTGCTTATTGCCTCTCTGCCAGGTGGTCGAGGTTACATTATCATCATGATTAACAGATGGTAAATAATCTGCACAGAGAGGACTAAAATCCCTTCAGTGGATGGGAGAAAGGTGAAATCTTTCAAAGGCAGCACGGTCCAAGAACAGTTTGTTCCTGGAAGGTGAGCATAAGGAAAATGATTGAGTAACACTGCAACAATTGTCATTGCCGTGCCTTTGAGCAAGACAATGATTCCATATAGCTGCTCAAATGACGCTGGTAAATATGGTATGCTAAACTAGCGATTGAGAACATAAACTCATTAGGAAAGTGTTGACTGAGGTAATAAATCAAGTGAGAAGTAGGGTCATTTCCTCGTAGACTTCCATACCATTGGTTTTCTTTTTGCAACCAGTGGAGTCGCCCCCTGCTGGCCATTAGAGAGACTGCAGGTTTAAGGCACTTCCGCATTGGCTTCATTTTTTTAGACTGGGTGCTACCGGCTTGCAACTGACAAATTAACACATTTTATCTTTTTTGTTTAATCCACACAAAAACAACAATTCACTGTTCAAGTGGTCTCACTGTTTTCAGCCTTTTTTGCCAAGCTAAGCTAACTGGCTGCTGGCTCCAGCTACATATTTACTGTACAGACATGAGAGTGGTATCAACCTTCTCATTGAACTCTTGACAAGGTAGCAAATACTTACATTTTCCAAAATGTCAAACTATTCCTTTAAAGGTCAGTTCACTCAAACTATGAAAAACATAGTTTCCCACCTACCCCTAGTGACATCTAGCCATGAAGATAGTGTTGGATATACAGCAACAGTTAAAGGTTTGGACACACCTTCCCATTCCCTTGAATTAGAAAGTGCATCCAAACTTTTGACTGGTGCTGTTTGTATTAAGATTTATGTCTTGAGATTTTTACCACCACCACAATATAATGGATGTAAATAAAATGTACTTTGTGCAGCTTACAGCATCAAAAAATATATTCAAAATCATGCCCTGGTTACTCTTCTAATCATCAACACACCACAGTGTGAGCAGTTTTCACTGGAACTACTTTTCAACTGAAGAAACACCATTTATTGTCAGCAGGGTCACTGTTTCTGTCAAGAGATTTTGAAACCCAATCACCAGAACAAAACGTTGACATTGCACATTTCTGCAAACCACAGAAATGTTGAATATATATGTTTCAACTCATGTAATATGTATCATATTAACATTTCTACAAACGTAGCATATTAACATTTCTACTCGTTGAATAATGATGTTTTATGATGTGACAATGCTGTGGTTAAGGTCTGGTTAGGTTTAGGCACAAAGACCACTTGGTTAGGGTTAGGGAAAGATCATGGTTTGGGTTAAAATAAAAATAAAAAATAAATAAAAATGGCCGATGTCTCACTAAAAACACCCGGTTTTCTCACCCGAAAAATGGCTGCAAATGCCCTGACATCTTGCTAAAAACACCCGCTTTTGTTGAAACGGGAAGCAGGCATTGGTCTCGAACCGTACTCTGGTTATTTCCAACTTGCTGCCAAGAAACTTACTAACCATCCACTGACCCCTCCTCCTCCCAATAGGAGAGTCAGCCCATATATATAGCATGTGAACTAGGTCACTTTAGAAATGTTGAGACGATACGTATTTTGGAAATGTTGATACGATACGTTTTGTTGACATTTCATATGATACGTTTTGTAGAAATGCTGAGATGATATGTTTTGTTGACATTTGCTATGATATGTTTTGTTGAAATGTTAATATGATACGTATTACACGTGTTGAAACATAGATATTCAACATTTCTGTGGTTTGCAGAAACGTAAACTGCCAATGTTTTATTCTGGAGACCAGGCTGGATTTTGCCTTTAAATTTTTCAGATACCATTTTTAATGCAGTGAGAACTACAAAAGATAAAAACCACTCATCAAAACATGGGCAAATAAAACCAAAACTATCTGCATTCCCACATGCAGATAGTGAGCATGCATACGTTCTTTTATAATTTGAGTGAACTGAAAAAGAGCAACTGTGCACAGTTGTCATTCCTTGAATAAGTAAAGATCTATGAGATTTTTTTTCACAAGCTACTGTACAGATCTTCACTGCAGTGTGTCTGCATATGTGTGTGTGTGGAGACATTTCATGTGCTCTTCATCCTAGAGATGCATCAAGGCAGATATGAGCACAAAGAGACCTGAACACACACACACACACACACACACACACACACACACACACACACAGATGCCTCATGAATAGATAGTAGGGTCATTTGAAATAAGTGTTGTCCATGCGACAAGCAGAGTGACTGTCCTTTGTGGAGGAGAGGGGTAATTCTCTTTCATGCATCATTAGCTCTCCTCATCTGTGTGTGTGTGTGTGTGTGTGTGTGTGTGTGTGTGTGTGTGTGTGTGTGTATGTGTGTTTAGCATCTGCCACAGCCAATCAGAGCTGCTCATCAGTCCTGGGCCATTCCAACTCCAAATCACGGTGCGATGGCATCTTGTTTCTGTCTCATCTATTTCAGGGACTGGCTTTCATTTCTTCATTTATCTCTTCCTCTTTATGTTGCTTTCTCTTCTTCCTTCTCCTGTTCTCTCTCATTGTCTCTTTTCCTGCCTCTTTCTCTTGGTGATGGAGAGACACAATCACAGTCGCTCCTGGTTTTAGCTGACAGTCCATTTGGTGCTGGAAAAGTGATTTCATTTCACTCCTCACATTCAGCAACCTCTGCCGCTGTTATCATTTGTAGTGCAAAATAGGTTGTAATGGCTGCACACTGCCATTCTCCTACCTGGGATAATAATTGAATGAGATCGTGAGTAATGGGGTGATAATGGCATAATTGGTTGAAGAATTGGTGTGTGCTCAATGTGTCTGCACAGATTGTTTGTGAGACAGGTAGTTATGGTGAACATGTGGGAAATCTTTTCATTTCCACTTGGTTGTAGAGGCACTGAAAACGTAGAGTTCCAAGATGGAAGAAGTCCTCATTTGACTAACTTTCAGTCAGACTAGCTTCTGTGATGGTTGAAAGCAACCTAATGTCGAGTTGCGAAAGAGCATTACATTTCTATTGAATTATTTCCCTCAGATGGTGGTTGCAAAGCAAATTATTGGAAGTTGAACAACTCTCTTCTTAAATAAAAGGAATTTAAAACAAAAATCTTGCAGTTTATAACAGACTTCTTTAGAAAAGCAAAAATGGAAAAATCCTTTTGTTTAAATTGAGAGTTTTTTAAATACGAATAAGCAAAACACCAAAGGATGTAATATTGCTAAAATTAGGAAATTAGAGGATCAAAACTTTATCACAGGTGTATCTTTGTTCTCTCAAATATCACCAGACACCTTAACAGAAGAGGACAAAATAGAAATGTTTAATTTGCAAGAGAACTTAGATAAGATGTATAAAAAGAGGGCAGAAGGAGCTTTAATTAGGTCCTAGGTCATTAAGAAACAACGGTTAGAAAAAGGAGAACAGAACTCCTGGTATTTCTTCAAACTGGAAAAATATCATGCAAAAATTAATACCATTAATGAGTTAAAAATTAATGACGCTATATCTGATGACCCAAAGCTTATATCCATTTTTTCTTCCACCTTTTATAGGAAATTGTAGGCGTCATACTCTGAAAAAGATACTCTAATGTTCCTGAGTTCTTTACAGAACACCCCTCAACTCAATGACTCCCTTTATCTGTAACAGAGGTCAGTAATTGTGTGTTCTTAAGGATAACAAGTCTCCTGGAATAGGAGAATTTTATAAATTATTTTCCTAGAAGAAGTGTTTAACAAGGGACTTCTGGTTATGGCGTGCTGCTGACAAGTTGCAGTAACTTGGCTCATTGCTAACTTTCTGAAAATAACACTTAAAAAATGACTGACAGCTTGAATAGATTTATTTTTAAGTTTTGAAAAAGCTCTGTCAGAAACCAAAAATCATTCAAGACACTGATACAAAATGACCAGAATGAAGCAAGCATTAGCTGTTGCTAATTTGTTGACCATTCATCTCAGCTCAACACGTATTAATAAAATCATTTCATATGGTTGACTGATTTATATGTATTTTTTATTCAAATGTCTAAAAGATTAATGGACTATTTGAACATGCTCAAATCTTAGAGTTTTTCAGAGTTCAAGAGTCTCAAACATAATACTGTAGGTCCAAATTTCCAACCTTTCTCCATGCATGTTTTTCTGAAGTTAATCCTTGATAATACTAATACAGAACAAGGAGTATCAAAAGACAACCAGTGATGAATCCATAATATAATAAAGCAATCAAATCAGATGTCTCTGTCATGATTAAAGCTGCTGTAGGTAACTTTTATGGGTTAATTGTTATTAAAAATGAATAGAAAATAATCACCTTGTGTGTTTGTTGAAGAGAAACAAACAGGCTAGAACTTTTTGCCACAATACCAGAAGCTCCGTTCCTCTGCTGTTCTCTGTTTAAGGCTTTAAATGTGCAGAAACTCTTTCAGCCAATGAGGAGAAGTCAGAGGCAGAAATGGGTTCTTCAAGCTCACTGCATTTCTCTGTCGTCACTGTGCGTCCCGTGGCTGCCCCAGATATGAAAATGGGCCGTGGCTAAAAAGAATCCACTCATGGTGTTGCGTGACCTAACACCTTTGCTGATGAAGTTGATGGATAAGCTCATCAAAAAGGAAAACGTACAGCAGGTAGAGAAATTGTTGGATACCTTTTTAGACTAGCAAAAGTGTGGAGAATGCTGTCATACAAACATCTGGAGGGCCAAAAAAGACTCACCTTGATTTCACCAAGTTTTCATCAGCCCACACATGCTGGTTGATAAGATGTGAAGTGTCACATTTCTCTCAAGACAGAAATCTTGTGGGATGGATGAAATAGACTTCATGACCAGCTAATCCCAACAAGAGCTGTTAAAACAACTTTGCTTTCCGCTGGTTTTCCTGAGGGCTTGTTGGTTTGAATTTCTCAAGCTTTGGTCTCTTTCCCTCCTTTAACGTATTTACAGCAGCTCTGGCTCACCAGTGTTTGATATTAAATAAAAGGCCAAAATATACAGCATCAGGCTGGTTGATATTCCACACATGCCAGGTGGCCTGGAGGGTTTAAGCGTCAGGGTTTTCTTCGGTCCCAGAGACTGAGAGAAACTGAGATCTGTGGCAGTAAGGCGATGCTGAAGCCCCCCTGCCTCACTCTCTTATTGCCTGTATATATATATATTTTTTTTACTCACTGTCTGCTTCTTTGTGTGACCACTGGGGCATCAAGCTTGTGCAGTCAGAATTGGATCAAATAATTGCATTTCTTTTCAAGCAAAACCCCAAAAATCTATCAAAGTAAACTGGACAGCAGGAGTGACAGACTCCAAGTACCAGACCAGAAGTTAATCAAGCAACAGCAGTGAGCCAAGGCCAAGTTTCAGAGTGACTGTATAGCCATATATCACACGGTACCTAAGTATAGTGCTGCTGTTACACCCAGTGACATTCTCACTTGTCACCACTGTATCCACTGATCCATCACACTATTCTAAGACCGTATCCTGTGTAATAGCCAGCGTGGAACAACAACAGCAGCTCATCATTGTGTCACACTGACCCACTGATGTGTTAAACTTCTGGTAGCCAGCCAGGTTGGAGAGGTTACTCTGAACATGTATTCGATTACAAATGATTGTTAGTGTCTCAAACATGTGCTGCCAAAGTTGTAATTAGTAACACACAGCGGTCAAAGGGATTACTCGAACCCTGTAATTATTCAGGTTATAGATTCAGTTACATTACTTTGACATTTGAGGCTCATTATTCCAGTAAATGAAAAATTAAAGTTAAGAAATTCTTAAGAATGTGAAAACATGATAAAAGAAATTTGTTTGAATCGTAATTTCTTAATCATTTGTGATTTCTATCAGTTTTTCTCTTCACTTTCTATCACTGGAAGCATTTTCAATGTCACTAAGGACTTTATTTAATACAAATTGTGGTGTTCAGTGTTCTCTTGTAGCAAGAAAAGTAACAACGTCAGGGTTAAAATTAACTGTTTTGCTAATTTGCTTGTTTTAAAAAGTTGATAGGGCGAAAATTATGAGCCTTACATATTTTTTTATATAACAGTGCAGAAAAGGAAAATGGAATAAATCTGATGAAATAGAAGGTTTGCATAGTTTCCTTAACACCTGCCACGTCAAGTTTTTTATTTAATTTTTTACATCTATCTGTAAGAATAACTTTTTATAGTGTAACATACTACAAGTGTTATAGGCATTTTTAGTTTAAAATAAATCTGATCATGTAGCCGATGAATTATTATATATATATGAGTTAGAATTGCTATATATATCTCTGATTGCTTGCGGCCGAGAGGCGTAATTGTTTGGGCAGGTGACTTAGTAGCAATCAAATACTGACCCTGTCATGGTGACGGTTTTTGTCTATAATCCATTTTTTTAGTACAATAAATTATCAACAAGTTTCAACAAGTTTTGGAGTGCATCTTGAAAAACACCACAGACTCAAACTGTTACCCAGCATCGCTACCCTCAGACGCCGGGACAACAATTATTTTTTGTATGTAAATATAAGTGTTCAACCATGATGGCGCCGTGTGTAGATGTAGCGACCTGGCACTCTCCAACACTTAGAGGCTCTGTGTCTTCATCCAAGCTGCTACACTGAGGATTGCTGCCAATTTCGTTGTGTATTAATACAATGACAATAAAGAATCTATCTATCTATCTATTACTGACCTCTTGGCTGATGACTAAATCATTTCATTTAGGTCCTGTATTTTCACGTCCTCACCATATACTTACTCATTAACACCTCTTGGGCTTTTCTCTGCTACTGGAAGTTGGCCCTCTGCTTCTAAATAGTTGTTAGTATGTTCATTCCTCCGCAGCGGTTTAGCGTGTGATCGATGAGCACCAGTTGGCTCTGTCACTACCACTAAGACAGTGATGGAGAGGGCCCTTGATCCTCGCTGTTATCCCCAAATACATTAGGATATAGATACATAACCAACAGTGAATTGTCTGTAAAGCCATAAAGAGCATGCAAATTCTGTTTACTGCCAAGTGTTGAATAATTGATATGGTGATAAAACTATTTTCCTACCGGAGTCATTCCGGCTGTTATGGTTGTTGTGGAGGCAACGGTGGAGTATTTTGTTATTAATAGCCTGGTAATTGTGAGTGGCAACCTGATTGATTCACTTCACTTCCTGTGAGAGCAATCACAGACACACAGACATTACCACACGCCGTACACAATCAGGCAAATGCATGCTTAATTCTCGCACACTCTCATTTCATGCGTACACACTTGCTCACACACTTCCTCAGTGTTAAAAGTGTCTGCTACATAATTAGCCTAGTTTAACAGTGTTAATAGGTTCCTCGGGGTCTTTCACGTGCAGATAGAAAAGCGGAAGATGTGCCAGCGATTGCAAAGAGGGAGAGGGAAAGATGTGTGTGTGTGTGAGTGTGTGTGTTGGTGTATACAGGTGTCTGTTGTTATGTAGAAATACAGCTGGTGCTTGTAGCACTGCATCATTTCATTTAACACATAGACATATGGTGTAAAGTTTTTCCTCATGAGCCTACCCCGACCAATCTTAGCAGGTCCCTTGACCTTCTCACATCAGACAGGAAATTGGTTACATGCTCAAAGGCCCAGAAGGGCCTCAATAAGGCTAGTGTATGCTGTGCCAAGTGTAGGGGAAGACGTGATGTTTACCTGTTCAGAGACAGATCTGGTCACAGTGGAGGGAGGAATGTTAAAGGGCAACTTAATTGGGCAACAGAGTTCAAAGGTCAGACTAGTTTGTATTTTATGGCATCGTGACAGTTTGGTTTTTCTATGGACATCACTATTTGGACTTGAACGGAGTGTCAAGTGTGTTTACTGTGTGTTCATGTGTGTGTTAGCACATATGTCTGTGTGTTGTTGTAATTACACTCCATCCATCATGGCAGAACCACCCTGTCCCTCAGACTAACCATGTTTCTCTCTCCTAAAAGATCGCATTTGACCCAGATACTACTACTGCGAGCTGTTTATGACTATGAATGTGTGAACGCGTCTATTCATTTGTCTGTTTTGCGACGCCTTCTCACTTTAGCCCATCAGCTCCAACCATGCTTGTGCTTTCCCTTTTTTGGAAAGCATCCAAACACAGAATGCATTTGTAGTCTTTTTGTCAGTGTCTGAAGGTTAATAAAGCAGATACACTTCCTCATCAAAGCCTTGGCATGGATGTTACTCGGAGTACGCAAGCATGCCCAGTTCCATCCACCCCTCCACCCCTCACTCCCACCACTCTCCATCTCTGCCTTTACTTTTGGAGTCTCTACAGGGGCAGCAGAATGCAGCCTCTCTCTGATTGCTGTGACTTTGTCGATCACAGCAAGGGGAGAGCTCTGGCTCACACTTTGTCACATATGATCATAGACCTGATTATAATCACTTCCATACGTTTAGCAGGGTAGCATAATGTATGCCATAGATACACTTTCTTTCTTCTCCAAAGACGGAGAGTGAAAAATGTGTCCTGAAAAGCGACACCTAAACGAAGCAAAGTACTGTTTTTGAAAGGATATTAGGTCATTTATGTCCTTAGATAAAATGGTAATACTTCCGCTAAATGGATAAGCTGCTGAATATGAATGAATTTGTGTTTTTCTACAGAATGGAAATCTAAAATTATAAATGAACTCCTTTAAGGTAACACAGTGGTATTGCTATGAGAACAAACCTGCAAATCCTTCTCTAGCTTGTAAAGATTCATGACTGCCAGCAGCTCATGTCTCACACTTGGTCTCTAATATATCCCCCCACCAAGGACTTGTTGACAAAAGATCTGGATTAGGTAAGCCTAGACTAGATTAAATTAGATTATTGGATTAGATTTAATTAGCGATGTAGACATGGTAAAGCCTCATGATCAAAGAAGGGCAGTACAGGCGAACATTGCTGTGAGTGACAAACAGGCAGGGACCTACATATGGTCTGAGAGCTTTATGTGTCTTTATGATAGGTGAGAGGCATGTGGATATACGGTAGTATGTGCTGTGGGAGCTCTATGGCGGTGGCTGGTGTTAATGTGTTTATAGGTCCACTGAAATGAACTCAGCAGGGACTGCATGCGTCACTACCTTTTATTCACAATGTCAGTCCTTTTACAGCATTGTCCTCCTTTCACCTGATTTTCTCTCTCGTGGATCGGCTACAAAAAGGCAATTCAAGAAACTCGTGATATTTTTATGTTTTTAAGATGATTTAACTGTTATTTTTCATCATTATTCTTTCAAGAACCAGTTGCATAACTGGTTTCAAGGTAAACAAATGCCAGACAGAAATGTCACTGCTTTTTTTTTTCTTTTTGTTGAATAGATTAATGGCTTTGGATTGTATCTTAGTAAGTTATTATATAATCTTATATTGAGATTTAAATGTAGTTGCATTAAGCAAGCTTCATTTTAAGAAGACTCAGCTTTGTGTTGTCATCCAAGCTACATTAGTTATGAACTGGAGCGTCCTACCTGCATGGAAGAGTGTGTGATGATGATGTCGGGGGTCTATGTCTGCCTCTCAACTTCCTGTCGAAGCTTTCAGAATTTAATTTCAAATTAAGTCATTTTGTACTTGTTACAATGTCTGATAGTGTTTTGTTGTGGCCAAATTTGTATGCTAATTTAAAGACATCTCATTAAAGCCACGCTCAGTGATATTTTTATCCTAAAGTATCGTTCTAAGAAAGCACGCTGTTCAGTACTCACCCATCACCAAATGGCACACAGATGTGCCAAGTTAGTGACCAGCTGGAAAGCAAAGTGGAACATTCAGCTAAAGAGCCAAACATTATTTTCAGGAATTGCTTTTGTCTGTTAGATATGTAAAAACATGTTCGCCAAAACAACTTTATAAGGTGACAATCTTGTTCTGCCCGCCCCAAGTGGCAAAAAAAGCAGCTTGTAATTTAATTTTTGCTTCACTGGCAGTTTTTTTTGTAGTGAACATAAAACTTACTATATGTCAAGCCCACTCTCTTTATCTTAAGTCCTACAGTTCATGTCAATGTACTCATCTGCCCTCCTATATATATACCCCCCTGTCCTCCAATAATTTCTTTCTTCTTTGTGTGTTCCTCTGAGTAGCATGGCAACATAAATAACGAGTGCTCGCAATTCTGGGTAGGTAATCCTTTCTCTTGTCGGAGCTGGCACTGGGAGTGCGACAGGGACTGATGGATGCAGGGACAGCTTATTGGCAAGGACAGCTTGCATGCCAGCATCAACACCATAGCTGATCCCAGGATAATACGATTGGATACTCACTCTTGGATACCACAACACGCACGCACGCACACACACACACAGATAGACATACACAGCTGAATCACACTCACCCCACATGCTGAAACAGCATTTCAGCAGCAGCAGCAGTGCTCTTTATCTCCCTTTATTGGGACAGTTCTGCCTTTGGTCTTTCCTCTGAGACCACTTCTTACATTCTGAAGGTGTGTGTCTGTGTGAATGTGGATATGTTTAGTTCAGTGTGTCAAACACACCTCCTCTGTGTAAAGGCAGCCAGTGTTGCTTCACTTCCTGTAAATACTCAACATATGACGCCAGATGCTTTGAGTTGAAGTTGCTCGGGTGTTTGCGCGCTTGTTGCACAAGCACCCTTTTCACTGAATTACATTTGTTTACAATGGAGCAGGCAATTTGTCAGTTTGTCTAACTGCATGTGTGGGAGACCGACTCGGTTCTCTCTGTCTAATGAATTTCCTCCTACAGCACTAATGTCATTAACGACAGGTAGGGATGAGGCTAATGTAATCAAATCCTTGCAGTAATTGCAACTCTCCCCAGAACAGGCCTAGGTACGCCACACCGATGAAAAGAAGCAGCTCATTAGGAGTGCTTGTAAGCGATACAGTACCGGCATCAACGGAGGCGCCTCCTCCCATGAAGGTGCCATCAGGAAGATCCAGTGAGAGAGAAACACTGAACGTGAAATAGCAGATCAAAATCTAGTGGAGGTTATTTGCCTTTTAATTGGGCGGGACATATGAGGTTTCAGTGTCAGCTGGTCATTGTGCACCATCTTACTCCTCCGTTCTGAGAGGCTTCGTAATGTGTTTTCAGCATGTCAAGAAGAAAGGAGGAGCGGAAACTGATGTGGTAACTATGTTTCTATTTGACTTGTTATGGGAAAACAGGTTGGCAGGTTTGATGCATGATGTTTGTTACATAGGCGGGGCCACTGATTATAATAAACTTAAGTAGGGTAAAACCAAAAGTTTGAGTTAAAATTATACAATTCAAAACATGTCAGAACATTTTTTAGATAATTCTTGCCATTAATTTAATGCTGTTATATTGTTTGAAGAGCCCTCTGCAGCAGTATTTTTATGTTTAATATATTATTACACAGTTTTAAGTTATATTTCCTTTCGATTTATGCTTTCTGCACGTTTGATGAATGTCAACATGAAATTCACCAAGCAGTGTCATCTTGTTTAGCCATTTCAATACATCTTCTGTAGGGTTCTTAACCAAAATATAAAATACCAAGGCTTCAACTTTCAGAGATAAATGACAGTCTACTGAGACAATTAACAATTTAGACATATACCGGGCGTCTCTATTCAGAGTTACCTCCACTGTTAACAGAGAAGATTTCTTTGGGGCATCTTTGAAACAGAAGTTTATGTTTCAAATCACCATGAAAAGTATCTTTTTATGGAAAAGCGTATTTCTCAAGTTAATTATTTTAAGTACAATAATCAGTCTGTCAAATTTACAAATATCTTATTTTAAAAATAATTTCGTTTATATCCTCTGCCGTCCATTCCATAGAATACAGTAGATGCATCACTCACTGACTTTGGTTTTATTCATTTAACCATGTTTAGAATCACATCAATGTCCTTTTCAGGCAAAAGCAGGTAGACGAAATGGAAGCATAATATTACAAGTCTCAACCAGCATAATTCAAATAATACTTTGAAGCTAATTTGCAAAATGTTACAACATAAGCCTTTAAGGTGAGGCTGTCAGCAGAGTTTGCACTATAAAAGCACTACGGTGACAGTTTTTGAACCCATTGTGACAGATTTCAAGCCGAGCACTGACTTGTGCACTGAAGTGTTGCTGGAAAAGAGGAACATGATTGCATTAATGTCATGACAGCAGGGGCCCTTACTTTCTCTCACTCTCTTTGCCAGCGGAGGTGTCTGATTCTGTTTAGGTCACTCTAGTCTAAATAGTTTGTGGTCAGAGAGCAGTGGATTCCTCAGTTATACGTGGTTTTTCTGAGAAGCTGTATGAAAGAATGTCTGGTCTACATATCTTTTGTGCCCCTTGAAGACAAACAGACCAGAAGCTATTCCTAGCCACAGATGCTAGCTGATTCACTGTGGTGTACTTTTTATTTAAGGAGTTACAATCATCCACCCACCTAAAAAAGTATTAGTGGAATAACATGTTTTCATGAAGGGAGGAGTGTGTGTGTGTGCATGTGTTTGTTTTTGGGTGACGTGACGATACAGTGCGGACTTTATGCATGCAAGAATGTGCAAGCATAAATGGACTGCACTTAATCTATGTGTATAAAACACAGTGCTGCACCTGTGTCCAACTTCCATTCCTCTTCTTCCTCTCTTCTCTCCCGAAGGCAACTTGTTTCCTCCCATCTCCATCAGACATGCTATCTAAGCTCAGGCTCTCTGTTTTCTGCAGAGTGCATGCAATACCTGTTTGTCACACAAGCTGTGTGGGAAAATTACATGGTTCTGTCACTGGAGCGTGGGAGCTTGTTTGGGCTCTGCAGATAACTATTGGAGCCCATTAAACAATAATTGCATTGGTGTTGAGAGAAGAAGATGAGCTGATAGAGGCGCATCATTCTTACTTAGCCTATTTTTTCCTTCTTAAATATATATACAGTATAAATGTATATATATAATATTAGAGTCTCCTATCCAAAAGCAAAAATCCATCTACTTTTCCTGCAAAATCTATGCCCAACCAGCTCTGAATTAATCCCTTTCCCCAGACATATGACAGAGCACACAACGCTACCGGTAGCTGGACTCTGATATAGCTGGCTCTAAATTTGTGGTTAAAATTAGAGAAATACTAGCAAAAGACTTTCCTCACGGGTTGTGTACAGCTTTTTCTGGCATGATTTACAGTGAAAGTGAGTACAGGGAAAGCCAGTGCTAGTCAGTACTAATAATTCTGAGTGATTCTCTGAACCATTCATGTTTAAGCCAGTGGTGGCAAAATGTCCTTGATGCTATTTCTGAATCTGGTCATCATCGACATAGGCCGAACGCCACTGGCAAGGCTCTCAATCCACCAGCTTTTTGTGTAACACCTCAGCCAACAGATGCCTCCAGGGATGAATACGACCACTTATTAAGAAATTAATTGGATTCATTCCTGGCTGGGAAAAACTCTTCAACACATCTTCCAAATATTGCTCTTACTTTAGCGGTGTCATGAGACTGTGTTGTTTAGATGTTACAGATTGTGTCAGATGTTTGCTGAAGCAGGTAATAAATTGATAAAAGGTGAAAGGCACAGGCCAAAGCAGTTTGTAAAATAAACACCTCGTAGATAGGCCTTTGCACAAATTACCATCCAAAATGTTTGCAGTCCCGGATTTGAGAATAAAGATTGTGTCTTCTCATCTGTGTGTGTGTGTGTTTGTGTGTGTGTGTGTTTGTGTGTGTAGCTGGTTGACGGTGCAGTGTGTGTATGTTGTGACTGTGGCTGAGCCTGGGTTTGTCCATGTCTAAGTATATCCAATGTTGTATGGAACCTCTCCCAGTGTCTGTGGTTACTCTTAGTGGGCAGTTCCCCAGTTGAGTTTGTGGTGAAATGTGAACAAGGCGAATATGGGCCTGTTTTCCTGCATGAGCTAACTTTAGCATGCTGAAAGCAGGCGGGGATTTGAATAGTAGTGCAAAAGCTGGACTGGTCTGTTTTTTGTGGTTGAAAAATGAATCGGGCCACACTGAATGGAGTCGCTTTTTGCAAATTGTGAAATCTGGACTGCATGATGAAGCACAAGATAAATACGGTATTCCTTGAAGTTCAATAAAAGATGCTTCAGATATAGTTTTTCTTTTGAAAACACTATGCATATGATTACATGCAGATGAACAGATGTTTTTCCTCATCCTTTCATAGACTTGCTGATCAATAACTATTTGTAAGGCTCCATTCATACCATCCTTTAACAGAATCTCAAAGAAAGGATTAAACTGCACTTCAGAGAAAATTTAGACAGATGAGGAAAAGCAGAAGTTTACCCTCGCTATATCTTTCCTTAATCTGTTACATCTCTAACTGCACATGATTCATGTTTATGTTCACCTACACTCATTGTATCTTATGCTGCATGGATTGTTACAACAAAAGTGGGTTTACAATTCAGTACAATTCACAGGAGGATACATATGTATAGGCTACTATGCTGTATTATTGACCATGTTGTTAAGAATGCCCACAATCCATACCAGCAAATGTAAATGTAAAACACATAAATCTGCAATTGTCTGTGTGCTTACAAACAACCATATTCAAAGAGCAAAAAAAAGATCTGTCTTTCAAACAATTATGAGACAGTCCTGCACACATCAGTAGGGTCTGGGGGCTGCATGTTGGAGATGTAGAAATATATCAGTCTGAGAACAAGCAAAGAAGTGAGGGATGAAGAAGACTCAGAAAGTGTGTGTGAGAGAGGAAGATGTGTTTGATGTTGATGTTGAGTGAGTGTTTGTTGACGGCGTGGTTAGTATGGAACTGCACAACAGAAAACTCCAACAGTCACAATAGCTATCTCACACAGGCTCCACCCTCCACTGGACTCTATGGGTAATACTCTCCACCAATCACACGCATGTATTCGCCCATTGAACTTTGCATAAACGTAGCTGGCCAATCAGGACGTGCCTACCTGAATATGCGTGGAGCTCACAGTATATAAGGCAGCGTCACTGCTGTCCGCCATCCTTACTCTTCAGGGATCTGCGAGTTTGCTCACTGATTAGCGCTTTCCAGGGATGGAGTCGCCACTCCAAGAAGCTCGCTTCTCGCTTCAAGTTAGGGTTCGCGATCAACTGGAGGAAGAGCAGCCCCCAGCTGCAACAACAGGTATAATATCTGGGAGTTGTGCTCGACTTGCCTGGGGAGAGTAGGAGTTGTAGAGAGGTGGAGTGTGGCCTCCGACAGAGAGCCCACTCATCAACCTCCTTGAACTCCAGGCTGTGTTTTTGGTCCTCCAACACTTCAAGCCCCTGGTACAGGGAAGACATGTGTTGGTGAGGGCTGACAACTGCACCACAATGGACTACATCAACAGGCAGGGCGGGGTTTGGTCCGCTGCCCTGTTGAGTTTGGTGGAGAACCTGTGGAGATGGGCATCAGAGGATCTCTTGTCTCTGATGGTGCTCCATGTTCTGGAACCGGAGAACAGGAGAGCCAACCTCATGTTGAGGGGCGGCCACCTACCAGACAAGTGGAGGCTTTACCCCGAGGTGGTGAGGCTGATTTGGGCTGGGTTCGGAAAGGGTGGAAGTGTCTGTCTCATGCCACTATTAAAGTGTATGCAGCAGCCATTTCTTGCTGTCACAAGGGTTTTGGCGACAGACCGGTCTTTAGCCACCCTCTTGTGAAACATTTCTTGCAGGAGGTCAGAAGGCAATGCCCGGTGATGTGTCCCTCTACCCCCCAATGGAAACTGCCACTGGTGCTCAAGGCTCTGGTGAAGGATCCTTACAAGCCTTTGACATTCAAGACAGCTTTGCTGCTTGCTCTGACCTCAGCTAAGAGAGTGTGTGAGCTAAGTGCCCTGTCAGCTCACTCTGCATGCTGCTTTGTGGTGAATGTAGTTGAACTACTCTCAGACCTCCACCCCATGCAGGGAACCAGGAGGCAAAAATACATCTGCTTTGCCCAGTTTGTGCCTTTGCATGTTATGTTGAATGCACCGCCCCCATCAGATGCACAGAGCAGCTGTTCAAGTGCTACAGGGATGGTTTGGCTGGAAAAGCCCTTTTCAAGAAACACCTTGCTAGGTGGCTTTGTGAGTGCATCTCCCAAGCCTATAAGCAGGCAGGAAGAGACCCTCCCACTGTGGTCCGTACACACTCTACACACAGTGTGGCAGTGTTGGCAGCCTTGTTTAATGGGATGAGTGTTAAGGACATATGCCCGGCAGCATAATGGTCTATGCCCTGTCCATTCATACAGCTCTATCTTGGCTATGCCAGGCTCCCTTTCACAGTCTATGCTAGCTGGAACGACCCAAGACTGATGAAAAGGGTGCATGTTTGTGTCAGCTGTGTTTCACTTGACCCCCTCTGGGCATGATACACCTGCATTTTTCCTGTGCTCCTTGATGACCCGCAGAATGAGGTGTGCAGAGGGCCTGTGGCCTGACAGTGGACCCCTGTGAGGTTGGGCCATGGCCTTACTCAGTTAAGATGTATGCTGTGTGGGTTGGCTGGGGCGCCCTACTTCACTGCTGAGGCAGCCTAGGCTATGAGAAGAAGGTGGGCTGCAGCGACTGAATTCTTTTATTTCTCAAGAATTTTGATATTACTGAGTGTGAAGTTATAGAGTATGAAATTACCCACAAAAATCTATCATTAATCTTAAGATTAATGGGTGATTGGCTTAGTTGCCAATCAGGAGCGCACACAAGAGAGGCTGTCACTGATTGTACTTCTCGCCCCATCCATAATTGTATCATTAGAGGAGTGGATACTTTTAGCCGCACTGTTCCACTCTTCAAGAAATACAGTATTATATTAGGTCTAGTATTAGTGTTATCAGTACGATGGGGACACATTGTGGGGGTTATTCAGTTTCTTCCTGTTTATGTCTAGCCGTAGTACGGCAGCTTTGTAGGACAAACGTACATCTTGACATTACTTCAACCATTGCTAGCTACACTGGTCCAGTCCAGCGGATGGTGACAATGTGACAAAAAGGAGCGGACAATAGCAAGATGGCATGGAAGGCCAAACTGTACTATTTCATATTTGCATTGCTGAAACTATCACAGAAGCAGAAATAAACTGTCAAAGGTTTGTTTTGTTTTCTAGAGGATCCTAGAAAGTAAATGGAGTAAACATAACAGTCTTGTATAACTGGAGTCAAACCTTAGTGCATCAAGCTGGACAACAACATTGCCAGTGTAAAAGAAGCCCTCAGCGCCTGTACCCCAATCCAGGTAAAGAATCTGGCTGCTCTAGTCAGTCATTTGATCTGTTTATCCAACATTTTTGTCCAGAGTGAAATAATGTTTGGATGGATTGCCATGACAACATACTTCAAACACTGAATTTTGCTGTCAGTGGAGTCTGACGGCACATCTAAAATCGAAATAATAATTAGGTAAGATGGACTTTCATCTGACGCCAATTCTGACAGTTTATAGTGCAATTTCTATCACTTAAAAATTCCACAGAAGGTGTCAGTATCCTAAATTAACATGTAATATTAATACACCACTTGTAAATGGACATCACACTTGATTTGAGTCTAGTTTGCTCTCAATTTGGAACAAAATGGCACCCTCCTGACTAATGTGTGCTTGCATTCGACTGGTTGTACATTTATCAAATTACTAATTGTGCACTTATACAGTACAAATTATGTATGCTCTCCACCATAACCTACTGGTATAACATGTATCATTGTGTGTTTTTTAGCTCCAGACAGGCACAAAATGAATATACTAAAAAATGTCAACCTTTGTAAGTTTGTTTACTTGTTAAATAAGCTGTTTTGTCTAGTTCTTATATCTCTTCTAATACCCTCTGTCCAATGTGTGTGCCAACTTGCACATATACACTCATATACAGCCTCAGTGATAGGATCAGTGTGATGCTGTATAAATTTCCCCCGGTGAAACATTTTTTTTTGCCAGGACACACTGGCACATACTCTCGTGCACAAGTAAATACACACAGACGGTGAACAAATGCCCTCCCTGTGCGCTGCCAAAGAACTGCTGCAAACAAAGATTAGAGAAAACACATCAATTTATGTGCCACTGCTTTTTCATTTACTCTCAGGCTCGGGCCGGGGGTGACAGGGACTGCAAACACTCAGTTCTAGCTTTCGACTCCCAAGCCAGCCGCGCTATAGTTGAAGCTTCTTTTTCAATAAGCGCCAAACTGATTCCTGTATAATTACACTCATTAGAGAATCGCAGTCTGGACTTTATATAATCAACACTGATGCACTGGATACAGAGACATGGAGCTTCAAAGACCTCAGGCCCGTTCTGTAGTTGCAGTAATGACAATACAGCAGTGATGACAGTAATGATACTTTGATTATGCCAATTATACAAGGGCCTTTGTGCTCTCTTTACCAATCTCTTTCTCTTTCTGTTTCTCCTCCTGTCTCTCTTCCATCACTGAATTGATGTAGTGAAGTGCCCTGAGCTCTAGATGATTGTCAGGAGAATTTTGATCCTTACCCATCTGATATACGTCAGACAGGGAAACAGAATATCCTCGCCTGCAGTCATATTGTCAGGACTGCTTAATAGTGAGGAATGCTAACTACTGATGTTTTTGCATGCAACTGTTTTAATTTTTTACTACTGTTTTCTTTTCTTTCATGCATGTGTATCTGTATCTCCTCAGAGCCAGTGTGTTCTGGCTGCTGCAATGCTTGTTGACTTCATTGGATTATATTTTTTTTGTTGATTGTGTTTGTTTATATTGCTGAGGTCAGTCCGTGTACTGTGGGCAGCAGAGGATATATTTAGTCAAGTCTAAATACCTCTGTTTATTTGTACATGTTTGTTGACTTACTTACTCCTCATTTTCAGAATCCGAGCAACTTATGTTTGTGCCTGTAACTGTACACATGCATGCGTGTATGTCAGCAGTGTGTGCACACGCTTGTGTTTTCCTGACAGTTTGAAATGTACAGTATGTGGTCAGGTGGCCTTTATGAGAATCTCTGCGTCTCATTGGCTTGCACTTTTCGGTGTCCCCCTCTCATCAGGGTGATTTAGGAGCTGCTAAAATGCCTGCAGTGTTTGCACTGGACCATCTGGAGGCCAGTTTCTGCCTGCAACAGGAAGAACCAACACCCCCATGCCAACTGTGGCCACAGTGGATGGGTGGGGGTGCTCTTCGAGGTGGGCCGGTGGTTAGAGCTGGTCTGAGCTAGGGAAAGTGCGATAGTATTTCAGGATCAGTGAGCAGCAGACACAAGATCATAAATAGAGTTTTTATTGCCGAGCTGCTATGCTGGGTGAGCTTGGGTCTTTCAGCAAGATCACAGCAGTGATTGATGGTTCCCATGTGCCATGGGAGGAGGGTGTGCGGTGTAAGCGGGTGGGGGTGGAGGAGGGCGGGGGGCACATCAGACAGCGGAAACAGTGGACATGGCAAGGCTGGCAAAGCCTCCTGCCCTCCCTCAGGGTTACCCCCTGACAATCTCCTGTCCTGTGTCAGCCTACAGATCTCTGTGCCCAGCCACAGCATGGGATCTTGTCTCACACAGCTTCTTTCTAGAAGTAGAAGAGTCTCTGCAATCACACTTATATATGCAGAGGTGAAAGCAGTGAAAACCTTTTGGTCCTGGTGAGCCTCCATCCAGCAGGTGGATTCATAGCTACTGTACATGAAAGTAGCTTATCCCCTTCACTCTCCAGGTACTAGAAACTTCACAGTGAAACAAGGACCACCCAGGGTATTGGTTTATTGAAATGTCCTCAGACATGACATCTGTTTCTTTCTCTATTTAGGAATATCCATCAGAATCATGCACGTGATGCAAAAATGGCACAGGAGTATAAACTTGAGATTTAGAGCATGAGATCTTTAATTTTAGTATGAGCAGTCTATACCCTTTAAAAATGAATGTCTGTTGAAATGTCTTTAAAATAACAACTAAATTGTACGAGATACAATGCAAAATGGTAAATGAATGCATTCATGATTTATTCATATTTGTCTTGTTGCACACAGTATGTATCAGGTGCCAACGTATACGTTATTAAAACAATACTTGTCTTACTTTTTAAAAAAGCTGAAGCTAAAATAGAATATGCAATTCCTGTGAAAAAGTTGTCCTTTTGCTCTTTAACAACGTAACTCACATTCAAAATGCAGATGGTGTAGTAGGATAAAAACACTTTCCTCTCCTCTCTACAATCTGCCTAGTTTTGTGTCATGCTGCATACATATCCAGTGAAGCTCTAAGGTTAGTGTAATTCATACCAATTTGCAAAAAAAAAAAAAAATCACTATTAGCATCTAAAGCTAAATGAACTGTTTCTGCAATGAGATGATTTTGTCAGACCTGTGCCAGATTGGTCACTATGGTAACAGGCATGCTTATTTCATCTCTGCAGGAGGCTAAACTGTATCACAAAATGACAAGCATGAGGTTAAGACCAACTTTTTGAGGGTAGACACCGTACTTGCTTTTTATCCTCAAAAGCATGAGCAGTCTTTGAGATCGTCTAATTGTCTGTTATATCTGAATGTTAGGATTGTTTTGTTGACTATGAAGGTTGTGACGGAGGACAGAGGGATGTAATATGCTCTGTATGTTATGTTCTATAGGTCGTCATTGAGGGTTTTGTTTTTACAACCATGCTAATTTGGGGTGGCTTGCTGAGTAGTTTGGCAGGAGTGTGAGGAGGTTGTGTGGTTAAGGACCACAGAGATTTTTTTCATTCGGTGCCAGAGAGCAGCATTGCTCAAAGCTTTCAAGAAAACATCTGATGGAGTCTCTTGAGTGCTCCCAGATTGGCAACGTGAATGGCAGCTTTCATGGAGACTGCTTGCCCTAATGTGTTTTTGAGCACTGTATGTGAGTGTGTGTGTCTTTGAGAGAGAGAGAGAGAGAGCAAGAGAGAGAGAGCACATTTGTGTGTGAGTTTTTTTTCATGCGTTCAGGCATGTATGCATCATAGACTTTGGTCTGTGTGTATGTGTGTGTGTCTGGGCGGTTTGGGTGTTTACGTAAATAACTCAAGGTGGAGGCCAAAATCCAGCAGCAGAAATGCACAGCTGGGTGTATTTCAGGGACTTTTTCCAATGGTGATGTCTCAATCCTTCGCAGAGCTACTGTAGACCTACCTTTTCATTTATTTATGGAGACACTAGCTGCATGTGAAACAAACTGCTCCTCTCTGGGACTGTCTAACCTGTTAAGGCTTCTACTCTGACCACAGAGTCCTCCTTGGAAAAACTGAGGTGTTCAAGCAGCAGACTTTTTTGACAGAGCTGTCATTATGCTTCTTTGTCTCCTTCTATATCACTGTCCTGCTTTCTCCTTTAACCCCCCGTATATCCGGCCCTCAGGAGGTTCTCATACGTTTTTACAGCTAAAGGTTTCTTCTGATCACAAGGATGATTTGTGCTTCCTCAGTAACTTGTTTGAGTTGTACAAACTTAAGAGATGAAAGTAGTGTTTCAGCTTACTCTAAGCTCATACAGTTGTATATTTGGTTCAGTTTCTGTTAGTTGTATCTGTAACTAATTTGAACCTAATGCCTTTCCATCCCTAATTATTTTAACTTATTGTTAATTTATTAGTTTTCCTCCTCTCCTGCGCAAGAGTTTGCTTAAAAATCATGTATAGCAGAGTAGTAGCTAAAAGGGTGTTTGTGTATTTGTCTATATATCTCTATATCAAATCTTTAAATCTTGTATAGAAAAAATATGTCTTTAATTCGCAAACAAACAGAACTAAAAGTAAATGTCAGCACACATGAGCAGAGCTGTTTCATAAGCCCCAGACTCCTGGTTGTTTTCCTGCTCGCCTATCTGATCCAGGCACCGCTTGGCTGAGATCTTAGACAGAGGCAGTGCAGCTACTCCTGCAGCATTTTGGCTTGCAGGGGTGCACAGACAGCAAGCAGGCATGGAGTCATCATCATAAGTATAACAGCTTGTCAGAGGGTCCTCACTAGTCCTCAAAGAGCCACACTGCAGCACTCTGTCTCCCCCAAGTGGTGTCTCATTGCACCCCAGGACCACTGCCGCTTGGTCTTGCCACTTCAAGTATGGTAGACCTCCAGTGTGACCATATGTGCATTTGTGCCTGGTCTTCTCCTTTCACTGTGTTTCCTGATGTCTTCATGAGTATGTGTGTGTGTGCACACTGAGGGTGTAACTGTGTTTGGAAGGTGCTGACAAGCATGACTTACATCGGACAGGAAAGGAGTCAGATTCCACACACTCCTCTACAAAGCTTTGGGAATCAGGGGTATTTTTGCCTGTGTGTGTGCTCTGTTTTATCAGGGTGGCTTTGTATGCTGGCCGTGCCAGGTCAGACCAGGCTGAGGAAAATGATACCTCCATCTGCGGGAGACAGGATACACTATGTTGCACGCTGTGTTGCACATGCTAACACTGGGGTGCTTTGGGAAGGGAGGGAGGCGCGTCAGACATGTGGTCTCTGATAAAACTTTTGTACATGATGGTGTAGTCTGACACCTGAGCTGTAAATGATAACCTCTAAGTAACACTGCTCTTTTTGCTTTTTATTTTGGTCTTTTCTGCTGCTCCTTATGTTGTCACTCTGTATGTCCTTTCTTTTGTATTTATCACCTTCTCCCTCCCATTCTCTTCTTCTATTACAGGTATGAAACGTCCGTTCAGCCAATCAGCTCTGCCGGACACCCAGCTGGACGGGACGGGGCTTGACGCTGGGTTGGGAGTGCAGATGGACGGGGAAATTTGCTGCGACACCCAGAATGAAGCTGCAGTATCAGATGAGCAGTCACCAGGGGGCGCCCTGCCTTCTGCACTCTACAGACCCAAAAGGGAGAGGAAGCAGCGGAGCTACACCTTGTGTGAGGTTTGCAACATCCAACTCAACTCAGCCGCACAGGCCCAGATCCACTACAACGGCAAATCCCACCAGAAAAGGCTCAAGCAGATCAGCAATGGCAAGATGCCAAGTAACACAGGTAGGCCTGGAGCACTGCTTGACTGACCAGTTGTTTGTTTATTGTTGCAAAATTAGATATAAAAGCAGAACATTGGATATAATGCTCTGCCACCGGATTTGGGAACATTGTCTAGCACAATAGGGCCATGCAGATTAACAGAATCCCACACACTGTTCACAGCACACTGTCATGAGTCTCTCTGTGCCAACCCCCCCCACCCCCCACCCCCCTACTTGTATTCAATAGAAGTTAAACAAATGGGATTCAATTTGCTGAAATGTTCAGATGCAGCCTTGGGCTGAGGACACACACAAACACATACACACATAAGTAGAGCGGAGCTAAGTGAAGTCAGCAAGTGAGAAGCTAATTAAGTGCCGGTTGTGTTTGATGGTTGTGTTCCTGGGAGTGATGCGGCTGGAGTGAAGTTGGACATTTTGTGATTCTAGTCACAGCCTCGATTAGGACTCTGCTCCAGGGGAATCAGTCTCTCAGTTAAGTCTGACTCTTTCACACTCCTGGTCTCTCTTTTGCTCTTTCTTCAGCCTTGCCAAAAGGATGTGGACACACCCGATACTCACACAAAACACTTAAACACACTGTCGGGCAATAATCTCACATATCCCTTTAGAAAATACATATATATATATAGAAAAAGAAAATACATGGAAACCCATTTAAAGCGCAAATTGTCATACATGTAGATCATAAGATCATAGCAACAGGTTGACCTATCTTGTAAGAATGAAGGATCACAGTTTTACATGACTGCTTGGTTAATTGACAGGAAGAAACATGATGATTGTGTCTCAGCACAGCAAGTTTCCTGAACTGGAAGACATCTAAATTAACCAATCACATGACTTTCATCTACTCTCCAGAATTGAACACTGTCAGCAGGGCCTCACTGATAATTTGTTTGGATGTGTGTGTGTGTGTGTATTTGTGTATCTGTGCATCTGTATGTTTGTGTCTCTTCCTTTGTTTTTTGATAGAGCTTGGCAGTATTTCAACTAGCACCATGTGAAACTGGCATTTTGTTACATCAGGATCTAAAAATTCTCAAAGCAAAGTAATCTCGTCCTGATGGAAGATCTATAAGGTTAAATGTCAAGCCCTGAAAAAATATTTCTAAGGCAGCAGCGGACTAATGCTTAAGGAAGTAGGCTTGTTCAAGAATTTAGACAGCTGAAGAGAGAAAAGATACTCTTTACAAGGCACTTAACAACCAACAATAGAGATGCTTACTGGACAACAAACATGTACAGGACATTCTTTGCTAAAAAGAACAAGTTAAAAATGGATAAATAAAGTACTGAAATTCCCTTTAGCTGACGCTGAGTTACGCTGTAAGAAGCACAATTTGTATAACCTAGTTTAGTGCAACTTAAACGGGTGCATAATGTTAAAGATACACTATTTGTCTTGATAAAATAAGATGAGATGCTGATTTTAATGGTCAACTCATCATCCTGTTTCATTATGTGAGCAAAAAATGTACAGTTCTTACACAAAATCCACAGTGACAATGCATTTCCTGTCAAATAAGTTATCCTTTGCTTTAGAAAAAATGTATTTGGGTAACTTTGCTTGGTATTTTTCAGAAACATTTACATAATGTTGTGTTTAGTTTAGATTTGTTTGTGTTAGGCTGTTTTCTTACTTTTGATAATACTTTTGATATTATAATGAGCGCTGCCAGTAAATGCCACAGTTATTTTATGGAGGGAGGAGGTGGAGGGGGTGTTATTTTAAAAAAAACGCACGAGGTAGAAAAAGGCTAAAAGTGAAGGTGTCCAACTTCTTCATGTACAACCAAAAAAAACATTTCAGTGTTTGTTTGTTTTTCTCACTAATGATGACAGCGGAGTAGTTTGTAGCCAAGGATGATGACTAATCAGTGGATCTGAGTCTCTCTGTGTATCAGTGCCCTTGCAAGAGATGCTTGCTTTTCTCACTCTCTCTCTCTCTCTCTCTCTCTCTCACTGTAACTTAGTGGAAGAAAAAAAATAATTACAGCAACTACACTCTAATTCAGTGCAATTAAGATTACGTGTCTTCTTGGGATTAGTCCAGTTTCTGTTCTCAATTAATGATTTTCTAAGAACCTCAGGAATCATATCCTGTGACTAATGTGTAATATGTGTGAATCAAATCAATCAAATCAGTAAGGAATTACCTTTCTCAGGCAGCATGTTATGACAGTCGATCAGATCAATATTTTATATTTGTGCTTCATTTGACAGCAGACAATCAGATGTCAATGATAACTCTATGGAAATTGGAAGTTAATTACTGAGGAGAAGAGTATGTTATCAACACTGTTTGTCAAAGCAAAAGCAAAAAGAGGAAAAAAAAAGAAGATATTTAAACATCTGTCAATGTGGGCAGCAAATCTTTTGGAAAAATTGTTCTGAAAATGCCAGTGTTGAAAGAAAACCCTCGACAGTGAAAAGTGTTTTCAGATTTATCTCCATTAGTGCGGTCAAGGCCTGAGATCAGCACATAAGAATGTCATTTATTTGGAGCTGAAATTTTGGTTTTAGCATTTATATACGAAGTGCTTCGGTCTTACTTTTTGGTGAGAACTTCCTCATCCATAAAATACTCATGAGTCTAGTATTTCTGAGAGTTTCTACGCTGATGGGCCCACACACAGAAAGACATATACCCCGTCAGACTGGGTGTTCCCTGAAAAAAAAGACATAAATAACATATGCATACCCTGAAAAGGGCTGCATGGTCCTTTTTACAAGACATGAAAAATGCCATTCATTCACACACACACACACACACACACACACACACACACACACACCATCCAAATTTAAAGCCCTGGCACCGTTGGCTCTCATCGGGCCTTATCAACGGCTGTTGGCCTGACTCAGCACGTTGAAGCTGCAGCAGGGGTGAGATGGAGCTGTCTGACTGACTGTTCAGCCTAGCGAATCCGCGAGTTTACCAGTTACGTGCAGTAGCTCCTTAATTTTAACCTTCACATTTCCTTTTCTTTTTCTCAAATGGAAAACACTACAAACTGATCGTATCAGTTCAAAGCAAAAAGAAAAACAACTTTGTAGCGCTGCAACTTTTTTTTATCATTGGACATATTCTCGTTGGAAGTGATTCGCAGTGGCGCGACAATGGCCCTTTGTTTTTGTTTGTCTCTCCTTGATGCTTGGTTACTTATTAGATTATTTCTTCTCACGGAAGGCAGTCAGATTGCAGCCGGCTGTAGTCTTTGTTGTGTTTCTAAGTGAAACTTTTAAAAAAAGAAGACATGAGGTGATGCAGAGTGTTTGATCATTCGGCCTCTGTCGTCACTAGCTCTTTGAAGTCGGCTCGGTGTGTCAGGCCACTTACATGCAGCCGAACATGAAACAAATTTCATAAATTCTATAATATACCAGAAACTTTGTCATACAGGGCATGGGGCCACATGTGATCTAGTCTAAATCCCCTGTTATGGTACACTGCTGCAGGTGATGCAGACTGCATATATATAAAAGTTTGTGTGTTTATTTGTTGTGTTGTGCATTGTGTGTGCAAGCGTGTTTGTGTGTGTGTGTGTGTGTGTGAGAGAGAGAGGCGCAGGGCATGCTGAACTGTTGTGGTGTGCAGATTCTCTCTGACATGCAGTCACAATCACACAGCCTTATCTCTGCTCACCTTCTGCTGACTCCCCCAGGCAGCCAGCTCCACCACAGCTTCTCTACCCTGTATGTGTGTGTGCGTGTGTGTGTGTGTGTGTATGTGTGCATCTTGCATGTCTGGTTCAGATATTTTTAGAATTTTTAAATGCTGCAGTGTCTGTAACATGTGCTGTGTAAACATATATATACGTGGTTCGGTGCATCTGTGTTTATGTCAGCCCTCATATGTACAGTGAGGCATCTGTATGGATGTTTATAGGTTCATAGATTCCACGATTAAAGAACAGAACAAATTTCTCTTGTAAAACTGTGTGTGTGTATTTCTCTCAGCGATCCGTCTCTGTGTCGGCGTGTGTTTCCCTCTCTCTCTGCTTCACTGAGCTGACAGTGGGTCCAGGCTCTTTTTTTTCTCTCTCTCTCCTGTCTCCTCTCCTTCCTTTCTCTTCATCCTCTTCTCTCCCTCCTTCTGGCATGGATGGACATGGACATGTGGCGCAGCCAGTCCTACTAAAAGATGAATGTGTCAGTGATTAAATGATTTCACTCTGTTATCATGGAGAATAATATGTAGAGTAGCTTGCTGACAGACATGGAGGGAGAGAAGAAGTCCAGATGTTTGGACGACAATATGAGTTCAGGTGTTAATTTATGCAGTTCAGGCCTATAATGTTTCACACTGAAGAATATTAAAAATTCATCGTGAATTCCAGCCCACTTGTTTTTTTTATATAGTATACGGTATTTGTATAAGTGTCTCAAAGGTAAGTTGGCAATGACATCATGTGGCAGCACATGATGCTCCATCAAGGGAATGTTTAATGTGTGGCGGCAAAAAAAAAAAAATCCGATTCAAATTAGGTGTTTCCATCGACTAAGCCGAAGCAAATAGGTTTACTGAATATAGGATATAATAATATAATCTGAATATAATCCAGATGGGGGAAGCTCAGAGTTGATCAAAATGTAAATATGATCAGCTGAGTTGCCTTCAGTTATTATAGTGCGCTCACAGCGATGAAGCTTTATAGACTTTTTTTTGTCCTGGGTTTGGCCTCTCAGGCAACATACACACTGCTCTGTTATCTTGGGGTCTGTCCCAATACTCACACTTCTGATCTTGAGCACTTAAGTGCGCATTCACGCACTGCCAGGTCGTTGGCGAGTGTTTCCCACATCTGAAATATACCAACACACACTACACTTAACCAGTACTTGATGCACACTTTTCCTAATACTGCTTCAAAGCCATATTCAGAGCCAAGTGTATCCCACAATTCACCACGGTATATTGCGCAACGCCAGTCTAGTTGTTGGCAGTACTGTGCCTATAGGCTGGCTTCGGGACCAACATCAACAGAGAAGAAGTTGAAGTGTATGATATGTTGGATTCAGTGTGAATCTTATTATTAATATTCAAAGTCTAAGTTAAGGCAGAAGCTCCACAGATGGTTTTTAACATAATATTATCTTTTTTATCTTGATGAGACCGATAAGAGTAATATTATCTGATACTGTAAATATTCAATATTATATCCATTATCAAAGATTTTAAGAAATATGATCCATTCTCTAAAAAATATTATCAGACAGAAAATAATATTGTGTTATGTCTCTTTTATTTGCTATTTATTTGCTTTATTTACATGCTTTTAGATAGCCTAACTCTATTTAATTGCTTTGTATTTCTCCTCTTTGCTCAGTCATCAGACTGTAACTTTGATTCTGTTTGGTTAATCCTCCTCCAACAATTCATCTGAGTTAGATTGTAACATACACAGTATTTGTATTTGCATGAGTGACAGGATGTCCGTATTAATCAAGAGTGTCCCAGTGAGCTCTAATAAGCCTTTGCACTCTTGCGGTCTTAACAAGCACTTGGGCAGTGTGGCAGTTACTGGAAATACATCACACGAGTACTCACTATTGGGATGGACCCTTGGTTAGAGTTGTTGGAACTTAATGCTGCCTGTGAAGAAAGACGCTACTCAGGGCTGGAAAAGTCCCCCATAGCATTTATACATTTTTAACCTGAACAAGAGCTGGGAGAGGATAATATTATACAGATGCTGATATGTGTATTTGACAAATGTGTTGACATCACTTGCCTAATTACCTCACTAGTGAAAAAAGAAATACCTTTTTATCTCAAGCGCGGTGAAACTTTACAGTGGTGATGAAAATTGGGCCATATTTTCCCATTCAGTCTTTGTTCGTCATTATTTGCATAAAAATACAAGGAGAAAAGCTCAGGTTATATGAGTGACTCATTGTTTGAGTCTTGCTCACAATCTAACTTTGAGCTGAAAAACAGAAATTGGGACCAGATGCTATTTCTCGTTCTCCTTATCTCATTATGTCTGTCTCAGGTAACGTCTCGCTTGAGATTTTACCCTCACAGTACGATCCATGTCACTGAGTCATACAATTATGTGTGTTGTGAAGCCGCAGTGCATCTAGACATGCGCACAGATAGATGTGTGTTTACACCTTTCAAAAGACGTGTGTTGCATTTGTATTCGGGCTTCCTGATTTACATTTTTCACGATCAAGGCTACTGTATGTGTGTGAAGTTTGATCGTTGTTGAGCGTGTTATCGCGGGCATGCCTTTTTTTATATGCTTTTACAATGAGCCACATCCTCACAGGTTTTCTGTGTGACACATTACTTGACTGACGGGAGTTTTGTATTTTGCTCAAGGACACTTTGAGAAGAAAGGCGCATACGTTATGTTGCAGAAAAATTAAATCTGTTCAACTCTCAAGTCAGTCAAGTCTAAAGCAAGTCTCATATCTTGGAAAAAAAGGGAGCCTCGAGTGATGTCCTTATAAGACCTGAGAGCACTTTTGCCTTTTAGAGACCTCAAATACATGAAAGTCAGTTGGAGGTCCTTCAGATCTCTGAATGCTGACCATTAAACATAACATGGTATTTGAGCATATTTCTGTCAAAGTTGTGTTAATAGTGTTTTTTTATATAGCTGACAAGTCTTTTCAATGCAGGCCTTATAATTAAAAAAAATCAAAGTGTTTCGTTAAGCAAGAACTTCAAGTGGAACAGTAATTATCAAACGGTACTTACATTTCTGTAATGTTTCATTGATCATCGCTTCGTGCGATCTTTTTTATACGCGACCAATATAAACTAGTGTTTGACTTCACTGTTTGCATTTGTATGTTTGTTAGTGTGATGGTGCATGTGAACATGTGAGCGTGCGAGCCTGTCGTCTGCTCCCCTTTTTCCTCCGGTGCTGCTGTTCTCACTGGAGAGGCTGGGAGGGTTCAGACTTCCTCTGACCCAGCAATAAGCAGCAAAGAGTCCAGTCTTCAGAGGGAGACAGGCTTTAATCCTTTATAATTAGCATTGTTATTAATTTTAGCCAAGGCCACGCACTCAGACACACCGAAATATGGAGACAGACAATTAAAGCATACCGCGCCCCTGACGGAAATGCCTCTCACATATGCACTCACACACTTGCTCACGCACTCTCTCTCTCTCTCTCTCGCTCTCTCCCTCTCACTCACACATGGCTGAACTGTGCTGTAAATCACCCTCCTTTTCAGAGCAGATGATCAAATGATGATGGAAGGGTGTGGAAAGAGAGAGAGAGAGAGGGAGAGAGAGAGAGAGAGAGTGGACAGCAGCCTGGCCTAATGTGACCCAGCAGAGGCACCTGTGCATCTATAAATCTAACAGCCTGACAACACACTGTTTGCCTGTGTGTGTGTGTGTGTGTTTGTGTGTGTGTGTGTGCGTGTGTCCTCAGCGTTGTGAGGAAGCATAAACGTGTCATGTGTTTTCTGTGAAGTGAAACAGAAAGTGAGAGTCTGAGCAAGAAAGAATTTGCATTTGTTTTTTATTCATGGTCTTCCATATCTCATTTTCCTTTGATTTGTGTATATTTTTTTTGCAGTGTGTGTGTGTGTATGTGTGTGTGTGTGTGTGTGTGCGCGCACGCATGTTTGTGTATGTTTGTGCTATGTGAGCTTCCTCTTCATGGTTAGTCTCTTCATCATGGTCCCTGTCTGACGCTATCTCTCTGGCTCTGTTTTAATAAAGCGTGAGGAATTGGATTAAAGGCAAGGATTTTCTGCATGAATGCATTTGCGCATCTGCGTTTTATTTTTGTGCTGCCTTGCCATTTTCCTATTTTTTCCCCCAGCGGAGTGAAATGACTTCTCCCTCCCCATGTCTATGGACATACATGTATGTGTGGTGTGTAGCAGCCTTAGCGGTCTATCCCTATCCTTATATGTTATCATGTGTTGCTGCTCTCTGGTTGGTTTGTTTGATGTTTTTATCAGTTCATCATTTCATACAGTATGAAAGCCGATGGAGAAATTACCATGTAGCTGCTGGTTGGCGGCTGTGTCTAATTCTAGAGAACAATTGCTCCCACTTGATGTAATTTCATAGTGTGGAATAACATTAAAATCTCTGCTGACAGTAGCATCTATAATTACAAAAACATCTATCTTTAAATAAATACATACTGTGTGTACCAATCACTCAAACCCAGTGAAGGCATATAGTTGATTGCAGTGACCTATTTTATATCTACACGAGTTAATCATGCTCTCAATTAATTTTAGTAACCAAATAACCATTTCTTCTCATCAGTCTCTTTTCCTGGTGTTGCCAAGTGCTTAAAATTCTCCTCAAATGCAATTTGGCGGTGGAGTCCTGCACTTCTGAGGAGGGGAGGGAGGGGGGGCTCTCCTTCTCTCTTCCTCCTCTACGCTTCGCCCCAGGTGACGGCAGTTCAAACTCTGGGAAAAGGTCGGCGGGCATACCGGGTCGACACACAGGGCCCAGTGGAGCGAAAAACATGAGGAACAGCGCTTATAAGGCCACGGGGAGAGGGGCGCATCTCTCAGAAATCATCCGATGTCTGTGTTTAGCTGGGCTCTGACAGGTCGACCGGCTCTGTCTGTGGAGAAGGCCAAGCGAATCTCACTATCAGCCCTTATCTGGCCTGTCTGATACACGAACCCACATTGCTGCAGCTGCCGTAGACGTATCTGCTAAATGAAATGAACTGTTTGCCAGTTTGCGAAATGTCAGAAAATATCAGTCAGTTTCAACGGTATTTTGTCAGTTTGGCCACCTAGCATGACCCCCCTCTTTCTCTTTCTCACTCGGTGTTGCCCTCATTCCCTTTCATTGCATGTTTTTTTTTTTTTGATTTTCTATCATCAAATAGATTTTAACTCATTATGCTTTAGTGAATTAAACACTTTGTATCAGCGTGTGTGTGCACTTCATGGAGAATTCTGTTTTTTCAGCTCCTCCGACACAAGCATCAACATCTTGTACATTGGATATGAAACAACAAAGGTACAACGTGACCTGATGAGCCTCCCTCTCTCACACTCTTTCTCTCATTTGGCCAATTTTGCCCTCTTCCCCCAGTGGCCCATTGCAAAAAAAGGCCCATGAAAGGCTTTCTTTCTGGGTAGAGAAGAGTCCCTTTAACCCTCCTCATCTCGCCTCCAACTTAGCCATCCTCTGAGCCCAATCATTACAGGCCTTTAGAAGGGCAAAATTACAGCAGAGTGACTTATTACCAGCTGTATCCAGGGACAGGGATGGAGGTTAGAGAGGGAAAAGGTAGGCAGGAATAAAAAAAAAAAGGAGATAGAGAGTGATAAAGATGAGGCAGAGTGACAAGGAAGATGGAGATTCTAAGAGGGGAAGGATCACATCGTGTGAGACTGAGCTAGAGGGAAGGGGTAAAGATTAGAAAAGAGATTGAGAGGCTGGCTTGAATAGAGAGTGTGTGTGTGAGTGTGAGAGAGAGAGAGAGAGCGAGAAGCAGACGTAGACAAACACTGTCATTTACCGAGCGAGGCAGAGCTGTCTGCTAATGGATACATGATATATGGCCCCTGAAAGTTTCCACTGCCTCACAGTTCCCAAAGTTCACACGTACCTCCCATCCTTCACATCCACCGCCTTGCCAATGGATGCAATGCACTATGGGATGCCAGAACCAGATATGCGGTGGGTCAGTGAGTTTTGTCTCCCAGCATTTGGATGTTAGAGCATCATTTTTTTTTTTTTGGTGATTTAATCTAATCTCGTGAGAGCCGTTGTATCACATCGAACGAGTAGCGGCAAAGTAGTCTGACAGTGTCGGAGTGTTTGTTAGCACACGGCATGGTGGACCTCCAGAGACCCTCGCTGTGTCGAACATGAAACTGAAGTAGACAAGCTTTAGTAAACAGATGTAAACTAGGCGGAATGGGACGAGAGCGAGAGTTGGAGGAGAGCATGTATGGTGCACTAACAGACAATAACGTTTCACCTAACGCATGTTTTAGGTGAAACATGTTTTTCACATCTACGTTTGTACCAGACTCTTAAGGATATCATACAATAATGCATGTTTAAGTAGGTGTACACTGATTTAATTTTAGTCTGACAGGAATCTTTTTTAATGCAAATTCACACCATATTAAAAGAAATGTTAGTAGTTTTAAACTGATGTCAGTTGTATAAGTATAGAATATACAAGAAACAGATTTATTTGTACAGAATTGTTACTACTGTATGCATCAGAACAGCATTTATAAGCACAGTTAAGGGGGAAATTTTAAATTAGATCAACTCAAACAAAGTAGTCCAGTCATTTATATTTACATAGCCCCCAAATCACAAACTTGTCATTCCAGGTTTTACAGTCTGTAACAACATACAACACACTCGATCCTTAGACCCCTGAATCGCAAAATGAAAAACTGGAAAAAAACAAAACAAACTTTTAACCAGGAAAAGGTCAAATAAATTAAAATTTTACAAAAATAATAGATAAGAAATATAATTTCTGTGAAGTTACGGTGTAGTAGTTACTCCAGATAAAGAAAATCAGTCAATCAAATGCAGATAAACAAGAGTGAACAGTGAGGAATATTTTCAGGAAATTGTAGATTTTTGGTTTCAATGCCTAATAACTATGATAATTTACATCACCGCACAGAATATGATGTTTCTCAGGACAGCACTGGCCTAGAACCAGTTTGTAGCCTTAACATCCATTGCCACCTGACTTGTGATCTTAACCTACTGTACTGCAAGTATGCCTGTTCTTAGAGGTTTTATGCAAATAAAGTACGTCCAGTTCCCTTGGTGAGCACGGGCTAAAAGAGACAACTGCAACTCCTCCTGACTCTCACACACATACACATGCACACACACTGCCATTTAGAGAGCGAGCGAGGCAACTCGTGGATGATTTTCATTGTTATTCATGTATTAATTTATTCGCTCATGGCAGACGTGAAACAGGGCTGTATTATGCAGATGTGGGTTTGTTTCTCGATGGAAATTTTCCGGTCCACTGCCTCTAGCTGCCACTAATAATAAAGACAGGCAAGGAAGGTAGAGGAGGAAAGAAGGAGGAGGAAAGAGAGAGAGAGAGAGAGAAAGAGAGTTGGAGAGGGAAGGTTAGAGTTGTTAAGATGCCTCCAGTCATACACCAGCTCTCAAACAAATCCCCCTCTCCCTTTTCTCCACTCACACACATACACACATCCGAGCAGTGACCAGGTGTGATCTAACTGTGAACGATCTTGTCCTTGACATGAAGGTGAGCATGTAGACTTGTCCTCTCTCTATTGTTGACAAGACGCCTGAGCAGCTGCAGGCTCTCGCTCCTCTGTCTTCTGATCAGCGGTTAGAGGCTGATTTTAAACGCTTGATAATTGCGACACATTAAGATACCAGGCAAACACACACATAACCTGCTACCCATAAGACAATTAAAATAAAAGATGTTAGCAGTGATATTTGCCCACAGTGATCCTTAAAAGACACAAGCAAATACTTTTTGACCCTCATGAACATCGGCTTTTGTTTCTCAGCTCATAAGGGAAATCTTTGTTATGCTGCTGAAAAGCTAATGCTTTTTATGTCCTACTTTATTGAAATGCTTGTTGCCTTAGTAAGTTGAACAAACTGACAGAGTCACTGCCCGAGACATAAATAGCCGAGGACTGTAAGACACCCTGTAGGCAATTGGCTGTGAGACATGTTGTTTTCTGCGCGTGTTGTTGTGGCGTGGCACCGGGGTTAGTTCCTGTGGGAGGGTCATAGGCGTAGAACATTGCCATGCCGGAGGAGTAATGATGTCAACGACAAGACGCTAACAGGCAGCGAAAGATTCTCTCTATTTTCTCTTCCCTGCTGCATTTATAAAAGACGTTAACCCCCTCTTGTCCGTGTGATTGAGCGGTGGAATGCCGGCTTTAGGAGGGGAGGGAGGGGAATGAGGTCCTGAGAGAGTTCATATAGAGATGGATGAAAGACAACACCGATCACACAATGACATAACTCACATGTTGAGCTATAGATAGAATTAAAGAGGGAGGAAAGCAGGAAAGACATGTGACCTCAAAAAGGGGGTCAGACAGGTGAAAAGAAGCTTGGGATATATAACAATATAATATACAATGCTTATACTATGTTGATTATTTTACTGTCTAGCATGCTTAGTTTACAGGAACAATAAAATAGCAAATTAATTAGAGGAATTTAACTTTGAAAACACCTGATTACAATTGTATAGCAATTGTACAGACATTCATGGTCCTCAGAAGATGTGTCCTGCTAACTTTGGTGATCCTCTGACCTTTCCTCAAGTGGCACCAACAAGTCAAAATTTGTCATAAAATGTGGTACACACATTAATGTCCCCCTCAGGATGAATTGAAATAATTTTGGTGATCCATATAACTAATTCTTCTGGTAATCTGTCAAACGCTTTGGTTCATGACAAAATACTTGCGAAAGTATCGACATTGTCATCAGCCTCAGCTGTACTTCATGTTTAAGTGCTAATTAGCAAATGCTAGCATGCTAAATGCTAAACTAAGATGGTGATCATAGTAGTGATTACACCATTTAGCATCAGCATGTTAGTACAGTATTGTCATTGTGAGCATGCTGATGTTAGCATTTAGCTCCAGACACTAATGTGCCTAAGTACAGCCTCACAGAGCTGCCAGCATAGCTGTAGACTCTTCTTGTTTCATGATGTAGTTATTTTGTCTATCAAGTTTTCTGCCAAGATTTCTGGTTATAGTCTACTCCATGAAAGTCTCAAAGGTAAAAGTACTTATAATGTAGAGTTATATTATCCTATTTTATATTATTGGACAATTATACTGAAGCATAAACTAACTAACAGCTAAATTTATATTGTTAGTAATCTGTAAAAACGTATCATATTTTATAAACTGATAATGTTTTATCTTAGTAACTATAAACTATAGCTTTCAAATAATTGGTGGTATAAAAAGGAGAATATTTCTCTCTGAAATGTAGTTGAATAGCAGTGTTAGGTCGCATATAATGGAAATCCTCTGGCAAAATACATGTACTGCAAAATTGTACCTAAGTCCAGTATTTGTAAATGGGCTGTTACATTTCACCGCTGCTGCAAACACAAACCTCACAGCATTCATCATACATGCTGACGTCTTGTTCCCCTCAGATTTATAGACACACACGCATGGCTATCTGGCACTGAAGCCCACAGGCATGCACCCAGGCCAGAGTCCAAGCCGTGTCAAATCAGCAGAGTCTTCACCAGAGGCCAAATCTGTAGCATATAATTAGCTTTTAATCAGCACCCTCATTCAGGCGAGCAGTAAAGATTAGCCCAGCTTGGGCTCTGCTTAAAATAAGCATTCATAAATGCGTGTGAAAGCCTCTGACCCATCGCATCCAATCATACACACACAATGCAAAGCTCTCTCCCTGACTGTCCTCTCCCTTCTTGCTTTCCCTGCTCATGCCACTAAAGCTCCTATTTATTTTCCCCACTCTCTGCTCGTCTCTTCTCTGAATATGTTGGTATTTTCCAGGGATGTCTGCCTGCCCGTTCTCATTTTTAAAGGAAATGTATACATGTAAAGTAACACCTGCTGTTCAAATCTATTCGATTGTTTGCCTGTGTACAAGGGTACAAGGACACACACCTACACTCAAACCTATACATAACATAACAAGCCTGACCTTCATGACACCTTCTGTGCTGGAGGGTCTATTTGGATAATCCAATATGGAGATTTTAAAGTGAGTGTCTTTATTAAAAAAGCTGCTGGGGTTCGAGAGCGTAACATTTTAGATGAGCTCGTCTCGTCTAATCCCTGCCTCTCTCTGGGGTGAGCTGCAGCATTTATGCCAGTAATGAAGTGCAGTGAGATGAAAGCCTTTTTAATGGGATTTAGTTAAACTGGGACACAAACCAGAAAGTCAGGGAGAGGGGAGGAAAACGCTTCCTCATCATCACAGTCGACGTCATTCTTACTTCTGCTCTCTTGCATGACATGCTTACATGTCTCATTTAATGAACGTGTATGTGAGTGTGTCACCTCTCTTTTCTATTGGCTATGAGGAACATCAGTCTCATATTGCTCCTGTCATTTTTATTTTCCTCCGGTTTATTTTTCCAATCGACGACGGACGTGGTAATATTTCCTTCCTCCTTGCTCTTTGCTCACATGACTCATCATCTGTTGGTTGACAGTGAACAAGGAGCGACTGTAGTGTATGTTGCGGGTTGAGTCGGCAAACTGTGCGAGTGTATGTGCTTATGGGTGACAGGTAGAGCATTATGTGTGTGCGTGTGTGTGTGTGTGTGTGACACGAGCTCATGCTACACAAATATGCAAGGTGACAGTGCAAGAATGTGTGTGTGTGTGTGTGTTTTTTTAGAGGTTGTTTCTGATACTATACTGTATCTCTCTTACATCGAGGCATTATGTTGTGTGCAGCAGACAGTCAGTGTGCAGAAGAAAGGATGCTTTGCTGGAAGTTGAGACACAAAGCTAGCAGCCTGAGGCAGTCTCTTTCTTCTATGATCTGGAAGAAACTATAGACACACACACACACACACACACACACACAACATCACAGCTTTATTAAAGCACCAAGGGACCCAACTAGTGTAAAAGATGCACATCCAGCCACAAAACTCTATATACAGAATTGTCTTTGGTCGCACAATGGAAATACATCGAGACTGTTGGGCTGATCATAGTTTAATCTATACATTATGACTGATTGCACCACAAAGGACTGAGTCTGTGGTCTGAGCTATTTAGAGAAGATTCTAGAAGAAGATACAAGAAGTTTATTGTCATTATGCAAGCACAACAAAATTGCAATTGCGTCAACCTCAAATGGTGCATTTGTATTTAAGACTTGACACATATTTACTTCACACATGTTTACAAAGAATAATGAAGACAGAGATATAAAAAATATTCAGCTTTAACAGATGGTGTCCAGGGTGTGTAATGTCTTTTATGATGTTCTCAGTCCTCCTCACACAGCGAGTGCTGTGAAGATGTTCTAGTGATGGCAGCTCAATGCCATCAATGCCTGTGCTGTTTTCACAACATGCTGGAGGAGTTGACAGCCGGTAGAAAAATCAAACTGTGTGTCGTGTTTAAGCATTCATATCTTTGGCCATTTGTCGCCACTCTCTCTAGTTTGATTGAGCTTGTTTTACTTTTAAAACAGGAATCGGGACCATTGGTGCGACAGGTGTTAGTAGGAGAAATAACAATGCCTCAAAAAAAAAAGCTGAAATAGTGGTATTGTGCCAGAGTTATAGTCCTTGTTGTATACAATGCTCCATATATACCATTTCACTTAAATTTGGCTTTTCTCCTCTGTGTCTGCACCTCGTCTGCACAAATTGCGGTAAAACTGCAAATTGTTTATTGACAAAGGTCAATTGATTTTTTTGATACAGTGGCGCTCGAAAATTCATGTTTTGTAGGATTCCTAGATGCGGATCTCTACATGTCGGTCACTGTGTTTCATTGTGTTGTCTAATGTTTTCACTTGTGTGTGCCTCTCTTTGACTGATTATATGTGGAGTGAGTGTCTGGACTCTGTTATTATTTTTTAGCATTCTTCAGGTCAGTACCCAGCTTTAGAAGTACCACACTCTGCACCCTCTGACACTGCAGACAAAGCAAAACGGGATTTGCATACCAGGAAACAAATCACTGTGAACGGCTGTTGCAGCGAGGCGTTCAGCCTGCGAGAGCCAGTGTGTGTGACTAGCGCGGAGTCCAGCTCTCTCCAGCCAGCCAGCGATCCTGCTGCTGCTGTGATGAGTTTGGCTCATGACCTCCTCGGGGCCGCGCTGCCGTATTGGCCCCCCGCTTATTGTTCTGTCAACAGCATCTGTTGGGCCTGATAACAGGATTAGACCAGCCCCCTATAGGGCTGCTGCAGCTAGCCTGGATTAGCCAGCAAGGCCTATCTTTTCATACATGTGAGTGTGTAGTGTAGTTTGTAGTGTTTGTATATGTATGTATGTGTGTGTGTGTGTTTGTGTGTGTGTGTGTGTAATTTTAACTCAGTCAATCCCTTCTATCCTGTCAGTAAACCTACACCAGAGCAAAAGAGGTCTGAAACCGGCTCTCTTTCTTTCTCACATCCAGCAGATAAAGCCTAATTTCATCTTTCCTACCATATTTTTCCAATTATAAACACTGCCTTTTCCAGAGCTCTTATAGCGCAAAGAGCCTATACAATATGTTCACTACAAGGACAGACATTTGTATTAAGAATGGGCTCTGAAGTGCAAAATAAATCGAACATGATAATCCTGACCAGTGGATTGAAGGTCATGTCAAGGTCCAGTAGTGTGTTGCTCATGAATATAATATGTGTGTCTCTCCAACTTAATTACACGCGTCCTGGTTTTCCAGGTAATAAACAGTTTTGCGGGTCAGAGAAGCAGGCATCCATGCTCTTCTTCCCTGAGCAGAGAGATGATTCCCTGGATTACAATAACCATGAAAACACAGTAATAATCTGTTTCAAACTCTGGTCTTGTTTATTGTGGCACCTTCTATAGTATCAGAAAATCAGTAGAAAAGACAGGCCAACAATAGCTCACACAGAGGTCGATAATGGCGTTGGCATCTGATAGGGATGTGAGAGGCACACAGGAAGGGCACAATCCTAGAGTACACGGTGGGAATCTCACAGGAGCGTGGCAGCAACGTCCCCAGCCACCTCGACTTCCCCCTGGGATACACAAATCAACCGCCATCCTCCATGTTTTCTTTTCCCAGTGAGTATATACCTGCCAAAGTGCTCGTGCTCCTGTGACATTCCTGCCAAGCCGCGCACCGGCTGATCTGTTCGGTCCCACTCGACCCAGGAATTTGGCGGTATTTTGGATTAAACGTGGAAGAAGAAGAACTAGTTTGCCGTGTGTATTTTTCTCATGTCTGTGTGTTTCTGTGTCAAACAAACAGGGAAGACCTTTGGTGAAAAAAAATAAATACATCAGAGCTTTCGGAGCTTCTCTCAGTGGCTCAGAACAGAGTAGTGACCGTGAAAGAGAAGCTGAGGAGAAGAGTAAATAAACTAGTTGTCAGTCACGTACCACTCCCCATCCTCTCTTCTCCACACTGCCTGTCTAATCTCCATCCTACTTTCCTTCCAGCGCTATAATCAGGGAAAGGACTCCCAGCTGCTTAGAAGATGAAGCAATTGTGTGGCTTCATGTCATGACACACCAGTTTCTGCCATCCCCAGCCGCCATCTTTCCCTGGTCAAACTGACATATGTGTTGCCATGAAAATGATTTGAGACGTTTCACAGAAACGTCGCTTTTCCATTTCCTCTTCCATCCCGGCTTGTCAAGAGGTGCATTTAAAAATGGCTGGCAGATGCCACGTCGCAGCGTAGCAATTGTTTTTGTGTCACCGCGACTCGCCGTGTCAGGCCGCACCATTCATTTCCGACCAGTCAGATTAATCAGACACTCTTCAGAAGAGGCCACTGGCCACCGTGCCTTCATCTCACGCTTTTTAACAGAAGCCAAGTTGAGGAATGGACTGAGAAAGCTGGTGGAGAGATGCAGTTTTAATCTCTCCTGGCCTCCCACTCCAACCGGTCACTCTTCACATTCAATCACAAATTCTCAGTATACGCAGCTTGCACAATATAAAGCAAGGGTTATATTTTAATCTATAAATCATCAATCCTTAGTTTTATAAAAGATGCATGGTGTGTACACTCTGAGTTCACAAATATTTTCATGCCAAAGCCTTCAAAATACATAGAGATTAGATAAGATTCTGTCTGATGGATCCTGATCTGAGAAAAATGATGGATATCGTTTCATACAGACCGAGTACGGCAGGATAAGAAGGGGAAAGACCCTCTCAGGCTTATTTCCAGGTTGTGTACTGCCTCCAATGAGAATCACTGATCAAATACTTATGTTTAGTTATAAGTTACAAATGTATCTTGGGAATTACGTTTATATTGGGTAATTCTGCAGGTCATGATTTACGTCCAGTGCCAATGTTCAGTGCTAATAATGCACCCTTCCCTAATCTTAACCAGGTGATGTCGCACCATTTACAGCACAGCATACTGTAATAGCGATGTTTCTGTTCCATACTGCATAGTTGCCATATTAATATTGTAAAAAAAAAAAAAAGAAATACTAAATTGTTTCAGAAATATCGGCATTGGACATTGCAAAACATTGTGATTGAATATAATCAGCAGAAGTTCTGTCTTGAGATAGGGTTGTGACAAGTGATTTTCTTTGTTGGGGGGATCAATATGTGGAACTGCTTTCACACAGAACTCAGAATTGATCATTTTAAACTCAAGTTGAAACTGGAGAGAGAGAGAGAGAGATGGAAATGCTGTGGTATGTAGCGGGTAGATGTGCCCATAAAATTAAACATTATTTAAAGCAGCTATGTGAGAGTCATCGCAACCTACAGAGAAATATCGGCTTTACGGAGCTTTGTAGCGAGTTTCAGCTCATTGTTTAGCTCTACGGCTGCAATTTTACTGTATTTTTTTTTTTTTTTTACTCTCACTAATCTCAGAGTATCATTTTCGGCCCCAGATATTTCCCAGAGGAGTTGATAGAGACCAAAAACAGAGCTGAAGGAGAGTGAATATTGGACTTACATTCACCAGATGGACAGAAACACGACTCCAAATGAATGCTAATGTTGCTCCATAACTGCTGGGTGTGTAAATAAGCAACAAATTGCTAACAAGTTCGCCATATCAACTTAAAAATTGATGAAATGTCAGTGGTGTGTTCAAAGTTTTCCGCTGCCTCCAAATGGACAAAAATTCACTTAATGCAGGTTTAAATAAATAAACAGGATTAGCAGTGTATAAAAATGGATGGATGGATGAATAAATGGATGAATAAAGAGTTAGGACCATTGTTGGTGTCTGTCCAGCTAAGCAAAGAAGGATGTCTGTGCCTGAGAGGTTCCACTCAGGTGACAGAAAGAGTGAAAACCAATCAAAACAGACACTCCAATATCATTCTCTCATCGCCCTCTCTTCAAGACAATTAATCAATAATCAATAAGAGTGAATAATTGAACCTTTAGGAGGAGAGGGCATTGAAATAAATAAAGGGAGCTTGAATTTCTTCTCTCTTTCCAGTGTAGTAAGAGGACAGTGTTGTAAGGGGCACGCAGACCTCTTGAGACGCTCCATTTTTTTCAACTTTTAACAAAAAGCCGCCACTTCTCTCCGCCCGCCTCACCTCGCTCCTCTCCCCTCCACCTCTCTCTCCCCTGACAGAGCCCGTCGATCTGTCTATTGTCTCGGCTTCACATTGACTCCCTGTCACTGCCTCTATCTATTATTCGAACTCTTCTGTCTGTCAGTCTCTCCTGCGCTCTCTTCCTCTCTCTGCACTGTTAGCCTGTTTCTGTCAAACAGTTTTTCATTCCCTGTCTTCACGGCGGGCCCTGCTCTTTATCCCGACACTTGCTCTGTTTCTTTTTAACAGGCCTTTTATCATATATAACCGCGTCTGTCTCTGTGCATGCACACACCCCAGGCCTGTGTCGGGCCCCGGGTCTTCTTGATGATGAGTTCACAGGTCCACGCATCCGCACGTATGCACACACACACACACACACATGCTTGCAGTTGCACACAAATACACAGATGGTGTGCAGGTGTAAGATGTGACATAGTCCAGATATTAGGCCATCGCCTCCTTCAGTCCACATCGCAATATGTAACAGCTGAGGCTGGATTCCAGTGGCATAGCTCATTCTCCCTAGTTGCCTCTCGCTGTCCCGGCCTTTGTGGATCTATAGTTTCTTTTTTTCCTCGTCCTTCTTCAGTTATACTTGATTTGTGTCTATCTGCTTGTGGGCTTTGTTTTGTCCCTGGTGATCATCAGTCACATTTTGTCCATTTTTTGACCCGTAGCAAGGCGACTAGACAGTCTGCGCCATCAAAACATAGAAAATAAAACACTGTGCTTTCACTGGTTTTATGTTTGTTTGTAAGCCTGCAATTATTATATGATTATGTCTTAAACAGTAATAATTTATCACTGCTGCTGCAAAAATACAGTTGGCTTTTTTAAAGCACCATAATGCCTTCTGGTATGACTCATATTTGTACTGTAGTGACACAGTTACACATGCATACACATAGGATTTGCACAGTGGTGCTCACACACTGTTGCTATGTTGTTTGTTCTCTACTTTATATATGTGTGTATGTTTGTTTATTCGTCTGTGTGTGTGTGTGTGTTTGTGTTTGCATGCGGAGGAGGGGGTGGTGGTTGCAGATTGTGCTCGGTCCAGTAGACCCCTCCCAGTCAGAGTGGAGCTGTCTCAGCTCGTCAGCATTAGACTCGCGTGGCACCCTGATCCGCCCCGACAGTCAGCCACAGGAAATGATGGGACGTGAAACCGCCCACAGCACCCATGTGACCTGGCATACAGGGGCAGGCGGAGAGCTGTTGGATGGGATAGAAAAACATGAAGGCAGCGAGGCGATGTGTCCTCACTGTTGCTGTGGCAGAAACCATAGCCCTGCCTGGCACGACACAGACAAGACGCACAACACCTTGGCACGCACGAATACATGCACAAACAGACAAATCTCACACACATGTACACAAATAGGCACACAGACAGACCCACGCACATTATGACATTGGGCGCAGGCCACGACTGCTGTGATATTTTATCCGGTTGAATGGCAGTGAAATGAATCTCAGCATGCCTGGCTCTAGACCTTTAGGATTGTGCCATTGTCTTTCTCTCCACATGCCTCAGCTGCTTCAACCAAACACAGATACAGACACACACACACACACACACAAGCACAAATACACAAAATTGGGTCCATCCATGTTAAGAAATAGACACAGAAAGCAGCCTCAACTGCAAGAATAGATTTAGTGGATTCTGAAGTGTCTTACATGCATAAAATCTCATGGATCTTGAAACCAACTTACTTGCTTGTTTTTTAAATGTATTTGTTCATTTGTTCAGTGAATCACATACTAACTCAGTTGAGGTTAGCCAGTGTTTTGTTGTTTGGTCTGGCTTTTTGGAAACAGTTTTTTTGGTTAACATTTAATTGACATGTTTGAATATCGTTTTAATTTATTTTATGACTTTAAATTAGTTCTTGAAACAAAATACAACCAAAATCTCCATTTTACCCAAGGTGCATATCAAAAGGGAAGACTGTACATGAGATTAAGTGATTTTGTTTCAGAGCACCACTTTTTCTGCCTATAAAGTGTCATGCAGGGTCTCTCCATGCAGAGTAATTCCTCCCAGCAGGCCTTCACAGACGGGGGGGAGAGTGATGTTATGGGCTGGGTGGGGCTGTAACTTGGCCTAGGTGTGGAAGAAGAGGACAGGGGAGATACAGCATGCGTATGTGGGGTTTTTCCAAGGCGCAAACCCTATAGCCTTTCACATTTACGGGCCCTTTTTTACAGATTTTCCAGGCTTACCATCAGGTGCGTCAGACGCTGTCATATTTCCAGAGCAGAGCGAAACCCCAGTGTTTCCACTGGGCGATCGGTGGCTCAGCGCATACCTCTCTGTGAATTTCTTTCCCCTCTCACCTTCAATATCCTCTCTCATCCCTTTCAGATCGAACGGCATCTCAGATCATAGCTGTTTCTTCTCTCCGTGCCTTTCTTTCCGTCCGCTGTATGATGGTCTGCTTCCATACTGTCATATTGTGTAAATCTGACAGAGACTGAGGGAGCTCCTTTGCTTCTTTCTATTTCTCTGTTTTCACTGTCACTCCTGCAGCAGCTTTGATGTGTGGCACACAGTAACCACACTACAGCTATAATGTCTCTCTGTGGCAGTTTCAAGTGTGTGATGTTTGCACTAAAACACAAAGCCTTGTTCGACATGCACATGCAAACCACGTCATCTAATGCTATATTTTAGTGTCTGAGGAACTTCATATCAGCCATTTCTTACTTTCACTTTACCTGGATAAGTGTTAAGTTGACCTTGCTCACTGTGAGGACAGTCACTAGTCACATTTTTTATGTGAAGGCCCTCGCTTTCAAATCAGAATAGCCTTATCTTCAGTGTACAAAGCAGCACTCTGCCCCTGCAATGACTCTCCATCCCTTTATCTGAGTCAACGAACAGACTCGCATCCGCTGACTGCTTTATTGTATTATTTATTGAACCCAAAGACACGAGCTCTTTCAAGGTCAATACCATCGAAATGGACAAACATTTTTGTGAGCGCTGTACCTAAAAAAATATTCACTCTTCACATTTATACATGCATACGCTCGCACAACCAACAGAACGTTATCAGAAATTTTTAGCCCTTTATTTTTCACCTTGATTTTACTGTTATTACCATACTCAAATTAAAGTGAAGAAAAAAATGTTTTAATGGGTTTTTCATTTGCAGTGCAGTAAAATTTAAAATAAAAAAATTGAAAGCATGTGTAGACATTTATGTAAGGTTTTTTTTTTTCTTTTTAATACAAGGCTAGGGCGCTCTCATCAGTATGTGTGAACATGAGCGACTCTGCAAAAAGAAGACAGTAAGGGTCTAATACGTGGTAATGTACAGCTTGAAACCACTCCACTGATAATGAATAAGAACATTTGTCTGTTATAGTAGAGCACTAAAGCAGCAGATGACACCTTTAATCAACATCAGTCATGTTGTCATTATAATTGTTTCTATATTTTTCAAGTGACTCACACAGGAGCTGCACATCAACCTGACAATGCAACGTAAATCAGCTTTCCATTCCTGCCTTTGAGAAACAGCCATGAACGTATGCTAAGACAGTCGGAACCGTCCTAAAACACCGTAATAATGCATTACAAGGCGAAAAATCAACACTTCTCCCTCTCAAAGTCTTTCTTTCGTGGCAGCGGCGCAGCAGAAGTCACTCTGAAAAGAATTTTTAAATGTATAACCCCCCTTTAATTACAGTTTGGAGTGCCAAGGCAGCAATTAAGGAATAAAAGTACAATCCAGCATTATTCATTCATTGTACAGTATTAGTCTCTCTCACTGGCCTAGAGAGCAGGAGAGTGGAAGATAGAAAAGTAACAGTGTCTACTGCACTAAGTCAGAGACAAAAAAATGAAAAAAAATGGAGCTAAACAACGATCCACACTTAAGGTTGATGGAAAACATGTCAGGCTACTGAGATACCACTTGGAGACTGCAAGAAGTTGCCACCGGTATGGTGTTTGTGTTTTCTCCTACAGGTTTATGATAATTGCATAGATAGATTTTCACTGCAACCCAGACCTTCCTCACCATCGCTTGTATCACAAAGTGAATGAAAGAATGTAAAAAAAACAATCACTGTAGGGAATATAATTAAAGCACAATAAAGTACCAACCAGTGTTGCAGTGGTGATAACATCAGGTGAAATCCAAGGCTGAGCTACAAATCAAAACTTGTGTCGACCATAAATCTGGTAAATCAGGTAAAAAAAACTATTTGGATTTGAATCTGTACAATACAAGATTATCATCAATATAGTGACAATTGACTCTATTCTTGGGCAAAATATTTGCCCTTGAAGGTGGACAGAGGAGAGACTATTGGGTCATTTTAATAGAAATTGGTTAATCAAATCGAATTTCATCAAATTTCATGGCAATCTCTCTTTTAGATCATGAGATATTATTCAGTAATTGGAAGCAACCCTGGCATTATTGCCTAATGGTGACACTAAAGGGAAAGTCACCAAAAATATTAGGATTCATCTGCTTGGGGAACATGAATATTCACAGACAGTTTCATAGAAATCCAGTTATTTTTCTCAAGATACTTTGTCATGGACCGAAGGTTGGTATCTGATCCAATGTCAGTGGTAAACATAGGGTCAGAACATCACAGAAAACCTTCTGAATCATAGTTTTGGGACGGTGAATGTCCATAATGCATTTCATAATAAACTGACCTGCGGTTGAAAAATAATCACAATGCAACTAAAAGCCTTAGAGCAGGAGTGATGGTGCTTGGATGCTGCCTTGAAGGTTTTAGGAATAATGATAACATGTTAGAGCATAATGCAACACAGTAACCTTCCACGGAAACAATAACAACAACAGCAAGTGTTTCAAAGACGGGTTTAAGTTAAACATTACCAATAATCGTGTGCATGAGTGTGTGCAGAAATTACGTCAGTTTCGCCGCAGATGCTCCTTTTGTTTGTTTGTTTGTTTTATTCCATTTGAAGAAAGAAACAGACATTAGGATTCCCACCTGCCTTTCGTTCCCCTCAGCCGGCAGTTTCCCTCTCCACCTGATCTGTTTCACTCGCCCTCACCACCTCCTCATCCCGCTCCTCTCCTTCATCTTCTTCCACTTGTGAACCCAGCCAAGGCGATGAAACACATTGATGATTTATTTATGTTAGGGAACCATCTTTCCCTCTTTCCTTACAACTCACATACACACACACACACACAGACAGACACACACACGCTCACACTTTTTCACTCTGTCTCTTCTTGTGTTTGTCTGTCTGTGAAACCGTATGTGACAGTGATGCTAAATGGGGCGTCCTCTCTCCCGTTGTGATGAGATAGAATGTGCAGGTGGCAGAGCTTACAAGCACAACACACACACACACACACACACACATGGACACACACACACCTCCTCTGCAGTGTCATGGTGAGAGCATCGCCCTACTCTGAGGTTAACTCATATGATTTTATCATTTGACACTATCTGCTCCACTTTTTAAAGAAACACACTTCAGAAGCCAATATGTCGAGAGACATTAGGTGATGGTATCATCAGACATAAGAGGACCAGATGTTACCATCTTTATCATATTTCCATTCATTAAAGCATTTTAAAGATTAAATATCATCAATTCCACATGTTTCTTGCACCCAGGTTTATTTTTGGAACAGTTTACGTCTTCAATCCCTGCACAGCGACTGTTTGCTGCATACAGTGTTGCCAGCCATCGCCCACGACAGTCATGTCTTATGTAAACAAGGGAAGACTGGAGAATCAAAACATTATGTTATCTGTACATGTAAAACTGACAGGTCTGCCCATTTAAAGACACTTACTGTGCTATGGTACCATTTCCCAGGCAGCGTACATTGCAAAGAATGTCTTAATTTGTGACTAATAGCTTTTATTAAATAGTTTAATAATGTTTTTTTTTAGATTCATTATAAGAACAAGTTTTGGGTTGACAGGTTGTGAAAAATCCTTTTAGCCCGCTGCACTCTTCCACCATTAATATGCTTAGTCTTTTTTATCCAGCTCTTTAAATCATCAGTACGACCTTCTGTAAAAGATCTGAAAACCGTTGCACCAAACTTCATCTATTAACAACTTACTCCTGCAACATTTGTAGCACTAGACGTGATGTATTATTGGAGTGAGCTATTTAAAAAGACAAAGGAGGAGGATGTACACCTGAGTTATAAATGTTGCAGCATTAAGTTGTTAATCAATGTACTTTGGCCCGATGCTCTGCAGCTCCTTTACAGAAAGTGAATTAAATGATGAATTATAGGTAAAAAAAAAAAAGGCAAAGCATGTTATGCTGGAGGTGGACACCATCCAAAAGGATTTTTTTGTTTGGTTTTAATAGTTTTTAGATAACAACGGTGGTCTACGGCACAGAGGAATGAGATATATCAAGCTTTGGATACAAGCACAATACTTCTAAGTGTCAGTTTGACTCTGCACATAAGATGTTGTTGACAGAGTAGAAAAATATAGAAACTCACCAGCCATATCTGTGATTTTCTAATCTCTGATTCAAGTCAGTATACAGCTTTGAGTAAGCGACACAAGGATATTTTGTCTTGGATAAGTCGACCAAAACACAAATAACCTAAATTGTGGTCTATTCCCTGTAATACACAGTGTTTCCTTCAGGTACTCTTATAGGAGTGGCCATCTTACACTGTCACCTGTCAGCATCTGTCTTTCCTGTCCACCCATCTTCAAATTACTTTAGCTTCTCACAGTCAACACTCTCACTGCTCCTCCGACCTCCCGTCAGTCTTTCTGTCACTTAGTTAGTTAGCGTCTCCGTCAGTCAGTCAGGTAGCTGTCTAGGTCGTTACGCTCAGAGGGTGTTCCCTGCCGATGCTCTTCAATTAATTTGTTTGTTTGTCAGAGAAAGAGGGTGAGAGAGGTGCAGGGGGGAGGCAGAAAGAGAGAGATTGGGGTCTTGTGAGAGATTGTGAAGACGGGAAAGAAATATGCCAAAGACAGAAAAGCAAAAGTGAGAAAGACCGAGGAAGAGATAGAGAGATGTCAATTTAGGGAGTGAGAGCTTAGTGTAAGACTTTCAAAAAGAAGAGAGTCTGAAAGAGAGACGTAACTGCGGAAACGAGTGAAAGCTGCTAGTTTTGGAGAGAGAGGGGAACTAAGAGAGCGGGAAAGGAAAATTGTTAGCTTAGAGAGAGAGAGAGAGAGAGAGAGAGAGAGAGTCCGGGTGAAAGATAGATGGCTGTTTGCCTCCTCTGCTGCTGCCAGTCATTACCTAGTCAGGCCTTGGCAGCAGGTTGGCAGAGCGAGCTCTAATTGAGGAGGCCGGTGGCTCGGAACAACGGAGAGAGAGAGAGAGGCAGGCCTAACTTTCCTCTTTGCGTGTTCATAAATTAGCCTGTCACTCATTACGTCCTGGCATGTGGTTGGGATCAGAAAACACCGTTTCCAAACACATTTGTCATAAGTTTCTATACTATAAAACACAAGCTCATAAACCTTTGTTGTATTTAATGGTGAGCACCATTTATGTATGCCGTAAACTGCCCAATAAATGTCACAAAAGATTTCTTCTACACAATGATGCTGCCAGAAGAATAAAGAAGACAATATCAATATCTATTAACCCAGAAGAGCGGCAACAGCGTCTTGTTTAGTATAAGCTACAAGACTCCCAAACCCTCATTCCCGCGCTCTCGAACACGCCGGCACACATCACAAACAGCTGTCACTTCATCACACTCGTGCATTTCTGTCACATATTGGAAAGCAAGAAAGTGAACATTACGAGGCTGTCTCGCCTTGACAGGTATTGATCAGGCTGCTACTGAGAGACAGCTAGATGAACTTCACATCAGCTTCACATGGGTGTTTGTTGCCATCTGTTAATGACGAACGCAAGTCGGGATGTGTGAGGGGAATGTGTGGAACAGAGGAAGGGGGAGGCGACTGGAAGGATGTTGTAGAGACGCCCAGATGCCACCGCTAAAAAGATGTCACATGGTATTAGGCTTGCACGATCCGCTGTCATCCACTCAGGTGACAGCAACTATCTCCATATTCCACGCTTCCACTTCCCCCCCCCCCACCAGGTCTCATGCCCTCACTGTCACGCTGTCCCGGAGCATCCAAACCCCCCCGCCACTCCCTCCCACCCATTTCCACCCAACAGCCCATCCAACCCGAACCAGCTCGGCCCATTGTGGCGACAGCGCCGTCATGCTGCAGCACGCACACACGCTGCATGATAATTACAAGCCGCTCACCTCTTCTGTAGCTTCCACCTTACCTTTCCGCTCTTAAAATCGCACGTACAAATGCAAAAAAGATAACAATGCACATTCGCCATTTGTGTAAACTATAACCTTTATCACAAATCGTCTGTTTAAACATGTTGTAGTATTGAAATGAGGCCCGATTGGTATTTGCAGACATAATTTCCCCACATGATCACAGAAATTTCATTCGGTTATGTACGCAAACAAAAACACGAGTGCTCGTCCCTGCTGTGCACACTCATCTTACCCAAACATGCTACGGCAGAACAAGTAGAAAAGTGTGAGAAATAACAGAGTTGTGGAAAGACAACACAATTTCATGTAGACTTGAGTGTGACAGCTTGACCTTTTCCTCTCTCCAGGGTCCATCACCCATCACCATAGATACTTGGCTCCCAGCAACCCAGTAAATACCAATAATATTAACATACTCCATCATTGTTAACCGCAGATTCACCACCCTCTCCACTCATGAGAAGAAACAATCATGTTGGGAGATTATTTGAACACTGATGCTACTTTTTGCCATAGTATTGTTTTAACTTGTGTCAAATTGCGTGAACAGCGTGAGCGATATGATCCTGACGAACAACGTTCTCCCCATCTCGGCATATGTGCTGCAATTATTTTCATCTTGACAAGTCCGTCAATCTACTATTCATTGTCTACCAGTGAATGGAGCAACATGGTGTTAAGAATTTTCAGGGAACAAGTAAAGCAGATCACTCCACTAGTCCTAAAAACCACACTTGATTAAAAAAAAACTATGAAACAATTAAATTACATTTAAATTGTTTCATTGGTGTCTTAGATCATTACTAGTGTTGTCCATTATGATCAGTTTGGGTGTTAACTCGTACTGAGTCAGAGATCTTTAGTAATTCCAGTTCTTAAAACTTAAAAACTTATTCACACGGAAAGAAATCATCTTGGCTGAGGCTGACTAATGTAAAGCTTGGAGCCGTTCCTGTGTTTCTAATTAGCCCTGGCTCTGGCGTGCAGGCCAGCAGGCTGATGGTTGGCATGAGGCAGCTCAGCTACCCTTGTGTCCTCCACTCTGCTGCAGGGGAAGAGTTTCTGGGTCCACTGCTTCCTCGGTGTGTGGCGAGGAACAGAAACCTGGATCAGAGGGGAAAGGTAGCTCACACCCTGCATAACACTTTGTCACAGGCAATATTTCACATTTAAAGGGACCTCTCCATCAGCAATCTGATCTCTACCACCCCCCGCTGCTGCCACGCTCCTATTTCATGCTCGCAATGTTACCCTGTGCAACAGCACTCCTACTATGCCGTAACAAACTGACGGATAAACAGCGTCACGAATAGATTAGTGATATACGTGTGAAATTAGACAGTTCAAAAGCACAATAGAGAAAGCAGATGAACCGTTATGATTTACAGCCTCACAGTGGATGTCAGGAACAATCAAGACACATTTTTAAGGCCTTTTCCCTCAGTGATGATTAACACAGCAGTGCAGTACCGGCAGGCATTTTTGTAAGACCAGCAAGTGCAAGAAGGAAAGAGGGAAAGCAAACAAGAGAGAGAAAAAGAGCAACAAGAGATAAAGACAGAGACAGAGAGAGAGGCCTAGATGGAAACGCAGTTTGAGGAAAAAGCTCAGAGAGAGAGAGAGAGAGAAAGAGAGCAGGAAGGGGGAGAAAAGAGGAAAGAAGGGGAAGTGAACTGAGAGCGGGAGCGAGGCGGAGAGGGAGCAATTTAATGCTGTAATTAAGTTCCTGATAGCACCCTGGGAGATGTGCTTTGGCGTAGCTCCAGGACAGCTTAGCATTGCACCAAGGCTCTTCAACCCACAATCTATGCTTTCACACGCACACATGCACGCACACCATTTGAACAAACAGAAATTTAATACTAGCAGGCTCTCTGTGCTCTCGAGCCAATTCCGAATCCCTGAATATGTGTCAGCTTCACCAAATGATGCATCGACAAGAAGAGACACAAAGGAGGAGCAGACTGGCAAGAGAGATGGCTGCGAGAAACCATCACTTGCAGTCACTCTCACGTCGTTCTCTCTCACACACTGTCATGCACACAAGGCAGCTGCCTTGACAAGTGCACACAAATTATTCTTATGAGAGCACGAATGGGAACCTGTCTCAGAAAATATTCTTTTCATTCTCTTAATGTTTACAGTGCTCTTATCATGTTTCTGCCAACCAAAGCTTTTCAATGCCTCCTGCTCCACCTGGTGTTTTCCTTTTTCTTTTGTTTCTCTTTCTCCACTCTCTTCTTTGGCTGTATGACAGGGCATATGATCGAAATATATCAGACCTGTGAAACAATAAGTTTGACAAGAAAGCTAATGCAGTGTCAAGTTGTGCAGGCATCAAAAGTATGAGAAAACACCAGCTAATTTCCCCACCTGTACAGTCCTGTCAAGTTAAAAGATGCGCACTGAGTGGAGCAGAGAGAGAAAGGTAGGACTACAAAGAGAAAAGGATGACAAGGAGCGGACTCGGAGAGAGAGCGAGAGCGCAGAAAGAGAGAGAGGGAGAGAGAGAGAGAGAGAGTGAGAGAGAGAAGGTACAGGCAATTACACCCAGCTCCTCTCCAACAGCCCCATTCCTCGCCTCCTTCAGGCCGAGCGGAGCAGCAGCACGAGCAAGAGGATTTTAACTGAGGATAACGCGCATCAATAGGATCTGAGATTTCTCGGGGATCGGTCACCAAAGACGCGGGGAGGGAGGAAAGGATACAGTATCGCAAATAAAAGAGTTGTCATTACAGAGACAAGAGAAGGGAACGAGTCCATCGAAATCAGCTCCAACACATTTCGAGGTTTTTTGTTGTTTTTTTTACAACTACAGGACGCTTCTAGTTCGCACCTGTGCGTCGTGCATGTCCTCTTTCCCCGGGGATAAAAGTGCGTAAAATTTTGCCGTTTTTACGCACGGTGACACGCCGAGCTGGAGAGACGCGGATACGGTCCTGAACGCACGATGCTGATCGGTAAGTGTTAAAACACCTTCAGTACTCCACTGTTTACCGGTGAGGATGTGGCTGTGTGATTATAGTAACCCGTGTGACAAATTTATGACGGATCCTAGAAATATTACGGCTTTACGTCCATATGGACATTATAGAAATGTTGCAGCGGGAGTCTACTTTTGGAGATACAATTATCTTAAAGTAGGCCCTACGTTAATGTCACTCAAAACGCATTACTGAGTGACATAGGCGCACTGAAATTTCGCTGTGAGGAATTTTTGAAATACTGAGGATTCAAAGAGAGTCGTTTTAAGATTGAATTTTATGGTCATCTGCTCATTTATTCGCCGTTGTAGCGATTATAATCAGTCAATCAAGTATCAAGTAGTGTATGGAGATCAAAAATAGATCCCACCAAAAAAAAAAACAAAATGTGTGCGTCCTGACTGGTGCGGAGTTACGGACACATCGGCGTCCTTATTCCTGGTGGAAGTTTAGTCTTATATTTGGGGGGGGGGGGGGGGGGGGGGTGAAGTGTAGTTCTGCAGTAAATAAATATGATGATAATGATAACGACCAATCTCTTTTTAGAAGTGAGAAAGTCCAAGGGCATCCTGAGTATTTGAAAATAGGCCCAGTAATCTGACCTGTCCCTTCATACATCAATCTGTCACCAGTTAGCCAAATAAAAATTCCCTCAATCAGCAAATACATTTTCGTTAAAGATTGATTGTGCCGGGATTATTGGCTATGTATAAACGAGTATTGATTTAACTATGAAGCATGGTAATGGGAGGTTATGCGCTCAATGTAAACAGTGTGGTATATATATTTTTAAATATATTTTTTGTCTTTGAATAATAATATACAAAGTCAGATTTTCATCTAAAATAATCAATAAACATATATTTTCAGATTTCCCACTGAGGCTTCGGACAATTTGTTGTTCATTTATTTCTATTACTGATATTGATCACCTTGCCTTTACTTGTCAGAGAAGTGAGGTTTAAAAGGAATTATTAGATTTGTTTTGGGTGTAAAAAAATATAAAACCTTGAGTATTTTATACTTTTGATTGGAGTTGATTCTGGCAAACGTGACAATGAAAAAAAATGACCCACTACATCCAGAAGAGAGAACCTCTTTAGTTCATTTGCATAATGAACTCCATCATATTTCTGATTATATCAGAGAATGAAGGTGTACGTTTCTTTTGTGTGGGCTGAGCTGAGGGATAACTACCTGCGCTGCTGTGCTCCCTGCTTCACCTGAAACGCTGATTTATACCCATGGCTCAATCTTCTCTTTCTTTCTCCTGCCATAATGCAACGATTCTTACATATCTGCATTTTACTGGTCGGACTGAGCTTTGAGCCCTTTCCTCCATCTCAGAGACAAAGAAATAGAATACGGAAGAGAGCGTGGAAGTGAAAAAGGATGAGATTATCACAAAGATCCAAAAGGAATATGCTGATAGTCTTGTTTACTGACTCGGATGTGATGGTCGTATATTCGCACACGGGCACACCGGGCCTCTGGATGTGATGGATCTCGCCATAAGATTGTGGGGGGGCTTTGAGATCTCGGTGCTCTTAAAATGGCTTCGGTGCACATGGGCCAATGACTCATGCAAATGGATGCCACATTAGCATTTCTCCAGATATTTACCTCCTCCTCCAAAAACACCACCTCCTAATCTTTCCACCAGTGAAGATGGAGGCCACCACAGCCTCCAGCTTAGAGGTGTTTGACCAATATGATGTTTTTTCACCTCTCTCGTGGCAGAGAGCTCTCCCTTTCTCTCTTTTAGTCAGCTCATAAAAGAGCAGCTCTACTGTCAAGTGGAGCCCTAACTACTCAGGTCTTGTCTTGTGCTGATTTCACCTCAACCATTATGTCGTCTTAAAAGCAGTTTGGTGGGTCACAGGGGAGCTCTATGGTCTCAGCAGCTTCTTCTCAGTTCAAGATAAAAGCCGTTACCTGACAACGGACATGATTATTCACTATGTTGTTGCCTTCATAGAGGTAGGGCTTTGTTTTTCTTTCTGTAATGACTAGAAGAGTCGAGGAGGAAAAAGAGCTGGTGTTTGGGAGGAGGGGGCTCGACCTCGTCTCACTATACTCATCCATCCATGACCCCCCGCCATCCCCCCAGGCAGGGGACAGGTTGTGGGGCTGCGGGAGGGCTGATTATAGGCCTTTCCCCCCTGGGAGTGGGTGCCATTCTTCCTCTTCCACTCCTTTTTATCTGCAGGATCTGAGGTGGGGGGGGGGGGCTGAGAATGCATGGGAAGCAGGGTTAATCTGCGCTAAACAGGGTCCCAAGCTTGATCAGGGCTAATTACATGGGGTTAGAGTTACAGTCTGTGGCCGCTCAATGGGGGCTGACCACACCCTGAAAGCTGTGAGAGATTGATGGAAAACAAGTAGGATGGCAATAAAAAAGCAGGTTTGGTGCTCAGCAGATGTTTTAATAAAGATAGCATATTCCCAAATTTGGAGCCCAAATCTTATTTCTATTAATCTTTAATGTATAGCCCAACTGGCAGTCCTTGACCTTGAGATGTGTGTGTGTGTGTGTGTCCACTTGCCCTTGGTTCCAGTTTTTATGTGCAGAGGCTGGAGGGCTTCCCAAGCAGCAGGGAGCAATAGCACGTCTGTTTGAAGTGGTCATGCAGGTGGAGGGGGTGTAAATCAGGAGGAGGCTAATGAAAAGGCAGCACTGTTTCTACTGAGGGCTTTGGTCCACTTCCCACCAACTCCACATCTCTTAGACAAACCAGCCCCTCCTCAAACGTGTGTTTTTGCTAAACGTTCATGTCTTTTTGGTGAAAGCAGCTGTGTGTGTTTCTGTCTGGACCGGCTCCGTCTCCTTGTGAGAAGGGAACAGACGAGTGTGTGTGTGTGGGTATGTGTGTGTGTGTGTGTGTGTACATGCATGCTAAAGCAAAGTGTGAGGCATTGAGACATTATGATGGATGGATCTCCTGAGCCTCCTGTCTTTTCGTTCATCCCTTGCGGGCCAGAGGGATGAAGGTGGCAGCTCTCCAGCTCCTGCTCAACCCACTTCTACCTACTCTGTCTGTCTCTCTCTCTCTCTCTCTCTCTCTTACACACACACACACACACACACACACACACACGGAAGAGACTGCTCTATTAGCTCAACAAACACCTCACCTCAAATGACAAATCTGTAGTCAAACTGACTTTTTTATTTTTCATTACCTCAGCTCCTATTAGTCTGTGTCATTCCAGTAAAGACTCCTGTGAGAATGAAAAGGAACGTCTAGTACGATCACAAACTGTATGATATATTATTTCGTATTCATTATTTCTCACCCTGCTGCATTTGTTGTCCCGCTGCAGTAACGTTGTATTCCACAGTAGACAATGTACTGTATGTGTGTGGCTGTTTTTTCACTTTAATGTGCCAGTCAGCCAGTGCTTCCAGGTACAAGAACAATGGGATGTGTTATCACTCCAGAACTCTTTCTCTCTATCCTTTTTTTTTTTTTTTCAGCATTGCTGTAGTCCCTATTCTTGATCTTGTTTTATCTTTGCCTGCAGAGATCAGTCCAGGAGGTGATGTGAGTTTAGCAGAGGATTCTATTCAGGGAAGCTCTCACAGCGTTGTATGTCATCAACCTCTGATGTTCAGTGCTTTTCAGGAGTCGTTTTGTGATCAAATGCTGGTATTCGAGCGTGAGTCACACCTTCTACACGTAATACAACACGCCGTATGGCATTGTACTCTGGTCTTTTGAGGCTATTGTAGAAAACAGGAATTTTGAGTCTTTGATTGATTTCTCTCTGTATTCCAAGATTTTCAAAAATGTTCTCCTGCTGCGTCTCTTAACCACACTCCACCATCAGTGACACAGGAATATACACTTCATACTTAAAAATAAAAGCTATATTTGTCGGCAAATGTGTCTGACTGTGTAGATTGGCTTTTTATGCTTGTGCATGAATCATATTTGGAGGGGGTTGGAGAGCAGGGTGGTGTGTGTGTGTGGGTGGACTGTGGCAGGAACCTTAATGATTAGACCTGTCTACATGGACCTGCAGGTGCTTTTCAGACAGGTCAAAGGTCAGGCCAGGAGCAGAGGTCACAAGTCAATGTAGTTACTGAAACGTTACCTATTCCACGCTAGTTTGCCCCGACCCCCATCTTCCAAATAGATATTCATGAGATTTTTGTATGCTCTTTGTAGCTCAGTCTATTAATATGTAAGTGTGCGATTTGTATTGTGATAGAAACTACATGTCTGCCTTTGCACATACAGCGTTTATATGCATGGTTCGTATGTGCCTCTTTCTGGCCTCGGGGCCCCCCTGTGGGGAAAATGCCTGTGTGTGAGTGACAGTTCAAGTCATTTCATTGAAGTGACAGCATGGGTTTGATTGGCCCGCCTGCTGAAGTGATGGCGTCTGGATGTTGAGAGCTGTAGGCATATGTGTGGCCCAGCGGGAGCTCTGACAACATGAGAAATGGTCCCACGCTGCACTTGGCACCAAAACCTCACCACTTAGCCTCTCATTCCCTGGGTGCTAAGGCTAAAGACAAAGGCCTTGAAGGGAAACAGCAACACATCACCTCTCAGTGCTGCATGTGTGTTTGTGTGTTTTTCTGCACCTCTGAATTCATCAGTCTCCAGCAGGAAAGGCAGCTTTCAACTGAAGTGGGTGACTAGTCGTCCACTTGATGCTCTGACCTTGACATAAACGAGCACGAGAAGAGTTAAAGGCCCTCAAGAGCGATAGACGAAAAAGGATGAGAAGAAACAAAAAGAAAAGAGAGAGCAGAGAAAGAGAGAAATAACAAGAAACTGAGAGAGAGATGATTGAAACATGAAGTGAATATAACCTGAAAAGAGGATGGAGTATCTCTCTTATTCTCCTCTGTGGCTCTCAGTTCTCTCTCTATCTCAAGTGTATTTCCAAGTCATCAAACCAGACTGTGTGTATAACTGCCCCAGCTCTCCAAGCACCAGGATCAGCGGCTCAGAAGGTAACAAAGGCCATCGATTTTACAGTCAACTCCAGCCATCAAAACCTGGTGCCCTGACCACCGATCTGCAATACTCCAGGGTCCAATGCATATAATGGAGTGCAGCTAGTGTGTAAACGGTGGTAAGCGTAAAAAAAGAAGACACAGTGATCTAGCTCTAATGGCTGTCTTTGCTCCAGCTCTTTGTTAGCTGCTGGGCTGCTGATCTCCACTTGTACTGCATGCCATCTCATGAGTGTTTAACAGCTGGATTAATTACAGTGGCCGGGAATTAATGTTCAATCGCTGTCCTAGATGCACGTGAACAAAAGCACAAATTGTGTTAAAAACACTGGATGCAGAGAAAAGACTGTGCAAACACGAAAAACATTGCTTTTAGTAGGCAGAATAACACTAGACAGAAACTAAATCTGAGTTATTAATGTTTTCTGATGCTGTTGAAGGTTTGTTTACATCACAATTTTTTTGTGAACAGAAAAAAAAGGTCAGTTGAGAAACACAAATAGACTTCATATTTACAGTACGTTCAAAAAATGAAGAATTGGGTTTTTAATAATAATTGGAAAAAGCAATCGCTCAACATAAATGTGTTTTTATAGACACACACAAAAGGTAAAGCTCTGGATTGCTGTGCCTAAACAACGAATGTACATAAATCAATTGACAGAGTGCAATCACCAAAACATATGATTTGCATTTTCTATGTGCACACACACACACAAGATACAATCACCAATATATATAGTAAGCAATTTCTGTGCGCAAACACACACCTACACATGCAGGAACACATACAAATTGTCAGAGCTCGGTGCACAGAGGACTGCACTTTGGCAATTTATGATATACATAAATCAAAGGAAAAAACCACAAACACAAATACATAAATTCCAGTAAGCATTTTTATTTACACACCCACACAGACACAGTTAAATGCAATCAACAGTAAGTATGGATTTGTTGTGTAATTGGACTGTATGGAGAGCACACAAACGTATATGAATATACACAAATGAGCTGATAAAAAGGCAATTTCGAGTACACAAATACAGTGGGTGTTACACAAACATAATTATATAAAAAACATGTAGAGTATGTACAAGAACTGTACATAAATACATCTCTAGTCATCTAAAGCCTGCTGTTTAGTTTAGCTGTCTCACTTCCCCATGTCGATATTTTGCACTACAAAGGTGTCTGTGTGTGTTGTGTTTCTCTCTGTGTGTGTGTGTGTGTGTGTGTGTGTGTGTGTGTGTTGGCTTGCATCTCTAACAGGAATTGGCATTCTCACTTCTTTTCGTCAGTGCTGAGCCGTTGTGGAGAGAGCCTGACTGGGAATGATCAGCTCTAATGATTTTATGAGAGTCTACATGATTAATGTTGGCACAGCAGTGTGTTTGTGAACAAACCTCTTTCTCTGTCTCTCTCTCTCTTCTCTCTCTCTCTCTCTCTCCCTCTCTTTCTCTCTCTCGCCCCTTCATCCCCTCCCACGCCGCCCTTCCTCCCCCATCTCAGAGACTCGGAGGGAATATCCAGTCTCAGTGTGTGCTGATTTCTGTGGCGCTAGCTGCCGTTCGCCACATTAGTGTGTGACAATGGGTCTCTTTGAAGTGGGTTATTCTAGCGCGGCTCACAGCGCAGCGGAGAAGATGTGCCAGCTCTCTGTGCAGACAGGGCCAGCTACGAGCACAGGGATAGACAGAAGGTACAGAGGCGCACGTGCACACCAGCGCAGACGAAATACTGGGGTCAACACAATAGCTTTGACACCCACATCCTCTAAATACACTTTACTTAAGCACTTCCATCACAGACAAAAAAGCCACGCACTGCTCCTCTGTATGCATGCATCTGCCTTAAAGCACAACACGGCACCAAATAAGAGCCTGCACCATCCTCCCATCACTTCATCAACAATCCACCCATCTATCATCTGTCCATCGTCTCCCTCTCTGTTTTTTCCCGTCCTCCTCTGTTCCCTCTGCAGGCCCAGTCCAATCTAAAAGCTTAGTTGAGCTCCGTCTCTCTCTGCTTATCTCCAAAAGCTGCCTCTTTCATTTGAGTAAATGCCTTCATTCCCAGCTTCTCTATGAGGAAGCTGATAAGGGATGTCTTTTATCCTCAGCACATAGCACCCACCCCCCCCCAGCCCAGTGTGGGTGTTTGTGTGTATTTATATGCCTGCTGCACCGCATATGCAAAATTATGTGTAAGAGATTATATTTGTGAGTCTTGTGTGAATGTTTTTTTTTTTGTTTTTTTTTTTTTTATGTATGAGAATAGCTGATGATTCTATGGTGTAAATATGCAGCGTGCATCATGTTTAGATCCGCCTTCTCGTGCCGGTTATCATTCAAATGTGACATTTCTTTGATTACACATAATCACACAAGACTTCTGCAACCTTGCAGGTGCCTCTAATAGGAAGTGATTAAGTGGAACAAGCTAATCATCACAGTGCCTCACTCACGTGTGTGCATGTATGTTTTCAGGAAGAGGCTGTCTAATGAATTGATTAGGGCTGCAGAGTGGATTTGTCACCAGGCATGGAGAGATTAGTTTTGTCTGTGTTTGACTCAGTCTAAGCCGTTGCCAAAAGCTGCACTCTCCCCCCCCTCTAACACAACAAATGTAAAGATCGGCTTTTGATGCCTCAAATTTTACAGTGTCATTGAAGAAATTCACTGCTGAACCTACTTTTGGCCAGTGCTACATCTGTATTTTCTACTAATTGTCCTCCATCTGTCTTTACTGTCTTCTTGCTTCTGTCTCTCTCTGATTTTAGTCCCAGTGGTCACATCCTGCTGTGTCTTGGACACTGTGTTAGGGAAGCATAGAGTAGATCAGTGCTGCGGGTAATGGTGCTACACTGCTTTTCTCTGATCTGGGTGTAAATCTCTCTTCCTGTAGTAGTAGTCTGGGGCCAGAGGAGCTGCCCCAGCTCTTTTTTAGCCTCAGTGGAAGCTTGTCTTCTTGGATCTGCATTTCCCAATATTGCCTTGCCCGTTGTGAGCTCCTGCCCTCCCCTCCAGCACAAGCACACTGCAGCTGGTTCTCTCAAGGGACATATGAATAAAATTTGTAAAGCTATTGGAGCCAACGCAAGGAAAATACTCCTCACTGCTCCCTGCGGAGAGCCTCAACCTCATTGACTTGGATTTGTTTGCTTGAAGCCAACAATTGTGCTCAGGCTGATCTTAGTGGAATGGCAAGCGCAGAGTCAATGAGAATGATGCATTAGCAGCTCTGCATCTATTAAAGCTGCTTGCTTTGGTTGAATCCAGACACCCCATTGCAGGGATTTATCAAGCCGCTTACCAAAGAGAGGTGATTGAATTCATTTGCTTACTAATGAGAAGGGATTGCGAATTGTACACTTCCCCAGCTACACTTCCACCTGTTAAAACCATTTGCTCATTACTGCAATCAAATCCAACGTTTGTTCTCTATTACAATCAAACCCCTTTTTGTCACCTCATCAGACACTTTTGTGCCTTTTTGGCGCTCAGACCCCATTTCATCTGTGCTGGTTTTGTAGGCGTGTGCCATTAAGGGTGTGAGCTACCTTTCGCAGCTAATTAAGTTGCGGAATTCATGTCTTATGCCAATGTGTTCATGTTTTCAGTGGAGAGCCTGACTGATTCATGTTGTTTGAGGAGTTTTCTAGAAATTAATCTGGCAATCTTGAAACACAGGTGAAATTGTGAGCTCATTTGCATTAAAAGAAGGACTAAAATTAGTTCATGGCAGGGTTATTTTTCTTTAAAACAGTCAGTTTAAATGATTTTTTTTTTTTTTTTTGCATGTTCCTTTACAAAACACTCCAAGTGTAATCAAGTCCAATCAAATAACTGTCAGTTCTTGCTCCCCTTTTCTCCAGTCAATCAACAAAATTGATTTCATTAGAGGTAATTGTTCCCTGTTTGATGTTCATGATGTCTTGATTAGTCCTATTCTCTGGAGTGTTGTGGAGGGGAAGCTCTCCTGCTGTTGTTAAAGCCAGATTAATGTTAAATCCTCTTTGTCTCAGCAGACAGCAACAGACAGACTACAGTGAGTCAGCTGAGGCCCACACGGTCAGATGGGGTTACAGTATGTTAGCCAAGGGTCAATAAAGTGTTATGTTATCTGCATCAATTGTATATGACAAAGAGTGATACCAGTGGACCAGAGGGATTCTTCATTTTCAGCTGATGATATGACTCATTTTTCATGATACATTAACTTCTGTTTGAAATTTATACAAACACTTAAAGTGATATTTACACAAATTACAGCCAGAAAACAGGTTTGATCAAAGGTGTATTTTCACTGTGCTAAACTGTGACTAACAAGATCTAAAAACTCGCAGCAGTAATTGAATTTTAACTTATTCATAATAAACACACATGTAACACATGTGATTTTACAATTATCCAGAAATTAACAAGGAACCTAGACAAAAAAATAAAAGTGTAAAGAAGCTAAGACAAGCGGCTAATTAAGCACTGCAAACACATTAGATTTACAATCAAAGTTTTTCAGTCTCACCCATGAGAGACAATAGGCAAGGGTATAGATTTCACAACTGAAGACACATCTCTCAAAACCTGTTAGAAAGTAATGAATATTATTTTTATGTATATGGATGTTAGCAGGAAAAAAAAATGGGTTTCTCCCTCACAGCAAATGGTGTTACCTCTAGTGGGAAACATGGCAGTGAATTAATTATGATGAAGACTTCTTAAAAATCCCAGTGAAGGAGGGTTTTGGCAGATTTAAAAATTAACAGATGATTTTGATTGCAAGGTCAACTCTTAAATTCTTATGAGCTGCAGTAAAAAAAAAAAAATCTTCTTCTATTCTTTCAGTTCTTTAAATATGATGTCAGGGTGTTATTAGGCTACCTTTACCCTTCCATGTCTGTTTACGTGGAGGATGAAATAATGCTAATATGGAGCTACGTTCCTTAATGTCGTTCTCATCATATCAAGTCTAAACTGGTAAATGAAATGTAGTAGAACATCCTAAATCCTAAAAGCCATGAAAAAGCATTTAAAATGAGTTGGGTTAAAGTTTTCGTTTCCTTAAAACGTGGATTTTTGCTATACAGAATATTACATAGCAGAAGTAGATACTACAGTCTCTAATTACACGAACCTCTGGTGAGTGAAAAATCAATCAGCTGCCTTTTGACCTCCGACAAATGAAGAGTTTATGCAGTGTTGCACACTGAACCGGTAACAGTACAGCTACAGTAACACATTAAAATCATGTTCCAGATGATTTAAGTCCGTGTGAGAGGAAGAGACTCTTTCAGCGGCTGAAACTGTGATGATGTGATGCTAATATGAGCAGAGGAAACATCAGATTTATGCAGTTCTGACAGCAGCAGTCCAAGGCTTGCTACAGACAGTGAGGGAAGAAGTCTTTTAAATCAAGATTTCACATGATGAGGGCTTAATCCAGTGTGTGTGTTTGCACACTTTTTACAGTATCGGCTGCTTTGTGGGTGTCCGTCCATCCCAAATGACCCCGGAGCTTATTTTCTATCTTTTCATTGGGTCGTCTCCACCGCGCCCACTCGATAAGTAGTAATGCTTTGACGCTTGAGGACACTTCAGCAACTTTCAATCGAGATTAATCTGTCTTTCAGATCTGCCAAGGTCTCTGTGGATGCACAGCTGAGACAGCGAGAGAGAAAAAGAGGGCGGTTATAGAGATGGGCCATTTGTAGCTGCTGTCTCAGTGATGTGGTTCCATTCCCACTTTGCAACCAGAGGGGACAGCTCACTATATCATTCAGCCGTTTGTTATTTTGTCTGAAGCAGGAGTTGGCCGGAGGGGAGAAATGTCTGTCTCTTCCCCTTGTTGCCTGAAGGTGAAACCCATGCATCATTCTGCAGAGAGAGAGAGAGAGAGCGTGCACGCCTGTTTGCTTTTGCATGCATTCTTGTGTGTGCGTGTGTGTTCATGCAGATGTCCACATCAATATGGGTGCATAAATGGGAGGCTTATTCTTGAGCTATCAGGTGTCAGAGACTATTGTTCAGGCTGAGTGAATCAGATTGAATTCCCGTGATTCAGTTTGGTATTTCATTGGTGTTAAACTAAACAAACGCGGCGGGTTGCCTGTGTTTTTTTGACAACATCCGCTTATTTCCAGCCTGCTCTCTCTATTTATCTATCCTACCTTGTTTGCTTTCAGTTGTGCCCCTCTTCTTTTCTTTGCTACTGTACCTCTCTGCTATTACATCTCATTTGTGCTTTTTTTAATGACACTGACACTCTCTGGAGCCAGTCACCGTCGTTAGACTTCACCAGACCACTCTGGGTGTTTATGGGCTCTGTGTTGCCACAAGCAGTGGGGGATCTGTTTGCAATTCCCCATGCTCCCAAAATGAATCGCAGTGATCCGTGTTTCTGGTGTTTCTGCACTGGTTATTAAAAGCCAGGGGAAAGGTTACAGTAAATGCCACTCAGCTGATGCGCAGCTCAAGCTTGGCAGACCTCCTCAACTCCCATACCACCCAGAGTTACGCTCTAACATTTTGGGGAACAGTAATTTCAAATGTCTTGCTATATTTTTTTCCTGCTACACCCCCAAAAATTGGCAAGTGCATCCTCACTTTCTGTCCAAAACTCTGTCACCTTCTATGTAGCTTCAACTAAAAGTCTGTTAAATGTTGTATTTCAAGCCACAGAATTCCAACTAAAAGCATGAAAAGCAAAATCAGCACCTGAGTCTGACAAATTGGCAACTTCCTCTGAATCATCTCTCCCCCTCCTCTTGTCTCCTGCACTGTCCCTTCGAGCCATCCCCCCCCCACCCCCACCCCCTCCCCACCCCTCCTCTTCCCTTGTCACCACTTCTCCCAGACACCCATGGGCACTCATCACAGAGGTCACGCACCTGTTCCCTGCTGTAAACAGGAAATGAATAATTCAAGAGTCGGCGCTGGTTGACTGCAACAGCTGATGATCTCTCCGTGACGAGCAAAGATTTATCCCAAGGATTCGCATTATATTCCTCAGCTGGAATCACACTAATTAGAAACGCTCTGCGGAGAGTCTGAGGACCCACTCGGAGCCAGACTGCATGTCCTTGACCTCTGTGGGTGACAAAGTTTGTTTGAAATGACAACCTGTAGTGGCACGAGAAACTTCTGCTATACACACACTGTTTAGCATTTTTAGATTTGAAGGACTGTGTAGACATACAGTGGGACCAACTGTGAAGAATGAAAGAGCATCTCTATTGGCCTTTAGTATTTCCTCCTCTCCTCTCAATTCCCATCCTCTCCTCCCCAAGGTGTCAGCCCCGCAGAGGGAGTTGACCTATAACAGAGAACCAGTTATATTTGAGAGAATAACCCAAGTAGCAGGTTGAGAGGCAGAAAGATGCCAGTTGAGGCTGCCGGGTAGCTGGAGTGATTGCTTTTCACTCCTTATCGCCACACCAGCAGGTATCTAAGACGTGCTGTACTGCGGCACTCTGAGGGGATTCACAATTATAACACCCTGGCTACTGGCCACCCGTCACCCTTCATATACACAACTTCCACCCCCACCTCTACACATTCATCCCTCTACACTTTTTTTTACTCTCTTCTCATCAGGTGAAATCCTGCTGTCCTATAGTAACTTAAGAATCCTGTTATAGCCTCACTCCACCAAACACCTGCACAGGCTCTGATAAGAATCCTTATCTGCTCAGGTCCATGTCTCTTCTCTGCACCCAGGCAGAGCAGGAGGGCCCTACAGCTGGATTGGAGAGTATATAACACCACCATGGGTGGTCAAATTGATTGTTTTTCAACCACATTATCCTGTCGGGTGTGTTATGTTGCAGAGGGTTTTGAAGCACGAGGAAGTAGGCAGCTGCGGCAGAGGAACGACGTGTTAAATCCTTTGCTGTGGTGAAGTTTTCCTATTTAAAAACACGCCGGCTTCCTGGCTCGTGTGTGCCGCCTGCAGTACAATGCCTCATATGAAGAATCATCCCTTTATGTCGCTCTTGCATCTTTGTAATTACACATGAGGAATGAGAGGAGACATCTGCATGCCAGCACTTTGAGGAGAGGAGGAAGGAGACAACAAAGGACAGACCGGCTTCTCACAAAGGCTTTTCAATTTGCGGCTTGCAGCTGTTTCTCTTCAGAGAGCTCCTCTCTCAGCCTGAAAGTGGCCCACAATCCAAACGCTGATTTCTTACCCGCTGTTGACTGGAGGCTAATGTTTGGCAAACGATGACACTTTCCCTCCTTCGTAAGAATTGGTTGACTGTGTCTGCGCCTGACTCTTCTCCTCCATTAACAGGTGTTTAGATTTGGAAATGATAAGAGACCAATCAGGGAGGGAGAGAGGGAAGGCGTTTAGAGGGATGACAGTTTTTCACAGCTGCACTACCTGATGTGTATCATGTCTGCACTGCGGGTTGATACATTCAAATAAAATCAACTCGCACACACATCACCCGCTGTTCATGAACAGAGGTCTCTCTGCATCTGTCTTCATTACACGCTATCTATGCATGTATTGACACAAAGTGTTGAAAACTGTGTGCGTGTGAGTGTGTACAAATATTGAGCGGTTTGTGCATTGTGTTTGCCTGTTTCCTGGCATTTGTCCGCCATTATTTCAACTTTATTTAGCTGCATATGCTGTACAGGATTGAAAACCAAGTGAGTTTAATGGATCCACAAGGCATGGCACCGCGACCCGTAAATTAAGTCCCACAGATGTGCTTCTGTAGATTAATCTTCCCGTTCATGAGCAATTATTGTGGCGGTGACGCTGAGGCATGAGGCTGATTTGAAACAATTACAGTCCAGGTTGGGCAAAATTAGCTCGTTCATTTCCCGAGGCCGCTGCTGATTGAGAGTGAGGGCATTTTATAAAGCAGCCAAGGGGTAATTGGTTTTTAACATCAGCATGTCCTTCAGCCAACCTTTTAACCTGAGCATGGACATTTAGGGTTAAATCCTTTCAAGAAATTGTCAGATTTGCTTTCAGTCCACCAAGATATTACTCAGGATTTTATAAGCATTTGTGGCTAATTAAAACTATCTTAGAATTGAGTTATATTTGCATCGCTATTGTATTTGTTATGTTTTTTCTTCTAGTGTTATCTACATTATAGAAAGTGAGCTAATTTATGCATTACCACTGTGCTAACCCTCGCAGCTGGAGGACTTTTATTACCACAGTTGTTCCTATGCTATAATTTTCATGTAAGTGCATTTCTGTTCCTCAAATAATATAAAAGCTGTCTCCCACTTCCCTGCTATGTGCATATATTAAAAGGTTGGGGGAAAAAAAGTGATTTGGGCCTACAGCTAGGACTTAAAAGAACATGAAAACGTTGTCTTTTTATAACTAGTACACATTTCCATTAAGAGTTTTAATTGGCCGTAGACATATGCCTAACAGCACAATTCAAATTAGGTGTGTTATAAGAATAGTCTAAAACAAAGAACCTGGAAAGAGGAAATGAATGAGGGGAAGAGATGTTTGGTGAAAAACAAATTCAGGTAGATGATCAGCAGGCCATTTGGTAGCAAGAAAGGAAATCTGCTCTGGAAGGCAATTTACTGGCTCGCTGCAAACACAACTTGCTTAGCAGGAGCTCTTTTGCATAACAATGAATGTAATAATACACACATAATGTACAGTACAATTCTCTTTGCAAGCGTTTTGCTAGTGCCGTTTGTATAAATAAAGGGAACATTCTGGCCTGCAATACCGAAGAATCTCAGAGAATATTTGCAACTCTGTAAATGAATCATTAATTGCAAAAAAAAAAAAAAAAAAAAAAAGCTTTTGTCCTCTGTGTGTGTTGTGACACAGTGTTCATTTCTGATGAGAAATGCAGGAGCGGATAGTTCCGCTGCATTCAAAACAGCTACAACTTCATTTTCATTTCACATTCGTCACAGCCTCATAACCACCTTTATGTCTGCCTCGCAGTGTCTGAGCGAGTGTTTTCATCTCTTGCTCCTCTCATCTCATCAGCTGAGGAGTTAAAATTAGAAAGTAATCTCTGTCTTGTGCTTATTTTTTCTCTCCTGTACACCACATCTTCTCCCTCGAAGATCCAACTGGCCCGGCTCGCCCACCATATCTAATCAATTTATAATGAGTTGTCACAGTTGGCATGATGGCTGTGTGACGCTTGGTTGACCAGCCTGATATTTATTCATGTAAAAAACGATGTTGCACTTAATGCCACTTCCACAAATGACTCAATTTGCTGAGGAAATGAACCTCATCTGAGTTCCTGTCAATCCTCCAGAATTCCTAGACCTAGGTCTTTTTTTGCATATGTGTGGGCATGGCATAACTTTGAATATGTTTATTTCGTCTTATTTGTTTTCCGATGTGCTGCTAAGACAGACAGCGTATCTGCAGGATGGTAATGCTACTTATGATAATGAAGATGGAGGTGATGCCGACATTAATTCTCTCAGACAGATGTTTAAACCGTTCATCGTATTTTACCTTAGATCATTTTTCACCTTTTCAGCAGCATTGTGTTATAGGAGTTCATTTTGTTTTACCTCAAGGGGAAGGTCCAACAGCTGTCGTTATCTTTTTAAAGCGAAAGGAGGAGATTAGGAAAAGTGTGGGAGACTTATTAAAGCTCCTCACCCTAAGGCTTGAAATAGACAGAAAAAAAAACCCAACAATAACATTTCTTTTCTGATTTCTTTGCTTTTTTTTTTGCTGTTTATCGTCATGCTGAAGTTCTGTGTACAGCTGCCGCAGAGCAATGGCTGGCCATCGGCACCATCTGCATAGATTAATGTGTTTGATATTTCCTTTCACTGCTGCCTTTTTCCTAACATCAGGAATCAGTAGCATCTTTGTTGCTCGCCTGTAGCCGACTGCCTAGTAGGGCTTCACAGTGGGGAAGCTGAGCAATTTGTTTCTGTATGGCTCCAGGCTTATCGTCTCTGCTTGACAGATGGGCCTTGCCTCTGCTCAGGTTGGGTTCGGTAGCAACGCGCTGCTTGCTGCTTGCCTGACAGAACTCATTATAGACACTCCCCGGGAGAAGAAGCATCTCCACGATGTCCTGTTACCACTGCAGGACTGCCACGACTCACTTCCATGCCGTAGCCCCACACATACTGCTGAAATCTACCGTCTAGTATGAAGTAATATGTTAAATTTAGGAATTACTCGTTCAAATGTTAAACACACCTGATACTGTATAAGCCAGCGCTCATCAAATATTACGTTGATATTCGTTTAAAAGAATCTTAAAATGTCAACAGTGTATGCTCAGATTGTTATCTTCTTCCAGCTATTAACGTTATGATGAAAATTACAGATTATTTAACTAAAGTCATTTATGGGAACGTATCAACCTGACTTCCCTCATTGTACCGCTCATAATTAAATTTGAGCCCTAACCTTGTTGTTTGTCAATGCCAATAAACACAGGCAAAGGCTGATATCTTTGATGAGGCAACGTCTTGGCTGAAGCCAGAGGCTGTATATTGATCATATTTAAATTTCAATGTCAGGTCATATTTTATTTATTGACTGTAAATTAGCTTGTATGTACCCTTATCTACTCTGTGATGGAGCTGCCTGAGGTCTAAATCTCCTTATAAATCCCTGCACACTTATCACACCTCATACTTCTTTTCATTTTGTGTCCTGTAATTAATAAAGCACTAAACAAACCCCGATTATATAACCGTACGCCTGCTTGCAAGAGAGCTGAAGCATCACTGAGTGCATGTGAGGTTTTAGGATTGACAGAGAGGTGAACTCAACAAATTCAGTGTCTGACTTTGTATAATTTCTTTAAAATTGCATGTGAAAGAAAAGTTATGAAGTCATCTCCCTTCCTGGGGGTGCTCTATTTTCAGTCGTGGGTCAAACTGTGCTTAGCCTTGCATATAATCAGGCCACATGGAGCAGTCTGCCACCTCCTGCAATCCAGGGAAAAGAAGGAGAAAAGAGGACAGAACTACACATGAGAGATTTTTTTTAAGGAGAAAAGAGGACAGAACTACACATAAGAGATTTTTTTAAAGAGCGGATTATCTTAAAATAGGGTGGCAGAAAGGAGGTAACAGTGCTGAGATTAAATATAATCCTCATAAGAGAAATCTTCACAACCTTATTAGAGCTAAACTCCAGTATTTCTGCTGGAAATATCTCCAGCCTACTGTGAGCTCAGTAGACAAGCAGACGCGTGAATGTTCTGACATCAAACAGGGTAAAGTTGAAGTTCTGTTGTGCTCAAATATTCCTTGTGCATATTTACCGCATAAACTGTATCTGCCTGCTGCACACACACTGGAATACAAACTGTCATGTGCAGCTCACACAGTCATCAACTCACACACTCCAGTACACAATATACAGTTGCAGTGCAGCCAGCATGACGAGTGACCCAGAAAAAAAAAGAGAGAAAATGTAATTCACATAAACAACTTTAAAAGGCTGTAAGGTAAGGTGAGGAAATGACACACAGAAAGGAGGGGGGATAAAATGAGGGGGTTCTTTGTAGAATTTTTTTAAAATTGCATGCAATTGAGGATAGTTTAAATTTCTCTTCTGAAACAGAAAAGTGGCTTGCAGACATAAGTCTCCAAAAAGGTCAATTTGAATGCAAAAGCAGCTAGAATCATATATTTCTTTGGCCACTTTCCAGGTTTCATATTTAGAGTAAAATCCTATCTGCAGCTGTGGATAAACATATAATCCTTGCCGGTTTCATGCAACCGAACCAATCAAAGTGGCTTAATTTAGGGCTAACTGAAGTTCCTTCATCATCTCCGTACTGTTTCATCTAATCAATCCAGTCACATGCTGTCTTGAACTCGGGTGTGCAGATTATCATCGTACTTGAAGGGGGACTGGAGAATGGAAGTGAGGGAGGAATGGCTGGGGATGGAGAAGAATAAAAAGTGTCAGTCTTTAATTAAAACTGATTGTGGTTAATGTTCTCCATCCATGCTATAATGGTTCCCACGGTGGCCCTCACACCACCTCCTGATCAAGCGGAAGCTAATTGGCTGTTAACAGTCACTTTTCTCTCTCTCTTTCTCCCGGTCGTCATTGTCTCTCAGTGTAGTACATTCGGACATCCAGAGGCAGTGCAATGTCATTTCATGCCCTCGAATGGCCATGAGCCTCTAATACACCATGAGGCCAATTTACAATTTCCAGGCGTACCATGTGGGAGGCAGCCATTTGTATGCATAGCATGCATGTGGGTTGTTTCATACCTTGGTCAAAAAAAGACTCTGTCGGTTGGGTTATTCTAACTAAAAAGCTCCAGTTTTATACTTATGTGGAGAGTAGTAGTTGCTGACTCTTCCTGTGCTGTCAGATCGAGTCCCATCAGCCCATGGTCTGAGGCGGGGCAGCGACTGTTGGGGAGTTTGCGGGGGCGGCTGGGGGGATGGTGAAACAGTGTGGCAACAGTGTGGCAGATGCACAATGAGCAACATCATGTTAGCATGACTCTGAGTGTGCGTGTCGTGACTCGACTGTGTGCACATTTGGTACGTGACGGCTAAGATCACTGACTGCGTACAAGAACCGTGCTAAACATCATCAAAAACAAGAGGTTATTACGTGCACTTTGCATTTTTTCGAAAGAATCATCCGCATGGTGCAGATTAATTATGTTCATATTGTGCCTGCACTCAATGTTCATAATTTTACAAGTCGACCATTTCCCTTGCAAACTCCCCCATTCAAGTTTAGATGTGGAGATTTTTTATTATCACAGCTGGATGATCAGATCAGAGGCCCGATGGCGAAGGTCTAACCGACAGTCCGACTGTTACTCAGCTCAGCAGCAGAAATGCGGTGCATAATGCTCTTAAATTTTGCAGAAATCAACCCAGTAATTCTTAACCCAGTGCTTCCACAATCAGTCTACAAAGTAAAAAACACAAAACCGGAGACAAAAGCCAACTACATCTCTGGTGGATTCTTTTAAAGTGTTCTTACACAAGGAATTTCATCATGTTTTCTTTTCTGCTAGGCTCTATAGGAAACTGCATAATAAAAGTAATTCTTTCTTTGAGCTTCTCCTCTCTGCTGTGGTTGTTGAAGGACTTAGCAGCAGGAGAAGTCTTGTACATTATTTTTTACCTCACCAAGCAGCTTTTTGTCTCTTTTCATGTGAGCACCATAGTCAAACCTTGGGGGTCCACGAGGGTGCATCACTAGCACCACTGCAGTGTCCTTGAGTTTTCAAGTCTCTGAGGGCTGCAAAATCACAGTGAAGAAAGTTTAGCCAAGCTCTAACCTGCATTGAGAACAACAGACCTCACAGAGCCAGCATACATCTTGCTGGCTCAGTTTATCATGTATGAATATCATTTATCATGATTAGGATGAACCAGCAAACTATGAGAGAATTCAGATAATGAATTTACACCTCTTGAAACTCCTAAATGTGTTTTTCCTGTTAAAAAGTTAGGAGCAAAAACCACTGACAGTTCAATGAGTGGCTGTTCATCTGTCAATCATCTATTGTACAGCTTACATGTAATGGCACCCATTTTAAGTTCACCTAGGGAGAAAGCCTTGACTGCCTTTGAGTGGCAAGACAACAACAGGCAGAAGTAAAAGAGGGTTGAGATCCACTCACCCAACTCCGAGACCCTGCTGTGCCAGCATCTATCCCACATAATTACACAGGGCCACAAATAGCAAGGCACTTTTCTCTCCTCCTCGACCCTCTCCTTTTCTCCTTCCTTTGCCACTCAGCAGCAGTTTACAAGGATATGCAGAGCGTGGAGGCGGGGTGGGGGTATTTAGATGTGAGAAAAGGCAGTTTGTCAGAAACCTAAGGGAGCACTGGAGTGATGACAAGAGAATTACAGAAGAAGGACTACAGGGTTGAACAGCTAATACCATGATAGTGGAAGAGGAATGAGGAGGGAAGGCGCAGTAGGTTTGCTTGTGTATGTATGTTGGGATCCATTATTTTTTCAGATGAGCAAGTGGAAAATAATTGAAAAATCAATGTTTGAATTCTACGGCTTGGATGCACCACACAAGTACACACATACACTCATCCGAGTAGATGTGATGTGACGGTGGCTGTTGTGTAACCAAGCCCAGTGAGTCATGAGAGGGAGGAATTCGTTGTTGTGATGGTCGGAGGAAGAGGAGGAGGAGGAGGAGGAGGTCTGCCTGGGGAAAGACTGGCGGAGACAGTCAGATCTGTTAGCAAAGTCATCTGGGAGAGAGAGAGAGAGAGAAAGAGGCTGGACATTTGGTTTCAGGCCTTGCCTCAAATGCTGGTTGTCTGGACCCCCGGACCACAAGTGAGGCGTAAATAAATCTTGAGCCTTGACGCAGACATGACTCTGGACAGAAAGAGCATATGTGCACATAACCACATTCACATGCAAACACATGCATATGTGCAGACACACACACACACGGTATTAAATGAGTGGAAAATGACGCAGTGTGATAGAAGGAGGTTATCAGGGGCTGCAGGCTGAAATAAGCCAACCATCCTCCTTACACACACACAAAAATATCAGAAATGTGCTGCAACACTCGAAAACATATGCTGTTTTGCTTTAAAGTGTAATCAGGAGTACACTACTAGAATCACACACAATATGTGCCAAGTGCAAAATTATACCTTGTTTGATTTTGTGTGTCCGTGTGCGCATATTGTGTGACTGTGTGTTTATATTGACGTCCCCTTCGCCACGGGAGCTATTTGTTTTCAGAGGTACGTAGGCAGTTTTGTTTGTATGCAAGTGTGTGCGTGTGTGATTCTCGTCTAGTACATGCGAGCCGAGCACACACACTCCTTTGCGCGCTGTCATACATGCCTGGTTTCGAGCTGTGCCTCCGTGGCAGCGTTATCATCCAAAGAGGCAAACAGCCAGCCCCTGATTTAATAAGCTGCCTAGGGAGTCACAGAGAGGTGAGGAAGCACTATCAGCTGATAACTGTCCTCCCTGCAAGCCCAGCTTTTTCTCTGATAGCCCTGCCAAGAGAAGACTCAGCTTCTCCTCGTTTTCTGTGTGTGAATGTGTGTGTGTGTGTGTGTGTGTGTGTGTGTGTGTGTTGCGTGTGTGAGCGATCTCCCGCCGGCTGCTGCCCACGTGTCTGAGGGCTGCGTCCGTCTTGTGCTGCATCTCTCTGGGTGTCAGACAGACAGCAGTGGAGAGCCCACACATGGCAAAGGCAGGCTTGAGCGCAGCACTGAGGAGCATATGCTCAGAGCTTCAGTCTCTCAGCCCCCCCTCTACCCAGCAACCACACACACCCCACGTCATGGCTGCCAATCCTGCCAAGCCAGAGAAAGCCATGGGCCAGACTACTGACAGATTCCCCATCTATCACTCTGCTCTGTACTTCAGAGGCCATACAGCAGTATCACTATCATACCAGAGCCTTGACACCAATGCTAAGTGACAAAAATACGACTAAGATGCAACAGCAAAAAAAAGAAAAAAAAACACCACAAAATTTCACAGAAGAACTGCTGCGCATTATTTTGACAGTTTCTGTTATTTTGTTGAAGGTGATGGCTTTGCCATGTTTGAGCAGCGGCTCTGGGTAAGCTGTAAGTGGAATAGTTCCATATTTGTCCAGCCTGTGCAGTCTTTTTTGGAATTATGTTCAGAGCCAATTCAGGAGGCAGAGCGTCCCGAAGCAAGGTTTTGCCTTGTTTGAAGCGAGGAAAAACATAAAGGTGAGATGGTGGATGGTTGTGTAGCGTGTTCTGTTTTCATGCTGGAGACTTGGAGTTTGCATCCCATCGCAGACATACAGTTCTTGCTGGCTTTTATTGAGCATAACCACAATCTTTCCTTAACTAAGTGTTTTAGTTTCCTAACTTTTAACCACCTTAACTATGCTGTAGTATTGTTTGAATGATTAATGTAAAAACCTTGGTATTAAATGTCAAAAACACTGTCACTGAATGTCATCTAGGTTTTGCAGAATTAGCAAATATTAACTTTCTATCTGGTGAGTGGGTTGTACTTGTCATCAGGTTTAGGTGGACAAGGATTCAGCTAATGCAGGTGTTTCTTTTCCAGTTATATTTGAAATTTTGAATTTCATGCACAAGACAATTTATTATTTGATATTAAACATCTCAAACACACAGTATTGAACTGAGATTTATCACCATGTTTTTATCATAGTGATGAAGCAATTTTATTTCTACACCCTATGCACCCCCAGCTATGAATATATTACTGATTTTTTACTGTGACACTAGTGTTTCAGTCTCCTGTTTCAGCCACCTTTCGCCTTCTGTAACTCTACCATCTGTCTCTGCAATCTTGCACAATCTCCCTCCCCCACCTTGAGAAGCAGCTCTTTCTTGACCAATCTTTTCTATTTCTAAGAATGTCAGTGGTATTATTGTAAGGTCAGTGATTGTTTTTCTTCCTGTGGTGTGCGTTATCACACACCAGTCCTACCGCCTCACAGTATGTGTGTGTTGCACAAGGGCTCACATGATAGGCATACTTTGGGGTGGCCATGGTGACCCACAACTGACACCGATGATTGATCCTGGTGCTGGGATAAGTGCCTGCACACCGCTGAGTGCACCGGTCCACTGAAACGCAGCCAGGCGGAAAATTAGAAATCTCTTCATCCCTGGTCCATTTGAAATGTGATATCACCCATCTTCCTCTCGCGCAGCACCTTTCCTCCGCCAATAAATCAGTAATTAAATGATGTGTTTGTGAGTGTGTATATACATGAGGGGGTGGTGTATGTCCTTGGGGATCAGACTGGGCAATTGGGGTGATGGGGGTATTCAGTCTCCAGTAAAATTGCCCATCCCCCCTCAAACATGTACACTTCCTTTTGTCTGCATAAAAACAGAAACACAGACTGTTGTCCCAGATACAAGCACATGCCCACACTTGCAACCGCAAGCGTATACACACTCGTGCACACACACACACACACATCCGAGTCATACAGAGTGTGTTGGATGTCAGCTGGAGGTGTGATGGTGCCTCTGGTTTCAAATAAATCAAAGTCAGGCTTCCTCCGAGTGCTGCACCTGACCTCTTGGAAGCCATCAGTGCGGCTCCGCTCCGACAGACACACCGGGACAGAATTGTTAACGTTTCCCGTTGCTTCCTAACTTCTAACATCTATCTCTTTGTGCTGTCCAGGTACGTCAGCCCAGGGCAGCCCCCTTCTGGCTTCCCTCCCTGTTCCAGGTCGGCCACTGCAGCCTCAACTCGACCTCAAACACCTCCTGCCCTTCAGACTCAATGGATCCTCCCCCCTCAGCCTCTTCCCTAACTTTAACACGGTGAGTCCAATGGCAGAAGTTCACCGTTCTGTAGCTGCTATAATGAAAGCCTGTTGTTTATTAGATTTCATTGAAAATAACAAATTAGATAAACAGAGATCTACTTGTTGGAACCAATTAATCTATTACTTTTATCAACAAGGAATTTCAACAACTTTAAAGGTCTCCGCCAGAGACTAAGATGTCTGTAAATGACAAGAATAAGTCCAAGATGGTATCTAATTAGAGCCGAAACCCAGCAGAAATATTTTGTAAACAGGTGACTCATCTCACCACACAAAAAAAAATATTGGAATTATACTGTTTGGTAACACGCTTTTTTGAGTTTGAGAACAAAATGTTTTGTAATACTTTTTTCATCTCGCACACTCCTTGAAAATGCAAGGCGTTAGGCATCGTTAGGCAAGGGGAGTGAAAGTGAAAAATTGAAGCACCTGGCAAAACATCACTCAATCGCTGAGCACTGTGTCGATCAGGAACACTGTCAACCCCCAACAGACATATTATATTAACACAAATTTATATTCTAGCGAAGCAACTGTGTTTTCTTTATGGGGTTACGGTCAATGTTGTGATCCATATACTTCATAAACTTTCTGTCGGTGTTCCACCTCATGCTGGTTTCGCTGCTATCTGCTCTTCCAGACCTCAGCCTCCAGTACTCGTACCATTAACTCATAGCAATGTCTCCACCTGTGCATAGGCTTTACCTTACGCTTGGGGTGCTAATCTTTATTCAAGCAGTGTTTTACCTCTGAGCATTGCTGTTGTCACCTCAGTATCAGCATTTCTACACACGATCCTCTTATAACTTTGTTTCGGACGTCAGCAACAAACTGTACAGTTTTCAAGCGCCTTAGCTCTGATGCTTACCTTGCCTCTGTGCTTGGGATTAAAGGCTTGAATCTTTGATCCTTTACTTACCAGAGCTATACCCATTGTCATTTTGTGTGTGTATGTGTGTGCGTCTGTGTGTGTGTATGAATGTAGACACCTCTGATTTCTTTGATCCTAGTTTTACTGTGTGTGTGTGTGTGTGTGTGTGTGTTCACTTCGCACACCATGAAACTGTCTCCAGTTCTGCGGTCTGTAAATGAAACATAAGCCAGAGCTTTCACTCCAGCATACATTTTACACCTTTTCAAACCAAGCAAAAAAAGGTAGGATGAGAGAGAGAGAGAGAGAGAGGTAGGGCCAAACAGACATCTGGCTGGCTGGTTTTTACAGTAGAGGACATGTGTGAGGGGGTGGATGAGACATAAACGTGCACTGTATGATGTGCATGTGTGTATGTAGGGGGTCTCCAACCTGCAATGTGAAAAGTGCTGTTTATTCATTTGCTAAGCCGCCCCCTGCCCTGGGTCATTGTGTCGCCTATACTGCCCTATGGAGGACTGAGCATGCCCAGAAGCTAATTCCTCTAACACTCTCATGTATTTATATTAGTGGTGGAGGCAGTGGGCAGGTTTCGGGTCAGTGTTTTGTCTATGTTTTGCTTATGTTTCAATTGCTGTTTCTATTCTCAAACCAGCGTCTGTACCTCAGAGCTCTGTTAAAGCCTTCATGTTGTCTGATAAAAAAAAAAAAAAGTGGTAACTCACAGGAAATATATATTTGAATTAAACACATTATACTTCCTTATTTAGAAAAAAAGTAAAGGTAGTAATATTAGTAACAGTTATTGTCAAAGAAAACTGCAGCAGATTAATAATAAATGCTCATACAGAGGAAATAACATTCATGTAGTTGCAATGATATACAGTCGGCCATTGTTAAGTAGAATGCAAATTGCAGTAGAACGTGGAATCTACCACAACCAGAATGCAGAAATTATGATAACCACGGAAATAACATCAAATCAGTGTCGCTTCAGCCCCGGGAGGAGATGATTAGCCTCTATAACACACAGTCTGACAGCGCAGCTGTGGCATTAATCACAAAGTCCATTCAACAGGGAGCCCCAGGTTCTCTCAGCCCTGATAAGGCACACGTTGTCCTGGACGTGTGCAAGGGGGAAGATGAATGCACCTGTCTCCAAAACTAAATATCCTCCGGTTCCCCTGGTGCCCCTTCTTACATCCCCCCCACCTCCCACCCTCTCCTCATCTCCTGATGTGTCTCCTTCTCCATCTCTCTCTCTCTCTCTCTGTCTCTGTCTACTTGAAACCCCATCACGGACTCAGCTGCCCGGCGCAGGATAAGTTCTGTCTGCACTAGGATGGTGGGGGAGGACGGTGGGTTTGGACAAAAGACGCATTTATAGCAGTTGGTTCAGGTTGGCTGCGGACAGACAATGGGCACATTCTTCAGCTCCTAAAACAAATAGCTGTGTGCAGCCTGCCCTGCTAAGGTGGACAGAGGGCGGCAGGAGTGGGAGAGCTCGGTTTCCATGGTCAGGCTTCGGCTTGTGAAGGGAAAAGTCAGTTGCTCCCAGAGGTAGCTTTGAGTCATGTAGAAGAGACCAAAATAAAACAACAAAGGCGAAGATAGCCCCAAGGGAGAGATGTACCTTCAGAATGGAGGTTTCAGTGTCAGATGTGTTTATATTCCCTCTCACACCTGGCCTTGAGGAATCTGTAGTAAACAGACTCCACTCTTGCAGAGGAAACAGCTGCCTGGACATGGCGCAGTTTTTTGTGTGGTATGGAAGGAGCCGATGTTGTTCAGGCGTATGTATCAGAAAGAAAGCAAGGCAGTGTGTCATCCTCACTATCATCAATACACCAACACCCCTTGATCTCTTGGCAACTGGGACTTTCAGCACTGTCGCTGGTTCCAGTGAACGTGGTGATCTAACTTGGTATGAGAACAGCGATCTCCCCGGCTGTTCTGTGACCCCTCTCTCATGTAAGCAGGGTTATGAACTGAGCCAGGCCTTGTGCCAGCCTTTGGAGAGATCCTAGGTGATTGTTATATGTGATACCATACTGAATCAGCTGTTATCATGGAATGCAGACCTTCTAATGAAGCCTTGGCTTTCACTCTGCTGTTCTGGGATTCTCTGCAGTCTTTTCACAGACAGTTAAAACTGTAGCCTATTAGTCCGTCCAAAAAACTTTTCAGAAACACTTCACTGTGGGCTGCAATGACTCCCCATTTCTGACATGACAATAAAGTCTACCTGCATTAAAATACAAGCTGTAGTTAGGCTTGTAACAAGATGATAGTGTTGTAATATGTTTGTGTGGAGAGTGACGTGGAGGCTTACAGCTGAAATACACCAGGCACGGATGCGACGCGTCACGTAGGCGGGGCTGAGCGGGGTTTTCTACCCACTACATCAACTCCATATCCGTCACTGCATGCATATTGAGTTTCGCCAAGTTGTTTACGCAGGGTTTGGAAGCGTAGGCTATATTAACTCGTACTGAGTTAATTAACTAGATCATTTTAACTACAGGATCGTGGAGCGCATTGATTTTATTGATTTATTTAAATGTCCAATGTAAAAAAAAAAAAAAAAAAACAACACAAGGGTGCACGTGGCTTCCGTGGTCAGTGTAGCAGCTTCAGTTCATTATAATGGACACACTCCGTTGCAGCCATGACGGACGTGTCACGCCACATACTTGCCTAAATTGTTTGCAACGATAGCTTCTGAATATAATTGGCACCCAGCAGATCTCTGAATGCTTCTTTATTCCTGGGTTCTGGGTGGATGTAAATCAAATCTCTACAAATAACCTTTGTCAGCAAGAAGCATTGTAAGGAGCCATATTTACTCTATTATCATAAGTATTGCTATCATGGGTGTTGAGTTTCATGCTCCACTTCTCCACGCAGGGCCCGTCCTGTTAAAAATCATTTTTTGTAGTGTTTAGTAGGTGGAGGATGCTCCATCCAGTGGCCCATTAAGAGCAGAGGCTAGCTTGATGATTACTTAAACCTGCAATTCATTTCTAGTGAATGTGACATACATTATGCTAAAAAAAGATTCAAACAATGAAAGTTACCAACACATGAGATTGGCCACAAAAATCCTCAAAAAATTCACACAAAATGTTTTTTCTTTAATGCTTTATCGCATAGTGTATTCCATACAGTATACTGGACTATAGAGAGGGCACTGTCAGGGTAAAATATGAGTAAAACTAAATCATGTTTAAGAATGCCACACATAAAAATTGGGACAATCATGCTATATGCACAGTACTCTGAGCTCCACCGGGAGCCCTCTCTCTCCTCGCTCCTCTGCGGTGCATTTAAGGGGATGGAAGATCCTCGATGATGGCGGAGAGGGAATGATTTCTGTGTCATAGCCGGAGGACAGAGGAGAGAGGATGCAAGGCAGCATTAGCTTAATGAAAAGCACCCCAGGTATCTCAAGAGACTTTCTAGTTAAATAAAGGTTGAAAAAAAAAAAAGAAAAATAATTGAACAAATTCAAAAAATAAATATCATAACTACCTAAGATTATTACTCCTAGAAAATATTACTTCAAAAGTGAGTGAGAAGTGGGCACAATATGAAAAACTGTTCCATGCATTTATCTTATGCAATGACGAGTCCAAAAAAGTTCACGACATGTGCACACTCACACAGGTGTTTTCAGTTAACCTGCTGATTAGTCCTGTTTGGAGTAAAGCAAACCAATCTCAACGTATCATTAGGAATATTTTCCTGCTTTAACAGGCGAAACCAGAGACTGAGGCAGATGTCATTCAAGCACATTTTGGTCACACCTCCGCTGTCCTGAGAAGTCAGCTAATCAGGCAAATAAGTGAAAACACCTGTGTGGTTGGAGCATGGCTTTAGTAGATTGACATTGTCATTAAAAACAAAACAAAAGTCAGTATTTCAAGCACTGTTTTATGGGTGGATATCCATAGAGTCAAGCATTTTTTCTCTTCCATAGTCATTTAAACGTCATTGCTGTTGTAGCAGTCACTCTTTCAGTTATTCAGTTATAAAGTGACCCAAAACCATGACTCTGTAAAGACTGATGAAAGTCTGATTCTCCTTTGATTTTAATCTCACTTTTTGTTCACCTGAGCACTGTAGTACCATAAACCACAATAAAGCACCAAAGGAAAAAACATTTTGCTCTTTTGCTCTGTGACTGTATTTTGAGGCTGTCTGCCCTCTATTTAGTGCAGGTTATCTTTTCAGTTATAGCCACACAATGGAAGCGTTTTGCGGCAGATCAAACCACCTTGATTCATCCACTCTCACTCCCAGTTTTCTGAAGGCCTTAAGACAGACACATTTTATCCTTCAGCAGCTGTCTTCTGTTTAAAAATGTACAATATACCTATATATTTGGAAGGAAAAACAAACCTCAGGTGCTCGTGCATGGAGCAGAAACAAAAACACCTGCATTTTTTTATTCTAGCACACCATTACCTCTTTCTCACAAGCCTATTTATTTACTTGTAGTCAAATTACTTTTGAGTATTGTAATAGAGGTGAACCGGTAGCACAAGTACAATAATTAGCTGACATGCTGCATAGTTTGTTAAAACCAAAACCAAAATACAGCCACTGGTCATGTTGCTCCATGCATGTAGACGAAAGAGCTACAAAGCTCAGAGTCTAGTTTTCTATTCGTTTCAGATTTATGCCAAAACCTGCTCAGTAATCACAGATGTCTCTATTTCTTTGTTCTTATTTTTTACTATAATGTTTTATGTTGATATACCATGATTGACATGTGAGGAGCAGAACAGATATGGGTTATTTTTTGACTTTGTCATATTATATGTGATGTTCAGCGCACTCCGGGAGTTATTTGATGATTTCTGAATTTGCCTGTGTGCTGTACTCCCATATTCCCTCAGTCACATTCAACAACTCTCATAGAAAGCATATGAACATGTTGCCTTCCACTAGTTATGATGCGTTTAAATGTCACATTGAATGGCTTCATGCATTAATGAATCTAGAAATTCAAACAGATCACTGGAGGGTCAAAGGTGACTGTGACTGACACGCTGGCCAGTTCACACATCATACAGAGTATCTTAAAGGTCCAATAAATTACATTCAGCCTCACTAGATGTCAACAAACAACTATTTGCTATGTCATGCATGTTAGTTAGTGTATGTGAGCGTGCATGTTAGTTAGTGTATGTGAGTCCCTCCGTGTCCTCCACGTCCATTTCAAAGATGGCGGCCACGTCACAAACTTTCTCAAATTACAGCTAAACAGTAGACTAAAATAAGTTTCTTAAAATATTTGAGGCAAGAAATAGGCAACGCCGATTTGCATCTTGATCCATATTTGATCAGCACTGCCTAGTTTGACACTTTGATCTGAGTTTCATGAGCTGTCGGCTCTCTTTTTCCTTTTTTCTCCAACTTTATTGAGTAAACGATACACACATTTGTTCTGGTCTAAGGTGTTGGTGCTATAGTGCAATATCTAGTGGCGGAATATTTTGTATTGCAGCTTTAAGAAATTGGGTTTGTTTACAACAAAACTTTTTAATTCTGTTTTCATGATTTACTTTTCAATGTCCAACTTCCACCCCTCACAAGGAATCAGTTATCTCTCTCTTCAATGGATTTCTCAGCAATGGCGCCAAATATTGAAAATGCCCTCATTGATTACTTCCCAGAGACTGACACCAAAACATATTTGCCACCGACAGCTGAAAGGATATCCCCTGTTACATTCTTCTGTTGCTGCTGGAAATATCTGGATGTGATGTTATTTTATCTACTGATGAATCGGAGGGTACTTTGTAACAAGAATGGCCACACTGAAGATCGAATCACTGCTAGCTGGGGGAGCAACTTCACCTCTCCTCTGAGGCGAGGTTGTTCTGCTGCAGAGAAATTTCTCATTTGGGAAAATAAAATTGTATAGAACTAATGTTGTTTGTACTGGTATTTTCTTTCTGTCTCTTAGATGGACCCTGTCCAGAAGGCAGTGATCAACCACACGTTTGGTGTCCCGCAGCCCCTCAAGAAGAAACAGATTATATCCTGCAACATTTGCCACCTGCGCTTTAACTCAACGGTAAGAAATGTTTTAGTGGCTTTAAGCTGTGGTTTTTATGAGAAAGATAGAGAAGTTGAGGGACAATAAGAGAGAGAAAGACATGGCACTCTGGACTGTAATTTACAACATGAAAGCAATCTATAGCAAAGAGTGGGTCAAGCCTCATAGAACATCATCTCTTTTGTGCTTCTGTGTCTTCTTGAATGTTGGTTTTTGAACATATGGTCACTCCAAAATTACCTCAGCTCTTATCATCCACACTTACTCTTTGTGTTTGTGTATACTGTGCGCAGATTTGTGTGTGTGTGTGTGTATAAGCAAAGGTAGGTATCTTTGTGTGCATATGCAAAACCCAAACTGTAAGTGTATCCCTTTCTACAAATATAGGTACCTTTTTAAATCAAAAGTTAGTTGGGTTTTTTTTCTAGTTTTCTGTGTATGAAATTTTGTTGGATTTTCTTTTCAGTGAAATCTGTATGTGTGTGTGTGTGTGTGTGTGTGTGTGTGTGTGTGTGTCTGTCTGTTGTTTTGGTATGAGGGATTAGACAGCAGGGAGTGCTGCCATTTATCAGCAAAGAGCAGAAACAATCAGCAGCCCCAACAGGAAGCAGCGTTCTCGACTCCTCGTCCCATTTTTCCCATCCTTGCCACCTCTAGTGCACTCGCACAAATACACACACAAACACACACACACACACACACACACACACACACACACACACACACACACACATATTCTGTACACATACAAACATGCACACTATCTCTCTCTCCCTCTCTCTCTCACACACACTCACACTCACACACACACACAGAGGCAAATATCTCATGACATTTAATGCATACTCACATAAACAAATAGATTAATAGTCCAGAAAGCCTTAAGATATCTCAGGTCTGGGCGCAGTAAAACAAACACACACACACACACACATACACATACACTTTTTTTTTTGGACTCCATCTTCAAAGAAGGGCTGAGGCACAGGAGACAGGGAGCTGAGGGGGGGGAGAGGAGACACAGACGTGCTCTTCACACACTAGAGCAAATCCCATTCCCTGCCTTCGCACATTGACTTAAAGAGGAGTGTCAGGTCTGACTGTAGCTTTATCTGTCTCTCTGAGACTATGAATACTTTCCTAACACTTCCATGCACCCTCCTCAGAGTTTGCTCAGATATTATACCAAGTTATCCTTATGCATAATGCTCAAAGGGGAGATAAGTAAGGTTCCTCTGCTGCTCAATATAGCACAAATTGACCTTAAAGAGCTATTTGAGACAAGCTGGAAATTTTTGTTTTTACTGACCTCCAGCGGATTAAATCTGACCTTGTTGAACAAGGCTCAACTTTTGCTGGAACGCAGCGTGACTTGCCAACCAAATATATACAATTTCTTGAAAGAATACTTTTTTTTTAACACGAACGCCATATCTCAAGTGTTTTCCTCGCAATCGTCCAAACGAAAAATTAAATGATTGCTGCTGTAATAACTTTCCACAGCTGTAAAATCCATAATATTGTAAACAGCTGTGCGGTGTTTTGGTGTCTGATTATCCTTCAAACTCATGGATCTGTGACTCTCAGTTTTGCTTGCTGGATTGTATTTCATATCTCACTTATATTTATTTGATGTAGGGCTGTTTTCGGTTTTAACACCAATTTAATATCGCACCATAACTTTTGAATGGCCCAAATGTTCTCTAGTTGTCTAAGTTGTTCAGCCTTTCTGCTATAAAACTAAAATGCCCTGTTCAACCAAAAAAAAAAATAAAAGGAAAGGCAACATATTTTTGCACGGTGAGGTGGACCATCAGATATAGCTGTCACATACTTTATTTATTGTTTATTTGATGACTAGCAACACTGTAGGATGCTCCCTTAAAAATATTCTTCTTTATTACATATTAGATGGTGTAATCATCAGGTACAGAGGCAAGGGGTTGTTTGAGTGTTTATGCAATCCCTAGACATTGAAAGATTGCCCATTTAATATTAATTACTGTATAGATGGAAGATGTCTAAAATTACTAAATAATATATTGGCCATTTTTGGTATTTGGGTCTGGAAACAATCGAGTTAATTGGAGTGGATGATTCTATTTTTTCAGCACGTCTTATACTCTTGCACCTGCTAAATTTTTTACCATATTACAAATTTTACATTGTTGAAACAGAATAGAACATAATTGGGCTTCATTTATTTATTGCACAGTGCAGTGAAAAAAATCCCAGACACATCTGTGACTGGCAATTTTGGTAAAAACCCTTTTTTTTTTTTTTTTGACATCCATCCATATTGTTCATGACTTCAGGCCCTGCTATTCATCAGCTTGCACAATCAACAGAGGCAGCTCAGTGATTGTTAAATTAAGCAAACCAACTGGAAAATCCGCTTAATTTTACATGTTTTTGTTGTTATTTTTGCTACAAGCTAGTAGTTATTGGGGAGAGATGATTCAACATCTCAACACCTCAATGTTTACTTTAATCACTGGACAATAAGGAATCCCTTAGAAGAGAAGTGTATCTCCCTGTAGTCCTGCTGCTTGGGGTGGTGATGTGAAAACCAAAGCTCATTTCACACCTTGTCCCTCTGCCTCCACTGAGACTCAATTGGATGGAGAGACTGGTGGTGGGGAAGGCGCTGGCTGAATTCGTCACATCACGCTAATCTCTGAAGCCTTTTCACAGCAGATCAGTCACATGATGCGCTGAGGTATTAGAGTTGTTTTTACAGATGCTTTGACAGCCACATTATTTATAGGCTTCCATTATATTGCACCATGAGGCTCGCTAATGTGAAGTGTACATGGTTAACTCTTGCTGGTGTTTACAGAGAGCTAACACATGAGACTGTATGTCTCATGGTGTACTGTGTGTGTGTATCTGTGCGCTAACACCCCACCAGCAGTAATCATTTTATTGCTTATGGGATGCAATGTATTGTTGATGCTCAGATAATCAGAGAAATCCATATTGCGCCTTCAATAAAAGAGTCTTTCAGTGTTTGCAACTCTCTTTGTCATTTCTGCATGGATGTATTCCTCACTTAGGAGTCCTTCAAAGCATCGTCCAGTCTCTTCACTCAGGTTGTTTGGTGCCTGAGGATTTGCATGATTTATTTCTCAAAGAAGCGTTAAGTGGTTGAGGGCTCGGAAGGAAGCATCGCCCGTCTTGAAGGAATAACTGCACCACATCTTACGCTACATGTCAAAACAAACGTAATTTAAGCTTCATCATTATTTCTTAATCCACACATTTGTAAAACATTGAGGGTACATACTATGGAAATAGTCCATGTTACTGAGTATTGTGGACATGCAGGTTTTTCACACTTTGGATATGATTTAAAACAAAACTCTTTATTTAATCATGGCTGTTCTCTTTTTATTGAATGTACGTGGGTTCTAGTTCTGCTTCTTCGCTCTATAACTGTCTTATCCAGGCCAGGAGCTGATGAGAGCTGATTCCCCGAGGTTGTTTTAGCTTTTAATGAGTGATCTCTGTATTGATTTCCCTGCTATTCCTATGTATCCAGGCTTGTTCTGACAACAGGGGCTTTGTTCTTGGATTTGAACGGGGCCGTGAGAACGTGAAGGTACATCGCGATCCACCCAGACGGATATGTGCGTGAACGTGTTTAATTGCTGCCTCGCAATCAGTCGGAATGTTTTTGCTTTTGATTGTGGGTTTGTGTGCTCGTGAATGCGCCGTGAGTGCTCAAATGTGTGTGATATTAGTATGTATTGCCACATGTGTCTAGGATTTGCAGAGGCTGACTCTCATAGTGCACAATAATTGGGTAGTTGTGGAGATGGGATCCTCTCTCTTGTTGCATATTACACATGCAATTATACCTCTGGCCTCCCAATGTGCCAGCGCTGTTATCAGGTGGAAACAGACTCTCCTCCTTGCAGCTTGTGTATGTCTGCGAGGGAGCAAATATTCAGGCGCACATTTTAACATTTATTGCACGTGGGCTCTACTTTTCAGCAGATAATGCATTGAGTGAAACACTCCTTTCTGCCTCTCTATGCTAACCTGGTTTCCTCTCATTTTCCTGCAGAACCAAGCAGAGGCCCACTATAAGGGCCACAAGCACGCCCGGAAGCTTAAAGCCATGGAGGCCCAGAAGAACAGGCAACGACGAGCCGGGGAAGCCTTATCCGCAGGAAGGGAGAGAGAACGAGATAGAGACCGGGAACGAGATCGGGACAGGAGCAAGACGGTTACGTCTGAGGCAGCACTCCCTGCGCTCATGGATACAAGCTTAGTGGAGGGAACAAGTACGTAAACTGACAGAGAAACTGGAAGAAGGCTATAGCACAAGCATGCTATTTGTAACCAATCCTTCTCCGCCCCTCTCCACCTTCTTGATGATCGCTCTATCACGCTTCAGTTCCTTACGTCCTCTAATTCCCCCTTTCACTCCACATCATCTTTATAAAATCCCCTCCACCAGTCCTCCTCTTCATCCTCACATCACTGACAGCTTCCAACCTCCTCCACCATATGTTGGCCTCCCTTATCGCCCTCTCTCTCTCTCTGTGCCATTGTGTTATACTCTGAGATTACATCTTCTGTACACCTTATCCCTCACCCTCTCTCCGTCCTATCCCCTCCGCATTTCTCTTCATTCAAACCTTAGCAATTTAAACCCACATATCCCTGGCAAACCTCTCTGACCTGGCCTTCTGTCCTTGTGCTTTGTGATGGATGGAGGGCTCTGAAGCTGCGGGATTGTGGGATGTCTAGGAGCAGGAGATGTTGTGTAAATAAAGGGGCCGGCTGAGATCGATTGGAGCCTCTCAGGGGTCGTTTTTACCCCCTTTGCCTCTTAATTTCCACTGCTTGACTCCCCTCTTGCTCCCTCTTGCTCTCTACTATCTATCTCGGTTGGAGAGGGTAGTTGTGGAACCAGAATTGGTGTATTTGTGCAGCATGAAAAGAATGACACATCATGCTAGCTGAATTTAGAGGAGCAAAATAGTGGTGAGAGAGTTTTTATTTGTGGGGCTGTCAAAGTTGAAAGAAATCAAAGGCACTCGTCTTCTCTTACAAAAAGTTTGAATGTTTTCACATTTGTGGTATAAACATAGACATTTTATATAGAAAGATGGAGTGCGTTGGTTTCTTTCAGCTGAATATGAATGTTGACTTTTCCACGAGACAAGGCTGCAACTTTAGCTTGAAGAGCATGAATTGCTCCGATGGCATTTTGACAGCAGACTGAACCCATTACCTTCTCATGTTGCACTTGTCTGGGTCCACACTTTTCATTTATCCATCCGAGGTGATGGGACTGGAGGAGCGGTAGAGCAGTTTCCCCCCCCCACCCCCCTCTCTTTTCTACTTTCTTACTTCATCCTCCCCTCCACTTCCTCTGCCCCAGAGAAGATCACTATCTGAGGAGAATTTCAAAATGCGCTTGGATGCTAGATTGAATATCAGAGAAGAGATATGAAGGTTTGGGGAAAGAGGGGAGACAGTTTGTGCTTTATCCCCGCTCATAGACATAATCGTGTGCACGTGGACATATACACACACACACGCGCGCACACTTTTCTGCCTTGAGCACTAAGAGTCTCCTTCAGAAAGGAGAAAGTGGACAAAAGACTGGGGGCCTGATAACGCTCTCATCAAATCTCATTTTAATATTCCGCCGTTGCAAAGGAGAGCTCTGAAAAGGGGGAAGCAGCAGCAGAGACGAAACGAGATGATGAATGGAAAATGAAAGATAAGATTAAATGAATGAAGGAGACAGACAGAGAGAGAGAGAGAGAAAGAGGGAGGAATAAGGGAGAAGGAGCATGGCGGAGGGGGTCAGTGGGGAGTAGATAAGTCATAGCTAGTTTTTATGCTGTGAATAATTTTACAGTTCCAAGGCAATTTCGTGAGGAGGAACACTCTTTAATAAGCCCAATTGTGTGATTGGCCTAATGTGAAATTGAAATGCAGCAGTGCGAGCCAGTGGTGGCACGCACCACAATGCCAACCTGTAATGAAATAGCGCTCCAAATTAACACTCTATGAAATGAGTTATGTCTGCCACGAAGCCGAAGGCTGGTGGGGAGCTGTCTGAGGGTAATGCCCACATTGTCTGCCATCAGGAACCAATAACGCATCTGTCGGCTGTTCCTCTAAACAGTCTGTCTGGCTCAGAATAAACAGACATCCTCTAGGCCTACAAGGTCATCCTCCACAGGTCCATTAGAATACCTTCTAATGCACATTTAGACACAGGAGGCCACTACCATACATATACCACCTTTTGACCGTGAAGTGCTGGAGGGAGTTCGAAGTGCACTTTTTCTAATGTACACAAGAACAAATGGCTCACAAAATGGCTGTCCAAGTGTATTTGGGTGTGGAGTGATCGAAGTAATGCAACAAAATGAGACATAACAACAAAATGAAGAAAACTAGCAAAACACACCATAGATTTAATAGCAATATGGCAGAGCCAGACACAAACAAAAGACTTTAAACGGGATGTATCTTGCGCATTTCCAGGAGTATATTTATATCCTGGGGCTCTACCAGTATATCTTTGTATGATTTACAGTTAAAAAAACTCCTTATTTATCTTATACTGGCTCTTTATGCAGCCCCACATTTCAGCCTTTGTCTGAGACAGATTGTTTTAGCTCCTGTCTCTTTAAGGCCCCCCTCCCGATGAGCCCACTCAGTTTTGATTGGTTAGCTCCCGGAAACTGCATCTCGGCCGACTTTCAGCGGCTCCGGAGGCTACGTAAACAATCAGTATTAGTATGATTTTTCCTCGTCTGTGCATGTTTGAGCCCAAATCTGATCTGAAATATGTGACTGGACAATTCAAACAACATGTGGAACAACCTTAACAACAAAAACTACCAATGCGCGGCCGTTTGTGGGTATTCGCGAACAATCCAATGTCGTCACGAGGAGGAAGTAGAGGTAACATTGCAAATGAAGCATTCAGAGCAGGCTGAAGTCCTGGCCATGGCCTGACCATGTTTGACATAGACATCAGACACCATAACAGTATAGAAATAACAAAAAATCACAAAAAGCATATGTCCCCTTTAAAGTACCAACACAACCTCTATACCAATGGGGATTTCAGTTTAACTACTTTTCTCAATTCCATCAATTGTCCTGTGTTGCCTGGCACAAACTTTTTTGCCTATAAATTCTATCACATTACAGTAAAACTCTCTTGCTTTCTACAGGTATTCTGTCTCTTGGGTTACCGCAACAATTTGTACCATAAAGTCAGGGACGATCAGAGACAACATTTTCAATCTTAGAAAGGGATTAATCAATGCTTGTAAACCATGTCCCGCACCAACAAGGGGAGGGAGTGGGTAGACGGCGAGTGAGCAAGTGAGAGAGACAGAGGGCCCGCATCAGTCGTGACAAGCATCAATCACCCTCAGCTTTGATTGACTGCTGTTGAAACGTCTTCGCAGGGACTCTCTCTGTCACCACAGTAATGATGATTTAAAGCAAGGATTTTCTTACTCCAGGGAAGTTGTTTATGTTCTGAGGCTGCCTTGGATCACTGCTCGGTGTGTGTGTGCATGTGCATGTGAGTGTGATTCATATTAATTTGCTGTTTGGCTGTGGTTAAAGTTCTCAGCAGATCAATCTGATGAATAGCAATCTCTTCAGATGTGTTTACTCTCTAAAAGCCTGTCACATTAAATTGGACTGTTAAAAGGAAAACTTTGCTGATTTGCAACCAACATTGTATCATTACAATGTTGGTAGTATATCCAAATGAACAATATTTAACTTCCTTCCGTGTTGCCTGCACCCAGGGGTCCCTGCTCATTTGCTGGCAAAAATTTAACTTTATACTTTGGAGATCTGGCTCAGACTACAAACGACGTTTCTGCATTTTCTGTAGTGGTGCCTTCAAGGACAGTAAAATGTGGGTTTCCCCAAACACTCCTGTCTACAATGTTACGCTAGCGATAGGGAAAAGCAGACACTAAAATATCATACTACTAAATACTTGAAGACAACTAGTTTCATGATACAAAGCTGAATATTGTGCTGCGTAATCAGACACAACAGGGTATGAAGGGAAAGCGACCACCAGAGCTAAGCTAACAGCTGTTGAGTTTCTCCAGGATTCCTAACACTAACACTAACAAACAACTAGCTCTATGATATAATGTCGGAGCAGAGACGCACCGTGGAATCAGACACAACAGAGTGTGGAGAACAAAAGGTCCACTGGAGCTATGTTACAGTGGCAAATGAGAGAGAGGCGCTTCAGCCGGGGTAGCTTTGCAGTATCGACAGTTCGACAGTTGTCCGTCTGGTGAGGATGGTCAAAAAGAAGGGAGAGAAAACAGAAAACTCCACGTTTCAACAAACTTTGCGGTGCTTTGGTAAACCTGACTTTGTTTTCTGACAGAATATTATATCGGACTTTAACTCTGAGTACAGAACAGCACAACAGCGACTGTGTGTTATCTGTAATTTATGCAGCTGCATTCAGCTTTGAGCACAATTCCTCATCATCCAAAACGATAAAAGAAACAGTGTTTGGTTGCAGTTTTTCACCCTTTCATCTGTGATTATTTTCCAAACCAAACTGAAATGTAGACAGCAGACTAGACAGCACCGGTACATATATCCAGACTTGATGAGGTGAAACGTTTTGTGAATGAAAATAAGCCTCAGTTAAGAGATCTAACGCTGCTCACTAACTTTATCAATGAAACTTTGTCTCTGTACTCACTGCCTGCGTCCTGTAAACACACCGTGAGTAGCTGATAGAACGAGACCGCGTGCAAAGCATTCTGGTTGTTTTAGGATTCCCCCTTAAGAGTGTTATGGAGAATCTCAAGCTTTTTTCTCAGTTTTCTCTAGTCATAGGCACAGATTTCAAAAATAATTCCACATTTCTACTACATAAGTGACCTAATTTTAAGAAATCATCATTTTCACAGCAGTGAATTTTCCCTTTAAAATGTGGATTAAATTCTTTTCAAGTTAAATAAAACTGGTGATTGCCTGCACAACATTGATCCAAACATCCATAATTCACTGCCGTATAGTTCTACTCCAGAGAGTCTCTGCTGGCACTGCCAATATGCTGGCCTTTGGTCTGACAGTTTGCCAATCTCGGTGGAAATGTCTGCCATCTTATCGTCGTCTGGGGGACGACTGAAGATGGAAGTTGGACGACTGAATGATAGAAAGGAGGCATTTTTTTAACAGGGCAGATGCTGAGAGAGCCCTGGTACTTATCAAAGGTTTTATTTATTTCACAAGATTTTTTTCCCCAGTGTGCTTCAAATCACCAGCTCTTCCTATTACTTTGGATTCTGGCTGCAATTGAGGATTATTTCCATGATCTCATCATCAAAGTCCTGGACCCCCACTGACTTTATCCCACCCATGGACGCTACAAATTATATTAACGTAAAATCTCATAATCCTATATTTTGCACATCTGTGATTTTTGGTCTAACACGGCACATTACACTAACACAGTTGTTATTATTATTATTATCGTTATTACCTGTAGCAACTCTTCTCACTTAGAATATATTTTACATATTTGTTATTGTAAATTTCTTTCTTTCTTTTTTAGATTATTTAGGATCACTGAGTTTTGTGTATATTTTGGCTGTAATGCACCACAACACAGAGGCAAATTTCATGTATGTGAACACCTACTTGATATTTTTCTGATTCTGATGATCAATTCATGCAGTATGTCAGTTATTTTATGATTAATCATTTGCTCATTTAGTCTATAAAATGTCAGAAAATACTAGAAAAATGCAAAAAAAGAAAAAAGAAAAATTGCAAGTAACTTCTTCAGTAAATCACATTTACTGAGGAACCCAGACATTTGAGAGGTGGGAACCAGACAATGTTTGGCGTTTTTGCTGGCTGAATTAATGAAATTTTTGGTTGATCAGCTTTCATTTTTGGCCTTGCTTTCAATAGGATTCACTGGTGATTTGGCCATTCAAGTTTGAAGTGTGCTTTTTTTTTTAAAAATTAGGCTAAATGAAACTCAGCAGGCTTATCTGAAATTACTCCCTGCTGAATGTGGTCCTTCATGATCCGAGCCTTTGGATTTGCAGAGGGCTTTGAATCCCACCAGCCTCCACGTCTTCCTGTGTAAGGTGCCTGCTAAATCCATTGATCAGTATCGCTCGCCTCTAGACACTTCTCAGGTGGCCCTGTCTTTCACATAAGCTCAGGATCATACCCACCCCCGCCCCCTACAGAGGAGCGCCAATCCCCCAGGGGTCACTCTCATTACAGCGAGGGGACTGTCTAATCTTGCTCCTATATAGGTTCTTTTTCTTTAGCGGGAATGAGAGAGGAAGACCCTTATCTCCAATGATGAATTTACTCTTGGACGTAAAAGGGAAAATCAATGGAGCACAGTTGCATTGTGGAGGGTTGTGAGTGTGTGTGCGGGTGGGGGAAATGGAGATATTCAGCAAGCGTAGCACACAGTGCTCAGGGGTGAAGTGTGCGACTCCCTTGGGAGGGCAATGGGGTGAAGGGGAGATGTGTAATGGAACTCCAGTGACTTATCAGCCAGGCCTGGCAGTCGATGGGTTTGTTTATATTGACTGAGACTCTGGGTCCACTTGATATTTGAATAGTGAGGGAGAGTAAAGGAGAGGGAAGAGAAAGAAGAGGAGAGAGAGAGGGGATGAAGAGAGAGAAAGAGAGGAGGGAGGGGGGGAGGGCGATTTGCCTAAACCACCACTAATCAAGTCTGTTCCACATGGTTTAAAACAAAGGCTGCTACTGTATCAGAAAAGCCACAAAGCCAGCACTTGAAAAGCACTCTTGATGTTGGCTGCAATATTGTATTAAAAGTGAAATGCTAGAGCGGCCTGGTAGCTGAATGGTTACTGCGCACATAATGTCCCTGGCTCGATTCCAGCCAGGGATCCTTCTTGCATGTCATACCCATCTCTCTTTCCTGTTGTTTCCTGTTTACCTCTTCACTACCCACTATCCAATAAAGGCAAAAATGAAATGTGGAAAAAGTGAAATGCTTTTGGAGATAAATTCTGCCGACTTTATATTTGCACTCAGATGTTAAGTCAATCTACAAAGTGTTTTGCTGATTTTTCTTATTTAGTCGGGCTCATTACTTTTTTTATCAGACAACATCCTGCTCTGTTGGGTTTTACTAACTGTAATGGAAAAAGCTTTACTTGTATCTACAATAAGCTACTGCTGAATGAACCATAGTTAACTAACATTCTCCTTTATTGCTACCTTTTAATGCAGGTATTCAGTCTGATCTAGAACCAGCCAACCTGGAGGCAAAGCTCGAGGAGAGTCCCAGGAGCTCAGTTATGCTGACGCCAGTATCAGAGATTTCTTCTGTGGAGCTGGTCACCCTCTCCCCTCCTCAGATTTCCCCTTCCTCACAGCTTTCTGAGATTGCCTCTGACACCAGTGCTCCTGAAGTCCCAGAAGCCGCTGAGGCTGCGGGCCTGACCACTGAGTCAAGCAGCCATGCAGATACGTCCAGCACAAATGGGGACGCACGTCCAGATGAGGACAAGGACCCCAAGAAGAGCAAAGCTCACCTCCATTGTCCTGTCTGTAAAGTCACAGTAAACTCAGTCTCCCAACTGGAAGCACATAACAGCGGTAAGAGCATAGCTTGACTCAGAAGCTTGCACTTTTATCTTCAAAACACTAATTTTATATTTGCAATCGATTTTTGGTTGGTTGTAGTCAGATAAAGGCCTGTAATATTTGATTTGTACCACAATAAACCTGGCTATTGTCATGCTCTCCCCACCAGGTACAAAGCACAAACTGATGCTGGAAGGTCACAGCGTCCTGCCGCGACGCAGGGGGAAGGTGGTGGCAGCTCGTGCGGGCTGCAAGAGCAAGAGGCTCGGCAGCAAAGGCAGCGTCGGGGTGCCCAGCAAGAACTTCCAGTGTGAAGTGTGTGAGATCTTTGTGAACTCTGAGACCCAGCTGAGCCAGGTGAGGGTCAAACGCAACATGGATATTCAAGTTATATTGCACATAAATATATAGTTGAGTGTTTAATGTATTATTTATATTGTAGGTGTTAGATATTCCATTGTGCCCTGTTAGAAGATGTAAGGTACAAATGAACACATATGGAGTAACTCTTCAACCTTTCACAAACCAAACTTAGGATCACACTGACTCACTTGTTGAACTTTTAACACCACAAACGACATCAAAAGTTTTTCACTGTAAAGTGGCAGAGCAGGAGTATGAAACAGCAAGAACTATGACTCAGAGACTTCACTATCCTTCTTGTGCTGTATGAAATGAAAGATGAGGAGAGAAGCGGGGGCTTGGAGAAGTCCTGCAGATTTGTCAAGGCATACTAAGTGAGAGTGCTGCTAACCTGACAGGGTTGTATTCAAAAGGGCATAGAGGTACTGTTGACTCTGCAGGGAAAAGCACTCTAGCCCAATCACGTCAGGTGGTGGAGAAAATGTTGCATATAATTACCTCACCTTCACAGACAGATGATGCGGCCACAGAATTAATCAGAAAACAGAACTGCCTGCACATAGTTAGCAATTAACTTACACATCAAGAGACTGATATTACACATTAAACTTCGACCAGACTGACCTCTGATGCACAGTTATAAAAGTGAGCACAAATGATGTCTATTTAAAGTGTTAAACATGAATTATGAGATTTTAAAGACATTACTTAATCCAAAAGACCATTTCAACATCACCTTGACGGTAGAAATGTGTGTGTGCTTAAATCAAAGCAGCAGTTTCATTTACAGCCACATGAATGAAGCTATTGAAAGCAGGTTGCGAGTGCAGAATACATTCAAGCAGCAGCTATTTTTCCGCATTAGACAGATATCATCTGAAGCTTTAACTAACTGCAAAGCTCTTCACTGAGCAGGGATGTATTTACCACTCATTATTGCAAGCTACTAATGCCTGCTGTATTTAATTTTCTGGTTACATTGGCATCAAACCATGTTGGGAAAGTAATTTCTCCCCCTTTGATGTTCATTAAATACTACATCTGAGTGAAGGGATTGTCTTGGAAACTTTGCCTATGCTGGAGTGGAATGTGGAAAAGATACAGGATATGCTGGCATGTGTGAGCACCCAGGCTGCTTTAGCCTTAAATGCATTCCAGTGGACTTATATAAACATCCCCTATCCCAGGGGGACATAAGCCTGTTAGTACTTCAGCCAGAGAAGGAAATAGTGTGGCAGTGGTAGAAAGTAATGTGATGTAATTTCAGTGCACTTCAGTCAAACTCAATGTGTATCCATTATTAATTCAGCAGATAACATTTGAAGTTGTTCCACTGTGGTACAACAGATGCTTGTTAGCTCGCTAATGGTATTTCTGCTGGTCTCGACAGCACATGAATAGCAGAAGGCACAAGGATAGGCTGGCCGGAAAACCACCCAAACCCAAATTTACCCCCCACAGCAAGAGCCAGCCAAGCTCCAGCTTAGCGGTAAGTCTCAGCATAAAGACACAGACAAACAAAACACTGTCACGCAAATATGCGTGCATACACACACACTCAAGGAAGACAAACAAAACATAATTGCCTTTCTCTTACAGAGGATATGCTTGAACATGCCGTGCACATGCGCCAACATTGGAATAAATTCAGTCTAGCTTGTAAACTAATGCATTTTTAAACACCCGTTTTAATTTATCTCTGTTACAGTTAACTGATTTGACCCCAGCCCTGACAGACATACAGTAAAACCCAGACACACACAGATCTCATTACATTGCGCTTCGGGGCTTCTATTTCTCAGTGAGGCAGCATGCGTGTGTGCCTGTGCTGTCATAGAGGTTAAGCACACTGTTGTACTCAGTGAGTCCCCTACCCCTGAGACAGGTCTAAAATAGTCCTGCTCTCCCCCACTGACCAGCTCTGACAACAGCAGCCTGAATCAGCACTCCAGATTAATCACTTCTCTGCTCCTGTCATATACACACCTCCCCATCTCTCCTTCTCTCCATACTCCTTCTCCTCCTCCTCCTCCATCCTACAGAACGTGAGATGGAGTGGCTATGCAGGCGTGGCTGTGTCTGCCATGAAGAAAGCATTCAGCCAGTACAACCTCACCTCCCTCTCCTCGCAGGTCAGTGGCAGGAGAGGCAGAGACTGGGGTTGGATTGGAGGGCGAGAGCTTCAGCTGGCTAAACTTTAGGCCTGGCCACGGGCAGGGGACTGAGCAGAGATAATGAAGAAGTTATGTTTATATTAAAGGGATAGTTCAGTTGTTTTTTTACATGTTACTTGTTTTACTCACTGGTGGTGTTGTTATCAATGCATGGGCCTGAGCTTAGTCTTGATCCCAGAAAACCAACAGCTTCTTGGACAGACATCAGAAAAGTTTTTATTGCTGTTTTCACAAGACTTGTAAAACATTTTAATCTTCCTCACCAATATACAACATCCTCCTCTCACACCTCTCTGTATCATGGAACTATTTTGTTTATTGAATAGTTCCATGACCCGAACAGGTCTGCGAGCTAAGTGGAAGATTGCAAATTGCACTTACAAGCAATAGTTAATCAAAAATCTATCTTTTACATATCAAATATTTACCCCATATAAAGTTAGCTCTGAAAAGTTTGTAGTTTTCTGCTTTATGGAAGAGGTAGTCTGCTTGGATCTGCTTAGTTACATTGGATTAAAATTAGCATTGGTGATTAACAGCAAGTTTTAAAACATTTTATCTGCATGGTCAGTATATTATACTACTAAATACGCCACAAGAAGGCAACAGCACAACACAAAAGTGGTGCATTTATCTGTGCTGTTGGGAAACTAATACCATTGCATCCAAGCTGAAAACAGCTGCAGTCCTCTGTGAATAAGCAAACTGAAAACTGAGTAAACTTTTCAGAGGCACCTACAGGCCTATAGGTGGTGAGTATTTGATTAAAAAAAAAAAAAGGGCTTGAGAGCAGCGATGTAGTTTAAAATGTTTTTGTTAAAGTTTTTGGCTGCTGACTGGCATCACAGGGTCTGTAGAGATTGCACAGAGAAGCCGACCTGTGGGTTGGAAATGGAAAAGAAAAAAACACACTAACGTATTAACGAAATGTGAACAAGTATAAAAGAAACAGCGATGTGAATGTCTCCAAAAGTTCCCCTTGTGCAAATTTGCCTTCGTGTAGTCCAGAGCAGCATGTTCCAGCCTTAAGCTGCATCATTATCATGGCCAGTGAGTAAATCTTACCTCTTAAGGTTAAAAAATCAGAGCAATCCTGTTAACATTAGAGAGCTTAGAGAGTTAGAGCTTTATGTATTTCTGTCTGTCTGATGAATGTTCATGCAAGAAGATATCAGAAATCCAGGTCTGTCTGGTATTTAGTGTGGAGCAATGTATGAGCACACATTACTCCACAGTCTAGGTACTGCAGCTACGTGTTGAAACAAGGGCAATGAGTTTGGGAAACATGTTTGCCCAGTAAACATGCCCTCATTGTGTTCTTCTCTCACTTCTCACCGTTCCCCCTCCTGTCTTCTCCAGACCAAACTGGCCTTGCAGAAGCAGCTGACCAAGAGCTTGACAACTGGCTTCCTGCCCAGTCCCCTCACCCCGCCAACTCTGTGCACAGTGGCGACTAACCCACTGGCTCTGCGCCACCCAGTGGGCACCACCACGTTCATCCAGACCCCCTTCCTGGGCCCTGCACTGTTCCGGCCTGCCCCGGGGCCGCTGCGGGCCACACACACACCCATCATCTTCTCCCCCTACTAAAGACTTGACCCACTTCCCATTTGAGCTCCACCCCTGTCCCTTAACCAAACCCCAGGCCCTCCTTTAGTGTGACCCATATGACAAAGGCCACACGCAAACTATGCAGCCCACCTGACTTAAGATGGAGAGAGTGCACAAGTCCCGATGCTCAGTAGGCCACGAGGCCTGAGAGCTGTTCCTATCATAAAGGCCAAGATCCCCCATCATGCCTTCTTTCTGCTCTTCTTATCATGACCTAAGGAGCAGGACAGGCCTCCAGACAGTGACTGGTGCACAGAGGCCGCTTTTATAGCCATTTCATGGGTCAACATGGTTTGGATTCTGGATATTATTGTGTAATTTATTAGAGAACAAATATAGACAAGTCTAGATGTATGTTTAGTGTGGTTGCCACAAAATAAGGTCCCTTTACTTGATGCTCTTTTAAAACATTTTTAACTTATTGGTTTTGGGGGTTTTATGAAAGTTGGGATGATAGTAGGTCATTAAAGCAACAACTGTCTGGACAAGTACACCTTCTCAACTTTAAACATTTAAAGGACAAATGTGAGTCCTCATTGTGGGCTGTATGTGGACCTATAACTACATATTGTATGTCCATTATGTTAAAACCACATTAGCACCATTTTGCACCTCCAGCCCTTTCCGCAACACTGTTTCCCCAAGCCCTTAACTTGTACGATTAAAACATTTCTTTCTCTCTCTCACTGAGTCACAGCCATAGTCATAGCCCTCCAGATTTTGTTCCCTCCCTGTATCCCCAGGATTAAGCACTCATTAAGGTCTAGAAAAGGTCAGCTTGTCAACTTGACTTTGTTTCAATTTGCAAATCTGTCTTCAGAGTGATTTTTTTTCTGCTCCAGTACATCATTCATGCAATGCAGCTTGAACATTATGTTCTCGCCAAGCTAGCAGCACAAAAACATTTTTGCAACTATGGATGTCTTACATTGCAAAATGCCATTATTTCTTTCCCCCTGTGACTGCTCTCTTTCTTTTTACTCCTCCCTCACTTCACCCTGCTGTCGTCACCTCGTCGTTACCCTTGATTTACTCTGGTAAGCATGAGATGATGAGGAGCAGGGAAACTCCCAACTCACATGCACAGAATCACAAAACACAATGGATGACCTGAAGACTTGATGGTATTTCAGAGCTCAATGAAAAGTTTGGATGACAGTGGGTGGGGAGGCTGCTCAGCAAGTACTTGATTGACATCCTGTTGCAGTGTGTGAGTACAGCGTGGGAGGGAACAAAGCACAGTGCCATGGCAACCACATTAAAAGCACCTTAAAACTAATATACTTACAAAAGCAATGAAAATTGTGTTGATATTCATCTTTTTTTGCTCTAGGTGTATGTTTTTGCAATCCCATGTCAGTTTCGGTGAGAATTTTGCTTTGGAAAAAAAAAAAACAATCAGGTGAGAATTATCACATTGTGGTTTATCAATGACAAATCTCACATTTAAAGCAATACATTCAGTATGTTTATGTTTATTATGTGTTTTCAGTGTGTCAATGGCTTTATCTATTCTATACTGTACACACCTGTAACAATGTATTATGTACTCCAACTCCAACCAAGGGCCAACTCTGAATTGTCAGCAAAGAGTCATTTGAAATGATGGGCTATCCTGATGGTGCTGCCCTTGATGTTTGATGCTCATGGTCAGTCTCCACATGTTGTGACTCTGGGCTGAGCTGTTCCATTTATAGCTGCTGTTCGCACTGCGGAGAGGGTGCTTCAGCACCGTATGACATTGCTGTTTCACTTTTTAGTGGAGCAGGGGAACTTTTTGTATGACTTCCACTGAGGAAAAAACAATGTTAACGTCAGAGACATAGAAGTGTTTGGGATAAGTGTCACAAGTGCAACATCAACTGTCATATTACTGTTCATGCCCGTGTGCTGTATCAACCAACCGCCCACGCACCTAGGATATCAACTGACATTCAACCCTCACTCCGCCAAAACAGACTGTTGGCAAGGTCCCATAAGGACTCGGAGCCCACACATCACCCTTCCTTCAACACTCATACCAAATCATGTTCTCTTAAATTACAGTAATGGAGCAAATCCTATGCATTTTTCATTGTGCAATATGTATAGTTGTCTGTGATGCAGCAGTGCCATCTGTCGTGAAAACCCTGTAATTGCCATTCAGTACTAGTGCTTCTATAAAACCTTTGATCCTATATACATTTCTGTTTAAGGACCCCCCTCCCTCCCCCAGTCATTTTGGAATAAGCGAAACCGCCAGGTCTCCTCCGCCATACTGATGTGATTCTCCCCAGTCGCACTACTCAGTGAACCAGCCAGCCTTTAATCTTCACTGTTTGTTTGTTTCTATTGCTCAGTGGGAACTCTGACCTAAAGAACTGAAACTTTCTTAAAATAAAGAATCTAGAGAAGGCAAAGTATATGTAGAAAAATAGAATAACTATAGAAATTTTATCAGAGTTGCTATTGTTATCTGTATCATAAAGAACTGCTATCATAGAGGAGAGTAGATTATGTTATTGTAGACTCTGTACGGCATACAGGGAAAGGAAAAATGCTTTGCTTTTTTTTTGTTTGTTTGTTTATTTACATGGTTTTACCAACATGTTTTTTTTAAGTACAAGAGAAAATATTTAAAACAAATTTTTTTTGAGTGACCTTTTATTTCCTTGTTGACGGTGACTGAATTAATAATTCAAGGCCTTTATCGACAATATCCTAAAGTCACATTAGCCAGGCCTTCTCAGGGGTGACAGGTTGAGCAAATACTAACATGACCATCCATTCAGGGTATCCCTCCATAGCTCTAGAGAGCAGGAAACACTGTACGCATGGATGGACTGACAAAAAAAATACAAAAAATACACAAAAAAACAGTGCTGTACCATAGAGAGGACAAGGGATGGATTTTGGAAAATAAAGCTTTTAGAACTTGTAAAAAAAAAATGTTTTTGTAATGATTATGCAAATATCTATGTGTGCTTGTGTGTGTGTGTGTGTGTGTGCACTTTTCCTGCTTCATGGGTAAAAATGAAAAACAGCAGCAACCCAGAAGGCAGTGCTTTGATTCAGATTGATATTTGAACAATAATATTATGTGTGTGGGTGTGTGAGGGAAAAAAAAAATAGACAGAAAACTCAGGCAGATGATTGCTAATGAATAAACAGTGACAACACGAATGCTCAGATTTCCATGAAGACGCACAAAATTGCACTTGCTTTCTGTGATCAATTTCTGTATAAACATATTATTGATTAATCAGTCAGCCAAGGTGAGCATATCCAGCTCCACCTCAGGAAGTAGCCAGCTGAAATGAAAAAAAAAAAATGACACAGAAAAGGGATTTTATATGTGATCCTGAGTTTGCAGATGCAGGGTCCGCTGGCTTCTCTGAATGTGCACAACACCCTCACAGCATCTGTTCATGTGGCAACCCACAGCCACTCATTTTCCAGCCATTTCAGGAAACAACTCATGACAGCAGGACTGGTGTTTAGCCAAGAGAGACCGGTGAAAGCAAATGGAAACAAGTTAAAGCCACCGTGTCTGAGCTCTGGTGCATCTGTGGCACGCAGAGGGAGTGATAGAATAATATACCTGAGTGGCTGATGTGGTTTAGAGACAGGCTACTAATCTCCTTTATTTTCCGATGATTCTCCACAGATGGCCGATGCAGAGCACATTGTGCTGCAGAAAGATTTGGTACTAAACAATGAATCCTCTTGGATTGTGGAGCAGGACTGCTGACTGCTGTACTCAATATCTTCTATGTGTTTTTCCAACATAATACAGTCTTTTTGCCTGTCTCTGAAACTGAGCAGAGTCTGCGTCAGTCTCTGGACTCTTAAAATGTGATGAGATGTGACTCAGTGCTTTTATCTATCACACTGTAATCTTGTCTTTAGTTCAGTTGGCTCTGTTTTAATTTTCCAGTTTTCTTATTTATTTGAAGGAAAGCCCTTGGATTATACATTGATGTTGTCCTCTACACCCCAGGCCATCGTGCCAGCATATCCTTTGTGGAAACAGTAGATAAGCACAACATCAAGTCCAGCACCTCCCGTGGTGCCAATCAAAGCAAAGCCATCGGATTCTCGGCACTTACGAAAGCCAGTGATATGGCAGAAGGACATGATGACCTTGCTAAGCTGTGACACCGGTGTATCCGATGTATTGATCCATTATCTTATCTGACTGCTCTCCGTGGAGGGAGTGACACCTTTATCTCCTGTTGTGGTGGTCAGCTGCTCCTTCAGTCAAGAGTCACCTCATATAGTCATAACTTCAGGTGACAGCAAAAGGCTGATTTCAAATTATTTATATGATATAGAATATAGTCTAGTCTATAAAATGTCTGAAAAATGAAAAATGCCGGGTATAATTTCTTAGAGCCCAACATCTTTAAGTTCTTGTTTGGTCTAATCAACAGTCCAAAATACAAAGTTATTCAGTTTTCTATTATGTATGACACAATAAAAGCTTCAAATCCTCACATTTGAGAAGCAGCAACACGCAAATGTTTGGCCTTAATGTTTTCCCTAAAAATGACTAAAATGGTTATTCAATCACCAAAACAGATGCAGATTAATTTTCTGTCAATCAGCTTATCGATCAATCGACTAATCGTTACAGCTCTAATTTAAATTTTGAAGAGCGGGAAGGTCATTACTACAGTCAGGAACTTATGTCATAACAACAATTACCTCTGTTTTTGTATTTGTTGTTACAAAAAGGTATTATTATGTACAGTAGCAAAGAATGATGTAAGTAAGAACTGCTAATTATGTAGTTATTATAATAAAAGCAATCAACCTCAAATGCATTTCAGTCAATAATGTGCTTATAGGTAAAGTAATAATACAGTATATATTAGGTAAAGATACAATTTTATTCATGATACTTGCAATAGGTTATTTATTTATTGCGTATTAGTTTGTAAGCCATACCTATGCTACAATTATCTGATAAACACAAGCTAATTATCATCCTATTATATTACTACAGGTAAGTTCCCTTTTTTATACTCAGCACAGATAATTACCCTTTTATATAAACAACTACTGCAGAATTATCAAGAAAATACTATTACTGCATGTATTATGGTGTTATTTATAATTAAGGGTAAAAAAAAAAGGCAAAGAAAGATGAGAGAAAGAGACAGAGTTGAGTTAGTTGTGCAGTAGAATGAATCATTTTGTTCTTCAGCTTCCACTGTGCCTTTATTCAGTCTTTTAATTGAGCTTAAATTGTCTTTCTATTGATTGGTGGAAGACAATCTGTCAACATGTTCCTCTGGATAATGTCAAACGTGTCAAACAGCTTCAACATAGCCGGCGAATGTGCAAACACACAGTGTGGTTTAGCACGTAAGCAGTAACTAACATCCAAATTTTGCACAGTTCAGAATTACCTTAAACTTGACTTATCCCACGTTAAATCAACCAGTGCTTTCAGGACAAATGATCTGCCTCAGATGCTCGTGGGCATCCAGCATGACGACTAACATTTGACATTACTGATGGCTTAAGGGTAGCTGATATTTCCAGCCCACAGAGAAGCCTGATACCACAGAGAATAAAGGTGGCACTGCCATTTAAACCGTATGTGTTCACTGCTGCGTGGAAGTGTTTTGTTAATCTGACACTTCATGATGGTTGCATCGTGACTGCAGGAAAGAGGGTCAATGCCGCAGCTTCCAGTCTGTTTTCTCTTCACAAAGAAAAAAAAACAAGGGGGGATAAAATGTTATCTAGTTTATGGGTTCCCTGGGAGAGCTGCAGTCATGAGACTCACTGTCATGCAACAGTAAAAGAGTATTACTAGTAGCAACACAAGGGCATTGCCTTGTTGCCCTGTGACTGTGACAAGCAAGTGGAAATTTCTATTTTGTGGTCAGTGTAGTCTAAAGGAAGAAGACGGTTCATAAATCACACAGGCAAGTGATAAATCGATCCCTCTGTCTGCCTCACTCAGTGTTTATTTCTCATTTTGTGTTGTGATTCTTCCTTTTCAGTATTTTTTTTATGAGGGTCAATACATCCATGGAGCCATTACACAGAAAGGCTTTGACAGGAGAACATATTAACAGCTTACGGGAGTCTGTTCCTCACCGTTTGAACTCTCAGAGACATAAAATTAACACCACCATGTGCTGCCAGTGTGAATGTGTGATACAATAACTGAACCACTGTGAGTGAAGTAACGTTGGCGCACTGGCTTCTAGTCATTAAAAAGAACATGATTGAAATGAGATGGTACATGATTGCACCCTCTGGGGAAACTAAGGTGAGTGTAATATCATTTCATAATGTTCCACTTGAGGTTTTCTCATTATCTTGCATTAACCTCCCCAGTCAACATGCCGGTCTGGAGCTAGCAGATCATTTCCTCTTCCTTAACATCTCTGACCTTGTCTGAATGGTATCGTTTTCATTACGACGTCCAAACTGGAACATAAGATAGCCATTGCAACAATTGATAAATTAGACTTCTTTTTTTTTTGACAGAGATAAAATACCAGACTAATTAATGTTCCGGTAACTCCCTTATATGATTTTCAACCAATTTTCTTGGTTGCAGAAACCGTATACTGCAAAATTTGGAGAGCTGTGCACAGATCATTGTGGATACCTGAACGCAACACTGCTTCAGTGATTGCACTGATGGAAAAAAAAAAAATCAGTAGTCAGCACAAACTGTAACCCAGCATGTCTATTAATCAGTGAATCACTGGCACAGCAGGGGATCAAACCCCCTGAACATGTTTGTCATGAATATTTCACTTTAGTGTGTTTTATGATTTGCATTCTGTTGGAACAAAAAAACATCACATCACAAGCTGAAGGCAGTTTAATGCCTGTTTCCCTCACGGTCTTTTATTTCTGTTTGACTTCGAAACTGGTATGAAACTGAATTTATTCATCAGTGTTTTTCTTTCAAGGGAGACAAAAAATAAATACATTTTAAATAAAATGCTGACTGTAAATCCTCCAACATGACAAAAGTTGGTAACAAAACACATCATAGTTTTTATTGTTTGATAAATAACAGTGTCAAACTATTTGACATGACACAGAAATAAAAACTATATATAGAGATTATTCTCATCACTCATCACTTATCAAAATGATGTTTATATTCATGTTAGGAAAAAATGCTAATGTGTGTTCATGATATGCACTTTATTATCATAACATATGAACCCCCTGCAATATAAATAACTGCCATGTAATAAATAAATAAATACTACCTTTCTAGTGGTAACAGGGTCTCCACATTCTTCAGTGGGATTAATACATATATTCAGATAAATTATTATTATTATCATTATTTAGAGGTATCAGTGAAGGCATCCACCTCACTTAACAATGGACAGTAATTCATTGTAGCCTCTTTATTATTGTTTATTGGAAGTGTGTAGTATTGATGCTACCTTGATGAGTATTGCAGTTACTGACTTTGACCACTGGGGGGCAGTGAACAGATATTAACAGGGTTAGATTACTGTCAACTTAGTGTCAACGGCGTCACACAAAGTGCAAATATCAAGAATTTGTTATTAATATCAGTACGAACAGCTTTATTACAAATAACAACAGTAACATCAGTATTGGTAATAATTATTTGTATCATTCATAAAGACCTGTTTTAACAACGGTTTTCTAGTGTGGAGCACTAGTAAAAATGAATCTATTCAATCTTTTGAGGATTTTAAACTATTCTTTTTATTTCTTTTATTTGTTATTTATTTACTTATTTTTATTTTCGGTGTCCTTTATGGGCCTTCATATACCACTGAACAACAGATCATTTTGTCAAGTGGTTTGAGGACAACAAACATTTTATTACTGACTTCAGTTGCAACTTAACTGGCAAATGAAGGCATTTCTTTAAAGATAGTTGTTACCACAGAGTTAAAGTATAATGTAGAGATCTCAGTGCTACTTTCTGGATGCACAAAGAAACTTCCCTAAAAATGAAACTGAGGGAAACTAGATCTTTTAGAGCCTATATAGAGGCAGGTGATTTTTTTTCCACTGAAATAGATCATGAGACATATTACAGTGTAGATTAACTGAAAGCCAGTGATTGTAGAGTTCAGTTTAATTTCACCTTTTACACCACATATGTGAGCTCTTCCGCCTTTACACTCCAACCTTTACTTGCTCTTTGCTTTTGAGAGGATTACAAATCCCAATCTGGAGACAAGTCACCCTCCTCATCAGGTCACAACGCTGAGAGGCGTGTTTTCATGATGCACCGACATCTCAAACGCCAAATAACTTCCACGATGAAACAAAAGCGTCTCTGTATTTAAACACGTCAATAATTTTAACACCACTGATTCTGGTTAGGCACAGAAAAAATCTTTTAATTTGTTTACACATCATGCAAACAAATATCAAGTGAACACAATTTAAGGATATTAATACATAAATGCTTGAAATTCACAGAAAAAAGTGTTGAAAAGAGTTTGAAAACTGAATTTCCCCTTTTCAATGAAACAATTCAAAGCTGCACACATTTTACCTGAATAAAGCTACACAGTTCAACGATCGTCTAACGTCTTCATATGGGTTTTATTTTATAGCTTGGTAAAATTCAACTTCAGCAGTGATTGCAACTGATAATATGATGAGTCGTGTTGTTAATGATAGGACATTTCACTGTATGTATTGTGCTGTAGGTCTTTTATGTGTAGCAACAGAAAAAAAAAAAAAAAAGTAGCACCTGAGCCTGCAGAAACCACCGTTCACGTCAACGTCTTTCGGTTATATTTGAACTCCTAAAACCTGTACAGAAGGCCATTTGCGGTAAGGAATGTCAATCATTCACTCTATAACATCAAACAGTGAATCTCAGCAAAGAAGATATGTAGTGTAACAAATCTCCACATCAATAAAACAGCACGTTTACTGTACATCATCGCTAATGTAATAATAAAATCCCTTCACCCACCTTTTACACAGACAACACATAATATTCAGCTTTTGTGTGATGCAATAACTAGGTAACATTTGTAACTGCTGCCATTTGTGATTCAGTCTGTGTCTACATGTGGTGTCCATGTAAATAAATCAGTAGCCTGTGGACATGTGTGCTAGTTCCTTATTTATCTACGCATCGAGCACCGTGAGTGTCTGATATTGTAAAATTCTGAAAGTTTAAACTAAATTCGAATGTTGATTGTCAGATTATGAATCAGCAGAGTGACCAATATTACTATGAAGATTCATCATAAAGAATCTGGATGAATAGTTTGACCATAATCCAACCAAATATAACTGGAATGACAAAGAAAAACATCTTGGATTCGTTAAATTTCTTTGATGATATGGCAAAAAGAACATTTTTTCAGTCCAAATTAAATATCCAGTAAGTATTTCATCAAAACCTCAATATGAATGCAATACCAACAGTGCTCTCTGTATATAAATACAATCATTCTGCCTTTTCTCTCATTACCACTGGCCCACACTCTCAAAACTAACTTTCACCTATTCAATTCTTCAATAAACCAAAATTGATTTAAAAAACAAAGCAAAACTAAGTTCCCTTTCACACACCCCTTCTCCCTTTTTCCTCCCTGTTGAACTTCACGTCGGTGTCTCGTCACTCAGCTGTCTGTAGAACCACCCCCCTTATTCTTATTGCGACTGAGAGGGAAAGTGGACTTGCTCTGCGGCTGGGTCATTTTGCTGGCCAGGTAGACGAAGGGTTCAATGAGCGTGCGACGGTCCACCACCGACACCTCCCACAGACGCACCTTCTCGTTCTTAGCCCAGTTCAGGGCCATGTTAGAGTCAACTCTCCTCTCTTGCTGCTTGTCCAGCTTGTTACCCAGCACAACAATGGTTACCTGTGGATCAGGATCATCAGATTAGCCTCACATCAATTAAATATTTAACACTGTCCATACCAGCGTGCTTCACCACATCAACTCAAGTATTAGTAATGGCAACTGTTATGTTGGGAATTAAAGAGAACTGTGAGGAAGGAGCATTTGAATCAATCATTTATTGAGCACATTTAATGCTTAGGGAAGATTAATCACTATTAATAAATGTACCTGTAATTAGCACACATGTAACAGCTAAGTTTACCCACATTCAGCTTTATTCAAGTAGCTCTAAATGAACCTTCCCAAGCATGTAAATGTGTTTGGTTCTTCACCTCTTTCTTGTCTCTGTGACGGTCAATGTCCTTCTTGAGGGCCTCCATCCGCTTAAAGGACTCTTTACTATCAATGCTGTAAACAAGCACAAAGCCGTCCGCGAAAGTGTAGTAATGTCGAGGAAACTCCATCCCATCCCGGAGTCCGCGGGTGTCATAGAAGCGCACCTGCTCTCGTGTGCCACGGTCAGTTTCTATGGAGCCGATGTAGATATCCTCCAGGGTCTCCATGGGCTCTGAACCTAACATTAAATAAACAAAGCCAGGCCCATATTATGTGATATACTGTACAAGTACTAATACAATTGCTTGTGTATTTAATACATTATTATTAAGCTTAACTCTTCCTTACTAGAAATTACACTTTGTCAAAAGAAAAATGTAAACATATGAAGTAAAATAAAATTCAAATTGAAAGCTAAGCAAATTCAAATAACTTATACTTCCGAGTAAACTAGAAAAAGGAATGTAGCAAGATGTAGAATATAGGGCTGCAACTACTATGTTCATTATTGATTAATCTATAGATTATTTTCTCAATTTATCAATTAACTTGTTAAAATTTTCAATCATTGATTCCCAAAACCCAAAATGCAACCAAAATATCTTGTTTAGTCCACAACCCAAAGATACTCGGGACTAAAACCATCAAATATTCACATTTAACAAGCTGGAACAAGAGAATTTGGGCATTTTTTCTTAAAAAATTAATTCAAAATACTTTATTAATGTCACCCAACGTTGTTAACTGTAATGTACTGTGCTATCAGCTGGTAATAGTATTAGTTCCCCTCACAAGTGCCAGACTAAAGATGAAGCAGTATTTTGGCTAGCAGTTGCAAGAAACTAGAAGTAAATATCTCCCATTTTTCCTACTTTATGTAACAACCTTAATCGAGTTTTAGGGATGGTGCTGAATGTCTGAAGCCTAATGATATTCATGAGCGAGTTGATTATGTACTGCAATTAGATAGGCTGTAATTAAAATAACATATTTTGCTGGTTAAATTGCTTTCCAAAATAATTACTGATTGATAACAAATAATTAATGATTGAGATATTTCAAGGCTCCAGTCTGTCAGGAAGAATAAATGACAATTAAACTGAACATTTTAAATATGTAATCCATTAAACAGAGAATAACCAAACTGTAAAATCAACACTGACAACCAACGTTACAGGAAGTCGTTCCTGTCAACTGACATCAGTCTGTACAGTGACTCTCCTCTGTGACGGGAGAGGGGACAGTGATGACAGACTGCTCATTCACATATTACATTATCCATCACATCTGTTATATTTCAGATTCATATTTTAGTCATCTTTAAAGTACGGTCTGTATATACTGTTATCATATGTATGTACATTGTGTAAATTATTCAATTAGTACACTCAATTCTAACATCCATGGACAATCATGCACTTTACTGCCTTTGCAATATCCACCTGACTCACTCTATGTACAGTTTACTTTAGCATATAACATTGAACAGTATATACTCACCAAATAGTATATTATAATTATGGTTCTATCTCTAGTCTCTATTTTATTTTTAGTTATTCTATTTTTTTTAATATTTGAGTTAGTCTATTAAGTTATTGTATATAATTTAGCCTTTAATTGCATTTGTTTCTTTTACATACCTCATTGTTTTTGTATTTCGATTTATGTCAAGTGGCTGCTATCTATCTATCTATCTATCTATCTATCTATCTATCAACCATCTACAGAACAACCAACGCACACAAACCTGTTATACTTTGCACATAGTTGCTCAGCTGTTGCCATGTCTCATACGTATTGATCTCTCAGCAAGAGGTCTAAAGGATAATGTAATATATGAAACACTGCGGTATTATTATGTCATTTACCTGCAACATGGTTGGCATACAGTAGTTGTTCCAAGACAGCCGTTTTACCAACTGCAGCCTGGCCACACACCACCACTTTACAGCTTTTGCCCATGACGATTCGTCACCCTCAGGTTAGAAAATCTGCTTGTCGAAGAAAATACACAGATGAAAGATTAGTTAGTAACCTTGCTTTGTTACAGTGTAAACGCATAGCTTTGTACTACGTTTGTGGTTTTGGCAGCTGTTACTGCGTTATATATGGTTATACACATATCCTTACTAAAATTGCTTGCTAGCAAGCAAATAAAAATTACATGTTAGTCATACTATGATGTCATACTACAAGATAAAACGTTTGATGTCTGAGTAGTCTTTACAAAATATAACAGTTAGCTTAGCATTAGCTTACGGAGATATGTTACAGAACCACGATATCACAAACTAAGTCGCTAATGTTAGCTGAAACCGACTAACCCGAATAAAACGCGTGTGTTCAAAAACATATGCGCTGATATTTGGCTACCAGCGGCCAGATATGTTTTAGTTATGAGAATAATTTTTACTTGCAAGCTAACTGCTTACCTTACCCAACGGACTGTTTCCTGTTTACAGTGTACGTCACGACTGCAGTCTGTGGCCCCGCCCCCTCACCATTCACGGCAAAATGGCGACGGAGCACAGTGATGCTGTGAACATGGACCCTGACATGGAGCTGCTCAGTGACGAAGAATTAGAAAGGTATGAGAAACTAACAGTGTGTTGTCAGCGGCCGAAATACACGTGTAACGAAGTAACTTATCGATATGTGTAGTCAAAAGTCCTTGTCATGTCTATTTTCTTGTCACACTGTGAAAGCTAACTAGCGACCCACCGCTGTTTAGCTAAATTTGGCCCCCGGGTAGCTTTTAGCTCGGCTGTCCTCCAGTAGCTAGCTCCTGTGCTGGATATCTGGGTTTCAGTCAAGTTAACTGTGTAAATCTGTAAGTCTGTAGTTAACTGATCTCACCGAGAGTACTGCTTTTATATTATTTCTATATTCACAGTCTGTTACAGATGACACCATTCACTAATTGTGTGGTCGTGATGTAACGTTAAAACGTGAAAGGTTTCCAAAAAAAGTAATGGCATTTGCCCCCAGCGTGGTGTCATATGTTCCTGGCTGTGCTCCCCCTTTAGCTACGTGATTTATCCCCTGCTGGTTTGGCTCTTTCTATGTTTAGCTAACGCTGGCCAGTGGGCTATCTGATGCACAATGCCATTCACAATCGTCGACATGCTCTGTTTACAGATGATAGAAATGTGATGCTCAGCCTTACAGTTCAGAGATGAACGTCTACACACTAAAAAGTTCAGTACTCTTTAATCTGTGATCAGACGACCATCACATACGATCATGCTGTCTCCTCAACCCCTCTCAGATTTGTCTTCTAAATTTGCATTAATTCTTTTTTTATATATATATATTTTTCTGCTCACTTTTACACAGGGAAGCGGAGGGCTTCAAAGAGCAAGGCAATGCTTTTTATATCAAGAAGGATTACGCAGAAGCATTCAATTATTACACCAAGGCCATAGGTAATTATTCTTAATATAATTATGATCAGTCCACTTGTTATTTTAGGAGATGATGTTGATTTCTTGTATTGCACAGGGGACAAAAGATTGTGTCTGAATTTGACAGGATGTCAAAAACTTCTCTCTTTTTTTTAAAATACAGATATGTGTCCAAAGAATGCAAGTTACCATGGGAACCGGGCGGCCACACTAATGATGTTGTGCCGATACAGAGAGGCTTTAGAGGATTCCCAGCAAGCAGTACGACTAGATAACTCTTTCATGAAGGTAAGCTGTGGGGAAACAAGGTGTTACATAATATCAAAAGGGAAATATACTCACGAATTGTGAAGTATTTTCTATCTGCGATATGTAGTGTTCTGGGCGTTGTTTTGTTTTGTTTTGCACACACTGTCACTCAGCCCTTCTCATTCACTAATGCTTCATCAAGGGATTTCCTACATTTACTAGAATGATGTGGACAAGCTCTATAGAGAGGGCACGGACATGTTGTACTGTACATGGTAGTAATATGATTAAATAACAAAGAAAAATGAACTTGCAAATTGGTATTGGATCACTGTTGAGCTTAATTTCACATATAATTAGTTATATACCAAACAAGTAAAAGCTCTGTTATAGATTTAAACTTGCTGAAAGATAGTTACAAACTAAAAATTCAGCTTTTCTGCATGACCTGGACTTTATTTTTATCATGTCAATGCCATTATACCTATTGGTTCTAGAAACAACAGACAAACCAGCTTTGTTGCAGAGATTTTGGACACAGCTAGAGACAGACTTATAACAGCATCTCTTTGGCACCTTGGATTTGAACCTCAAACATGTTTTAAACAACTGAACGAGTGTAATTTACTACATTGCAGGGCTATGTTGTGGTTCAGCTTGCAGGAATGACTTGTTTAATGCATTTACACATTGTTGTGATAGTGGTTCCTTATTACATAACTTATAGCCCTCCCCTATAATAGTCCAGTGAATAATGATGCGTCGCAGCATGGTTATAAGCGTTATGATTTTACAATAGTTAATAAACAGTTGAATCACATAACAAAAAAGTAAATTAGGGTTGGTCAGTCCTTAAGTTTGCTTTTAGCACACAGTGTCCAACTGAGTTAATAAAAATACAGACTCCAGACAAATTAAGGTTGTTGTCGCTTCAGTGTGTGAACTGCATGTCTCTCACCCACAGGGCCATTTGCGAGAGGGCAAGTGCCACCTGTCCCTTGGCAATGCTATGGCTGCCAGCCGGTGTTTCCTGAGGGTTCTGGAGCTTGAGCCTGACAACAGCCAGGCTCAGCAGGAGGTAAGCTGGCTTCAGCTGAAGAGGGCATGATCTCACAACTTGTACGTGATTATCCACTATCAGAGAAGCTTTGGCAAAGCTAGTGCAAATAAAGTGCAGAAGTCTGATACTGAGCGGTTTAAGAGGAATTCAACCAGAGTTGCTGTTAATCCTTAATGAGCAAGCTGCGAGGCAAGTTTTAGTTCATTGATTTGATTTTTTAGAAGTGTGTCACAGAAGTGATGCCACTGGTAGCTGAAAAGCAATGAAGTTATCTGACTACTACAGGTTTTTCACATTGTCACTGAATACCACAAATTCCTTTGTCAGCTGAAGAATGCAGAATCCATCCTTGAATATGAGAGAATGGCAGAGATTGGATTTGAGAAGAGGGACTTCAGGATGGTAAGCTACCCAGTGGTTACAGTCTTAGTTTAAGACACTAACATCAACAACAGCAACACAGACTGGAAATATGTTGTGGTTGTCCCCTAGGTTGTCTTTTGCATGGACCGTGCCTTGGAGTCTGCCTCAGCCTGTCACAGGTTCAAGATACTGAAGGCGGAGTGCTTAGCCCTGCTGGGACGCTACCCCGAGGCTCAGTCTGTTGCCAGGTGAGGCAGCATATTTGAAAACTATTTGAATACTGCGAAATACAGAGAGATTTACCTGGCAGCGATAGGCTTAATCAGCATTGTGTGAACTCGTTTGGCAAGGGCTTGAATATAATGGATGTTTATTTATATGTAAAAGTCCCACAATCCAGCTTTAATTATCCTTTTCCTGTTCAGTGATATTCTGCGAATGGACTCCACTAATGCGGATGCACTGTACGTGCGTGGTCTTTGTCTGTACTATGAGGACTGCATTGACAAAGCTGTCCAGTTCTTTGTCCAGGCCCTGCGTATGGCTCCCGACCATGACAAAGCTCGGCTTGCATGCAGAGTGAGTATTTCAGTAAATAAGTCTTATAAATCAAATAAACCATTTTTTGTATTGTTTTCTTTTCTTTTTTTGGTGAATTCCTATAAATACAGCCATGACATTTACATCTAAATGGGAGCCTTTTGCTTCAAAATGGCCAAAGAAGATCCAACATTATGGTTTTCTGTTGTCCATTTAAGCGTGAGTAACCTAGAGTAGCTTTTAAAGATGTCCTATATATTGTTTTCCCAGAATGCCAAAGCACTAAAAGCCAAGAAGGAGGAAGGGAACAAGGCCTTCAAGGAGGGAAACTTTCAGGCAGCCTATGAGCTGTACTCTGAGGCACTAACAATAGACCCCAACAACATCAAGACTAATGCCAAGCTGTACTGTAATAGGGCCACTGTTGGATCTAAGGTGAGCAGCGTGCACAGGAGAGATACCACTGGTTGCATCAACATCTGGCAAGTTGTTTTTGTTATTGATGGTCAACTGTTAATTACTTTTTTGGCACCCTTTAAAGCACATATTGCAAAGGAAAAATTGACTTAATTATAGCTCTGACAAAAAAAAGAAAAGGGTTAGCAGATAATCAGAGAGTGAGACTTGTGTCTGTTAGATAAATGTAAAGAAAGGAACACAATTTACAAAAATCAATCAGGACCTAGGTGTCTAACAGTATACAGGTTTAATTTCATTATCTTTGCCATTACATCTCCCTCTCTATGTCTTCCTTGCATGGTCACACTTTTTTCTTTTTTCTTCAAAAGCTGAGGAAACTAGAGCAGGCCATTGAAGACTGCACGAAGGCCATTAAACTGGATGAGACCTATATCAAGGCCTATTTACGGAGAGCACAGTGGTACGTGCAGGATTTCTAACCTGACTGTTAATCGAAAACAATAAGTCACATTGCATTTGGTTGTCAGACAGACAAACAGAAGACAGTGTCATTGTTATTATTTGGACTAATATTTCATTGAGCAAACTGGGTAAAGAAACAATAACAGATGTGTGCATTCTTTGCTGCAGCTACATGGACACAGAGCTGTATGAAGAGGCAGTTCGAGACTATGAGAAGGTTTACCAGACAGAGAAAACAAAAGGTGAGAATCAGACTCCTGCTCACAGCAGTTATAACCTCCTTATTCTATTTCATAGCACTGTAACATCACACACTGGCAACTTATGACTTGTTTTCAAATACAGTGTTTTGCCACCTGCTGAAATATTGAACCTCCTATTGCTTGTTAACTTGTCCAGTCTTGTTTTTATTCCCCAGAACACAAACACCTCCTAAAAAACGCCCAGCTGGAGTTAAAGAAAAGCAAGCGAAAAGATTACTACAAAGTGCTTGGGGTGAATAAGAACGCCACAGAAGATGAGATCAAGAAAGCTTACCGCAAACGGGCGCTTTTACATCACCCAGGTGAACAAAAAAATGTCCCCTAACCACAGAACAACAATTGTGCATTTTCTACATATTACTTTGCAGATGTCCTGCAGTCCAAATGACTTATGTGCTTTTGTGTGCTGTGTTTATTTTCCCTGTAGACCGTCACAGTGGAGCTAGTGCCGAGTTGCAAAAGGAAGAGGAAAAGAAGTTCAAGGAGGTGGGCGAAGCCTTCAGCGTGCTTTCAGACCCGAAGAAGAAGTCTCGCTATGACAGCGGTCAGGACCTGGAGGATGACGGCATGAACATGGCAGGTCAGTACGCGGGCAAGCTTTGGGGTGAGAGGTGTTGAGGGTGAACAGATTTAAGTACAATTCATGTCTAACCACCTTTTTTTTGTCATTTTTATGGTGAGATCCTGGCTGGAAAGTTCTCTGATATTGAATCTTGTTTTCTGTTTCCACCAGATTTTGATGCCAACAACATTTTCAAGGCGTTCTTCGGAGGACCAGGAGGTTTTAGTTTTGAAGGTAATTTATATACTGTGTGTATACAAAATCATGCTTTTCTGTTGTCAACCATTTGGAATGAAATAGAATAAGAGTATGTCAGTGATTGACTTGTTTACTATTTGTTTCAGCATCTGGACCAGGAAATTTCTTCTTCCAGTTTGGTTAATTGGAGGATTTGTCTACCTACACAGTTACTACATCAGGACTTTTCAACAATGTCAACCCCCCCAAACCACCATCCATATTTAATGACTGACTGATTGCAAGTCAAGTTTCTGTCTATGCCATTGACTGAATGAATGCAACCCAATGACCACATGCAGCAAATGATTTAACGCCCGTTATAGCAAGGACACGGAGGCGGCTCAGACTGAGTTGATAGTGTTACTGGTTTTGGATTTGGTTTTCTTCTCTCAAAAATGAAACAAACTTGAAAGTCAGTAATGGCTAGCAACACTGGTCCAAATTTTCTCAGATTTTTGAGATAGGAGAGATCGTGCAGCTATTGTATTGCTTTTAGGGATCCATGCAGGAAGTCACATCCTGGGGAAACTCTTGAGATGCAACTGAGCATTGAGCAAGCTATTATCCGACTCGTCTCAACTTACTGCTGAAGGAATATTCTCTGCATGAAAGTTAGTAACTTGCTTAATGATTTCTGAAGAAAATCACTTAGCAAGCAACTCCCCCCCTCCCACCCCCACCCCAGCTCCACTTTTGAAGAATCTGTCAGACAGACAGACAGTTGGCTGCTACAAATTCGCACTGAAAACTGCCTCCTTGTCATAAACCAGTAGGAGCAGTTGAACATTTTTTTAAAAATTCATCACAGCTGGAGTCTAGACCTACATATACAGTACAACCGAAGCACACTAGAAAGATGGCAGCAGAGACAGCTGTGCTGGCTTTGTTGCCAGCAAAGTCCCCTTCCCACTTGTCACAGGTTTTATGTTTGATGTTGCCATTCACAGATTGATGCATTGCACATTTTACTGGAATGTAAAGTGTTGATGTGTGATGATAGTTGATTGTTTATTTTCCAATTTTTTTTTTATTTTGATATGTATATTTATTGTAAATTTTGCTGTCATTGTAAGATGAGGACGCTCTTCTGTTATGTTTAAAAGAGATGCCAATCATGCGACACAAGTTCAGGAAGATCATTGTTTTGCTTGGTCAGGATAAAATATTGCACAGAAATAGATTATGCTCTTTGTGTTCCTTGAATGTGATGCAGGCTGTCTTATTTTACTCAATGCCACAGATATGCTTATGGATAGAACAATTATGGCTGTGTTTGCTATTGTCTAAGAAAGTCAGGCAATGTGTGATGATGGAAAACTTTACTTCCTGATGAGTGTGTTGTTCACTTGTTGCACATCATGAAGAAAATGAAGGCGTCCTCATCTTTGCTCTCATTGTTTTTGCCCTTACGGTGAAACCATCCTGTCTTTACCTTTTGAAAAGTACCATCCATGTCAATAAAGTTGGCCTCCTCAGAGTTTCCCCAATATTGTGTTTGTGATTTGTTTTAGTATTGTATTCATTGAGACAATGTAGTTTTAAACATAAATGTTTTTAACATTTGATATACTGCACCAGAGTTAGCTTAAACTAATTTTCATCTGCAGTCCTTTACAATTAAAACATATAATAGCACAATAACAAACAGCACAAAAAACACACAGGACATTATACAAAATACAAAGCTACACACAATAGCAAATCACATACACCCACAATGTCAACTAGAAATTAACAATGTAAACTTGTGAAATTAATAGCAAGATTATTTGCATTCATGAGAAGACCATGAGATGAAATTTAGATTCAATATCACTACTAACATCAATTTTAGTATTAATATTGGTGTTTATTATTAATAATAATGTTATTATGAACAAATATATGTTCATAATAAAATAAAAATGTACAGCTGAAAACTTGATATGATAAAGTTGTAGTAAGCGCAGCCAAGCGGAAGAGGGCGCCGTTCCCCCGCTTCCTGTTTGTTGTGGTTGCTAGGATACCAGTTAACTGGAGACGCTAATGTCCCTGGATACTTTCATATTATCGAGAAAACTGTTCATAAGCGTTGTGTTGGGAAGTAAATTGTCAGAAAATGTCAGACACAGTCGGAGAGCACGATGGCCAAAAGCCAAAGGGCGTTTTCTCCACTTTAATGGCCGATGGGGACTGGTTGTTCATTAAAGGGGAGTATAAGAAGGCTATAGAGAGCTTCACAAAGGTAATGGCAGTAACGTTACATAATGCATCATGGTTGTCACTGCAACTTATAAAAGCATGTATGACTTGCGGATGTTCCTCTTTTTAGGCGCTGACTTTGAAGCCTGACGACAAGAGCTGCTTTGTGGGTCGATCCAAATGTTACTTGAAGATGGGCCAGCCTGACGACGCGTTAAGAGACGCAGAGGCTTCACTCAAAGAAGACAAGACATTTTTCGAGGTAAAAAAAAAAAAAAAGGAAGTTACAAAGATGCATATTTCCACTGTCAAGACAAAAAAAATTGCTGTCTTCTTTATGACAGCCCTGTAGTCAGCACTCAAAAGGGATGATTTATGAAAACTGGAGCACATGAACATTTATCATGTTTTTTAGGGATTGTACCAGAAGGCAGAGGCTTTATACTACATGGGAGAATTTGAATTTGCGCTGGTGTTTTACCATAGAGGACAAAAGCTACGTCCGCAAATACAGGAGTTCAGACTGGGCATCCAAAAAGCACAGGAGGCCATAGAAAACTCTGTTGGCAGTAAGTTATTTAAAAGTATTTTGTGATGTATGCTTAAGGAATTCCTCGTCACACCTAACATCTAAACCGTTTCTTCTTCTCTGCGATCTTACAGGCCCTTCCTCTGTGAAACTGGAGATAAAGGGAGACCTATCGTTCCTCCAAAAAGATGAGGAGGTGAGTCTTTGTTAGGTGCTCCTTTAATAACCCAGTGTTTAACAGGACATCTTGGAGGCAGATATCCTCTAAAGATAATTGCACACACAGCCACCAAGAAGTTGCAGCACAAAAGCTTTTCATTTTCCTCAAAAAACAGATTTTCTTATCCTTTCCAGGAAAAAAAGAGACTGATATAACACAGGATCGCTTTTCCAACCAGTGGGTTACCATAGATTTAACAGTTATGTGTATGTAAAGTTCAATCCTGCCCTCCTTTCTAATGCACAATATTATATTTCTGAATGACTGCCTGGTAAAGAGGGCAATGCCAATTACTGCCATTGAGCATCTGACGACAGAGAAAAAAAAGCAGACCCAGAAGACCCCTAAGAGTGAGAAGACAACCAAACAACTGCTGGGAGAGTTTTACAGCGATAAGAAATATCTAGAAAACCTGCTGAAAGATGAAGGTACTGTATTATTATTTAACTATTCTCACCTGACTTCACTTTTGTTTCTCTACACCTTTCATTCACCAATCAGAATTAGTACACTGCAGCTTCAGATGTTATGAAACCATTAGTTTTTCCTCCAGTCTTTAATCCTCAATATCTTTATTTCAAACCCACAATAATTTAGTTTTTAACTTTTGATAAACACTAATATTTAAAACTGATACGCAATGATCCGCAGACTTAGTAAAAGGTAAGACGAAGGATGGGGAAAGACTGCAGGATGTCATTCAGAGCTGCCTCACATACCTCGACACGTGCACTGACTTCTGGAGCCAGGAGAAACCTATCTGTGCTCGGGACCCTAAAAAAAAGCCCTGCCACAGTGCACCCCGTGAACCTGCTCAGTTTTTCCTTAAAAGTCTGGATGAAATTGACACAGGTAAGGCAGGCTTCAGACTACATTTGTAGCATTTTAGTAGCTTTTTAGTAGAAAAAATGCTTACTGTATGTTTGCCGTTTTAGAGTTGACATCTGGAAACGCAGAAGGTAGTCTCAAGAAGGCTGAAGAAGTCATGAAGATGGTGCAGAAATGGTCAGAGAGAGATGTGCCCAGTAAAAAAGAGGTTTTGGGAAGCCTGCACAGTTGTATCGGTAATGCTTTGATCAGCCTGGGAGATATGGACAAAGCACTGGAGCATCATCAAAAAGACTTGGAGTTGGCTGAACAGTGGTGAGAATCTGAAGCAATGATAGGAGAGGAATGATTGTATATGAAAACAAGATTGTTCTTATGTTCAGTAATCCTTCTTATCTACAGCAAACTCCCTGAAGCAACGTCCAGAGCTCTGGACAACATTGGCCGAGTCTATGCCCAGACTGGTCAGTTAACACAGGCCATTGAGACGTAAGTAAATAACAAAATAACTGCTGCTCTTTTGTATTATGTGATATGGCAAAACATGCTATTTAATAGTAATCTTGTCTAGTCACACTTCTGTTTAAGTTGCATTGTTTTACACAGTCATTACACATTGGTGACACTGCATTTATTCCATTTTCTTTACTCAATTCAGCTGGGAAAAGAAAATTCCCTTGATCCGCGGTGGTTTGGAGAAGACCTGGTTGTTTCATGAGATTGGTCGGTGTTACCTGGAGCTTAATCACCACGAAGAAGCCCGAGACTACGGCATCCGCTCAGTGGCTGCAGCTGATGAAATCGCTGATGAGAAATGGCAGATTAATGCTAATGTTCTGGTGGCACAATCAGAATGTAATTCTTTATCTGATTTTTTTAAATTTAAGATTAGAAATTTTGATGACTGTGACATGCCAGCTTATTGGCTTGATATTTAACTATTTCAAATATAAATAATACTGCTACTCTTCTGTTTCCTCTCAGTGAAACTTGGAAACTTTGAATCGTGTGTCTCCCACTTTGAGAGAGCTTTGACCCACGCCAAGCTGCAAGAAGACGACTCTGCCGTGAACGCCATTCAGAAGGTCTCTGTTTTCATCTGTTTTGCCATCTTCTTAGTCATGCTTGAAGACATTTTTGATTGCTGACATTTATTCTTCTTCTTCTCAGGCTCTTGATGAAGCAAAGCAACACCTACCACAATGATGATGTCTGAAGAAGAGAATGATCATTAAATGGAAGTCGATATATCAGAACAAGTCAAATAAAAGTAATCTCCTTCAGATGGGCAACTGAAATATTTGACTTTTTATAAAGAAAGTGCACAGAAACTGCTTAAAATGAGAAGAGCCTTAAAAACAATTGTGCTCAAAATGTTATTGTGATGGTGGTTTCTGTTAAAGTCATATTGGGACCATTGCTCTCACAATTTTATTGACTGTAAAAGTAAACTGTTCTCTGAAGAGTTCAAATATGTATTTTGCACAGTGCTCGCAAGCTGTACCTCTAGCCTACTGCTCTAGAAATGATTTGGTGAATTGAACTCAAGAAGAGTATTTTTCAGCAGTGTTTCTATTAAGAGTCACATTTCACCAAAGCTATTTGATTTCAAAGAATTACCTTTAGAGAACAAATGTTAGTATTTTCAGTGTTGCTCAGTTTCAGTCCACGTCTATTTGTGATGCTGTATTTTGACACAATTCTTTGAAAAACGGACATACCTCCAGGCATACATGGTTTGATTTACAGTACATCCAGATGACTGTTTCAGTACTTATGGTACTTATGTGTAGATCAGAGACAAAAGAATAACAACTACTACAAATTTTATCCCTTTATCTCACATTTTGATCATGAATATAAAAAAAAAGTACAACAGTGTACTTTTCAATTAAAATGGTTTGGTTATGTTCCCTAAATGAAGTCTTCATAAATCTTGATAAAATATCACTGATAAACTTCCTTATGTATGCAAACGTCTTGTAAATTCAAATTCAAATTTGCTTTATTGACATGAATGTCACAACAACAATATTGTAAAAGCATCAAGCGTCGATGAAAACAAAATAACATTCACTGTCATTCACTGTCCCTCAGGTTGTGGCATGGCACCTGTCGAACAGTGACCACATATTCTGTTTTCTTTTGGTTGCCATGATTTTTCTTTTTAATGTCGTCCTTGTTCGATTGCCAATCTGTGGTCATTGAGCCTATACTTGGATAGGATCTGTCTCTGCTTTCTATCTCTGAAAGTAGAGAGATATTCTGCCAATTCATAATCTCTTTTTAGGGCCAGATAACGTTGTAATCTACTTTGGCTTGTAGTATCTTCTTCCCAATGTTCCAGATAGGTTTCTTGTGTTATAATTTGGTTTACTCTGATTGGTGTTTGGAAAGCAGTGTTGGTGTGTGACTGAGAAGGGGACAGTTAGTCTCAGCACCAGCTAACATAGGGGACTCATTTCTGGGCTCAGCTCTTGGGTTCGGAGGGCTTTGGAGCGGAGGTTGTCTAGGGGGCTGGATTTAAGGTGATTAAAAAATTTAAGTGCTCTCTTTCGAATGTTATTTATCAGCGGGTATCTGCCTAATCCTGCTCTACATGCATTTGTTGATGTTTTTCTCTGTATGTGTAAAATGTATCTGCAGTATTCCCAATGGGGGTAGCTATGATGACTGAGCAGACCCCATACTTCACTACCATACAGCACAATGGGCAGGATGACACTATCAAATATTTTAAGCCAGATTTTAATTGGAATTTGGAAATTATAAAATTTTCTCTTAATTGCATTTAGAGGTCTTCAAGCTTTCTTTTAGTGCACTCACCACCTTGTTGAAACTCCCTGATGCTGTTACGGTTACACCAAGATAGCTATAACTCACACTAAGTTGATTGATGTGATTGTTTATGGCAAACTGGTACTTGTTCTCCTGACACCTGGGGCATTTTTGAAAAATCATGCCATTAGTTTTCTTCATATTTCCTGCCAAGGCCCAGTTCTGACAGGACTTTTCTACTATGTCCAGCTGTTGATGTAGTCCTTGTTCAGTAGGAGACAGTAGAATAAGGTCATCAACATAAAACAGGGACTTCACCTCTTTATGTGGGAGGGAGAGGCCAGGAGCAGCACATTGATCCAACTGAACAAGTTCATTTCTTAAAGTCAGTAAAACAAGTTAATATATACCATTTTTTGTTTGGTATACAGTGTTTGTCCGGGAAATCTAGTATTCTTTCATTTATAATACTACAGAATAATTTACCCAGACAACTGCTGACACAGATGCCACTGTACTTACAAGGGTCTAATTTGTCCCCACTCTTATGAATAGGGGAAATGAGCCTTATGCAACAGATGACAGGAAAACATCCTGACTGTAATACGATATTGAGCAACTTCAACAATGCACCCTGCATCTCTGTTGTGCTGCATTTGAGCATTTCATTTTTAAATGCTGTCTGGACCACAAGCTTTCTTTGGCCAGAGAAATTTTGTCTGTGTGGTCAATTCTTGCCCAGAAATTGGGAAATGAAAGGGGTTTCAGTTGTCTTTAATTGTTTCTTATAATGTTGGGAGTTTTTTTTTCTTTTATAATGCATTGATCTGAATTAGTCAGATTTATTGGTATTTCTTTGTGCAGATTTTCTTAATGTGCTCTCCAGATGTTACCATTTTGGATTGTGGTTGCTTTGTGTTGAATTTGTTCCACATATCCCAGAATTGATTTTGAATAATGGTGTTCTCAATATCTTCAAGTTTCATGTGGGGATAATTTTGTTTTTTGTTCCTAATTGTATGTTTATGTTTGCTTAAAATTTCATTGTGCCTCATGCGTAAGTCTGGGTTGTTTGGTTGGAGATGTTTTTCATTTCCTTTTTTTTTTCTGATGGACTTGCATTCTCGATCAAACCATTTGTCAGCATTTTCCCTTTTTGAAGGCTCCAGTTTTTTGTTTTATAAGTTCGGCTTTAATAGCTGCCTTATGAAATATCATATTGATATCATCAGTGGCCTTGTTTACACCATCTCTGGTAGGAAAATATTGATTTTGGTCACATATTGATATGTCATTCATCAGATCAGGTGAGTTCAAGGCCATAATGACTTTGTCTCCACTGCCTGGGGCCCATATGTATACGATTTAGTTTATACAGCTTACTGGTTTTTGTGTCACTCATTTGAGCTGAGAGTTTAAAGAACATATTTGATTGTGATCTGAAAGAGATGGATTGCTGTCTGACAGTAAAGGGGTCCATGTCAGTGTTTGCATAGTTTACTACACTAGACCCAAAAGCTGTGGACTATGTGAAATCTCCCTATAGTGACGCCTACTTTTTTGGGATAGGAGTGGCATCGCATATGACGTGATTGTGGTTTACACCAGCTCAAGAATAGCCTGGGAACCAGACGAATCTGCGAGCTCATGTTGTATTTGCTCTGGCAGATACGTCTGGCTCATTGATGGATTATAAGAGCATGGTTTGGCCCCCCTCCCGTTCAGACAGACTTCCAGTCGACCTGGCCCGGGTCGAGCCAATCACAACCGTTTATCTAATATGGGGCGGGGTCGATACAATGACTGTGTTTTTTTTCCGAAAGGATGGCGCATGGCAAAGTCATGACCCGCCCTCCTCTGCCTCTGATTGGCTAGTACTCATTGCCTTCGTTTGTTGGATTGGTTAGGTTTAGGCATAAGGAATGTGATTGGTTAGGGTGACGATAAGAATATCAGGATGAGCCAATCAGAGGCAGAGTAGGGCGGGTCATGACTTTGCAATCCTGGGAAGAAAAAATATCGCTGACTGTAGAGAAGGATACGTCGCTAGGAGTTACGTCACGCGTTTCCTTGCTCTGATTGGTTGTCGGTCTATCCTGTTGATAACGCCCCTTGCGGATTGGTCCAATGATGCCAGGCTAGCTCACGAGGTATGTGTGTTTGTTGATATTGAATTTTTTTATTCGTATTAATAACAAACAGGCATGCAATACGAGCGCATCCTTATTTTTTTAATGCTTTATTAAACAATACATTTACAAATAACAAGGCAAGTCAACCATGGTATTAAAAACCTTGGCTTGTGTCTGAGTAACAGAAAACAAACAAACAAACAAACAAACAAAGCCATACAATAAAACTATTAAAAATAAGAAAATACATTAAAATATATAAATTGTAAACAATACAATAAATAACGTTAAAAAGCTAAATTAACATAAATCAGTTTTCCAAAATAAATTAAAGTTGAGCCAATCATCATCATCATTATTATTATTATTATTGTTATTATTAATAATAATATTAATAATATTGATGTTCTATTCATGATCACTTTCAAAAATACATAATAATAATGATAATAATGATAATAATAACAATAATAATAATAAGTGGAAAAAATTAAAAAAATATATGCAGTGGTATATAAAAAACTATTTTTAATATTTCAGTTTTTACCCTCTTCCGGTCTTCAAGGGCGTGTCCGTGGCCCCGCCTATGTGCGCGTTCCCGGAAATCACCCCCCACCACCCCCCCCCCCACACCCCACCTCCCGTTTTCTTGAAGAGTGAAGCGGGTGCACGTCTGTGCTCAGGATTGCCTTGTCATTGTATCCAGAGAGAGAAACGCGTGGTCAGCGGCACCACCGACAGCTTCACTGCAGCGTAACTGGTAAGCTGGCATTTTCCAAACAAAAGCCCCTTCTGACAGTATTCTGCATCTCTTTCAATCGCTGTTTTACACAAACCGCCTAAAGAGAAGTTGTTCCGGCAACACGCAGTGACTTTTATACGCCAGAGAAACAGCAAACGTGGCGCTGGAGATGGTAATGTTATTGCCAAATGTTCTGACTGCCAGGCTAAATTGTTTTTGTCTGGCGTGCTAACGTTAGGTGCACGCCACTCCCCGCCTGGCCACATTGTGCACGTAGTAAAATGTTATCTGTAAAATCCATCGATTCTCTCTGTCAAAAAACATTTGAGCTCACTTGGACGCGGCCTGGGAACATTTTAAAATCGTAGCTTTTGTTAACTGAATGTATTATTTAGTGCAAACTTGCCTTTAAAACAAACAAAAAAAAGATAAAACCATCCTCTCACTCACTGCGCCATTTACTGTACCTTGCTTAAAAAAACGTGATGGGGTTCAATAAATCTGAAAGTGACTATTCCGCTATTTTGCCATCTGTTTTGATTTCAGTCGTTGTGAATTACAAGCTTTGGAAAAAATTCTGTGTTTAATATTAGCCAACTGGTCTTTGTTACTTACATGAGAGCTTCCCCTTCTGTCTCATGACACGATGTGGTTTCGCACATCTGTTTTGACCCAGTGTTTAGTAACAAATCTGAAACTGACATTTGGGGGGAGAAATAACCTGCCACACGGTGGAGGTCGCTGTACTATGAAGTAATCACACTTTATCCGCGATGCCCCATTTTCTTAACTACCCTTTGTCTATGTTTGCTGGCGCTGTTCGTCATGTCTCCATGCAACGTTTAAATACAGCATCTGGTGTCCAAACACTCAATTGGAAACTAAAATTTGGTGTGAGCTGTATGTGCCAGGGGTATGCTATTGTGTCCACCTCCTGCACATCCATTTTTTTATTTATTTTTGAAGGATGGCAGTGTGTAATGCATCATAAAAACATCCACAATCTAAAACCCCACCCTTTTTTCTTTTTTTGATATTGAGTAACTTCCAGTTTCAGAGATAATGACAACAATCCTCAAAACTGTTTGATTTTGGCCTGGTGGTTAAAAAATGCAGTCAGAGATGAACATAGTTGCAAATTCAGCATGTAAAAAAAAAAAAAAAGTGAGTCATTCTCATTTTGCCTGCGCATCTAGATATTTAAAATTGTGCCAGTTTAAGAACCTACTGCATCAAAATTTATTTTTTTAACCTTTTATGTATAGGGAGGAGTTTCTCCGAGAGCTGTGCTGCTCTTTTCTTCAGGAACGCCCTGACCGCATTCAGTTACACATTTATACCTGGAAGCTGCCCAGTAAAACCACAGTAGTCCGATCTGCCGGCCACTGAGCAGCTCCACTGGAGCAGCTGGGATGAAGGGCCTTGCTCAAGGGCAACTCAGCGGTGGTAACGAGGGAGGGGCAACCGCTGCGTCTTCACTTTTCCCCCACCCAGATTTATCCTGCCGGTCCGGGGGATTGAACCGGTGACCCTTTGGTCACAAGCTTGATTCTCTAACCTTTCTTTAGGCCACTGCTGCCTCTTAAATTATGTTTGTTTATGATTAGTAATGAGGCAAAATATTCTTTTTTTTTTTAAACCGCTTTTCAGATATTAAATGCCAAATTGGTTACATTTCCATATAACTGTAATGTTTATTCTCTTGAGACACTGCCAAGCCCAAAACGTAACTAGGTTAATCCATTTCAGTCAGATTTAATTTAGATATGTTGCAGTACAGAATAAAAAAAACATGGATTGATGAATAACATCCAGCTGCAGCCTTTGTTCACTATCCAAACTTTTTATGCCTTAATTAGATGAGTGTTGGATTAATTTAATAGAAAAAAAAAACCCTTAAATGTCCTGCACTCTTCAAGTTGTTGTGGATGGGAACTAGTTGCTGAAGCTTGTATGTGTTGAGTCACATTTGGACTTCTCTCTCTCTTTCTTTTAATGATTATATTTAAGGTACATGGTGGTGTGTAAAGTCGGACTTTAAGCCAGACATGGATACTGAAAAGAGCGGCGAGGTTTTAGATGCGTCAGAGACTCCACAGCAAGAGGAGGCTGTAATGGAAAAAGAGGTTGTGTCAAAACTGGAGGCGCCAGAGGAATCCACAGAGCCTGAGAAGCCACCAGCTGCCGATGAAGAGACTGAGCAGCTGGCAGTGAATGGTCATGATAGTGAAGTAACAAACTTGAAAGAAACAGAAGAGTTGATTGTGACTGAAAGTGTTACAGTGTCTGATGAAAAAACAGAAATGGAGATTGAGGACAGCTTGCCCAAAGAAAAATCTGAGTCGGTGCCTGTTGCGGTGGCACCACCAGAACCAGATGAGTCATCTGAAAAGATCTCTGACCCAGTTGCAGCTTTAGACCCAGAACCAGAAAACATTCAGCCTGAACAGCAGCCTGTGCCAGAGAAAAACCCAGAACCTTTGCCTATGCAAACGCCTCTGGCAGAGAGCACCCCTGTACCAGAGCCAGATGAATTGCCGGAATCGGTTCCAGAGGCGGAGCTGCCAGAGCAAACATTACCTGAACCAGCCACGCTGCAGCAGCCAGTAGATACACAGCCACCCAAACAAGAAGAGAAGGCACCAGAGCAAGTGGACACTGAGGCAGAACTGAAGACTACAATGGAAACTGGGGCAGAAGAAGTTGTTAAAGCGGGGATGGCAGAAAACGATGTCGTAGGTGAGCCTACAAAGGAAAGGGAAGAAAAACAAGGAGCAGCAGGAGATACTGTGTTGGTGGCAGAAGCTTCCTCAGACAAGCCGACAGAGGCTGGGAACATGAAACCTGCAGGAGACGAGAAGAAAGAACCCGAAAAGTCAGATGAGTCTGATACTCAGAAGGGAGCCGAGCCGGTGGCGGCGGCAGAAGGTGCTAAATCTGAGCAGAAAGATGCTGAACCCGAAAAGGAAGAGGATACAGTCCCTGCGTCTGGCTCCCTGTCTTTTCCCCTCCTGGAGCGAGAGCAGACCAAAGATGCCCTGCTGAGCTCTCGTACCCTTGTTGTCATCAGAGGCCTTCCGGGAAGCGGTAAAAGCTTCTTGGCGTGCGCCATAGCCGATACCTACAAAGACCACTGCACTGTCATCTGTGCTGACGACCACGGTGTTAAACCAGAGAATCCAGAATCCTCTGTGGATGGATACAAGGCTGTGGATGAGGCTGTGGTGGCCTGCTGCAGTGCAGGACCGGCTTCCTCTGTGCTGATAGTGGTCGATGACACCAACCACACCCAGGATCGGCTGGCCCGCCTGGGGGAGATCGCCAGGGAGCACCACCTTGTCGTCGTCTTCTTGGAGCCGCGTACGGAATGGAGCAGGGATGTAGCACAGCTGAAAAAGAAGACCAAGCGTGGACTGGAGGAGGCCCAGATGGAAGCCATGAGCGGTCAACTCGAGGAAATGTCCCTTCCTCTTTACTTTGGCTGGTTTCTTCTCTCCTCAATCCAGGATAAGATTAGGTGCACGTCAATGGACTTTCTGAAAACGCTGGACACCCTGGAGGCCTTCAAGAAACACTCTGTTGACTGTGAGTTTTGTTTAAAGTTGTGTTTCATGTGTTATCAAGGTTTATACACATGTCTGGAGCAGATTAATGTCTTAAATATTTGGATGCTACTGATCTTGTTTTTGTGTTTACAGTCACTGGGAAAGCTGAGAAGGAGGTGGATCTGGAGCAGTACTTTAAAGCCAAAGGAACCCTCCATTGCACCACAAAATTCTGTGACTATGGAAAGGCAGAGGGTGCCAAAGAGTATGCACAGAATCCAGTAAGCTATTTAAGCTAATAGATTGATTATAGAAAACTTGCAGCACATTAATTTATTACTTTAGTACTTCTTTCTTGCATTGAGCGAATGTAGCAATGTAATGTGTTTTATATCAGAGTTGATTCTGTGATATTTCCTCATCATTTCCTTTCTTCCTCTCTCTAGGCTGTTACAGATTACTATGGTTCTGCGTTCGAGCTGTCGCTGAGCTCTCTGTTTGTCACTCCTCGCACTTTCGGTGCCAGAGTGTCCCTCACCGAGGAGCAGCTTTTGCTGTGGCCAGCCGACGCCGAAAAGGAGGCAGAGTCTGCTGTCCCCGCAGCTGCCTCCCTGCCTCTGGGAAGCCGCGCCCACGTTACTCTGGGCTGCGCAGAGGGTGTCCAGCCAGTTCAAACAGGTCTGGATCTGCTCGGTATCCTGGCCCTGCAGCAGGAAGGCCAGCAGGGGGAGCTGGTCGAGGAGATGGAGCTCGGCTCGCTGACCTATTACGGAGAGGGAAGGTGGCTGCTCAGCCTCAGGGAGCCCATCTGCGCCCCAGCTTGCTTCTCCAGCTTCTACAGGCGCAAGGAGTCCGACACGACCAAAAAAGAACCTGAGAAGAAAAAGAAGTCAAAGTGCACCATATTGTAAATGGCAAAACATGGGGGGGATGCGTGGCTTGGGATGACTGGTGAATTAAGATGTAGGCTTACTCTGTGTAAGATTTGTGTGTCTGTGCAGTGTTTAGGGTTTCAGTTATAGCCACCCTAAATCCACGAGCTGTGTGCCTTTTTACTGTTGATTTGCACCACAACCCAAAAATGCCTTCAATCCAGTTAGGCTTGTTGTTGTTAACCTTGTTCGGTATCCTCTTACACATATCAGTGCCAGAGCTGCAGTACCTGGTTATTTGCTGAGGCGTTGTTAGCTGCAGTTTTAGAGTAAGATAGTATAGCCTCCTCCCACAGCTCCACAGTTATCCAAAAACTTAGATTTCATCTTCTATACATTTCAGTGTTTCTCCGTACTCAGATGTGAATGATAAACGATGTACTTTCATAGCATGCATCCCTGGTTAATGGTATCAACATATTAACACATTTCTGACCTGCTTTAAGTAGCTCTGCCTCTTTGACAGAATTATGTCTGGTGGTTTACTTTGGCTTAGTTGTAAGTAATAATAATAATAAATAAAACAAAACAAACAAAAAAAAAAAATAGCTGTCATTTCCCTGCAAGTGTGTGTGCACAGCTTAGGAAGTAAATGTTTAAAATAGCATATGGGCCAAAGTTATCTATTTGATTAAGTGTATTAGAATGAATGTCATTTATAGAGATCCCTCCTTGTAAAATCTTTGCACTGTGCATAGTTTGAAAGGGAGAATGCTGGTGAATTTGGTGTTCGTTTCAACAGCTTGCACTTAGTACTTATTCAAATGCTGTGAATCCAAGTCCATGTTTTGGAATCTTTTCTACTGCGCAAGACTGCACCATCGATCCCTTTTTATTCTCTTCGAACAGCACTTCATGTATTGCATTTTTTTGATTTGTATCCTCTGTGACTGTAGTTTTTGAAGGGCAAGTCCTACTTTGTGTAGCTCTTATGAATCACTATTTTTGCACTTGTTTTGTACACTTAATAAAAAAGAACATGCTTTGCTCCAGGAATGAAATTTGCTGTGTGTTCAGTCCCGTTAATGCAGCTCGGTGACTAGTAATGCAGGCTGGTAACTAGGTCAGTTTTAACTGCACGTGGTAAATTTTTTGACAGCATGGACTTGTAGTTAACTTTGTGAACCAGCAGAGGGCACTCATCACTTGTACAGTGCTGGAAAAAAGAGATCAGGCGCTTTGTGGTAAGATGTTTTCTAACCAAAATATCCACCCATGACTATCTAAATATTGTATTTTCAAACATTGTATCATAGACTGGATTACACCATTTGTCTGAGACTGGTCTCCCTTTAGTTTGTCCTTGCATAAGAATCTGGCACAGTCAAAATGGTACAAAATTTAGACATTACAACTGCCAAAAGCTGATAAGTGTGATTGAGTAAGTGCTCAGCTGTAATATCAACACTCCAGTGACCTATAAGCTACCACAAAGGTGCATCACACTGTCTCTGCATTTCTCTTATTCTGTTTTGCATTCATAAATTCTCTTAAATCCTGCAATATTGCATTTGTGCTCGTTATTTATAATGCTTGATATAATTACTTTTGCATGATCAGGTGGACAGACATTGTTGCCACACAATCTGCTGCTCCCACTGTATGAAAATATACAAACACAAGTTACTTAAACTTATTTTACACATGCAACTTCAAAACTATTAAAACAAAAACTACTTGTAACTATTTTAGGCCAAGGACAGGTGAAAGACCATGAACTACATGTCACTACCACAATTTATTAACCCTTGAAGTCCATATTGTCAGTGCAAGAGTCTGTGTGTGCTGGTTGTGTGATCAGATGATTTCCTCATTGGCTGCTGTGTAGATAAAGAACAGTGTCAACCAATCAACGCCAGCGACCGATAATTGCCCTGTTTTCTCCTGTAGTGGTACGTGTGAGCTTTGTGAAGAAATTTATGAGACCTTCAGGTGCTCTTTGAAATCTCGAGTTTTATTTTTGTTAAGTCATCTTAAGTGGAATTGCCAGAAAATCCAGGCACTTTTAATCAAAACCCATTATCAAAATTGCACTTTTATTAACAAAGCCAATTTCTCTGTGGCGTTTTTTTTGGTGGTGCGTGGAGCTACTTTAGGCTTCAATGAAAACGGGAAAAGTGCATTTATTTTATCTTGAAGTTGTTATGAAAGTGTGTCAGCTACACAAGCTAACAATAAGAATAATTTACTTTTTAAAATTAAAATACGAAACTAACATAATAATATTTTATATATATATAATTGTGTCTTCTGATAAAGTTGAAGATATAATGATGATGATGATGATGATGATGATGATGATTAATAATAATAATAATAATAATAATAATAATAATAATAATGATTATGATGATGATAAATATGCATTTTAACGCACCACACACCGTTTAAATCTAATCTCTTAATATTATAGAATAGAATATATATATATATATATATATATATATATATATATATATATATATATATATATATATATATATATATATATATATATATATATATATATATATATCAGACTTCCCCATTGTCTGTTCGTGTCCCATCACGTCGTACCGATAATTCCCACAATCCCTGAAGGCAGCAATAGAGCATGGTGTGGAATGGACCAATCAGAGGCCAGAAAACATCAGCCAAGCCTATCGGCAGATGGGTGATGGAGACAAAATTCACAGGAAGCTCCAGTCCTCGGCACCACTGGTCCCCACAGGCGGAGAGAGTGGAGCAAGACTACCGAGAAAAGTCTCTCATCCAACCGCAAAACCCTACCAGAGCTCTCAAAAGGAAGAAAAAACATTCAAAACACAAGGTGAGTATTTATTATCTTTAAAATCTATACTTTTTTTTACTCTGCTGCTTCCTTTAACTGTGTCTGTTTCTCAGTGTCTGTTTCTCTCTGACACGAAGATGAGAAGATATTATACAAGTTGAACTGCTCAGTCCACCGCATTAAACCTGTTCTCCTGCTGCATACTTAGTAAGAAGTTTGAGTTAAGACTTTTTCATTTAATAAAGATGTGGATGTTTGCCATTTAAAAAAAAAAAAAGAAGAAGAAGAAGAAAAAGGAAACAAGAAAAGCATTGCTGTCTGACCGGTTTGCAAATGAATGAATCCTTGTTCTCTAGTAAAGTGAGTCACACACTGTGTTGTAAGTAAGTGGGTCAATTTAGGCAACGTTAAAAGTGAATATTAGGCTTTATCTTCTATCTTTTTAGCCTTTTTTTTTTTTTTTACCTTACTGTCAGATTTAATGAACACTTTTGTTGATTTGTGGTGCCCCCCCACCCCACCCCCCCTCAAGTCATCCATCATCCCCTGTTTTCAAATGTTATTGTGCATCATCTGGACCGGTGTTATTGCTGTAGTAGAGCAGTGTGATATTTAATAACTCTGACAGGATGGAAAGTGGATGATATATGGAACCTGAATGGGCTTTGGATGAACCGCGTTCGCCTGGCGTGAAAACCAGCTCTGTGGTGACTCAGGGACAGTGTTGATCAATAGTGAAAAAGATCCATGACAGTCCCATTAATCCCCTTAAGAAATGGCTGCCAGGTCCGCAGTACAGAGGCGGGAGTCCTGTTAGAGCCGACATCAGGGCTTTCAGCTTAATGAACCTCACAGAGGAAACGGGCAGAGCAGTTACTCCATCTCTGCAAGGTTACGTGACATAAAAGAGATGGTAATTAGTGAAGCCTCTGGTATATCAGCCTTAATAAGCATTTCTCAATACTGTTGTTATTTAATTTGGAGTAAGAAGCAGTAATAACATTTAATTTGCCTCTAAGGACTACAGCAGGATCCAGCATCTGTTGCAGTCCGGTGGTTGGTTTAGTGTTTCATTAAATATCAGGCAGAAATACATCAGGACGCTTGTACATGTAACTTGTCCAACTTTCTCCAAACTCCTGTATTCATTTGATCTGAGATTAAAGCTTAAAGGGACAAAGATTTGCTGTAACTGTTAAGAAGTTACTGCAGTTAAGTTTGAATCTATCTGTAAATTCGGATCTAAGCAAGATCCATGTTTCTCCAAGAAGTGCATTACACGCTTGCTGATCAAGGACACAATAAGCTGCCAGCTGTCTGTATGGAGCTCGATGTTGTGTTTTCTTGTGCAAAAAGGGAACGACAAACAGCCAAGCCAAGACTTCAGTCGGTGCTTCTGTCCACACCGTAGTGTTGCAAGTGGTTGTTTTTCATGTTTCTTGATTCAATTTTCATGTTTTAAATCTTATGTGGCTCCTCTAGAAAGATAAAGGAACCTCAACAGTAAAAATAAAACAGAAAATAGCTGTAATGACACTGATTGTTTGATTTCTGAATTGATTCACATGGCTCTTCATACTGTATCAGTTGATTCATTTACACGTAGGGCTGCAACTAACAATCGATTGTTTTCTCAATTTATCGATTAGTCGTTTGGTTGATAAAACGTCAGAAAATGGTGAAGAAAGTCGATCGTTGTTTCCCCAAACCCAAGATGCAACTAAAATGTCCCAACGAACAGTCCACCACCCAAAGATATTCAGTTTACTATCATAGTGTACTAAAGAAACCGGAAAATATTCACATTTAAGAAGCTGAAACCAGAGAATTTAAACATTCTTTCTTCTTAAATGACTCAAAATGATTCATCGATCAATTCAAATAGGCGGCAATTAATTTTCTGTTGATCGACTAATCATTGAAGCTCTATTTACACGACTATGGCTTCATACTTGTGCCGGTAGATCTTCCAGAGGGAAGGCGTTGCAGGGAGACATGAGTGAATAATCAGCTGTTTGTGTTGTTGATCCTGTTGGCGATGACCTCAGAGTAAAGAGTAAAGATCACAACAACCTCTCCCTATAGCAATAAAATTTATAGACGCAAGAACAGGTCACTGAATTTCTTATTTTACTTCCGTCACGTTCTGCCAGTTAAGGAGAGGAGTGGTTCTTAAATAATCAGTAAAGATAATTATTACTGCATGTGTGTGTGTGTGTGCTGCTTTTCATTGCTGGTAATAATCGGTCGCTAGCTGAGTCCAGTCTCTTCACTCTGCACGCACTCCGCTGTCTCTCCGGTAAGAATCTGATTGTTCGAGAGGCAAATAAGTGCCTATTATGTCGTTAGTGTGCAGGTCAAATAAACTGAGGCTTATTGAGATAGATTTAGCTTCACTGGCTTCACTGTCTGCTGTCTTGCTGGGTTCAGAAAGTGTGACTGTGCAAAAAGACAGAAAGCCTGAATCTGCAGTAAGTGTGTGTAATTAGATTTTCTAGCCATCTCTCTTAATTCTATGCAGTTAAATTGCATTACGCTCGGTAGTTTTTCTTCAGTTTTTGATTCGATCCGTGGTAAATACAAATTACAAAGCTGTCAGACCTTTTCTTGACAGCTCTGACAGCAGCAGGAAGCTGAAATGTTTTCTTTTTTGTTTCCTCATTCATCAAGATCAAGATCTGTTATGAATTCAGAGCGGTAAAACCACGTTGCCCTTTAACCTCGTCTCTGTCCATCACCTGTGTCTGCTTTTTCTGCATTCATATTCCTCTCCACATCTCTAAATGTGCTCTCCACCTCCTCACCGCTCGTCCGCATATCTCTCTCTTTTAGGCCAGTCTACGCCTAAGCAGTCATGTCGGCTAAAGCCATCTCCGAGCAGACGGGAAAGGAGTTCCTGTACAAGTACATCTGCACCTCGGCGGCTGTCCAGAACAGATTCCACTACGCCAACGTGACCGCCCAGACCGACTTTGACCGACTGGCTCAAGAGCATCCGTGGCTGCTCACACAGGTGAGGCGGTAGAAGACGATCTCTGAGAACCGGTTGTGCCAAAAAATATATGATTTTTCTTTAGCTACGTGAACAGCCACAAATTTACTGTGTAAAGCTATAAATGTCTAAAGCGCAGCCTCTCTTAAGCTGGTGGAAAATGATCTCCTCTTTATGGAGGACAATTACTTAGGCTGGCAGCAGAGTGGTCTCTCGGCGCTTGTTAGCTGACATCACAGAGACAGCAGAGAGATAGAAATCCAGTAGCTCTGTTACATTTTTAGTGGGAATGAAGCAAAGAAGATAAAAATACTCCGCTCTCTTCTGCTCTTAATTGACAAACGAGAAATTCTCACTCTCCCTTCCTGTCCTCAAGGAGGTCAGGGGGTCAACTAGGGTAGGAATCAGGAATCCTCGCAGTCCTCCCGTTTCTTACTCATCGCATTTTACTGCTCTTCATAGCAAAGCAGGCGCAGGTAGACAGGGTGTAACAGAAATAAATTTAATTATGCTGTGACTCATAGCCGAAGGTTTTTATCTGGGAGGGAGGAAGGAAGGAAGGTGGAGGCTGAGAGCAGATACACGGAGATATGTGCTGCGGTAGAATTGATTAGAAAATTGCATTAACTTTCACCCTCGGCCCTCTCATCCTCTGCTCACTGGCGAACGCCCAGATACTAATGGCTCCACTGTCATAAGTCATTCACTTTATCTGACTCCTAAGTGAGATGAAGCCGGGCTCCGTCGGTGGCGGCGGAGGCGGCGGCGGGGGGGGGGGGGTTGGATGTACTTTTGCGTCAGATGGGAACAATGGCGCATGAGGGATTCGTTTTTAAATAACGTTCAGCTCAACTTTCTTGTGATGTGTGTATCGTAGGTCTGGTATTTGCTGATGGTAACTTTTCAAATGTAATAATGAAACATCTCTGCGTTGGATTCGACTTCAAAATGTTTTGTTTGCGCTGAAACGGAGATTATGTCTGAAGTTAAAGAAAATGAATCACGAGCGGTGAACAGATGTTGAATGTCAGTGATGGAATTTGACATTTTAATAACAGTTTTAATTAATTACAACCTTCAGTTTGTTGCTTTCAACACATAAATATTCTGGCTTGTGACATCATGTCTAGAAACACATCCAGCGTTTTATATTTTTATCCTTTTTTTAAATATTATTTTATATTTACATCCTTTAAATATGTATTTCAGTCAGATTGCAGGTGCTCTGAATAAAATAAACACACTGCGCTCAGCTTTTGAGAATGAAAAGAGGAAGAAGTGAAGGTGCCCGTCGGTCCTGCTAACATACTACTTTGTCTTCTCCCTGCAGAGGCTGGTGGTGAAGCCGGACCAGCTGATCAAGAGACGAGGGAAGCTGGGCCTGGTCGGCATCAACCTGGACCTGAACGGCGTCAAAGAGTGGCTGAAACCCCGCCTCATGAGAGAGACGGCAGTACGTCATCCGCCCTCTCCCTTTTCTCTGCTGTCCAATTACATCCACCCACCCTTCTGTTTGAGAGCGTGCACTCCTTCAATCAATATTATCCCGTTGCTTTATTCAGACCCTCCTCCTGTTGCCCTTTCCTTCACCCCCCCCCCCCCCTCCCCTGTTTTGCATCGGTGCATTTTCTACATATGTGCTGTGTGGTTTGCATGATGTGCAGCTTCCCACACTGCTTGAGTATCAGTCCGCTGGTAGTAAATCAGTCCAGTAAGCTGAAGCGAGCGCACTTACTGAATAAACAGTCGGTCCATCTTTCCAGTCAGCATCACCACAGCGCAAAAGATCTATCACTGCGCCACGGAGACGCCGTCGCTTTGCCTCATAAACCGAGAAGTTATGGAGAGACTATGAAGGTTCATAAAGCATCGAAGAAGAGCGTCGGTGTGTGTTGCAGCGCTCAGATGCGAGTAGATGTATCTCTTCACAGATGAGATGAAACTGTCTGCAGCTGCCGGTGGCTGTAAATAAAGATAAATAAAGCTGCAGCTACACTGTTTCAGCTTGTTATATTATCTCTAAAATGTAATTAAGTGGAGTTTAAGTAATTACACAGATAAATATAAGTATGTGAACTTGCATATTTTTAAATCTGGTGCCTTACAAATGTGTAAGGGGCTTTAAAGTAGAATAAATCGGTCACCTGTGTTGTACTTTATATTGTTATATTATTGTTATATTGTTACTCTTGTTGCAGAGAAATCATCAGGGTAGCACCGTTTGTTTTGGAGGAACAAGTCAGAGACAAGCGACAGCAGATAAAGTCAAACATTTCCTGTCACTTTTAACACGTCTTATCACTTCCTCATACCCGCAGCTTTCTCACCTCCCTTCTCTGCCACAGTCGTCCGCGTCGCTCCACTTTTTTATTAAAAGACCGTTTCATATTTGGTGCAATCATGTCACTACAATTGGCTTAAATTGAGTCATTCACATACAAATTGCATTCACAACATTAATGCCTCTCTCTCTCTCTCTCTCTCTCTCTCTCCCTCTCTCTTGATGGAAGTGTCAGTTTATGTTTCTGAATTGGTCTGAGCCCCCTGTGGGTTTTTTCAGTCAGATAGGCTTTCTTTTTTTTTTTCCACCACCTTTTCAAAATGGCAACTCCCTCTCTCTCTCTCTCTCTCCCTTTTATATATTTATTTATTTTCCTCTGTTCTCTCCGGCTGGCTGCTCTCAGACAGTCCCTGGTTACTTTGTGCCTGTTGGCCTTTAACACAGGAATGATGACAGCCTCAACAAACGAGCTGTGGCTGTGTTAGCAGTTCTTTGCCTACAGTAATATATGACATTTTCTTTTTTTTCCTTCTTATGAACCTGTCTCCTTTTATCCATTTTGTCTTCTTTTATTTTGTTATGCTCCTATTGGTATCTTTTTATTCATTAAGCATTTGATTTGTCATCTCCTTAAGACAATCATCTTGTGGATTATCCTCAGGTTGGAAAAGCCAAGGGCATTCTCAAGAACTTCCTCATCGAGCCGTTTGTCCCCCATAAACAGGTGAATCACTCATTACACGTAGACAATGACTCAAACTAGATGTTATAGATAGACTAGATAGTTTTATTCATTTATACACTGATATGCTTTATTGCTCCGTTATCCAGGAGGAGGAGTTCTACGTGTGCATCTATGCCACCAGGGAGGGAGACTATGTGCTGTTTCACCACGAGGGAGGGGTTGATGTAGGAGACGTGGACGCCAAGGCGAAGAAGATGCTGGTCGGGGTGGATGAAAAGATCAGCGAAGACTCCGTGAAGAAAGTGCTGCTGACCCAAGCCCCGAACGACAAGAAAGAGTGAGTTGGATGGGGCAAAGTCATCGGGAGTGCTCTATTAATGATGAAGAGTCCATGCTACTAAATGAGACTAAAAAAAGTAGAGTTTTTCCATTACATAATGAAACTCCTGACTGGCAGTGGAAAACAAAAGAGGCACATAAATGATATTGCAGTAAAAGTAGGAGCAGCAGCAGCAGCAGGAAGAGGAGGAGATGGGTGGCTGGTTTCCATTAGACAAATGACAAACACCCTCCTCTGCTGCTTCCCCCTTTTTTTTTCGATCAGATGTCACCCCACAGCTTTTTTTTTAACACCACAGCCACATTCAGAGCACGTCCGTTTATTTTGATGGGTGTGATACGGCGGCTCACCCTCGACGACCCCTCCTATCCATCTTTTCCAGCGATGCTCTTATGATGGCACGTTCTGGCCTGAGTCGCTCTGCCAACCCCCCCCCCCCACACCCCCGGCTCGCCTCCTCACCCAGTGTGCCTCTCTCCTCACGCTGTGGGTTGAAAACAAAAGCAGCACTTGGCTAGTTTTCCTGCCCTTCCATCAGAAGCAGACATGGGAAGCTGAGTCACTTAGGGGTCTCTCCCACGGGCCAGCCAGAGTCCTGACAAAAGGCTGACGCGGTTACAAAGGCTCCGAGCCGCCCGCACAACTGACAGGCAGGGGAGAGGAGAGAAAATACTGCCTCCCTCCTCCTCCTCCTTCCAGCAACTCCTTACTCTTCACTGCTCTGTTTTGACAAGTGAAGGAGGAAACAAATTAGATTTGACCTTCTCTGCAGCAGGGCTCTCCGAAGCTAATTTACAGGTGGATGTTTCCCGTCCAGCTCTGCCTTGACAATCCGTCATTGATATTGCCTGTAGTTTGTCATGATCTGGATAATATGGGAATGATTACAGCCGTGCTGTTTTTTATTGTGCTTTTTTTTCTTTTTAACCACAATTCATGAGGTTCATAAGTCATAGAGAGAAACGGTATTGCATAACCTAAACTGCATATTTGTCATGTTCTGTCATATAAGTTGATAGACGTCCAGCGATGATTTAAGAACAGCTTTTGACTTTATTATTTCAAGGAAAACTGTGTGTGCAGCCAGCCATTAATCACATAAAACATAAAAAGCAATGTAAAAACATACAGATAAGAATCAAGAATATTGAAATATATGGATAGAAGAAAATAAAAAAGTGCAGATGAACTCTAGAAGCAAACTGTATATGCAGATAAGATGTTTGTACTGTGGGGTTTATAACTGTTGGTAATGTAATACCAGTAACCAGACATTCCCAGTTAATTGTGGTGCTGAAGCAACAGATCCTAAGATGTCAGTTTGAATTGTTAAATGTCATCACTCTGCAGGGTCCTGGCCAGCTTCATCGTTGGACTCTTTAACCTGTACGAAGACCTGTTCTTTACGTACCTGGAGATCAACCCACTGGGTAGGTTTTTCTTGTTTTTTTTCTTTCTTAAATTCTTCATTACAAGATGTGCAACAAGCAATCATGATGGTGAATTTGCTTAATTGCAGCACAGTCATAAATATGTTATCAGATTATGAGATCGGAACGGAAACATCAAAAGGAAACTGGGGAGGAAAACATCGATGCATTATAAACCAGCGTCTTGAACCCAGAGGCGGAAGTTGATTCTGCCACATTTTTAACACTGAGGGAGGAAATAAGTGAATAATGCATGCACTAGCTGTTTGATGAAGGCAGTGTGTGTGTTTATAATAGAGTAATTAGACACCAGTACATGCCCTCTGGCAGCTGTTCCTGTGGATGTGGTTGGGGCTGCTGAGACTTGCTCTCCCTGCTTTGATGTCCTACTGTACCACCTCCTCCCCGTCTTCACTTCCCCATGCCAACCACCTCCTGCAGAGACAGCACGAAAGCTGTGGGTCACCTGTGACCACGCATGGTCCCCTCTCGTTTTCCCATGACCTATTTAAAGCTCAGACCCTCTGCTAACATTGTGAATCTCAGCAGGTGTGTTTGTGGTTTTTTTTTTGAAGTATAGGTCCTAACACGCCTTTTTTCCCTTCTCTCAGTGGTAACAAAAGATGGAGTTTACGTGTTGGACATGGCAGCCAAGATTGATGCCACGGCTGACTACATCTGCAAGGCCAAGTGGGGCAACGTGGAGTTCCCTCCACCCTTCGGCAGGGAGGCTTATCCTGAGGTGAGGGGGAGGACTCAGGAGATGAAGCTAGCAAAGCGTCAGATTTCAATCTGTCAGCATCTAATAGCTGGTGTTGTCCTCCAAAGAGGGAAAAAGTAGGATGTACAATGACAAACCTTAGTGGCCACTTAGGACTGTTTTCAATCATTTTAAATTAGAGTATCACTACATTTACAGTAGAAAATCTCAATGTTATAGCTCAACTGTAAATTTCTATATTGTGTTGTCTTGTTCTTTATGATATACTGTTAATGTTACTGTTGTTATTTAATGCACAAATTGGGCAACTTAGATTTACAAATAACAAAAAACTAAAACTCTTTAAAACTAAAGAAATAAATCTGACTAAAAGAGCACTCCTAAGACTCTCCTAAGATTCAAAAACTAAAAGTCTAACTTGCCTTGCCTCGTATACTACTGGACTAAATAGAGCTGGTAAGTATCTGACGCATTAAATCACCTGCATGACAGAGCTCAAAATATGAAAATAAAGAAACTTGGCTGTTCAGTGTTTGTATACTTGGGACTTTTTCTATTTTTATCTGGTGCCTGTAGGGGCTCGTTTGAGACAGAATGTCTGTATACCAGAAGGACAGGTCTAATTGGGCTGCTGTGAGTCTAGAGTGGAGAAGAGGGACAGCGGGTGCCTTTGATTGGAAGCTTTTTACACCCAGCCACCAGCTGTGGCCCTGACTTTAACAAACAACCACTCATGCGCATCATCATCCACTATCACTGTTAATACAATATTTCCAATAACCAGTGCTTTAAAATAAATTCAGGTACAAACAATGAATTGCAGCCACATGAAGTGGTGCTTGTATAGGTCCTGCTCTGATTAATGCTCTAATCACAAACACTCCACCCCCTGCCTCTTAACTGCTCTCTCACCTCTTCATCGACCTTTTTCCTCGTCTTTTTCAGGAGGCCTACATCGCCGATCTGGATGCCAAGAGTGGTGCCAGCCTCAAACTGACCCTGCTCAACCCACGGGGCAGAATCTGGACCATGGTGGCAGGAGGAGGTGCATCAGTGGTGTACAGGTACGCAGTCACATATCAGAGCCAAACGACATAAAACAAAACCTGGATAAATAAGACAACAGCAGCCGTATATCTGAAATAATCAAATCGAATGCTTCTTCTGGTTTCTTAAATTGTCTCTTGGCTTTATCATCATTGTTTTGATTACACTACACATAATTAGGTTTAGCTTTATGCCAGTGATGCAGCAGTGAGGATGATACTGCAGCAGCTCAGACTCTGCCCGTTCAGCTGCCTGCTGCTAAATTGGATTCTTAGATGTTGCCATTTTAGCGAGAGTCTGGAGGAATGAGAGACGTGTCCACCGTCTGTCAGGGGTGTAAAGCGTGACAAGCAGACACATCAGCTGTAACTAATTATTCCCTCCGTGCACTATTAAGCTGTATCTGTTTACAGTGTATTTAGAGAGAGTGCATCAAGTGTTCAGGTTCTGAATAATCTTAATTTTTCTTGCAGTGATGTTAATTGTTGGAGCTGTAAAGCGATGCTACCACCAAACCTTTAGTGTCCCAGCATAGGAGATAGACAGCTGCTGTTGGTATCACTTTTTCCTCTCTGTGGCTGACCAATATAAACCTCTCCTAGTGACACTATCTGTGACCTGGGTGGGGTGGACGAACTGGCCAACTATGGGGAGTATTCAGGAGCACCGAGCGAACAGCAGACCTATGACTACGCCAAGACCATCCTGTCTCTGATGACCAGAGAGAAGCACCCTGATGGTAGGAAAACTTTATGAAAACCCTCTGTGTGTACTGAAAATAGTCTTTTTTTTATTCTAAAATAATGTTCCTATTATAACTATGTTTTCCAGGAAAGGTTTTGATCATCGGGGGGAGCATTGCAAACTTCACAAACGTTGCAGCAACATTTAAGGTATAGTATCACGTGCTTTTCGGTAGTAGGCTCAATAAATACTCACTAAATATCAAAGTTATTCACTGAGCTTTTCCTTTTCTTTGCTAGGGAATTGTTCGAGCTATTAGAGACTACCAGGTGCCACTAAAGGAGCATGAGGTTACCATTTTTGTCCGCCGTGGAGGCCCCAACTACCAGGAAGGTCTCCGAGTGATGGGAGAAGTTGGTATGTTCAGGCTTTACACTGAATCATGTCTTGAGTGCATTTTTGTCTGCAATCACCTGCTGATTTTCATGCACCATGCACCACACTTGATTCTCTTCACTCTCCCCTCAGGCAAGACAACTGGGATCCCCATTCACGTCTTTGGCACAGAAACTCACATGACTGCCATTGTTGGCATGGCACTGGGCCACCGGCCAATCCCCAACCAGCCTCCTGTTGCCGCCCACACTGCCAACTTTCTCCTCAACTCCAGCGGCAGCACATCGGTATGACACATACTGGCTCCGCGCAGACAAATAGGCTGTCATGATGTGGCGTCGGCTCCCTGTGCAGTGAATTTACATCATCAGACCCGCCAATAGTGGTGCTGCAGTTTAGCGGCAGAGTGAGCAGAAGACTTGCATGCCACAGCCTCTGTTTGAGTCATTGCTGTCGTGTCCTTTTAGTGAAGCAGGCCATGCAGTTAGGTTATGAGAAGCCCAGTGGCTCTTTTGTATGAAAGCATTTCAGGGTATTATTGACTGCTCTCACTCAAATAGTTGTGAGACCACAGTCAGGAACGCTCTGTGACTGCCCCGAGGCGTCCATTAAAAATGTGCAGTGTGTAGACTGTCAGCAAAGTGAGTGTGTGTGCGCCTGGACTTGCACATACACATGTATCTGCCTGTTTACTTCAAATGTAGAGGCAGGTATATAAGAGAAAAACCACAAGGAGAACTTGACTATTACACGTGCTATATAAGACAGTGTAATGCAACACTTCACAGCAAAATTTACAGCTCTAAAACCAGTAAGTTGACACCAGGAACACCAAGACTCACAGTGTGTCTTGTGTGCAAGTGATGTCTTATAAAATAACCCAAGCGGATCACTGTTTTGGCAGTCTTTACAGTTAAAGCAGCTCAATTCTCAACAGAGCTGTCCTTGTTAACACACACACACACATTTTTAAAAATGTGTGTAGCAGAATAAGAAATTGCTGAATCTTTTTTTTTTTGTGTGTGTGATTTCCAGACCCCAGCATCCAGCAGAACTGCTTCTTTCTCTGAAACCAGAGCCAAAGTCGAAAGCTCACCAGCTAAGAAGGCCAAAACTGGAGCTCCTATTGGTGAGAAAACACACACACTCTGGCTCTGGGAAATCTTTTGCGCTGTGAATACTGAGGCTTTGAAGTGTTTTCAGACACGGTTCCCGCTGCTGGGTAGCATAACAGGGGGATTAGAAGTGTTGTTATCATGTATGGTCGAGTTATTAGGTATTATAGCTCCCTCTTTGGACAGCAAGATGATCCTGCAACCCTAACTCAATAAAATGGAAGTTGACAGTGTTATATGATCAGATAAAAATATATCTAATCTATTCCATCTTCAAAACAACATTTCTATAGTAGTGTTGAGATTATGCATCAAAGCAGTGTTATACTTACTGATCTCTGTTAAACCTCATGTCAGTAATATTATTATTATTATATTTTTCCTTTTTAACTTCTTACATTGTCACTTATGTTCATGTGCACCTGTCACATTTTGGCACTGTGAATTATTCTACAATTGCACTATTGTATATGCGTGTATCAGAAGTAGAAGAAGATCACATCCATTTTAGTGACCTTGTTTTCAGTTCCCATCTGTAACAGCTTTCCTTTCCCTGTAGCCAAGGCAACTACCCTCTTCAGCAAACACACCAAGTCCATAGTGTGGGGCATGCAGACCCGGGCAGTGCAGGGCATGCTGGACTTCGACTATGTCTGCTCCAGAGACGAGCCATCTGTCGCAGCCATGGTCTACCCCTTCACGTAAGAGCCCCCTATCTTTTGGTTTACTTTGGTCTGCTGTCAGTATAATGACTCTTAATTGCACATTTAAGAATCTCCTTATAAGTAAAGTCCTTCCACTGTGTGACAATTGCTTTTCTACATTGCTGCCTTCCAGTGGAGACCACAAACAGAAGTTCTACTGGGGCCATAAAGAGATCCTCCTCCCTGTCTATAAGAACATGAGTGATGCCATGAAGAAACACCCAGATGTGGACGTGCTCATCAGCTTTGCCTCTCTGCGTTCAGCCTTTGACAGCACCATGGAGACCATGCAGTACTCACAGGTAAAATCCCCACCTGCGCCATCTGCGAGCTATAAAATAAATAAAGGCTCTAAAAGTTAAGCCTTTCTGTTCATTTGCTTTCAGATTCACACCATTGCCATCATCGCCGAGGGCATCCCTGAAGCCCACACCAGGAAGATCATCAAGGCAGCGGATGAGAAGGGTGTCACAATCATTGGACCCGCAACTGTTAGTCTTGACTCATTTCTTCTGAGATTGCTCAGGAATTTTTTGTTTTTATTGTCTGAGCAAACCAGCAAATCTCTGTTTTTGTTCTTTCCAGGTTGGAGGAATCAAACCAGGCTGTTTCAAGATCGGGAACACAGGCGGCATGCTGGATAACATCCTCGCCTCCAAACTCTATCGTCCTGGCAGCGTGGCCTATGTGTCCCGCTCGGGCGGCATGTCCAATGAACTCAATAACATCATCTCCCGCACCACTGATGGTGTTTTTGAAGGTGTGGCCATTGGTGGGGACAGGTATGTGACCGTCTTATCTGCAGTATGTGAACGTGTGGGTTTGAATTGGTGTGTAATTGGTGTGTAATTCTGCAGATACCCAGGCTCTGTGTTTACCGACCATGTGCTGCGTTACCAAGACACTCCTGGAGTGAAGATGATTGTTGTACTGGGAGAGGTGAGGAATAAATCTACACACACACACCCACACTGGTGCCTGCAGCTTTAATCAGTTACTGATTTGCATTGCTATATCTTGTGTTTGTCTCTACTCTCTACAGATTGGAGGCACAGAGGAGTACAAGATCTGCCAGGGGATTAAACAGGGCAGGATCACAAAGCCAGTGGTGTGCTGGTGTATTGGCACCTGTGCCACCATGTTTTCCTCAGAGGTGAGAGGGCAGATGTGCAGTCTGGTTCATTTCAGGCATCGTTGAGCAGCTACAGAATGAGAATGACCCATGTCGCACCTTTTTTTTCCCCTCAGGTCCAGTTTGGCCATGCAGGAGCTTGTGCCAACCAGGCCTCTGAGACAGCAGTGGCTAAAAACAAGGCGCTGAAAGAGGCCGGTGCCTTCGTACCCAAGAGCTTTGATGAGCTGGGAGAAGTCATCAAGTCAGTCACATTCATTCCTTCAATTCATGCTAATAAGTTACTTGGGTGTAATATTCCTTAGGATATAATTTTCAGACGGGTTTGTTAGTGTTCTTTTGTAATAATGCTTGATCTCATCTCATCTTTTTGTATTTTTTTTCATCCATGTAGATCTGTATATGACGAACTTGTTACCAAAGGAGTCATCGAACCAGCTGAAGAGGTGCCTCCTCCCACTGTGCCAATGGATTACTCCTGGGCAAGAGTGAGTATGCCAACACACCAGCAATGCTTTACTTTAAATCCCACTGTTTGGCATCAAACATTTGACAAATTGTTTATAACACCCTATAATGTAGTTATAATAAGCTACAAGGACATTTTTGTTTATTGATGTACAGAAGAGTTTATAGATTAATTTTAGGATTATTTCCTCACTTAATTGACAAATTTGATGTAAAAAACATTTTTAAAAATGTGAAAAATAAGCTCGAGATGACCTCAGTAAAGTCACAATGAGTCCCACAATCAGTCCTAAATGCAAAGGTATTCAATTTACTATAATGTAAGACAAGGAAAAACAGCAAATCTCAGATTTGAGAACCTGAAACCAGAGACGGTGAATATGCAACAGGGACAAAATCCTTCTTCAGAGGGAGGCACATTGGATACACTCCCTTAACACCCTCATTCCCAGTGGGTTGAATGAGGAGATTTCATTTGCTTGTTTCTTCTGAACTGAATGTAATTTATTTTTTTCCTTTTATTTATTATTTTCTATGAATTGTTGAATGTGAGTAAACTACATCATGTGTTTGTGGCTCCCCCTGCTGGGATGGACCTATTTTACCAGTTGTTGACAACTATAACTACGTCTTTTGATTGTGAAATTGACGGTGCACACACTGAAGAAGGGTGTCTGTGTGGCAATTAAATAAGTAAATTTGGAGTGCTGTCCTAGTCTTTCTTTTTCATTATTCACTACTTTAAGGATCCAGCACCCAGTTTTCATGGTACCCACAGTTGTTGACAAATACATTAATAAACACATATCTGCTTACAACTACATTATAATGTGCTATAAACCATGTATTAACTGTTTATATACTAATGTAAAATATGGTTTTAAATTGATACAGATAAAACACAACAGGTTGAGTGACTTTTTCCTTCTTGTGTGTGTTTGCTCTGCAGGAGTTGGGTCTGATCCGTAAACCAGCTTCCTTCATGACCAGTATCTGTGATGAGAGGGGTCAGGAGCTCATCTATGCAGGCATGCCCATCACTGAGGTCTTCAAGTCTGAAATAGGCCTGGGAGGAACTCTGGGGCTACTTTGGTTCCAGAGGAGGTCAGCCAGTCAACCCAGTTGTGATAAACAAATTCTTGAGAAATTCAGGAATTCCATAACCATTATGCCTTGTTTCCCACATGTGTGTATGTGTGTGTGTGTGTGTAGGTTGCCAAGGTATGCCTGTCAGTTCATTGAGATGTGCCTGATGGTGACTGCTGATCACGGTCCTGCTGTTTCTGGTGCCCACAACACTATTGTTTGTGCCCGAGCTGGCAAAGATCTCATCTCCAGCCTCACATCTGGCCTCCTCACCATCGTAAGACACAAGAATTCATTTACTGTATTTACTGACAGTAAAAGTAAATCCCATGAGTAAATCCCGTCTTTCTTTTTGTGATTTTTTTTTTTTTTTTTTCAGGGTGACCGCTTCGGTGGTGCTCTGGATGCTGCAGCAAAGCAGTTTAGCAAGGCATTTGACAGTGGCATGCTGCCAATGGAGTTTGTCAACAAGATGAAAAAGGATGGCAGGCTGATCATGGGCATTGGACACAGAGTCAAGTCTGTGAGTACCACAGCTCCTTAGCATTTGTGCATCCACAGCAGAATGATTGTCAAATTAGAGTTCAGCACAAACTATTAACCTCTTCTACTCCCTACCAAGGAAAGCCATAATCCTCTGAATGCCTGAGGTCTCTAGTTTGTGATTGTTAAGTTTAATGAGGCTATGATTATTCTTAAGGTCACAATAGGTCATTTAAAACAGTGAGGTCACGTTTCAAAAAATGGTCTCACTGCAATGAAATGGCTACCATGGGGACTTACATCATCACACGTGAATACAATTGGGCTCATTGAATCCACAAGAGCCTCAGCTTTCCAGTCAGACCCAGTTCATGCAATTCCAAGACTGTTTAGGGACCCCAGTATGCAGAAATATTCACGTACACCATTTTTAGAATAGGGGAAAATAAGACATTTATACTGCATTCAAAACTGCATGATTTTTGCTCAAACCTGCATGGGATTAGCATAAAGTGGGCATGTCTATAAAGGGGAGACTCATGGATAACCATAGAACCCATTTTCATTCAGATATCTTGAATTCAGGGTCACCTTTTAAAAATGGCCTTGCCAGTTTTTCCCTCACCAAAATTTCACCTAACTTTGGAGCGTTATTTAGCCCCCTTCCTGACAAACCATCATGACATGGTTGGTACCAATGGATTCCTTAGTTCGCATAGTTTTATATGATATAAGCAAGTAGCTTTAAAATTGAGGCCCTACAGCCTCTGAAAGGCAGTAATGTTACCCACAGATGCTGGGAAGAACACAGGGAATAGCACTGTACTGTAAAAGACTAGTACTGGAAAAAGAAATAAAATTGACACCTAAACAAAAACAAACTGTTATTTCTTGAGAAAATGTATTAGAGGAGGAAGATTTAGAATGATTTAGAGGAGGAAGAATAAAAATGAATTTTCTTTATCACCTCAGATTAACAATCCCGACATGAGAGTCCAGATCTTGAAGGACTTTGTGAAGCAGCATTTCCCCTCCACCCAGCTGCTGGACTACGCTCTAGATGTAGAGAAGATCACCACCTCCAAAGTAAGACTTATTACTTCATATTCTCTTCTGCAGCCTTTACTAAATAGTTGACACACTCCATTTTTAAATTCCACAATCCTTTTTTTTCCCCTCTCTGTGTTGGTTTTGTCGTATTAGAAACCCAACTTGATCCTGAACGTGGACGGCTTCATCGGTGTGGCCTTCGTGGACCTGCTCAGAACTTGTGGTGGATTTACACGGTAAGCCGATAAATACTTCACAATGTCTTTTTCTACAGTTTACACCTCGTTTCTCTTATTGTCAATTCATGAATTCTTCTCTATCATTGCTCACCGCAGGGATGAAGCTGATGAGTTTGTGGAAATCGGAGCTCTGAACGGCATCTTCGTCTTGGGACGCAGCATGGGATTCATCGGTGAGTCGTATCTGCTGTGATACAGTATGCAAGATAGCAGACACGTCTACCTTGCACGCCAATCAATCCTTCCATTTTCTATCTCCTCAGGACACTACCTAGACCAGAAGAGGCTGAAGCAGGGTCTGTATCGCCACCCCTGGGATGACATCTCCTATGTGCTCCCAGAACACATGTCCATGTAATCGGATGGACTAAACCACACAGTGCCAACCCTTCTGTCCCCAGTGTCTCCTCACCCTCACCCGTCAATCCCCACAAAGCCACAAAGCAGTGGCATAATATAGGGAAGATGTTACTATTAATATAGCTGTAAATGGCAAATATAGAAAGGGAGAATTTCAACCTGTTAGTGCTGCAGTTCTGTGAATAGAGTAAGAAAACCTGCAAAACTGTGAATCTCCATCAGTTGATCAGCAGTCGATAATAAATCCGATATACAGGTGAGAGAGTTAAAGCGGATCATTCAAGCATTCATCACCACCACCGCCACTACTACTCTCGTGGCTTCAGCGGTAAAGTTACTGTGACTTACTCCGAAATATTACATCATTGTATCATCCAGGCATGTGTGTGTCTGTATCACATACTGTCGTGTCTCTGTGCAGCTCTCTCCATCGTGCCACTTGAGAATCATGAGTCTTGCTACACAGGATGAACATGTAGTGCAATAATGCCTATAATATTGAGAACATACTGTAGATCAGAGCTTTATTTATGTATAGGTGTATTAATTGTGAAAACGAAAGGGTACGAGAACATTATAGTTTTTGATTTTTCTGTAATGTTTTGACATGGTAGCGAAAAAAGGAAACAGCAGTCGGCTTAATGTTGCAAATGGGACCATTTCATGAGTCATTCCTGGCAGTCGCTGCCATTTGCTGTTCCCAGGAAATATTCTCTCTCATCTGGTGGAAAATATGGGGTATTTTCGCAAAAGGTTTTAAATATAAGCCACAATAAATATTGAATGTAATTTTAAAATTACAAAATGTTTTTTTTTTCTTTCCCTAATTAGTTCTGCAGATTAGAGCATTTTTTTTGCCAAAAGCCCCAGGAAACATTAACCATAGTGCATTCCTGGCTACAAAAAGATGAAATATTCACTGTTTTTTTAAGGTCTTTTGTCTTGACATTGTTAACATAAATGCACTAATCCCAGTATCAGCAATACATGACAGGAATTAGTTTTAATAACTGAAAGCTTTCATATTGTTTTTTTCACATGTTTTTTCACAATTAAGATATTAGGTCCTGTTATTTAAGATTGTTTCATTTCTCTGTTTAGAATAGCTTTTTAAAGATCATTACATGCCTAATGTTCAACATGTTGTGCCATCTATTACTCACTGACTTTCTTTGTATTTCAACAAAACCATTTCATATGATGGAAACTGCAAACAAGTCTCACTTTAAAAAAAAAAAAGAAAATTGACCTTCCAGATTGTCGCGTTTGTATCCAACAGAGTAACTTTTTAGACAATCTGGATTTTGGATTTAGATTTTTTCTGCTATTCTTGTTGAAAGATACTTTTAACTGAAAATGATCAATTTTCCCACAATTTATGTGGCCACAAAGAAAGCTGTGTGCCAGGCTTCACCAGTCTCATGATTTATGTGAATGTTACAAAACTGTAGAAGAATTCTTGTGGACAACCAGAGACCTCACCAGTGTTGTTGCAATGTTTTTGTTTGTTTCAATGTGAATTGAACGTGCCTCTGTACTGATTTGTTGTGTGTTGATAACTGTGTAATTGAGTAAAATAAAATGTAATTAATGTAAGAATGCAGTGTCATCTCCTTGTGGTCATACCGATGTGTGTTTGTGCGCCATTGTCTTTGAACTAGGGCTTGCAATTGTTTTCAATGTTAATCGTTTTGTCTACAAAAAGTTGTGAAAAATGCCACTAACGATTTCCCTGAGCCAAATGTGAGTCAATCAAATTGCGCGTTTTATGCAACCAACATTCCTAAACCCATTTTAATACCCAAAGACATGCAGTTTACACGGATATAAAACCAAGAGAAGCATGACATAGCCACATTTAAGAAGCTAAAAATCAACACTTGGAACATCAGCAAATATTTAGCTTTTTTTTCTTGAAAAGGGAAAGATTAACTAAATAGTTTTCAATTTATTTATATATTTATTTTTTTGGTCAACAAATCAGCTAATAATTTCAGCTCTGCTTTGAAATATTTATAGGCAACCTCTGTCCAGATGTTGAAGGGTTAATTTGGTAAATAAATGAATGTTCAGCATCAGGTTACTCCTACATTTAAGGATTCTGAAATATTTTTATATCCCTTTTCATATCTGGCACACCTAAATGAAATAGATTTTCCTGTCGTTACAAGTCAAGTCGGCCATGAGTAGCTAATGAGAGTGAAATGTTTTTTAGGTCATAAGAAGATGGGAGTAGACTTATTTGATATCCACTATAAATATAAATAAGCTATATATGCAGAAGAGTATGATGCTGTTAATTTATTGCAGACTTTGTTGCAGAGGATGCACAACAAACTACATGTCAGCATAAGTTTTTTTCCATGTGCAGCTCATAGCTGCAGACGATCAATGATCCAGACAGAGCTCAGAGCTCAGCAGAGGGGACGGCTGCCGACGTCAGACGCGGTTACGCCTTTCATCCACTGCGCATGTCCGTGATTCTGTCTGTGTTTACCAAGATGAAGTTGGTTTCATATTGATCGTGTCCCCCTTAAAGGCTTCATTTTGTCACCAGAAACGTTGCCAGAGGTTTGTTTTTGGTCCTTTTGTGAATTTTGTTCTCAGTAAAAATAATAGCTTGAAATTGTGCACGTTATCAAATTGTTATTATTTTTCTGTAGCTGTTTTTTCTTTAAGGTAATGTTACTATGTGTAGTAGTCTATAACACTAGTTTGACATGAAAATCAACCTTTAGTTTTAGTTTTAGACTAAACTAGAGACACTAGCATGCCTGTGTTGCACTTAAAACAGATGATATGAGTTTTAAAGGTAAATGCGTGCCCAACCAATACGAAACGCGCTTTACTGCCGTTCTCTGTTTTGACTCCATATCATGTATGTGTGGCTGCGTATGTCGCCTCCTTTCCTTCACTAGTTTGCTTCATTTTCCACCACTGCTCACCCCCAGCGCTGGCAGCAGAATGGCAGCGGCGGCCCCCAACCCGGAGGACTCCTCCAGGAGCAGCGGCAGCGGCGGCACCGGCACACCCAGCGCCCTTGCCGGAGACGGGGACGCGGAAGAGGCCGAGGACTTCACCTCCTCCTCCCACTGCTCGGAGCTGTCTCGGCGGCAGAACGAGCAGAGGAAGCAGGGCTTGTTCTGCGACGTGACGCTGGCCTTCAGCAGCGGGGCGGCTGCCGGGAGCGTCCAGACCTGTGAGTTTTCAGCCCACAGGTCCGTCCTGGCTGCGGCCACCGACTATTTCACCCCACTGCTGGGTGGACAGTTCTCCGAGTCCTTGTCCGGACGGGTAGAGATGAAGGAATGGAGCTCAGAGATGGGGCCGGATCCGGAGACGGTGGAGAGTGTCATACAGTATATGTACACTGGAGAAATACGCGTTAGCACCTGCAATGTGCATGAAGTACTGGAGCTAGCTGATAGGTATGGTTTCACAATTACATTTCTGTGTTTGTGTCTGTGTGTGTGTGTGTGTGTGTATGGGGGAATGGGAGGGGGGGGGGGGGGGGGGGGGGGGGGGGAATGGAGGGCATGACAGTGACTTTGACAGTCAAAGCATGAGGCCTTCTGTGCATGCTCTGTTGCTGAAAAGATTTGTTTTTGTGCTCTGCTTGCAGAAAACAAGGCTGTCCTGGCCTAACCAGTCGAAACCGAATAGTATTACCAATTTAACAGAAACTGCTCATTATATCTGACATCCTATACTTTTTTTTCTGTTGCGTCTATTTCAGGTTCCTCCTCCTGCAACTGAAGGATTTCTGTGGTGAGTTCCTTAAGAAGAAGCTGAGCTTGACCAACTGTGTGGCGGTGCACAGTTTGGCCCATATGTACACCCTGGACCAGCTGGCACTACGGGCAGCAGACATGATCCGCCGCAACTTCCATAAGGTCATCCAGGACGAGGAGTTCTACACACTGCCCTTTCACCTGGTCCGTGACTGGCTGTCGGATGCGGAGATCACAGTGGATTCTGAGGAGGTGTTATTCGAAGCCGTGGTCAAGTGGGTGCAGAAGAACCCAGACGAGCGAAGCCGCTACTTCGAGGAGCTTTTCCGTCTCCTGAGGCTGCCCCAAATCAAGCCCACCTACCTGACCAGGGTGGTGAAAAATGAGACCTTAGTGGCCGCCAACGAGGCCTGTCTCCGGCTGGTGTCGGAGGCAGTAGAGGGCCACGCTATTCGCTTTGAGAACCTTAAGTCAGCTGATATGGAGTTCTGGTCTTCCCACATGGCCTCCTTCCAGCCTCGCTTTGGCCAGAACATGGACGTTATAATGGTAGTGGGAGGAGTGTCAGAGGGAGGGGACTACCTGAGCGAGTGTGTGGGCTACTTCATTTACGAGGACCGTTGGGTCAACCTGCCGCACATCCACAACCACCTGGACGGTCACGCCATCGCTGCCACAGAGTCCCACGTGTACGTAGCCGGTTCTATGGAACCGGGCTTTGCGAAGACGGTGGAACGTTACAACCCGAATCGCAACACCTGGGAGCAAGTGAGCAACCTGACCACACGCAAGCACTCCTTTGGCCTCACCTGCATTAAGGATATCTTATACAGCATCGGTGGCCATGGAAACTTCAGTCCAGGTTTCAAAGATGTCAGTGTGTACGAGCCTGAGCAGGACAAGTGGCACAATCTGGAATCTGCCCCCAAAATCCTGCGGGATGTGAAGGCAGTGAGTGTGGAGGATCGCTATGTGTACGTCACGGCACGCACACCTGTGGACACAGATAACGAGGACGGACTGAAGACAGTGACCACTCGCTATGACACAGAGAGCCGCCAGTGGCAGGATGTTGACTCCCTGCCCCTTATTGACAACTATTGCATCTTCCAGATGGCTGTGGCCTCCACTAACTTCTACCACACGGCGTCCTGCTGCCCTAAGAGCTACACAGTGCGGGACGAGGTCGCCAGACAGAAGATCAGCGTACGCATCTCCGATGAGATCCTGGAGAGCCTTCCACCAGAAGTTACCAGCATTGAGGGCGCCGCTATCTGCCACTTTGATGAGGATGTCTTCATCATCGGAGGCTGGAAGAACAGTGACGACGTAGACAAGCAGTACCGCAAGGAGGCGTACCGCTACTGTGCCGAGAGGAAGCGCTGGATGCTGCTGCCTCCCATGCCTCAGCCTCGCTGCCGAGCCACCGCCTGCCATGTCCGCATCCCCTACCGTTTCCTCTACGGCTGCCAGCGCTACCCCATGCCCCAGAACCTGGCCCGCCAGCGAGATCGCATGCAGCAAATGCAGCAGCTTCACCGGCGCACACTCACCCTGCGCCGACAGCTCCAGTCACAGATAGAGTGCTGAGCAAGAGCATGTCTGCTCCCCTCTGAGAACTTCACGGCTCTGTCCGAAGATATACTGCGAGCCACCATTCCACCGCAGCCATCATCATCAATCCCCCCCCACCGCCCCCCCACTCATACATAACATGCTACAGCGGGTCATGCGTCGCTCTCATACTAGATTTCGTTAAAAAGAAATCTGTGCCGTCGGCTCTCATGCTGTGTTGTGTTAATGGCTGATTTGTCGAAAGCCATGAAACGTGTGGGCTGGTGTGCACTGACCAGCTGATGGTCTGTGCGAAGGGATACGGCGAATGTAAACATGTGAATAAGAGTGTTATATAGCGGCCAACAACTGAATTTCCTTTAGTCAAGTATGTTGGTATAGATGCTGTTTATCTGTTTGTACATGAAGAGTAAAAAGCTGTATATGTATACATTGATATGGATATTTTACATTCCTTTATTGTATCCCTGTACTGGGAAGTCTATGTGACATTAGTAATAACTGCATTCCTATTTCCAATCCAACTCGCTAAATGAAGATTCATTCCATTTGTAACACTGTGACAATCTCTTCATGCAAGGATAACATCGGTCCAAAAGTTTCTCTTTATATTATAGTTGCTGTACTAGAATGGCTCTGCTTGTTACTCTGTAGCCTCTACAACAAAATATGAATGGATTCTGAAAGGCTGTTAATCTTAAAATCCTGTAGACTAGTTTGCTTTTAGATTGCAGTTCCCCCACCCCTCCTCCCCAACAGTTGTACAGAGTACATCAGTCTTTTGTGCTGCTTATATAACACATCTCCAAATTTCTGAAGAAGTGAAATAATGAAGGAACTGTAATGTCTAAACGATTCATAAAAGATGTGATGAAATCATTCCTTTTGAGTTATCTTAACGTTCAAGCATTCTGTTCGGCCACTGCATTAAGTACCAATCATTGGCAATGGCTCGTTCATTCCTTTCTTTTGCACTTTGGCAGTCGATTGCTCGGTGTATTCCCATTCATTCAAGAACGATACATAGAAAATGTGTACATGTGTGCGTGCAGGAGTGTGTATGATTTGTGTTTGCGGAAGGTACAGTTGTCTATCTGCAAAGAATGGTAAAAAAAAAAAAAAAAAGCTTCTCTAGAGCTGCACTTTTTGACATCTAATTGTAAAGTCTTACAGAAGCATAAGGATTTAAGTTGCCACTGCACTTTGACGTTGCTTATGTCATTAATTTCATATCAGACAAGGTGATTGTATTTTGGAAAAGAATTGTTTTATCCAGCTTACATCCAATAGGGTTTGATCTTTGATATATAAAAAAAAGGAAAAACATGTTATTATTTGCAGTTTTGTTTCCCATATTAAATGTCTTGTAACAGCTTGTGTTATTGTACTTCACTTCCAGCTGGGTGTATATTAGAGATCTGCTATGTTGTCCTGTGGTCTCCTTTCGCCCTCCAAAAATACTTAAATATAAAATGAAAAGAAATCAGACCTATAGGCAAAAAATGTTATATGAATGTGTTGTGACTGACATTCAAAAAATTCCCAATGTCAATGCAGTGCCTGTTACAGAGTGCAGAAATTATAACCATTTTCACTTTATGACCAACCTAAATAGCACTGCAAGTGGAATAAGCTATGTAATTTGCTTTGCATGTGATAGTCTGACATTGTGCTCTTATATTGGATGTAAGAAATGCTAATGTCATCACTTGCAATTAAAGTTGTTTTGTAAGACTGACGGTGGAACGTATAGTGTTTTATTATTATTATCATGCTTTGTTGGATTTTACAGGTTGAAGGAGCTGTTTTATATAACTTGCATATACAAAAGTACAGATAACAGTTTACAGTTGTAGCTGTATGTGTGAAACATGATCCTATGCTGTCATACTTCTAACAATAGTGTCTGTGACCACACTCTAAATGTCATTTTCAGGTTTAAAGGATTTTTCCAGTTTAATTCTGATGTAAACATGGTCTTGAGCACTGTCTCCCTTTTGTATTTGCAATATGGCATGGTTTGTTCCCCCCAGTATTATTTAATGGACCGGGGTCCCGCAGAGAAACCCTGGGTCAAAGACGGGGTGGGAACCTTGAATCGGTGCCTTTGCTTTGAAAGGGAAGAGTACACACCGTCCCATCTCAAGTTATGCAAGTAGTGATGCTGCCTTCACGTGTTTACTGCGGGCTCGTAATTGTAAAAACATCAGACAAAGACATGTATCGTGCGCTTTATACCAGAGAATACATGACTGACAGCTACGTATTTTCACATTTCTCATACATTTTTGAGGCGGCTTTCACCAATTATGTAGGGTAAACTTCAAATCCCGGTCACTGGGATTTCACTAACAAGTGTTTCCCTCACTGTTTTGTTGTTCAACCGCTGGTTCTTGAAATCCCCACAGTTGCGAAAACGGGAAGGGGACAACAGAACCGTTCAATGATTCTGTCGTCCTCATAGCAACAAACCAACGGAGACTGACCACCGATGACACACATATTGTCAAGATAACCTTTACGGATCGTCAGCATATTTCAAGAAAATGGTAACCGTATTCAGCAGGTTTTTTGGGGGGAAGCCACACAGCTACATGGATGCAACCTACACTAATGAACTTGCCTACTAGCTTAGCCAAGCGCAGCTAGCTAACCAATGCTGACTAGTGTAGTGTGGCTAACGTTAGCTGACGTTTCACAGATTCCTCTTTGTTTGCTATAACGCTACCGTCTTAGTAAATTACAGTAAGTTACAGGGAAGTGCGTATTATTGTGTCAGCGTCTTTGCATTGGCTAATATTGTGAAGGCATGTGCAGCTAAACGGTGTGTTAATTAGCACCTGACCGGTTAGCTAACTAAGTTATCTTTCCATTCAGCTGCTGGACTCGTGTTTGATGTTTAAACAGACAATGAAGGTTTGCAGACCTCCAACGTGACACTGTCTGTCTTTCTACCTCCTGGATACACACTCACATACATTTTTTTTCTTTGCTTAGATTCCAGAGTTGTCCAACCCCTCGGTGTGTATGAGGGACCCTCAGAGGGTGCAGGAGATCCTTCAGTCCATGCAGAAGGCAGGCTCCAACACGTTACAGGTACACTTCATATCCAGTGTGTGTTAGAGCTGCAACGATTCATCGATTAGTTGTCAGCTATTAAATTAATCGCCAACTATTTTGATAATCGATTAATTGTTTGGAGTCATTTTTTCTCTGATTCCAGCTTCTCAAATGTGAAATATTTAGTTTCTTCAGTCCTCTATGACAGAAAACTGAATATCTTTGGGTTGTGGATTGTTATGGACAAAACAAGACATTTGAGATTGCATCTTGGCCTTTGGCAACAGTCATCGGCATGTTTCACCTCTTTCTGGCATTTTATGGACGAAACAACTAATTGATTAATCGAGAAAATAATCGTTAGTTGCAGCCGTGGTGTATTTATTTTCTTGTCTCTTTTTTTTTTTAACCCAGGTCATCTCAGATTTTGACATGACCCTAACAAGATTTGCATATAATGGGAAAAGATGCCCCACATGTCATAGTAAGTCCACCAGAAGTTTTGTTTGAGGTTGTCAAACACATAAAAGTTGGTTTTGGCAAAATGTTTATGAATGACTGTGTCATTGTGTCATTTTGTGTGTGTTTCTATTTGCAGATATTCTTGACAATAGCAAACTTATCTCTGATGAATGCAGAGAAAAGGTAGGAATGAGGCTTTTGTTGCAAAAGCAGATTTTTTATTTCTGCCAGTACCATCAAGTTAACTTGCACCAGATGTAATGGCGTCAGTATTTTGATGCTGTTGCACAGAGTGAAAACAGCTTTTAAGTATCTCCTCAGGAATTTGGTTGTCTTAATGTGTTATTGAGCTGTCCTTCTATAGTAATATTTAACAATGTTTGACAGAAGGTAATGAAACTGTAACTAACTGCTTAATACATAAACCATCTAGCTCATGGAAGAGTGCATTTTTAAATATAGTTACCGTACATTGCACTAGGTCATGATTTAGTGGGGGAAAAAACCACATAATTCAGTCTATAATTCAGGAAATGTAAGGGTGATTTCGTGTTTTATTTTTATCCACATGTAAATTGAAACATCTCAAACATAATGCATTTTTAAACTTGATAGATCTTACTAGTGAATTACACATTTATATGCCTTTTTGCAGTCTAGAGGTCTTTATTTTTCAAATTATAAGTGGTAGACCACTTACATATTTGTTACTTAATTTTGTAATAAATCATTTATTTATTCATTAATTCTGCCCTCTAGTGGGTGATAACAGGAATGGAAGCATGCAGAAAAAGTGAAATATGATCTGTGATTTGAATCCACTTGGATGTAATGCTACAACGTGAAGGGTGGTCTTGCTATTAAATCTTTTTCCTCAGTGCATTTTTGTATTTGCAATATGGCATATTTTTCAGTAGGATCTGATATTACTTAAACTAATATTTTTAAGAGATTGTCTGGACTTTGTTATTATTGTAACCATAGACAAAATGAAATAGACTGAGGAGAAGTAAATTGTCCTAAAATGCATCCTGTCTACTGTCTTGTCTCCCTCAGCTGAAGGATCTGCTCAACACATACTACCCCATAGAGATTGACTCTTCACGGTCAGTAGATGAGAAGCTGCCCCTTATGGTGGAGTGGTACGTATTTAGTACAGATACTTTACCTTCTGAGTTCAAAAAAATTTTCCTGATGCTGATCTGGGAGCTTGTGATTTTGCTTTGGGGTCACTAGTTTGAAGCAAATTTATAAACGTCTCTGAACTTCCAAGTATTTTTAATGTGTTAATGACACTGTTCTGCGTCTGTATCTCGCAGGTGGACTAAAGCTCATGAACTACTGGTACAGCAGCGGATCAGGAAAGATCTGCTGGCCACGGTGGTGCGGGAGTCTGATGCAATGCTGAGGTAAGAAAACCTGCTTCCTCTGAGAGTCAGAAAATTATATTTGTAGTTAAAATGCTGATAATATGAGTGGGTTTATTCTAATAATGTCTCAACAGGGAGGGCTACCAGCTGTTCTTCGACCACCTGTATGAGCATAGCATCCCTCTGCTCATCTTCTCTGCTGGAATAGGAGACATCCTGGAGGAGGTGATTCGCCAGGCTGGGGTCTTCCACCCCAACGTCAAAGTCTTCTCCAACTACATGGACTTCGATGAGTCTGTGAGTATCCTCACCTTAAACATACTACAATTTGAACCCCACAGCAGGATGGAGGCTTGATGGGAGACACACCCTGTATGATTCTTGATGTGCTTACACAGGGAGTGTTGAAGGCTTTCAAGGGAGAGCTGATCCACATCTACAATAAGAGGGAAGGTGCCCTGCTCAACACGGGTCATTTCCAGGAGCTGCGGACGCGGCCCAACGTGCTGCTGTTGGGAGACTCTTTGGGAGATCTGACCATGGCAGACGGGGTGCAGGACATAGAGAACATCCTCAAGATCGGGTTCCTCAATGACAAGGTATAAAAACACTCACTCATGTTCAAGAAAGTGGCGGGATAACAATACAGACAGATATTGTATTTATTTTTTACAATTCAGTCTTAAAATGTCAACAACTGGCATCGATTACTTCATAGTGTTTGTTGTCAAAGTTACAGCAGCACATCCACCTTCTTAAAGAATACAGCAGCTAGAAGAGCACAGTCACAAATTTGTCCATGTTACAGGAATAGTTTGACATTTTGGGAGGAAATTATTTGCTTTCTTGCAGAGAGTTAGATAGATTGATATCACTCTTAAAGCCAGCAGACACTTAGCTTAGCATAAAGACTGGAAGCAGGGGGAAACAACAAGCCAAAGGAGAAAAAGAAATGCCTACCAACACCTCCAAAAGTCACAAGTTAACACGTTGTATTTTGTTCATTGAATCTACACACAAAAAGAAATGTAAAAATGACAATTAGTGGGTTTTTATGGGGAGTTGTGTGCTGGAACTATTTGCTCTAGCTTCATATTTACCTGTTAATTATGGGAGCAAAACTGATTTTCTCATTTGAATCTCGACAAAGAGAGAAAATGTCATTCTGACATTTTAATACTCACTCCTCATCTGTTGTTTGTTTTTTTTTGTTCTCAGGTGGAGGAGAGGAAGCAGTCTTACTTGGACTCATATGACATTGTGTTGGTAAAGGATGAGACTTTGGAAGTCTCAAATGCTATACTGCTCTACCTCACTGGTAACAAGTGAACTGAGAATGTTTTTTTTGTCTTTTTTTTTACTACTGGTCATTTAGTATTGGACACTCCAGTGCCATCAGCTGAGGCTCCTGCTCAGAATGTGCCAGATGGAGGTTGAGAATTCATTTTTTTTAATAATTTGACTAAAAGGTTTTTATTTTGTGTGCATGAGTCCCTGTTACACACATATTGTTTTGCCAGACTGTTCACAAGTCCAGTTTACAGCCACAGGTCACGTCCACCACTCAACCCTTTTTATATCATCGTCAACAGGTCTCCTCTCATGGTTATGGGTAAAAAACTGCTTTTGGATCACACTGTATTTGGTGGAAGTCAGATTTGCACTGTGTACCTACTGTGCAACATGTAAAGTGTGTGTATGTGGTTATGGGTGTTTTTTTTTGTTTTGTTTCGGGAATGGTTGGTTTTGTTACAGTTCTTTCATACAGAATGTAATGATAAAGGGAAGGAAAAAAACGCACAACATAAATGGCAGCACAAGATTTGGTATTTGGTTACAAACTGATCTCCAGCCTCTTGCAATAAAACCTCTTTCAGGAACATTTTAACTGGAAACTTGAAACGTGATGTTCTCCTTGTTTTATTACAGCGTTGAGTCTTCCAAGTTATTTGAATTCCTCACTACATTGTCAAACATAAAGAACAGGTTGTATTTTTTTTTTTTATGTTAACGATTGTTTCTCTTATATAACACCACAGCTCCTAAGTGTCTTTATTTTATTATAAAAATTTATACGTTCCACAACACACTCTGATATTATTTTCTATAATAGAATTTCTACAATTGTACACACTAGCCACTCCCAAACATACTGTACAACCAGTGGTTTTTCACCATTTTTACATCAAGGGGAAGTGTCTGAGGCTCTGCATCCATAGCTAGCCATTTGACTTACATTATTTATTTAAAAAAGTAATATTCTTGAAAGATAGGCCCCGCCCACATACTTCCCTTTAAAAAATCTAATACGCTTTTTTTTTTTTTTAAATCAACAGAACAGACAATTTTTCTTCTTTCACATTTTTAAATACCTATTTCCCATACACACCACACTGGCCCTCAAATGTAGATGTTAGATGTCAGTGACTATGTTTACGTGCACAAAATATTCCAGTTTTTGCCCTTATTTTCCGAAAAAATATTCCTACTAAAAGGTGTTTACATGGCTAATGAGTGTGAACATTCCACTAATATTCCTGTTCACATGCAGAGGGTTTTCAGGGTTTCCCTCTGCTCCGGTGGGAACGGGAATCACAAGATCTCCGGAGGCAGTGAAGTAAACCAGCGAGGTGAAAATCATTAGTGAGCTGCTTTATAAGTGATAATGATATGACTGATATTATAAATCTATAGCTACAGCCACATCCAGTACCTAGGTTGTACCATGATGTTTACTACACTGCTGAGTGTTTGTCGTGCATCACGCCAAGTCGTCGCCGTCAGTCCAACCAATCCCCTCCGTCCTTGTCGTGGAGAAGGTTTGCTGTTTTTCCAGCCTGCACTAAACAGTTCTCCGCTCTCCTCTCATTCCTCTCCTCTGTCTGCCTTCCTGCTCCAGCATATGTCATTTAGCCTGCACAGGGGTGTGTTACACAACCAGCCCATCATGCATCTCTATCCCAAACTTGCAAACTGTTTGCTAGTTGGTTTGTTTACAACGCACAGAGCTGACCGTAAACAGGAAAGAGGCCATGTGTAATACTGCGATAAGCGAGACGCATATTCTGAATGTGATGTATAAATTTCCAAAGAATGCTCCTAAAACCTGAGTAATATCGGCATATCCCACATGTCTTAATTGCAAAATACTACATTTAGAATAAGGCCTAATTCGGAATATCCAAACGGAATATGCTGTTTACATGACCCGTATTAAATTCGGAATATTGTCATTCGGAATAATAGTGGAATATTAGTGTGCATGTAAACATAGTCAGTGTTGTTCAGCTTCATATTTCAACACTATGAAACCAAACAGCCTGATTGCCTTCAATAGAGGCTCAACAGTGTTTCAGTATTTGAATTTTTTTTTTTTTTTTTTTAAAGAGTTGCAAAACAGTGTTGCTAAGACGACAGCCACTGCAAGCTTGTTCTTGACAGCCGCTGAAATGTGTGTCCTCTTTACAACTCCTCTCGTGCCGCAGACTCCTCGTTAGCATTCAGTTCATATTCTACGATCTTCCCGTCTCTATTACGATCCTGGTTGTTGAACATCCCCTTAATGATGACGCTGGCATCAGCCCCTGGCCGAAGACGACCTTTGCCCTCTTTAACTTGGAGCATGATGAAGGCTGAAAACTGGAGAAAAATAGGAGACGGAGTTGCACTGTTACAAATAGTTTTTACTGCTTTATTCCCTGGCTGCTTGTCGTGCGTTAAAAGATATATTTAGAGGGTAAAATTAGATTTGGTTAGACTCAGACTGTCTGCTTCTTACCTCCTCTAGAGGGACCTCTTTGTCACTATTGAGGTCCATGGCAGGAAAGAGGGGATCAGGGCTGTCTCCCAGCCACACAAACATGTAGCCTTCAGGTACACCCTTCTGTAGCTTCACCAACTCCAGCTCGAAGAAGAGCACTGCGCTACTGGGGACTCCTCCAGCTGGAGACACCAACATAAGAACATGAAACAGGGAAGTGTGTGCAGATCACAACATACGTAGTTTTATCTAAGCAGTTCCAGTGAGTCACCTCCACTTTCTCCGTGGCCCCAGTGAGGTGGAACAACCACCTCCCTCTTCTCGCCCACGCACATGCCACTCAAACCTTTCTCCAGACCCAGGATCACCATGTTCGCTCCGAGAGTCGTGGTGGAAGGCGAGTCAAACTGGTCCCTGGAAATGGACACACACACACACAGCTTGTTATGACTCGTAACAGACAGAATTAAAAAAAATAATAATAATCCAAGCCAATTAAAACTTTGCTGTGTATCAAAACCTCGGGCCATGCAGGCGTACGTGCTGTTGTCATGGATATGTAAATGGTATGATATCTGCAGTTCCAGGCCCACAGAAATCTGTCAGACAAGGAGCCAGCAACGATTACATGCAGCGAACCAGCAGGAGGATGCAGTGTAGCAGAGTGAACAGCAGAGGGAGCTCACGAGGAGTACAGCAGGGTGCCGTCCATCAAGGAGCAATTATAACGATACTCAATCAAATCGTCGGCCTCGCTGGTAATGTTGCATTCCTGCGGTTTGTGGGTCACTTTAATCTCCACTGGATCTCTGGGGTTGTGGAAATCAATGACGTGGATGTCAAAGACCAGCACAGCAGAGCCAGGAATGAGGTCTCCTAAAGAGAGGGAACAAAAAAATAAACAGGGCAGCGTTATAAACATAAATAAGCCTTTCAGTGGGTGTTTTTTTTTGCTCGATTACAAGTCTTTACTTGCGTCAAACTCACCAACTCCATCTTCTCCATACGCCAAGTGAGGAGGCACGATAATCCTCCTCTTCTCTCCTATGCACAGGCCTTGCAGGGCTTTGTCCATCCCTCTAATCACGTATCCCATGCCGATGTAAGTGTTGTAGGTGCTATTTCGCTGGTAGCTGTCAAAGGCAAGAGTGACAGTCTTTTTATAACTTGTTTTGCTCTTACTTTATTGCCTTCTGGAAATAGAAGGATCTCAGTTTTACCTCGAGTCGAAGGCCGTGCCATCCTGGAAGGTGCCGTTGTAGTGGTAGCGGATGTAATCTCCGGTCTCCGTCTTGCGGTTGCAGACTTCAGGTGCGTACTTCACCTGCATGATCAGATCATCCTTAGGGTTGAACACATCAACCAACAGCACTTCCAACACCAGTGTAGCCTGAGGAGGGACTTGAGTTCCTGTTGGGGGAAAAAAAAGTAAGATAAGCCAAGTGGAAAAGTCAAAGCATACTCCAAATTTTTTTACTTTTTATCCTCCAGGCAGACCTGTTGTCCTCTCTTGCCCTGAGACTTTTCTTGCAGTGACTTGCAGAGGCAGAGAGGCTCGCATGTCATTAACAGTCATTTTGATTATAATGCAATAATAACTCGTCCTTGTCGGTGCTCCCAGAGGGCAAGCAATAATCAAACAGGAACGCTGTGAGAAGGAAAATGTCAGAAGATGAGTCTTGACTCTGATATGTACGCAGTTGGACACAAGTAAAGGACACACCCACAGAGAAGTACTTTCAAAACCGTCTCCGTTTTCAGCATACGCAAGTCCATTTTCATATTGTACTGAAATCATTTGGAACCAATTGTTGCCCCTGAAGTAGTAAATAAAACTAAACACTTATAGTGTGCTTTGAATAAAGGCCTGCACTAAAGAGAAGGATATGCAACCTGTAGTTATTCCGCTAAACTGACAAATTATACTTCCTTAACGAGGCTATGAAGATGAACAACAGCCACTAAAAAGATGCCCTGTGGAGTTTCTGACATCTGGTAGTGCTATGGAGCAGTTTTTTTTATATGAGTGGATAAGAACACACGTGTACACTAGTGATGTGATACACGTGCCTGCCAATGGTTTCACATTACTCTACTGATTTACAGGTGGCTTAAATACACCAAGTAAACCAGCAAGGCAGGAGAGAAGAAGAAGACTGCAAACTGACTTTTTACTATATACAATAACTTTTGTTTGTTTACAAGATAACTCCACAGGTAAAAGGAGAGTCATATGCTTCACTATTCTCACTTTTTATAAGCAGTGTGTGGTCTTTAACAGCTCTCAAATATTGACATCGACACCCTCATCTGACACTGAGCGAGTCAACTCTTAGTCGATCAAAGTCTGTTGAAACATAGATTAAAATTTAGCTTATTTTGGCCTCTAAAATGATCCTTAGCAGAGATGTTCTGTTCTTCTCGGTTAACAAATACTTAGCAGGTGAGCACAAAAGATACAATTGTGCAAACATAAACAGCTATCTTCATGTATTAGTCTTAGTACCGTGGCCGCTCTCTCCATATGCCAGGAAGGGCGGGACGATGACGATGCGCCTCTCTCCAACACACATGCCCAGAAGACCTTCGTCCATGCCTTTGATGAGGTGGCCCTTCCCCAGGTAGGTGTCATAGGTTTCATTCCTCGAGTAACTAGATTAAACACAGGGGAGAAAAAAAAGCTTCTTGAAAAGCATGGTAGAATTTGTGAAATATGGCTAGAAGATGGCTATTTTTTGGAAAATATGACTGATCAAGCTGAAAACCTTTGTTTTATTTAGGGATGGTGGTTGGGTGAAGCCATTTATTTTCATATGATTGTGTTTGCCCTTTTTAAATCATAATGATAACTGAAATCACCGAAATGGTCCTGATCAAAAGTTTACATACCCTTGAATGTTTGGCCTGATAATAAACAGAAAAGTTGACGCACACAGGTTTAAATGGCTATGAAGGGTAAGTTTCCACACCTGTGACTTGTTTGATTGTGATTAGTGTCTGTGTATTAATAATCAATGAGTTTCTTAGCTCTTGAGAGACCCTGAACATTTCATCCAGGGCTGTTCTGACTGTACTGGATACTGAACCATGGGGAAAGCAAAAGAACTGTCCTGGACCTGCGAGAAAAGGGAGTTGAACTTTATAAATAAGGAAAAGGATATAAAAATGCATCTTTAGGGGTTACAAATTGGGTTACACTGAGTCAAGCCTGGGCCTTGAGGTCACACTGTAATTCTTAAGCAGGGAGGAGACGTTTTCTCCTCCTCTTCAGACTCCAGCTGTCTGTGATGTTTTGGGGAAAGCAGAAACCTCTCTGATAGAGGGTAAATCAGCATTGTTATGGTCACCAAGGTCAGAGGAGGCTTTCCTAGACAACACAGATCGGTGGAGTGTGAAACCAGAATGTGCTGACAGTGACCTGAAGTTCCATGCAACGTGACCTGAACTGACACGGGTAAAATGCAGTTCCTTGTTTAAAAACTAGTGAACCAATTAGACTAGTTTTTCATATTGTAGTCTGATCTGCTGAGGTTAAAGAATAAGACTCAGACTTTCAGGGGGCAGAATGGAAAGAGACAGCATCCGAGTTGCAGATGACTTCGATGTTCGCTATTTCAGTTCTCCTTGATCAAGTTCTTCAATAAACATTTTCAGCTTTAAGACATCAAAGGCTCGTGATCGCTTTTCTCCACTGAGGTGCTGACCGTCGCTCTAAATGTCCACAACATTCAAGCTCTGATAAAGAAGTGGAAAATGAAGGATTCTGTTGATACCAAGCCACGGACAGGTAGAAAAACAAAGATTTCAGCCACAAGTTAGTGCCAGGAAAATTCTTCAGATTGCAAAGAAAAACCCACATGCAACTTCAGCTGAAAGTTGCATGTTGTTTCAAGATGCACAATAAGGAAGTACTTGAACAAAAATGGGCTGCGTGGTCAAATTGCCAGAAAAAAGCCATTACTGTGCCAACGCCACAAAACAGCCCGCTTACAATATGCCAAACAGCACCTAGACAAGCCTCAAAACTTCTGGAACAAAATTATTTGGACTGATGAGACTAAAATTGAGTTTTATGGTCATAACTACAGACACTAGGAATGCTACACATCTTGCAGATTCTGCCAGGGTATGTAAACTTATGAGCACAAGTCCCGACACTCAACAACACCGTACCACGCTGCAGCTGTCTCACCTGGAGTCGAAGGCTTCACCGGACAGCAGGGTGCCGTTATAGTGGTAACGCACAAAATCTGACGCAGCGGCGGTGCGGTTGCAGCTCGGTGGCTTGCTGAGCGTGCGGATCTGCACCTTGTCCTCAGCGTTCCAGATGTCCAGTAGGTGAACATCATACACCAACACAGCGTCAGGAGGAATTACACCACCTGTCAAATAAAAAACAGATTGGCATAAACCAACACAAATACTGTCACCAACAGAGTGTGGTTACTGTGTTCCTCTGCACCTGTTCCTATGCTTCCATAGCCCAGATGTGGGGGCACTGTGATCCTCCTGCGTTCGTTGACACACATGCCCTGAAGACCCCGGTCCAACCCTGTGATGAGTCTGCCCAGGCCGACCTGGCTGATGACGGCTTTGCCTCGTTTATAACTGTGGACAGAAAGAGTGTATAATGGACAGAATCTATCTTAAGTAGAAATGTTGATGGAAAATACAAAAAAATATAGGTAACCTGAGAAAAAGACACTTTAAAATGTGTTCAGGAGGCTGGAGACATGGTGCTAAGAACATTTTATGGTGCTGTAAAATCACAATCACATGTTCCGTCAACATCAGTAGTACTATTTAAAAAAGGATTTTGTAATCCTTGTGGCTTTTTTTATTCTGATTACCCAGTTTATTACATGTAATTTTGCATCTGCAATACATTTCTGGATGCTAAACGAATATGCACTGCAAAAATACAGTCCCCTCTCAACATAGCAATAAAGTTTTCAATGTCATTTAGCTAATTACATAGTTTCATAGGTAAGAGGGCCAAATATGCGATTGACACGTCTGCAGTTTATTATCCTAGCTGCAGAATATTGCCTGCCAGCATGAATCAATCAAAGGAAAACAGTTGTAGCATGTCGGATGTTGTATTTTCTTACTCAGGTGATACTGAAAAGTGTATGAGAGAAAAGGTCAATTTTACTGCACTTTGCACCATTTTGTCGCCCCTGGAAAACAATGTTAACATTTCTGAAAAGGGGCTAAAAAATCATTACATGCTGAAAGCTTTGTTTTCGCACGTGCCGTCTTGTTACTGCAGCTCGCGCTTAACTTTAAACACAATGCCAAATGTTCATGATGTAAACATATGTTAAGTAAGCCATGAATGCAGTGTTGGCTCAATTAATGAAATTAGAAGTATTTCACCTGGAGTCAAAGGTCTTTCCGTCTACTTGGAAGGTGCCGTTATAATGATACCGAATAAAATCTTCCGTTTGCACTTCTCGAGGACAAACTTTCGGGATGTCGTACCGATCGACAACAACATCCACTAACGGCCCGGGGCTGCAATTCACAACATGAAGTATAAGAAAAACCGAAGATATTATCAGGTCCATGTTTTGGAGAGTTTTGACAACGGCACACACGGAACCGGGGCCTGCCTGCCTGCCAGCGGGGTGATGTGGTTCAAGAGGTGGAAGAGCAGCGCTAGAAGTCTGGAGGAGCCCAGCAGGGTGAAGCCAGCTGGAATAAGACGCACTACGTCCGGTTAAAATGACGAAATACCAGCCTTCTCAAATATCACGGAATATGAAGAGATTTACATTTTAATGTTTTGTTAAAATGCATTTTTGTTGTTTTCGATTCTGTGAGGTCAACAGTGAGGACTACTACTAAAAATGACAAAATGTTATTAAGTGTAGAAATTCAGAATGATTAAAAAAAAAAAAAAGTTTTCCAAATAACCAGATTTGCCACCCTTTTCTGGTCCATGATGCAAATTTAAGATTAAAATATGATCAACTTTATTTATTCCAGAAGTGCAAGAACAAAAGCATAAAAGTACCTCTTTAAAAAAAAGATTACTACTATACACAATATGAACATGTGTTATATTGAAATTAAGCATGAAAAACTCTAATAAATAGGTACTAAATTCTAAACACCAGCATAAATAAGTAACTGTAAAGTGTATTAAGGTAAAAATGTATTTGCCATATATTTGTGACTATAATATCATAAATAAAGTAAGGAGACAAGAAAGTTGCAATACATAATTACATTTAAAAAATGCACTTGAGTGAATGGATTGCAGGTGGCAGTGTCAACGGCTGAATGCAGTCATTTTTTGGTCCTAAGGTTATCATGAATTAGATCAGTGGTTCTCAACCTTTTTGGTGTCACAGACCCCCAAATTGATACACATCAGGCCGCAGACCTGTATTTGATAAGATGTAGTCTCATAATCCCCATCTGATAGGATTTAGTTATTCATAACTGTAGACTGGCAGATTAACAGCGAGGAGTGTGAAACTTATGAACAGAATAGTCATTCTTATACATTCTCTCATTGGGCTGACTTCTAGTCAATGAAATAATAGTGAAATTAAAATATTCCCCATTTTTCTAGGGACTCCCTAGAACCCCCTCAAGGACCCTGGGGGTCCCCAGACCTAAGGTTGAGAACTGCTGAATTAGAGTGTGGAATAAGCTGGTGAATGATTTTCAGGATGGTGAAGCTGTGTGCTCTTGAAAAAAGAATATAATATTGTAGATCAAACAAATGTCAATGTGTTTATCAACCATATCTCCAGTGATCCTGCTTGCAAAGCAGCTGAATTACAGATTGAGAAAAGTCAGCATAGTGCACAAGCTCATATTAATTAAAATAAAGGAAACAATCAGATATATTGCCATGTAAAGAATATATTTCCACAATTTAAAATGCTGTGCTTTTACTTTGTGGGAAATCAACCAAACTTCCGGCTTTGTTCTGTCACTCTGTGTGTCTCTTGACGCATCTAAAGGGGTCGTGTACTCCAGGGAGCAGTAGGAGGAGGAGGAGTGGCCCCCAGGCCCCCACCCACTTTTTAATGGAATTCTGCAAACGTGTAATGCCTGGCCCAGAGGCCTGTACTCATGATCTCACTCACGTATGAGGTGAGCCCCAAATTATAACGTACTTCCCCATGATCTGAAATGATTCTGTGGTTTTAGTTAACTGTGACAGGCTTATACTGCCTGCTTTTTTTTCTTTTTTATATCTGCTACTACACTTCCAGAAGTGATTCCACCCAGAATTACTTTTGAGCACATCTGTCTGCTCGGTCATTGTCCTCTGGGTCCTAATAACCATCCAACTACCAAAACAGTCTGTGTTGCTTCTAAACTTATGAGTGAAAAAGGCTTCAAACATTGCAGACAAGAGGTAAAATTGACCCACTAGTGATGAGTCAACCATGCAGATACATTTCATGCTCACCAATCCGTGTCTCAGCTTGTCAGTTTGCTTGGAATGTAGATAGAAATGCAGCTCATTAGACAACTTTACGATGAATATTTGTTTCTTTATTAATACAGTGTCTGCTTACAATATGAGAGCATGTAGCAACAATTACAAAAAATAATAATAAAAATGAATAATGCCCTTGTTTAAATGTTAGGTTTCTATTTATGTGTCTGTTGGGTGTTTGGACCCTGGAAACACTGAGGAAAACTGGACCCTGTTGACTGTCTTGTGGTCCAAAATCAGACAGTAAAGTCTGTATCAAGTAAACCATAGTTAGCTGCATTTGTACCGGAAATGCAGACTTGTGTCTTCAAGGTAATAGTCAAGAGTTGCATTTGTCAGCTGCAGGGGTGCAGCTAACAGATAATTTGAACAATGGATTAATCTTCTTATAATTTTGCATTCTTTTAATAAATGAAAAATATCCCAAGGTGCCAGAGCCCAAAGATTTATTTATTTATTTTAAAATTTAGCCTATTTTAACCAGGTTTGTCCCATTGAGATCAAAAATCTCTTTTACCTGGACCAGAATAGCAGCAACATATAGTTTCAACATCAAAATTAACATACAATCACATAGATTTGAGTAATATTAAAATGATCATATAAAACATTTGCACACAGACAACCTGGACTCGATAGATTTCATCATATTTTCAAAATTGTTCAGGGTTACTGTGTTTTGGAGTTTAAGTTCAATCTGTAGATTGTTTCATGCAGCAGTTACAGAAAACCTAAAAGCTTTCTTTCGCAGTTCTGTTTGGACTTTGGGAACAACAAATCTCTGTCCTGAGAACAAAGACTGCTGATCTTGGTCTTATCAGCAGTCACTGATGTGTTCATTTCATAATTTGAAAAATTGACTTATTCAACTAAAGAAGTACATTGTTGAACATGTACACACATTTGCACAGATGTTTAATTTCGTGGTTCACCACACTTGTGTAATGTGTGATGCTGTTTATACGACGGACCACAAAAGATAAACATACAATGCAGTAGTAAATACACAGTGTGTGAGTGTGGTTGTGTGTGGGTGTGTGTGTGTGTGTGTGCGCGTGCGTGCGTGTGTGCGTGTGCATTTCATTTTGAAAGAACTGACCGGATGTTCACGTTTTCTGACTTAAACTCGACGCCACTTTCACAGCCTACGTGCAGACAGACATGAGCAATCCCTGGTAAAGAAAGAGGAAGTTTCCCCTGCTCCATTCAAAACAAGAAGACTCCCAACAGGAGCCGGTGGAGGCGAAGATGCTGCTGAAAAGCTTGTGTCTGGCCTTTCTGCTCCTGGCCCTGGTCGAGGCTCAGTATGAGAAGTACAGCTTTAAAAGTTTCCCAACGAAGGACATCATGCCCCTGGACTCTGTGTACGGTCACGCGTTGGAGCAGTACGCGGCGCAGAACTGGGCAGAGAGCATCAAGTTCCTGGAGCTCAGCCTGCGGCTCCACCGGCTGCTGCGGGACAGCGAGGCTTTCTGCAGCCGCAGTTGCAGCTCCGTCAGCCGGGACAATGATACCGTGTTCCACGACAACACCCTCCTAGTCGTGCGCCACATTCTGCTGAGGGCTGCGTGCCTTAAAAAGTGCAAGGCGGACTTTCCAGTGTTTAATATCACATACCCAAAGAGGGATTTACTGGAAACTTTCGAGAAAAGGATACCGTATCGGTATATACAGTATGCGTACTACCAGGTGAGATCAAGGGCTTGTGTTAAGTGGTGAGTCCTAGACATGATGTCAGGCCTATAAAGTTCTGGTCTGAATTTTGAACAAGTCTGAAGTTACATCACATACCTGAACAATAGCCAATAAATTCGACATTGTGAGCGTAAATTCACGACGCACTCTGTGTGCTCAGAGCGGAAAGTTTCTGCATGATTTGGCCATTATAAACTAATTTGGGAGTATGAGCAACACAGGATCATTCTGTATATATTTAGAGTTACTATAACTGTGCGGAATCACCAAGCAAAACTAAAATGTGTGGCAGATCCACCCGGTTTGACCCACCGAGAGGAAATTTCTAGTCGGCGAGATGAGAAGACTAGTTTCCCTGCTGCTTTACTTGCGCCCTCCTGCCGACCAAGCAGCATTTGAGCATGTGCCACGTCTCTTCCAGTGTTCCCCTGAAACAATCCCCTCATTATCCTTCTCTGCCAGACACAAGGTGATGTAGAGTGAAGTGGAAAAAGTTTGCTTACAAGGCAAAAAAGGCTGTTATACTGTAGATTGTCTTATATGTTTGCGTAAAACATTTTTTTGTCCTACTAAGTGTATAATGATCCACATGTTATTGTAGACATCATTCATTCTATGGGGGCAGACATCATCAGACACCCTTTAACTCCAGCTGCTGTAATCACAAGATCTCCAGTTTACGGTCAAACAGCTGTCGATATCAACAAACATGCTTTTTAAGCAGCCACGCGGGACTAACATGATTATGATATTACTGCATGTATTTGTATTATGACACTGGATCAGAAAGATATGCAGTTATCAGCATCAAAAGATGGATCAGCTCTATTCTTCAAGGAAAGAAGAAGAGCTGCAATGATCAGTCGATTAATCTGTTGATAGAAGATGAATCTCAACTGTTTTAACAATCAATTAATTGTTGTGAGACATTTATTAAGCAAAAATGGTCAAATTTTCTTGTTTCAACTTCTCAAATGTGAATATTTTCTGGTTTCTTCAGTCCTCTGTGACAGGAAACTGAATATCTTTGGGTTGTGGACTGTTGGTCGGGATAAAACAAGACATTTTAGATTGCATCTTGGGTTTTGGGAAACACCGATCAACATTTTTCATACACTTAATAGACCAAATAACTAATCAGTGAATCAAGAAAAATAGTCAGCAGATTATTTGATAATGAAAATAATTGTTAGTTGCAGCCCTAGAAAAAAGTGAGTTGAGAGAAATAAGAAATCATGTGGTCAGACATCAGTGATCTACATGTGTTAGTAGTTATTGGATCAAAGAGGTCAAAGGTCATGTTATCCAGTGAGCAGTAGTAATGACAGGATGATTGAATGTGTGTTTCATATTTTAGACATCTTGAAGATACAGTTCAAACTACAGACTCTTGACATCCACTGCAACTGAAACTGTGATATTTCTCTCAGCTCAACAACGTGGAGAAGGCCGTAGCAGCCGCCCACACCTTCCTGAAGAAGAACCCAAAAGATCCTTATTTGACCAAGAATATGAACTACTACAAGACGCTATTCGATGTGGACGAATATCTCATTGACCACGAGGAGCAGCCGTATGAAGTCCGTAGCTCAAATACCCACATTATACCAATTCAATTCATGCTATTCCCAAATTCCACCTCTTATAAATGCATCCCTTTGTTCTCCAGAGTGTGTTCTTGAAGAGTGTGATGCTCTACAACAGCGGAGACTTCAGCAACAGCGCCCGGAACATGGAGCAGGCCATCACACAGTATTTTGAAGCATATAACCTCTGCTCATCAGGCTGCGAGGGCTCGTATGAGATATTAGAGTTCAAAGACTTCTATCCCACCCTGGCAGGTGAGTGCAGAGCAGTTCGGAAGCAGCTCGATATCTTTGAGACAAGACGATAATATGATTTCTCCTCCCTGCTTCCCTCAGATCTTTACACCGATGTGCTGAAATGTAAGATAAACTGTGAGGATCATCTAACACCCAACGTCGGAGGCTTCTTTGTGGAGAAGTTCGTAGCCACCATGTATCACTACCTCCAGTTTTCCTATTATAAATGTAAGAACTATGACAAAGACTCTGCTTTTTGGGAGCGTTTTTGTGTTATACATTTCTGTAATGTGTATTATTTTGCGATCCTTCACAGTGAATGATGTGAAGAACGCTGCTCCGTGTGCAGCCAGTTATATGCTGTTTGACTCCAAAGACCAGGTGATGATGCAAAACGTAGCGTACTACCGCTTCTACCGGGAGCAGTGGGGACTGGAGGAAAAGGACTTCCAGCCTCGGCCTGTGAGTGAAAACGAGGATTTCATTAATTTGATCCATCTGCACTTCCATGACTTTGGTGGTTTAACTGGTGGCAGAGCTGACTTAGTATAAAGGAGAACAGCACAGTGCCATAAAACAGTTGGAGGCTGGTTAGTTCTCACCTGCTGCTCCAGTCAACACAACAGCTGATGTCTCTTTTTTTTTTTTCCCTAGGAGGCCTTGACTTATTTTAACCAGACTACCAAGCAGAAAGAGATGCTGGAGTTCGCAATGAACTACCTACAAACAGAAGATGAGGTATGTTTCTGTTGTTGTTGTTGTTGTTGTTGTTGCAAGGCAAATATACAGGGAAGCAGTATTGTTTTGCAGCAGGATGGCATTGTGAGCACAGCAACCGCACTTAAAGGGGGCATATCATGCCTTTTGTGATTTTCTGTTATTTTTATACTGTTCTAATGTTGGATGTTTATGTTAAACATGGTCAGAGTTCCAAAACGTGAGGTAAATGTATGTTAAAAATGCTCCCTGCAAGTCAAAAGCCAAAACACATTGCAACAGTAGCACAGGTAGAGGAAAATCCTATCATCAGAAAATTGATTTAGTAATATCTCTTGTATACAGTCAAAGGTTTGGACACACTTCATCTGTCTAAAGTCTGCTAACTTCAGCTAACATTAGCCATCGTTTGCTACTAGTGATACCAGAATAAATCAGGCTGCAGTGGCAAAACCATCGAGTGTATTGAATTGAGCAACGCTGCATTTTTATTATTTACAAATTCCATTGTTCATTTGTAAGAGGAAGAATAAATCATCTCTTCTTTCAAAAGTCAAATAGTTTTGTGTTAAATTTGCAGGCCTCCAAACATCCACTGTACTGAAGTGTTAGCAGAATAACCTGAACTGCCTGAACCTTGACGTCATACACACATAGGAGTTTCCTTTACAGGAACAATAGATTGTTGCATTACTGCTAAAATCTGAGTGGTATCTATCCATACAGATTATATCTGATGAGGTTTTCAGATATCCAACTCTGAGACTATTTTTAAACAGCACCACAAAAAAAAAAAAAAAGAAAAAATTCCAGCAGAGGTGTCAGAGACGGACATCTCCAAATCTCAGCAGATAAAACTTTAACTGTCTGCATGACTAGACTAGACCTCTAAGGCTATGTTAGAAAATCTCTTTTGATGTTTACTGAACTGAACCACTAATTTAACTTAACTCTAACTTAAGACAGGGTTTACATCCAAGTTACTAAAGTACACAAATTCACATTTTCATTTTCTTAAAAAAAAGTCTAATAAATCAGATGTTGTGTAACATAAACTTTTACCCAGTGAGTTTGGAGGAGTAGACTAGCAGACTAAATGCAGGCTGTCGTTGAGGTTATGTGAAGGGCTGTAAGAAAAAAGAGAAAGGAGAAGAGAGAAAGAGGGGATGAAGGCTACGGAAGGAAGGCAGGAGGGGGGGGGCTGTGTTTTCCGCCAGCAGAGTGTGGTATGTGGATGGGAGGTGTTGGCCACTGAGGCTGTGCCACATCCATTTAACTCAGGTCAGCTCCTCCCAGCTTCAACACACTGCCTTGACCTGAGAAAGGGGGGGAGGAGGAGGAAGAGGACTGTGAGACAATTTAGGCTGAATTACAGTGCAAAAGTGACAGATTTATAGACAGAAAAATGCATTAAAATCACCAGATGGAGTGAAAATAAAAGAGAAATGCTTGCTTGAAGTTGACTGTGAATGTTTTGTATTTTAGGATATAGTAAGTTCAGAAGACCTGGCCGCCTCTGAGCATCCGGACGCAGAGTTTGAGGGTATGGGAGACTACGAGGAGTCCTTCCTGGCTGATTGGTGGCAGGAACCCAAAACTAAGTGGGACACCGGAGAGGCCGCAGAATGACGTTGGTCCTCGTCCGTTGTGAAGAACGCTTCCTCATCCAGCTCTGTCCCACTTCTCATGACAACATACCAAAGAAAGTTGATCTCCCCGCAGACAGACCTACAATCCCAACAGTACTTAGCAGAAAAAGCACGACTCACACACGCAGTTGTGCACCTTTTAGACGAACTTATCATGTCGATCAAGATCACAGATTGACGTGCTCTGTCTTGGCTGTCATCAGCCTTTTATAACTGTTACTTTTCTAATCAGTCATTGGCCTGTGTTCCTGCAGTACAACGTGCCGGTTAATGACTTTTCTACAGTTTTTATTTAATGAAAGCTGAATGCCTCTGTGCCGTGGAAAAAAAAAGGAACTTGACGTGGCTTCTCTTGCGTCGAATGAAGTGGGCTGTTGTTGAATTAGGCTTTAGCTGCAGACAATGTGCTCATAAATAAAGTAATATTTTAATATATATTGTTTTGTTTTGTCACTTAATATGCATCAAGATGATTGGATTAGTGCTCCAATGCCAATCTGACTGCTGAAATTTGTTTGTTTTTAGAGCAAATTGATTAATCACTTAAGTCAATAATTGGTTCCAGCTTCTCAAACATGTTTTCCTGCTTTTATATGTTTTATATCATAAATTGAATACCTTTTAGGTTGGAATGAAAGACATCAATTTGAGCTCTGTGAATCTGCAATGGGGATTTTTTTGCTGTTATTTGATTTCATAGACGAAACGATTAATCATAATATAATAATAATGGATTTTATGAAAGTAAATGGTACTTGCAGCCATCATTTAGGGAGAAAGAAAAATAGATTTCACACTATTTTATCTTTAATTACTATTTATCCCATGCTCACTGTAATTTAAGAGCAAGATTATGATGAGATTAAAATGATTATGATATTTAAAAGAAGCACAAAAACTAAAGCATAAAACACTCAAGTCTAACCATTAATTAAAATCATGAAATATGAAGACAGAAAGGCAGCCAGATGAGAGAGTAGGAGGTGTGGTTTCATGTTTTATATATTTTATTTTCCCTTCATTTCAATCCATCTACAAGCCTTAGTTCATATCTTTCTTTAGTTTCAATTCAAAAAAGATAGTGTCTAAAAATATGGGGTAAGATGCATCTCTTTTTTTTTTTTTTTTCCCTTAAAGTTCAAAATGATCAAACCAATTGTATTTGATACCAACTCTGTACATATTGTAATAATAACAATAGTGCATCTGCCACAGTGCAAAGCTCAAACGAACCAAACTGACCTCATACACGCATACGTTATCAGACGAGCTGCCTTCTCAACCCACGGACTAGATCTCTTTAAATCTCATTTACAGTGGGGGGATCATTACAAAGTCTCCGGGCTGTGGCGTTCACCCAGGGCTCAGGGCTATCGACAAAATGTACAAAAGGTTCATGACATTTCTGTGATAGCTGGAATGATAAGAGAAATGGCGAGACGGCTAGCTAAGCTCTTAGGCCACATTGAAAGATGCATGGACGGCGTCGACTACAGGAGAGAAATGCGAGTCGTGTCAAGAGACTGATAGCTATATGTTAGCTGAAACAGATAAAACTAGCTTTTAAATATTTTTTTTTTTTCCATACAGTGCATTTAACATTCAGTATATCTTGCACATATTTACAAATAGGTGTGCATACAATTGGCTAGTGCTCATTTTCTGTAGATACATGACATACAGTAAAAACAGTTGTATTCTTTATTAATGTGCTGCCTTTATGGTGCCATGGCTGCAGCGCACAACGGGCTGTAGAAAGAGATGATATTCTAGAGGTAAAAACCTGCCTATCTACCTGTGATAGGAGGAGTGTTAAGGTGTACATGGACACAACTGCCCCAAACACTAATGTAAACACGCATACATTCGTCTTTTCTTTTTAAAAATCTCTCGCACCCAGTACATTCGCTCATGAACAAACACACGGATTTAAACCTCTGAAGCGTACAAACTTTGGGCCTGAAAGTGGTGAGCACGCGTACAGACAGATTTTGTGGAATGTATGTTGTGGTTGAAAACACTAAGTTACGGTCTCTGCTGCTTCGATGTTCAGTGTTTTAAAAATGATCCCAAAACCATAACACCTTGCTTCCCTTTTTGTACCTGAAAACCTGTGGGGGGAGAGGGGTGGGGGTGGGGGGGGGCAGGTTAGGACGCCTCAAGTTAAAAGAAGAAATAACAATGAACATAGTCAGTTATCAGTCTGGGCTCTGGCTAACGGTTGACTAGGTTTCGAGCTGTCGTCTTATATGATTGTTAGTCCTTCCTCAGCCTCTCTTTGGAAAACATGCTTAATGACAGTCCAATGTTAGGTTTCTTTTCAGTTATTTCCACGTTGCCAAACATTTGAGATTAAAACACATCTGTGTCCGTTTGAGATTCACTCAGTCAAGGCCTGGATTTGGAGGAACTGTGCCTCAGGTCCTTCTTCTTAAGAAAGAAACTATTCAACTCCTGTTACGTTTCAGCATCGTAATAGTCTTATCTGATGGCCAGTTTATGTGCTAGTCCAGCATTTTCACTGTGGACTCAGTTGGTGGCCAGATGACGTTTGTGTGCAGGCAGGCAAGCAGGCATTGGAAAGACATGTCTCATATTAAATTGGTCCACCGTTGATATGTTCTCTATCAGACTGTCCGAGATGTGAGGAAAGGGGCTACACAGACACCGAAGCACCTTTCTTAGAGCCACCGGCCTGGAGGAACAACCCTGCGTCTCCACCTGCTCGCTCTAGGCGTGGCTCCGGATACAATCCTCAGTGCTCTGCTGGAAGCAGCCACACGAGTATGATTTGGCTGGTATGGTAAGAGGAGCTCCACAGGCCCAGAGGGCAGCAGAGCCAGGCAGGAGGACAGACGAAAGGAGCAGACAGGAGTGTGTGGAGGAAACAATCGGAAGAGGTTTGGAGAGATTTGAGACCGGAGTGGAAGACTTTTTTTTTTTTTTTTTTTGTTCTCCTCTTCTCCAATGTGGAAACGACACAGTGCGTGGAGGAAGACAGGAGTAGACAGGACACAGAGACAGAAAGACAGATAGACATCTTATCCTCCACCAGATCTGAAAGAGAAGTAAAAAAAAACAGATCGTTAAGATAAATTCATTGGTTGCGTAGGCGACAGGAGATATAGATGGAAAATGGAAAAAGCGGTTCTGCTTTGCTGTAATTTTATAGGATTGGGGAAGAGGGATGAGGAGTTTTTTTGTGATTATGTAAATGAGATGAGGCATTCAAGGAAGAGGAGCAGTGGGATGAAACTAAAAGCCACAGCGGAGGGATTGCATGATGCTCTGTAGGAATGAGCCAAGGGATGATCCTCAGATGGCGGATGAAAGAATTAGCAGCTATGATCAGGGAATCTGGGATGGGGTGGGATGTTTTGGGATGCTGCTCCACGGACAACAGCCTTCAAAGTTATACCTTCCTCTTCGAATGTTCCTGCATCCCATGAGTGCACGAGAGAAAAGACAAAATGTCAAGACATATCAGTGACAGCAGGAAAAAACGACTAACAAGCTCAACTTTTTAGAAGCGTGTTATAAAACTGATCAACTTGCATTTGAACTTGTATGAAATTTAAAGGACAAGTAAAAAATTAACAGCATAACTGGACAAGAAAATATGAATAAATTTACGGTTATAATTGTTAAAACCTTGCATAAACAGGATCTTATAAGAAATGTGGTTATAAAATCTGAATCAATGTTCAAATCATTTTCTTTCACTTGCTATACTCTGTTGAAATTTACCCACAGCACTGACAGATTTTAGGACAAAACATGAAAAAAAATCAATGACTCAGTCAGTCATTCAATCCATTATCCATCTACAAGTCCTTTCCAAAATCTTTCTTGCCAAAATTGTAGTAACGACATCACATGCAGCAGGTCTACAGCAGTCATGGCGTTGACCCTCTGAGTCCCAGAAGGTTCGAATCTGACAGGACGCCACAACAGAAACCACTACACCCACCCTCCAGAGGGCTGACTACGAAGAGAAAATTTCTTGCTTACAGCTCATGCACACATGCACAGACACCTCTGACCCAAAAAGGACTGTTAACAGCGTGCTACGTGCTACAAGTGATTAAAATTTTGCTTTTCAAATAGCTTTTCAACCGTTGCAGCTGTCTTCCCGAATGTAACTGTGAGTAAAGTAAGAGCAGTCCTTTTAGGTCAGAGTATAAGGTGTGAACAATAGCAAGCATGCACAGGTGGAACAGTGCAGAAGAAGCACTTCAGCGAAGGCATTTAGGGGTTAGGGTGCTGTCTATAGGAGAAGAATAGGATAATGCAGGCTAAAAAAAGCACCACAGGTACAGTATTTTCTTTAAAAAAGTGCTTCGTTAATCCACTGTAACATTACACTTTTTCATCACTGCACGCAGTGTAGTTTGGAGACGGGTTAGGGGAATGCTGCATATAGGGGGAACTTCCAGATGTGGCACCAGTGGAGTAAGTGGGATCAGTTGTAGTGGACTTCAGAGAAGTTCCTGGCAGATTAATACCTCAGTCCTGCCCTGTTATTACTATAAAAGGCTGGGCTTGTAGAAGAGGGAGGGGAAGGAAAGGTGCAGGTTGATTCAAGATTCGGTGTGACGTTTTGCACGAAGTTTAACGCCAAAGGCAGTTCAATAATTAGCATGTCTCATACTCGACTGCCTATTTCCCCTCCCTGGGTTGGGCGATGAGTTGCAAATGGGCATCTACTGTATATCAGAGGGGTGAGAGTGGGAGGGGCGAGGGGGAGGGGTCCTTTGAGGTAGAAGCAGACAGGTACACAAAGGCATGCCAGAACTCTTACTTAAATCCCCATCCTGTTCCCCCTAGGACTATAGCTGCCAGGAGAATAGCACCTGCGATGGACCCTATTATGATATTGGTGCCACTGGGACCTGCGCAGAGGAAGGAGGGGGGGAGGAAGGGTGCGGAAGAGGAGGAGGAGGAGGAGGAGGAGGAGGAGGAGGAGGAAGAGGAGGGGCAGAAACAAAACAACACCACTAAAAAACACACGTCAGAGGACAGCATCAACACTGTACATCAACAACATCAACCAGAGAGAGAGAGAGAGAGAGAGAGAGAGAGAGACAGATGGTAAGATACCTGCAGACAGAGACACAGAGATGAAGGGAAAGAGAAGGAAACCAGCACGTGGGGTGGAGGTGGGACAACGGGCGGGTGAGCGAGGGAGGTCAGGGAGACAACAGTTACAAAAAACAAAGGAGAGAGAGTGTTTTATTACTTTGTTCTCATTCCCCCTCTCCTGCTCTTTCAGCTGGACACCCTCTTGCTCAGGGTGGCTTTGGCTTTTTTGGCCCTATGAGAGCAGCTGCTCAATTGCTCTGTGTCATTGGCAGACTGCAAGAAAGTAAGGAAGACACTTGAAGATGGCAGTGCCTGCAAGACATACAGTACCACCATACACGCACACACACACACATACACTGACATACTATACATGCACATATGCTCTAATGAATAAACATGTCTCAACACACACCCACACGCTCCCAACACTGAAACCAAGACGCAGCAGGAAGGAAAACACTGTGTGGTATAAATATTGATGTTAACTTGCTCACAATAACCAGGTGAACTACTCTCTGTGTTTGAGGGCAGGATATTGCGCTCCGCTTCAGTACATATAGAAGCTACGATGATGATGGGCAGAGACTATGAGGGGGGATATGAGGGGCAGACAGAAAGAGAGACGTGATCAGCTTGAGAGGTGCTATGGACCTTTCTTCTCTGGGCCCGTCGGGACCGTAGGCTCAGGGATAGGATCAAAGACACTGCAGTCCTTCCCTGTGTAGTCCCTGTCACAGATACACTTCACCTCATTACTGCAGGTCTACAAGAGAGACAGATGACACCCAGTGAAATACTCGCTAGGAGAAAGAAGCTAGCAGAAAGAGGTGTTAAAAAAAAACATGTTACAGTAAGTATAGATTTGGAGATTTGCAGGTCAAAAGACATAAAACTGGGCTGAATTTGATGGAAACGTGACATTTTAGACATCTAAGGTACATATAACTACTGGCAGGATTTTAATGGCTATATTTCGACGTGAAGCACGTAACTTAGACGTCTAAAAAACATACACTTACCAGTTTTAACTTAGCAGTATAAAAAACTTATACCTGCAAATCACCAAATCAATGTTTACTGGAAAGTTGAAAGCTCAGGATTTTTTTTACCCCGTGGTCGGAACAGATGCGCCCAAAGTTGGATCCCGCACAGATGCTGAGATTGAAGGAGGCCACAGGGAGGCAGCGTCGCTCCAAACACATCATATTGGGACCACAGGGAGTGCCATCCTCCACATAGCCCAGGTCTGAGCCGTCCTCCAGCAGAGCATGGCCGCCTCTGAGCGAAGAGTCCAAAACATGTCAGACAGGTGGGAGAGGAGGAGTAGAATTAGACACGACATTAATACTCTGTTAGTTGCTGCAGATCCGATGGATGCGTCCCACTCACCGGCAGTCCAGGTACTTGTTCTGGTGGTAGAGGGTGAAGCTGGTCACCTCACCCTGCAGGTCTCCGAACTTTGGCTTCATGGTTATGTTGGCGCAGAACAGGAAGCCGCATAAAACATCCCTAAACAGGAAAAAGTGAATGGCAGAGAACAATACACATAAAACTTGGGTTGTTCACGCTATTCCACTTCTTTTGGTTTTCAAAAGGAGGGGGGATCCAGTTATAAAAAAGTATTTCATGCTCCCTTTACTCACAAATACATTATATGAAGGAATATGTCACTTGAATGGAGCAGTACGGATCTTTTGTGTGTTTTTAACGAGTTCTGGTTGACAATTACATTTTTTAAGCTTTGGCTACACAGACATACAGTACTTAATAGTAGAACAAATACATTTTTGTTTTGGTCTTTTAATAATATTTGTTGAAAATGATAAAATAAAGCCAGTCTCATATTTACAAAAAATGGATTTGAGACATTAGTACTACAAAAAAAAGCACAATAGAGTGAATATGGACTTATTCCTCTACAAGAACATCAGTAAGGATCAGGAATCAGGATGGTGTGACTCACGGCTTGTTACACTGCAACCAGCCCTGACCCTCAGGACCCGGACCACAGTTGCCTTTCTCTGTCCCCTCAGCGTTCAGCTTCTCATAGCAAAACCTGTCCGCTGAATCTGGGAGGGCAAAAAAAAATGTAGTGTCACAAATAAAGCAGGGAGAATAGAATCAGGAGAATACGATATGCCTATAAATCATACTGTCCAGGTGCAAGGGGACGGTTGTGCTGTGAATGTGTTTAATACTTACTATAACCCCAGAGTCCCTTGCACTGCCCATCACGAGTCCTGCATCGTCCACCGTAACATCGACCCTGAGTACTATCACATATGTAGCCATCCAGCTTGTGGACATTATGAGGGCACTGCAAAAGAGGAAAATTACACAATATACCTGATATTCTTGTTAATGTGATCTTGTAGTTTTTTTTCTAGTGTTATATACAGTCAAAGCTACCTGGCTGGAGTCTCCGGTGCAGGTCTCTGGGATATCACAGTCGTTGACAGCCTCTCGACACACCACGCCTCTCCGCTCATACTGGACACAGCATCAAAAGGCATCAGGTAAATGCTGGACAAGTTTTACCAGTTATCAGAAAGAAGATTTCTGATGCATGTTAGAGCTTCATACATGCTGTATGGAAATGTAGATTTAAGTAAAACAACACTTTTCTTGTTCTTGTTTCTGCCCTGGTTTAAAGGATTAGACTCTCTGCATTCCCTTTAACCATATAAGTTATTTTTAATTCCTGCCAGCTTGATGGTCAACACTGGAAAAGCTGAATGCTAAATGTGTTGTTGGTCCAAAAAAAATCTCTTATATAGCAGAAATTAATGTTAATAGGTCAAAGGTCGACTCACCTTGCAGCCAGTGCAGCAGAGTCCATTACTGCACATGGCGTCATGGGTAAGTGTGCACTTTTTGCAGCAGGCGCCTCCACTACGGGCGCACTCCTGCAGCCACAGACACATAAACAAGCCTTCAGCTCTGTTCCAGCAAACACTGCATCCTCCAGCGCTCATATAGAGACAGATCCTGGCAGTGCAACCGATCTGTAGCAGTTAGAAATCTGAACTTCCTGCACAGAGATGATGTAAAAATGGGTACTCACCACCTGGGATCCACAATCACACTCTTCCCCTGGCTCCACAAAGCCATTCCCACACTCTGGAGGGTCCAATAGCTGAGAGACACAGAGAGGCAAATATACTGTATGAGCACATATATAAGTAAGACAGATGGAGGAGAGATGAAATGTGTCGGTACTATAGGAGCTTGTTGGCTGGAATTAAAGAGGGCACTACTTAAAGGAAGAAAACATAAAACATACTACAGTCCAGCCAGTAAATACATGTCCTGATGGAAATGACACTGTACAGGCAATTAATTAATTTATAAATAATTATTCTCAGAGGCAGCTCCTCTTCACATCCTACGTGCCCACATGGCCCTCACCTTGTTGGGCTTGTTGAAGAGGCAGCTCCCGCCCCCTTGGAGCAAGAACTGGATGTACTCGTCAACACTGCAGCGAGAAAACTTTCTGGGCAGATAGTATCTATGTCCACAAACACACACACACACACAGATATACAAAAATTGAGACCAGGACGTGATAAAAAGACAAAACAAACAAATCAGCAAAATGCTTTTCTGGCAGTAAAGAATGCCAGATCCACTGTGGGTGTCTGTGCCATCACTTTGCAATCTGACAGAAATGTAACCATCTGTAATAAGATATTACTCAAATGAATAGCTGAAATCTGTATTGTTCCATCTGGTATAGAAAGCCAAATCCAAGTCATTCATGTAGTAAATACTTTTAATTTGCCATTTGTGATTCTTTCTTGGTGGTCGGCACGCTAATCACTGGCTTGGCTCATTGAGAACCGAACAAAAGTCAAAGCATCAGTCTGTTACAGGTGTTTAATTGTCTAATTGAGTGAACAAATCGAAGCTGAGAAGGACCGTGACAAGAAAACAGTCCCGCTCTCTGCTGTTAAATCATGTCCACAAACAGAAAAGTGAGGTGTTTCACTGTTGTGTTTTTTTTTTCATTGTTGACTTCAGTGTGCTGCGACGTGGATCTTATCTTTACCCCGTGTCCTCCATGATGCAGCCCAGCCAGGTGTCTGGGCACCTGCAGTCTCCTGAAGGAAGAGGAGCGCAGATGAGAGGGCGATAAAATACACGGTGATCAGCATTGTGACATGCCTGAGAAACAGATTTCTGATCAACAAAGAAGAAAAAGATTGAAGATGCCACTCCTGGCTGGTCATACTTTTCCTACACATTAGTGACAGAGGTACTGGGCCTATAGCATGTGCACTGAGCTCTTGTCCTGGCATTGAATAATGGACCTAATGGTTCTTTGACATTAATCACCAACCCCATTGTTCAGTGGCAGCGATTCTTGAACCACCATCACCCCCTCCATCTTGGACGCAAGTGACTAATCACCTAATGGAGAAGTCTAATTACAGAAGAGACCTTTTGGACAGGGACACCAACACCCAATGCTCCCCCCCTACCACACACACACCCTCCTATCAATCCCCTCCATCTCTAGCGTCCTCTACCTCGACCCTACCAACATCGATCTTCCTGCTGTCTTTTACCTGCAGAGTTGCGTGCGTTGTTCCACCTCATCCCAATGTTCTGGCCAAGGCTCTGGCACAAAGTGATGGCCATTGCACCTACATTCCCATACTGAAAAAAATATACATAGAGTTTATATCCACACATGAGAGCTTTATTGTGACACATTAATATAAAATCATTTAGTTAGGGTTTATTTTACAATTCTGTTGCACCGATACTGTAAATCTTGTCTTAAACTTAACAGGTTTTTCTTTAAATCTTGGTTTAGTTCACTCAAAACCGAGATTAAAATCTGTCATGTTGCTCCAGACTTTTAAAAATGTTATCTCTGATGTCAAATTTAAAGTGACATGTGAGACTAAACTAATATAATAGAAACTAATATTCAACTTTGGTTCCAAGGTTTATTTTAAATTGTGATGAGATGAAACTGAAATCTGGTGAAGCTACCTTCAGCTAAACTCTGATTAATCCTTAACTAAGTTTGAATGAATCTCATATTGGTGTAACGTCAGATTTAACCTTTCCAGATCTTCCTCACCTCATTGATACCTCCACCCCTCGTTAGAGAGCACACCCCTCCTGTATAGGCCGTCCCACTGCGACTACTCTGAAACGTACGTCCTCTGGGGTGCACAGGAAACATACCATAATTTACAAAGAAAACCTGAATTATAGTTACGTCCAAACATCAATCAAAACATAATTCTTTGAATATTTGATTTTTTTTTGTCGGTCCTCTTACGAGAAAAGATGGACGACGTCACTCTGCTCTTTGATGTTGTCCTTTCTGTACTTCATGAAGTTCTGCAGTGTTATCAATGGATCTTCCACTACTGGCATCATATTTTTAGAGGTCCAGGTCTCCATGGCAACCAACACGATTCGTGTGTTCAGCTGCTCCTTGTAGATCTGGGGACCAAAAATGCCAATCAAATCCACTGCTTTGCTGGTGTGACACCCTATGTGTCTAGAACTGTGCACTATCATGGATAAATGATTTCTATATGTGAAAGGAAGCATACATACATGTATTGACAGGTGGTGGTGTGTGCATTCAGAGTTTAAGAGAAGGAGGATTATAATCCAAGAAATAAAGCTCATACCGCATCGGCCATGTTGACCACCGCTTTGGCAAAGTTCTTGGTTTGGCTGCCAGTGCGACGCAGCTGTACCATCTGTGAAGAGACAAAGATACACAGATGGTGTAAGAGATGATCACACACACACACACACACACACACACACACACACACACACACACACACACACACACATACATACAGACTCATACATGTACACGTAATGTCCGTACTTTAAAAAATCTTCATTGTCATAAGGTATATGTTTAAATGGATGTTTCACTGATTTTGTGAAATCATTAAATCATGTCTCTTTCCTCTAATGTTGGACAAAGCTAACCTTAATGAGAGTGAGTATCCATCACCACATGTAAGAGTCATTTAGGCACATATTGGTATTTGTTAAATTGTTTATGTTGTAATCACACACTATATATGTTTTTATGCACCTAAAAGTTCTGATCGAAACAAGCTTGTGAGTGTATATAATGTGTATATGAGTGTATATCATATAGCGGGTGAATACAGTGATGTTGGCAATGGACCACGCTGAATGTAACTTCAAATACATTTATATTCAACATTTGAATACATTTGTTTTTCACAAGAAAATTGGATTTAATTCAGTGGAACACACTAAATATCCTAGTAACATGGAACATGGTAAAACGGCCACCATAGCATACTCTGTTGTAACTGTTCACCTGTTGTACTGGTGTAAAGAGACAGCTGATACCTAAACCTCTTCAGTACTGAGAGAATAAATATTACTGGAAAACACTCGGCTGACTGTTCAGGGAATTAGAACCATAAAAGGGGTCATATTATGAAAAACTCACTTTTTCAGTGCTTGTGTGTATATATTTGGGTCTCTGATGTGCCTACTAACACACAAACTGTGAAAGACAACCCAGTCAGTTTGTTTTGGGCTGGCTTGCTCTGTACTCTTGTGATTAAACAAGCCATTCAGATTTGATGCCCCTTCTTATGTCACTTGGAGCTTCATTGAAATTGTACCACCCCTCATCTATGCCTCTATCTGAGTCTCCACCCACTAAATTTCCTGAGGTCCACCATGTTTTTCTTGCAAGCCCTGGCTGGGACTGGCTGAACTAAGCTAAGCTAGATATGCGTGTATCGCCGGGGAGCAGAGCCGGAGAGTCCTGTGTCACTGCTGCTGCTGCCTCATCTTCTGGAAGGATAAACACCCGATTCTGCTCTGATCTGGAGCAGTTTACCAGCCGGAGGAGTTAACCTAGCCGGCGCTAAGCTAACACCGGAGTTACACACCACCTCAGCTGCTGTCATCAATAATAAACATCTTAAATGCCGGTGAGTTTATATAATTTTAAAGTTACAGAGTATGTAGATATCTATGTGTATAAACAATAACGTCACTGCTGTATTTATGTCTTTAGACGTTATTTTGAGTGAGCAATGTTAGCATGGCCCTGATCGATCTGAGCTCCATTCAGAAGAGAAGCATTTTAAAAGTTGTTTCTTTGTCGTCTTGCCGACAGACCTGACAAAGCATGAATTCAAGCTTTTTACAAATCGGCATCATGATGTAGTCATTTAAGCATCCTTTTGATACGTTTATTGCAATTAAATTACAGCAAAATCAGGCTGAGCTTCAGTGAGGGCTGTTTAGACAGGATGAGAAGGCTGCTGTGGTGCTTGATCCTTGTGGTATTTTGACCAAAGCATGTCAGACACATTTTACAGACCCCAGGGAACTGTTGGAAAAACTTTTGGAAAAGGGGTATAATATATTAAGGAACTTTCTAAATCAGTCAGTGTTTATTCAATCAGAACAGCCTTGTGTTTTGCAGCAGCTACTTTCATTCCTTTTTGTGGGTATGATTCATATTTTACCATACAAGGTGTTTAATCTACCTTCAGGGGGAGTAAAGATGTTTTTTTTCACTTGTTATGTAGGAAGCGTGATATTTATTGCAAATGTCTTTTGGTCTGGTTAATCATTTGAAGGACATTTGAGTAAAGGATCCTCATCTATTATTTTTTAAGAATTCTCTATCTTCATCTATATTTTGTCAGTGCTCAATCAGGACAGTTTCCATTGACATATCAATATCTGTACAACATCCAAACCTCTGCAGTTGTAAAAGTCTAGTTTATTTCTGCCACAACATGTTCTGACGCCAGGAGATGTTTGCACATTATGAAATTAGCAGCCTCTGCCAGCTTTGAAGCCTCAATCAAATTGAATTAGTGTAGCGCCTCACCGCAGCTTGTTATCAGCACCAACATGGAGATATTCATTGTTTTACTTGCCTAAACCATTGTTGTCATGTGTCTACATTTGTCAGACATGCAAAAACGTGATAAGCAGCCACCAGGTAAATAAATGCATTCCCAAAGATGACCGCTGCACATTGTACATCCAAATAATTATCAGAATAATTATCATTTTACTGACCATGTCATTGTCGTTGACCACCATCAGCTCAATGTATTTGGTCTCAGTCTGGACGGAGGGCCTGCGAACATAACGCTTGGATCGCCTCAGCCCCCCAGACACCTGCTGCTCCCTCATTTGGTCTGGTCTGTCGTCATCACCATCACCTCCTCTGCTATCCCACTCACTGTCCTCTTTACAGTCTGGACACACAGAGAAGCAGAGCTGCAGGCACTTAGAGTAATATTAAGTACCGTGAGGTGCAGTGGAACAAATTACTATCTCAAGTTCAGTCAAAACATTACAGTTCCCGACGAAAAAATGTTTGAATGAACTTTATTACTTTTGTTTTGTCTGAACTGTCCTCTAAGCTGCTCATTATCTGGGTCAAAGTATTCTTAATTGATTTTATTCCATTGAGAAAAACAAGTTATTCCAATATTTGAGAGTAAGAGAGAATGCATTTTCAGGTTTTTGAGTTTTATTGGAAAATAATAGAAGTAGTTCCAATGGAATAATAAGTAATATTTATATTGCATAATAGGCTTGGTCTTATTTATCTAATTGAAGGCAAGGTAATTATATTTAACTGCAATAAAGATAAGATAAGAAAAGGCGATATTATACTCATGTGATAAGTGTCAAATATGCTATAAATGTGCTTCTGTACCTGGGCAGTGGGGGGAAAGTCTGATATCAGGCATCCTGCGGATTAAGTGAGCGCCATTATCCTACAACAGAATACAGCCAGATGAGATCAGACACATCGGAACCTAAAGACAAACAAAATCAGCATCCAGAATCTTAACCTGCTGCTTAAAGGACAACTACTATCCCCAGACTATTTACCTGATTGCTCCCATTGTGAACTGGTTCAATCCCATAAGAGAAGAAGCCATCAGAGAACATGCCGCTAAGAAAACAAACAACAAGAGAAGGATGGTGAGATGTAGAACAGCAAGGGTCAGAAAAGTAAAAAAAAAAACAAAACACAGGCCTCTAATAAATAAAGGTTTATTTTCGGGCTCACCACAGGCCGTGGCAGGTGGAGAGAGCTGCCCAGGACTCTGGTAAACCTCTTAACCTTCCCTGGTAGTAGCAGTGCTCCCCTCCCTGTGGACACAATGAAACAACCACTACTGACATGCTTCGGCTTTACAGGCACACTTTCATACTTCATTGGTTATCGTGATAGATTAGCTCTGGAAAAACCTCTCACAACCCCAGCATCTCCCTCTTCCCCGCTACGGCGTTTATGGCACAGTTTGTGACCTACTTGTGCCCTGTGCTCTGCTGCACTCTCCTCCACTGACAATAGAGGTGGAAGCAGACCCTGCACAAGGATCTCGTCAATAAATCAACACCCACACGGTTAGATCTGAGAATTTAACATGGGATACCTGCACACTAGGCTCACATAGTGACTGAAAGACACAATTCTTCTCTTTCCTGTCCTTCAAAAACATTGACTACCACAACACAGCTCTATCTTTCGTCTCCAGCTAACACTCCCTCAAAAGTGGGCGCGCTGCTTCACAAGGTCACAGCGGTGAAGTTGAACCACCGGGAAAGGTGAGGAAAGTGAGAAACACTGGTTCACCTGGATCAAATTGAATTCAGCAGGGTGTCGCCGCCTCGCCACAACAGCTCAGGCGAAAGACGCCTCGGTGCTTTTCAAATGGAAATGAAAGCGTTTTTTGACTACAGAGAGCGGTCTGGTGACGCTCTGCCCTGGATGCATCACGCTTGCTGTGTCCAGCAGCAGCAGCAGCATCATCATAAGCATCACGTGAGGCCTCCGTCCAGCTGAGCGACAATCTGGCCTGACTACAGGTCTCCATCCCCAACCCTGCGAGCTTCCTCTCCCTCCCGCCACTCTGGGCACAAACCAATTGTCTATGAACTCACATGCACCCCCAACATGACTCCTCGCGATGCCAAAGCTAATCTTGCCTTTGTATTAACTGGCATTTTACTCCCATTTTCCCTCCTCCTCCTCCTCCTCCTCCTCCTCCTCCTCCTCCTCTCTCGCTAGCTCTGCTCTTCCCTCCCTCTCGGTCTTCTTTCATTCTCTTTTCTGCCAAGAACTTAATGACACTGCTGAGCTAACTTGTTGCTATGGAAACAGGCTTGTGATTGGTCAGGAGGACTGAGGGAGAGTTTGGAACGACTGTGGGTGGGGACGCGGAGTGCTGGCTGGGTGGGTGGGTGCTTGGGTTGGAAGGGGGGGGTAGTGAGTGCCACATTTATACAAAAAAAAAAAAAAAATTTAGCCATCCCTCCTGGCTAGCAGAATGCAGTGACATTCCTCTGGTCTGTCTGACAAGCACGCATCACATAAGATGTCAAGGCTTTCATCCATTTCCCGTTATCTCTAGACGATTCTCTCTCCGAGCTTGTGGTTTTTACACCACAGGCACCCGCTGCCTTTTTCTTCTCGGCTGTCTGAGAAAGGCCACAGCGGCGGAGAGGCGAGCACACGCGCCGCTGACAGGCAAAGCCATGTATGTACAGAACTGTAACATGCACAGGCGTAACGGTTACATGGCAGCCTACTTTTGAAGCAGAGAGCTCACAACACACTTTCCAAAAATAGATAAAACAGAAGGATTACATCAAACTGTAGAAAATATGAAAACATTAAAAAAATCAGCCTTTAAAGCAAACAAAAAGCATGTCTTTTGTTTCTAAACTGAGACTTTAATCCAACACATCTGCATTAGATGACCTTAAAATATAAACGCGACATTGTTATATAATGAGCTCCAGATAATGTAAGGCATTTAAAGTCGCAACAATTAGTCAGGTTCGATAATCGATTCATCGTTTCAGTCATTTTTCAAGCCACAATGTCAAAAATTCACTGGTTCCAGGTTCTCAAATGTGAGACTTTGATGCTTCTTGACTTTACATGATGGTTAAATGAATCTCTTTGGGTTTTAGACTGTATGTAGACAAAACAAGACATTTGGAGTCTGGGAAACCGGGATGGACATTTATCACAGTTTTCTGATGTTTAAAACTAAATGACTAATCCAGAAAATGATAAACAGATTAATATATACTGAAAATAATCATAAGTTGCAGCCCTAAAGGCATTACATGTGACAAACAAAACTTTAAATGAACTCTATGACTCAGTTTCAATTGCCAAAGAACTGCTTATGCTGCACCGCCACTCTGGTCATCTCATTAATATTCTGCCTTCTGCAAGCCAAAAGATAAGTTCACTCATGACGTTCAATATTTCCTTACTAAAATCCCATTAGTACACATCCACATCCCACGCAAAACAGCCTTACCACAGACTGTGAGGGTCTGCCGTCCTGGTTAAAGTGCCGTTCCACATATTCTGAAGACAGGAGGTGACTGCAAAAAGAAGGAGAGATGCTATGAATATTTCTAACAGCATTATCTTCATCATCCTGGAATCCAAATTTGCTCTAGTCCCAAAATATATGTCACAAAGAATATATCAGCATGCTGTGAATGTGATGCACGGGATTACCATGAATCAAAATTGTTAATAAAATCAGTGCGACCTCATAAACATCAAGCAGTGTGTGTCGGCCGTGTGCCACATTGGTATTCCCCATTTGGTCATGTAACGTAATTGAGAGCGCTAAGTGCATTTGCTTAAGAGCAGGGAAATGCTCATGTGAACAGATCTGATGATTCTGGATAGTGACGGTGATACTAACTGGTTTAACTCCAGGTCCAGGGTGAACGTGAGTCCAAAAGCTTCCACTTGGAAACAGCTCTGAGCCAAGTGGACGGGCTGCAAAAAAAAAAAAAAGCGACAGAGACAGATTCGGCTGTTGATAAATCAAAGTGTAACAAAACAATTCTGCTTAAGTGTGCCACTCCGCAGAAGCCACAAGGGGATTTTTGAAAAAGTCCCATGAATAATTCAACACAATCAATAATGTGTACGCTCTAAAAGCATCTCGACAGATGAAATATTATGATTGATAAAGTTGTCATTGATCAACGCTGGCTGGCCGCATTCAGGCGGGCATGACTGCGGAGAGCTATTGCTGTTTAAGAGCGGAGCTGGAGTTTTGTGATGGAGATGGATAGAGAGGGGCTTGACAGAAGGAGGGGAGGAGGAGGAGGAGGGGGAGGAGGAGGAGAAAACTTTACTTCTGGTATCGTCTATATTCAGCCGTGCTGTGCCGATGTCCCCAATGGACGGCTGCCAGAGCCAGGGAGGTGAGGAGACAGCAGGGCCAGGAGAGAGAGAGAGAGGGAGAGACAAATTTACTGCAGACTAAACAGTGTGTCTCTTCAGCCGCCCCGACTGTGCCAGCATGGCTTTGATCTCAGTCTGGAGGAACCAGGCTGCAGTGAATCACTGGGCTTTTACAATAAAATGCATCACTATCCAGGAATTATTCCCTCCAGTGAGTACGGACAAGCGATTTCTTACTACTGTCTTGGAAAGGCTGAAGCATTGTGACCATTAGCGCTCCATCTCTGTACAGTAACATCGTCCCTCTGCTTTACGTTCACCGCATTTGTGTTCTGATCGTTATGTCTCACTGTTCTTATGGTCCATTTAGAAGCTGTTCCGGTGCTTTCTATTATATCTTCCTCAGCGGATGGAGTTGTAGATGTTCAAAATCCAACTCTTCTGAGCACTTTAAGGACTTCTCGTCTATTGTGGCTCAACAGCTGAGATTGAAAGTTAATTCTTCAGAAAACAATCTCACCACAAAGTCCTTTTAGTCGCTGGCTGTGGGGCTTTTGATCATATGACATCATTCATCTCCTCTTTGACAGATCAAACCAGCGTCTGTACAGATCTTTTTAAGCCACAATGGATATTTTAATGCAATTTAGTGATTATTCAGTATAAAATCAATATACATTGTCACAAAATGACAGTAATACCAGAAATTGCAGTTGAAGTCTTTAATATTAAACAAAATACTGATATATTTATGTGAGAGCTGGTCTTAGAGGAGGTGCTTCTCTACTGTATCTTATATAACTCACATGACATGCTAAATTTAGGTCATTAATTAATCAGTAATATCAATATCAGATGCAGCATTTATGCCTGAAATTTTAAAGTAATTGTAATCCGATCTGTGCTGAAAAAATGCAAAAAAACAAACAATCATCTGTGCATAAGTGAACCCAACAGGTAGAATGAAATGATTAAATCAGTAAGACAAATAATGCTGCCTCATCTATTTTCAACACAGCGTGATGTGACAGGAAAGAAAAAAAAAAAACTCAGCTTCTAAATTTATCGCATCCCTCATTCTGAGCTTCTTAAATATTTTAAAAAAAACAAAACGCAGCAGGCGTGTGCAGACGAACACAGCAGCCGAAACGGGGACTTCAGAAACCTTGTCTACTTAAACAGTGTCATAATTTGTATCTCGTGAATGCATTTTATGTTGTTTTAGTATCATTCTTGTTTAAAGACTTCTTCTCCAGGGACAACGACGTTCATCTTAACTGTAGCCTTCAAACACGTGACTCTGGTGTGTGTAAGGAGCCCAATGTACTCTCTCATTAACAGTTATATGAACTACATCATATCAGTGTGACAGAAAGGGACACAGAGGAACAGGGATGGGGTGGGGGGGGGGGGGTGCTCAAGAAGACTCTTGGACCATGCAGCACTTCTCACACAGGCCTATTTCATAATTAATGGGGACATACTTCAACACACCACTGAATAATGAAGAAGTCGGGGGCCTCAGCACGGCAGCAGGATGATCGGACGTGACGACTGAATATTTCAGGAGAGGCTAAGCTTTGTCATGCGGCGATGAGGGCCAGTATATACACTCATGCAAACATTTAAGCAGCTCTTTTGATAAAACTCTCCCTGCTCTGCATACAAAGCAGGTCAGAAGGTTTTGGTTTCAGAACGTGTTGCCAGATGTTACAGCTGGAGAACCAGAGTTAAGGTACGGGGATGCTTGTCTGTCTTGGTTTTAATCCTGCTGCTGTTTCTTCGCTGTGGACATTCGAAGGGATATTCAGTGACTAACTGGGTCAAAATCATGAGAAGCAAAGACTGCTGCAAGACACCACCCTGCACTGTCATCCCTGTGTAGCAGGAGCCGCATGAGCAGCAGAGAGCTAAAGGCTGCACTGTTTTACAGAAACAGGAAAAATGAGGTTCCCATCAGAAGAACGAGATGTCTGTCTTGGTGCTGTCACACCCGTATATGTCCATACACACTTGCACTTGAATTTATTTTCAACATATTAGGCTGCAAGAAGAGAAAAGAGATCTACCTGTAGGTGAGGACATAATGACTCCTCTGATCACAAGAACCATTCTCACACATTGTCCAACTGGGATACGTTGTTTTTAATCAAATCATAGTGAGATTAATCTATTCCTCATTTTGCTGGGAGACCCCTAAACTCCCATCAAGGACCCCTGAGTATCCCTGAGCCCCACTTAAAGACCAGTGAGCTGAGAATTCACAGCATCTTCTCACTTCAGTGTGAAAATAAACAGGATTGTGGAAATGAGAGGGAAGTAGGAGAAAAGGAGCCAACTTACCGAGGTCTCCCCGGTAACGTTCTTCACCCTGGTATCCAAGAAGTCATGAGCCATTTCCTCCTCCGACCGGATCTGCTGCACCAGCCGCTTTGGATAGGTGACCTCGGTTGCGGTGTCCCTGTCGTCTGGCCGCCCGGCCGGGGTAAACCAGTCCCATATGCCTCTGTCTCCATCCTGCACCGGGCTCCTGTCCACACCTGTGGGGTAGTATAATACAACAGGGACACTCATGGGTGTGCAGTGGGCTTGGCAAGGTATGGTGACACACCTGAGCCTGGGTGAGGCTACATTTGATATGGCAGTGATTTTGTAAGCAAAGCAAAATATTGCAGATTTAAATATCATAGGCAATATTTTAAACAAGTCACACTGAGAAAGCAATCAGATCAGTGTTTTCTGTAAACTGATGGCTCAGTGACCTAATTTATCACACTGACTTATGATTTGTTCTATCAGCCATTTCTCTATTATAACACATTTAATTGATAATGGGTTTTCAGGCTTTAATGGAAATAAATAATGCTCTATACTAGAATGACGCCCATTTATGCACATGCACGGGGCCTATATAACTTAAAATCTCAGCAATCATCAATCAGGTTGAAAAACACATTGCATTGATGTCTGACAAGTTATGACATAGTGATTTGACATGTTTATTGGAGAAAGCCCCTTTGGCAAAATGGTTACGGGTACGTTGGATATATAGGTTAAGGGGGCTGCGGTGGAAATATGTTGATGCAGCAAATCTACCGCATCGGAGAGCGCTCTCAGGCCAGTTGGCAGGTTGGAACCGAGATCCCACTACAATCAAATCACAGCCTACACCGGGGTTAGAAAAGTGCTGGTGCAAGGGGGAAAAAATGTGGATGCAAAGGAAACGAAAAGGCTGCTCCCGCTCTTCACCCCTTCTCTCTCTCTCTCTCCCTCTCTCCTCTCTCTTCTCTCGCTTACCTGAGACTGCAAGCCTCTCGCCCACTGCAGCAAAGACCATGAAGCACCACACCGCCAGCATGATCTTCACATATTCCCCGGGATTACAACATCGAGAGCGGCAAGATGTCACGAACCCGGCCGGTGGAGAGGAGGAAAAAGAGCAAAAACCACTGCACGGCAGAAATGATGGCGAGGATCCAAAGTGAATCTGCTAAACATCTGATGATGCGCGTCCTCTCATCTCTCCCCCCCTCTCTCTGTTTCTCTCTCTCTCTCTCACCACTCTCAGCTCCGGCCGCTATGGAGAATTTGGATTTGCATATCAGAACGATGCAAAATGAATCATAGCCTAGGCTTATGACGTAGATGATCAATACAGGCCTGGATATTGATAGGTGAGGAAATATGAAGAAGAACGGGAGAGTACGCAAGGCTGCGCGCGGGTGCGTATGGGTGCATGGATGAGGTTGTATGCATGAGTGTGTGTGTGTGTGTATATGCGAATCTGCGGTATGCGGAAACGGAGGATGGGAAAGCGAAGAGAGATGCGATGGGTCTGCGGGTGAGGAGGACACGTGGGACCGTGGTACCCTCCCTCATCCCGAGCAAGTCTCCTCCTCCCGTTGCCATGCAGCTCCGCGCAGGGAGAGGATGCGACAGCCCCGACTGCTGAAGTGCACGGTCGAAGAAAAAACCATGAAAGGGATTAGGGATTAATATTCATTCATTTTTCTCAGGGTATGGGTATGAATGGTATCCCGGATAGTCGTTATATGAAGACTACAGGTCTGCAAAGGATGAAGGTGTGTCTCGATCGAGGAGAGACTTTACAGTTGAACGCAAAATCACCCCGACAAACACAGCAGAGGCCCCCTGACTGTTCATAATGTTCTAACAAAGACTCTGTTTCTGTAGTAAACTCCTCAATCAGTTCTGTAATTCAAGTTTTCTAATAAAACTTGTTGCCACAGGGATTTTGCTGTATAATTTGCTTCCTTCTCATCTGTGAAATATGACATAAAGCCAATTATCGAGTTCTGTAACCTCATTTAGGAGTGCATAATGTTATAATCATCTCATTGCTATCAAGAAATACCTGCTTCAAGTAGCCTATTATGATGATAACAGTAGCAGGACTGATATCAAAGTCATTAAAAACTTGAATAATAAGATATCAAAAGTTAAGATTGCCCTAGTTGCATCTCTAAAACTTTTTGTGATTATGTAAAGGAGATTATTTCCCCCTTTTTGATATTTACTAGAGCTGGTTGCCACTTCAGGCAACAGTTACACATTTAGATTTAAAGCTTTCATGGACCCTGTAGAAAAATGCAAGAATACGAATGTTTGAAGTGTCTTGGCAAACCAAATTACAGTTACATGTTGCTCACATGTTGTGCTCCTTCCCTTGAGTCAATGCAGGAATGCGGAGATCATGTTTAGTAACCATGAATGGATCATAAATGGAGTTCTGTGAATCCGGAGACCTGCAGCAGTGCTCTGGGTGCTGCTGTCTAAACCCTGTGACCTGCAGGATTGGCTTCCTTGATGCAGTTGCAGTCTTCCAAGCAAGCCATCCTGCAACACATCCTGCTAATGGAGGCACATTGTGCACTGACAGCCCTCTCTGAATATTTCATCTGCCCCCCTTTGAGACTAACAGGGAGCGAGTTATGGTGGGGGGAAAAGACGGAGGGGAGAGCAGCAGGAGTGAGTGAAGCATCAAGGGCCAAATATGCACTCACAGTGCCCCTCCTCCTTAAAAAATAAGCGCAGAGGATCCTTTCGTTTCGTTTCCAGCCAATAACTGAGTACAGATTGAACATATCCACTTCCCCTTTCAGTCCAGCCACTAAGAGTATGATAAGTAGTGTGATTGTAGTGCTGGACGTTATTGTTTTCTTTTTTTCACTTAAGCTTTTTTTTGGCATTGCCTTTACTTGTTAGTGAGCAGTGAGGAGGCAGAAAGGAAACAACATTGTGGTTATGTGGCGTACCCAGTAACCATTCGGCTACCAGGCCTCGCCAGGACATCACTGTTTTCATCTGAGAAGTGGTTACATCTGATCACACAGTTCAGATGCAGTCAATTAAGTATTCAGAAGGGGTACAGCTGAGTAATTCTGCAGTGAGAACTGCGAGGGGTCTGAGCTGCAGAGAGGAAAGGATCGCTGGTTATACATTACTTTGATGTTTAGTTATTAGGATCTGTGGTCCCGATGGTCCAGGGGATCTGGAAGATTTTCTTAAGGGCCTGGTATAATTTGATCTACTAACATTGTCCACCTACAGCAAGGATCGACCTCTACGTTGGCTGTTCCTGAGACAAAACCCTCAATTGTAGAGTTTTTTGCCATATTTGACTGGAGGCCTTTCACATGACAAAGTTTGGGAATTGATGAGGGAAGTCTCAACCATTTCCCTATTAAACAGAGACACTATGTAAAAGTGACATTGCTGCATATTGACAAAATACACAATGGGTCTTAAGCCTTGGAATAACCTATATTAAACAAGTGTGAAAAGCTGAATATCTAGATATACAGTCTGTGTGTAAACCTTAGTGCCATCATTCTTGTGTGATAGAGACACAGTACCCTCTGCTGTGCAAATAGCTGTATCACACTTACAGCAGTTATTTGCAACTGCATCAAGTCTAGAGCAGCAACGATCAGTCGATTAATCAAATACTCAGTTGACAGAACTATTTTGATAATCAGTTTATCGTTTTGAGTCATTTTTTATGGAAAATTCTCTGTTTCCAGCCTCTTAACCCATTAATGACTTGTATGTTAAGGAAAAGCCCTGCAGATTTTTGTCTGTTAAAGGTGGAGACACAAAATTTGCTGTGGAAACTGTCAAGATGTGGCTACGCATGTTTATCATGCCTTAACTGGCAGACAAAGTTGATTTTCTTTTAAAAAAGAAAAAAAAAAATTAAAAAATCACGAATATGATAACATTCATTTGACATGCTAAAGATCATATTTACCCTGAATCAATGAAGTTGTTTTTAATCAAATGGTACCAAACATTTCATATAACTCCTTGTAGTTTTTGAGATACAGCCATGTCTGCATCATACTATATTTAGTCGTTAGTCACATGAGGTTACTCATTTTAGTATTTTTCACAAAAACACTAGTGGAAATATAGATTCCTATGATCACGTGTTCAAAAGCACTTAATGACCAGATAGACTCAAGTAAGAATTAATTATAAAAAAAGATTTTCTAATGTGCTTTTAGGGAGAAATGATGAGAAATGTAACTCCATGACCATGAGTTTCAATGCATTTCTATGGGGTTTACGGGTATGGCTGTATTCTGATTAACTAATGACCTCTGTTTCTTTTTGAGGTGTCTCAACCACTAACACACACACACACACACAGGCACCTTTTTTTTACAAACACCTTTGGTCTTTGAAATGCAGGTGTAGGTACATTTTTATTCACATATCTCGTTTGTTGGCCGCTGTTGGTCTTGCTGGCAGACACAGTCGAAGAGGTGCTGTAAGTGAGAAACGGCTAATTCTCACAAAAGATCGACTGTTCAGGAGGTGATTGAATTGGTAACATCAGTTGACACTGAGAGGGCAGACATTTATATGGAGCCTCCAGACTGTGAGAGTGGTGACAGTGGAGATGAAGAGATGGGACTTGACAACTTGTCAGGTCATCAGCTAGATGTTGTAGCAGACGTGATCCACTACAAAAATGTCATGACCAAAAGGCAATGACCAAAGGCAAGAGAGGCCTCAACCCCCAGATAAGGAGCTGTCACCAAGCAAAGAATCATTGAGCGCTGTTATGGATGATACATTAACTTGCTATACAATTGCATAATCTAAAGTTTTGAAGTTAAATGTTCCTCATAATTACAATTTGTATGAGTTGCTGTTTGTGAATGACTGAAAATATTTTATGCATCAAATTTGAAATGCATTGCTTTTGAATCTTAAAGTCAGATATTTTGAAATGCAGTTGAATATAAGCTACCCTTTGTGTTTGTGTGTGTGTGTGTGTGTGTGTGTGTGTGTGTGTGTGTGGGATTGGGAGACAAAGTGTAAGAGATATTGAGTTGAGGTGAGAAATTGAAATTTAAAACAGACATTTTATTCATATTGAAAATCCCAAAGGAATACTATATAAAATGTCTCTAAGGTCTGATCAATGTCACAACTGCACAATATTGGACCAAACAAAGTAACAGATTATCATTTTTCTTTTTGAATCTATATTGTAAGAGTCCAGACTATGTGTGTATCTATCTAGATCTGAAATTCATAACCTATTGTTTAAAGGTGTTCTCATGAATCAAAAAACGTTCGACCCTTATGACTAAATAGAGGATGTTAAGAAAAACTTGCACTGTAGCCTCATACTTTGAGCGATTTTAAAAATTTCAATGAATTTGTGCTTAGCTCAGCTAGTACTTTAAGTGCTGTAAAGCAAATTATAAAATTCCACTGTGGACATTAATGGGTTAAATATGAATATTTTCTGGTTTCTTAAGCCCTCTGTGACAGTAAACTGAATATCTTTGGGTTGTGAACTGTTGGTCATGACAAAACAAACATTGATCAACAATTTTCAGACATTTCATAAACCAAAAAACTAATCAATTAATCAAGAAAATATCATTAGTTGCAGCCCTAATGAAGTTAGACAGAAAAAGGATAAATCTTCATAAGTGGTTGTTTAAAAAAAGGTTGTGTGATGTGTTACAAAGGCCTGTCCAGTGGATAATCTTAAAGTTGTAGCTTCAATCCTATCTGTTACTTTTTATTGAAATGATTTATGCTGTTTATTTTTCAGTTTTGCTCTACTTTCTGTGAACTAGTCTGCTACTTACACTGTATCATTTCTCTCATTCAACACTGATGCCAACAGCTGTCTGGCTTTAAGTAGTTGCTACATGTGCTGTCTTGCTCGTGTTTCACGTTTGTTTGCACATAGCTGAACTTAGCAGATCAATTAGACTAATTAGTTTCAGCTTTACCTCTTGAGGATTGCACAGAGTTGAGTCAGTGAACACTGTCTGACTCACCTGGTCAACCGACGCTGCCAATTACCAATTAAGCGCTTTCAAGAGGCTATAAGAAAGGCTTACAAAAGCGCCGGCCTTTCCATTATCTACATATTTCATTTGGAGAAGAGTTAAGATACCGGAGGAAAGATGCTTGGTGTGCAAAGTGTGAAACCTGCCGGTGGTCCCCCGCTGCAGCTGTTCAACTGCGCTCACACTGACTGTGGAGCGACTTTCACCAGGCAGTGGAGGCTGAAGGAGCACGAGACGGTGCACACCGGAGCGGTATGGAGGAGACTGAAGCTTGCAAATAATAAGTCTGCATTTTAAAGTATGTCTGAATTACTTTTACAAGTTTTAATTTACGGATTAAAAAATGTCCACAGCGTCCGTGTCTGTGCACAATTGCGGGCTGTGGTCGTCGTTTCTCAAGAAAATCCCACCTGAGCCGCCACATGCTTCAGCACAGAGGAGTGAAGCAATTCAAGTAAGTCACACGTCCCACATTTTACACTTGCACCTCTCAGCCACCATCTTATTTTAACTTTTTTTTTTTTTTTTTTTTTTTTTAACACAGATGCAAATTTGCAACCTGCACAAAGAGTTTCTTCAACGCGGGCAAACTGAAAAGACATGTGCGCTACACCCACGGAGATAAAAATAAATACTTTAAGGTTTGTCTAAATGGAAAAAATCTAATTCATCCACTAGATAGCGCCAAAACGTCGCATTTTAAGCACGAGTATCTGTTGCTCAGATGACCAATTTTCTGGCCCTTTGTGACATTTAACCTCTTGAATATTTTCCTCTACAGTGTAACCAGCCAAACTGCCCCTTGACCTTCAAAAAGCGCAGAATGTTTAAGCTGCACTTACAGAAGCATCAAGTGGCTGCTAAATTCAAGTATGTCTTTAGTACAACATTGTTTAGTCTTAGAAAAATAAAACATGGCATGGATGATTTTTGCTGCAGTGTGAAATCTGACTGTGAGGTAATGAAATGCCTGAGATCTGATCCAGATTAGTCTAACCGTGTTAAAGATTATGCACTCCCCGTTTTAATTAATCACATCTTTGATGCCTGGAGTGCAGGCTCTATCAGGAGATGAATGAGTTGGTGGTTACAGGCTGAGTGGGTGTGGTGGCCCCAGTGACTGGTAGTTATTTTTACATCTGTCTGTCCTCTGTGGGGTACTTAGGTGTTCGAAGGACGGATGCACTGCCATGTTCAACTCCCATATTGCTCGCAAAGCCCATGAGAACAAGCACGCAGGTTGGTCTATTTCAATCTTAGTAGGGGGCCTTTCATCTTCTATCCCTGCAAAATTCCTTCATTTAAAAATGGTCTGTGGCTGAATTTGCATGCAACCTCTTCTTGCATGTAAGACATCTTTTTCAGGACGAATGACGTGCATGGTACGTGATTCCTCAAAGAGGTCCAGGAGGGAGCCAACTGGTGGTGACGCTTTAATTGATGTACTCACTGGCCTTATTGTTTGATCCCTGCAGGTTACCGCTGCACTCATGATAACTGCCAGGTAGTTGAACACACCTGGGGGAAACTTCAGAAGCACATGGCCAAACACTCAGGTAAATATATTGTGGTTATAGTACAAATCTGTAATCCATTACAAGTGTTAAGGGAGAGGGAGAAATTCAATATATGGTGGCACAGAACTGCTGGATAATCATTTTGCTTTTTTCTTCTTATAGCTACATTTGCATGCCAAGTGTGTAAGAAGGCGTTTAAGAAAATGGATGCTCTGCGGCGTCACAAACGAATTCATGCTTCCCATAAGCCTGTGCTGGTTTGTCCCAGGGATGACTGCCAGGCTTACTTCTCTACAACCTTCAATCTGCAGCACCACATCCGCAAGGTGCACCTCAAGCTCCTCAAATACAAATGCTCCTTCCCCGACTGCCCACGCATGTTTGCTATGCGGGTAAGTCACATGTCTCCTGTTACTGGTCCATGTTTGGGGGGGGGGCATTTTCCTCACTGTAGGAGACTCATGCATTACATTCTTTGTTCTGCTACACAGGAGAGTGTGACCAGACATCTGCTTCGCCATGACCCGAGCACCAGCACTCTGAAGGTGAGAATGACGTCAGTATCCCACCATGCATATAGAACTAAGGCCACCACACAGCAGTGAGTCAAAGCTACCTGACCATGGGGTTATTGATTTTGGATTTCTCTTGAATAAAGCTTTCAACCTGTTGTAATTCAACTTCTCTTTGCTTCTGGTCAAATGAAGGGAACAGTCAGCTTAAGGGAGTTGGGGTTTATGTGTTTTCAAAGGCTAGGTGGCTATAGTCAGTATTGAGGCATCAAACTACTTTAATATTATCCTAAAACTTCTCTTCTAAGCTGCCTTTTTTAAAAAAAAACCCAACAGAAACGTCAGCGTCCCAAGAAATCCTGGCAGAAGCGCCTGGATGGACACCATCTTCCCCTTGTGGAGGAAAACCTGCGTCACCTCTTCGCCCTGCGCATGCGGGTCTCCCGACGTACCAAAGTGGAAACCAACCTCTCAGGCCTCTTCAACGAACGCAAGATCCCTCATTATGTTGACCCAGAAGTCAACCTCCGCAACCTGTTCGGTATCAAACAGCCTCGTGCTTTGGAGGAAAAACCTGAGGTTGCCCCACTGAAATGTTAAATGAAAATGCATCCAGACTGATGTGCATTTTGACTTTAAGTTTGAACTTCTTTGAAATCTTTTCAGCATTTAAAATTGGACTTTTTTTTTCTCTGCAAGAAATTGGGTCTCTTTGGTTAGTTTTTTTTAAATGTAGCTGACATACATTAAAATATTAATTTCAAAAGTTATTTGAATGTAACTTGACATGGATCAATGATTGGATTCTTCTTTTTGGTGAAGATATAAATCTTAATTGATATGCTTTTTGTAACACATGTTGACCCAATAAAATGAGTTATATTTTGCTCAAAGTCCTCCTGTTAATGCTGTTTAACCTTCCATTTTGAGTGTTTAAACACCACTGGACGTCTGCCCATCAGTAGCAGCTGCTGGAGAGCGGTATCATCTGGACTTGATTTGTTTGTTCAGTCTCATTTAACTGTAATAGAAAGGGCTTCTCATTGTTGGAACTATCAAACAGCTGTTCTCTCCAGCATCTATCTCCTTTGCTTGCTTTGGCTGCACATATTGGTTGACATTTGCTGAACATGTTGGAGCTCATTAAATATGAACAAAGGACTGCACATGAGTGAGAGCTGAGTCACAGAAAGCAATGTCACTTTGGGGGTGGAGTTGACTTTGAACTCGAAGTGAATGAGTCTCAGCTGTCTAATCAGTTCAACTGAGATTAAGATACTGAAGTTTAGATTCAGACTCATGAACATTTACAATAAAGGATATAGCATGTGTAATTTCAGGAGTCTAAGTAAGGTAATGATAAAATAAATGGTAATAATAAAATGAAAAATTAAAAATCAATTTACAGAATGGAATAGTTTTGAAGTGGGATAAACCTTGAAATATTGACTACAAAGGAAATACAAAGACATGAAGTGTATGAAATATATGAAGGTGACAAGTGCAGTAAATTTATTTAACATTGGAGATGGATTCAATGTACAATGTTAAGACTAGTTTGCTGAAATATATGAAAGTGACCATAACAGGGATGTGAAATGTAGAGTCCTGTTTGATAACAGTACAGCTCAGCTGTTTAGTAGGGCAGCAGCTACTGTGTCTGCTGGTGGAGGTCTTTTTCTTGAGGGAAGAAGTTCAAAGACTCTGTGTCCAGGGTGGGATTGGTCAAAGATGATCTTGCTTGCACGCTGCTTGGCCCTGGAGGAGCCACGATTTTGCCACTAATGATCTTCTCAGCTAAGCGAATGTCCTGTTGGGTTGCTGCTCTGTACCAAACAGTGATGGATCAGCACTGCACGTGGCAGGTCTTCAGATGCCTCAGGAAGAATGTTGTCTATTGGGTCTTCGTGATTATGCAGCTTATGTTGATGTCCCATTTAAGATCCTCGGAGATGGTGGTGCCGAGGAACTTAAATGACTCTACAGCTGCAACTGTGGTGCTGTTGATGGTGAGTGGAGGGAGGGAGGGATTGGGGGGCTCTCCTGAAGTCCATTGCCAACTCTACTGTCTTGAGGGTGTTTAGCTGCAGGCTGTTATGGATGTTAGCTGCGCCACTTCCTGTCTATATGCAGACTAGTCCCTGTCATGGATCAGAACAATAATAATTGCGTCATCTGCAAACTTGAGTAGCTTAAGGAGTAGCTTATGGAGGTGCAGTCATTTGTATACAGACAGTAGAGGAGAGGGGAGAGGACGCAGCCCTGTGGTGCTCTGGTGCTGATGGTCAAAGGGGTGGAGGTGTGCTTTCCCAGCATCACATGCTGCTTCCTGTCTGTCGGGAAGTTAGTGATTCACAGACAGAGAAGCTCAGGCACAGTCATCTGGGAAAGCTTGGTGTGGAGGAGCTCTTTGCACAATAGTGTTACATGTCAAGCTGAAGTCAACAAACAGGATCCTGGCGTCGGATCACCGGCTGTCCAGATGCTGGAGGATGAAGTGCAGGCCCAGGTTGACTGTGTCATCCACAGTCCTGTTAGTCCACTATACGAACTGCATGGGATCCATCAGGGGTCAGTGATTGATTTAAGGTGGGGAAAGATGAGTCTTTCAAAAACCTTCATGGCCACAGGGGTCAGAGCAATGGGCAATGTGTTAATTTTCAAAAAAAGATCACTGAATCTCATAGTTCCTCTAGGTTTTCAGTAGAACTGGAACTAACAATTTTCAGTGTTGGTTATTCTGGTTTTCTAAATGAATAGTCTATACAATTCCAAAAATAGTGAAAAGTTCAGTTTCCCAGAGTCCAAGGTGACTTCTTCAAATGCCATGTTTTTGACAGACCAACAGTCTAAAACCCAAAAATATTCTTTTTCGCAATGATCTAAAACAGAAAATCTACAAATCATCAGTTTTTGCTTAAAAAATTAGATGATTAAATAATCATTGAAATATTTGCCTGTTTTCTTACTAATTGTTGCTGCTCAAGTTTGCAGCAGGTCAGACATTTGCAGCCGGGAACATTTTGCTGCCATTTAAAAGCAGCTGATGGGGGAAAAACTAGATATATATTTAAAAATCAAAGGTTCTGAATTCAAAGTTTCTTTTTCAGCTCTGTTAAACAGGTCATTTTTTGTGTTAAACAATTCCCTCTTTTTGGTGGTCCAGTGGAGCGAGGCGGACTACATTTCAAAGCTTCAGCTAAACTCTGTACCAGCCTGTCAGTTCGAGTTCAGATGGTGTCTTCACTGCTCTGCTGAAGGTCATTCTCTTGGCTTCACAGACTCAGGCTACCTTCCTTCCTTCACTAACTGCTGCTCTTCTTCTTTAGGTTCCATACATTAAAATATCGTACAACTGCTGACCTGCACGCTCTGTCAAGTTGCAGGGGCTTCACACGATAGAAACGAATGCCACAGCAGCTGTCACTGTTACATCCATAATTATCTTTTCTGTGGTTATTGTGTATCTTGTTCCTTCGTAAAATGACATTTACAAAGGGCAGATAAAAGCATCAATTAGACACTGAGTGCCTCTTAGACTTGCTTTCAGAGTCAACAGTTCTCCAGTGAGCAGGAATTTGAAAGGATGGTCTCTGTTTCTATGGTGATGCAAAACTGTAAACAAGGTTTTCTTAAATCTTTGTAACGTTCCTTGTCTTGTCAGTGGTGTTTATAGAACAAATGGGTCTGTTTTTCAGGCGTTCAACAGGTGTAGAAAGTACCCCAGTGATTTGATGTTCCTTGTTGACTGCAGAGTTGATAATTGTTTTCCACTGGTGCCACAAAGTCCTTCAAGAGTGATGATGCTGCCTGGTGTCATAAGGGCCAAGCAACACTATCAAACGCATGGTTAACCACACCCTCACAATCACGCTCTCACTCTCTGGAAAGGCCATGGCAATTATCCACATACTGAGAATGACCTTTGGTGTGACACGCTGAGCTTGATTTTTGCAATATGTGCATCACAGAGCAGCATGAAGAGAAAACTAACCAGTATCACAGAGACTGGGTTGCAAAAATGCCACATTCATCTTTTGATTAGCTCCAAGAAACATTTAATAGGTGTAAATTTTATTCAGAGAAAATCAATTCACATTATTTTATACATGTTTTTAATCACTGAAGACATTTTAATCACATTGGACTAAACCTTGGTGATCCCATCATATAACAGTCCTATATGTGGAATAAATTACACTAACCTCACGTTTCTAATCAAATGTAAGAGGTCTAATTAGCTTCTGTGTCACACAGACTGTTCTAATGACTGAGTTTTTGACAGGGCTGAAAGGTTGTCGATCCAAATCTAAACCGACACTTATGTGGTTTGACTGCTAATGTTGGTAATTTATACGGGAATTGTGTACAGACTTTATATAAAGGGTGACAATTTGTCTTAACCTGTTGACAGCTCCAAAAGAAATCCCCCCAAAAACAAACAAAAAAAAGAGATTTCATTTCAATATTTAAGGTGGACCTGTGGAAATGGGACACTATTCTGGAGGCCATTGCACCTGTAAGGATTAAAACAATCTCCAGTAAGCAGAAAGCATCATGGAGAAATGCTACATCTGTAAAAATCCAGAGAAGAGAAGAGAATATTTGAAAAAACAAATATCCAGATTCACTACAACATCTTTAAATAGAGACTTCATATTAACAACTTAGAATTGAAAAACTCTAGACAAGCCTTTTTTTTCATCCATAAAAACCTATTTGCTACTGTTGATAGGCTGACAAACCCCCCAGCACAAAGAGCCCCCTGAACTCCTCTCTTCCAATAAATGCAACGAATTAGCTGCTTTTTTCAGTGATAAAATTCAAGGCTGAGTTAAGGCTCAAGTTAGAGCTCACCTCGACTCGCTGTCGTTGAAGGCTAAAAAGTCAAGTCAGAAACCTTGTGGTGTTATTATGGACTCAGACCTTAACTATAATAGTCACATCAAGTCAGCCTTCTACCATCTCAAAAACCAGAATCAGAGGATTCATGTTCAAACAAGACCTAGAAAAACTCATCCATGCCTTTATATTCAGCAGATTAGACTTCTGTAACAATCTTTTTACAGGTCTCCCCAAAAAAGGATATCAGACAGCTTCAGCTCATTCAGAATGCAGCAGCAGACTTCTAACTAAAAAAGTGAATCACAGACTTGATTTTAAAATATTACTGCTAGTTTTTAAATCACTGAATGGTTTGGGGCCCAAATACACCTCCGACTTGCTTTCACACTACAGACTACAACCCTTGAGGAATCTCAGGTCTTCAGGGACTGGTCTACAAACCATTCCCAGTGTCAAAACAAATCATGGTGAGGCAGCATTTAGTTATTAAGCTGCTCATTGTTGGAATAAACTTCCTGAGAATATGAGAAACGCTCCGACCTTAACTACTTTTATTGTATTTTTATGCCTTTAAATGTCTTGTGCCTTGTGTAAAGCACCTTGAATTGCAGTTATGTATGAAATGTGCTATACAAATAAACTTGCCTTGCCTGGCCTATTCCCTGATGCATAATCAGTTTGTGACTCATACAAAAAGTCTATTTACATAATTCTAGCTTTGCAGTTTTGTTTTGCAAGCAGTGTATGTTTCTATGGTGCTGTTTTTCCCACTCAAGGGCAAAAATGCACTAATAAAAAATTTGAATCACCTTGATACCGTCATGAATTATTTTCTCCCAGTGACGACAGCTTCTGGATAAAATTGCCTCCACCTACGGGAACAAGTACTCACTGAGTGGTTTGACAGGCCACAAAAATGATTCAAGTAATGTCTCAACTTATAGCATTTTACCACTAACACAGCAAATACTCTTACATATATGTAGGTGTTTAGTGCCTTGTAGTGTTGTCCAAGTGTGTACAAACATTATTACATTACAGTCATTTGGTAGATGCTGTTGTCCAGAATAATAGCTAGATGTCATCAGAAATTATAAGTGCATCCCTCCTAAACAAACAACTAAGAGCATGTTCAGGGTACATGTAGATGCAATAACATGATTTATAGAAGACCTACAATAAATACTACTTTTCTGAAGCCAATTTGTTTTTGGCATACCTGTTTTCACCCCTTTATCAATAAAGCCTTATTTTTTGTTCCACACAGGATATATTTTTTTAATTTGGGTAACAACCCACATCCTCCTTTCCCAGTCTGACTCATAGAACATCCAGGAGAAAAAAAAAAAAAAAAAAAAAAAAAAAAAAGAAGGCAGTCACAGAAAGAGAAAGACGTTGCTTGAGAAAATCCAGAAACAAGGAGATAAACTGAAGTAGGTTAACCATACAGCCGTCATGCCCTGATTTAGCCTGCTTCCTCCAGAATAGATGACCCAAAACCTCTTCTCCCCTCCCTTCTCCTCCTTTTCCCATGGCCCTGTTCGAAGAGAGCTTTTTGCAGCTGTAACACAACTACACGCCTTCTAAACTGACAGGATTAACAAAATAACAATAAGACAGAGAGCTTTCTGCGCAGGTGTAAACATAGTCTGCTCTTCTGTCTGCTGTACACGATGCAAGGAGGGTTAAACAACAATGGCCAAGCATAAATTAAAAGTGCTTGCTAGTGGGCATACAATTCTCTACAGTGACAAGGTTAGGCAAGACAATATGTTACTGAAAAAAACAATTGTAAATTATGTTTCGAAATTAGGTTTCTGTTGCTCTTGAAGGCATAGCTCCAAGGTAACACTTAAAATTGTATGATCTGACAGGAGTTTATGTGTATTTTTCGTACAGGTGGATTGAAAATGTTGCACAACCGTAAATACAAAACCGTGAAAACTGTTCTATCAATAAAATACAAAATACACCATACAACCAAGAAGCTCTCCTCATGATCCAGTGCATATCAACACCAACTACACATCCTGTTACATTATTCTATAAGGACTTCACCCTGCCGACCAGAGAGACCAACATGACCTTTAAATTAGCCCTATATTCTCCACACTCCTCATCACTGACCTCTTGGCAAACTTAAAGGATAGGTTCACCATTTTTCGGGTCTGTCTTAAAGGTGCAGTATGTAGAATTTAGTGACATCTAGTGAAATGGACTTGGAAATGGAATATAATATTTCTAAGTATTTTAATTAGTGTACCTGAAAATGAGAATTGTGTTTTTGTGACCTTAGAATGAGCCCTTTATATCTACATAGGGGGCGGGTCTTCTTCCATGGAGCCCACCATTTTACGCTGCCATGTTTCTACGGTAGCCCAGCACAGACAAACAAAACACTGGCTCATATTTTTTGTGAGTTTCATGGCCACCGTAGGTTTTCCTACACACTTGGAAGGGGGTCGGGGGGCTTGGTTGGTTGAAATCTGCAACCTCACTGCTAGATGCCACTACATCCTACATACTGGTCCTTTAAAAGAACAGTCAGGTGCTCAAATGAACACTGAAAGAGGTTTTCCTTACTGTAATAATTCATCCTGTTCATACAAGTTTACTTAACTTAAATGAGGCTTAAGCAGTCTGAGTTAGTCACATTAAGTGGATATCTACCACATTTACAGTCTTTTTAACACCAAATTCCCTCTTTGTGTTTCCTCGGACAGTGTTTCCCTGTTGAGCTGCGGTGGAAGTATAGTAACAAAAAGAGACTTTGGCACTAAAAAGACTGTAAAGGTGAAAGATATCTACTTGAATTGACTAATTGACTAACATCACCATTGGTCACTGATGAGAAGGTATATCTTATATGTAGTAAAGCTGTTTCACTGTCTTAGCTTAGCCACACTTTTAAGTGTTTGTTCTGAGTTAGTCAAAGTGGATATCTACCACAGTTACAGTCTTTGCTGTAAAAAAATCCTCTTTGTGTCCCTACAGTGTTTTCCAGTTCATCTGCAGTGGAAGGATAATAACAAAAAGAGGGACTTTGGCACTAAAAAGACGGTAACTTTGAAAGATATTGACTTCATTTGACTAATTTGGATGACTGAAACATCATATTAGCTTCAAATAAGCTTTTCAATCAATTTTTGCACAGAATGAGGACTGTGGTTTCCATGGTGCAGAGCCGCACTTCTAACTCACTGAACCTCGAAAAGCCTAAGAATAGCTAAACATAAGACACACCGAGCAAGAGAGAGCATGACAGTGAGAGGGAGAGAGGGAAGCTATTGCTAACTGCTAAGCTAAAGTAACTAGCAGATCTGAAAAGCGTGTAAACAACTGTGTGATTAGCGAGAAAGTCGCTAAAAGAAGGAGAGAGCTAAGAGTGCTTGAGCAGAACTAGTGTATATTTAAATGTACAGCAGGTAATTAGCTGCAGTAATGAAGAATATGGCAAAATTAAGTGAGTTGAAATGCAGAAATGCTACCAGTGACACAGAAACTTCGATAACATATGAGACAATAAGCTTAGCGCAGCACATCACGTCGTTTATGATTGGTTCGTGGAATTTATTGCGTAATTTTCATTATAAATGTCAAAGCATAAGCACGCCCAATTCAAACCCAATGTCAGGAAAGTTTATAAAAACTTAAATGACAATATTTCGAATTTGGATTGAAACTAATTATTAATACTTTTTAGATGCTTCATAAGAATCCTAAATTACATAGTTAGAAGGCTGTTGTGGATTTGTGGTTTCCAGTGGCTTTAAAGCATTTGAGTGTGCTCAAGCAATCATGTCTCACCTCATGTTCCTTCATGAATGTTTGAACAGTCTGAAAGGGACAGTTTTTTCCCCCCTGCCTCTAAAAGTTAATAATTATTTGTAACCTTGACACACACATATAAATCAGCTACTGAACAAATGGTAGCAGAGAGGCTTCAGAGTGACACAGTGTATTTTTATTTATGCTGAAAAAAATTTGCTTACATAAATCCGTCTGGTTCACAAAAGTGGCTATCGAGGCAGGTGGTCCCAGTTCCTAGGAAACTGGAGCAGGCGCAGCAGTGTCCAGGACGTTGAAAGTCATCCAAAAAGGAGTAGATTGATGGTGTTTGTTTTAGGACTCCTTCAACATTGTGTAAGGAGTTGTGAATTCAGAGAGCAAGCTTTTCTGTCAGCACATTTAGTCTACTGGCATGACAGAGGAGCTCTTGTACACTTGTTTTTACTCATCCTCGAGTTGTAAACGTCCCTCGGTGACCTACCATCAACAGGAGGCTGTTTATCATCTTTTCTTGATCATTAAATCATGTCACATTGTACATCAAAGCTCTCCTTTGCCTCTCTGCTGTTTGTCTTCATGGTCGTTCTTTGTCTTCTGCTTGGGATCATTTCGTTTGGCGTAATATTCATTTGCAAATTTTCCAGTGCTTCCTTTGTCTTTGTGTCTGCAATTTGTGATCCTTGCAGTGTCCTTTCATGAAAAATGGTGCAAACATGAATCCATGAAGAGGTGTATAATAAGGTGAGTGTATTTCTTTGTCTCAGGAAGAGACAATGTGAACGGTTATTTATCTTTCTGCATAACAAATCGCTTTGTGTCTTGGTATGGTACAGATTATATAGTGTGCTGCAGGTAGCTCTGCAGCACCAGATTAATGCGAGACTGAATTGCAATGAGTCACATGTCCACAGGCTGACAACGGATTGATGGTGCAGGTTAGAAAACCCATATTGTTCCTTCAATGTGACAACCAGATTTGCATAATACAGTCATGAATGTGAAAAAGAAACTCTCAAAATGAAACACTGACATGATTTATCTTGACAGACTATCAGAGTTATTTCGATCGGATCAGATGAGATTTTCTTATCCGCTGATCTGTGTTGACTGAGATGGGACCTGATTACCAGAGATGACAATTTAGGGTTGATTACACCTCCTTTTGTTGACATCCACATCACAATATCCGACGCTGTCCTTATTTCCCCGTATTCATCGTGTTTGCTGCTCCATCTATCAAAACTTGACTTCCAATAAGTGTTCTGTGCTTCAGTCAAGCTCCACTAGTAATTAAAAGTGCTGCAAGAGAGCAATCAGGAAATGACAGGTACCTTGTTTTACAACATCTTCGACTTATCTCCTGAAAATTCTGGTCATTTTAATAATTCATCAAGGCTGACAAATAGTGAGAACTTGATTAAAACGACCTTGCTACACTCCATATCTCTTTCCTGGTTTCATTCATTTTTCAATCAGACATTTGTGTTACTGTGTGTTTACCCCTGTCTTGCATCTATGTGTGAGAGTACGCCGAAACAGATTGATTTTAGTCTGCTGTTTAATCGTCATAAAGCAAAATACACACGAACAGCGGGTGAGCCAGCATTCAATTAAGAGCCATGTAATCCTGAATGATTAGTTTACATGAGCTCAACAGCACAAGAGGAAGAAAAGGTTACAGTGACATGAAGCAGCAGTCTGAGAGTCGCCTGGTTTGATATGCATTTTTGCATGAAAGAAACTTTATTGATCCCTGTGGGGAAATTGAGTTTTTTTTAAAGGAGCAAAAGTAATTCAGCAGGGATCAAACAAAGTGGAAGTTAAGCACAGAGCATGAATACAGAAACACAGAATAGAAGAGAAAAATATAATAAAGTAGCAGAATACAAAGACCTTATGTCAGGTTTTCTCAGCCTTTTGGGGCATGATGAGTTCATTTTTGGTTCTCAAATTAGTCATGCATCAAATTGAAGTTTCTAAATTGTTGTGTGAATCTGAGCATGTTATCATTTCTGTTCTTTTGAGAAATACAGATGAGAATGTTAGTCAGAAATTGTTGTATGACATGACAAGAATAAACTGTCACTCTCAACAATTAACAGTTTACCTGCAGCCTATGTGTTTGTTTCTAGTAATGAGAATATAACACTCCTCTACCGAGACAGTCATTAGGTCGGTAATGCAGATGATAAATGGCATTGTCACTCTTGTCCTCCATTGCTTGTTATCAGATGGAGAAGTTACAGTAAATCCAGCAGAGAGATACTGTTGCAGCAATTCAGCAATTGTCAGGCAGCCAGAGAACAAAGTGAGTTCATCTTCAGCTCAGTCGGTGCAGTCTAGGAATGGCAGTGGCTGGATGCGGAGGAGTTCTGTAAAGGCATGCTTGCACTAACGTCAACGTCAGAATCATAAATGTAGCTGTTGGTGTTGATGGTTTTGACTTGTGTGGATCTTATATGTCACTTTACAAACAGAAAGCAACATTAGACATGCTGTAAAACACAGGTGTAGTCCACTGCAGCATTCAATTTACAGCTTTTTTTTTTGCAAAACTCTACACATTAACCACAAAACCTTTCACCAAACTAGCATAACATTATACATCTCTCACAAAAGCAAACAATTCTTGCAAAACTCTTCAAAGTCTTTTTAATATATGTGTTTTTGCATCAATACAGTACATACAAACCATTGTTTGGATAAGCACATGAAGCACCGACTACGTACTGATAGTACAAATAAAAAACACTCGTGGCTTTTGCTTTTCTGTGTGTGCAGGGCATCGCAGTTTGCAATAAAGTTTTATCATACATGTAGTAAACACACATACACACAGGTATCCAAATGTGTAAAGTATGGATGTGTACTCACACAATCAATAAAAAATAAAGGGAAAAAGTTCATCCACATTACATGTGATGCTGTCTTGAGCTAGACAGCATGGAGAGTATCACCTCCTGGCCTTGCATGACCCCTGATCGATGCCCCCACAAACCTCCATGATTGCTTGTAGAAGGGGTATGAGTCAGTGGGGCTGGCGATCATACACCTTCCAAGAATGGGGGGAGACTGAGTGCAATGAAAAGTGGATGACTTGTGAACCAATTGCGGACCAAAGCAGTCCGGTGGAAACTAACATTGTCCCAGATGATAACGTACCTGGGCTGCTCTGGTTCCTGGTCATTAGGAATTAGTTTACTGTGAAGGGTATCCAGAAATGTGATAATGTGTGCAGTGTTGTATGGGCCAAGGATTGCATGATGGTGAAGGACATCGTTTTGACTAATAGCCGCACATATTGTTATGTTGTCACCACATTGTCCCGGGATGTTGACGATGGCACAGTGATGATATTTCTGCCACGGCCCCTTGTTTTTGCAAGGTTGAAACCTACCTCGTTCACATATATTAGCTCATGATGTATTGCATCTGCTTCTAGCTCCATGACTCTCTGACAGATACAAGACAAAACAACGTAGCACAGTATGAAAGAAAGGTCAAGTCAATATGATGTAGCTCCACACACCTCCAGATCCAGTACCAATGATAGGATAGTATAGCTTACCTGTACATATTCATATCTCAGTTGTTTTGCATGGTCTGAGTTTTTTTCAAAAGGGACTCTATACAGATGCTTCATCTTAACTGTATTGTGTTCCAGTAGACGAGACGGTGCAGAAAGACTCACTCTGTTGACCTTTTGGAATATGGTTTTATCTGCTGTTATGTGCTCCTGCAGTTCTCTAAGTCTGATGCAGTTATTTGCAATGACCTTATTTACAATGTGGGTCTCCTGCTCTGCGGTGAGCAGTGGACCTCTTACACCAGATACTGGTTTTCTTGCAGTTCTGTAAAAAACATTTGAATGGTTTTAATGATAGATAGATACTTCTCATTATGAAAGTACAGTGCATATTACTGTACCAGTAAAAGTACAGCACCTACAGTCACTTACCAGTTCTCATTTTCTAAATATCCGGATGATACCTGCAACAGTGTAGCCGCTCAGATTTGGTTGAACCCGTTCTCCAGCCTCCCTCATGGTCATCCCATGGTTGACAACATGGTCCACCACAGTCACTCTGATTTCATCAGTTATTGTATTCCTGACTCCCCTTCCTCTCCTTCTCCCCCGTCCCACTTCACCTCTTCCGTCCTCCTCCTCCTCCTCCTCTTCATCTTACTTCTTCACCTCCTTGTCCTCGTCCTTGTCGTCCTCCTCTAGTTTTACAAATGTTTACCTCTGGCCTATTTATAGCGCTCAAGCTCTGATTTGTAAGTGAACTCATTATCTAAGAGTGTTTTCACGTTTCAATGTAGAGAGGCAATTGGTAAAATAGTGTAGCAACGTAGAGACCAATGTTTACAGTTTTGCCAGACGTGTTAATAAATTGCAAACTGAGTGTAAAGCAGTGAGTTGTGTTTACAGTTTTGCAAATAGTGTGTTATAAAATTACAGACCGAGTGTGAAGCAGAGAACATGCAATCAGTTTGGCACACTTGGTAAATGCACTGGCTACAAGTGTTAATGGTTTCAGAGATAGTGCTTCAAGAATCACTGATAGTGTTTAAGCATTCAGGAAAAACTGTGAAGAACAGACACTGTAGGATCACTGTGGTGTTGCTGAACTGACAGTTTAACCAAGTGAGTTATTGATTTTTAATTAAAGGGGACCTGTTATGCTTTTCCTTATTTTTAGTCATATATATATATATATGATGTTACAATGTTCATATTAAACATGGCCAAAGTGTCAAATAATGAGGTAAATATATGTAGAAGTAATCCCTTTGAGCAAAAACCACTGCCTTCAGACTGCTCCGAACGCTCCGTTTCCAATGTTTTTTACTACTTTCAGCCCGAACCGACATCGACTCATGATGGATTTCTTTATATAGTCATCTGCTCCACAGAACTGATGTAAAGATGGGACACAAGAGGTATTTTTCAATTTGTGCAGAAAAATATGCACAAGCAATGGAGGAAATGGTTTGATAAATTGGGAGTTACACTTCTTTCTTATCGAGAATTAAATGAGAAGATTGATGCCGCTGTCAGGCGTGAGAGTGGTATTGATTTTCTCATCTAACCCTCACAAGAAAGTGAATGTGTATTTCCAAAATGTTCAACTATTTTTTAAAATATTGATGTAGTTCCAGCATCTTGCATAGACCCTTAAGTTGAACAACTTTGAGAGAGAAATTTGAAGGTCAAATGGCCCACTAACACTTTTACCTAAAGACGGACTTGCACTGTAAATGAGAAGCATTTGATGTAAATACAATATATAAAATAGTATTTTATATATGTGTATATGTGAGAAAGGAAATCAGTTTTTAAGACTGAGACCCAGCCTCTGAAAAACAGAGAGGTGCTTCTTTTTCTTCTTCTTCTTCACCACCAGGCGCTCACAGTTTCATTTCATCTATTTGTTGACTAAAGTAAAGGTCAGCTGTGTGGAGAGAACGATGACGTGAGTTGTTCACTATAACAGCTTGTCAGTGTATATGTGTGTGTGCGTGTGTGTGTGTCTGTGTATGTGTGTGCTGCAGCAGCTCTTGCTCATAGACCAGTACCTCCCCACCAGCGATGCCTCTGGCTGCACACTCTTGGAGAGAGAGAGAGGAGAGCAATGAGAAAGAGAGGGAGGGAGAGGGTTCAGCGGAGTGGCTGAAGCTCATGTTTCATTAATAGGGCATATCATGCTCTGTGTGTGTGTGTGTGTGTGTGTGTGTGTGCGTGCATGGGGGGTATGCAGGGTCACAGTTGACTTTAATTAGAGGGAGAATGTGTTAAACAAATGTAGGACAATCACTGATTCACAGGAGCAGCATAGCGTCCATATTAGTCTACCTTTAATCAGCGCTGATCAGGGGCAGAGCACACTGGGCGAGCTGATCTCCGCTAATGGTATGAGACACTGAAGAAGACTGATGAGTCAGTAGCCTGTTTGAAGCATCAGTCATCGTTACGGACCGAGCGCTGAATCACAGTCAGACCTACGTCTCCTGGTATTATATCCCACCTGTCATTACTGTCTCTCTGTCTGCAGAACTTACTGTTGAGCCTTCACGCTGCTACTGACCAACAGTTACACAAGAATAAATCAAGCCTGTAGAAAAGCAGATGTGATAAAGTGATAAAGACACCAAAATCTAGCATATCAGTGCTACATGCTAACATTTGCATGCACATTCTTAAGAGAACTTGAATTTGTGAATGTATGAATGACAAGACAGGACATGACATGAACGCGGCTTGCGTTTCGCAGTGTTTTTTATTAGAATAATGCTTGTGTTTATAAATTCTTTGAAATATGCTATTTTGATCAATATTAGGGAAACAACCATGTAGTCATTTATATCCATGTAATCTCTCAGCTTCTAGGCAGTTGGTTATTGTTATATTCTCCAAATTTTATCATTAGTCTTAGAAAACGTGTCAACTTGTTTGCATTTTAGACTTCTATTATTCTACAAGATCTTCAATCAAACTGGATGGATCCAAGACAACCCTCCAGTTCAGTGTGCAAGCATCTTGCTGCTTGAAGTGTTTATGCAGCAGAACAGACAATCCACTGGACACATGAGTGATGGTGTTTATGTTCTCTTTCCCTCTTAAAAGCAAAGTTGACAAGTGGTTCCAATCTCACCCAAAAACTTGGTTTATCCTTCCGACGGCTCTCTGTTGCTTCGTCACTCCTTAATCCCTGATTAACGCGCTCGCATAGCTGGAAGGAAAGAGGTATCATGTCTTCTGCATGCTTTGTTTTGAAGTGAAGAGTGAGATGAAAAGACAGTCGGCGCTTCCCCGGTTAAGGTTGTCTATTTCGCTTCTTATTGGACTGTGTGCACATTGATGCGCCGCAGCCTCGAGCTTTGTGTGTCTCTGAGAAGAAAACTGTCTTGCATTTGTCTCTCCTTTATGAACTGGAATAGTGGGGGGATGTAAAACAGGAAAGAGATGATAAACTTCAACCCCACCCCTGTGCCATCTGTAAACAACATGTGACAGCATTATAAATAGCTTTTTGTCTCTATTTCTCTCTCTCTGTCTGCTTAAACTGTATATTTATTTGTGCGTATGTGGCAGCGTGACGTGGAAGACAGATTCTCGCACTGTATTTGTTCATGTGTGGGTGAAGTAGAAAGGGTAATGGTATGTTGTACTCACAGCTGAAGAAATAATTCTTTATGCTTCTGTCAGCCAGTATCAGTGACAGATCCGTGTATGTGAGCGTACGTGTGTTTTAGCAACCTGTGATTACCTGCTATTCTTAGAACAGCTAATTATTTAATCAGCTCTATTTTTTGCAATTGGATTCCCTTGACAGGTGCTTTTGTCATTATTTGCTTTGCTTCGATAATCGCTCGCTTCCTCCCACCAGAAACAGAAAATGTGAAAATTGCATACTTATAAAAAGAAACACAGAGGAAGAGAGCCTCTATGTGTGTGTGTGTGTGTGTGTGTGTTGTGGGTATGTATGTATGGGTGGGGGCTGAGCGAGGCTGCTCAGGATTCAGGGAAGGAGATGGTGAATGTATATGTGGCTATTCCACCCGTGTACAGCTCTCTTTTATAACTGTAATTTATATTGTTGTAGTTTAAATGACTGTTATTAGTGCAAATGAGGGATTAGATTAAGGAATCATTTAAAACCTTCTGTTTATGATACATATTCTGTAGAAAGCAGCGGCTTAATGCTTATTAGTTCCAGCTTTTACCAAATGTCGGTTCTGATTCTTTCCATAATTTTTCAAGAAAGAAAACCATTTTATTTTCAGCAGCTTTAGACCACCATAAACATCACCATTGGTCACAGATGAGAAGGTTTATCTTATATGTAGTAAAGCTGTAATCCATTAAGTTATTTTTGTGCAGTGATCACATTTCACTGTCGTAGCTTAGCCACACTTTTAAATGTTTGTTCTGAGTTAGTCAAATATACTGGATATCTTCCACAGTTACAGTCTTTGTAGTATAAAATTTCCTCTTTGTGTCTCGACAGACAGTGTTTTCCTGTTCATCTGCAGTGGAAGGATTATAACAAAAAGAGGGAATTTGGCACTAAAAAGACAGTAACTTTGAAAGATATAGACTTTATTTGACTAATTTGGATGACTGAAATATCATATTAGCTTAAAATAAGCTTTTCAATCAATTTTTGCACAGAAGGAGGGCTGTGGATTTGGTCTCCCATCACTTACATGGAAAACGCTATATGAAGTCTATGATTTCTAATGGTCAGTATGGACAGGAGGAATGATTACAGCAAGAAAAACATGCTTCAATGTTCCTTTGGGCTCCTGACTGTGGTTTTAGGACAGACTTGAAAAACCTTTAAAGCATTCAAGTGTGCTCAAGCTATCACGCCTCACCTCACTTAGCTTTTACTCCGGCTGATTGTGTCATGAATGTTTAAACAGTCTGAAAGGGACAGTTTTGACCCCCGCCTTGTTGCTTTCCTGCCTCCAGTCAAAGTTAATTCTGTGTATCCATGACACGCGCATTTAAATCAACTACTGAACAAATGGCAGCAGAGAGGCTGAGTATTTCTATTCATCCTATCAACTTATCCTTTAACAAATCTCCAATTCCAATTCAGTTAAGAACTGGATACTCAACCATAAGAGAGATATCAAACTGCTAGACTGCTGAAGTTTGCAAAAAGGACCACTTCTGCCAGATTATGTCATATCATGTCATATGCGTTAACATATATTTCATAGCTGGAACTGTGAAATATATGTTAGAAGTAATCAGGTACTCAGAAGGTGAACAGAATGATGAATGAGTCCCTTTGAAGCCAGAGAATCTCAGCTGCTGTGGACCGAGAAAAGGCTGAATCCGTCAGGGTCAGTGCGATACTTCTGTCCTGTCTGTAGCCTCATGTAATGAAACCTGTGAAATATGGGGAAAACAAGATTACAACCATTCATCCAGTTCTACGTCTTTGAGGAAAAGACTTGTCAAAAAATGATGGTTTGAGATTGGCTGTTTCACCTTGACGGTCAATAGCTCTGAAGTAAGTTTCTTTTCTATTTACTCTCAATTAATGCTACAAGTTTTTTGCCACCTGCTTAAGACACGTTATATCTAATGCAACTGACACACTGAAACAATTAGATTGCCACCGAAAATCAATTTGAACTGTTGAGCTGCTCGCAGCGTGATGATGTTCAGCTGTATAGTGAGATATTGGCTCACAGCTGTCAAGCAAAACTACATCTAGTTTGTTCTTGCTTCTTATATTGTGTTTCCTAGTCCACACCCAAACCACACTGGACCCTACAGAACAAACAGCTCAGTCACGTCAGTTCAACAATGGTAATGAATCTGTAAAAAAAACAAAAAAAAAACAAACAGTTTGATGTTCATGTTGTCTACAAAGAGCCACATGGCTGAGAGATAAAAGACAAGGAACACAATGCACTGTGCAGCAGCTGTTGCTCTTTCTATCTCTTTCTCTTTTCTCTCTCTCTCTCTCTCTCTCCTTTTGTCATTCTCTGTCTGTTCACCTGGACCGGGACAGAAGGCGCAGAGGCTGTTAGTCCTGACACTTGCTTGGAGGCACCATGAAAGGTCATGAGACGTAATAATAACAGCGGGGGACATTCTGAATAATGATAGTGGACATTTATTATACAGGAGCACAAGCAAACCCCTGCAGGGTCTTTGCAGGGTCGGCTGGATATGACGCTGTGCCAGATTTCAGAAATAAACACATTTACACCAGGCCTTAATTGTCACCCTCCTGCCGCTTTACTACCTCAGAAACTCAACGTTAAGGCCAAGCCGGCACAGCCAGCAAAAATGAGGCATTATTAATAGGCAATTTCACTTTCAACAGCTTCCCCACCTCCTTAGATTTTTCTCCGTAACCCAATTAGGTGAGACCAGTGTAGCCTCCTTACAATAACTTTAATCATAAGTAATGTCAAAACAGGAGCTGGAAGAAGAGGAAAGGAAACAGACAGTCATTCCGTTGTTTGCTTCTCTCTGGCGTAACTCAGAGCCAGACTGATGCAAGTGAGAGAGAGCGATCAGCAGGGGAGGCATTCACAGAAAGTGATAGGGGCGAGAAGGACAGACAGAGAGAGAGCCTGAGCCAGAAGATTAAGAGAGACAGTGAAAGACAGGGGAGAGTGTTAGGGTCTGCGTCGACGTCTGTGAAGTGACAGTAAGGAGAAAGGCAGGGAGTGATCGAGAGAGGCAGATCAAGCCAGAAAAATGAAATGAGAGGATTAGAGGAAGGAGCGAAAGATGTGACTGTTCAATAACGCTCTCCCACACTGGCAAAGTTTCATCAGCTCGAGAGGACTTGACGTGCTCTGAGTCACAGCAGATGGACAGCACTGTCAAGTGATAATAGAGGTATGTAGCAGCCACTTTTGATAGTGAAACTTAAAACATCGACCGACTCAAGATCCCCTCTGTCAGGACACGACTATGGTTTTGTTAGCTGGTGTCAGCTTTGATCCAAAAATCAGCCGTTGAACACAGTGACCAGCAAAGAAAGTGAACATTTCAGCCAAAAATCTAAGTGTTGCAATTGTTTGTCTACTGTAATGTCAGAACACCAGCGAGTTAGCAAGTACAGCTCCATGTCAGAATGTGAAACAGCTGTTCAGCGCTCCGAAAGGTCCAAAAACAATAACTGGAAACAACATCAGCCAACAGCATAATCAAAGTATTTCGAAGCCAAGTTTGCTGTCGTTTTTTTTTACTGCATCGTGCAATAGTAGCTGCTAAAAAGCATTAAATTGTCAAAAAGTAGAAATAATGCAGTCTAGTAAAAACACAAGGAAGAGCACCACCTGTCAAGAAACTATTCTGAAACTGTCATTGATAGGGAGAGGAGTGAGTACATGTAGATTTTTTAAAAAGAGACTAAACATTTTAAGTTTGAGCTTGTTTTAAGTCAGTGTCAGTTTGTGTGATGACTTCACTGAAGCCTTAACGTGAAAATGGGGTTGAGTTGTAATTTCTGTCAACAGAGAACAAAGACAGAGTTCAATTATGCTTTCACAAACAGCTTGTGGAAAAGTCAGACATAAATATACATTTCTAAAAGAAGAATTAGTTGATTTTCTTGAACTCCTCTTGCGGGCTGCAGCTCAACCCGTAAATACAACATATCACCTCAGGTGAACGTGTTAGCAAACCGTTGCCTATTTACATTCACAACATTTGCAATCACTTTTGCTTTAGCTCTTAGCATTCAGCACTGTTAAATTGCTAAATGCTCCACTACATTCACCAGCTAGTTGCTAACTTTATCTATTTGGTGCAATGTAGGTAGCATGGGTTTATATGCAACACCTTGCACATCATTTGACCCATTGTTAATAAGAAAATATGGATTAGTGCTACTGAAAACACAAATGTTTAGCTTTAGAATTCTTGACTTATGCTACATGACGTATAAAAGTGGGAAATATTACATTTCTGCACTTTTTTGGCTATTGAGAGAAGTCTCATCTGTTCAGCTAACACTCAGCTAACTTGCTGTGCTAATGACAAACAATTTTTGCTATTGACTGAATGGACATTTTCATTTTTGGTGTAAATCAAAACCAAAAAAATAAAACCAAATCACTCTTGGTTTTCTGGATTTGTTTTCTTTGTTTGTTGTCACTACCTTGTCTCTGGTTTATGTATCTGTGTGTGATTAAACAAAAAAGTCTGAATAACTCTCCCTCCAGCAGCGTATTACGTGCTATTTATACTGATACTGTGTTTTGAGCATCATTTTGGCATTCCTCTGTGCACAGCAGTGTGTTTGTGGACGGATGGTGCATTATGCATGGAGGCCACTGAAACTGGCCATTAAAGCGGTTTATTTAGGAGCTCCCTGCCATGTTTGGGCTAAATAGGCTGCGAGAATATGATTACAGATAGACAGAATAAACCAAAAGCTACATGCCTCCTGTTATATAGATGTACGTGAGCAGCATCCACACATGCAATCATGCACTATATTCTTTTAAGAGTATTTTCAATGTGCCTGTGTGGATAACAGGATGTGACAGGCTAGATATACATGAATAGCAGAGAATGTTTTGCAAAGATCTTTTATTGAGGTATGTGGCCAACCAATGACTTTGGACATCCAAACACATACTTTTAAAATTTAACATACTTTGAAATCTGAAAGGTGTGAACATGTGACATAAAACTAGGCGTAATGCAAGATAACAAAGTGTTTACATTAGTAAAATCATAAATCCAGTTCTGCTCAGATACCATTTTTTCCCCAGCTCTGACGTATTGTTGATGCTGCTGTTGTAATTCTCAGTTTTTTCAGTTTTTTTTTGTTTTGTTTTACTTAAGGAACATCTGAAGATCTCCATGGTGAAGTGAAGTGAAGTTGCAGGTAAAGTATATTCAAATATGACAGCAATCACATGTATGAAGGCGATACCTCAACGAAACTTATTCAGATGACACAAAATGAAGTGCTATTGTTGTTATTACACAAAGAAAAGCTTATTTGTCACAGTCTCTAAAGGCTTTCACATATATTGAAATGTAGACTAAGAGGATTATATTAGCTCGATCTCTGAGCTCTCAAAGAAGACAGATGAGTGAAATTATCTCATAATTTGCAGTGACGCCATTCCCCTGCTGCTTTCTGTCCTTCAATTTTACATATCTGTTATGTTTGTGATGTCCTCCTCTCTGGAACACTTTTAAAGAAATGTATCAACTTTATTAAATAAGCAATGAATGTATGAATCGATGGAAGTCTAAACCATCAAAAGTGTACCTAGATACAAGAAAAAAGTGGCTTCGCTTTATGTCAGAAGCGACCAGTCACATCAATACCAGAGGACAGGAGAGGCCAAACAGGGTGCGGAAGATGGAGAGAGATGAAGACAGGCTGACATTTGATCAATGATGACTCGTGCACCCGTGGGTACAACACTACCTGCATGCACACACTGACTCATAATGGTTCAGCACTCGTGTCATTCCTCTCTCTGCTCCGTCTCACTGCACCTCCTCCTCCTCCTCTTACTCCTCCACTTCCCTCTCTCTTTCCCTGCGTCCTCCTCCAAGCTGTCAGTGAAACTTAGGCTCCTTGTCATGGTCAGAAAGATCCCCCATTGTGTTGTTTTTTCTGGCAGACTGGCTGCGGTTTATATTCAGCTGTTAGAGCACTAGGAACGGCATGTTAAAATGCTGTGCAACGCTTGCAACACCCGCTACGGCTCTTCAACAGGTCTCTGCTGTAACAAACCGTTTTATGCCTGCAGAGCTCATGTCATGTGAACACAGGCAACCAGCTCCTGCCACTCGTAACTGCTACACTTGGAAGATGTTGACACTCTGTTTGTGCTCGCAAGAACCAGCCAAACCAAGGAGGACCACCCTCCCAGTTTTCCTAGAGAGACTGGTTTCATCATCTTTGCTTAAAACAGTAAGACAACAAAACATAGACTCTTGACAATTGCTGCTTTTTCTTAGCAGTCAACATGAGACATTACACCAACATTTATTAAGCCATGGATATGTCATTAACCAAAACAAAAAGGACAGGATCTTTTTTTTTTCAAATTTTCCACCAGTTGATTTATGCTTTCTTACCACAAATTAAAAGATGCATTTTTTTTTTTGCTCTATATTTTCATTGTTATTTTATACTAAAAAAGTCAGGGGAAAAAGTTTCGGAGTTTCCTGTGAAAAGAAATCATCACAGCCTCCAATATTCCTTTGAAAATCTTCTCATTTCTGCACAGAAGTTGGCGCGTGCAGTTATTACTCAGCCTGACGCTGCTGAGGATTTTCGTATCGCGTGTGTACCCCTTTCATCTGATTCTCTTCTCTTTCTGAATGGCAGTCGCTTTCTATGGCTGGCAGTGGTCGTCCTTGGCGAGTGCCTCATGTTGTCTGTACCAGTCTGCACAAAGCTGATATCAGTCCCCAGGACAGAGACTCTGACATGAGCAGATAGGTATGAGACACATGGAGTGGGTAGAAACAAGAAAAGGACACTGACAGAGGCATCATGTTATCATGACAGGACTCAGCCTCCTCCCAAGTTGGTAGACAAGACATTTTTTTGATGAGGAAAAACAAAATCTGAACCGGCATCCAGCAAACATATTTAAAGCATTTTTGACTTAGATAGAAACATACATTTTTGTATTTGAAAGATAAACCTACAGGAACACTAGGATGCTGAAAAACATCTCCCTTCTAAGAGCAGGACTACTGTATAACTGCACACTCTACTGAAGACTTACAGTAAACCAATTCAACTGGAAACCATGCTTTCATTGTGGGAACCCAACTGGGCTGTGGTTCCAGCTCTTTGCGGGTGTGTGTCCAGTTTATCTGTGTTTGGTTTAAGTCAGTCAGGACTGGTTGGAGAGGCTGCGGCTGAGGGGAGGTAAAGGGGAGGGGTTGATGGTGATAGTTTGAAGATGGGTGCGTCCCAGGAGGGAGAGGAAGAGGAAGGATGGTGATGTGCGCGCAGAGGTTCAGATCTCCTCGATGGAGTCGGCCGGGACAAGCCCTCTCTTCTTCCCGCTGCTCAGCTTCAGGAACACCTCGCCGTCTTCTCGCTTCCCCACACAGATCTGAGAGACAAAGAGAGAGAAACTGAGTCGCTCTGTTTTCTTTTTTTTCAAGTTTTGTCAGAAAAATATGTGAAAAAGTGCCATTTTTTTTTTATTGTATTCCTGCGACCTTGCAGAAGATAAAGCAATCACAGGAAATAGATAGATGGATGAAATCCTGTCATTACATACGGAGTAGAGTGACTTCCACTTCCCAAAATGAAAAAATGAAAACAAAAACATTAGAATAAGTCAGAGTGATAATATTCTGGTACCTGGGATTCCCTCACGGCCATGTGTCCTCTATCTCGGTTGCCGGAAGCGCCCTGGACGACTCGCCACACTCTCTCTCCAGGCCTGACCCTCTGCACAAAGTTGGCAGGGAAGAAGCCGACTCTGTCACCGCTCTTACCCTGAAGAAGAAATGTGCACAGTAAAGTTATTAACATTTGGAATTTATCTGGTTGCCGTCATGACTATTACTGAACATGCTACAGCATAAACTTCGACTTCTCAGGTCTCATATTTAAACATTGTGTTATTCTTCGGGTGCAGCAACACTTCTATGTTGTGTCTGTCTGGTTTTGGATAATTTTTCAGTGGGCGTTGGCTGTTTTTTGTATACAGATGATGATTAGTCTATTTCCACTGGATGAACATGTTTTTTTTTTGACAAGCAGAAGTCCATAGAGGCCAAATGTTCAGTTGTTATCATCTATTTAGTGTTTCATTATTAAACCAAAGAGGCATTTTTGTAGCCATCCCTGTCATGAATAGTAATGAGAGAAACACAAACACTTCCAAACTCTTAGTCACATCTCTGTCTGCACAGTGATAAAATAATGGCAGGACACTGCTCTAGCATCACTCAAATCAAGGTAATAATTGTTTTGCAAACAAGTGAAATTGTTTCGCCTGAATGTCAGATATAATAGTTACCTGGATGTAACTCCAGTTCTAGGAGTTCGTGCAGAGCCTCACAACAGACATTGCTATTAGTTTACACCTACGAGACTCCACCTCAGGACCTGTGAAAGGATCTTTGCACTCACCGCCCAATCAGGAGGTAGCAACCACGCAGCATCCTCCCACTATAAGACTCCAGCGTCTACACTGTTCGTCTCCCTTTGAAGCTCAGCAACACTTGACTGGGGCCAGCTGGGCTTCTAGTTAGAGGGCTCCGCACGTACTCATAGAACTGGAGTTACATCCAGATAACTACTATTTCTACTTTGTACGTGCTCAGCCCTCTAACAGGCTTAGCTAGCGTTTTTTTTTTTTTTTTCCTTTTTAATTTAGTGCAGGATAAGTAATTAACATAAATTGATTCCAAGGTAAATAATTAACATAAAAACACATATGACACAGGAGAGTGCAAACGGGAGAAGCAACAGAACCAGACAGTAACCCGAAGCAAAAAAACAAGAGCAAATTAATAAGAAAATAAAATAAAATTTTGGCTTAATACTAGATGCACGTTTGGTGTGTAGGTGTGTTTTTTTGTGGGTAGGTGTTGTGTGTGTGCGTGTGTAAGGATATAGAGGGAAGAGAGCAGAAGGAACAAACAGAGAAGAGAGAGAAAACGAAAGAAAAAAAAAGAAAGCTGCAGTGCTGTTGGGGGGCATCTCTGGTTGGGTCCCAGGGATGAAGAGGCACCAGGGGAAAACCAGGATGGGTCACAACAGAATTTTTTGTTTCTTTTTTTTCCTCTCTACTCCTATCTAACCACATCTTTTTATAGTTTGTTTGCTTGTCTATCCGTACTCCCCTTTCTCTGCTCCTCCCCCCTCCTTGCTCTCATTTCCCTCATGCTTTAGGTCGCTCCCAGATCTGTAGGAGGTTGCTGGCCTGTTGCATTGTTCATTTGGGTCTGAGGAGCATTTAAAGGGGGATTTAACAGGGAATAGGCCCTCAGACACCAAGATGTCCAAACCAGTAAGGGCCCCTGAGCCCCCTCAGCCACCTGGGTCCGGTAAGAGATGGTCCCATCATGCAGAGCTATCTTTTGGTTTTGGGAAATTAAACTTTACAGAAAAAAGATAAATAAGTATGCAAACCAGTCAGTAAATAAAATAAGTGATAAATAAATTAATAAAAACAAAAATCTTCGTCATCCAATTAACGTGTAATAGCAAAAAATAATCATCATCTGTACAAAAATCATCAATGTACGATTAGAAATAATCAGTGTAATCATTTTTAAGCATAATAGTAATTATCACCATCATCATCATCCCCAATCTCAACCTACCAATAATAATCTATGTAATAATAATACTAATCAACAGCATAATCATCATCTTATAAATTGTGCAATATTGCTAATAGTGTTCTGTTTAATAATAATAATCCCATCCTAATCCTCATCCTACCAGTCTGTGTAATAGCATTCATAACAACAAAAGGAAGAAACACGAACAGAATAAGAATAAGAAATATAGGAAAACAGAAAAAAAAAGAAAAGAGAGTATTGAAAGTTAAACGGTTTAGAGAAATGTGCGTGTGATAGAAAATTGGGTTAAGAAGTAAGAACACATTATGATAATAATGATGTTTCACAAGAGCAGTTCAGAGGGAAAGAGAGTAAAAAAAGAAAACTGAGGGAGGGATAGATTAGAGCGAGCTGGTGGGGTCTGAATGTGTGTATGTTTGTTGGGAGTATGTGTGTCAGATTAAACATTTGTAGGGATCACGGTGTATGTGTAATGGCAGATATGTGTGTGTGAATGATGGTGTGCATGTTTATTGTTGATGATGAACAGGCAAAAAGAGGTGATGAGAGAAATCGGTGTGGAAATTAAGAATTTAGTATATAGATAAATGGATTCCAGATCCAAGACAAAATCAGCGGTTTGTTTTTTAATGGAGGCAGATAATTTTGCTATTGGTTATAAGTGAAGATGAAGACCGTTAGGGATGAGATGCACTCCTAGCTGGGCCTGAATTGACACTAGTTTGAACCCAGCCACAACCAAGAAACAGCAGAGAAGAAGAACTTTGACAAATGTGAAGACAAAGTTGAAGACCAGGAGGTGGCCAATGAAAATCGCCATAGAGAACACAACGGGGTTTGGGGGGCCGGGGATCTGACGTCCCCCTGTCTGTTCAGGTAGGCCACGACCGTGATGTTGTCTGACCTCACCATGATGAGCTTCCCACTCAGTTGTGAGGCATAATGGTGAAGCACCTTCTGCAGGTTGATGTGGCAGTGGGAGCTTAACCATGCGCCTCCCATGTTGGCCTGTAATGAAGAACACACCCCAGTTGCACCCCTTTATGAAAATGGTCAGGTGAGTTCCAAAACATCACGTCCCTCCACGCCAGAGTTCATGCTGTTTGCCCCAGCTCAGGTGCAGCCAAAGCTGCGCAAACCAATGTCGGAGGTTTCTCATAAATAGCAGCCCCAGGCACACCATTGGGTGGGCTGCTGACATCATCCTGAGGAGTGACGTGACGCTCCCAGCCTGCACAGAGGCCGTGGATCTCATGTGTTAAGTCAGCCACTCTAACGCCTCCACATGCTCCTCTTACAGGTGTGCAGTCATGGTATGGGAGTCTAACTGCAGACCAAGGTAGGGCATCTGCTGGCTCGGCTGTAGGGAGCTTTTGGTAGGGTAGATGGAGAAGCCCAGCTGTGTGACATGTGTGATCAGAGCTGTGTGGGATTCTGCCTCCTGACGTGATGCAGCAAGAATCAGCCAGTCTTCTATGTAGGTCAAGATTCTCACCCCCTTCTCCCTGAGCAGCGCCAGCACCATGTCCACACACTTGGAGAACGTGCGTGGGCATAGAGAGTACCTGAACAGGAGATGGCAATACTGGGAGATCCATCCTCCCACTGCAAAATGCAGGTACTTCCTGTAGTGGCAGTAAGGAGACTTTGACGTACGTGTCAGACAAATATATGGATGTAATCCAGTCGCCTGGCTGGATACATACCAAATGCTGTCTGACTGTCAACATGTGGAATGGTCTCCGTGCAATGTGGCTGTTCAGGACATGCAGGTTCAGTATCGGTCTCATGCCCCCTGATTTCTTGGGAACCAGAAAATACAGGGAAAAGAAGCCCCTCCGCGCCTCCAGCTGGGGAACTGTCGATGCGGCCCCTTTTCGGGGGAGTGCGGCTATTTTCTCCTCCAAGGCTGCCCTCTTAGTGGGGATGGAGAGAGAGGTCTGAAGTATGCTGATAAAAGGAGGAGGTTGGCGGCAGAATGAGATGGTGAAACTGAACTCGCATGCAATACGTTCTCAAGGTGGCTGAGTGAAAAAGGGATACAAGCAGCGTAGGCTCTTATAGTGGGAGATGCTGCATGGTTGCCACCTCCTAATTGGGTGGTGAGTGCAAAGATCTTTTCTCAGGTGCCGAACGGAGCCATGTAGAAGTAGTAAACCCAATAGTGAAGCGCATTAGAGGGTGGAGCACAAATGAAATAGAATCGTTTTCGACACATTTAAAGAAAAACATTAACAGCAGATTACGTCGATTATGACAATGTCTGCGTGTGCCTCATTATGCAGCAATATTTCCCTGTTTATCATCCTCTGCACCAGGTCGTAATGGGTTTAGTAAAGTGATTCATAAAATATACATTAATAATGAACACATGACACAAATATTACAAACATACATAATTTAAAAGTTCCTCAGAATGGCAATGTTGATTTAGGGTGTTTAATGACTGCTGCTTCACTTCAGGCTACATTGGTTCTGGTAAATATAGACCTACTGATAGAAGACAGACAGACTTTGGTTAAGACTGGGTGCAACTCCCTTTTTCTTTGACTGACACACACACACACACACACACACACATACAGATGCACATTTATTTCCATTGGGACCAAGTGAAGCTCATTAAAGACTCAATAAAAACCTCTTTGAGGCTGCAACACCAGTCAAGTTCATTATGTTAAAACTCTTTTGGTAATTTTCAGAGGAAATTATGTTCTATTTCTGTCTGTGGCTGCCTGTATGTTTATGACAGGAAAAAATGGAGCAGGTGTTATGCATTAAAGGCTTAATTTAAAGACTTGAATTAACACATGCGCACAATAAACGCACACACACATTTGTGACTTGACACACATTTCTGCGCACTTGAATACACATTATACACAGAGGTACGCATCTACACACAAACCAACAAGCACACACGCACACACACATATGTTTGCAAATGATTTATTACCCACCTTCCACCACTCCTCATTAGAGTCATCAGTGACCTGCACCCTATCACCCGGACTGGAGGAGATAAGACAAGAGAGGAGATGAAAAAAAGAGGAGGCACAAAGGGGAGGTGATTGAGGTGGAGAGGGTAAGGGGATGCAGAGACGAGAGTGGGGTACATGATGGGGAGATAAAGGAGTTGAGAGAGTGGGAGCGGCAAGGAGGAGAGAAAGAAAAGAGAGTTTAGTTCAAGCCAAGAAGATAACATTATCAAGCTGCCACAGTTACAGAGCTGTGGTGGTTAAAATGTAGACGAGCCTTTGTGTCCCTCTGCAGAGGTGACAGAGCAACTGCCATGAGGTCTACATGAAATACGACTCTGTAGCGCCTACTGCAGCAGTGAAGTCTGGACCCGATCTGCAGCCAACCTGGGCTGCATGCTAATGACGCTACCAGTTTTTTGATGAGACTTTCCAGCACACACACATGCACGTACACAGTGTACCCACTGTCCTAGATACACGGGGAGAAACTGCTGTCCCAATTGCACTTCTGTACGTTGCATCTCCTGGGGTGTCTGCTCTCACTACTGCCCTATATGATCATCGCTCACAAACACACACACACATAAGTTTGCACACACTTACATAAACTTACCAACTAGGGTGAGACCCATATACCTGAGCTGATACTTATCAAATATTTATTATTCTGCTTGCTGAGGTTTCTCCCAGTAGCACAGCTATTTAAAACCTAAATTTATGGTTTAGTTTTCAGAAATATTACATTTTTTTTATTACATTTACGTTTTATTCATTGGCAGAGAAATACAACTTTATAATCATGTCACTATTTTCATGTGTGACTTCAGATTGCGAGACCGACGTGAAATGTTGCATCTCTTGCGTATGTGCGCCCACAACAATGATGGCAGAAACGGTGCAGTAGCTCCAGTTGACGGCGTGAGTGTTTAGATTTTGCATCTTTTCTTTGTGAAAATGAAAATTCACTGAAGAGTAGAAAGAATTAAAGTTTCTGTGTCATCCTCAGGCGATGAAGGACAAAATTTCACAGTCCTCGCTCTGTGTAAAAATACTTTCTGAAACACAGCTGAGGACAATATGAGGCCTCAACAGTCTGAATTACTCAACTCAAACGGGGTCTTCCAAAGTTACAGTTTTTATTGCAAAAATTCCCAGTTTTTGTGTTTCCTTTCTGAGTCACAGTGGAAGCATTGTAACAAAAGAGGGAGAGATTCATTTTTGCACGGAATGAGGAACCACCAATAACTATTTTATTGTAAATATGAGAATGTGACTACTCTTTTAAAATACTGTGAACCTATCCTTTAATATATGAAGAGTTTTCCTAGTGTTTAACAGGTGTGGTCAGCCGAAATAAATAATTTTAACTTATGATCAGCACAAACTACTGTCTGTTCTTGACTTCTTTCAAATACATTTTGTCTTCAGTAGTCAGAGCCTGAGAGAAGCACAGAAACGCATAATGCCTTCATATGTTGTGCACTCACACACGGGGCTGCAGCACAGATGGCTGCTAACAGTCCCATGGATCTACCTGTGCGATAGCTGTCTCCCTATTGTGCACACATACACATCCTGCCCTCGTTTCACTGCTCTGTCCTTCCCTTTCTTCCCTTTCCTTGTCCTTCTCCGTCCTATAGCGCTTTCACTTCTATATGAGAGCTTGGTTTTCTCCGCCTGGTTTTTTTTCCCACCCTCTCTCTCTCAGCCTATGATAATCTTCAGCTCTATGCCGTCTTCCCTCATGTCTGTCTGCCCTTTCATCTCTCAGTTGTTCAGTGTCTCAGTGTCTTTATCCTCTTCCCTGCTGGGAACACAGCTCAGTCGCTAGCTCTATGCGGGGACAGTGATGGGCTCCGAGTTTATAATTAGCCATCCTTAAGGGTGCCCCGGTACTGTCCTCTGCAGATGGTGGGGACATTTTTGTCCTGCAGGAACTACAGCCGGGGCAAAACACAAGGAAGAACAAAAAAAAAACAGACTAAAGCAAATGCACTCATGCACACACAATAGCAAAAACTCTATGGAGTGCACATTGGAGCAATATGTGCGCACACATGGTTACGAAATGCTTGCACGTACACAGTCTGTTTGGTTATTACTCACTGCAGTTCCAGGTCATTCTGTTCCTGAGGCAGAAACTTGTAGAGCGCTACATAGGTGTGGATGGAGTGAACTTCGATACGCTTGGGCACCTGGACACAGAGAGAGACACGGGGAGTAGAGGCCGGAAAGGGAGGCAGTGAGACAGAAGTACATGATCGAGGAGGAAAACAACAAGGGGTGACAGTATGCACACACCGCTCACCTCTGTGGGCGTCTGAGCTTGGCCACTGCTCGCGTCTTCTTCCTTCTCAATCTCCGTGTCAGGGACAGGGGTGTCTGGAAATGGTGAGAAATTTTTCTTAGGAGGTGCCAGGCACGCACGTACCCACACATATGCAATAAGGCATGTAATTACTCTCATCCAGGCACAGTAAATCTCTCACACACACGAGACAGACATGCTCAGGTAAACACAACATATGCATAGACACACATAGGCGTGGACATACACGGTACATATGCACATCCACATACATGATAACACAAGCACACAGTGTGTTTACCCCCTGTCTCCTGAGTTATCTCCTCCTCCATGCTGCACTGTCTCTGCTGCATCTCCTCACCTCCCTCCTCCTTAAGACACAGACATGGGGAAAAAATAATGTGTTAGCACCAAGAAGGCGAAAAGGATTTATCTGACAGAGGGAGTAAAACTCTGTAAAATTCTGCTTTCAATTATTCAGAATGCACACCACACAGATCAGTAATTCTTATTGTTGAAAATGAACCTGCAAAGAGGGGTACTCCACATGTCATATATTTTAGTCTGATTATAATAAGGTTAGATCAATATGAGAGACTGATTTTCAGACTGAATCTGTCTATGTTCTTTTGTTCTATTTGCTGATATCTGATACATTTCACTAAAATTTAAACACATATATGTGGAGACTTGAGCTCAGACATAAGTCACTTTTAACTACATGTTTAATGAGGGGAACCACAGAGGCCAGTGTCATAGATGATACCCTAGTGCTCAGTTGTAACACCTCTCAGATACCAAATTGGATTTAAGCAGGCGACTAGCATGACCTCAAAAGAGAGAAATCTTTTAACAGGCTTTACATTAAATTAATTTTAAAGCTGAATATAAAGTCATCTTTAATGATATCCAGCAAAGTCTGGCAACTTTTTGCAGACAGTTTGAAATATCACTGCTCCCCAGAAAGTTGACCGATGGATCAATATTGACAAAACTTTGTATCACACAGGATCCAACTGCCCTCTACCTCCGCCCACAGGGTGATGATGTCATACCAGGTTGTGTGTTGGTGACTCTGACAAACTGCCAAAACTGGAGCGGCTCATCTGTGCCAAGGACGTCCCGTAGCGCAAGGCGGCATACACGGGGTCTACACGCATCCGCGTAGCCTCTGAAACCACACACACATTCATAAGACTCACGCGGTGCCGCACACACTTATGTTCGGTTCATTTACAAACACACATGTAAATTATTCACACAAAGACACAGTTCCACACACACTACAATTAGGACTACACACTGAGATTACACTGTTTGTGCCTGTGCCAATCTGGAGGAACCGGTGGGTCTAAATATAACTGTAGTAACACAGTCAGTCCAGGACCAAAGTGACCCACTTTAGATCTGAGAGAGGACGGTGGCCAAAAGTTAAGAAGACATCAAGACATTCAAATTTAATTGATTTATTTATATAATTACTTACTGGCGAGAGATGTGTCTTAGTTTTAATAGCTGTAATATATCTGGAGCTGCAGTTGAGTAGAAAGTGAATAAGAGACACGATTTAAAATATGGAAATCCTCAGAAAGCCATCATTGCTACATTTCATGTAGATGGCGGTGCCTGGTATTATCAGAGTATTTCAGAAGTTAGGAATGACATTTTCTGCTCCTTTTCCCTTCCAACTCAACACACGAGTCGAATGGAGGGCTGAATGAGTTTTCTGTAGGGCCAGATGTGTTATGTGTGTGTGTGTGTGTGTGTGTGTGTGTGTCTGCAGGATGAAGTGATTTGCAGTTTCATATTGAGTCTCTGTGTGCTTTCCAGACAGATGAAATATTTAAAAGGAATGCTAAAAACGGAAATCCTGCAACAATTTCTTTGTACGATTAGTCTGAGTATTTGGAGGCGATAAAGCATATTTGTGCTTTAAGTTGATAATGGCAGCATGAATGAAGGACGCATTTCTGCAGAGAGCAATTAACTGCTGGAAAGCAAATAGCAGAAAAATGTGCTCAAAGATTGTAGTTATCTTTTTTATATAAACAATTATTTTTCACCATGTCAGTGACCTTAAGCTTTTCTTCTCAGCGCAAGCTGAATTTTATATGCGATATGGCTTCAAATCTGTCTACAAATAAGCCTTTGACAACTTTAATCCCTTGTGACTAGAGCTTATTTTAACAAACTATGCGCTAAACAGATTTGATCAATGACAAAGATTGTATCCCTAAAACCATTACTCAGACTGGGTTGTCCAAAGTCAAGCTGAAACTAAATCCTTCTTTAATCTTACAGCTGTTGCTTTTGTCAAAATAGAGAAACAAGTCAAATCTGTGTATACATCTGTGTATTCGCTAGGTTATTCACTCCTGTAGCTATTAGACTCTTCCCTCATAAAGGAGCTTTAATATGAGACAGTAAATGTCTTTGTGGATGGGAAATTAAAGTCTGAAAAAAATCCATCATGAAAATTTGGCGTCTGATACTAATATGCGTAAACATGAGCACAGTATTTTACCAAGCTTTTTTTTTTTTGTTGGCATAACTCTGAGGACACTTTGCAATGTGTGATTGTGAGTTTGGCAGGTTGCACTCTCAGCTGGCCCTGGCGGAGTCCCAGGCGTCATGGAGCTGAGCTCAGGGTGATGACGAAGTTGTAGGTTAATTGTACCCTGATTCATGGATAGTACAAGGAAGTGACAACATGAAGTGCTAACCCCTGATTCAGTGAGGCAAACAGTATGTGAGATGAAGGACTGCATCACCTACACAAGTGTTCACCCCTACCCTGGTGAAGGCGAGATAGCTGAAAACGTTTGGTGAATAAAGCACGGTGGACTGGAGAGGACTTTGGTGACGTGTTTTCATTTTGATGGAAAGCAAAACAAGCACCCGATCACAGATTATGTAGAAAGGAAGAACAAATTCAGGTACTTTTGGGCGAGTGGATCTAAAAACAGTCTGTGCTTATACAAGCGTGTTTAATGCTGCATTCATGAATTGTTGGCAGAATGGGAAGAACACAAAAACTTCTGAAATTGTTCCAATTTGCTAGTATTCATTCTGCATGGTAGCCTTGTAGTCACACCATTTAAATGGCCTTACTTTCTCTGTGCTATATATTTGTAGTGGTTAAATTAGCTGAATCAATTGAATTGTAAATATAACTCCCAGCCACTGATTCTTTTCACCAAGTGGGAGATATAATTGCATGTCTCAGACGTGGAATAACAACTCGGAGGTTGACATGAATGTCTTTGGCTTGGCTGTCCGTATTGATATTAAGGTTTGAATGATGTGACGTGAATGCAGCATCAGTGTTAATCAGTGTTACACAACAAAATTTTAAAGTCAGAAGAACATGTCATCAACCCAAGGATAAACAGTAAAAATCCAAAACATTATATATAAAAACATAAACATTAGAGTTTATGAATATGTTAATCACATACTTTCAGAGTGTGGACCATCCGTCAGCCTCCAAGAGAAGCTGAATTTGTTCTTCCTCTTTAGCTTTTTCCACTTCACGCTCCTCGGTTGTCAGGTGAGATGGAGACAGTGCTGGTTTTATTACAGTACACGCACAAGCAAACAAAAATCTAAAAAATAAAACCAAAAAAAAAAAAAAAGGCCAGACAAGAGCAACATCACAAAACAAAAGCACACACAGAGAGACACCCAAACAAAACAATGCACATGTGCACACATTCTTACACACACACACACACACACACACACACACAGACACTCAGGTATACTCACCTTGGCTTGGCTGGACTTCCTTGACGACAGCCAGTTGGTCATTGACGAGCATGGGCGAGCTGAAGTTTCGCTTGAACGCTCCAGGCTAATGGAGGAGAGCAGAAAGCAGAATGATCTTTCCGGTTTCCATTTACTTCCTGTTTATAGGCTGAGCTGATGGGAAACCGGCTCTGTGTAGTGATTTTAGGACATTAATGGGGTCATTTTAAAAACGACTGAATCGGAAACACATCAAGACACACTTTACAGACATGTGAGCGCACACATAGAGTGGTGTGCATTTCCGCCATTGAGTCACAAACTGAAGCGAAGTGTTTGCTCTCTCTGCTGCTAATTATGAACAATGAATTCACTCAGTCACTTACTTGTGTGCACATGGCTTACACATAGCCATGGACATGTGATTCTGTGTGTGTGTGTGTGTGTGTGTGTCCACAAGACTGCAATTTCACACTGAATTAAGCGCAGTAAGTGTTTCAGCTGAGATATTGGTTTGCCTTGACTTGCAAATGAGCCACTCACTTTGTCATATTATGTTGAAGAGAGACACACTCTGCTGATCAAAGCTAATAAGTGATACCTTTGTTCTCGTGAGGGATGTACAGGCTCTGGTCTGATAACATTTTGCTTTTCGCTGCCGTCATCATTCCCCTAACCTCTCCTTCACTTTCTTTGTGCTCCTCTCTGCGCTGAATGCAGTGCTCTTAAAATTTTCCGAGTGGCTCTCAGAAGGTCTCACCTCTTGCTGCATGCTAATATCCTCTGCTCTACAGGATAAACAAAAGCTGCAGAGCTGCATCTAAAATCACCCCCAATTTGCTGCCTAGTGGACTAAATTCACCTTGCACCATTGCCCTTCAACCAGTATCCAGGTTCAAAATCCACAAGTTAGCACAATGGCATGAATAATGCAGTGTCCATAGCACCTACATGAACTTTTACTAAAAAATTCCACAGTGTAAATCTTTAACTTTACCATGCAGGTGTCAGCGATGGACTATAGAACGATTTCAGATCAAGTTTGGGTCGTAAATGTTCATCTTCCTGGTCCCAAATAGACGACAGTGGGATTAATGTTTTGTTTCCACCACATCAGCACTTCACATCTCTTAATAAACATCGACTGCATAAACAGCATTCTGCCCTTTACCGTATGTGTCTGTGTTCTGTCAGCATTTTAATTTAAACTGCACATATGGCTTGAATACTGAGTAAGACTGAGTGTGCCCTCAGGTCAAGAGTGTTTCTGCGCTGGTGTTTCTGTGCACTGAAGCAATGGATGTGTGCAGTGATGTAGTGTTTTTAAAAAAAAAAAAAAAACACATTAGTAGATGTTGTCATTTAATTGCATGAATTGCTGCTGTCCTCGACTTATATGACATGACAGTGATTCAACTTACGTTTGCATTTTCTGTTCTGCTGCGCTCAGCTGCCTGAAACTTCTGTTAAAATGTTAATTTCTTTTTTTTTTTTTTTTACCTTTAAACTGAACTCAAGGCTTTTCCGGAAAACATATCTGATTAATTTGAATTTCAATATGCAGGTAAAATTCTGAGTCCAGCTGATCCAGGGTTATGGTAAAGTTACCATGGTAACAGTGTTTCTGCTCAGGTTCAAATCGTGATCGCAATCCAAGCTGTTATTGTTGCTGGTGTTTTTATAATGTGGATATTAAATCCAGGAATAAAAGAAAAGGGAGGTCAAAGTGAGCTGAGGAGAAGAAACTGCTCACCATATTAATACAAAACACACCCTGTAAAGAGTTTTCTCTCTTTCAAAACACTAATTTGAAGGCATTTTCATTCCTCATAATGCTGTAAAAAGAAATTACTCCACCTCCTTAACATATCTCTTAAACTCAGATGTAAGGTGAGCTGAGAGAAAGCTTCCTCCTTCAGCAGACGAATGTGAGAACCTTCTGATGTCAAACTCTGCACACACACACATCATTGTGCACAGTGAAGCTCAAACATCAAAACTGAAGCAACAATAAGCAAAACACATTTTTGAATGAGGGGGGACTTCAAGGACATGACTTGGTGGCTTTTTTTTTTTTTTATATATTTCCAGCTTGTTTGATTATATTGTTTGATGATTAATAGAGGAAGAACTCGGTCGTTATAGCAACTATAGCTGAACAAAGAGATGATCCACACACATAAACTTCACAAATCTTAGTAAAAGCACTCTGAAGTGAAGTACAGTACAAAAACAACACAGCAGTGATTGCACAGCACCCACAATGTTACCAAATTCACTGATTACAGATAAAAAGAAGTGTAACAAACCAAGATATTCAGTCAGTGACTATGTTGAGGAAAAAATAACAAAGTTACAAGGGGAAAATTCAACGTGATTTTCTGTGTATTCGCACCTTCCCATGACACGGCTGCTGCGATAGTTCCGAGGTGCACCACAGGTGAGCGGCCATCTTGCACGTTTTACACCGAAGAGCTTGTTTGGAGTTTCCTGCAGAGAGAGACAGACATTGGGAGAATCAGAGCAGAGGATGCACAAATGGAGGCAGCCACAAAAAGAAAAAAAAAAACACAGCAGGCTACAGATCCGCACCAGGCAGAGAGTGTTAACGAAACAAAGTGGTTCTTCAGATCATATGAGCAGGTTTCTCTCTGCTCAGGTAGAGAGTGTGTAATCAAGCACTGTCCCAGTTTTTATCAAGCTGGCACTGCTAACAGAGCTGACAACAACAGCTTCATAATCAACAGCTCCTCTTCCAAAACAACTTAGAGAGATTGGAAATCAGCTGGAGATATTTCAATCATAATTGATTTGGCATTGAGTCATTTTCCCTTTTTCATCTCTGTTTTCAAGTGTTTCAGTGATAAAAGAGTAGTGAGATTTTTTTTTTTTCTCCTCATTTGTTAGGTAATGAGAAATCAACTGATGATTGTTGAATGTTTTTAAAAAATTAAGGGGTTGAATCTTTTGAATCCTACAAAATATATTATTTCTGGATTTGTTACACAGTAGATATGACACAAGAATCAAATACTTCTAAGAGAAAAAATGGATTCTGCACTGCTGTGGAGAACAACTAGAGAGCTACATAAATAAATTCACAATGCGAGCAAGAAGAAAAAACACAGGCACGAAAGCAGAGGAGCAGTTTGGAGTCTGTAATCAATCATGGTGACAGGAAGTAGATTCAGCAGTAATATTAGCAGCGACGAGTAGTTCATGCATGCAGTAAATTAGGGATGAACGCACTTATCACACACATCTGCAGCACAGAAATTCCTGCTAATGGTTTCTTCATAGTTATGGACACTGTGAGAGCTGCACTGGAGTCATATTGTCCCGTTTGAATCTTATTCTCCTTAAATGGAGTAGATAAAAATCAGCCTGCGAGATGAGATCATTTAAAGTTTCTTCATGTGTTTTTTTTTGTCAAACAAGTTCAAGCAACACTAGCTTTAAGACTAAGCTTTAAATCCTGCTTCAGTCACAAGAAAATGTTCCCACATAACAATTTTAAATGTCTTTAGCATAATAAATGATGTTCTTTACGTTAAATGGTTTACACTATGAGAAGCCCTGCCAACAAAAACATGTAGAACAGAAAACCTGACAAAACTGCAGCTAAATCTTGTCTTGCAAAAAGCAAAGAGAGTCCTGGGAATAGACTGAGCACCTTACCCACTATCATGTGCTTGCAGTGCTCGCAGTTGTTGGGCTTGCGAAAGACATGGTCCTGGAAAGAGTGGTTGATCTGAGGTCGGGAAGGCTTGATGGGCAGTGATGGGGAAAGGCTGAGAGAGGGGGAGTGGGAGGAGATGGAGGGGTTGGGGCTGAGAGACGGTGAAATGGACGGTGAGCGGTCGCCGACGAGAGGAGAGCCAGGCAGCATTGGAGGAGAGGGAGGCGGCGGGTCTGTGATGAAATCCGGGGGTAGGCGAGCGTCGCTGTACGACCTTTGGAAGAAGTTCTCCACACTCTTACTACGCATCATGGTCTTGAAAGACAGCGAGCGTTTTAGTCTCTGGAGCTGCACAGACACACACGCACACACACACAAATAGACAGAGACAGAGAGAAAGAGGGTACATGAAGAATAAACACAAGATAAGCAACAATCCTGCGCCACATTCGGGAGCCATAACAATTTCCAATACGCCCTCAGGAAAGCACAAGCAATATCCCGGCATTCATAAACACAACACTCGGCTCTGATCTGTGCACCGTGAGGAAAGAGGATGAGTCATGAAATGCAATATCACCTCATATGGAAATATCACATTAATAGCAAATCTACCTGCACGTTCCCTTCAGTGAGACCAAGAAAACCTTTGCACAGTCACATTGCTGCTTGTGCATTTGGCCCAGGGTTAAACAAAATAAGCTTTTCCTCTTTACGTTAAGGACTGCTGTGTGTAAATGGCATTTCCTTGGTAGTGGTGGCAGGGGGGCTATTGTGATGAAACAAAACAAGACAGTTTACACAGGCTTATCATCTATAACAGCCTATTATCCTCAGGGCTCTTAATCTGATGGAGCCTGCTCATTGGCCCGATTGATTGCGCCAACAGCTCTGCACCGAGCTCACAAGGCCAAAACTCACATACCTACAACATGCAACAGTATCAAATTGCATGTATCCTCTCTCATGCATATTGATGTAACCAGCCACGCTTGCATTTTATAAGCTGTATGGACCAAATAGTCTTATGTGATGGATGGTTGCTGCTTTTAAAAAGCCAGAAAACGTCACATGAGCAACTGACGCCCCTTTGAGCTCTGCTCTCTGCAGCCACCTCGCATTGATTGGCTAGATAAATGCACGTTTCCTGACCTTTCCCTCCGGCTCTGTGTACAGATGATGATGCTAGTTTTCTGGAGGATAGGCGCCCATTTGTTACCCTGACATGCAGTGACAGCGGGGGAGCAGGGCGAGGGCGTGGCCCTGTCGCAGGGGAAGAATGGATCAACATAGACAGACAAGCAGACAGATAATCAGTAGGCCACTGACACTCTGTGTGCACATTCTCTGTCTGTCTGCTTGTCTGCGCTCGTTCTGCTCAGCGCCAAACATAATCACTTTACAGGGACATGCTGTTTACAGCTCTGCGCGTCTGGGAATAAGATATGAAAACAGTTTGTCTGTTTGAGTTTATGTGTGAGAAAGTAACACATGGAGGTAGAGCAGGAGAAATAAAACTGTGTGAGTGTAACTGAGTGTAAGTTTGCACTTCCATATGCTTCCTATAAATTTACATTAGTGAAACTTCCCTTCATCAGATTACCCTGATGAAGACAAGCTATGCTGTACAATACATCATATTGCTATTACAGATCTTGGTGTACAGAATAATGTTGTTCTCTGCATCTTGTATCTTGAAAGGGATTTATAAGCTGTGACTAAGGGCTTCATTAATGATACAAACAAGGCAAGAAAATATTGTTAGTCTGACTCATCCTCCTCTCATCAGATTTTACCTTCAGGCTACCCAAGTTATTGTGCAGTATGTCTTCAGTGCTGCTTGTGGATATCCATTTTTGGGATGAATGGACTGGATGAGCTTGTTTGGCACGTTGTGTGCATGTTTGCATGTGTTCAATACGTTTATTTATGGTTCGTGAATTTGTATTTACTGCGTATTTATTTTTTTTAGATGTTTTTTTAGAATTAGGGCTGATCTACAGCACAACAAATCCCAAAGCAAATTTCCCAACAGGGACAGTTAAGTATAACATCATTATGTTTACACTAGTTGAAACTGAAAGTTCATTTTTGTTCAATTAGTTGCTGTTCTTTAGTTTCTATCAAAATGTAAACAAACAGAAGATTGTGTGATACTGTTACGACCATATCTGTGTCCCCAGAAGATTCCCTAATTGTGTTTTCCCTTCCCTGTGTTCCCAGTACTCCCCAGTCTGTCTCCCTCTCTGTCTATATATTGTTTGTGTATATATTGACGTGGGTGTGGTCTCCCCTCCTCATTCTCCCGGCTCCAGGCTCAGCTCATCCTGCGCACCTGCCTGCATTCGGCTCATCGCCTCTCCTAGTCAGCTCGCCTGCCTCTCATCAGCTTGCTGTATATCTACCCCGGCTCTTCAACCAGACCTCACCAGATTGTTGTCTCAACCACAGTAGTAGTTCTGCTTCAAGGCCAGCTTAGCTTGTAATCCTAGTGATTCAGTTTCTTCGTGTTTCATGTACTAACCTGCCTTTCTTACGCCTCGGGATCATCACCCGCCTGCCTGTCTTCCTGCTTATCTGTCTGCCTGCCAGCAACCTCCTGGCCTCCGAGCTACCACCGCCTGCCTGCCACGCTGCCCCTCACTCCCTCCCGCTCGCGCCAGCCACGCTCCTCCATTACCATCGCTGACCCCTGCTGTCGCCGGATTCCTATCCCCTGCCATCAGCCCCTCATCCGGATCCTCCTCCACAATAAAAACTCTTTTCTTACCGCACCAACCTGTCCGTGTCCTGCGTTTGGGTCCCTCCTGTGTTTGTAACAGATATAACTGAAAGCTGAACAGCTGCTGAGCTGCTGATGATCCTTGTGATGAGATTATTATTTTCATTTTTTTTCAAGCTTTATAGAGTAGTAATATGCCTCTAATGATCTCATGGCCATTTAGGATTTACTCACCGTCTAATAAGCCATCAATTCTGCAGTTGTAAATGCTAAGTAACATATAAACAGTCAGAGATTTATCCCTCTCTAATAAACCACTGAAATAAATTATAGCAAATTATGCAGGAGGAGGATATAGACCAGCTAAAGGGATTTTTCACAACCTGGCAACCCGAAATGTTCTTATTGCTGATCTAGAAATCCTAATTTACAACTTATAAACATTTCATAAAGATTGCCTTTTAATCATATTTGCTAATGGTACCAAAGATGCTTCGACACACGTGTCTCTACGTTTCCCTGCGAAGCATCACAGTCTCGAGTCGACCTCCCTCTCTCAATCAGAGCAGATGAGCGCTGGCATAACAGCTCCGGCTTAGGCACACGTCTCAATTACAGCTAATCTAATCATCTGTCAGCCTAAAAAGCATTCCCGTTAGCTTCCATTTCAACATTAGCTGAGAGCATCATACGTCTGAGTCAAAGCCAGTGTGATACCACATTCGATTCAGGTCATCAGCACATACAGTCTCCATTCACGTGTAGCATCTCGCATGAATTTCTGTGACAGGTGAGATGCCGATGTGGATGAAGATGAGTCAGAGAGAAGCGAGTTTTTGCCACAGATGAAACCCTGCTTGTGATGAATGATCTAGTCTTGTGTGCATTATTGATCCAATGCAATTTCATGATAATGCCCGTCGAGTGAAGATGAGACTGTGTCGGTCTTCCATTTCCCCCACACTGAATGCACTTCTGACAAGTACTAAGTAAAGCTTTTCAAGCTGCACAAAAATGCTTTTCATAAAGTTGTCGAGATTACACGCGCCTGCACAGTCAATATTCTTCAAGAAAGCAGAAATCTCACTGCTGCAGACCAGATTTCGCCGAGCTGTCTCAGTAGACCTGTAAAAGCCCATAATTCTCACATCTTCGATCAACCCCACAGCAGCTCTCACATGTACCCTACATAGATGTTGAAAATCAATGCTCTATAGAGGGACAGCAGGATTTGAATGGTCATAATTCAATGATAAAGCTTTTATTTCATCCAAATACATGGCTCTTCCTCCCTCATCAGAATTTAAATGGCTGGAATATATGTATTGGATGTCACAGCCGGCCCAGAGGTGAAGACTGAACAAGAAAATGGTTGATCCCACTGGAAACGTGATGATAAATGCAACTTGTGGATATAATATACCCCAGTGTGGACTGATATTAATTATTCACCCAGTACAGAGCACTTCAAATGGAAGAGCCAATCCAGTAACTTTAGCCGTGTCTTCTTTTAGAGGCTGTGAAGGTCAAAATGTACTCTCTCTGAAGTTTTAACTGTGAGAAATTAGGCGAAGAGGTCTGACATCTACATTTTTGTGTCTTTCTAAAACCAGCTTCTCATCCCACCTTTGCTTTGAGGCTAGATGCTCCTTTTTACCTGACACGCTGGATGTCACAGCTTGTCCTAAGTGAGAATATTTGAGCGTTAAAGTTGAGATGAAATTAAAAATGCCTTTTTTTAACCCTTTTAGATCACATCCGCCCCATCACAAAAAAATCTGTGTCTTTGTATTCTTATATCAAAATCCAATCATGTTTTCTCTCTGTAAAACAAAATATGACATGCTTGCGTAAGCTTGAAACAACCAATTTCCATCAATGATATCATGACATGCACCCATCAATCAATCTTCAACTTTTAGTGGCACAGAGCCAAGATTCATTATGACATGCCCGCTTTTCAACGTTAAAATCAAATTCCTGCCAACGTTATGTCCCGCCTGTCTATCCCGTTTCACTTGGAAATACATCACGATACGGAGGTTAGATGCTCTGGAAATGCCGTTTCATCCAGACCATAAAAAGGAAAACAGTGATACAACCGTGTTATGAGAGACACCTTTCCCGGCTCAATCCAATTTCAGGTCATCGGTAGAATATGTTGTTTCAGATGAAATGATCACTCTCAAGTACCAGGTACATGATGTATTTATTCACACCTTCACTTTGTGGCTTCAAATGTAAAATTGAAATAAGGACAGGAAATAAATGGTAGTGGTCAAAGGTACAAGGACAGGCAGGAATTTGGAAGTAGGAATAAAAAAAAAAAAGCTAAAATCACAAGGAGAGACCAAAAAAAAAACAAAAAAACACATATAAAACCTCTGAGAAAACAAACCGGGTTGGTTTTTTATCATTACAAGGAGGGTATGTGAGCCAGTTTCATGTCCCAACATTTCCCTGCTTGGCTAAAGTCATTATTGTCATTATGTGCAGCAGCCTGGCAGATTCCCGCTTTGAATACGAGATAAGAGATGCATAATCACAGGCTGCTGCTTCCATCGTTCTATCCCTATCGCACATGCACACACAGCACACACAGTCGGTCACGTGCTTGCTCATACACACACACACATATACACACACACTTCTTTTCTCCTCTTTTTCCTTACAATGATTGTTTAATGGGAGTGTAAAATAGTAGCACGAATTACAACCACTTTTCTCTCCACAGTGCAATTCCGAGCACACCTCACCGTGCAGCTTTGCCCTTGCAACTCATCGTCCACCCATTTTCACTCACCCAATCATTGTCCACATACTACACCTCAAGCACAACACAATGGCTGCCAGTCTCAGACAAATTCTATTTCTGAATGAGCATCGGTGGTGACAAACCAAACTCCCTTGTTAGAGACACACAAAAGATACATCCAGTTATTTTTTAGCTTCTAGTAACCGTCCGATGTACAATGTTTGAACAGCTCACACCTTTCCCCCGGAGTGTGACATCAATAAACATCACAGTAGTGAAGGTGTTACATTAATTAATGAGGACCTTGGCCCACTTCAGCCTCCCTCTTTGACGTACTCCCCTGCTCACGTCAGTGAAATCTGTGTCATTCCCCCGTATCTGAAGAGAAAGTGAAGTGACAGTTAATGAGATATGATGTGAATTTAAAAGTGTGTGTGTGTGTGTGTTTTCACAGAGATATGATGACTCTGTGGTAAACTTTGAAGTTTAGAAATGACAGCGTTCACAAAAAAATCATCCATGTGTACCCAGCAGATCATTAGCGACACTTCAGCATTCACTATGCTGAGTGACTGTAGATGACTGTAATTAACAGTGTCCTGTGTAAACAGGTGTGCGTGATAAAACCAGACTACTTTCATTATAAACGATTAGTCAGCCCTCACTAGACTTCTTATCTCTATACTTGATGCTCTTGTTAGCTATTCCTGCCCTTTAAGTAGAGGATTCATGAGGTCTCTGGGTTTTACACCTCATGCCTCATGATTCATGCTCACCGTGATATATTGGCTAATGGCTCTTTGCAAATATAAAAGTAATGTCAGGAATTCAATAGTTTGATATAACCAGGTAAATATTGCATTTGGGACTCTGAGCTCTATGTATTCTTCAAATGTAAAGTGATTTTTAGCTGTAAACTGACCTCCTGATGAAGCAGTGGTATATATATATATATAGAAATCACTATATTACTATTTATTCCAATATTGATAAGTATCACACCGGGGAAAATGTAAAAAAATAATGTACAAAAGTATAAAACTCTTCAAATGTGTAAAATTAGGGCTGCAACTAATGATTATTTTCAGATTTAAGAATCTGAAACCAGACAATTTTGCCATTTTTTCTGAAAAAATGACTCAAAACAATTATGTAATTATCAAAATAGTTGGTGAGTAATTTTCTGTCGATCAACAAATCGATTAATTGACTAAATGTTGCTGTTCTAGTGTAAAACAAAAACATCAGAACTCATTTTGCTAGTCACAGCGTGGATGAAATTACTCAGCTGATCAGCAGGATTTTGTAAATATATGATCAATCATCACAGTAAATTATAAAATTTAATTTGACCTCCCTGGTTCAATTCCAACCAAAGACTCCTCTCAATCTTTCACACTCAGTCACCTTCTATCTCTCAGCTGGCTGAATGTGCCAGAGAGTGAAGAAAATTAGGTGTAAAATCCCAAAGGGGACACATGAATGAATTGAGGTGTTCTCATCACTGAATGGGCAAGCTGACAAACAGGCCAATCTCCAAGCCTGTCTCTATGTTTGTGCTCAGAGATTGTCCAGTGCACTCATCTTGCAGAGAAAGAAGACTAGGTCAAAACCTAGTATATGATTGGACCATGTATGAAACGCTAGAGGGCTTTTAATTTGAAATGCTGGACGTGGCGACATGTGGCAACCAAGCCCCCAAGAAGCGCTCCTGGCTTTGACTAAAGCCAATTTGACATAGGCCCTTTCTCAATACCAAGGGTGCCAAGTTCAGACTTGCGTGCTTACTAGTTCGGACCTTTTACTGTATATAAAGATGGACGACACATCTCCACTTCCTACCAGAAGTCTCTGGTGCACATGCAGGGTTAAAGGACATGCTAGTGCGTTTGCTCTATGGGTCCCACAACACAGAAGATCATGCGGAAGCTGTGTGTAACATCCGGGTAAATTTATACCCAGAAGTCGAACTTTTTTGGCTTTCTGTGCCACTAAGCAACTTTCATAGGAATGAATGGGGCCCAGCCTCCAACGCTGTATCCAGTAAATACATCCATGGTCATGACGTCCATATTAGGGATGTCAGTTTCAGTTAATTTTGCTTTTGATACACCAACACCCATTAACTAACCAGTTAATTTTTAAGAAAAGTTGTGATGTAGCTTTTGTTTGTGAGAGGTGTCCAGCAATCGATGGTCAGAGCTAGCTTGTCTGCCCTGGTTAGCTTGACTTTTAGCTCATCCTTCTTCACCTCAAAGTGTTTTAAATGTGTTTAGTCACAGAAGCTCACAACGGCATTATGTACTTGAGGTACCGAAGTAGCTCTTTCAATCCCTCGTCCTCTACCGCACTGATTGGCAGCATATCGGTCTCATCATTTAGCACACCAACTGGGTGATGGCCTAATAACAAAGTAACACCTACATTGTTATTACAGATAGACTGTAGGAAACACACTTATCAACTGCCCAGCATAGTGCTGTTAAACTGGAGACACCGCACTACAGCTCATTTTTATACAGTCTTTGGGCTACATACAGGACGGCACCACTATGCTAATGATGCTAGCCATGCAAACTATCTGCTAGCCACCGCACAGGTTGGTTAACTGTACATACCCAATATGTGTATTATTGTTCAACATACTTTTGTGTGAATAAACAGTAGTATATATCTTTTCAGACGCACTGAGCTGTAATTATCACGTCACTTCCTGAGAGCCTCCTTGCCGTTTGGAGGTGCATAACAATGATAGCCCGTTTCAACCTCACCTCTACCAGCTTCCACAATACTAATTTAAAACATATATTACGCCTAGCAAATGAAACATTATACTTACACTTAAATTGAAGTGGTACTGACGTTACGCCAGAGATACCTTGGTTGCTGTCCGCCAATATCTGTGATGTTGTCGTCACTACTGCGTTGTGGAATATTTATGCCAGCGTAGTGTCCAGTGCTTGCATACTGCAATATTTCCCCGTAAGTAGTATGCAACTCATGTACTATTGGTTTCGGACATACTAAAAAAATCTCACATACTGTTTTAGCGTACTAAAGAGCATGTTAGAATGGAATTTCGGACCAGCTAAATCTCCACCATCACTGCCGGTTGGTGCGAAATGCATTCTGGGACACTCAGCTGTCCCAAGTCTTTGGCCGACCAATGGTGTAACTTCATCACTCACTCACTCACTCACGGACATTCATGTTTGTAAGGCCGACCACGCTGTTGCGGTCCAGCCAAAAAAGGTTTAACTGCGCACTTGAATCACAGAAGAGGCTCGTGATGCATCAACAGCCCTCCGAGATCAAACCACTCTCAACAAAGAACGACACTATTGGCTGATGAGTGCTGCTCAAGCATCTCATCTGTTCCACCACTCACATTTCTGCCAGCCTTGGCAGTAGACCACAGCATAGTGTTGGGAGTCAGGGAGAAAAACCATGCTTCCTGTCTGTTTAATCCCCTGGCACTGTTTTCCTCTGTTCTTGATTTCCGATATCCATCTACAGTATGTGGGAAATTTTGCTGCTGGTGGATTTTGGGGAGCATCTGTTATCAGAGCGAGCCACTCTCTCTCTCTCTCTCCGTCATCCTTATCTAATTAAAAACATCATGGGCACATTGCTATGCCTCTGATTAGATTCCCTCAAAAAATTAAACCCTGTGGCTGATTTTTTATTTTAAGAATGGTCTTGATTTTCGATCTCCTGGGACCACACCTGTCTTCGTGGGACTAAACCATGCTGTACATATCACAGCCAAGCTGATATTAACCTCAATATTCTCCTATGAGATACTTTAATAGACTCTTATATGGTTGTGGATTCACACAGACCCTTCAGCGGCAGGGAGCTTTTGAGTTCTGAGCCTGATCCTGAAATTCAAAAGATGTTACAATTAACCTTTTAACGTGAACATCAACCCTCTGCGAGCTGTGCCAGGAGCATGAAGGCTGAAGGTTAAAGTGAAATCTATTTGACACAGAGTCCTGGAATTCAACCAATGCAACCTCCATTGATTGGGAGAGCAGAGGGAGATTAGGAAGAGAGCTGGTGATTGAATGGCCAGCCTCATGAGTTTGTGGTATTCATGGGTGTGATGTGGTGAAGCCGGAGCAGCCAGTGAATCATATGAATACCAAGCAGTCCTGCTTGGCACAGATTATCACCCAGTTTCCTTTGGCGGCAGCTGGTGAGGAGTGGGAAACTGAATGCAATGCTGACTTTCATGCTTCATGACATGAAATATTTAGATGTAGCGCAGAGGCAATCAGCTGGTGAAGTAGGGTGAACTAGAGTAATGTGGGACAATTTCTGAAATTGGCACTTCAGCAATATATTTTGATATGAAGCCAATACACTATATCTACACCCAATACCATTCTGAAATCCCTGAGGTGTTTTCTAATCATATCATAGAAGAAATTGCAAATATCACACACAGAGAATAAATGGCTTATATAAAAGTGTTCCTTGTGCCAAATTGTCCCAGCTTATGTGTATTTCCTAATGTGGGACAGTTCAGACTGAAATCTGAGGAACTCAGTGGGAGGCTGAAAGGCTGAAACCTCTCTGGTCAGTAACACTCAAGGCCAAAGTGCATGACCAAGTTTGGTCAATTTGGTAATTACAATGTTTTTGCTGTTACCAATAGTATAGTCATATATTATATAATGAATATTAGTAATAATATAATTTGCATCCTGCCTAAAAATAAGTTAAAATTAAGCATTACAAGACCAAGACCCCTGAATTATTATTGGCATTGCACATTTAATGTACTTAAATGCATATTTCACCAATTTAACAACATATATGACTGTCCCACTATAGTAAAACCATGCTGTCCCACATTTCAAACCAAATTTTCTAAAGTGGGACAACGAAAAATTGACTGCAATAAAAAAAAAGAAAAATGTTTTCTTCATATTAGAGCATATTTTGATGCATGTATATATCATAAACACAATCTCATAAAAATTGGCAACACTGCTTCATTGATGACAAATTTATATCCTTGACATTTACTCTAAATCCTGCATCACTGACGTTTGACTGGATTTCACAGCAAGTACTTGCTGTTGGAAGACTGCCACACCCCAATCTATGGCATAACATGTGTGGAGTCATGTGATTTCAATTACATGACACCCCAGATTTCATTTGACAGTAGTCTTAATCATTAGCATTTTGTAGAAAAAGAGATTGCTTATGAGCTTAGGTTTACCACATTTGGCAGTGTGCCACATTACACTAATTCACCCTATCTGACTGTGTAACTTTGCTTCAAAACATGTCAGCAGCAGGTGCGTGTGTGTTTTGTGCGTTGGCAGCGAGGGGAGACATAAGGTAAAGACAAAGACTCAGCTGAGGGAAAGTTGTATCAAGTGCCTGGGCCTAATGAATCAAGTGTCCTGAAAGCCTTGCATTAAATAGCAGGCATTGAGAAAGCTTTCACCGCTCCTGCTCTTGGAGGCCAGCCCTCAAAATCTGTGTTTATACAGTCGAGTCAACAAATTAAATGGAATCATGACTACACTTTGTAAGAACACTCAAGGCTCAGGCATCCCTACACTATACAGTAAAAGGATCTAGTTCTGCATATTAGGCACAAAAATGCACAATAAATGTGCTTATTGTAATAAAACTTGTAGAAGAAACTGTTACTAGATAGTGTGTGTGAGTGCGGCAATGTGGGAAAAAAAGATATTTATAAACTTGATCATCACTGAAAGGTCAATAATAACTAATAGTAACCATTATTTCTGAAAAGCATTAATCATAACTATGTAAATTACTTTCCTCTCATACACATCAAAATGCATATTATGAGTTTTCAAAAAAATCCCCTCTTTGTGCATATGTGTGTGTGTTTGTGTGAGAAAAGGGGGGGTGCAGAGAAAAGGGGGGGTTGGAGAGACAGAAAGGGGGAGACAGTGACATCAGACCTTACGTATGAGGTTACACCTAGTGACGCAGTCATGATGATTACAACTGCAATTGTGAGGTATTGTCAGTATTACACTAACCGGCGGAAGAATACAGGTGGAAGATTACAAAACCACTAAACTGCAGGTAAAAAAAATTAAATAATCTGTCCCCGTTTTCAGCCTGCAATCATTTTGCTGTCAATGTGTGGAGGAAACTGCTCTACAAAGTTCATTGTTTGAATCAAGGTGTGTTATTTCTCCTCGTTTCACAGGGCTACAGAGAAATTGTATGAACTGCAGGACTTGTCATTAGAGATTAGAGCATTTAGTTTATAGAACAAAGCTCATAACTGTGTGTACTTGCCTTGGATGTCATCGGTTGGATGGACATGGTGCTTGGAGAGCGCTGAAGCTGCGAGTCGCTCTCCATCTCATTGTTCTCAGTCATCATTGGTACAGAAAGAGTCCGTCGAGACACAAACAATAATAATAAAAAAACTTTCAAATCCTCAAACTGTGTCCTGTCGGTTGAAAATCTCCAGCTTCAGCCATATACAAGCTTGACAAAGTGTGACAGATCCACATCACATGGATTTGTGCGCGCTGCGAGGTGGACGCCTTATGGTCATTTGTTCTCCACACACCAACTGCAAGCCTGTACGGTTGATTAACGTAGTTCTAAACATTCACACACACCAGATGTTTATATTTCGCCTATGCCATGCGAGGACAAGCATTCAGGAAAAGGCTGAACCTCGCGTGTCGTCCCTTGACGCGCATCGGAGAGGTCCAATGTGGCACAATTCCTTCCTCCAGCAAAGAAAGGCTTAACACCGATGTGAAAATGTCAGATTAGTATAATAACATCCAAATAAATATCTGCTTGTGCTCTGGAAGGCATTGGCTTGGTGTAAATCCAAAACGAATTGTGCCCTCCACCAGTGCACAGACTTAAATTTAAGCGCAATCCGAGGCACGCCTTCCCGTGCGTCTGAGGCGCATGATTGGGGCAATTTTTACAACTCTGCCAGGATTCATTTACACTATCAGGATTCACAGCCCTGGGCGGGGGCTTAATTTAAGTCCAAATATAGAATAGCTCTCTGATAGTCACAACTCGCAAACAACACAGCTGATTTTCTGTTTGAGATACTGAGTGTATTTAACAAAACACAGGATGTGCTTTCCTCATTTCCAGCGCGGCTCTTTCTCTTTCTGTGTGTGTGTCAAAGCTGAAAAACACACCTGTTTCATTTTGCTGTGTGCCCTCCCAAGTGCAAACCACAACACTTGTGAAAAATAACTATCTACATAACTGGAAATAGTTTCAACAGGTCAATTAGTGATACCATTCATTAGTTTTATACAGTTACATGTACCATAGATACAAGTATGTTGTATTTGTCTTTGGTTCATAAGGCTAGAGGGGTTTAAAGGAACTTTAAAGGCATCATAGACACCACATACACAAAGTGCAATATTGTATAGTGATATCATATCATATAGAAACATTATATAAAGTAAAATCATGTATCTAATTAGGTCATTATGAATCAATGCCAGAGAAAAGTAAAAGTGAAAAAGAAGTGGGTGGAAGATGTTACAGAACTTCCTGCAGCCTATTCGATGAAGCTGTGAGTCAGAACAGCCATCTAACAGATAAATGACCCATATGGGATGAACTGGGCTCCTTCTCTCTGAGGGTTGGGAGAAAAGAGTTTTTAGCCATGCTTTTATTCTGTCCTTTCACCGAACACATTCATTCACTGTCATTTTCCACCTGCCCTCTGAAGCACTGAATACAGAAGCCCAAACTGTGGCTGCCCTGCAGAGTTCCAGTTAATACTTCATCAGGGTCGGTGTGATTTGTTTAAAGCGGCTTCAAAAAAGTTCAGAGGATTGGTGCCTTTGATTTCGAATGCAATCTCATTTCCTACCTGGTTTTTACCAGGCTCCTGGGGTGGGTTTCTATTGATTGCCCCCTTTAGAAAGACATATATTACAGTTAAGATGAAAGAGAATGAAGCAATAAGGTTGTAGAGACAGCTACAGATTTTTGCATTAACCTGATTAACATGAAAGACAGAGACTTAAGGTAGCACGGTGTGTTTTGTGGCATTCTATACTAATATGGCACTCTTCACAGAGGCTTCAGAATGTGAATAAAGTGTTTTTTTTCTATCTGCATTACATTATTTTACCTAAGCTTGACATCAAAGTTTGATCTAAGCTGTCAGAAAGTCTTTGGGGTGTGGGTGTATAAAAGAAAAGACACAGAAGAAAGACAAAAGAAGAGAGCCTCTGTTATCACATTAATTATTGCTTCACTCAGAGCCAGGGCACAGAAGATAGCAGAGTGACTTCTGAAAGGAGCACGCTGCACAAAAAACAAAAGCCAAGTCACAAGTTTTCTAGTGTATAGCACTGGCTTTGTTGTCAAAAATAAACAGAAACACGGTGTCTTGGTGGGAGAGGTGTGCAGCGATCTGTGATCTGATCTGTCTGTGTTCAAACCCAGAGAACACAGAACAGCTGAGAGAAACGTTGAAGGAGGGAAACACACACACACACACACTCATACATTTAAAATTCTCCCTCTGAGCCACCCACTTTTCATCCTCCGTGCGACACCCCGGGAGCCGGAACACGGTTGCTAAAAATGAACATTAAAACAGAAAGTGGCAACACATAGATCTCTCTGTGAATTAGAGAAAGGGGAAACATTAGGAGGATGAGAGGGACCAAAATGACTCCCATGCGGCGGAAGACAAATCCCAGCTGTGACAGCGGTCGTCATGGTGCAGTCACAGGACCAGAGCTGCTGCTCTTTCCACTGGGATAAATTGAAACTGATTGTTCGTCTATGCCTCCACTTCAGACACGTGGATGTAAGGACACCGATATAGAAACTTGATTTTGCTCGCAGTACGACACGACCTCCAGGAGTGCATCATGTCACAAACCCTGAAAGAGTTAAATTCTAATCCACAGACACCCATCTGATAATGGTTGTGCTTTTATGATTTTTGCTCTCAATGATTGTATCAGTGGTAACTGTCTGTCCATGTCAGATTTAAGCTTGCGAAAGCTCAAAAAACTGCAAATAAGCCCCTTTAGCTCCACATATACTACTGTAATGAACACATTTCCAGAGAGAGTAAAGCATGTAGGATGTCCATTAGAGTAGAGTGATGCTGATTTCTTGACCTGCTCTCTCTTAAAAAAAAAAAAGATTTTGGACCTCAATGAGACTTGATGACATTAAGGAAAAACAAAAAAAATTGTCGAATCAAATCAAGCTCTGCACAAATTTCTACATTTTACATTGCAAAGTGTCTGCAAAGACAGAGAAGTGCATAAGCAGAGCATCATCCAGGTGTTTTATAGCCAAATATTTCCACTGTCAATCCAATAATGAAATATTCATGGTTTTTGGGCTCTAACCCTATTTTTTTTCTAATTTCCAATTGAAAAACAATTAATTCCAGACTGGGAACTGGCAGTTTACCCTTTTTTTTTTTTATACTTCTAACTAAAGCAAATCAATTAGACATGTTGAATAGCTGATGAGATCCTGAATCCTGCAACCAGCTGAGGGCAGAAACCAGAGGAATCATCACAACTGGCTCATTGCTGCCACCTACTGTTCAAATCATGCTAAACAACCATTACCTGTGAGGTGCAACACCAGTGACAAAAAAATAGACAAGCCTTAATAATATAGGTATATATTTATTCATACGTACATATTCATTTATATCGGTTAATTGTACAAAAAAAAGAAAAAGAAAGAAAAAGAAAAAAAAAGGAAAAGATTTACAGTAATTATATGAACTACAGTCATTGTCAAATATGTTTTTTGAAATGTCTCCTGTGTCAATCTACCATGAACGCACACTGTAGATTCACCTCTTGCCCTCTATCCTAATCCTCATCCTTACTCCAGTGTTTGGGACCGAAACGTGCATGAAACAAACTGATCCACAGCAAAGTAGCTTGTCCTCCGTGTAAACTGGTGGAAGGGTCTGACAGAAGGACACGAAGCGTTTGATACTGTGAGGAAGAAAAAAATAAAGTCCGGTATTTTGTTTTTTTTTTTTTTGCGAAGCCTGTAGTGTATTTTGCGCTGTGAAAAGCCTGATGACAGGTTATTTCTTTTGTACACAAACCTTCAGGAGCGGGTTGAGTACCATTACCTGTAATCCATTCAGAGTATTGTTAGCACTATGACTCAGCCCGCGCCACATACAGTGCATGAAGAGGGCAAGCAGGTGTTACAACCAGGCTCATTTTTCTAAATCCTACGACTTTTCCTTTTTCCTCGAGTTAAGTGTCTTAACCCCCAGAGCACAGGGAGAGAGTACATTAGATATCTCCGCCATTTTGACTCTTAGTTGTTCCCTAATCCCCCCGTAAACCCCCATTCAAACAAAACAGATCAGACTGGATTACACTGGATTCATCTCTGCTGGCATTATCCTGCCCGCCGTAGCTGTCAAATCGCAAACTGAACAGAATCATCATTCAGTATTTTTTTTGCCTGATGGTGGGCATCTTAAACCAAGAATGGGGAGATTTGAGATTTATCAACATTCCACATTAGGTTGATCAATTTCTGTCTTGTTTGAAGTATCAGGGCAGGGTGCATTATGGGAGGGGGGTATCTGGAAAAGCAAAGGCATACAAATTTTTTTAAAAAAAAAAAAAAAAAGAGAGGAAAGCACACTTCTCCTTGATGGAAACATTCAATAAGTAAAACCTACATCATACATACATGTCATCATGAACTCCTCCTCAACTCATAAAAAAACCCCAACTCACATTTAACATTTATTATAATTGCACTGGTGCCAACCCCCCCCCCCCCCCCGGACAAAAGGCTACACTCTGGACATTTAGTGACGATAAACTCTTAATAAAAACACAAACTCCATCAGATCAAAAAAAAAAAACAAAAAAACAAAAAAAACAACTGAGGACTGGAAGAGGGCTCAAACTCAATTCGGAGACACTGAACTCATGACTTCAAAACACAAAGCAGGCGCAATCCATAACCACACCAAAACAGAAATGCAAAGAAAGAGAGAGAGAAAAAAAAAAAAAAAAAAAAAAAAAGTCGAGATCCAGAGGAAATCATGTCAAAGAGAAAAGAAAAGAAAAAAAAAAGCAGTAAAAGACACAATTATAAAATGAAATGGGAACAAAAGAGAGACGCAGAATAAAGCAGGTGCGAGTGCAGGAGAAGATAATCCATAAGAACAGGCTTCAATACTTCATAGGGCGGGGGAGGGGGGGGGCGGGGGTTGGTGGTGGGGGGGTGGGTTTGAAGTCCGTTATAGCCCTCCGTTGTGACAGAATCGTTCCATCATATCTGCTCTTAGCAGGCCAGAATTGTGCGCTCAAGATTCAGTCGACTTCCTCTCGCAGTGACTCCCACTGGTCTGATCCGGTCTTAACCTCTGGCAGCGTCACTGGTCCCAGACAGATGGGAGGTGGTCACAGGTGGCAGGGTGTAACACACACACACACATGTTACTCCATCCCCTGCAAGGCCTCATGGGGGGGGGGGGGAAGTTGAGGAGTCACCGACGCCACCGCGATGTCCCTCTCAACACTGCGCGCGGTTTACCGGTTTCTTCGTCAACAGAACCGGCCACCGATGCGAAAAAACGAGAGCAACTAAATGAAATCAGATCAAAATAGACGTACTTTGATTGTTTTCAGTTGGCTTTTTCTTTCCGAATGTCCTGGTCTGACAGCATGAACGCATGTAGTGATGTCTGACTTTTTTTTTTTTTTTTTTTTTTTCTTCCTTCCTTCTTCTTCCGTCAAGAGTGTCTTTATACTTTTTCTGTTGTTGAAATGAGCTTTCACAGGCCAGCATCAGTTCTTCCACATTGAGTACTGGCTCATTTTTACTCTCCAAAAGCTCCAGCACATATTCTCACACACACACACACACACACGCACACACACACATACATCTGTACTCAGACAAGTATGTGTGAGCTTCACCGTAGTTCCCCTCAGAGAGATCCATTGACAGCAATCACTGCTCCATCTCATATCCTCTCATATCTGTTTAGCCGGCTTCGACTCTCGAGCTCCCACTGTCCTCGCTTATGTACAATTAGATTTTAAAAAACTAGAGGTGTTACATGCAACATTTGGCATCTTTAGTCCCCACTTGTGAGTCTTAATTGGTGTCCGTTTTAGAAAAATATTAAACTTTGTCTTTTTTTTTTTTTTTTTCTTCCTTCCTCTTCAGTACATTGAAGCTTCTGATTGTAACAGAGACAGAGAGAGGTGAGGGTACAGTGGTAGCAAGCTCAGTGTATGCATGTGAGTGATGATTTGGATTCCAATGTGTTTTGTTAGTGAAATTCTCAAATTCCTGTCTTCGTAAAGTGTCTCATCATTGCTTTACTGTAAGTGCAAATGGCTGCAAATGTTTTTTTTTTTTTTTTGTTTTGTTTTTTTTTTTAAATCACAAAATAGGCTTTCTCCTGCTTTCTATGTATGAGTTGGGAGGGGTGGTGTCGGTGGTTTACCGGCTGCAACGCTTCCCCCTTTTTTGTAATAAACATCTACTTGGACCGGACAGCCTGCAGAACAAAGCTAACACAGGTCATACTCAAGTGCAGTTCTATCTAGAGGTAGCTGTTTAGTGACCTTCAACACCGAGGGAAGTGTGGAAGTGTGTGTATGTGTGAGGTTAAGAGGGATCTTTTAAGCCTGATCGATTTTTTTTGTTAGAGGCCGTCACTGTCGTCTGTCTCAAAAGTGCTAAATAAGTAAAGAGCGTGCCTGCTCGCAAATACAGAACAATGGTTTGCGATGTTAAGCCTCATTATTCTTTAAACTTCATTTGATGAAGAGTTAAATCCCTTAACAGTGGCCATCACATTTACTCTCTCTGTAATACTGGTTTGTCCATTGAACGCAGGCCAGGAATGTTCTGACATTCTTCTAAGAATTAATCTGTGTGTGTCTGCATATCAGCTTGTGTGTCTTTCCATGTGTGTGTGTGTGTGTGTGTGTGGTGGGGAGATTCGGGAATGTTTTGGGAGAAAGTTACCCAAGACCCTGTAGCGTTGTTTGGCTCTCTCCCTCTCTCTGCAGCTCCAAAAAAAAAAAAAAAAAAAAAAAAAAAAAAAAAAAAAAAAGGGGACACACCAGCATGTACTCTTTGACAGGGGGGGCCAGGAGGGGGGAGGGACAGCAGGTCAGGGGGGTCAAGTGACGGGCTGCGGGGAGCGTGTACGAGGGACTCGGGGACAGGGAAGGGGGTTGTTGTCTTTACATCATAGCAGGACACAGCAGCGGCAAAACCTCTGACGGCTGCCCCCGACAGAGGGAGGCGGAGTGACGGGAGCGAAGTATGCATGCACTTTGATGTTAGGCAGATGGGTCTGTGGAGAGAAGAGAAGGACAAACAGATGGAAATGTGTTAATGGTTCATACAAATACTTGGAAAGCTGGACTAGATAGCTTACTACATCAGTTGCTATAGTTAACTGCAACAAATATGTACTGAAACTTTTTAAACTTCAATACCCAGAAATCTTGTCACTTATCAGTAAATGCAGATTAGTAACATGTTTAACAGACAGGTTGTGATGGATTAACAAACTACAGACATGATGAGTCCAGCTTTCTCTGGACTGAGTGTTCACTCACTGCTGTTGAGGAAACACTTTGTATTTCACATTTCAGTTTTGAGTGCTGACACCAACACCAGAATTTAACTTGAAGAAAAAGGTGTGAACCTATGACATCATTCTCATTCTTATGTTGCATCCTGACTGAGACTAATAAGACTAAATGTTTTCAGGCTAAATCTCTAGCTAGCTAGCTTTAAAGCCCTTTAAAAGGTTCTCAAATTTTCCAAGTCTGTCTTAAAACAATAGTCAGGTACTTGTATGAACATTGAAACAGGTTTTGCTTGTTGTAATTATTCATTCTGTCCATACTGACCATCACTTACACTGAAAGTTCATTATGATGAGATCTCTTAATGTCCAGTATGAACAGGAGGAATGATTACAGCAAGAAAAACATATGTCAGTGTTCATTTGGGCACTTGAGTATTGTTTTTAGCACAGATTTCCAAAATTGTGAACCTATCCTTTGAGCTTAACAGCCAACCAGCCCAAGCATGTGTGCTGGTGAAGGTTGTGATCCAGGACTGTAATTCAGCATATCGCAGTCAAATCTGACTCTTTCTTCCTTTGCTTGAGACTGTAGTGCTGGTCAGAAGTGTTTTCCTCAGGGCTGCCGATGGTGGCCAAAAGCTGCAGTGCACCAGTCTCTGCTGCTACGACAGAAGCACTGAGTGCAATGCTGCTGAGATGATGCAACATCTTGAATTTTATATGAAATGAAAATTACCAGGAATCCTGAGCAAGTTGTCTTTTTATTCATTTACAGCCTCCTGACCTCAAATATCCTCCTTCTTATACATCGCAAAGAAATTCACCTTTCCTTTAGTGAATCTGTATTTTCAACATTCAGTGGGAAGTATTATGTTGACTGTTAGTTAGTTTGAGCAGCACGGTGAGTTAATATTTATGAGGAGCAGCAGCTATACACCAGAGTTCACTTCTACTAATCATCTATGAGCAGTGAGGAACTGTTTTGCTGTAGAGGTCTATTGTACATAAACAAATAACATTCAGCAATCCAAAAATAAGCTGAATGGCTGACTCCAAACACACCAACCAGTGGGAAATGCCGAGGGCGGTGTGGCTTTTACATTTAGGGGTTCCAAACCATCATAACTGTCATTCAACATTAAGACAACTAAAAATGTATACATTTGTTATTCTCATCATTCATTATTTATCAAATTGACATATGCCGGGTTCACAGAATAGGTGTTTATGGTGCATTCTGTGAATGAATCAGAGCGTACTCACTGCTGTTAGCCCACACAACTCACCCTTAGTCTCTTGATGCCGGCGCGGGTTATCTGCTGGCAGTCATAGAGCTCAATGCGATCAAGACTATGGCAGCTCTTCAGGTGCTCCAGTGAGGCGTCTGTGATCAGGGGGCAGTTATCCAGCTCGATCACCTCCAGTCGGTCGTGAGCACAGGGGCCGCTGCCGAGGTGTCTGATGCCGTCGTCTGTGATCAGCTCGCAGTGAGACAAACTCTACAGGAAGACGGTGGTACCAACACAGGCTTCATTACTCGACTGTCAACTGTAAAATGCTACAGGAGCAAAATATGTTTAACTGGAAGGCACACACACTCACCAGAACTTGCAAACGAGGGCAGTAGATAGACAGCTGGATGAGTGTTCCATCTGTGATCTGATGCAAAAGTAAAAAAACAGAAACAAATGTCATAACTGCAGGCACCATATAACAATGAAAGATTGTTTGTGTGGCTCATATTGTTTTACCTGCACACATTCTTCTAAATCCATCTTCTCGAGTTCGTGACAATTCTGCAGAGATACAGTAAACACAAAGAGAATATCTCGTCTACTGTTTATGTATATTTACATTTTTTGGGACTAACAATGCTTGAAATACTTTCCTTTGCAAGATATTTTTGGGAGAAAAATTTCATCTCAACTTAAAATATTTGATTTCAGGTCAGAGAGTCTGGTCTCTATGTGTGTGTGTGTGTGTGTGTGTGTGTGTGTGTGTAAATGCAGCCACAAAGCAGATGCCACACTCACCCTTGCTAATGTAGTGAAGCCCACGTCTGTAAGCTGAGAGCAGCGAGCCACTTCTAATATTCTGAAAGGAGAGAGAGAGAGGAGCAGAGGGTTACACAGTCACTTATAGTCGGGTTGCTCTCTTGCAGAGGGTAGATTGGACTTTAAAGCAAGTGGACCTGCAGTTGTAAGGCCTGAGCCAACTTTACTGCAGAACAGAGCATAACGCTGTCAGACTCACGCTGGACAGTTTTTATTAAAGAGGATCAAAACTCATGCAGCAGAACTGCAGAACTTGGCTGCCAACAGTTTGATCAGAGATTCGGGTGTGTTATGCTAGTAGCGACTATATCCTCGAGCTGCTAGCCTCAAACAGAGATTTGGAGGGGGGCCAAAGAGATCTGGTTAACTCACTTCTTCCTTCCTAACTCCACGCCCCCTAATTTTTTCCTTTCATTTTCAAATTTGTAGTCTCCAGCCTAAGCAGATGCCAAATTAAGTGACATCAATTTATCAGTCTTATTATAAAGCAATCAAATGTGTGATAGAATAACCATTGTTTCTAATCAAGTCTAAGTTTCACCCATCTCAGAGAGATTTCTTAAAGCGTGGTACAACATCAGTCTGCCAGGATCAAGATTGTCAGTCAATTAGGAAATATACTTGAAATCGAGTTAAACATGATGTGCTCAAGTGAAATAACTTCACACCCACATTGGCTGGATAGTTACTTACATCTTAGGACTCCTTTTCAGACTAATTGGCTTGTTTAGGAAGTTGTCCACAGTTGAATACAGAGTAAAAACGGGCGTGTGTAAACTCACCTGAGGCGAGGGCAATTCTGTCCCAGAGCGTGCAGGATGGCGTCTGTGATGTTGGCACAACCCGACACACACAAAGACTGCAGGCGGTGACAACCCCGGCAAATTGTGATGAGGCCTTCATCTGTGATCTGCTGCTCACAGAGAGAGGAAGAGTGATTGTGTGTGGAGGAGGAGGAGGAGGAGGAGGAGGGTCTTTTGAATCCACGTACAATGTGAGATGTGACAACATACCAACTTCTCCTGTGTTCACTGGTTGCTGTGCTTCAACAGCAAATCAATGTCAAGACAATACATATATTCATGTACCACCTCAGCTCTCAGCTAATGAGAGCAACTTCTTTTCCCCTGCATGTATCGCTCAAGAAAAACTCTGTATAGATCAGACAGAGGAGGAACAGGTGAGCGAGGAGAGAGAGAAAGCGAAGCGGAAAAGAGAACGAACAACTGGCACAAGATGAGACGTCGAGTTCCTGAGGTGTGAGATGAGAGGGAGATGTAGAGAGAAAAGAAGAAGATGAGGATGAGGAGGAGGAGGGGGGGGAGAGCATTCAGGTGGTGATGAAGAAGGGGAACTTTAGGAGACAGGTACAACCAGAGTATGTGAGCTGGGATCACAGACTATTGGTTATATGGGCTGGACGGCAAAGTCCTGAGTCCACAACTGCTCTTTGAGGTGAAAAGCACAACATGTATTTTGTGTCCTGTCATCCTCTTCCCCGGAAACTATGACGCAAACAACAGCATTCATGTACTTCAATCTCAAAAAGTACTTCAAGGGATTCAGAGGTTTTATAACAATGTTTACAGAGAGGCATAAGATGATAAAATGTAGATATGAAGCACCACTGAAATATAAAATACAGCTTTTTATTGATCTTGATTCCACTTTCAGCCATATTGAGTGTACTTACTGAGCATGTCTGCAAGTTGAGTGTGACCAGCTCTGGACAGTGAGCCCCGATATGCTTCAGAGCCTCATCTTCTAGCTGTGGAAGAGAAAAGAAGCGGACATTTTTCAGAGTCATCTGAGCTCAACCTACAATCTGACACCTCTCTCTTAGTCCAGGTTATAGGTTAGATTACATTTATGACAAAATACATGTTGTAATTTGTTTTTGTTCTTGAAATTAATGACCTGTGAAACTTTCATGGAAACACATGATTGTCTTTTCACTGTATACTGTTGATATTACAGGATGGTTATCAAAGCTTTTACATTTGCTGTTAACAATGTATTTCCTCTGATACATCCTCTATTGCACAGGAAGTGATACATCTTATGTTTGCGGTAGTAGCAAAAGTGTTTTATCTGAAATGAAAATAAGAGGAACTTGGTAGATAGTTTAAATAGTAATAGTCACTGTGGGGGAACGTACAAGTAAACAATACCAACTTGACTGTTGAGCAATAAGGACAAAGCACCAAAGTCATCTCTGATGGATCCAAAACAAACAGTACTACAAACTAATGTGCTTTCTGATTCATCAAATTGAGTTTTATACTGAATTAAATCATCTGAAAACCCATTATCTTCAAAGCATCAGCGGCACCAATCTGCACCCACAGATAATTTTCAGTATTTAACCATACATACCTGTGTGCAGCCCTTGAGAAAAAGGCCTTTGAGTCCAGGGCAGGAACGAACCAGGGCTTGGATGCCATCCTTGGTGACCTGATCACACCAGGAGATGTTAAGCTGCTCCAGCAGGGGACAGCCCTCACTGAGAGGAGGAAAAAGAGGAAGATAAAGTACCTTTTGTGGTGTGGCATTACTGATGAACAGTAATATATAGTAATATAAAGTCAGCGAGGTATACATCACAACTTCGACCCTACACACCTGAGAGCTTTGAGAGACAGGTTGGTGATTGAGGTACAGGAAGCGAGGTCCAGGTGCTTCAACTTTGGACAGAACTTGCTGAGGCTATTACACGTGCTGCAGAGGAGAAGGACACTGAGCGTTCTGAAGGAAAAATATGATTACGAATCATTGGCAGCCCTGTTACATAAACTATACACATACCTGTCAGTGATCTTGGTGCAGCCGTTCAAACTAAGCAGCTCAATGTTCCTGCAGTTCTGGGAGAAAGTCCTACAAAGAAAAAAAACATTTATGCGATGGCAGTTGAACTTCATTTGCCTGTCTCTCTCTCTCTCTCTTTCCTCAGGGTCATCCTCACCTCAGGGCGCTGTCACCCACACCAAGGCACCCCCGCAGGCTCAGCTTTCTGAGGAATCCCCCACATCGCTTTGAGATGTTCTCCACCACACGTCCCTGCAACAAAACACAATCCACTCAGCCTTCCGCATTTCCTTCTACTTTCCCTTGATTTTAAAATAATGACAGATTAGGGGTGAAATGAAAGGTTGAGAGCAAACATTAATATTACAAGCTCACCTCGATGTCCCTCTGAAAGTCAAAGAGGTCGATTCGTTGCCAGTTGCTGCCATCCAAAGCCAGAACATTCCAGGACTGAGCGCAGAGAGGGAGAAACAGACATTTAGGGGGTCAAGGTTTCTCTCCAAACATACCATGTATACACACACACACAGAACACACACTAAAACATACGCAGTCACACATACATGCATACACACACACACACCTTGTGAACACAGACTCACCCGTGAGACCTGGGCACAGCGACAGAGTGTCACCACATCCAGAAAGGAGAAGATTCTGGAAGACAGACAGGGACGGTTTAGAGACCCTGATCCCCGCTGCCAGAAGCTTCCTCTTTACACTAGACTCTGCCCTCAACCCTGCGTCTGCTTCCACTCACAGCACAGGGGTGTGAGTAAAATCAGCTAATATTGTCTTTGACTGTCAGCACGATGGATGGGTTTACCCTGTTTGCAGGATAGACGTGTTTACTTAAGAGTGGGGTCACGGCGAGGAAGATAAGCAATCTGCTTCTAGAGAACAGAAACTTACTATAAGATCCTTCAATGCAGCAAAAAAAAAAAAACTATGTTAAGGATTGAAGCAGGGATGCAGTGAGTCCCAGCGCAGTCTGCCAGCCTCACAAATCACAGCGTTGCACCTGGCCAAGCAGCACAGAGTCAGCAGCCGCAGCACAGGCAGCTTGGCTGGCAAGGCCGAGGCTTGAGTTATGGCCTTCATTTTCTGTTTGCTCAGGGGCTCTTGAGTTTTCTTTGTTTTTTTTTTTTTTCCTGAAGTCAATTTCAATGTTTTATAGCCTCAAGCATCTGGTTTTAATTACAGTTTTAGCATTGGGGGAGCAGAGTAGGTTGGGGAATGAGGAGAAATTTGCATCCTGGTGGCTGGTTGCCTGGTTGGTCAAGTTGAAATATTTGCTAAAAAGGGCAAGTGAGCATACAGTATATGATTGTGAGACACACAATGTGTGTGTGTGTGTTCGGGGGTCAGGAGAGGGAGGAGGGGGTGGTGCAAGGCTAATTGTGTCTTTGTGTATGATGAGATTAAAGCAGGAGGTGAGTGTTAGGTATGCAACATGCTATTTCTGCTTGCAAAAACCCTGCAGAGATTCTGATTGAAGTGTTTCAAAATGTCACTCACCGTAACAACAGCTCCTTCGGTAACTTCTTATTGATGACTGCCTCGTCACTGTTTGTGAACATCTGAAAAGGATGCAGAAGATAACATTAGTCCTGGCAGCCTGTTTCAACATGGCTGGAGCACCCTCCATCCATTCACTCAAGGACAGCCCCGGCACATATGCAAGGATAAATGATTGTAATCTCATCAGCTGAGATAGATTCAATGTCAAGTCTTGGAAAACACTGAAGGTGACAGAAGATAAAGCAGCGGAGGAATTTGTGTCTTCTAAGCAAAAAACAATAGGATAGGACTTTGTGCTGTCGACTGCAGAGCTCTGATGGCCTCTGCTTTCATGTTATCTTTTGTGCATGCATTTTCTCTCCTTACTTCCTGTGTTTGCACTGTTGACTTTCCACATCAGCAAGTGCTGAGAATGTGCACTGAAATTTGTTACATCTTTTGTGACTCACGAAATAGCTCCCATTTCTGAAAACCAGCTAATGGATTTCCACATAAATAATTGCATGCTGTATGAGTACTAGCCTACAATCCATACAAGGCCTCAGTACACAAAGAGACAATACATTTACACAGAGCTACTTAGATACACAAACAAACAGACATACACCCTCAGTGAAGACTGCAGGGTTCCCATAATTTGTGGGAAATCGTATTCCGCTAGACTGTAAAATACAAGATTTTGAGATTATGATGACTGGCGGCATCCACTCAGTCACAACAATGCAAATGAAGCAACATCTGGCCCAATCCATTTTCCTCCATAGAGTTAGAGAGATAAATCTAAACCAGGGACAGGGTAATTAAGGGGTGGGGACTTTGGTGTGTAAATAAAAAGTGCAGGAAGGCACATGTTATTTACAAGAGGCAAACATCTGTGACAAGATCAACAAGGAATTTGCAAGTTCTTATTTGCACTTCCTTACAGGTACACATAATAAAATAATAATAATAATAATAAAAAAAAATTTAATTTGCACCATACTTTTCATTCATAGCGAAACTCAAAAGTGCTACAGTATTAATAACAGAGCACACAACAACAACAAAAAATAGTAATAAAGAGTTAAGGGAATAGTCCTTTAAAAAAAAAAAAAAAAAAAAAAAAAAAAAGCAAAATCTGTGCTGCCCTCAGATGGTTAGGAACGATGTTCTACAAATATGGTGCAGCAGAGCTGGAGGCTCGATCCTCCATGGTGCGGAACTTAGTACAGGGGTCCTAGTGGAGGAGCAAGCTGCTGGCAGATCTGAGGATGCAGGTGAAGGTTTGTAGTATGATCAGTTCCTGTAGCTAGGGAGGTGTATGTCCGTTGATGGATTTGTATGCGAGTAGCAGGACTTTGTAGTCAATCCTGAAGAAGATAAGGAGCCAGTGCAATGAAAACAGAATCAGTGTTATATGTTCATGTTTTTGCACTTCTCAGGATCCTGGCAGCGCTGTTCTGAATGTACTGGAGCTTCTGGATGCTCCTGCCAAGGATCCCTGTGAAGAGCTGCATTGCAGTAGTCCAGTCTTGAGGAGATAAAGGCATGGACAAGTTTCTCTGCATCTAACAGGGTTAGAGAGGGGAAGAGATGTCTTATATGGTAATAAAAGGCAGCTGAGGGTCAAACCTAACACCTAGGTTAGTGACTGAGGAGAAAAGGGGGATGTCCTGGCCCTCAAAAGGTGAGATTAAGTATGGGGGATGACTGAATCTCGTGTGGAGTGCCAATAAGGAGAGCTTGCTGCTGTTAAACTGGAGGAAATTTGTGCTTGTCTAAGCCTTTATCTCCTTAAGACAGGCGCTGAAGTGTGACATGGCTGCAAGAAGGGCTTGAGGCAGTTTTGATGTAAAGCTGGGTATCATCAGCATAGCAATGAAAAGACATCCCCTGTCTGCTGATGACATGTTCAAGGGGGAGCATTTAGAGGGTAAACAGGATGGGGCTGAGGAACGACCCTTGCAGAACACCACTGGTAACAGGGAGCGATCTAGACCTGCATCCTTCCAGTGAGACATACTCGGTTCTACCCGAAAAGGTAGGACTGAAACCACTTAAGTGAAGAGTCTGACAGTCCAATGGTGGTGTGGAGGTGCTCTAAGAGGATAGTGTCAAATGCAGCTCTCAGGTCAAGGAGAATCAGGAGAGAGTGGGACCCTGCATCAGCTGCCATCAGCAGGTCATTCACAATCCTCAGCAGAGCTGTTTCAGTGCTGTGTGCTGAATGAAAACCTGACTGATTTTTTTTCAAATAGGTTATTAAGGTGGTCCTGACACTCAGAAGCAACCACTTTCTCCAACACATTGGACAAGAAAGGGAGGTTGGAGATAGGTCTGTAGCTGGCAAGAGCTTCTAGGTCCTGGGTGGGCTTCTTGAAGAGGGGGCGGATGACGGCAACCTTGAGGGCAGATTGAACACTACCAGTTTGAAGGGAGAGGTTAACAGTTTGGGTGATCTGGGGGCTGAGAACGGGGGATGTATGATTTGAGGAGAGCTGTGGGAATTGGGTCCAGGGCACAAGTACAGGGTTTCATCTTCCTGAGGATTTCATCAATGTGGCTCTATCCGACGCCAGTAAAATAGAGTAGAGATGGCAAGTTCCCAGACAGAGGGTCGATGACAGGAGGAGGCAGAGAGGAAGAGCTGGACATCAGAGAGTGAATGTTGTTGACCTTGGCTCTGAAAAAGTCAATGGAGCTGTTACATTGCTCTTCTGTAGCCTCAATTGGGGAAGATGATTGTGGCTTAAGGAGATGATTTATTGTGGAAAAAAGCTACACAGATATACACATACACACTGTATATGAACATCCACCCATGATCCAAAAATAAATGAAATGTGTTTATATAAAAAAGAATAATAGATCCTAATGGAGTATACTGAGTGCTGTTTTGATTATGAAGTGTATATCCTAAAACAACATTCACAATAGCTTCAGATTTTTTTGGGACTTACATTCTTAAGCAAAATCTATTCATCAGTTCACAAAAACAAACTGACAGGACTGCCTGTTGAAATGAATGACTGGACCTTTAAAAGTCTAGTCAGCTCTAGGTCAAAGCCTCTCTATGTCTCTCTGATAAACATACAAACTCCACACACACATATACACAAAAAAAAAAAAAAAAAAAAAAATCAGACTATGGTCACTTTTGGGGACATTACATAATCGTACATTCATTTCCTGGAGACTTACCCTAACCATAACCGCTACATGCCTTACCCTAACCCTTACCCTAACCTTAACCACTGACCTGAAAAATCAGCTTTTTCCCCTCGATTGGGGACACGCCTTTTGTCCACAATTGGACAAAATGTCCCCACTTAACTGGTCCTAAGTCTGAAATTTGTCCCCAGAAGTACCCTATGACAGACCACACATACACAGCTGTCTATTCAGGGGCTGCAGACATGTAAAATTTTGAGGGAGTAAGAAGGGAAAGACATTTCCCCGTTTGGATTTGGGGAAAATTGACTCTGACAGCTCGCCCTCCACAGCGCTACTTTCTAGCCAAATAATCCAGGGCCATTTCCAAAAGACCAGATGCTCATGGTCAACGGGCATACACTGTTCCCTTTTGTAATCTAACATAAAATGAACCTGATGCTGCATGAATGTGAGCATTATGTTTTCTCCACTGGTCAGCTATAGTCAGTGAAGCAGGCCTGGCAGGATGTAAAAAGCTGGGTGAGCTGTAACCTCCAGCTAGTGATCATTGTACAGCAAAACAAAAAGTAGTCATATTTTTAGAAAAAAACATTTATTGATGTTGTTTTCTTAAAAAGACCCCAATTTTGATTAGTTTGACACTTTTAACAGATGTACACTGAAGCTTGATGTTAATCAGTGTCTAAACCAGGACTAATATTTATCTTTTCTTCCATTACACCCTAATGTAGTTAAGGACAACTGATTTGTAATATGAGTAGGAGATAAGGTGTCAGCAATAAACTGATTGTTTCGTTTCCCACAGTTTAAACGGCTTCTGCAGCCTTTACACCAGCACATCCAATTTCATTTAATGTAGTGGTGATGTCACTCACAATACAGTTATTATTGACATATTCCCTTTAAATGGGAAATGAAATTTTGTGGCATTATGCCCATCTACTTTTCAGACTGCTGTAGTCTTTTGTTAAGGGCTGGTGTACAACAGATCACTATGTACCGCAGAGCAGTGAAGGAAGACAGAATAAACATCCGGTCAGGCCTTTCAAAGTAAAACTCTAATTATCAGATGAGGTTTGACCACTTGGAGTTTTTGTCTACAGTTACAGTTCTTTGGTCTCAGGCTTCTTAGAGCCCTCAACCTCTTATGTATCAGTACTCAATATTTCAAGTCATTTGGTATTTTTTTAACATCTGACTAGGAACAACAGGTGATAATTAGACTCAAGGACTAACTCTGACTCAGCTTTTCATGGCTTTTAGTTTATCAACAATTGCAATAAGCCAATAGGCTGTATTTTAGTTTTATTGTATTGCATAGATTAAGTGCACTTTTCCATCAATATCTGATGATTTCCCTAACAAATAAACTAAGACACTACTTATTATCATTTGTATGACATTTTCAAGATCCCATCGAGATCAGTTTAAAATAATAAAAACATGAAATAAACCCATATTGTAATATTAACTGAGTAGGTCTGATCAAAATTACATTTTTGACGTAATAATGGACCTATTTATTTAAGAAGCTATGTTGTGAAGAGGGCTGTACCTTTGTAAACCTATATGAAATATGAAAATATACACACAAGAATCCAATATCAAATAAAACATCTATTAGATAAGTTGGAAGGATGGTTGCTGTAGTGATCATTCCTGTTTATACCAATGACTGCAACCAAGCGGGTAGCCCCGGGTCTGAAAAGTGAAGCCAATGCAGAAGTGCCTTAAACCTGCATTCTCTCTAATGGCCAGCAGGGGCGACTCCACTAGTTGCAAAAACAAGTCCGATTGTACAGTAAGTCTATGAGATAATGACCCTACTTCTCACTTGATTTGTTACCTCAGTAAACACTTTCTTAATGAGTTTCTGATCTCCATCGCAAGTGTCAAGTCTTCTTCAATACAGCATAATGTTCATTTTATAAATTTTAGTCCCATTTAGAGTAAAATAGACGAGGCATGCACGATATGCTTTAGGGTGTGTCTACCTTGTGATCGACAAGTCACGTTATGTTTGAATCAGTGTATTATCACCTGAAAGTATGAATCATCTTTCTGTTAGCTTAGAATGAACCCTTTATATCTACATAGGGAGGAGGTCCCCTTCCACGAAGGCCGCCATGTTTCTACAGTAACCCAGAATGGACAAACCAAACACTAGCTCTAGAAAGGGACTTTTGCATTGTTCACTATCTGCAACCTCAACACTAGATGCCACTAAATCTTACACACTGCACCTTTAACCATAACCTATAAATGCACTGTGCTAACCAAATTAGCAACTAGCATTAGGGTCAGCTCCACCCTCTCATCCAAATATGGTCACTTCTGGCTCCAAACACCCAAGATGTCGCCAAACTCAAGGCTTCAAAATGGAAGTCCATAAAGCCCCCAGGAAGAGTGCTGGGCTTTAAAGCCAGCTTAACATAGTGGCCAAACTGTGAAATTACAAATTCTGTGACTAACAGGGGCACAAAAAGCATTTTTACTGCACACAATCATGGGAAAGGGAGCAGCTGTAAAATGGTAGATAAATTCTTTTATACGTCACAACCCCCGCAAAATGCCTCGTTTCACTAACAGAATTTGATCTATTTGGTCTGATAACGTTTAGAAAGTCTAATGGAACCCTCATTCAAGTTAGCCAGAGGGCTAAACCGAATTTAGCAGTATGTTTTCATCTGAGCAATTTCTTTACAGTGGGAAGTGGCTTTTTTGGCTTCATGCACCACTGAGCAACTTTCATAGGAATGAACGGTGCCCCGCCTCAGACACTGTGTCCAGCTCTCTTTATACATCCATGAGTCCACAGACCAATGGGAGACGTCACAGTAGCCACGCCCATTACTTCATTTATTTACTTTTTTTTTTTTTAACAGTCTATAACTACAACGTATTTCTCTACAACAGGAGCCCACCTTTGTGTAACCATTGTGTAACCACAATGTACAAGTGTTTACTTTTACTTTGAAGGCATGGTCGCACCACTTCCGGGTTTCCTCCTGTTTTCACCTCGGCGAACTTATCGCAGCGGCTCCACCGCAGCTGTTGGGCCATAAGGTAACGGCCTGAATCTTCTGAGTCGTCAGCTGTTGCACCGTTAAAAATAAATAAAACCACACACACAAATCCCACACTAGCTGGGGATTAAACATACACCAAGTACTCAGGCTACACAGGCCAATGTCACCGGCCACATAGTTAATATTTGTGTTCCACGTTTTTCACCAAAATATTCAGCGACGCTTGCGTGGCTGCGACACAAAGTTTATGGTAAATGTCACAAGACAACAACGCCGTAGCCTCTGTATGTGCGTACAGGTGGCCCTTCTGCGATCAGTACAGCTCATGATGTGTGTTACACTGGAACAGCTGGGGCCTATTTGTTGTTAGTTCAATGCTAATACGGGGGTGCATGTAGCAGTCACAACCCGAGGCCCCCACAACCGCAGCGGCCACGGATATGCACAACAATCCAGCTCGTCAGACAACCCAACAAAAGTCGTATAAAATCACACACACCCACTATAGAAAAGGTAATTATAACATGACTTTACACTCTTGGTAAACAGAAGTCAACAAATGCCTCTTTATGAATAATATGTTAATGCGTTTCGGGGCTGTCGGCGTGCTCCATGTAGCCTCATTGTCTTTGTTTTGACGGCGCAAAGCGAAACATTTGTGGACCTTTAATAATAAAAGAAACAACCAAATTTACTCATGAACACCGCGACAGGCTTAAAGTGGAAAACGCCGACTTGTGTCCTCAACGAAATGACATGTCAGGCCTAGCTGTATGTTGTTGTTGTTCGGACAAAACAACAGCGTTTGACCTAATCCCAAACACTGACTGCGGAAGCTGCATCAATAGCTGCTTCACCATAAGCGCAATTTTACACTAAATACAGCGACAGTTATCATGCAGGCCCGTATCCTCGTGTTGAATGTGTGTCAATAGCTGTCAGTTAATTTACATGCTCAAAACTCACCTCAAACCGGCTCCGCGAAACACCGTTTACCTCCTTCCCCATGTCGGACGCTGGTTACCGACTCAGTGAACTCGGTGTAGGCGCAGGGAAATGCAGAAACGGGCCCTCTTCCTGCCGATTCCCCTCCACGACTATCATGCTACCGTCCTCTCGGTAGCTCCTATGAGTGCGATGTCGTTGTTTTTCGGCCTGTAACACAAACGACAAGACCTCTTGTTTCTGGTAAAATAATGGGCTACAGGCAGCGACAGCCGCAGCAGCAAATAAGCCTTATCTGCTCGGTTCGCCCTCACAGGTCTCCTCCCCCCCTTATAAAGCTTTCCATCCATCCATCCACACAATAGCCCGGCAGGAACAGGACCTGGCAGACTAACTGCGCCTACATCACTTAGGAATAATAAATAAAACTAAATTATGAGGCGTGCGTTGCCCAAACACAAACAAACTACTGTCTCACCTATAGGCTACTTGTTGTCTGTCCCTTTAACCAAAGCTCGCAGCACAAGCTCAGGAGCAAAGATAAATAAAGTGGGGTGTCAACCTTTTTTTGACAGCCTACAGCACTGCAACAGGAGTCAGAACTAGATATAACATTTATTTTAAGTCGTTTTATTCCAGGTGATGCTAGATTTAACACCAGACAAAGCAAAGGGATACCAATTAGGGTATGTGAGACTACATATAGTTGTGCTTTTCCCATGTAGCCTACCTAAAATAACAATTAAGAGCAAGTTTAATGTGTATTTTCCACTTAAAGGACCTGCCACTGAACTGTGGGCCAAAGTGTTCATAATTTTGTCACAGTAAGATCTATATAGCTACTATACCAAGCATATAAACAGACTGTTTGGCGACTCATGACGCATGTATAACTTAATTGATCATTAACTCCATGCTATTGCATTTATTTTCCTCAGACCGACATTGTAACTGTTATGATTACAGCAAGGAAACGCACTTCCTCATTTCGCATCGGCCACGCCCCGCCGTGACAGCGCAGCTAATCAGCATCCAGGGCTGCAGCGCGTCATATCACGTCATCACGGTGGTGAACACACGCTTGACAACAATTCTGAGTCAACTGTATAATTATATTGAATTTGGTCCACACTATGGAATCCCTTTTTCACCAGAGGATTTCTCAGTTGTTTTTGATGCTGTCCCCTCAGGTATTATTTCACCTTTTAAAGGTTTTAAGGGAAATAGCAATCACCCAATACTGTTAGATACAACTGAAACAACTGTTGGGAAAACTTGTTTTTCATGGCAAATTAAGAATAAAAATTAGACAATCCGTCATCTTTTTCAACAAGACATCATAAGTTCACCCTCTGCCTTATTATATTGGTCCACATTCGTTGGAGATATTTGATGGGAACGAATATAAGTTTGTTTTGTTTTTTTTTACTAACAAAGTCAAAGTGATATCTTTTAAAATGTTTTACAGGTTTTATCCAACTAATCATTATTTGCAGAAAATCAAGAAAAACATTGATGCACCTTTTGTGGGGAGCTCAGAGAAACACTTCAACATTTATATCGGTCTTGCCCACATATAAAACAATAGTGGAGTAAATTGTCACGATTTATTGCTGATCATTTCTACCCTCACATTTTATTACTCTGGAAAAAAGTATTGTTTGTTTACATATGACAGGAATCTCTGCTTGCAGTTCTATTTAATTAATTTGTTTATTATTTCTGACCAAATTTTATATTCACAAATCAAAAAGCCAAAGTTTTCAGAGCTGATTGTCCAAATCAAACAATTCATTTCTTCAATATCTGAATGTACAAACAAAAAAAGCTGTACAACCACTGTAAGCTTTACAAGACATTTATTTAACTATTTCTTTTTATCATTATTACAACCAGGTGTGTTTGTAGACACAAGTTATTTAGGGTGCTGTAAACTTGTTGTATAGCCTACTTGTTTCAATAAAGCTGTTTGTTAAAAAAAAGAAAAGAAAAAGAGAGAGACAACAGTTCAAAGTTGCCTGGAGTGCCATCATAAAATGTGACTTTTTTATTCTCTATTGTGCTTGGAAGAGTGTGAAATAAAACTATACATGTATAAAATTAAACTGGATTGAAAATTCAAATGAGACATCAAAGCAGAGCTCGCCTTCTGGGAAGTCTGATGTGTTTTTCAAATGCTTTTTGGATGATAACCGATTGCATAATTACCACTGCATGTGAAATGATGCCGTCTATAGAAGATAAATGTTGAGTTAGAAAATCTATGTGAACATTGCAATATCAACTAGTGTGTTGTCAACCTATTTAATAATATGCTTTTTAATCAGTCATTAAGATGAATTTCCTGCAGCAGTTAATTTCAGTACATACTGTATGTAAAAATGGCACAGATGGCTTTTTGTCTTTGTAATATATGGCTCAGTTGAAACTACACAAATGCATTGCCAAAGGAACAGATATGAGAACTTTAATCACATATGATTTGAACCCAAGTTTGACTTCAATCACCATTGTATTAGCTTGAGACTTGACTCTCTGTGTTGAGTATTTTGGGCTGACCTGCAGGGGTTAAAACCCACTAACTGGGTCGGAAGATAAATTTAAGGGCTCACACACAAAAATATAACTTCTGTAACACAAAATCTTCTAATGTTTGCTTTTTCTTGTAAAGTATTGTATACTGTTACCTCTGCAGGCCTCTGAAATAAAACATTTGAGAATGAAAAGCCACTCTCTGGTTGAACTGCTTGCAACTCATGTCCGCACACAGAGTAAAACTTGTAATGAGAGATCAAAAGTAAATATTTATTTGTTCTAAGGGTTACAAGCCGAACAGGTTGGGACATAAAGAAGGAAGCACTTCACCATGACTATTAAAAAAGCAGGGCATTTGATGCCTGCACTAAATCTAAGATTTAGTTGGATAGCACTTGTGTGTTTGTGTGTGTGAGAATATTCTGATCAAAAGCTTCTAACATCAACTCAGAGCTTTGTTGGCTGGCTGTTGTGTTTTACTTTGTGTGCACATATGTGTGCAGCTCATGCGTGTTTTAATTCATGTTAAGTTTAAAATTAAAATGGTTTTTCTTCTTTTAAATTTAATATTCTAATGTTTGTTCTATTGGTGCTCTGTCTGACTTTACTATTTTCTACCAGACCAAAGACATGACTTGTGTCTCAAGATATGAGACTGACTTAAGAGCAGTTTTTGTCTTAGGACATGCAGTCATGTGTGCAATAACAAATCAGTAGCCTCCAACATCAGTAAAAAAATGCCTCCTTTAATGCTTACATGTCTAAATTTAATTCACCATGATCCTGATACTTCCTGTGAGAGCATTCATGTGTGTTCATTGTCCGTGTCAAATGAATTAGTTGAAATTCCGTTCATACTTGACTAATTAAAACAATATTTTACTTGTACAGACTGGTGCATCAGTATGAACATTTTTGCGTCGCTAGCGCGCCAGCACGAGCACAGTAGGCGGGCCATCTGTTGTGATAGGCCGTTGCTAAGATACGTCCGAGATTGACAGTGTTCCGGCTTCCGGTACATTCCGCTGTGCGCAGAAGCTGCTGGTCACAGGAGCCACAATGGCGTTTGTAGTCTCCTTCAGACAGGGCTGTGGATGTTATTAAATCCACTAGCATCGCCCTAAATATAGGCCTGGTTGACTCCCAGAGCCATTGATAATAAACTGGAACATCTACTGCACACGAAAAAACTATGATTTCTAATCAATATTGAATTGATAGGGGATAAAACTTACATTAAAGGGAACATGTAAACAGTACCAACCTGGTCAAGTTTTCATTTTGTTCGAGAAACGAGCGTCTTTTAATGAAGACGTTTGCTTGTTTCTGAATGCTAAGACCGTAAATCTGTGGAATAAAAACACCTTTACTTAACTTGGCACCGGACAAGGACAGCTTTCACAAAGGGACTTTTTTCTTTTTTACGAGTCGGCTCGCTAGCTGCCGAGCGTTAGCTAGCGGTGCTAGCTAAAATTGAGACGGAGACGACACCACAATGCTCCGTTCTTTGGTTGGGATCTTTTTTATTCACTGACTTATTCAAAGTAAATACTTCACAGCACTGGAAAACCAACTTGGCATTTTTCCTGCTTTGACGAGCTATGTTGGAGATCTTAATGGAATGAATCGGCGTTGAGGAGGACTGGACGTGAGCGGCCTGGTGTGTTTATTTTGTGTAACGTTATTTTCGTCCCCTGTTTCTGCTTAGTAACACTTCAGTATTGGCTTTTGGAGTAGCAACTGTTCTCCCGTGAATGAATTGCCTGCAGCACCGAGGCCCAGTCGCAGGAGAGGTACCGACGCCGGCGTGAGGGATGCCTGGGTCGGACCGACACCATGGGACCAAGAGGAAGCCGGAATCTAGCATCAGCGGTGTGCCACACCAGACCCAGGCCCCGTCTCATACTTCTGCGGGAGACATGACGAGTAAAGACGGCAAGTTAAAACCTTCAATGTCCTCTTCCGCCACCAAACGCAAACGACATAAATCAACCAAACATAATCGGGAATCCTCGGCGGTACCGGGACCCGAAGATGTTACCCACGGTGATACTGCGCCTCCTGGTGTCAACACGGTGAAGCCTCTGGTGGAGTACGACGATATCAGCTCCGACTCGGACACTTTCTCGGACCCACCGTCCTCCAGGCCCTCTGAGAGGGGGGGCGGGGACCGACTCGAGCCATCTCCAGACTACGATAGGGACGATATCGGCAGAGCAGCTGACGGTAGAGAGAACAAGGGGCATAGACACTCCCGAAAAAAGTCCAAGGACCCCAACAAAGTTAGAGAATCTGGCAATGGGGAACGTGGTTACAAGAAAAAGAGCAGCAAAGACCGTGAGAAAGGGACTTCTGGAAAGAGCAAGGAGAAGGCTGCCTCATCATCAAGCTCCTCATCCAAACGCCAGGTCCAGCCAGAAGGTGACTCTAAACGCGGGGAGCTGATGCTCTCCTCCCAGGTACAACCTGCAGCCAGTGTAGGTAGCACTACTTCCTCCACATCCTCATCTCGCAGCAAGGAGAGCAGTCGCTCAGGGAAGTCTCGCAAAGACAGGCAGCAGAGGAGAGAAGGTCGAGGGGAAAGCAGCCGCAGCTCCTCCCAGAGGAGCCGGACAGACAGGAGCCACCGCAAGTCCTCCAAGAGCCTCAAGTCAAGCCCCAAGGGCAAGTCTTCAAGTAGGGGAAGTCCTCGCAGGAAGGGCACTAGCTCTGCTCTGTCGCCCAGTCCCAGAAGAGGGGCTGGCAGCGAGAGTCCACTGGGCAGTGGGTATGGCCAGCAGGGGGATGACAGCTACAGCAGGCGCAGGGCGGCCCAGCAGAGCCCAAGTCCTTATGGGGATATGTCTCGCCGCAGCAGGCAGAGATCAGACAGCCCTCATGGCAGCAGACATAGGTCCTCCAGCTTCGAGAGAGACAGCAGCCCCTACTCACGGAGACGCTCCATCAGCCCCTATGGTAACCGCAGGTCCTCCAGCACCAGCCCCATGTCCAGGTGAGTATATGCTGCAAGGCAACTACAAAATCATGTTCTGAGAAGCTACAAAGCTTATACTCACACTCAGACACACATGTTTATAGGGAAGGTGTAGAATAGCAAAAAATATGTTGAGTGCATAGAATAGAAGAGTAATTTACCTTGTCAAGCCATATCTGGTAGTATTTTTTTGCTTTGTCCTGACATACATCTTGACTTATTATCCAGGGTACTACATATCGAGTTGTTAATTTAAACAGACACCAGCAACCTGCATTATGTAAAGTATAAAGTCAGACAGGCCTGTCAAACCTGAAGAGCCCTTCTCCCTTCAGCAAACTGTCAGTGATTTAGCCTAAAGGAAGCCAGCTGTAAGAGTTATGATATAGATGGTTCTTAATGTTGAAGTTTCCACCTGCATAGTTTACACAAAGGCTGGAGAGTGAGAAAATAAAAAAAATGGGGTAAGGTGTCAAGACAGGCATGCATTCAGCCATTTTATTTTTGCAGTGCAAGATGTCAGTAGACATTGAGCTGTGGTTATGTCGGAGAGGTCTGGACACAGCGGGCCCGGTTTTTACCTCTTAAATAATTATCAGAGACTTTTGTGTTGTTGATTAACATTTGAGTCATAAAGTAGATACAAGGTCTCCTCAAAGGCACATACAAGGCAGCTGAGCGCTTAAAATTGTTTTAAAGATATTTCCAAACTCTTCAAAGGCTCTTCCATCCTACATGAACCAAAAATAATCCTCCTGCTTTCCTGAAAAATCATAATATAATAAAATGGAGTCTACAAAGTGTTCTTTCATCCAAACAAGAGTGGGGAAACCCAGAGTGACCTATTTACTCGCTCATTTAGTAGACGCATTATCAAAGTGGATGGTATATATTTATGTCTACGGTTTAATATTTCTCCCACATCATACAAAAAAAAAGCCATAGTTTCCAGATGACACCTTTTTGAGGTGAAAGAACAGAGCGGCGCTGTGAGAGTTAAACGTTTCAGTGTGAGGCGGACAGACAGATGATTGATTGTACCAGCAGGATAATGGAGTCTTGAGATGTTTGGAAATGTCTTCCAAATTTCAGTTGCTTATATTTGGGACTGAAATGGAGTCAAAGCAAAAGTCTCAAAAAGGTTTTATAGCTTCATTTAACTATCAAGTTTTAGACTCAGTCTGTCTCTTTCGAGGGCAAGAGTTGTTTTAGTGTTGGCGTACTTATATCTATATGAACATTATTTTCCAAATCAAAAGGCCCACTTGGTTTTGTTTTTAGTTTGATGTGATCAAGACAGAACTGTTATATCTTCTGGTGGAAGAGGTTGTTTTGGCTCGCTACCCACTCAGTTCACTTTTTAAACATCTTCAAAAAGCACCTAAAATACTGCATCGTATTCTCTGACTTCAGGATGCAGTAGAAAATAAAATGTTTCTGACATTCTTTTTTTGTTTTTTTTAGACGCTCAGGCCGCTCCAGGAGTCGCTCCCCTCTGCTCTACTCCTCCTCTCGTCGCTCTTCCTCTCGTTCCCGTAGCAAGAGGCATACTTCCTCTGCTGGGGCAGGGGGTGGCTCCCACAGCAGCCGACCAACCAGCCCCTCCCGCCTACCGCTGAACTCCAGTCTGGGAGCAGAGCTGAGCCGCAGAAAGAAGGAGCGCCAGGCAGCTGAGGCAGCTGCTCGTGCCAGCGGCGGCGCTTCCCCCGCTCTATTGGGACGCAAAACAACAGGTTCCTCCACCTCTTCACGGCCGGCTAAAGCTGATGCTTCACAGTCTGAAAGAGACTCGGCGACAGCAGCTGAAACTCAGCCCCCTCCGCCTGCGCAGTTATCACAGGACGCTCCCGGCAGTGAAGATCAGGTTACTGCACCTTTACCTTCCTCTTCCACCTCTTCTCCAGCACCTCCTCCTCCTCAGCCCTCTCCTCCTGTGCCACCCGCTCCAGCCACCCTGGTTCCACCGCCGCCACCTCAGGCAGAAACAAATATTCAGCCTCCTGCACCCTCAGCCACATCCCAGGCCAAGTCGCCAGCTCCGCTTCCTACACGCAGCCCCGTCCGACAGACCACGCTCCACAAGACGTCGACTCTGCCTCCCTTGCCTTTACCACCCCTATTGCTGGGAAACGCTCAGGACAGGTGAGGATCCCCAAACATGGACAAACCTATAGGAAACTTCTAACTGGTCTGATACATTAATACACCACTCAAGTCATAACCTTTTTATATTTTAAATGCATTCAACACACGGTTTATTTGTGGGCGGGCAACCTTTTTACTTTCCTGCAACTGTAAATGCATCAGCCTCAGTATTGACCTGCCTTTGGTTCAGTTAGGTCCCACTCAAGAGGGATGACAGTGTATCACACATTTCCATATGGGAGTTAATGTTGTCTGTTGTCTGTTTATATTCTGTGATTTGCTCCAGTGTCCCTTGGGGCTTGCTGTACCCCCAGTTCCTGTATGGCAAGCCCCTATGGACAACATTACTAAAGACAGAGTAAAAAGCACTGATAATGTTGAAGGCAGTTTGAATAAGTTTGTTTACATGAGTTTTATCTGTCTACTAAACTGATTATAGATTATCACTCGTACAAATCTCTTGTTAAGTCATGCTCCAAAGCTCACACTCCTCTCAATCGCTCTCCTTGCACGCTTTCTCTGTGCGCCTGTTGTTTCATTAACGATGAGCTGGGCAAAAATACGGTTATTGGGTGTACACAATCAAAAAGTATACCTTCAGAGTGAAAATTGAATGGCTGATTTTCTTCTGTCTTGTCAATAAATGCCACTTTTTTTTTTCCTAACACTCTGTATTTTTGCACCATCAGTCCAAAGAAGTCCACCCATCCTCAGAGGCCTCCCAGGAAAGAGAAGGAAGTTCGCAGCCGGCCATCACTCATCGATCTCCCTCTACCGCCCACCCTGCACGGAGTTGACTCCTCACCCCCACAGTCACCTATCCGCCAGGCTCCACCGCTACCCCAGCCAACCCTTAAGAAGAGACCAAAGTAAGCTTCTTTCATTACTCACCCGCTTCCAATCTTTATTTTCTTAATCCCATTGTGAAGGCTTTTACACACCGGGGATGTGACAAATAATAATAAATATTTTGCATCAAAACTATTCATTGTGGCAGTGATACGAATTTGTGACAGAAACATGAATTTGTGATAGCTTATTCTTCAGAAAAAATGATGGATTCAACATCATCCAGTGATGATCTTGTCCTCCTCCTCCTCACTCGACAAAAGAGGAGAGCGTCCTATCTGTTCAATCCACACCGACTCCGACCTGCGTTCAGCTTCTCTGTCCGCAGAACCAGCCGTCTGTCAGCTGCAGCTTCTGGCCAAACTGCCCTCACCAGGCTGACTGACAGCATAAATTTACTGAACCAAAATAGTTTTCATGTTGGCTCCACTGGAAGAAATCGACAGTGTTTGTAGTGTGAGTGAGAGGAATCTGGCTGTAGTGAAACAGACAGACTGGAGCTTTGATCAGTCAATGTAGATGAGGTAAATAAGTTCAAAACACGTATACAGCAGGATATTTGTGTGATTTAAACAGCTGTCTGTGCACATTAGGCTTCACTAAAATGGGACAGAAATAGACTTGGAGCATAAAAAAAAATTCAGCCGTCTCCATGTCCTTTGTCTTTTTCATACAATACAGGGTGATGAGAAACACAAACAATCAACAGGTCCTCTGTTGTCATTAGGAGTTGTGACGTGACGTCTGTTCTGCACAATGTGATTGGTTGATGCCCTTATTCCTGGTGCGAAAGCTTAGAAAAATCATTCCAAAAACAAATTGCGTTGCTTTTTTGTGTGAAAGTACTCATGACAAAAACAACTGAAAAAGTATATTGACATACAAATTAATGGCATGAAAAAACGCCCCCGGAGTGTAAAGGCCTTTAGTCTGAGCTGTTTTTTTGTTGTTTTTTTTTTTTTTAACTTTTTTTGTTTGTTTCTAGGATTTGCTGCCCCCGATACGGTGAGCGCAAACATACCCAGAGTGACTGGGGCAAACGCTGTGTAGATAAATTCGATATAATCGGCATCATAGGGGAAGGAACCTACGGCCAAGTGTACAAGGCCAAGGACAAAGACACTGGTAAGGGAATAAAACCTGCACTCGCATGATTATTCAGGTTTCTATTAAAACAGTCGGAGACATAACTCTCAAATATTCTCTCCAATTATGCCAGGTGAACTGGTGGCTCTGAAGAAAGTGCGTTTAGACAATGAAAAAGAGGGTTTCCCCATCACCGCCATCAGAGAGATCAAGATCTTGCGGCAGCTCAAACACCGCAGTGTAGTCAACATGAAGGAGATCGTAACTGACAAACAGGATGCACTCGACTTTAAAAAGGACAAAGGTAAGAGTGGTTACAGTTAAAATGCATTATATCAAAGCATGTAATAGATTTTCCTCCACCCTTTGTTGTGCACTAAGCTCACGGCTGCAGTGATAATCACAGGATAAATAATTACATGAAAATGAATAAACATAAACTCCCTCATTTATTATTTAAATGACAGACCAGTGGAAATACATTTTGGTTTGAGTTGTTATTGGCAAAAACACGATAGTGTGAAAAGACGCTTGTGTTTTCTTAGGTGTTTGTGTTTACTGATGTAACACTGGACATTTTTATTAGGGGGACTTTGGTTCTTAGTTTGTACTTGAAATAAAACTGTATCCAAAATAATAGTTTTTGGATACAGTTTTTCAAAATTTAGGCAATTAAATCCATATACAGTTAAAAATGTCAAATTGCAGTAAACCTAAACTTAATCGAATTGAATTTGAGGCAAATCAATCTGTATCATATCAATCTTGAATTGCAATGTATCAGGTTGTAGACCGTGTTTGATTTCCGAGAGGGATAGACACATCCCTAACCCTTCATATAATTGATGAGTTTGACTAATGGATGGAAAATTAAAAATATAGGCCTGTTACATACTTATTTAAACAAACATTACTGATTTGCAGCATCAGAAAACATTTAAAGTAATAGTGGTTGAACCCTTCTGGCTAACAAAGAAAAGCAGTTCAGTTCACTCTGTATACACATCTAATAATATAAGACAAGAAACCCAAATATAAACCAGGGCTAATATAATTATTACAGTTGGTTTGGTTATTTGGCTGCACATTAAATCATTGGGGTCACAGTCATGTTTAATAGGCTTTCAACCCACAGAAAGCAGTGCTGTAGGAAATTTCTGCCCTACGTGACTTGGAGATGATTTATGCTTGAAGTTTGAGAAATTAGATGTAGCGAGCCGTGCAGTTGCAATTGAGCACAAATGTTCCACTGTTTGAATTAAATCGCTCTAGAGTACCCTAAGCTGCCGAGAAGCTGATGTGAAGCAGTGTGTTGTTAAGCCCCCTTGCTCAAGGGCACCTTTGCAGTAGTTGTCAAGCTGAGAGGATTTATAATAAAGATTTCTAAGCTGGTTAGAGTACATAGCAACTTTCTCATCATATGCCCACTTCTCTAACCTCTAAACTTGTGACCTGTGTATGTATAATTGGGGTTTTTTTTTGTTTCTTTTTCTGAATACATCTTCCCTTTTGTTTTTAGGTGCTTTTTACTTGGTGTTTGAGTACATGGACCATGACCTGATGGGCCTACTGGAGTCGGGCCTGGTTCAGTTCTCTCATGAGCACGTCCGCAGCTTCATGCGCCAGCTGATGGAGGGTCTGGACTACTGCCACAAGAACAATTTCCTGCACAGAGACATCAAATGCTCCAACATACTGCTCAACAACAGGTAAGAAACAGAAGACGCATGATGTAGTAATGTCCTTCATGAGAAGAATAAGTTGTAATTTGCATTAGCGGCTAGGTGTTAACCAGTCTGGGTATCAAACTAGAAGCAGTTTCAGGTGAATTTTGATGCATCGGTATCGCCTACAAGTTCTTTTAATCTACTTTTTATTTATGTGTTTGTTTACTGTATTGACCCACTAAAATATCAGCTGTAAACCAGCATTTTCCCACGTCAGTAACCTTTCTGAAGATTGTTTAAATGCAGCTGCAGTCTGTAACTATCGTAAAGTCAAGACCAAAAGCAGTCGAATGTTAATTGTAATGATCGGAATCTAAGTGTTTGGCGGTACGTCAGCAGCAAAGCTAATTACAGTGCCACTAATTTAATCAGGCGCTTCAAATAACAGCAATGAAGGAGTACAGCAAGTCCTCACAGATGGTCGCGCCGTACAGTTCTACATCTAATCTGCAGACATTATAGGATGGATGGAAAAACATGTTAAATGGGTTGCAAAAGCTGAGATTCTAATAAAAAAAAGCTTAAAATGTGGGCTTCGCCGTGTAGTTCAGCATTTAGAGCCACACACCAGTATGCTCTCAGTCATTGCCCTGCAACTGTACAACTGACTGTAAATAGACGTGGAGTTTGGACATTTGCACCATAAAACTGCTGAGTTTGACTAATCATTATGTTGATTTGCCTTTTTACCATCTCAAAGTGCCATTTGCAACATCTTTCAGTCATCAGTTAGTGCACTGATATGTGGTTAGTAAACAGAAACAGACAAAAAGATCAGAAAAGATAGATTTACATATCCCCCTGCAAATTTTGCATTGTTCAAACTTAAACTAGTTATCCAAAATGACCTGTCTGGTTCAGGCAGGTGAGTCCAGTTGTATTTTGTGTGTCTCAGTAATTTAACAGAGCATGTTTTCTCATGCATGGTGGTGTTGCTCCTAATCTCAGATTTTTTTTTTTTACGTGTTTCTTTGTTCAGAGGTCAGATCAAACTGGCTGACTTTGGTTTGGCCCGACTGTACAATTCAGAAGAAAGGTAAGACAAGAGGAGTGTCATCCGCATATTTATTAACTACACATAACTCATCATCTTCCGTCTGTTCTGCAAAGTGGATATCAGATCTGAATTAAATGTATGATTAAATGTGTTTATAATGATTTGAGAGTAATTAAATCTCACCCTGAGCTTGGATTTTCCTCTTCATTACCACTGATTCTCCACTAGATGGTGCTGTCTGTCACATTATTGTCCATCAGAGAGAATCCATTTAGTTAAAGCTGAAATATTTGTTCGGACACTTGGGGGCAGAGATGCTCTATGAATGTATGCTGAGTCTCACCATCCTTTCTCTTTCCTTTCCCTCAGTCGGCCTTACACTAATAAAGTAATCACACTATGGTACCGGCCCCCTGAGCTCCTACTGGGAGAGGAGAGATACTCTCCAGCTATTGATGTATGGAGCTGTGGGTGAGTGTGACCCTGACAACATCTGTCCGTTCATCCATATGAACAGATACATTTCTTCTTGTACTCATCCATTCTGTATTTTTTTTTCTCACATAATATAAACAGTCTGTTAGCAAATTGTTTTGATTGCCAATTGATTGATCAGGGAGCAAGGGCCAACACTAGGGATGCACAATATTGGATTATTTTGCTGATATCCGACATGCTGATATTTTCCAACTCGATTTGGCTGATTGCTGATACAAATATATGCACATATTTTTTTTCCACCTGGCTGAGGGGACCATTACGCATGCAATCATGGATTGTACTAAGTATGATCAAGAAAGACAATATATGAAGGAGGAACTTAGGAAGACTGGAGTTCAGGAGCTCAGCATTAAGACTTAAATGAAGCTGCCAAGTGGGTCAAGCAGTAGAATTTTCTTTGACAGACAGGATTAATGGGTAGGATTTAATCTCTGGTCCACTCTCTGAAGCAGAAGGTGGCAATAATGCACCTAATACGTTGCCAACTGCCAACATAAACCAAAAAGAAAAAGTTATTTTCAAGCGGAATGGTACATCCTATCAGCAGAGGTGTTTCCTATCTGTGCGGCCGAACGCAGCAGCTTCTCTGCGGACTGTTTCACCCTGACGATCCCGGAACCAGAAAAGCAGCAGGTCTGTCGGGCAGATAAGCGAAGTGGAGCCTGTGGAGGAAGCACCAGGACCGTCGGGATGAAACAGTCCGTGGAGGGAAGCACAGCCAGGTGGCAGAGGAGAAGATGACGAATCGGCCGGTCATATTGGCAGAAATGTTCCTTTCAGGCCGATATTTCATTTTAAAGCCTTAATCAGCCAATACCGTTATGGTGCATCCCTAGTCACTGCCACCATCCCATTAAGAAGATATTGACATCCCATTAATTGAAAAACTGACTTTTTAATCTCTAAAATACTCAATAAATCCATAAACAGAAAAAGGGAAAACATCAAAGCTGCTTTGCCTGCCAGAGTGCACCTCTGCCTGCTCTGTATCCTCCTGCTAGATGAAAGTTTCCCTCCCGCCACGGTATACTGCACTAAAGTAGATATCGTAGTTGATGTGCTCGGTGATATTGTTTATGGAACGGAAGGAGATCAAACTTGACACAGCAATAAACAAATAACAGATGTGTTGAAAGTATCTTTTTTTTTATGCCACGTAAGCAAATGTGTTTGCAACATAAAGAGCAGGCTGGATATTTGCAGCACACTGAGTCTGTTACTTTTTTCATCCTTAAGCACCGGGGGCATCAAGAGGCGAATTCAACTCAGTCAGGCATGAGATACTTGATGTTCTCTTCGCCTTTGTGCTCGGCTGCCAAATTTTTTAGCTCGGTTCATAGCAGGAGTCCATTTCATGCAAATCATTTCATAAAAATGAACATTAATGCTGAGGCTTTGCACTGAGCCTTAACTTCCACACTCATGTTTTGTATTCATATGCATTTCTGTATCTTCTTCATCTATGGTTACTCATGTTGTTTGGTCCCAGTCACAACCCTGTCTGATAGAGATCAGACGTTCACATTTTAACATTGTGTTTTAAACTTAGTTTTGGTAACTTATTTGCACGACAGCAAATATGTATCGGGAGTATATATTTCTAACCTGTTGCTTGTCGTGGCTCAGGTGCATTCTGGGAGAACTCTTTACCAAAAGGCCCATCTTTCAAGCTAACCAGGAACTTCTACAGCTGGAGCTCATCAGGTAGGCTGCCCTTCCTTAAAAACAACATCTCAGGTAATAACTTCTGCTGCAACCTCCATGTTTCCTCACCACTGACCCCATCTTTGCCTCTCTCTGTCATTTCCTGCAGCCGTCTGTGCGGGAGTCCCTGCCCTGCAGTCTGGCCTGACGTCATTAAACTTCCCCTCTTCAACACCATGAAACCCAAGAAGCAGTACAGACGGCGACTGCGGGAGGAGTTTGCCTTGTATGTAGCCATGCTGTTTTACCTCAGAGTAGCAGTGATCGAGATTTGTTCTGTTTCTACAGTTGAAAAATATCTCTCCCCTTCTGCACAGTTTACCTACTACTGCCCTGGATCTGCTGGACCGAATGCTGACCCTCGACCCTGCACGGCGCTGCACGTCAGAGCAGGCTCTCAACAGCGACTTCCTGTGTGACGTGGAGCCCAGCAGGATGCCACCGCCAGAGTCAGTACCTCCATGAACTCCCCTATCACCTGTCTCAATATCAACCTTTTCTCTCATTTGTTAGCAATGGTGTGAAAAAAGTTGTACACATGCATTGCGAATACAGTTTTGTTGCTTATATATTTCATTCTTGTCAGTTTCTGAGTTCTTTTTTTATTAATTACAGATTTACAATACTTGGCTGTGCTATCATTTTTTAATCTTGTGCATGTCTGCCCACTGTGTCTCCAGTCTTCCTCACCATCAAGACTGCCACGAGCTGTGGAGTAAGAAGAGGCGACGTGCACGTCAGAGCGGGCAGGTCGAGGATGTGCCTGTGCCCAAAGTGCCCCGTAAGGATACGTCAGGGACCTCTAGCGGAGAGAACAGTCGGCCCCAAACCAGCCCGGCCGGAGCCCCGCCTCCTCCACCAGGAAAACCGCCCTCCGCAGCCATCTCAGAGAGCGAGTTGTCAGGTAACAGCTGCCTCACAAGAATTTTAGCAGAAATGCACTTTGACATAATAATCTGTCACGTTATTTTTTCATTTTATGGTTGTTCCTGTTATTACTGAATCCACAAACCCTCATCGTGTTGCCAGGCGTGTGCTGATGTACAACTGCACTGCCTGCAAGTGAAAAGTTATTTATAAGTTGATTTGGCAGAAATGTTTGTGGACTTCTGTATTTACACTGCATTGCATTTTTTGTAGTTTTGATTTTGGTGTCTATGAATGTGTGCGTTCAGGTCTGGGAGCTGCTGCAGAGCAGTTGAACCAGACAGAGTTGGCGGTCCTGCTGAACCTCCTCCAGGGACAGACGGATCTCAGCCTGCCCCAGGTGGCCCAGCTCCTTAACCTCTCCAATCCTGAGACTCTCAGCCAGTCGTTGTCTGCGCTCAGCGAGGCCTCTGACCACCAGGGGTCCTCAGAGGACCAGGCCCAGTCTGCTACCAGGCCCCAGCCCCCAGACCAGCCTCCCGAACCCCAGGAGCTCTCACCGACATCCGGAGAGCCACCCCACATCCAGGAAGACCAGGCGAACCTGCTGGCTCTCATTTTGGGCCAACTTATCAAGCCACAAACCGAGGAGCAAGGCGAAGAGAGCAATGGCGTCCAATCAGAGGAGGCACTAACACGCGGTTCGTCCGCCTCTACTACTGACCGCAAGGGCAAGTCTGGGTTTAGTCTCTAGAAATTTAAAAAAAAAAAATAAAAGGGGGGAGCCAGGGTCAGTTGGAAGTCACTGGGGACTGCAAGAATGAGGAGAGCAATGCAGAGGAGAACAAACAAAAAGCTGACTGAGTTTTGGTTCTCAAAACTCCTATATTATCAAATTAATTACACTTTAGTCTACCTGATGAAATCGACAGAATGATCAATTAAGCAAATGAATTGGGCAATTAGACCTATCACGCATCCCCCTCCCCACCCCTTCCTTTATCCCTTACATTCCTAAAACTCACATACGCCGTTATCCCCATTTACCACCCCTCGTATATATATATATAAAAAAAAACAACAACAAAAAACCCTGGCAAAATGCCTGTGTAGCGTTTGTCGTCATGTGACCCTGGAAAACCAGGCAAAGGTTTATTGTACATGGACATCTCCCACTGGTGTACTCAATAAATCAGGAGGAAGTGTAACGTTATTCATTTGAAAAGAAAGGTTCACACTGTATTGTTCACTTCTACGTTTCCCACGTTTTTCTTCCCTTGTTTCTTTTCTCACAGTCTTTGTTTCTGTATCTGTTCCATTTCCACACGTGTTTTTTCTTCCTCACTTCATTTTCATCATTAAAGCAGGTGTCAAGGATCCTTCACAGGAAGCGATGTTGCTCTAAAAACAGTCTGTAATGTCAGCCTTTTTATGAAGAAAGTCTAATAAATTATCAAGTGAAAATAAATGTTTTGAATCTTTAGACCTCACCTGCATGTGTTTCCTTTAACTTTTGTTTGCCACACATTTTTTTTTTTTGTTTTTAACTGTTCACTCAGATATTAGTTCGAAAATGTGATTTAGTTATTTGAATAAAACAGTTGACGATGCTGCTGGCACTGGAATGGTAACAGTCCTGCTTTCTTATGGTTATTTCTGCTGCCAAGGCCTCTCAAACACTTGTAGCCTGGTTTGCATTGTTATGTTATAATGAACAAAAAAAAAAAGAGACCAACCTGGTTTAATAATCTTTTCCTGCCCTTTGTAATACTTAAAATTCTCCTACTCAAGTCACCTTCTCTGTTCATCCAGCTGTACATGCCCTTCCTAATGTTTTCTCACCTAGTTCCCACATTTTTTCTTTCATTTTAGGGGGGTTGTTGAGGGGGAAAACCAAATACAACTGCATCTGTTATGAATACACTAGTGTATTTTTTTTTGGTTGTAGGTTTTGCCTACGTACAGTGGAAAAATGTTTTACAGTGATTAATAAAAGTTCTTTGACAGTGATGACAAGTCACTTTAAAATGAAAAAACAGCACTTTTTTCCATTTTCAACTTTGATATTCACATGATAATACACCAGATATGCTGTTTTAAGGTCTCAATATTTCAAGCATTTGTACAATTTCTACATCATTATACAGGCTGACAAAGTTAGATGATTACAACAATGCAAACAGTACAGATGCACTGACATGGTGCTGAAAATGTACTTGATGTGAAGATACAACTTAAGGTGCTGTGCTCTCCCTCTTGTGGTGAAGGTAGGAATGTCGACATTGTGCAGGCCTGTTCGACGTCAGCACATTTTTACTTTAATTGCAGAGTTTATGTAGGAGATGACAAATAAGACTAGATGGTGTTTTCTTTAGGGCCATGTGTCTGTAGTGAAATGCTTTGTGCCACACATGCTTTGATATCTAATGCATAGTCCTTGTCCTGTTTGGCCTCCTTCAGATGGTGCAGTGCCAAAAAGGAAACAGCTTGGGGCCAACCAGGTGCCTCCATCTGGCGAGCAGCGTCCACCCTCTCCTCCCGGGCCACCTCCGTCAGCTCTAGGAGACGCTCAACCGACTGGGTCAGAAGTCCAACCCAACCAGGACATCAGCCCTGCCGTGGCAGCCGCCTTGCTCCAGCTCATCTCTCAGCAGGACTCTGAAGCTGGGGCCTCTCAGCGCAGCAAGAACCCCTCTCCGTCTGTGGACACTCCGGCCCGGGGACAGCCCCCTCCACCCTGGGTGGCTGACTCTCCGCCTAAGTCTTCAGCTGCAGCTGAGGCCCCAGCAGGACTGGTGACTGCTGCTCCTGCCACCGCAGCACAATTCCCTAAGGACCAGGACCTCCGCTTTTCCCACGGAGCTGCCCGCTGACCCTCGATCCCCCGGTGAGACAGACCCGGGTATCATGGGACAGCTCCAGCAATCCTCACCTGAAGAGGAAAGGCAGAGGGGACACCCACAGATTATGACTCAGTGGACCATAAGCAGGTAGTGAAAGATGAATCAAATATTTTGAAAATGAATGTCACTTTGTGATGGACTGAAAAGAAAGAGATTAAGGGCTTTTTCAGGTATGGTCATGAACATCGCTGCTCCCTGAACAAGTCGTAATGTGTTGCTTTGATGGGAGCGCTTAGACTCTGGTCGGTCTGACCTTAAACAATCTGGTTAGGTACAGTCGCTACCTGCGTTCCCTTACTCTTTCCTGTCCTCCGAAGACCCTGACTTGAATGAACTTTGGCTTCCAAATTGAGTGCCATGCAACTGGCACTCAACTTTGAAAGCAACCATGATCTCTTTTTTTTTTTTTTTTTCTCTCTTCTCCCCCAAAACAAATGATTGTCACGTCCAGTGCAGTGCCCACTTCTAACAAGGTTATCAGTGTTTTGGAGAATCAAGTCCTCCATTCTGTGATGCTAAGGTATTGTGTACGGATAGATTTGACGCACTGATAAGAACACTGGAGAACCATGAGATTCCTGTTGAACCTTAAACGCCGGCTAGCTCCCCCTGTTTTCAGCCTTATGCCTCCCTGTGACCCCAACGACCCCTGAATGATCTCTTAAGTGGGGGAGTGTAGGTAAAGTTTCTGCTTTGGATGGCCCCCCCACAACAGTGCACATCTTGCAGGGTTGTTTTTTTTTTTTTTTTTTAAATTTTACTCAAAGGCGGTTCCATATTATATTCTGTCTGTCAACGATGTGTTCGCTGCCCACTTGAAGATTTTACTTCCTTTACATACAGTACAGTAAATCTCTGTGTAGTAACAAGCCTAAGCCTGTAGTGCTCATGTTCCTGTCTCAAATATGGATTAAACCACCACATTATGATGGACTGCTCCATAATACCCACGCTATTCTGCTAGTTGAAATATACATACATACATATATACACACACAGAAACAGACTTTTTCCGGCTTTTCCTGGTGGGTTCCAAAAGCCTCGTCTAACATGTCTCTGCCCCTCGCCTTCCTGCCAACTTGTGCAACAAAAGCTTTTTTTCTTTTTTTGGTGCAGTTATTTTCTACATAAAGAAAATGATACACGCTTAAAAAAAAAAAAAAAAAAAAAAAAAAAAAAAATGGTCCATGGTTCTGTTACCATTCTTTTTTTCTTTGGAAAAGGAAAGGGAGGAGAAAATGGTTTCACGTGTCTGTAAAAAAGAAAAGAATATTTTGTAATATGTGTTTTCTCGGTTCAGTTTATTAAAGGAAGTTATGCGACCAGTTGAACTGTCTCCGTTGGCCGTTTCTGAATGGTTTTTTTTTTATAAACCAGCCACTAGATGGTGGGCATTCTCTCGTGCTGTAGCTTAAAAACTGCAGGAAGTCTGCACAGTCAGGCCTCCACGAAGCCTGAAAACTGCAGTGTTGGCCAAGTTACCCATCAGGTTTCCACTGTTTCTCATTACTCTTATGATCTGGAAACTCATGTTAGCTCATTTTCATTCTACAGGCTACTTGGACTATAACAGCAACAAGCGAGCAAAGTCATCCATCATACGGGAGGCACAGGTGAAACTGAACTAAAAGCACACAATTCCAAACCTAAAATGACAACAATTATAATAAAATAATAATAAAAAGACATAGAACACAATTACAACTTAAACATGGTTAAGATTTAACACGGTTAGACATTTGAGAATGATTCATTCAGCTGTTTGTCAATCACACACCTTTATTTAAACCTTTGCAAGTAGTTTTAGGTCAGACTAGGTTGCTGGTTTGTCAGTGTGAGTGATATAAAATCTACTTTATGCCCTTTTTTCTCTTGTAATCTGTTCCATCATGATCAGAGGTAAACAGTGTTGTTGCAATTTTAAGTTTTTACATAGCGAAAATCTGCCGGAAGCTCGTTTCAAACGCTGGAGATATTTGTAGTTTAATTTTCACTGTGACACTTAGTGAGCTCTATAATTTACAGTGTCTGGTACACTGCCTAATATGTATATGAATTTGACCCAGTCGCACAGTGATGTGAAGTGCTCCCTATACATCAATCTTATTTATGTGTTGATTCCTTCACCGCTTGGGTTGATCTCTTTATGAAGATCCTGACAGACAGACAAGGATCATAAACTGCACATTGGCAACGACAGAAGCCTGTGAGGTTCATGCAGACTGGCTGTGTGTGTGTGTTTGCACGTGTGTGTATGTGTGTGTGTGTTTGTATGAGGATTGGCCTCATGCATACCCAGACCAGCTCCTCACTTGGCAGGCTTACAGAGCCGCTTACCCCTCTGGCCCACCAAGCAGCTGAGCCCTCTGGGTGAGAGATCCTTTCAGAGTGGAGGCAGTGGGAGGCTCACCTGCCCTCTAGCACAGGCCCAGTGTGAGTGAGATGAGACAGTGCAATGCGCGTGGGTGTGTGTATGAGGGTGTGTATGTTTCCGTCTGATGCTTTCGCCCATCGGGACACCAAATAATAGTGAATGTGCCCGCAGGGAGTTTCCACAGGAGAGGTAGTGGGCAATGCCAGTGCCAAGTCACAGAGACTAGACGAATAAATCAGGACTGGAGGAGTGAAGAGAGGGAGGTGCAGCAGGCTGTGCCATCAATCAGAAAGGCACCTTATGGGGAATGCCCATAAATGTGCCATGCTGCCAGTCTGAGGCACGTACTCGCCATGACGGAGACAGGCGACGGCGGCATTCAAAATGGAATGGAGCCTCCATTTTGAATGCCGTCGCTTCAGTGTCAGGAAGTGATTTTTTTGGTGGACTTGAAGGATAACAGTGAATCGACGGCCGGCACATTTGAATCTATTCTTACAACAATTTTATTCATGACTTCTGTTTTTGCTTTGTCCAATTTTTAGGGCACAAATTTAACCTAACGTCAGCAGATTAGTCAGCTTTTAATACATGTGTTGAAGACAGTAGTTTGCTCTTTGTGCAATAACAGAAATCTGCCAAACTTGGACAAATTCAGCAGATTATATTAATTAAGTGAAATGACAAATCCAGCACTCACATGTCACGTCTACCTGGACATGAGTGACTACAAAGAACACTTAGAAATTAGATTTATGGACAAAGAAGGAGGGCAAAACACTGAGGGGAAAAAAAAGTAAGCAATTTAATTCTGTGTATTTCAGTGTAGGGAAAGTCAATCAAACTCTGAAGGATAATTTACACATTTATACAATATGTAGATAAGCCTGCTGGTTGCCTTGACACCCAGCAGTTCAGATTTATTTACTTTCATGTTAACATCCGAATGTGCACAGAGTTTTGAGATGTAGAAACAGGCGTCTCTGAGCAAAACACAACTATGAATTCTGCAGCAGAAGCACTCCATAAAGTCAATCACTCATTTTTTTTTATTGCTTTTATGTGTTACTGTGATAAATTTCTAGATTAAATTTGAATGGAAAAAATAGGATGTGCATCAGTAAAACGCTCTTAATTGACTCTTTAAGACAAGTTAATATCTCTTGCTCCGAAATGGTACTATATATATATGTGTGTGTGTGTTTCTGTCTGTCTGCAAGTCCGTGCGTGCAGACTTATTCTTGCGTGTGTGTGTGTGTGTGTGTGTGTGTGTGTGTGTGTGTGTGTGTGTGTGTGTGTGCGTGTGTGTGCGTGTGTGTGTGTGTGTGTGTGTGTGTGTGGTAGTTCCTTTGTGCAGTGTAAATCTGGGCCGCCGTTGTCTCTCTGAGTTGTGCTACGGTTTGATGTTGAGTTTGATGACTGGGGCTGTTTGATCAGTGACTATGTGTAAACTCAGTGAGGGGAGACAGGGACTCCCACAGTCCCACATCTAAGACACACACACACACACACACACACACACACACACACACACACACACACAGAGAGAGAGTGATCACCGAAAGAAAGGAAATTATAAAAAGTTATATGTACAGATTCAAATCATTTATGTTTTTGATGGGTCATTTACACCCCTTTACCCTTATAGTTATAAACATACAAAAAAATGAAACTATGAATGCAACTCGGGTGGCGCAGCATATTCTGCTGTCTCCATCAGCGTGATATCCATCCTTCCTTGTCTTCTATCGAGCAAAATGTAATGTCAGTCATTTCGTTTATGGCTACATCCTTATTTATGTGATATTTCGAAAATTGATTGACTTTATCCCGGCGGTGATATATGCTTTTACTGCTGCAACCGGCGTGCTTTATTGATGCCGTAACACCATCTCCATTTCTTCTCGGTTTATAGTTTGGTGAGAAACTGCTGTCACACACACTCGTTATTCCTTGATCGCTCCAACAGCGGCGAGACCTGAGCGAAGAGCTTTAGGAGGCTTTTTTGGATTGGCCAGATGATACAGATGTGTGTTGATTTAATGTAAAGTGATCCGTGCCAGGTCGTGAAACTATAATAATCTGGAATCACGTTTCCTCCTTTGGTATGAATCCAACCTACAAGGAGGCGTTTGCTGTTATCTGTTTAACACTTTAAGCTCAATCATTGATCGATAATGAAAAGAAAAGCTTCCCTCTCTCTGATCTATTTACACTTCAGCCAAAGACTCCCCTATCACCCTCTCCACATGATGCTGCACTTCTGTAGTACTTCTGCAAGGTCTCAGCATGTCATTACCGTGTCGATTCAAAGAGCTTCACGAGAAAAGGGGAGATTATTGTCTCTCTCTCTGTCTGTGTTGATGCTATCGCTTTAAGGGCAGAGGGGCTGCTGGGAAAGTAGTGAGCGAGGGTGGTGGAGGAGGGTGGTGGTGGTGGGTGGGTGGTGTAGAGGGAGGTTTGGTGGGGGTGGGGGGGGGGGGGTGGGGGGTGGACGGGCCCTGCAGGACCATTTGTGCTGAAGCTCATTTGCGCAGCGACACTTAATTGGCTACAACAATTAATTAATGTGTTGGAAAGTTGGCACAAAAAGTTCATTTAAGAGGGTTTTAATAAGCAATTAGAGGAAAAGCAGCGAAGAGAGGGAATTACTGGAGAGGAAAGAGAAAAGCGGAGATGGAGCGAACGTCTGGCCACTAGGAGTGCATACGCCCTACTGTAGCTGGGTGCAGCGCTTTGTCTCTTTCACTGACCCTTCAGTTTTGAAGAGCTGATGAATGATTAGGCGTCATTATAATGCCATTATATCTCTTTCTGAGGCTCTTACTGCTGCTCTTAAGTGGACTTCAAACCCATGGTGCCCTTATATTGTATACATATCAACCCCGGTGGCCCCTCCTGCCCCTCCCTTTCCTACCTCTTGTCCCAGCGCCCAGTGTAAAATATCGCATGACTAATGAGTGGAGCAGGTTGGAATCCTGGGGAAGATGTCCTTGGAAGACGAATGCATTTTCAGCAGAATAATTAACTTAATTAACAACTTCACATGCATATTCATCAGCCTATTAATGTCTGCTCCGCGCTGCTTGATGAGCAATGCAATAATAACCGTTTCATTTGCATATTTGCGTTCACACTCACACCCTTCTCCAAATAATTAAAAAAAAAAAGAAGAAGAGAGAGAGAGAGAGACACAGAAAGCAGGAGAAACTCAAAAGTCACTCGGCCTCATGCTGCGTCTTGCGAACACTTCCCACCTGCAGCACACACACACACACACACACACACACACACATAAGTGCATATAGCTATATCTATCTATCCATCTCTGGAGTGTGTTCCCATCTCAGCTGTTGAGCTGCTGCACACCAGTTTAACTTAAGATTGGAAGTGTGTGTGACGCACTCTCTCTCTGTCTCTCTCTCTCTCTCTCTCTCTTTCACCGCCTGCACCTCCAGCCTCCTAAAAAAATCACCGCATCTCCCTTTTCTGTTTCCTCCCTCACCGCCGCACACTCTGTCTCTCCTTCCTGTTTGCGTCCCTCTCTCCTCTTGTTATTTATTCATCCCTATCAGACTCGTCTTTAATTTATTTATTTTCTGGCTTTTGAAGTTGGGCTCGTCTGCCTGTCAGTGTGTGTGTGTGTGTTTTGCTGGGGAACTTGTATGCGTGAGGCTGGCTGCATGAGTGCTGCTGACAGGTATTTTTTTTTATTATGCCTGTTTGAAACCGAAGGAGCCGCTGGTAGGGATTGAAATAAACAAATATTCGTGTTCGTGTCCTTTTACTTCCTTGATTTCTGTTTCTGTTTTAAGGGCTCATCGTGTGTGTTTGTGTGTGTATGTTTGCTTTCACACCGGATTTGTATTCCGAGTAGCAGGAATGCTGTCTCTGTGTCTCTCAGCTACTGTCAGTGATGAAATGTGTGTCTGTGTCTGTGTGTGTGTGTGTGTGTGTGATTGAGTGTGTGTTTCCTGGGAGGCTGCAAGCATCTCAGTCTTTCATCAGAGTGTGTGTATTTGTGTTTATCTCTTTGAATTCAACTTGTACTGTGTCATTGATGTCCCTCGTGTGTTTTTGTGAGCTCCTCTCCAATATTTCAGATGACAGTGATGTGAAAGACAAACGTGTGTTGCATTGAAACTGGACGAGGGGCGAATGTGTGGGTGTCTTTCATTGCCTCTTTGAGGGAGGGGGTGGAGGGGGGGGGGGTTGCACCGGTGCATTTGTGAAACCAAGAATATGTGTGTGTGTGTGTGTGTGTGTGTGTGTGTGTGCGTGCTGCCAGCTTGTGTTCAGACAGCAGCAGTTTGTGGAGCGAGAATTAAAAGTAGGGAGAGATGCCAAGTGAGTCCCTGGAGACAGATACAGGGGACAGAGAGAGAAGAAAGAGGAAATAAAAAGAGGATTTCACGCACACACATGCAATCACTTACACAAAGAAAACCAAGCCTAGTAGTTGCCTGTTACAAACCCCACACAGCAACACACATTAAGCAAGGCTATTAAATGTGGCGTCATGTTATACAAGAATAGATTATGTTTGTTTTCTTATCAGTGTATCTCCATCATGACACAAGAAGAGTAAGGAGCAGCCAAAATGTCCTCACAGCGAAGGTGTAAGACTAAAGTCCTCTCAAAGATAGAATTACAAGAACACACACACACACACACACACACACACAGATTGAGATAGTTCTCTCACCTTCCTCTCTGACTCTCTGTCCACTTTCTCCCTTTTTCTCTCTGTCTGTCTGTCTCTCTCTCTCTCTCTTCGCAGCCTGGTGAGGTGACACCCTGTGTGCAGTGTGACACTGAGCTGTCACCTCCCACTCCTTGCATCACACCTCTGCCCCCTGCTGGGCCAACCCCGTCACGGCACCCAGACACACAGCCGGCCTGTCCTCCTCCGCTGGCATGAAAACTCTGGCAACACCGAACATCGCTTTACATTCACTCGCACTCGTCCACTTCAACTTTTCTATGTCTCCACCCTGCCCCCCCCCCCCCCGAATTCTTGCCTTTCTTTTTTATACTATCAATTTATTAAAATGACTTGGGAATTTCCCAAAGAGGGTCATAGTAGAGGATTGAAATAATACACTATTGATCAGAAAGACCAAATAAGCCAGTTGAAATCTATATTAGCAGTTCCCAACCTCTTTGGCTTATGACTGGTTAAAATAAAGCGACGTCTTCTTGTCACCCCTACTCACATATGGTATGTTTATGACTTCAACCAAACACTGATTTTCCCCTCTCACATCATTTTATTTGAATAAGTGTGGAAAATGACTCTGACCTTGCTGCACACTTTTTGGTTTCTGTGTCTCAGCGTTGATATAAAACAAATCTCAAGCTGAAAACTCATCAAAAAGCCAAACGAATGCATTTTACACCCTTTTCTTTTCTCTAATCTTTGCTTTATTGTCAATTATTGGATAATTTGTCCTCTTCAGGCCTATAAAGAATATTGATATAGAACAATCTAAGAGGAAAAATCACTCAGGGGTTGAAATGCTTAAAACCCGTAGACATATGCAAGCTGTAATTCAGCGTTGCAAGTAGACATAGTTTTATTTTAAAGGTAGGAAACACTGCTCTAAAGGAACATTTTGAGTCATTAGTTCATTCCGCAAGTCATTTTTGAAAGAAAACGTTGCAGAAAAATCAGGTTTGGACATTTTCTGTGGCAAATTTGGCATCTCAGTCTCTCACGAGGCAACACACTTGACTCTTAAGGCCTGGTTAGTTGTTTTGCAGAATCCAGTCTCACATGTGAATACCAGTATGTTTGAAAGTGATATGTTGAGGTGAGGACTCTATGGCTCTCTAGTCCTGCTCCGTTGCTTGTTTTGTGTACCTGTGTGTACATTCATATCTGCATGTCTCCCAGTCTTTTGAGTCACTAGGTGTGTGTGTCCAGCCAGGCAGGCCAGTGGCGAGCGGGGACGGAGCGATTGAGATATAGAGCATTAGTTGGTGTCAGGAGTAAATTAGAGGCCAGATCTGTTTTCTAATCAGAGCACAAGCACCGTGTTAGAGGAATTAGGGCGACAGCTGCTGGGAGCTTTTTATTCCTCTCTCTCTCAGCCAGAGACAGGCAGACCCCAGCTCAGGGACCACCTCTTTACCACAGCCACCTGTCAACACCGGTGCGTGTATGTGTGTGTGCACATGCATGTTTCCCTCCCCCCCCCCCCCCATTGACATGCACACTCACATACATGTGAGCACACATCCACCGCTATGCGAGCCTACACACATGCTTGCACACAGACACACACAAACACCGTCTGGTGCACTGACCTCCCTCCATCTCTGAAATTAATGACAGTGCAGGTTCTGTGTGCATGCAGACGTTCGTGGTGTGTTTATATTTTCCGGCAAGTGTGAAAGGCCCTTATGAGATATCAAATTTAGATAAGGTGGAGCGGTGGGCGGCTTTGCATATGTCTGTTTACTATGAATCCCAGCGAAGGCCTTAACGCCGTATCAACCCGTTCATTCACCACACCAGCTTTGCAGGCAGGCGGATACTGTAAGAATTTCAATGACATAGTTATACATTGGTTACACTTTAAGATACCAGAAGAAAAATACTACTGTAAAAGCAAAAAGCAGTGTAATCAAAGAATGGAATAAAAAAAATTCAAGGTCAAACAGACAATTACATCCAAAAAAGTCTACAATTCTCATTTTTTTGGATTTAAAATTAAGTCCAATTTTTTGTTGATGATTTGATAACATAACTGATTTATTCCAAGGGATGAATAAATGAATGTCGTGAAGCTGCCTGGACTGATTTTACCCAGCAGAGATCTCTTGTGGGCTGGATTGTAGGAGGGTGAGAGGTGTGGGAGGTGGCATCGAGATTCACACCGTGTCACACACTTGCTTCGGAAATGTCACCTCTTTTTTTTTTTTTTTTCCAGTGCAGTTTGAATCCGTAGTGTTTTCAGGTAGGTGCAGGGACGCATTTGGGAAAATTGTTCTTTAGAGCATCGTGGCAAGTCTTGACAGAAAGGAGTAATGCGTTTTTTTAAATGGTAAATAGGTTATTGACATTTCTGTGATGAAATTAGAAACAATGACAGCCTCTTTTAATGAAGGCTGTCAGGTTGAGTGGGACAATTTTGTAGATGAAGGCTGGGAAAATGTCCTTTTCTGAATAAACGTTATTCATGGGAATAAATATTTATTCATATCAGTCAACAAAAATGTATCCAAATTGCGTTGCTTTATTTTCCTTAAAAAATCCTTTGACACCACTGTCCTTTGCATATTGAAATGTTAGATTTTGCTTAAATGTACACAACATGGGGGAACTTATTTGTCATCGGAGGCATGAAATCAGACATAATGAAAACCTTTCTCCACTCTATTCACATCTCTAGCATGTGGATTTCTGGATATTCCGGATCCTGTAGCTAAAAACCTGAATTTAAGGCTGTCCCTGCTCTCCTCTTTTGTCCTCCTCTCTTCTTTCTTTCTGTCCCTTTCCTTGATCTGTGATTAGTGTTTTGTGTAATTAAATGAAGATTTTAACTACTAATTCCAGGGCAGGACCTAACACATTCAGTGCCCTAGACAAGCTTCCCCTGGTGTCCCCCCCAAAAAAACTTAACAACAATGTGTATTATCAAGATTTGAATCATTTCCATTTGAAGCATTCTCATTTTGGTGTACTTGGAGTAGGAGTAACGTCTACACTTTTTCGTAAACGATTACCCATCCATTTTTCTCCAATATGAGTATTTTTTTTAATATCTGCCATTGCTTAGCAACGGCTATTGCTTTACTTCATCCATTCTTTTTTGTTAAACTATGAATGTGTTCACAGGTTGTCTATTTTAAAAAACTGCCCTGACACTTTTTTTCTTTCCAACCCAGAATAAACACACACGTACCCTTGCAGTGTTGGTGTGAAGCTGAGCTAACCTTATACCACTCACACTGGCTATAGCTCACTACACTACACCAAAACTAGTTTAACATGTTTTACTCAAATTTAATATTTCATCACACAACAAAAATGATGCAAATCACTGCGTAGCTTCTTTTTTCTTTGTTTTGTACTGCGCCCGGGCCAGATGGCTTTAGCCTTTTCATTTTCTCTAACTCTAATGCACTCCACATACACATCAATACTCTAGCATGTTCTGACTGTGATGATCACTCACTGATGAACACTTTTTTTTTTTTTTTAGGAAGCACGCCACTTGACTAATTCAACTGGCCTGTGTATTATTTGTTCATCTTGTTTGCAACAAAAATAATGGCAAAACAATTTTTTTGTTTTTTGTTGTGTCTTTCTGCTTTCTCTTTTGAAGCTTTATCTGTCAAGCTGATGTCATTTTCATCACATTATTAAAGAACACAAAGTGTGAAATCCATTTAAGAGGAACATTTAGGTTGTCAAATAATAATTTACAGTTTGTCAGCTTTAAATCATTATCAGCACTCTTACCAGGAGTAAAAATATCATCACACCCACCACTATTACATCACATTAGACATTCAGCCATTAACACAATAACATTTATTGTGATTGGCTATTGAGAAGTGTCTCACTCACCACACTGATACAAACCACCTTGTGTGAATAGTAAATTAACTAATCCAGCCTTACAGTGAGAAATCTGGAGGAAGACTAAGGGTTAGTAACACACGTCTTTCTTTCTAACTTCAATTTAGGCAACAGTCTTGTGGCTTTGGATGCTAATTTGCTATTGGCTGAAGTCTAATAGGAAAACACATGCACGTACTCACCCACACACACACACACAACACACACACACACAAACACAGTCCTCCTCTCACTCTTGCACATCCCACACATGTGCGCCGCCACACAGTGTCATAAATAGACAGACAGTGCCAATCTAAGGCCTGGATGGGAGCCAGCTCTGCAGCAGCTCAGTAGTTAAATTATTAACACCAACTGGGAGAGAGACAAAGAGAGGAGCGGATCAGGCAGATCAGTGGAGAGGAGATCTGGAGAGGAGAAAAAGAGGAGGTGAATCGAGACGTTCACCTCCTGTAGACATCAGAGGGGCTGAGGAGGTTAGCTGTTTAGGTGGCGATTGTGTGAAGGCGTGTAAAGATGGAGAGAGATGAGAGACCTTGCAAGATATAAAAATATCTCTTAGATTTTTTTTTTTTTTTTTTGCAACAGAGTAGGAGAGTTTGGGATGAATACAGAACATAACAGGTTCTTGATGTGTGTGTGTGTGTGTGTGTGTGTGTGAGAGGAAGGTAGAGAGGTGGATGTTGAGGTTTGTCATGGATGGCAGTAGAATACTAATGGTGAGTGTGTGTATTAGTGTGTTGGTGTGTGTATTTAGCAGAGTGAGGGGAGGGGAAGAGAGATGGAGAGAGATCTGGGGATGTTGGTTCTGATCCAGAGAGTTAATGTTGCGCTCATTGATGGATAGAGTGCCAGCCATGAGGCTCCATACCCACACAAGATGGATGAAGCACTACTCTCTCCTCTCCCTCTCTCTCTCTCTCTCTCTCTCTCCCTCTTTCTCCTGTTACTGCTATAGTTTGATGTCTCTCGTCTTATTTCTCCCTCCTTTTCAAAGCTAAATGATGATCAGAGAGCTCTGCCACAAAGACACCATCAGATCCCAAACGGCAGCACCAGCACGTGTGTGTGTGTGTGTGTGTGTGTGTGTGTGTGTGTGTGTGTGTGTGTTTGTCCATAGAGAGGTTTTATGATTCACCGTCATGTCAGCTACCCCTGTGGCAAGGCGTCTTTTGTGTTCAACAAAAATAGAGCAAATTATGTTAAACACACCTGTGCGGTAAAGTGATTCAAATGTAGATTAAATGCCACCACAACCAAATTTCAACATATAAGGAACCTACTGTCATTCCCAACTTTTATCAACACAACAACGAAATCTATAAAGTATTTATATTTTCCTGACTGGTAAAGATTTATTTACATCAAATGCTTATTTTGCTTCTATGTCAAACTTTTCAATGGTATATATGAAATGATCTGTTATTTATATGCCCCAAATGAATTGATTGTATTGTCCCTTTAAGTAGAAAGCAAAGAAGTAGTACTTGTGTATATGTGTGAGAAAGATTACAGTACATCAACCAAAAACTCCAAAACTATAACGTGTGTGTGTGAGAGAGAGAGAGCAGATAACTTTTGAATGCAAATGCATGTTCAGCAAGAAACCAAACATGAAGTACTTGCACCGTGTGTGTGAGTGTGTGCATGCTTGTACAGTACGTGTGTTGTTTTTATTTACACGCGGAACTAAAAGCTTGACTACTTTGTCTATAACCCCCCCCCCCCTTGCACACACACACACACACGCCGCACACACACTTTACCCAGCTTCCTCCTTTCTGGCGGGGGCATCGGGGGGGTGAAGTGATCTGTGCGAAAGCCTCCTGTTCTATGCGCCGCGCGGCTGAGGCATAGGGGGATTGTGGGTAGCTGCTGTCTGCAGGGGTGGGGGGGGGTTTGGGGGGGTGGGGGGCTAGAGTTAGCGAGGAGGGGAGGGGTGGTTGGGTTGCCGGGGCGGGCGGCAGCAGATGGCGTGCCACACTGTGAGGGCCGTCGGCTGGCATCCAGAGGAGGAGGAGGAGGAGGAGGAGGGAGGGAAGGAGGGGAGGATGGGAGGGGGGGGGGGTGTGGTGGTGGTGGTGGTGGTGGTGGTGGTGGTGGTGGTAGTGGTGTGGTGTGGTGGTGGGGGGGGGGGGGTACAGGGATTGGAGGGGCACTGCTCCCAAAGTGCCAGCAGGCATCAGGAGAGAGAGAGAGACAGAGGTGAGGGGCTTTGGTGGGAGACAGGCTGGTAGACAGGCAGACTGGAGGGAACCCACAGACTCTGAGATTAGAGCTTAAGCGGGGCTTGGGAGCAGGATTTTGCTGCTAATTGCATCCAGTGAAGAAGAACCAAAAACGACAGATTTGTCTTTGAACCCTAATTCACTAGTGACTTTTGACCTTTTCCACTTCCATACAGTGTCGCCCAGTGCCTACCGCCGAGGGATTTGCACACTGGGCCAAGCAGAGGTCCTCCGTTGGCATATTGTTGTCTGAGGATTGCCACCGATGTAGCATGAGGTTGGCATGTGGAGGGCATCGGGTTGGCATATGTACTGTGAGGAGTTGACACTGGGTCTGCTCTGATGTGACATAAGTTTGGCAAGCTTGGCATCAAGGTGGCATTAGACTGGCACCGGGTTAGTGAGGGGTGCCGAATGGATGTTGTCTGTCAAAGAGGTCGTGGATATGTGTGTGTGTGTGTGTGTGTGTGTGTGTGCACGCTTCTGTGCTTCATATATCTACCTCTGTGAAGATACAGACAGATAGCGGTGGAACAAATATCCTTTGCATAAGTCAAAGTAGCAAATCACAATGAGTCCTTCAAACTTTTACTTGAGTATGAGTGCAAATCTACTATTTCATTAAGGTGTCAGTAGCATTTTAATGTTGCTAATTGAAATTAAACTAATTTGAAGAACTTTTATATGCTGTTTGGTCATTTAATCTATAACAATGCATCATATTTTAAGACAATAAATAGTTTTAAATGTAAAATCTTGATATGCAAAGAAACAAATAACTAACTGTTAAATAAATGTAGAGAATGGAGTAAAAAAAACCACAACATTTCACTCTTAAATGTAATGGAGTTGAAATGAAAAGTAGCATAATAAAATGGAAATACTCAAGTGAAGTAGCTCAAATCTGTACTCACCTCCAGTACAGACAGGCCCCAGAGCTGTGTATGTTTGTGCTTTGAAACTCGTGTCACTCTCGCCCAGGAGACAGCACACGGGACCTAAATATTTCATCTCAAAGATCTTTGTCATTCCACATTCATACGTGCGCATGGCATGCTAATGCTAACCCACATCTCTCGCTGACTTCTTCAAATCTGTGCTAAAAGACTAAAAGCACTCAGGCGTACCCACGCTAGCTAGGACACACTCCTGGGCCATTCAGGTTGACCTAGTTGGTTTATATGCTGGCCCGCTTCAGCCACGGTCCTTAATCTTTTCCACTGTGTTTGATGAGGAGAGTATTTCCATGTTGTTATAGCTCCGAGTGTGCGACCTGCAACGTGCATTATGGCTTTGATCAAAGGCATTAAACTTGAGATATAATGTGGGGCACGGTCCTGGGAGCAGAGGAGATGTCGCAGCTTTTGGAGGTGAATGGGTCTCTTTTTGTATTCACTGCGAGCGCTTCGCATTACCTGCAAGTATTGTTGAAAATGAGTCTCTGTCTCCTTCTAATTAAGGTGCGGGTAACAACCAGCACCTTCATCAGAGCATGCACATATGCAGACAGACACACAAACACTCAACACACACACACACACACACACACAAACATGCATGCGCACACATACACACAGACATCACAACCCGCTGCTGCTACCACAGAGAAGGGTTGAACAGATGTTGAGGAATTTAAGATGCAAAAGGGAACTGGGACTCCCCCCCCCCACACCCCACCACACGCACATATACCCACCCTGTGCCCCACCTCTCTGCACCCCCCCCCCCCCCCCCCCTTCTTCACATACACACAAACAGTTTTACACACACATGAATCTAAATATATTACACCTAAAACTCAGAAATACATTTTCCTTGTTTCTACACCTTCAGATACGTACGGATGGTCATGCATACACATGTACGTACACGTGCATGCACAAAAGCAGACACTAACACACACACACACACACACAGGCGCGTACATGCATTGTAGCCCACATCCCCCTCCAGGCTGGCCCTGCTCATAAGGGGCACCATGTGGCACTCTATTCCCTCTGGCACGAGGCACCGACTCTGCCAGCTCTGCATTGTCCTCTGCCCGCTGGAGAGCACGCGCCCAAACCGTGGCCCCATCTCTTCCTCTGTCTTTATCCCCCCTCTCTCTCTTTCTCTAGCTCTCTCTCTCTCTCTCTTCCTTTCTTTCACCGCCTTTCCTCTTGTTTACCATAGATGAACTGAGATGGATGTCGTTTGCTCGCTTTTCGGTCTCCAAAGCGCACCGAAACTTAAGATGAATGGGTGTGTGTTTGTGATGGAACACTGTTGGGAAATCTAGTTCCCGCACCTCATTGTCTGTCTTTGTATCCCGCCAAAATTTCCAATCTTCGTCCAACTGTAGTAGTAAATATTGTTGTAAAGCACCTGTGTTGATGGTTGACAGCCGGGATCTCCGTCAAATGGCACCGAAATGACAAAATGCCAAAAGTGACACCACAATCAGTAAGCAGCCTCTATGATGGATAAACACAGTTTGTATTCTGTGTCTCCTTGTTTGAGTAGTTGGTCGGGGTGCTTCATTTTCTTCTCTGATTGATTCTTTCAGAAGAATTATATGCCTCCTGTAGCAGGAAAGATCCTGGAAAAACACAGTGTGAAAGGGTTGACACTTTGTTGGAGCACCATCAATATAGAAGAGATATAGAAGAAAGTAACATAAGACTGGTCGTACTTAAAAACATTCATGTATGTTTTTTTTTCTTATCCTGATGAACCCTCAGTTTATTACTATTATGTATGTCATGTCTTTTTATGCCATTATAAAATAAAGGGCAAATTCTACTACACTAATACAAAGCCTGTCAATGTGGGGGTGGCTTTAACCTACACTACAAAGCTAAATATCTCTACATAGAGATGTTTACAGGTGACACTCTGGGTCATTGCTGTGTTTAGTTAATCAGTGTGAACTACCTCCGACACTGGATGGACAATGTTACTGTAAAATGTAAGAAATCATTGCATTATTGCCAAGGATCCAGATTTAGTGAAATTGAGATTAGCCTGGATCAAATCAGTCAAATTTGACTAGATTTGACAAAACTTTTATTATTCCTATATGTGCATGTGTATAATATTAGCACACATAGAAGAAAAATGGATATGATTCAAGAAAAGAAAAGAAGAGCGCAATATCTGCACTGACAAGAAAAGCAGAAACAGAAATATCTAAATGCTGCAGATCCTCACATAGACACTGGGATTATGAAGTGGAGAACATTACAAAAATGCTTAAAAAACATGAGATTAACAGCAAGATGAAAAAAAGTATACTCACAGTGTACAAAAGTTTGATTTGTAAACTTTTAGTGGTTTGTACAAACTGACAAAATGTCATCAGTGCCATGGAGAGAAAGTCATACGAGTGATGCTTTGATTCCTCTTCACTCTTTTTCCTCTGGTTCCTCCAGAGAGAGGCGGCTCCGTTCCCTCCCTCCCCCCCTCCACACAGCTGCTCTGAGGAGAGCGGGGCTCCGCGGGGCTCTGGGTAGCCTTAGCTCTCTGTGCTTGGGTGAGAATTAGCCAGCTTTAGTGCTCGCCTCGCCTGGTAATCCCTTAATCTGGCGAGACTGAGGAGAAAGGCTTTGGAGGAGAGATGGTGTGTCAATCCATGTCTTCACATCTCTCTTGGCACACGGAGGCGCACAGGAAACATGGAAAAGTTTGCAGTTGAGGAGTTATGCCATGCTTTAATGAATACGGCCTGTTTATTCTGCATGAGATATTTCATCTACTTTAAGGCGTTTACATCAATGACAAATTTATTGTGATAACTTACAAAATGAGGCGATGGCTGAGAAGTTTTAGCTTGTATCTCACACATTGGTATGGATAATGTTTCTAAAACTGAGGACCACATTTCCCATAAAGCCTGTTGCTTCTTCAGTCTGTTTAACATTTTTAACGAGATTTTTTCATTACTTTCTTTCATTTACTTTTTAAGTTTAGCTTCATTTAGTCTAAAAAAGGTGGGAGTCTATCCCTAACCCATAAATAAAAGTCAACTAGGATAACACAAATAAATCATCCGTTGCAGAAGGAAGAAGAAGAAATCCTGAGCTCAATGAAAATAGACACCTACAATAGACGGTAGTGTGTGACTTCAAAACAGCAGAACTACAAATCACTTCTATTAAACAGCCTTTAAACTTCTGATTTTTCACCGAGCCAGTCCTTAATTTTACTTTAAAGTTTTTCTTTGGCTCACTGTATTTTTAATGGGTGTTGGTGACTTGTATATAATCACAATTATTCACCCCAAACATGTCCTAAACCCTGTCACATACAAAGATTTGCTCTGCTGCCTTCAGTGTTTTGTCTCTGTGAATTTTCTATTTCAGAAAAATACCCGGTGACCCAATCCTGGCGGCTCCTCTAACCTCCAGATCCAGTTCCGGGATACCTCCTGCACATGTGTTTTGGTGCTGCAGAGCAATCCTGCAGATTTATGACATGATGGTGCACAGAGTTCAATGCGGTGTTGAGGTCAGCTGAGGCTCATAAGCTTTTTTGGCTTTGACTGTGTTTTGTTTTCAGTAATTGAACTAAAAATGACACCCAGAATTGATGCGATAATGATCAGCTAATTTTAAAAAATTCCACACAAATCACTTTGAAACAAGAGGTGGACATACTGAGATCCAGCAGGAGTCAGAAATCTCAAACTTTTTCTCTTTTTTTTTTGGCATCATTGGCATATTTAGTAAGGCATATATAAAAATATACTTCTTATTATCACAGCTGCATGTCTTTTTATCTTTGAAGGACAAGTGACAACTGCTAGATAAGTGATAGTTCAATTATACTCCTGATAAGGGTCTATGAATAACAAAGCATCCCAACATGTTAACATTGTCATGAATGCAATAACACGGAGGGGAATGAGGGACGGCCTGGTACTGATTGTGCAACCACACGGTAATGAATGGCTAATGTGCTGGTGCAGAGTAGACGTTAATGCCATCCTAATTCCCTTTTGCTCAGAGCGGGGGCACCGTGTCCTGAGCCTGTTAATCTGAACCCTTTAAACCTTTAATCTGGGAATCTGTCACACAAACACACACACACACATAGACGTACACTCAGACAACCTGTCATTGCTGTGTAAAAGCACTCCACCATACCTGTCATACCTCTCTCTCCCTGTGTCTCTCTCTTTTCTCTGAGACACATGTGACATATTGAGCGCCTGCAGCGAGATTCTTCCCCATGAGCGGCATTCCAGAGCAGGCTGTCCCAAGGGAGCATGGGAGTGGGGCCGGGGAGTGGTGGGTCTGGGGGCAGTTGGAAGGGAGGGGGTGGTCCGGGGCTGAAGAGGAAGCTAGTTTTGTGTAGAAAAATAAAGTAGAAAAAACATGTCAGACAGGTCACAATCAGCCGCATATGAAAGATGTACATACACCACAACGCTATCACAACGCTACCACGACATGAAGAAGAGCACGTTATGTTCAGGAACCTGCTTAGTCAACAAGTTTAAAGACAAAACAACATCTTGAGTCACTAATTTAAGGGAAATTAAAGTGATGCTCCTAAAATGAGACCAATTAAATGAGGAACACATATGAAATGAAACAAAAAAGGGTGTAAAAATGCATACAACATCAAAAATACATGCAAGATGAATTAATTAACGTTCTGCAGGGCATCTGGGCGACTTAAACTGGTCGCTTAACACACTATTTAAGCTACTAGAGGGGGTGACCTTCATTCAGAAATATGGTTTTGACTCTCCTTCTGGTTCTTTCCTGGCTAATTCTAAGTGATAACTGTTGCTTTGCAGTGTCCTCTGTAGTCTGAACAGATGTTTCATTGCCTTAAAGTTGGCACTAGATGTTGCACATTTGCAGTATAGGTTTAGTTTGAAGACGATGAGTACAAAAAGATAAACCAATCACCTGTTTTGAAGCTTTTTCATGTTCCTAATCTCTCTCACAGCAACACAAAGACTGCAGTTATCTAGGCCTTTCCACTTTGAGTTGTTGATTGTGTTTTCTCTCCTTAATTAGATCAGAACGGGGACTTTCTGTGCGTGAGTGGAGACACTGTGTGCGCATTTTTGTCACATATTATCTTATCATTTTCCCTCTTTCTCTCCCTTTGTCCTCGCTCGTCTCCTCATTCTTTATGTCTGCCGGTAAATATTTCATTTGCTTTGCCGTCGTAGCGGGCTGGTACATTAACCAGCGGTGCCAGTCGAGCTCTCTGCTTGTGGCTGGCTGTATAAAAATAAACACACTCTAGTTGTAATGAACAGATGTCACAGAATTTAAACGTGCGCACCCCAACCTCCTCCTCCTCCTCCTCCACCACACACACACACACATACACACAAACACACTTCACCCTCCTCTCGCAGCTCTCCTCCTCCTCCTCCTCGTTCTTGCTCACGCATAAAGACGCACACGCATGCATGCACACACAGCGTGCAGTTACACTCCTGCATCCACATGTATTAAGGAACACAGAGAGCAAAGGAGCTGCAGGATCTAAACACTTGTCCACATGAGTGTATTTTGAACCTACAAATGCAGGAACTCTTATGTATTCCCATGTGAGCTTTCCCTGGCAGACATTATGTTGCTCTGCCAATCTCTTCCTGTTTCTCTCTATTTCTATTTTTCTCTCTCGCCTCCCTTCCCCCCCCCCCCCCCCCTCATCTCTCTGTCTGTCTCTCTGTCTGACAGCAGGCTAACACTGTGGTCATTTTACAGACTATTTTCATGAGGTCCTCCCATCCACTTCGCAGAACCAGCCTGTCATCCCACAATCCCCGGCGGCATCATCAGAACCCATTTTGGTACTGCGAGGAAGGGATGGGCACAAGTGTATATGAGTGTGTGTATGTGTGTGTGTGTGTGTGTGTCCATCCCCCTTGTCACTCCCGCTCTTTTCCCACTGAGCGTGTGCCAGCTCTCTGTGTTTGCTGGCTGACAGGACCGAAGGAGAGACGATTGTTCTCTGCGTACCCAGAGACCCTCCCCTGCCAAGTCTGGGATGAAATCCTTTCTATAGTGCTAACTCCTCACAGTCGGGCATCTCACAGCAAAACACACACCATTACTGCTCCGGGTGGGAGGGTGATAGCACGCTAAAAGTCAGTCACATACACAGAGGTCTGTTTTACACTAACACTGCAAAAAAAAAAAAAAAAAATCTCTTTTAGCAAGTCAATTAGTCCCATTTTAGACCGAAAGTATCTGTTTTCATACATGAGCTAATTCAACGTAAATAGAGAGTTTCCTAACATTATCCCTTATTTCAAGATTGTGAGGAAGGTTTTAAGATGATCTGCCTCATTTCAAGATTCAGTCCAGCAAGTCCAAAAAGGGGTTCTTCCACCCAAACCTATCAGTGCTTCTTTAATTCTTTAAAGTTCCAATTTTTGGCACATGCATTCATAACCTGCCACCAACTATGAGTGTCAATCAATTCATCAGCAGCAGGTATAGCTATCAAAAGATGTTGTCTATTAGGAAAATTCTTGAAGACAGATAGCTGCAATGGAAAAAAAACAAAACAAAACAGCAGATCTCAACTAGACTAAAAATAGAGTCCTTGTTTTAAGTTTGGAGGAGCTGTGAGCAGCGGCATTGATGGACAGAGCAGGTCATCCCTGTGATGGCAGAAGAGGCGGGCAACGGGAGATTAAAGGTGACGGAGAGAAGCCGAGATGAAGGGATGAAGGAGAAGGCCGAGATGAAAGGAAACGGGGAGAGGTGCGGAGGTCGTCCGGGGGGTGATCAGTGAGGTGGATGCGATGCCATCTGACAGGTCCAGCTGGGAGACTGCCCGCCCCCCAGCGCTGCAAACTGGTCAATATGGAGGCCAATTACTGCTGCCCATGTGACCAGGGCATCATCCAACCCTATCATAACACACGCGCACGCACACACGCACGCACACATGCCATCTGTGCAGACCAGCAACGACCCCCGCACCCCCCTCCTCCACCCCCCCCACCCTCACTTCTGATCCAGTTGCGTCCCAGTGCACGCTCCTACTTAACCTCCTAAACAGGGGCCAGCCACGCCCCGCCACCGGACCCTCCGGAGCATACCGGAACTGGGCCTCAGTGACGATGAATCAGAGCTGTCGGACAGGTCAAGAAGACTTTTTGCTTTCACTCTGTAGTCAAACTCTCTGAACAAACCCACAACCTCCCCCCCCCCCCCTCCTCGTACAACATCTGGCACCACCCAAACCCCGGCAAAACCTATCTGGCCACCCGCCAAAGGCCTCAAACCTACCTGGCGCACACCCGGATCTCCACCTCTGTCTTTTCACCCCACCTCTACCCGGTGTGCTCCGGTTCTTCCCTGCTCCCTCCCCACCCCCCTCTCCTTCACCCCCCTCTCCTCTCTACCTCCTCCTCCTGAAACCCTTGTTTCTCCCTTGGCAGGACCTCCAGCAGTACCACACTCTCAGTTTAGCTTCTGCGTCGTCTTCTGCCCCACTGCCCGTGCTGCACCGTGCCCCATTGTGTGATAACAAACAGATGTTGTGGAATTTCCTCTGAATGGGCTGCCAGTGACAGGCCCGCTCCCGTGTCTGGCATTGTGGGGGGCACTGGCATACAGTCTGGCAAAGTGTGCTCGATTGTTTCCTCTGTGCACATGTGTAACATTTTGAGTTTGCAGCAGGTGTCAGAGAAGTTCACAAATGTTTACGTCCTCATACCTTCTTTTTCGTGCATTTTTTTTTCGTGCACATAAATTATTCAAATATGATTGGTGTGTGTGTGGGTTGCATTTTTTTTTTTTTTTAAATCAAAGCTCTGTCCATTTCAGCTGCATTGCCTCGTGGTTTGTTTTTTTAATCACTGACAGATTGCAAATGCTCAAAATCTCCATGGCCAGATTATCTTTTCCTCCTCTCTGCATTGAATCCTAAACGTGTTTATTCCTCACATATTTTATATCCATGTTATTATCTGATATCTGCATTTTAAGGGGGAAAAAAACCCCACTCGGGTATTATTTTAGCTAGACGTTAATTGGTATTCACACACCATAGTACATGTGACATTTTGATAATCGCACTATTGACTGTTATGTCGGACAAACACTCTTGATTTTTTTTTTCCTACCAAGTTGAGTGAGAAAAAGAGTGGGCACGAACACGATAATTTAAACAGCGAGATTCATTCAATCACTTTTCATCCTGAGTGGAGCACAGAGTGTCACTGTAAGTTTTTTTTCTTTTCTTCTTAAGTCAAACTGACTGCAAATTCAACTTATTGGTGAGACGTTTATTTACAAAGATGTAGCAAATAAGGTCGTAAATGATTAATTCACAGAACAACGTGAAATAATTTCATAAAGTTTGTGGAAAATGTGCAAAAGCAAACAAAACACTTGTGAATTCTTTCATATTTCGACAAATCTTAGATGCTGCGTCATCATTTTATGTCGTTTAAATGAGTTTTTATGTGTTTTTTATTATTTTTTTTAAAAAAGGTGTGACACATCTTAATTAAAGTGTTGGTCAGTTTGATGGTATGATACACACACACACACACACACACACACACACACACACACACACACACACACACATTTTAATAGACGTGCAACTATAAAGATAACTGTTTGTAACTGGCAGCAATGATTAACAGTGAGAAGTTAGAAAACATGAGGTAACACATTTGCCCCAATTTCTGAAAATTTCACCCGATCAAAGCTTAAAAACAGTCTTCAAATAATCAGATTAAATAAAAAATTCCAAAAATGTCACTTTAAAACTCGTGCAAACGTGTGTGTGAGTGTGTGTGTCTGTGTCTCTCTCTCTCTGTGTGTGCCAATAGCCTGATTTGTTGCAAGGTTACCACATGTAAGGACTGTTAACACAGCTTAATTCTGAGGATGCAACTTATCCTTCTTTCAATGCATGAGCTCACGTAAAATAACATTAGAGGGAGATAAATATTCATAGATCAACTCTTCACAAAAAAATGCTTTACTGCTGTGTATCTGCGTGTGTGTTTGTGTGTGTGGCGAAGGGGTTACTCGGGATGAGCGCTCTCGTTTTTAAACGTCCTGGATAATGAACAGATGCTGCAAAAATTAGGAAAGAAACATCGACTCCTCCCAGCAGTGCCACTTTGGCCCGGTGAACTGGCACACTGGCGCACACACTGGGTTGTCCTCTCCGGAGCTCCTGGTGCTGCTGCTGGGGAACATTAAGGGACTTGGCACGGCTCTCCTCCGCCAGCCTGCCAGCCTCTCTCTCTCTCTCACTCTCTCCGGACTGTGGAGGAGGAGGAGGAGAAGGAGGTGGAGGTGGTGGTGGTGTGGGGGATCGGGGAGTATTTTGATAGATGCCCTCTCCCACCGCTGGCTGGCTTCACTTCTTGGACCGGCTCCTCCACACATCCTTGCAACTTTTTTCTTTGCTGATGAGGCCAAAAATATAATATAGAGAGAGGCCTACAACTAACAGAAAGGTGTAACAAAAAAAAAAAAAAAAAAAATCAGAGTGGGCCTCGGGGTTTCTGCCGTGGTTCACTTCGGTGGTTTGAGACCCAGAGCCTGAACCAACACTGCAGAGCTCCGGTTTTTTGATTCACACCAGGGACACTATTACTAAATGAATGTACTCACAGGTAGAAACGCCTGCCAAATGGACCATATTGTATGTAATATAAGGTAGTGTTTTTATGCTGAACCTGAAAGACATGAGCAAGAGATTTATTAAGATGAAAAAAAAAAACACGCCAGAAAAACGAAACACTGCAAGTAAATCAGAATTTATTACCTGATGCAGAATTATTAAAATATGTCATGCATTACACCATCAAACGTCCCACCATGATGCATCTTTACAGAATGATGCTGTTGAGATGTAAAGCACAATAAAGCCAATTTCTCCTGTGCACAGAACGAATTCTGCAGTAAGTATATGCAACCTTCACAAATTTCATTTTTTAATTAAAAAATGAAGATGTCTTCTTTATTCACCTTTTAATCTTTATCAAGTTTATTTTTCAAGGGGCGTTAAAAGGCATAAATAACCTTTTTTTTTTTTTTTTTTTTTTTAAAAAAACGATTTGTCTGCAGGTTAGTTTATTATTTACTATATATTGCACTCTGTATTGTATTGAAATATTATTGCACGTTTTAATTGAAAGTGTCAATTGAAACTAATTTAAAATATATATCAATGCACTGTATGTCTTATACACAACAGTCATTCCTTTACCATCCACACTTTGAAACTTTCAAATATAAAGAGATCACTTGACAAACTGTAGGAATAAACGATGACAGACAGAATATTTTCAGATTGGCCAGCAAAAAATGCTCCTTTTTAAATATTGTATTCCTGTATTTTTATTTAACTGATCCTCACACTACATTTAAATAATCAAACAAGATCAACATTGAAGCTTCCTGCGTCGAGCAGTGGTCATTCTTTCCAAAAAAAAAACCCCTCAGCTGATATTTCACACCGTTTTATTCCAAATAAAATAGTCAGTTAAGACTAAGTCCGTGTTGCTGGTATGAAGTTGGTCACCGTCATCCCGCCACCCAAAGCCTGTGTGTATCCTTACAGCAGAGAGCACCCAGGACATTTTGGGGAACATATGGGTCCCGGGGCAGCGCTCCAAACCCAGCCGGGGTGGCAACGGCTGCCCCCCCTTCACTGTGTGTGAGACCATAGAAAGCGTGTGTTATGTTAACATACTGTATATTTAATAAACATACAGATGTAATTCATTTAAACAGCCCACGAATGGAAATTGCTGTCTCAATCATTCTGTTTTTTAAAAATGTATGGCATTAATATGAAATGTGTGTTTAAAGTTACAGGAGGTGAAACTATATGAACGGGAGGCGACTTCATAATTTATATCTGATGTTTAATGCATCCTCGAAACATGGAAATCAAAGATAATGCCTCTGATATCACAAAGCCGCAATTAAGAATTTTTGGAAGAAGAAAAAACAAGAAATAATAACCTTCTTTTGTTGAGATTCGTTTTCGTTGCCCAACAAGTAGCCCAGTACAAAATCTTAGGAATATACGATGCATCAAAAAAAACTACAGGTGTGTTTTTATTACATTTTAAAAGAAAAATCATTAGTTTTGTTCCTCTGTCATTTTTTCTGCTTTGACGTGACCTGAGGCCTGAATCAACTCAGTCTGGCTCTCTTTGGGTGAGCTGGCTCTTCACTGAGCCTGATTGACACTGGTCGTCCAGAAAACCAGTATCACGAAGCTGGTTATCAACTAGCTCAGTCAAGTCTGGGTTTTCTAGCTACAAGCACGTTCATGTGAAAGAGGCGGGATTGTTAATTACGATCCACATCACCGGAACCATGAATGAAGTACTTCATGTGATACCAAGTACCTGCGGAAAACTTCTGTTTTAGAGACATTAAAAAGTCATATTCAACAAAGTGAAATGTAAACAAGCGTGTAATCACACAACAGAATAAGAAGATGTAGAAACACTAGAAATAATTTCCAATATTAAAAGTAGGCTAAAGCTTAAAATACATATAGTTGTTATTATATATGGCTTAAGTATTGAGTGAGTATTTTTTGCTATTTAGTTGGATGATGAAGAAACCATTCTGAATATGTCACATAAAAAACTTAAATGTAATACCAGACTGTTTCTGTTACAAAAGCACAGAGTGGAAAAGTAGTCAATAACTGATGAAGTCTATCTGACCGCAGTGTCACATTTATAATCATGGGAGCCAATTAACACTGTGTGGATTATTTTTCTAATGAAAGACAATCTTTTGTTTTTATTTCCAATTATCATCACACATTTGTCTCAAGTTATTCTGAGCTGCAGCGATGGAATCAGAGTGTAAAATCATTCACACTGTCAGCTTTCACTCCGGGTATAAAATAAACTTTGCACAATTAAAATGCAGATAAAATCATTATTATGTGTTTAGTGTCATTGTTAGAAGCTCTGTTTTAAAAGCAGAGTGGAAATATAAAGCCTGGAACAATAAAATGTTTCTACTGACCTATAAAACTATATATAGCTCGTTTTTACTTGTAACTTTATTGTAAACTCAAGACTTTTGTCCATGTCAGGATCCTGTAGGAATGATGACTCTTTTTTTCCAGTGATCTGATTGGTCAGTGGTCGGGGTGTTGACAGGTTGTGATCTGATCCTCTGAAGTTAAACTGCTCCGGAGTAGGTTAGCTGTTCAGCATAAGTTGCCATGGTGATTTATACCAGTTAAAAGTGAGCCAGCTTCTTGATACCGGAAAACCTGAGTTAAACCCAAAGATAGCCGGCTAACATACTAATCTCGCTTCGTGATATTCTACAGGGCCTCTGGTGTGAAACCAACAGACCTACAGGACGTGTGAGTGTGTGTGTGTGTGTGTGTGTGTGTGTGTGTGTGTGTGTGTGTGTGTGTGTGTGTGTTTTAGATATGTTAGGATAAAATCTAAAGACACCTTCTGAAAATGTGTTCAACATGTTCTAAAGCATATGGAGTGAATGAAGAGTCCATCATGTGTTTCAGTATTATCATATTGCTTACAGTTTGCTTGAATTGTTTGGATTTTTACCAAAGTTTAAGCTTGAACCTTTTAAAACAGAGCCAGGCGGCAGCTGCGGGAGCTCTCCGCGGTGCTGAAACAAACGCCCTCCTCACATCCTGTCCTAAAATATCTCCATTATTACTCTGATGACCTTGAATGCGGTGCTTGGCATCAATTAACCTGCACTATTTGTAGTTGTTAACCAGAGTGCTCCGATCAGCCTGTAGAGTCTCCAAATGTACATAACAAATGTCTGCAAATAAAATCAGTTTTTTTTGTTTTTTTTAAAGATTGCTTTATAAAAATCTAACTGTCCGCCAAGCAAAATGACTCATTGGCACCAATTTATTTCATCAGGATGAGTGACAATACTGCCCTCTCCCTCCTGTCCTGGTTTATTGGATTAAGGCCCCAAGGCTCTGTGAGGAACTCCTGCAGGTTGTGGCACCAGGCCTGCTCAGCATCACTGTCATTATCGACTAATACAAAGACTGATGTAGGTTTAAGTTACATCTTTTTTATAATTTCAATATGCTCCAAATACAAAGAGCCATTTAAAGTCGATATAAAAACGAATTATCAATCAATCTTCGATGGAAAGCTATTAATGCCGCATTTTTTTTAATAGGCTGCCGAAGCTTCCGTAGATGTAAAAGAAGGAAAATCAAGTTGCACAATCTCATTTATTGTCATTTTATTTTACCACACAGTTGGTTGAATACAAAGTTGAAAGACTTGAATTTTATGAAAAAAAAAAAGCTCAGCAACACATGGGATCCCTTCATTTCCATAGACTATTAACATCCATTGCAAAAAACAACACAATAAATACGTGCAATAATAATAATGATAATAATAATAATAATAATAATAATGATAATAATAATAATAATAATAATAATAATAATAATAATAATAATAATAATAATAATATAAACCTATTCAACATAGCAGATTGCAAATCAAAAGGAAAGTATTGAACCAAAATTGAATTTGAAAGAAAATTACAGTGCAATGGCTCAATTAGAAGAACAGGGGTAATATGAATAAATAAGAGTAAAAAAATTAAAATGAGAAAAAATGTCTGATTTCATTGTATTTTCATTTCATTTCATTTTTCAGTTTTAAACATTTTGGCCAATTCAGCCATTGTCAGATCTGTTGGGTTTTGATTCCCAAGTGTGTGTGTGTGTGTGTGTGTGTGTGTGTGTGTGTGTGTGTGTGTGTGTAGTATGTGTGCAGCAACAGTGCTGATGAATCATACAGTGTCTCTCTGGGCCTTGTTGCCTCGCTCTGTGGTGTCGTTGGGTTTTGCATAGATGCGAAACGATTGATTTGCTGGAGAACAGATCTTTTTTTTTTTTTTTTTTTTTAAACAACCCAACCCAGCACATTTTTTTTTCTGCATTTTTCTTTGCATTCCTAAAACAAAAAAAATTCCCAACCTCCCAAATCTCGCACGTATAGGCGAGTAAATGTGATTTGCATTATAGCTTGTTCAGTGATTTATTTCTAATTTCGTAATATTAGAAAACCACCGCCAATGTCAGGGTGTAGCTGTAGCCAGTGATGTAGTGGTAAATAAATAAGTGGGTAAACTTTGACTTTTCAGGAATCAAAATGCAAACAGCCACCGATACAAACACAAATCACATTTTTAAAAACATTGATAATTTGAAATTCCCTTATTTTCATATAGATCTTGATAGGATTTGTTCAATCAAAATTCCTCTTAGAGATTTATATCAGCCTTAAAAGCTGAAAAATTCAGTTGCTCATAACAAGAGTGTGGGTTAGATGGATTGCCCTCCACTACATCCCTGACTAAAGCAAACCAAAAACAAAATTGAACACTGAATAAATTAAAAGAAAAACACTAATGACAACGAGTGAAACATCTCTCCAGAATTCCTAAATCCTGACAGGTAAGTTTGTCAAAAAGTGTGCCGTGGATAGATTGTTGATTGCAAGGGGACGCACGATAGGCTTCTCTTTTTTTTTTAATTGTGAAAAAACGCGTTCAGTTCGTCATACACGGGGGCCCGTTCGTGGTGTAAGTGCATGTCGTGGTAAGGCAGGACGTTTTCAGAGTGAATGCCGCTCCGGGTCCCCGAGGAGCCAAACACCAGGTTGTGGGCACCGCTGGGTCTGGAGCCAGGCAGGCCGGAGTAATGCATAGAGTAGTGGTACCCCTTCTCGTTTTCGGGGGACGCAGAGCCTTGGTGCTTCAGGGAAAAGTTGCCATTGATGCACAGGGGCGGGCTGAGGGGCCCCTCGTATTCAGGACTGTTATACTCCGGGGACCCGCTCCCACCGTAGAGAGAGTCGTAAGTCGAGCAGTAGCCGTGCGTCCTCAGCGGATGCGAGTTCGAGCCCGGCTGGCAGTGGGGGCTGGAGAGACGCGCGCACTGGTACGGGTAGGAATGCATGGAGAAGGAGCCGGACCCGTACCTGCTCCCGTCCTGACACTGCTGCTCGGTTAGGAAGTTACGGGAGTTCAGCTGCAGGCATCCCGCCACCAGGTTGGTCGTGGGCTGGGAGAGTCCCTTGCACAGCGTCTGGACGTAGGACACAAGGTCGGGCCTTTTCCCAGAGCGCAATATCTCCGACAGGGCCCAGATATAGTTTTTGGCCAACCGCAGTGTCTCGATTTTGGACAGTTTTTGCGTTTTGGAGTAGCATGGCACCACTTTACGCAGATTGTCGAGCGCAGAGTTCAGGTCGTGCATGCGGGTCCGCTCTCGCGCGTTGGCCTTTGTCCGCCGCATCTTGGAGCGCTCGATGCGGGCCTGGGTCATCTTGCGCTTCTTGGGGCCCCTTTTCTTGGGCCTGTCCCCCTCTGTATCCTCTCCGTCGTCCTCCTCCTCCACCTCGTCGTCCTCGTCGTCTTCCCCGGCGTGCTCCGAGTGCGTCCGGCTGTCTCCTCTCAGCTCAGAAGAATCCATGTCGTCCTGGGTTACCTCATGGTCCTCATCTTTGATCCGGGGGCCCTCGCCTTCGCTGTCCTCCGCCCAGCCGGAGTATTTCTGCACGTCGGGAAGCAGCGAGGGGTCACTGAAAAGCCTCGTCAACATTGTGGCTCTGGAGAGGAGAGAAAAAGAAATCGAAAACGAGGCCTCACAAGCACAGGACATGTACAGAGTGTCTAAGTAGCTGTATAATAAGAAAACGAAGAAATGGCTCCATACTAGAAAAAAAGATTAAACTCTCTATAGTGCACGTCACCATAAACATCCCAATATTGGCCCTATATTATAAATCCCACTGAAAATGTATTAAATTCTCGGGGTAAGGTCAATAAAACTATTAACTAGACTACTATCGCTGCTTGACTTTTAATATCATTTTACCATCAGAGTCGTTATTTTCACCTACAGGACAAAGAGTGCAAATTTGTGGGGGCTGAAAAAGAGAAAGAAATCAGCTCTTAAAAGCTTTACGCTGGGTTACAGCCAGACGGATCCCTCATTTAAATCCCTGCTGTCATCCCGTGTGCCCTCTCGCGTCCTCTCAGCAGCGGGTCCCAGCGGCAGGGGCCACATTACAGGTCCCACGGGGGGGCCCCCACTTTCACTCCTCCTGACGCCCATATATATACACTGCTGGCTGCATTCCAGCACTATTCATCTATACCCATACACCTCTCCTCAGAGGAGGCGAAAGGGATTTTATTTAATTGGTAGGTTTGCTCCGTATAAAGTCACGCTGATTATTAAATTAAAGCTTATAGACATTTCCTAATTCAAGCTGTAAAAAGGCTTGGAAAGCTGTTTTAATACCATGGCCTTTAAGCAGCAGCCAACAGGAAAAGTAACCCACTGTCTTTTAAAATAAATAAAATATTAACATTTTATATATCGTATGTCAGATGAAACAATAATAATCATCATTATAATAATAATTATAATACATAAAGAAAGAAATATTCCCTTTTTAGGATAAAAATACATTAAATTCTTTCGCAAAATACATCAAAATAACAGTAACGAAGTACATTTAATGTTTTAAAAGTAAGCAAACGTGTATTATTAATAAATCTAAAATCAAAAGTAAATTGATTAGCCTACCACTTGATTAGTAAGTTCAGTCCCATCACAGAAAGACGAGGTGATCTTTGACAGCTTCAATAAGCCTCCATTGGCTTCCTCCCTAACATGTTTCACTTCCCATCTATTATTATAGTGCAGCAGCAGATAGACTTGCAGCCCGTGGTAAGGTAGGCTGTGATGGTTGGTTAATTATCTCGGGGGGTGTGCCAGGGGCAAAATCTAGTTTTTAAATCTCAGGCTCAGGAGGTTTGCTCAATTAGAAGGGGGGAGAAAAAAAACACAACAACGTTTAATTAACAGACCATGCAGCTTACACGAAATAGATTTCACACATAATTCAGTATGCACGAGTGCATGATTTCAAAGCACTTTTTTTTTAGTCAGCCCTTTGCAGATGGAAATCGCTTGTATCCTTTTAGCCCTCGTTAAAAAAAAAAAAAAAAAAAACACAACTCGTGAAACACACAAATATCCTGCAAAAGCCTGCATGCATTTACTCCCCTGGAGCAGCAAACGACTGTGGGTTTAAACAATGTTATGTCGAGATAGATTGTTGGAGATAAAATTGGACAAACAGAGATAAATCATAATGCACACCGCCTGTCACAGTCAATGGCGTTGTCCCACCCTTTCATTTGCTCCGAGATTGGACGTGCAAATCATCGACAAAATCATCAATAAATCTCCCATTAAGCTCGAGGACGTCCTTCGCTGAGGCAGCGGGGGCTGATGTCAAAATCTTCTACTGATATCTGTGCTGCTCATCGTCTTTTGTTTCTCTGATTCAATGTCCAGGCGCAGGAATCTCTAAATCAAATTAATGTCCGATATGATCTATTTACAGCCTGCGCGACGCTGTTGTAAAAAAAGGGGGGGGCTACTCCAATTCTCCAAGATTGCTCCCTGAAAATAATCCTGGAGGGGTTGAAACCCGGACCGGGAGTCGCTTTTTGACGCCTTTTTGACTCAAGCGTGGCATTTTGATCTTTATCTTTTATAATCCAGGTAGATGGATGCCAAAAGTTGAAGGGCAAGCAGAAAGAGAGCGAGAAAGAGAGAGAGAAAGAGAGAGAAAGAGAGAGAGAGAGAGAGAGAGAGGTGGAGTGCGGAGCTATTTTGTGCACCTAATATGGAAATCCAATAAACTGGTCAACATGCCATTTATGACATTTTTGCCAAAATGTGCCATCAGCAGATTTAGACTCTGCACAGAGCCTATACACCGTGGATCAATAGGAACACACAGGAGCAAAGTCACACACATATTGGGCGACTATACATTAGATTTCCACATGGATTCATGCCAGTAGATTATTAGCATTTTACCCTACAAATTATGAGCGATAAAGGTGCCTTAATTTCCCAAAACAAGCTATTTAAAGTACAGTAACAAACGCAGATGAACCACCTTGCATTAAAAATACATCTGTTCATCTGTTTATTAGATTAATTTACTCCTCCATTTTGGACCTGCGCTTCAGCATCCAAAGATTTTTTTTTTCTTCTTTTTTTTTTCTTGCTACTGTTGTTGTTTATGTTCCAACTTACCTCGTCTCGAGCTCTTCACAGGGGATAGGAGAGAGAGAGAGAGAGGAAAAAAAAAAAACTGCGCTTGAGTTTCAGACCATCTTCAGGGGCCGCATGAGCGAGCGAACCAACGCTCCCTATCAGTGTGTAGGTGCAGGCAGCAGCGCGCGGCTCTCCTCCTCTGGCTCTGATGGGGTTGTTTAGTGGTGCTTCTCTCCCGGCGCGCGCACTCGAATAACCGGAGCTTGCGAGCTGAACGTGCGTCTTCGGCGAGTCTGTGTGTGAGTGAGGAGTGAACATGTATGTATGTGTGTACTGTATGTATGTGTGTGTGTATGTGTGTGTGTGTGTGTGTGTGTGTGTATGTGTGTGTGTGTGTGTGTGTGTGTGTGCGCGCGTGTGTGGCAACTGTGAGCTACCGGGGACGGGGTTACATACCAGCTAAGGCTGTGATGCCAGCGCCCATATGGCTGGCACGTCACCGGCAAGAGCCATCACAGGAGAGCCCGGTGATTGACATGCGCCCGCATTCGGAGAGATTTGCCCTCCCGGGGGAAGAGAGATAGAGAGAGAGAGAGAGAGAGAGAGAGAGAGAGAGAGAGAGAGAGAGAGAGAGAGAGAGAGAGAGAGAAGGGTGGGGGGGGGGGGGGGGGGGGGTGCGGTGGAGGAGGTAGAGGAGGAGGAGGAGGTGGTGGTGGTGGTGGTGGAGGAGGAGGAGGAGGAGGGCTTCGCCATCTGTCACCGCGCTAGCGCTCACACAGCCAGAAAAAAAGGAGGAAAAACAGAGAGAGAGAGAGAGAGAGAGAGAGAGAGAGAGAGAGAGAGAGAGAGAGAGAGATAGAGAGAGAGAGAGGGGGGAGAAGATAAAATGGTGGAACAACAAAACTCATCATTGTTGACCTGTGTTGCTGCTTCAAGAGATGTAGGCTATTTTCTTATCATATCTGGGAATTTTCCCATTCACCTGCCAAACTACAGTTAATATGAAATGCAAGGGAGAAGGGAGCAGTCTGCACGAGGAGGATTATAGTTGTATAGGAAGTGAATATACAGTACAGTTAAGTATGATGGGATCAATGCATAATCTCAGCCATACTGATTCCCTATAGGGGTGTTATAGTGATTACTCCACAGGGTCGCCTATTAAGTGTCTAATAGTGTTAATGTGATAATACAGTAAACAACTATGACCTGCAGCTAGTCAAGTGCTGCTATAAAATCATATCTACACAAGCAATGAACTGTTTTTTTTTTTTTAAAGAAGTTTGAGAGGATAATACGACAATAATGTATTATAAAATGACATCAATTAACTCTTCAGCAAATGAAAGGTGGGTAAAGTGGGTTTAGTTGCAGGGTTTACCCTCCACCACATCTCTGGCGGGGGGTAGGGGGATGGGGATGCATTATAAGTGCATTAAGGCCGTGGAACAGAAGGCATATTGTTTATTTATTTACCTAATTGGATCAAATTATGCTTCCATGTATTCAGAGGAACGACAACCAAAACCAATTGTGATTTGCTCTGACTCTTGTGGGCACAACACCGGGCACAGATGACCCACTTGCCAAAACCACAAATGAGTCAATATAAAAGGTATAATGTTACATAGGCTTCTGCTGTATGCAAGGGTCTGTGTGTATATATGTGTGTGTGTGTGTGCGTGTGTGTGTGGACTGGTGCTCATGTGGTGAAGTGTGAAGATCAAATGTTTCCTGGTAGCTGTGTCCGAATGTGTGCGGTTTGCCAGAGCTGCTGCTGGTGTTTCCAGGGCGTAATGCTGAGTGAGGGGCGCCTTCAGGGGCGAGCATCAGAGGAAGAGGGAAAGAGGCACAGTGAGAGGAAGGGTGAGAGAGAGAGAGAGAGAGAGAGAGAGAGAGAGAGAGAGAGAGAGAGAGAGAGAGAGAGAGAGAGTGAGACCCAGGTGTGCAGGCTCACTAGGGATGTATGAAAAATGAGGAGGAAGAGGGGGGGGAGCGGGTGTGTAGCTGTTGATGACAGGGAATTGGTGCTGGTAGAAGCTGGCAGAGGTGCCTGAGATTTAGGAGGGGGCATGTTGGCACATCAGTGGCTTAGATGCAAGAATTCCTCACTACCAGCATCCCAGTCCCTCTAGTGCGTCTGCCTCGCTGCATTGTGTCCATCCCAGCCCCGAGATCTCTCTATTTAGCACATATTAGTGGAGTTAATGTGGGAGAAATGAGTTTGATGACCACCAAGTCCAATTTGGCACAAAGAGACCCGTCGGGCTGAGGGAACAGGGACCTGGAGGCTGAAAAATAGCTGATAGAAGCTCATCATGTCCTTGGGCCTGGCTCACCCCTACATCTCCTCCGCAACCATAACTGGGGGAGTGTTTAGAGGGTGGCGGGGTCATCCCTGGGGTCACCGGTAGTGTGGCAGCTGTGGCAAGGGAGCCGTGATGCTGCACATTCACTAATGTGTCTCATCCCTTATGGGATGAGGGGATGGTAACCTGGCACTGCCCCAAACCATGGTGGGGTGATTGTGTCAGTGTTTATGTGTGTGTGTGTGTGTGTGTGTGTGTGTTTGTGTGTGTGTGTGAAGGGAGAATAGAGGGGCATGGAGCTTCACTGCCAGCCAAATCGCTGCCCTATCCTACCTCAGCTGCAGTGGGGAAAGAGGGGGGAGGGTTCAATTGCTGCGGCCATGGGGGGCTGATGCTTCTCAACAAGTCCCAAACAACCTTCAGGTCACCTTGCCAAAATAAATGCTAAATGTCAACAGCATGGCTTTAGCCAGCACCGGGCTCAAGGCGACTCCAATCAGGGAGGCTTTGATCTGATATTGAAACGCTGGAGGAGAGCTTGTTTGGAATTACAATATTTTAGAATGACTTTGCATCCTGTTTGTATGCGGATTAGTCTTAAGTAAGGGCCACCTGCTGTGCCTTTTCATAGCCTAAATGCATGTAATCAAAATGCAAAAATTGAAGCCCTTTCCCTTTAAGATATCAAATTCCCCATCACTCTTTTCTCCTCTATGGTCAAATGACACCCAATAGCCTTTCAAAGTCATCAAGCCACACCTCCTACCTTTGTCATCTTCCCCCTCCTCCCTTCCTCCTTTCCTTTCCTCACTGTCAGACATCTGAGGTGATGACCTGCACTTCACTTGTCTTTCTGGAAGAATTGCAAACTTCTGCTGGCAAAAAAAAATATGAAATACAGCACACACACACACACACACACACACACAAACACACACACCCACCCACCCCCCACCAGACTCCCGGACCCCATCTGCACTCTCCTCTCTCCAGCCCTCTAATTGCATATGCACAAATGCAAATGCCTATTAATTAATTACTTGACTAATTAGTGCAGTGGTATTTTAGAGCGATAAATCAAGTGGAGATGGGGCCGAGGACGGCGGGGCAGGAGGAGGGCCGCGCGGAGCATCGACAATGAACCCGCACCAGAGGGAATGCTCCTACTGTACAAGTGTGTGGCTGAAGAGGACGTTGCACGCTGGACCCTCTGAAATGAAGCAAACGCTTGAAGAGTTGAGTGAGCGAGGTGAGTACTCTCTGTCTGAAAGAGGAGGTGAGGAAGGTAGAGAGAGTAGAGAGGAGATGTAATTTAGATTGCATAGATATGACCTCTGCTCCACCAACTGTGTTGTCTCCTGGCACGTGGCCAAGCGCGAATGCTCGTTGCACCTATTTTCACAAAGGAGAAACCGTCGGCTACATAGTATGACTGCTCCTACTGATGCATATTTATACTGATATTGTAAACCATGTACAATAGTTCAATGAGCATAACAGTTGGCATCATTTAGCCTACGCACTGAAACGGATGTGATAATTGTGGCATCTGTGATTGGGAGGTGAATAATTCTGGCAGCCCTGGTAAGCCTGTGTAACTGTCTATGTGTGTGTGTGGGTGTCTGTATGTGTGTGTGTGCCTGTAGGTGTGCCAGGCCCCCACCATAGGTACCCATGGAGATCTCCGGACTGAAATATTCATTCTTGTTTGCTCGCCCAGACAGTGTGGTCCTAATTGCAGCATCAGAAAGCTCCACCTCTCCCTCTCGTCTGGTTTGGCTGCAGCGGAGACAATCCTCACCTGGGAGCAGGATGCCTGTGTAAGTATGTGTGTGAGTAGGTGTGTGTGTGTGTGGGTGTGGGTGTGTGTGCTTGTACATCCATCCTCTTTTTCTTGGGAGTGGAACTGGGTTTGGTAGATTTGTGTTTGGCTCGCTCTTCCCTCACTTTCTCACTCATTCTCAAACACTGTGCCACAAAGGCACATTTTCAAGGATCGGTTCTGTCAAATTCATTCATTTAATTTGCTCACGTGTCCCATTTTGCACGTATTTCGGCTTGCCTTCATGCCTCATTCACTCTGCCTGTGTTGGAGCTGGGTTGGCTATTGATCTCTCTATTGAACTCTCTGTCAACATGTCTGTCTGTCTGTCGATCTGTCGGTCCACAGGGTGTGTGTGTGAGGCTCTGGAGTTTTTCATCAGTTCCTGTGCCAACCCAACCCGTGCCTGGCCAAGCTGAACCATCTTGTGGGATTTTTGGCTTTTAATTATAGTAAGAGAGGATTAATTATGGCAGTGGAAACAAGGGGCCATGCATTATTGATGCTATGAGTGAAAGGCTGGAGGGGGTAGAGGGTGCTAATTAAATCACTGCCCTACTGCCACGTCCTCCTCCGTCTCTGCCTCCACCATGTCTTCCACCTGCTACATCTCCAACACCCCACCCTAAGTTACTCCTCTCACCCACCCACACGTATACGCACACATATATTGTCACTCACACAAAACACTCAGACCTCTGTTGTCGTTTTTTCACGTCTAGCTTTGTTTCCCAAAAGCTCTGCCTCACTAAAATGTCCAAATCAAAGTTTAAGAATATCTTCCACTCACTAAACCATCTTTAGCTTTTCAGGAATCTGCAATCATTGTAGTGTTTCCTTCCCCTTCCTGTGTCTCAGTTGTGTCTCAAGAGGTTTCCTCTCAGCCTCAATAGTATCTCAATTCACACGCTGCCACTTCCTGTTAAGAGTGATTTATACATTTTATCCATCTATTCAATGTCCCCCGGCGGTGACATGTTTTAAATTTACTTTCATCCTAAATGAGCACCTCAGTTTCAATTTCAACCCCCATTAGGGATGCTCTTTAGACAACATTTTTTTTAATGGAGCCAAATGTAACAAAAGGCTGCCATCTACTGGAATTTACTGCCATCTGCTGTCACTTTTATATCTGCTAAGTAAGAAGCTCTGTCTGGGTTATCTGTATTTAAGCATTATCAAAAATGACACCTCTTTTTGAGTAAGTGGAAACTCTCAATTTCACATGAAACAACCCTAAATGTATCTTAAATTCTCAATTTATTCAAAGCAAATTAATTTTCTAAAATGAATGCATAAAAAATGCATTTCTTGTATCCCAAAGAAAACAGGCCGTAACTGTATAATGCCAATACGTTAAAGTAAAAGGAGAAACATTTTTATACCATTTTGTTCCTAAACGTCAGACTGTAGGCTACTTATAAAGTGCACAAGCCCTGAGGAGTGACAGTATAAAGTGATTGGCATTACACAGGAGTTACACAGTTGTTTTCCAGCCTGCCATTTTTTCAATGTAAAATATCATCAAATAAACCACAGAAGTCTATTTTACATCTTAAGGGTTTGCTCCATTCCCATATCTGTGATATTTTTTGTCATCTATACCTAGGTTGAAAGAGCATAAACAACGTTTTGAGAAACTGAAACCTTCGAAAAGAATAGTTATACAAATTCTTTATGATAAAAAAAGAAAAAGGCAGTCGTGAGTTGATCCAAACAAGGATTTTCTTCCTCTTCAGCTTTCCACACTGATGCTACTCTTGTGAACACTCTGTTGTCTCCTGGATCTATTTTTTCCCTAGAGACTCTATATTCTATATTCTTGTCTCCCATCCCTCAGTTTCTCTGTCTTACTTCTCAGAGAAGATCCCATCATGCGCGGTGCTGTGCTAACAGATTCCAGGTGGATTTTGGGTCCTGGGTGTCTGATGTTGCAAAGATAACAAGGAGGTAATCCCCTTTCTGTCCATTTGTTCTTCTGTCACATTTTGTGACAGTGTGTTATGTACCATCTTGGGGTTATGTCTTTCTCTTGGGTGCAGTGCAGCAACAGAGGGCACCTGTAGTAGTTGATGAAACCTTCCCTCAGTCTGACAATCTAATTTAAAGTCAAACATCCACCTTGATGAAATAGTAGGGTAAAAACACTGTGGTAACAGTAGGCCTACATGCAAAAAAGGGCAATAATACACAGGTCAGATAAAATTAGTTGGAAATATATAATTTTATTATGAAAACGAAATTATGGAAAGGATTTATGTTTATTAAGATTGACTGTATTTGTATGAAGAAACTACAAGTATGCTATGACTTCTTGGGGAATTGTGATTGATTTATAATTTTGTGTTAATGCTCTAATGTTCTGTTGAAAGGGTGACAATTTTTTTATGTACTTGACTGTCAATCCTATGAGATGAGCTGGTTTGGTTGTTATGTTTATGTGGTTATAATGTGTATGTTTAAGTGCATATGTATGACTGTATGTGTGGAGAATAGCCAATGCTAATGCTGGTGCTAATGGGGATTCTAACATATCAATAAATAAATGATGAAAGAAAGAAAGAACCTAAAGAAAATACATTTGTACATATATGTATATACTGTATGTATATAAATCAAAGACAAGAAAGAGTGTTGAGGAACAATTCAGGGCAAGCAAGCAGAAAAAATATGGTGATTTGAGACACACACAGAATTTCTGATCTCTCATCTCTATATGGGGGGAAAAAAACCCTCAAAATGTATTTAACATCACAATCTCAATGCCATCTAAACTGTAATTACCCCAACAGAACTGCAGATGGTAGACTTGGATCCTTCACGACCGATAGCGCGGCACATCCCTAGATGTTACTGAAACTGCAGCTTTCCCAGGTGTATCTGTCTATGGCTGTTCAGACGCTACCTGTTTATTGTGTGATGGCATGTTATATAACTGGATGGAGGGGGGGATGAGCAAGGTGTCAAGTGAGGTGTTGACTGACAGGCAGTGCCCCTCAACAGAATTACCAGGACACCTGCTATGTCGGCACAAAGCCTCTCTGTGATCCTGATTAATGGAATATTTCACCTTTTACAGCGATGTTTGTCCCTGAAATCCCCTGTGAAGGTATCGGCTTATTACTGCAAGAGCACCTGGCAGGTAGAGAGAATTAGGCAGCCTGAAAGAGAGGGGTTGCAGAGTGGATAGATTATATGTCTCCATTTGCTTTTTTCAGTATAATTCTTTGCTCTTTTTGTTTTTTTTTTAGCAATACTTTATCTCCATCATCTTCATCTATTATATGTCATCTACGGAGGGTCTGAGGGGCCTGTGAATTACTTCCATAACAGGGAGGTTTTTGTCTCCTCATTGTCACATGGTACAAGATGCCCCGTTTAAGAGGAGATAGAATTACACACTTTTCCCCAATCTGTCTTTGGAGCTGGTTTGGAGAGTCTCCAGTATATGTGTATGTGTGTGTGTGAGTGTACATGTCACACATTTTGTACAGTGTGTCCCCACTTCCTCCCGGAGTTATTATCAAGCTTGGTGTTCTCTGGCTGCAAGTGTGATCTATTTTCAAGACGTTTTTCCTCTGGTTCTGCCAATGCAGAGATTTAATGACGTGCCTGAGACAAGATGTATAAACACAGTGAGGAGCAATAAAAATAGAGGCAGACACACGCGGGTCTACATATACTGTAGATGAGTAAAGCGGGTGACATAAAGGCTTAATTAGAGGTAGAAACTAATGCAGACACCCCCAGGGGTATTCAGACTCACGAACACATTGTAGGGAGGTTGTTACATAACCGGCGAACAAATGACTGATCAAATATTAACAAATGAATTACAGGGCGGTGTCAGGACATTACAAATATCAAGATCAACTGAGCTATACACAGGAAATAGAAACGGAGAGAATGGAGAATACAATGTGTTATGTGCAAATTAGTACACATACTGAAGAGTATCTGTTTGGTTCCCAATTAGAGCAATTTGTTCTACTTGTCATTGTGTCCACAACGTGGAGTACTTTTGTTAATATGACAGACGGCCTGGGGATTTCACAATGCCCGGCCGCTCTGACACTTCTGCATTCATAGATTTGAAAGCTTACCTGACTGATTTGTCTCTCCAGTAATCCAGGAAGCGTCTACTCATGTTTGTGGTGCAACACATCACATGTTTTTTTTTTTTTTTTTACTGTTTATTGCTTTGACAGGGTGTTGTTTGTCAAAATGTTTTTCCGTTTCTCATATTTCACAAAGCCAAACAGCTTCACATTTTTTATCTAACAAGACCACCGACTGCACTTGTGGAGCTGCAGACAATGAGTAGACATGGCAGAACAACTCCCAGGAGTTGGATTTGCCCAAGAACAGAATGTGTTGTCTGAATTTTTAAAAAAATATGATTTACTGGTGACCTAAATCTGATTTTCTGTTGCTCTAATCCATGCAGCCGCTATATATGCAGTGTGATGTTGCTGTTCTCAGTCAACCTTTAGTAAAATACAATAGATTATGTGCTAATATCCTTTAAATTAATGACTTTATATGCATCAAACTGGATTTAAATTACATAATTTCTAATCTGTTAACTGCAGCGCAGTGCAGCACATAACCTACAAGTTAACTTTGTTTATGAGGTATAATTTTATTCTCCTTTTTGTGATTATATTCTAACTTGGTCTAACGTGTCTGTAGTTATTTGCAGTTTGCTAAAGCTGCAAACCAAGGCTTAAAGAGACATTTTTATTTTGCCAGAGAATTGTGATTATTTTTGGAGATTAAACGCTTCATCTTATATTGGAGTCTCAGATCACAGATGATCATCCTGTTTGTGTTTACTGTGCCAGCCTTGAACTTGCTTTTTCAGTCTTGGTTTGACTGTTTTCATGTTCTTTCCAGTTTTATCTTGGCTTGCCCTCTCTCCTGGGTTTTCTCATCAGGGTTGCACAACAGACTTTTTTCCAAACAGCTTTGCAACACAGTTGGATAGAATAGAATAGAAATGTAATTGACAAAATATGTGGAAAATTGCCATGGGCCATAAGCAGACAGGTCAGTATGTCCCAATAAAATAGTTAAAACATATTTAGAGAATTAATTCAGTACGGAAACGGCAGATAGCATATTTCCTTGTTAAAGAGTGACTTAACGTCCTTTGTTAATCTTGTTTTTGCTGACCTCCAATGGTTTAACTTCTCACCTTGCTGCAGTGATGTACAGGTGTACTCCAGGACCTCGTGACATCACTGTTGGTTGTGTTTACAGGTGCAACAAAGCACTCATAGTTATCATATTTTCATGCAGCTTTGCCATGATTTTATTGGATATCTTTTCAACTGTTGCCAATTTTCCCTTGTTTTCAGACTAAAGATTGTCCCATGTGAAAAGGCACGATGTTTTCCTCTAATGTGAAACAGTTCTTGAATGTTTTGCTGATCTCATAGCTGTAAAATTCAGTTTCCGACTAATAAAGTGCCCTCATATTTAAAATCTTCAACCTATACCACTTGCAGGTTCTCAGTGACCACAGGCTGAGAATAGAAGAGGGGGGCCTTTAATGACCACGGTGCTGACCTGACACCAGCTAATCAGCTCTCTCACATACTGTTAATATCACAGCGCTCTGTGTGGCGTGCCCTCAAACCAAACAAGTGTTCAGCATATTTATTTTACAGAGATCGAGTCGAGTCCTGAATCTGCATCTTATTTGTTTCTATGGAGAACAAAGGCACTGAGGTGCATCCGTGTTTATCACATCCTGCCATCCAGGCACCGATTCATAAAAAGACGCTGCTCCTCACCTCCCGAGCCTTTTAATTAAGATATATTCCTTATTTATTAGTTAATTATTTGACAATAAAAATTAAATCATCATACAGCATAATTAAATGCTGGAATTGTGTGGCTTGTAGTGAGCCGACCTCTTAAACAGAGCCTATTATGCATTCCTCATGAAATATTGCACAATTCCTGCTGAACACACTACAAGTTATGCAACCAATCTGGAACAAAATCGGATGGCAGTGAGCGACTAAGAAAGGTTTAATTTGTTCAGAAACATTCAGAAACTGCTTAGACAGTCTGCATTTTGTCGAGCTTGTCAAACTTGTCGTGAATATAAACCACAGCCTTCCTTTGTATGAAGAGATGGGATAATGAGTTGCCACCTGCAGGCATGTAGAGGTGGTGCTTTATTGAAGACAGGAGTGGCTTTGTAGTGGTGTCAAACACCCAGACAAACCCTTTAAAAATCAAACCCCCAGCCCAATCGTCCACCCTCACATGGAAACAGTGAATAAATAACAAGCTGGCATGTTGGACTTGCTCTAACCGGCGGGATAAACACTCAGTTGACTGTTTAATGTGTTTCTGGACTCAGTTGCGCTCCCAGAGCGCCACATACACCTTGACCTTCCTCTCTGTTCTGCCCACCAAGTCCCTGCAGCCACCTATACTCTTCCTCCTCCTCCTCCTCCTCCTCTACCACCACAACAGCTATCTCCTTCATTCCAGCCCATGCCAAAGCTCAACTCTGCCCCGAGGCCAAATCCACTGCTCTCCACTGTCCAAATCCCTCTGCCATGTGAGTGAAATAACAGCAAGGCCCTGAAAATAGCAATGGAACTGCCCTTCTCTCTCGCTCTTCCTCTACTTCACCAACAACAATCTGCTTCACCTCTACTTCTATCATCCTCTATTTTTTCATTTCTTGATCTTTTATGTTTTTATTTTTCCTGTTTCCTGTTTCCTCTCCTTCCTCTCTTCCATCTTGTTTCTCTGCACTCTTGAAACAAAGGTTTTGACATCTTTTATTCTTTTTTTTTTTTTGTCATTTCGTTTCTCATTAGATGCAGTGGTGCTCTTTGCAGGTTAAAAAAAAACAACAATATTTTAACAGGATGTGTCTCAGGATGGAAAACAAATGGACATGCTGAACTGGGCTTTCATTGAAAGTTATTGGTCAATAGCAGCACATATAACACCACCCAGCCTAATAAATCTAGTGATGTCAGTGGCATTGGCTCATCTAATATATCTCCATGTACATTCCCGCTGCATACTCCGCGGCGCATCTCTCTCTCCTCTTGTTTATCTCTCCTTGCACTCCCTGCTCCCTCTCTCCCTCCCTCTCTCAGCATAAATCTCTCATTCACAAATAGAGGCCAAAAGAGGCTCAGCTGATGTGATGAGATTATTATTTTTTTTCTGATTACAAATCAACCTCAGCTTAGATAGATAGAAAAACACAGCCGCTCCCCCCCCCCTCCATCCCCTGTTACATCCTATTTTTTTCTCCTCCCCTATTGGCTCTGACTCCTCCCCTCTCCCCTAATATCTCCACCTTCTTTTGGCCCTTGGCACCTCCTCTCCCTCCCCTCCTATCCACCCACTTCTCGCCCTCACAGCCAGATCTAAAGACATGCCTCATTCACTCCTGCTGCACAGGTTGTGAGGGAGAGGAAACAGAGAAGGAGTGAGAGAGGGAGAACCAGAGAGGTAGAGGAGACTATTAGCAACTGCTGGAGAGGGAAAGAGGACAGGAGGTGACAAAGAGAGTCTGTACAGTTTGGTGTTTTTTGCTAAGAGAAGAAGAGGGAATTCAGGAGTGAGGCAGGAGAGGGAAGACAAGTCTTCAGGAGTGGGACTACCCAACAGTGGGAGGTTCCTCCAGGAAGTTTATAGTGATCTTCGGCAGCAACCCCCTTCCTCTCCGCTGGGAGTCAGACCCCCAGGATCCAGAGCCATGGAGCCCTCCGTGTCGACCGAGGTCGAGGGGGAGTGCAAGGAGAGGAAGAAGATCCAATTTGCTGTTCCGGCCTCCGCGCCCACCAACCTGGACCCTCGGCAAGTGGAGATGGTGAGCAGGCAGTGGGCAGATAAGAGTTTCTGAGGATTCAGTTTTAGTTTTCAGGTCTGACTTCTATTTCTGTTTCACAGCTGACTAATTCCCCTTCTAGCTCTCACCTAGTAATTCAAAGCAGGGGTGGCATTGTTTATCGTATAAGTGCTGTACCACTATTGGATAAATTTCTCCACTTTAGAACATCTTGTCTCTGCGTCATCCTTCCTCTCTGCTGTGTTTCATCTTTGACAAGTTTCTCATGCAGGGCTGGATCTGCCGGCTCTGTCTGCCACTCGGTTGAGAAATTATGATGACATTTCCCTTTCTCTGTTTCCTCATGAGATTACTGCCTCGCTGTCTCATCTCATCTTGACCTGTTTAACAATGTGACATTGACATGAAAGCCATTATCTTGCCTATGAATCCAGTTCACTCTTTTGTAACTTATAACAGCAACAGCGAGCCCTTGACATTTTGTTGGTAGTCACGTAACTGACACTGTTAATAATTACTCCTTTTTCGTATTTGGCTGCTCGTCGTTCTCCCTGCATGTAGAATGGCCTCTGTCATTTGAGCTTCTGTTAGAACAAAGCTTCAGCCCTGCTTTGCCACACAAAAATGTCTTATGACTGACTCAGCATGGCTTGTATCATTCTGTGAACTATGTACACTCATTTCTGATTGGAAAACTCTGATCTTTCCTCATTTTTTTTTTTTTTTTGCCCTAATGCTGCTGGTGGCTCTTATTTTAGAGCAGGAGAAAGTGGGCCAAAGTAGGAATCAGTTGATGCCAAGGTAGATCCAGGCCAATGGCTCATCCCTCCCGAGAGCTTGAGGAGAGATGGGGCGGGAAAGCAAGAGAGAGATGTGCCATATAAAGGGAAGCGGAGAGAATGCCACACAACCTGATCTCTCACACCTGTCTGGGGTCAGCTCCCTCAGGGACTGTCCCTGTTTCACAGCTTGCATAAAAGAGACTTTAATGAACTAGAGTGGCCAGCGATCATGCTCCATCTTTTCCCCTAACTCATCATCATTCTCTCATCATATGTTTGTTTGTATGTGCTGAGTAGCGAAGAAAATCGGATAACTGCATATCAAAGGGAGTCACGAGCAACTTGTTTTAGGTTCTTGAAGCCTTCATTTCTGAGAATAACTTCGCTTCTTCTAAAGCAAATCTTCCTTTTTCAAGACTTTTCTTGAATCAAATGTGATTTTTCTTGCCTTACTCTACCAGCTTTTAAAGGATAGGTTCACAGTTTTTTCAAGTCTGTCCTAAAACAATATTCAGGTGCTCAAACAAGCATTTACACATTTTTCTTTCTGTAATCATTCTTGCTGTTCATAGTGGCTATCTTCATAATGCATTTCCAATCCTCAGTCCTCCCTCCATGTCAAAATGTGTTTAAATGTTTATTTAAAGCTAATAGGAAGCTTCAGTTGTCCAAATTAGTCAAATCAAGTCAATATTTTATCATTAAAATCCTTATACTGCAGCTGAACAGGAAAACACTGTCTGTCGAGACACAAAAAGAGAATTTTTTACTAAAAAGACTGTAAGTGTGGAAGATATCCACTTTATATAACAAATTCAGGTGGCTTAAGCTTCATCTGATCTTCAAACAAACTTTTAAATACGTTTTTGTTCAAAACAAGGACTGTGAATTTTGTCCCCCATTACTTACATTGTAAGCGCGACTGTTGTTTTAAAGACTTGAAAAATTGCGAAACTATCCTTTAAGATCATTCTTGTCACTGGAAACAAGTTGCCTCATCTCACACTCTCATTTGAGACACTAATACACAATTATGGGCTGAGATGGAAATGTTTTTGCAACGTTTCACTCACATTAACACATAAAAACTTGCTCTCCTCCTCCCCCTCTTTTCTCTATCTGTTATGCCATGTCATCACACTCTGATGCCTATCATCTCTTCCAAGAAACAACAGGATATCAATCTACCATATGTGAGCTGCTCATTTATTTAAAAAAAAAACTTACTTCCTTCTGTTTTGAGGTGGACCTTATTGCTCAATCACCTTATGGTCAAACAGTGATCAGCTATATTTAGGCCCCTTGGTTGGCTTTCCTGCAGCAGGCGGGCCTTGGCCTTTACCTCCAGATAGGTTGTGTATGCTAAAGCTTCTGCATCAGCTTGTCTTGTCAAGATGCCAGCTCATTCAATCATACATGTCATGGAGATGCTTCAAGAGCATAAAACTGTAAAGTGTCATGTTGGTTGTAGATGATACTCTAATGCGTGTATCTGTGTGCAGATGGAGGAGAACTAATTGTTCCAACAAAGCAACAAATGCACTGAAGGGCAGTGTGGGAAACAGAAGGGGCGTTCGTTCAGGAGAGGATGTGTTTATGTGTGTGTAACAGCAGATAGCATCTACGCAGGGCTGATGAGAGTCTCCAGGGACATGTGGGAGTGCAGGGTTTAACAGTTAACGACACTCATTTCATTGCCTTCCCCTCCCCATAGCAATTACTGCTGCCCCACAAGTCCGTCTTCGCTAATGAGTTGCAATGACTACTATTCTTCTGAACTTGACACACAACCAGCAACTCCTTACTGTTGTTTCCGGTGCTGTACACTGCTACTATGGAGACGGGCTGAACAACTACAGTATGTCGCCCTGAAGCTCCCCCACAGTTCGCATCTAAAAGGTCAACTTTAATGGACAGCTCTGTCTTTCTGGATAGGTTGTTTCCATTGGTGCTGTTACATGTTTGTAGATATGTATGTGTGAATGCTCTCTGATGGGTTCGCTGTTGATGTGTGAGACGCTACCATACCTCCCACTCAGTGAAATATTGTACATTGTGAGAGGAAAACAGCAGCTACCTGTATACATGCCTCAGATGTGCAAGATATGTAGACACTTCTCACCTGTTCTGCAGGGTTTACTGTTAAAAATAGGCTAAGTTTATTCAAATAGCAACAAAAAATCATTTCCCACTTACCCCTAGTGGTATTTTGCAATGCAAATTGTTCTGGTTTTATTTGGCCAAGTTTTGAGACATTTGTCGCCTGCATCCTCTGCTACCACCCCAGTACATGCAGGTGAATGGAATTTCATTTGTGGTGGTCAAAGCACTGAAAAATTACATTTTAAAATTTCAAATATTACTCTCTTTAGATAAACAATGCCCAAGATTTCCAAGATAATCAACAGCAGTTTTGTACCAACCATGACAACAGTCCACAGTGGCTTCTGTGTGTTATCCAACATTACCTGAATGTCACTTGATTCAAATTTTGGACACATTTTGGACACATGTGAAGTGAAATCTCTCCTCACTAATAGATTTTTCTACTTGTTTTAAGAAAATTTAAGATTTTCAGACTCACTATTAGGTTACATCACTGTTTAAGTCCTTTCCAATTAACAATATCCTCTTTCAAGCCCAATAGTGCCCGGACTGGAATTTTTTAAAACCACAACAACACATTTGTCATCATAATATTTTATTTCTGGCTCTCCAGTAGCATCCCTGCCATCTTTTTTTTTTTTATGACCGCAGTTATGTTCTGTCAAATCCTCCCAGAATGAACGGCTTTTTAAGATGAACATTCATCAGTAATCTTCACATCGAGAGGTCAGGAAGAAAGTTGTGCTTGTCCGCAAAAACACAGAGAAAGCACATGGCTGTGTTTACCATCCCTACCCCCACTCCACACACACCCCCACACATACACACACACACACACACACACACACACACACCAATCCTGCGTGCTTTGCAAGTGATGTAGGGTAATGTGCATAATGGACAGAGATTAGGGTCATGCTGCAGACACTGCATCCCTGATTCCCTACAAGTCTGCCTCCCTGTGGACTCAACAAGCAGACATCTCTCCATGTTTCTCCTCTTTTGACTCAGCCTGATCTGATCACCTCATGTTGATCCTTTGAAATGATAGGAAACTAAGAATATCAAAGGGAATGTCAAAGGGCGGGAAAAGGGCATCCGCCTAAAGCCTTCAAACAACAGCCAAGCCCATATTAATTTATATTAAACCTAAAGGACATGGAGGGCATAACTCCTTTAGGTTTCATGGAGGCCCCCCCCCACCACCACCACCACCTCTCTCCAACCCTCTCCGTCATCCTCCCTGGTCCGGTTTCTGGGTTAAACGTCAAACAGCGACCTTTGATGCAGCGAGTGTTTGTGGGTAAACATTAGCAGTCTGGGGGACTGTCAACATGTACTCCCAGAAAGAACATCTTGTTGGATGGCACAAAGCATGCTGGGACTGGGCAAGAGGGTGCAGTGATCTTTCCCTGCATGTGGACATGTCAGGAATGTCACTATAGTGGTCTGACTCAGTTTGCCCGATGACGCAATCTGTCTGTCTTATGAAAATGAATTTTTATGTTCCTTTCAGTTGCCTGCCCAGAGCGGTTTGTTGATGTTTGTAGTGGCAAAAATGAATTATTTAAAAAAAGAAAAAAAAAAAGATGAATTGCCTTGCTTGAAACCGCAGATTGTAATTACACTTTGGACACAATCAATGGTTCTCTTTCTTCTGTATGTTTGTTTCTGCCTGTTTTTGACAGTCCAGGCGTTTTGATTAGTTAATAACTCTCATGCAACACGTTCATGGCCTGTATATGTCTACAACAGTTTAGCACAAAGTTTCCTTTCATGGTTCTTTTCCACTTTGTTTCAGCAGTGTAGAAAGCCTGTTTATTTGTATTTTTTTTGCTGAAAATCACACTGACTTCATGACGACATGAACAGAACAATCTATCATCTGCTGCTGGCTCCTGTGCTCATGGATGTGTAATGTGTAAACAGTTAAAAAAAACATAAATATTGAACATGGGTAGAGTGATTTGTGCCTGATGACACTGTACACAGGGAGTTGAAAATGTGCCATAATGCCCGCTGCACCTCAGGCATGCACGGGGCACAGAAAAGCCTGACGGTGGCCTGCAACACTGCAACACGCCCTCTTAGCCTTTCAGCGTTATGGTCAACAAATCCTCTGTTGTCGGTTGGTGTCATTATCCCACTCAGTCACTCACTTGTCGCTTCAGGGGATCATCGTTAATCAAACCAAATCATGAAGAGATGCATCCCCCTAATGTGCATTCATTCATCTCCATGTTTTGTTTTCTATCACAGTGCATCTGAAGCGCTACATCTCTTAAACTTGGCTATAGCAACAACTGCAGCAGCCATATCTGTGATGAGAGGAGAGGGAGAGGATTAGAAGGGCAACAGTAGCACAGCGAAGAGTGAAATATGGGTTGGGGGATAAGGGCTTGTCATCGAATGTCGTCAGATGTCAGTATGCTTGTTGCAGATCTGGATCCCGATCTACATCTTGTGTTGCCTTTCTCACTCCTGATTTTGTTTTGCGCTTCGGGGGGAAGTTGAAGCCGGGAGTCCCCCTCTCTCACTAAAGAGCTGCGGGATGGTCAGACTGATGTCGGCATATTGAGAGGAGCGCTGAGGCCTTACTCAAAACAAATGGGATTGGTCTCTAGCCCTGTTTCATCAACACAGAGAAGACATGGCATTATGTTATTGCTGCTGTGCTTGTTGTAATCTCTGATTTTCATCACAGCAGTTGATGTTTTTGTTGAGACATTCTTTTTTATTGCATATTTATCTGCCTGCAACGTAATGAGCTTGTACAGGGGCACACCAGGTCCTCGGTATGTTTAGGAGGGAATGGCTCAAAGCGGAAATAAGTTGTAGCAACTGGTTTGTCTGCCTGGAATCCAAAATCAATATTTGGATTTAAGCAATCAGATAGTAAATCGAGGGGTTTGTAGATGATAGTAAATCTTGGTTATAATCTTGTGTTTATACATGCCTTTTGCATCCAAGCAATGACCTATAAGCTGCATAGCAACCATCAACAGTAACCTTTTTTCATTTATCACCTGTGGGTACGTATGACGTTGCAGATGAGTAACTATAGCTACTCTGCCCTCTGTGTGTACCTGCCTGTTGACCTCTGGAACAGGTCTTTGTCAGTTGCACAATGTGAAACCACTCAGTGCTGCCGAATTTGAGCAAAGCGAACAAGGAAAGCAGAATTATCTCCGTGTTTGCAGGTTGCAAGCCGTGCCATCGTCTCTTTGAAAGCTTTGATTGGCGCGTTCCCTGTTGTCACCTCACCCTGTGTGTTGCTCCAGCGTGCGCTGTGGGCTGGCAGGTGGCTTCCTGTCACTCATCAGCCATTGGCGTATTAACTCCGTCATGTTGTGATGGTAAACCTTTCTTCCAACAGTCTCTGGAACAACAGGCCAAACAGCTACCAGCAGCTAATTACGTAAATGCTGGGGGGTACTGTGAGACAGAGGAGAAGGAGAGAGAGAATAGAGAGGGGTAGGGGGGGGATGGTTGTCTGAGTATGATATCATTCTGCCAGTGGGTGCAGCGTAATTACATTTCCTATTTGGGGGTCATTGGAGAGCCCCTCCAGATGCTATCTCCAGCCCATCTGTTTATTCAGTTAGCCAGTGGTGAGGCCAAAGGTCACCTCAAAAGTGTTACGTGAATGTTGAGAAGCAACACGCAGGACATAATGTGAATTCAGTAATATTGTTCATTTGAATAGAAATGAGCACTTCATACATATCTGGCAGACCCCAGACCTCACCAAGCTGCAGTCGGGATTGTAATTTGCACAAGCCGTGTCCTTGACCCATTCGAAACCGCTGGAAACTCAAAAAGCGGGTGTTACTCAGTGAAGCCTCATTGAATCCGCCTGGCAGCGCTGTCTGTGAGTGGTGACTGAGTGTAGCCTGAATGTATCTGACAGAGCTGTCTGTTACATGATAGATCTGATCATTGGCCTTGGTTATGTGTTTGTCATGCTTATGGAAACATTTTGTCTGCCAGCTTTGTCAGGAAGGTTTAGCCAACCATTTTTGAGCAAAACACAAAATCTAGAGATAATGATATCAATTAACCACACTGGTATTTTGCATCTTGGAGTCTAAAAAACAGACCGCAGTGTTATTTCCCACATCCCACTGACAAAATCGAAATAGACCGTTACTAGAGAAGATACAAGAAACAGCACCTTCATGTTTGAATTTGTGTGAATTATGCATTTAGATTTTACACACTTAAACTTGCAACATTACAACCAGGAAAAAATGCACTCAGCTCATACAGAGAGGGATCATTTTTCACATTATTATGTTATTGAACCCATTGCTAGATGGCACTTAGAGCACCACATGGTGTTCAGTCACTTCATTTTAAAAGGCTCACTGGGTATGCAGGGGTGTGTGTGCAGGAGGGGGGGGGGCATGGCTCAGAGGAAAAGGGCGACACGATGACTTTGTTTAATTGAGTTGCTCCGCAGAGTTCAGACTTGCTAAAGATCACGACAGCAGAGGCGGAGAATAAATCTGCACCTCTCACCCAGAGATGGACAGAGCTGAGATAAATGGTCTCAAGAGGAGAGAAAGGTACATTTGTATTCAGTGGAGGCGTTTACAGGAAGACAGGGAAGACAGAAAAGAGGAGGTGTTGGAAGATGTTGGGGTGAATGATGTAAGAGCTGCATCTATGCTGGTAATTTTATTTAGATAAAGAAACACAAAGAAATGAAAGATCACAAAGCAACCAACAATAAGGTGATCTATCTTTACTGGAAAGGGTACCATGAACAATCCTCACCCATAGAACATTTGAGCAACAAACACAAAGACCAGAAAGGCACCAAAACTCAGAAACATAAAGCAAAAGTAAAAACCAAAAGCTGAGAAACACACAAATGTAAGTAACTAAAAAGTAACAAATTTAGATTTTTGATCTCAGGTCTTCCACCTTCACATTTAGCTTTTTGTAATTTTTTTGTCAAAGGTTTTAGATTGCTATTAGTTTGTGGTCCAAGATTTAATCCTCTCTATAGTTTATGGCTTAACAATATGAGTGTGTTCCCATTGGTGTACTGTACTGTATGTTGCCATGCACGTACACGAGTACTTATTTCTGTATGATGTAGCGGCATTCGCCTGTGGGCAGATGCCATAACTGCAAATCAATCTTGTACAAATCCATATCTATTCATCCGGAGCTGGGTTACAGGCCACTAGAGAGAGAGAGAGAGAGAGATAGAGAGTTAGAAAAGCTCCATATGGACCTGACGGATGATCCACCTCTATCAGAGAGAGCCGACAAACACCGCTTGATAGGATGGCCCGATGTAATGGAGTGCTTTTGGCCACGAGGGATGGAAGCTAACAGGGAGGGAGATCTGAGGTGTGTTGTCTTTGTGCGGAGGCCAGATCTGCAAAGCTGACTCCCCTCGAGATGCTTGACTGTTCAGTGCTGGTGTAGGGCAGAGTTTCTGTCTCATCCTACAGAACCCCTAGAGAACCCCCCGATCTAGTTTATGCTGTCCTACTACTGCTGCTTTTTATAGGCCTGGCCACAAGAGCGCCAGCTTAGAGGACAGCCTCTAGGGAGCAAACCCATATCAGCCGATCTGCAACCCAGGCTGCTATGCAAGCCAACACACATACCTGTGCACACACACACACACACACACACGTGCAAAGTCAACATTTGCCAATGACTCATGTACCCCACCAGGCACAGAGTGAAGTATTTGAGTCATTCCTGCTACTTAACCTCTTTACCTCCAATTAAACTTGACAAGTTAAATATACGCCTAATTATAAGATTTTCAGGAGCTTTACAGAGGTTTAAAGAGATCATCAGCAAATTCATGAAAGGTATGTTAAGAATAGAGAAGCATAATACAAGGGCATTACATTTAGGTGTTTACGGTGTGTTTTACCAAATTTTGTTCAGGTTTGAATCTGAATCTAGAGGGTTTTTTTTCTCTTCCTCCTCTCTTTGTCAGACAATGCAGTTAGCACATTATTAAAATTCACTCATCAGCTTTAGATACATCTCCTTTCTATGCTATGATGCATGAGCCAATGTTTTTTTTCTTATTGAGACCAAAGCTTTCTGTGAAACGCAGAGAGGGTGCTGCTGCCTCTTGGGCGAAGCCTGCAGGCGTACACCTGTGGAGCCGCCGAAAGGCCACCGCAGCAGCCAGCTTAGAGCCCCTCGGAGCGAGTCCACAGCAGCTCGACTGATCTTGGAGCAAAAACAGTCTCACAAACCCCTCTCCTCTGCTGGCAGCAGAGGAGAGGGGTTTGTGAGATTGGGGGCAGGGGGTTTAGAGAAGTAGAGGAGGAGGGAGGGAGGAAGGGGGGGGGGAGGGATAAAGCATAGCGGGTGTAATCTCACACACTGTGCCCCAGTGTTGGCATAAATGAGGAAGTCACATACGATATTATGTAACTCGGGCGGAGTGGGGTGGTTTTAAGGCTGGAAAATTACTAGAGTCAGTATGTGTGTTTATGTCATCTGGTGTTGCCAATATCATACAGCAGGACGTCACCGCCACCGTCACTGTCACCGTCACCATCACAATGTGTGTGGGAATGTGCATGTAAGAGAGAAAGAGACACCTGTGTTTGTGTACTACAGATGCATTTATGCTTGTTGTTATTGTTATTATGTAATTTAGTGTATTTACAACCTGTTTTACAATTTATTTGAGAAGTGGACTCTTTCCTGGTTCCTATAGGAGGTCATGTCACGGCATTTCGCAAACCCACAATGATGATTATGTAGATGAAATCAGGGTGACACGCACACACACACACACACACGGCATGTCAGCACACGATTGGGTAAATAGATCATCAGATTACGCTTCTCAGTGACCTCAATTATCCCGCCCAATCATTTTACCTTCCATTTATCTCACTGGCCCTATTTTTATCTCCATCTGAGTAAATGAATCTGTAGTTATGAATCTTTCCCAGCTATCATTACGCAACTGGCTCTTTCAATGACACCTTCTTAGAGGTTCAGCAAGCTTTGACCTCCCTGGGGGGGTCATAAAAACCACTTCAGACAGTCTGAAACTCTCTTTTTTTGCTTTTGTTTGATAGTTTTCAGTGCAGAAACCAGAACAACTAACAATAAAGGTACTAAGCCTGGGAGATGAAAACGTGAACTAATGTGTACATACATTGTTTGACAGATATGTATGAAAAGAAGCAGGATATGTGGATTTATTCAGGACAGTATTTTCCACAAAAGAAAGCAATAACCCAAAGTTTACCTTAACTTAAACCAGAATAATGTAACCTAACCATAAGCTCAAAAGTTGACATGACTGAAAGAAGACAAGATAATAAAAGCAAATCTCTGCATGACTAGAATTACGAGGAGGAATCTTGTGGTTTTCCCAGTTTAATGGCTTTAATGGCTGGCTGGTAGCAGGTGTCAGGCAGGCAGAGGCAGCAGGGTTCACAGCAGCACAGAGCCCCAGGCCTCCACACCTTGCCAGGGGAGAAACGGAGGGGTGGGGGTGGGGTTAGAGGAAGCCCTGTGGATGTTCCCTGCCAGTAAAGATAAAGGGGGAGAGATCAATTGAGCAGAGGAGAGGGCAGACAAAGCAAATTGATAATAATATGATTTTGGTTATGACGCACTCTGGTGAATGAGAAGAAAGGGAAACAGAAGTGGATGAGGGTCAGTGTCAAGGAATGACGGATGGATATGGAAGCAAACAGGATAGAGGAAGCAGAGGATCAAGTGAGATGGAAATGAGAGGTGAATGAGGGGAAGATGGATTGTGTGCGAGATCCAGGAGAAGGCTGGAAGTTGCGTGACAAGATTAAAATGTATCTCTGGTGTCATAAATAAGGGAGAAATCCACGCTCGATTACTCTGTGTTGCCGCGTTTGACAGCGGCAGATTTCCACCACGCGGCCTGCAAGCCTCTGCTTTGGCAACACGCGCCTCACTGTGATGACGCACAGCTTGCTTAACAAGACGGAGGGGAACCGAACACAAACACGCCTCTCTGTATGGAGCAGTTTTACGCAAAATAGAGCCAGGCTACTTAACTCTCTTCCTGTGATGTTATGTGGTGCCGTAAACAGCAGCACCAAGGTTCATGTCATGGCCAAGGTTGGCTTGCTCCACAGAGGACACTTTTCAATACCTTGCTTGTTTGACCTGCCAAGTCCACTTAGCTGTGCTACTTGTTTTCCTCAGTGCCCTTTATTTTTCCAAAAAGGTAATTTTATAGATGTCAAATATTAATCCTTTAGAATAGTGTGGAAGTGAGTCAAAGCATCGATCATGTAACTCTGCAAGATGACGCAAAGGCCCCACTCATTCTACTCGGGGCATTCCTTTAATGATCAAGTTATTAAAGTAATACTCCACCCACGAATTCATCCTTGGAGCGTGACACACTCACTTCCTGTTAGCATGAAAGGGGGCTTGTAAAAAGTTTACAATTTTGTCCTTCATGTGGGACAAAGGCTGTGTTCAACTTGGATTTGTGTCGGTTTCAATGGATTCCAATTGTGACTCTTTCACAGTGGAAAAATGCATCTAAACATCCACAGAAACTTCAAACCACTGTTGCAACATAAGCTTTTCTGCTGTGAACATGTAGTGTGGGGACTAACTTTTCATGATCAATTAATCTGGAGATTATTTTTTCTGATTAATTGATTAATCATTTAGTTTATAAGCTACCAGAAAATATTGTAAAATAAGGTTAGTGCTTAATTCTTTTAAGTGGGATTTAATTTCATGTAATTGTGCTTTTGGTTTTTCATTTAAATACATAGAAAACGATTTAAATGATATGTGGAATTTGCAAAAAATAAGAAAATACTATGAAATCATTATCAGAATTCCCAGAATTCAAGGTCAAAGAGTCCAAAGCTCAAAGATATTTAAATTTACAATAATATAAAACAGAAAAAAGTTGCAGTTTGGCATTTTGATTGATTAATAACTTGATAAATTTTCTGCTGATTACCTGTTTGATTTAAATGACTATTTTTTTGCAGTATATCTGAATGCTGAGAGTGTTTCAAAGACTTATTTTTGCAAAAAAAACCCCCCAAAAACAGTTAAATGCACCCCTTCTGGCCTAGTCTTCATGCAGGGCACGATATTTGTGAGCTGGAGGGATGTATGGGCACAGCTGGTCATTTATTCTAAAGGACAGAGAGTTCACTGTACATAGTGACTTTAACTGGAAGTGAAGTCCAGACCTGCAGGAAACAAAATAGAAAGGGAGACTGGACATTGGAGGGGAGTGTCTGGGCTGATTACTTTTGCTCATTTAATGTAAACTCACCTTTTCCATGGTCCCTCTGTCCGTCTTAGTATATATGACTCTACCTGGTGCACACACCAAACACACTGAGGAGGTCATTGATTTCAAATAAATCCTGTATCAAAAGCTTTAACACTCTTGAAATGCTGGTTAATTTAAGCAGCTAGCATCAATTTAGCTTCTGGTCTACTCTACATGACTTTTACTATGCACAGCTACATAATGAGTCTTCCTCTGCTCTACTGACTGAAGCATGTGCTCTGACCCGGCCAGTATTGAACGTTATTGTTGGCTTTGACCCATGGGCAGCAGCACTAATGAAGTCAGCGAGGGCCGCCCAGCATGAACTGTCAACACTTTCCATTTGATTGCTGAGACAGTGTGTGAACATTATTAATAATACAGTGTTGACCAGTTTAATTATTCAATTGTTTATGGCTTGTCTTTGTTTGCTTATAGATCCGGCGCAGGAGGCCCACACCTGCTACGCTGTTTAGAGTAGCTGACCAAACATCTCCTGAAGATGATCAGTCAACCCATCAGGTAAAGGTGAAGTCGAAACACTTTATTATAATAAGTGTTTGTGCATTCTCATCTGTCATCATCTGGATGAGTCGTGAATCTGACATTTCAGTGTTTAACAACATAGTGCTGTGTCATTGTGTCATCTACTGTCTGTCTCATAAATCAGCTCCTAACTAGTATCTCATATTAGAAAATTATATAATATTTTAACTCCTGCTGGACCCTCTGGTGTGTCCATCATCACAAACTCTTGTTGTGTGTCTTTTTCCAACCCAAGATAAATTTTTACTAAATTCTTTGAGATTAAAGGTTCATTTTGACCTTAGAAATAGCAGTTTCACAACAAAAACTTGTGGCTGAAAGCTTTGGAAAAAACAAGTAACCAAGTTTAACCAATTTGTGGTAACTTTACTTTAAAGGATAGGTTCACAATTTTTCAAGTCTGTCTTAAAGGTGCAATGTGTAGGATTTAGTGGCATCTAGTGGTGAGGTTGCAGATCACAACCAACTGAATACTCCTCACCCACCCCTTATAAGCGTGTAGGAGAACCTATGGTGGCTGCGAAACCCACAAAAAACGCAAAAGGCCCTCTCTAGAGCCAGTGTTTGGTTTGTCCATTCTAGGCTACTGTAGAAACATGGCTGTGCAACATGGCGGACTCCCTACAGTACTAAACCGGTTTGAATCCTACTTAAAGGACAGAGACTGCTTTGTGTCTATAGGTAGTTACACATCTGAGTGGACAAAAATGACATGTGGAGTTCCCCAAGGCTCCATCCTGGGGCCTCTTCTGTTCAACATCTACATGCTCCCACTAGCTCAAATTATAGAAAATAGAAAATATGCTACCACAGTTATGCGGATGACACACAAATTTACATAACCATATCGCCAGGGGACTATGGTCCAATACAAGCACTGTGCACAAGTGCATTGAACATATCAATGATTGGATGTGCCAGAATTTTCTTCAATTAAACAAAAACAAAACTGAAGTAATTGGTTTTGGAGCCAAGGAAGAACGTTTAAAAGTCAGCACTCAGCTTCAATCGACAATGTTAAAAACTACAAACCAAGTCAGAAATCTTGGTGTAGTCATGGACTCAGACCTGAATTTCATCAGCCACAATTACAAAGACAATTACAAAGTCAGTCTACTATCACCTGAAGAATATATCAATAATTAAAGGACTTATGTCTCAGCAGGACTTGGAAAAACTTGTCCATGCATTTATCTTCAGTAGACTTGACTACTATAACACTGTCTTCACAGGTCTCCCTAAAAAGTCGATCAGACAGCTGCAGCTGATTCAGAACGCTGCTGCTCGAATCCTCACTAAGACCAAGAAAGTGGATCATATAACTCCAGTTCTCAGATCTTTACACTGGCTTCCTGTCTGTCAAAGAATTTATTTTAAAATACTGCTGTTGGTTTATAAAGAACTAAATGGTTTAGTACCAAAATACATCTCTAATCTGCTGCTACATTATGAACCGTCCAGACCTCTCAGGTCATCTGGGACAGGTCTGCTTTCTGTTCCCAGAGTAAAAACTAAACATGGAGAAGCAGCATTCAGTTTTTATGCTCCACATATCTGGAACAAATTCCCAGAAAACTGCAGGTCTGCTGCAACCCTCAGTTCTTTTAAATCATAGCTGAAGACTTTTCTGTTTGCCGCCGCCTTTTTTATATGTCTTTTTACTTGTGTTGCTTTTATATTCTGTTTTGATGCCTTTTATGCATCAAGCTAACAAAAACACAAGGATTCTTAGTTTCAGGTGATTATACACTAATTAAAACATACTTATGAATATTATATTCCACTTCTACCAAGTCCGTTCCACTAAATGCAACTAAATTCTGCACACTGCACCTTTAAATAATAATAATCAGGTGCCCATTTGGACATTAAAGGAGATTTTGCATACTGTAATCATTCCTTCTGTTCATACTGACCATTAAAAGATCCCTTCCTAATGCACTTTCAATGTAATGGGAGACAAAATCCACAGTCCTAGTCCTTGGTTGGTGCAAAAATTTATTTAAAGGTTAATCTTAAGTTAACCTTGTTTCCTTGTTGAGCTGCAGTGGAAGGATCATAACGAAAAGAGGGAATTTTATACTAAAAAGGCTGTAACTGTGGAAGATGTGCACTTGATTTGACTAATTCTGATGGCTTAAGCCCTATATTAGCTTTAGATTAATTTCTTAGTATATTTTCGTACAAAACAAGGACTGTGGATTTTATAAGGGATTAGGATGGGAATAGGAGGGGATCTTTTAATGGTCAGTATAAACAGGAGGGATGATTACAGCAAGCAAAGCCTGTTTCAGTGTTCATATGAGCACCTGACTGTTGTTTTAAGATAGATAATGATTGATATAAATATAGTAAAACACATTTATAATAATATGAAATATATCTTCATAGCAGAAGTTATAATTATTTACAAATACTGCTCATTTACACTTAAAAATGTCCTTATATAAACTTTTAACTACATTATAGTGCATTATAAACCATTTATTTAATGTTTATATACTGCTTATAAATGTTAAATGGGTAAGTACAGGTTTTTTTTGTAATTTTTTTAAAACTCTTTTGAAAATCTCAATGTCAAAAAGTATTGAACACACCAGACAGGACTTTGAGAAAATGTTCACTTCTATGAACACTACTTGTGCCGCTCACTTGGCAAATGATGGCATTTATAAGAAGCCAAACTTGTCCTTAAAAATAAGGTATTAAATGCCTGGCAAACACATGTAGTGATTATGCCATTGGGATAACGAGAGTGAAAGTCTTCAAGAGATTAAACTTCTGTACGCACAAGACATACAGAACATTTTAATTTCATAGTGCAGTCCTGATAAAACATGGCATCTTGGGTTTGAAGACTTCTCTCATTGTAAGCATTATCTACTGCATATTTTACTTCTGCTTCTTCTTAGTAGTAACGGTAACGTTTTGGAATAAAGACATATATATGAATTCATTATAGAGTGTTTTTTTTCCAACTTTAAAGGTACTGAAAAGGTAATTTAGGCTAATTAATGTGTCTCTCTCTGTGTTCACAGTGGGTTGTAGGAGAGAACGGAGTGCTCAAACCAAAACGTGTCAACCCAAACGTGTACCAGCCTCCATCACTCAAAGGTCGGTGCGAGCAGTAATGATACCACAGGTGGTGGTTGTGTGTGTTGTGATTCATCCTTGTGTTTAAGTCCTTCTTGTTTTACCGTGCTTCGGCTGCAGTCAATTTCCTCCTTATTTTTCCATGCTTCACGTTAGGCAAAAATGCATGTGACAGATGGGTAGATATGCAATAAAAGCCTTCACTCCTTCTTTTTCTGTGCACGTCTCATATGCGTAGGCTTGCGTCAGTGTTTTCGATTCTTAGTGTAAACTCAACAGCAGGCTCCGTATATTTGTGTGTGACAGAAAGGGAGAAAGAGAGAGATTAAAGTGTGACAGCTGTGAGACACTGAGTGTGAGTCTAGGAAAGTCTGGATCATCCAGGATTACACTCAGTTGTGTATACAGCTGTGGCACACCCACACACACACACACACACACACACACACGAACAGAACAGAACATGAACACACACATACAGTATAGGCATGATAGAAATACATACATGAACACAAACATATACTCTCTTTTGTGTCTTTATGCATGTGTCTTCTTGCTTGTTGCATGTGGTCGTTAAAGAGGCAAAATTCTACATTTTGGAGCTTATCAGCAGAGCTTCATTTTATCTGGGATTTCTGGGTGTTTGTTGCATGTCGTGTGATGATATAATGAAGCACGAAGCCTTGCTCTTGCATCAGAAATCTGTCCTTCAGCAGCTCAGTTGCAGAGAGTGAAAGAGAGAGCTACCTTGGAATAATTTCTAATTACATAACCTACCTTAAGCTAGAATAAGTGACCTGCCTCAGTGCCGCACTGTGTATCTGAGGGTGTGAGATAGTGAAAGAGAGAGAGAGAGAGAGAGAGAGGCCAAGGTGACCCAGAGGAAGTGAGAGGAGGAGTTGAGGTAATAACAAAAAGAGGAGAGAGTGTGTAGGGAGAGAGAGAGAGAGAGAGAAAAGTGTGAGTCAGCATTGCCGCTGTGAGAGCACTGAGGAGGGCGGGCGGTCGAGGAAAGACGAGGGTACAAAGAAACAGATGGGAGAACAGGGTGAGAGAAGGGATAGGAAACAACAGGGAAGGCTATACTGTAAAAAAAAATAAAATCAGTGTGGGATACCGTTTCGCAATTGCCTGCTTGCCTGTCTGTCTGTCAGTGCATGTGTTTAATTGGCTTCCTGCCTGCCTGGCGTGTATTCAAAAACCCCCGTGAGGCTTGATAAAAACTGACAGTTTTGAAGCGTGGTAAAACCACAACAACATCTCCCTCTATCCCTGTGTCTGTGTCCGTGTGTTTGTGTGGCTATCTCCCTGTGTGTGCTGTGTGTACCTGTGTGTGTGTGTGTGTGTGTGTGTGTGCAGCTGTGCAGAAGATGGCTGAAGCACACATGCAGAACCTAGGTGTCTACCCTCCTTTGGAAGACCCTTGTGAAGGGGAGGAGGATGAGGACCACAGTCAGGGAGAGGAGGGAGAGGACACATCTCCCACCAAAGCTGCTGGTGAGAGGGAGGTTCTCTGTCGACCGGCTGGGACTGTAACATACTGTCAGTGGCTCCATGACACACAGTGTCAGCGAGGATGACACCGTTGTTGTTGTTGTTTTGAAGGAAAAATACACCCTCTGGCACTTTAACACTGCTCTGATTTTCTATTGTTTTCTATTATTTATTAACGTGATGATTATTTTCTTGATTAGTCATTTAGACCAAATGTTAAAAAACAAATGTCATTCCCAATTGGTGATGTCTTCAATTTGCTCGGTTTGACTGACTAACAGTCTAAACTGTTGAGATATTCAATTAACTGTCATATATGAATAGAAAAAAAAAACAGGAACAATCAAATATTTTGCATTTCATCTCAAAAAATGATTGAAATGATGAATTGATCATTGTTGCAGTTGTAGTGGTGTAGCCTACATTGTTCTTATCTCTTTACATAAATTGGCTGGAGATGGACAACAATGACATTTAATAGGAGACACTGAATTTCAGCTGTCAAAAACATGAATAATATGAATAAAACATGAAAAACATGAATAATGGTTTAACAGTTACTGAAACAAACACCCACCACATATTAAATCTCCAAAGATAAGGGAAGTTGGATACACCAAAATGTAAATTTCCTCTTTTAGCTCAAAAATGATGCATTGATCACAAACTGATGACATATCTGAGGGTGTATTTTTCCATCAGGTTTGTGTGAATGATCCAGTTTGCCCTTTTTAAAAAAAAATATTTATCCTTGTGGTGTCTGCATATAGTTTGTGATTTCAGGGCTGATTTCCCTTCCCCATTTTAAGAAACTGTTGTTGGAATTCATCCTGAAACTGTGAGAAAAACAACTTCCTTTTCTGTCAAACTCTCTCTCTTATCATTTCATTGTGCTAAAGTTGAGTTTTTCTCCAGGAGAGGCATTACATAACACCCTGCCTATCACCTGGCAATTAGTAGAAGAAATCTCAGGCAGCAGAATATTTTAAAGTTTGTCCCTATTAAATTTGTGTTTTAAAAATTATGAAAAAGAAACAAATTTCAAAGAGTGTCACACAATACAAGATAATGAAGATGGGAGAAACTAGACACAGACAAGAAGCACATGGGCAAGACATGACAACAACGTTTTTGTTAACCGCAGTGTGACGGCTGGTGGTTTTATTCTTGGCCTTAACATTTATACACTTCTCTGAAATAATTTACTCTAAAAGGTTTGGTCCCGGTAGAATGACGCGGCTGTTCTCAGAGGAAGCGTAACGTAAGCTCCTCTGTGGGCCCGCCGGCAACACAGGTGAAGCTCTGTGCGTCGAGAGACAGACCCAGTGTCATATTAGCTCTCTGTCCCTCGCTCTAAATCTGTCAGAGGGTACGCTGAAGCTGACTAAAGGCCCAGCAACCAACATCTATACCAGTCAGAGAGGCCAGACAGGATTAATAAGGACAGAGAGCAGAGTTGTTTGTGCAGAGAGAGCTCTGATCCTGCTCTGTATTCTACTCCATTTCTATCATTGTATGCTTTAGTGCAACAGAGAGTGTAAACTGTTGAAAGTGACGAAATAGGAGCTGCACCAAAATATCTAAGAAGAGATCTTTTTGCGTATACACTGCCTTATTATGTGTTTTTTTGTTTTTATGCAGCACAATTATGGGTTTTTAAACTCTATTATATACATGAGAACAGTGGCCTTTCATTCAGAATCATTGAACTGTCTGCCCAGATGACAGGCTCTTACAATAAATCCCTTTGTGGGATCCTGGTGAAACACCAAGTACCCAAACAGGATGTTGAAAGATCCTGATCGGGTCCTTTGATTACAGCTCATCTGTTGTTTCAGGTTGAGTGACACAGTTAGGGCTCAGTATACTATGACAGTCAGAAGACAAAAATTATTTAATTAGGTAGCTGTTTGCGACACGATTGACAGCTGATGAAAACTCAGTGACTTACAACTATAAGGACAAAGAACAGTCTCCTTGTCTCATCCTGTGTGTTTCTGTAATCCGGCAGTGGGTCTACAGCTCAGAAAGGAACATGAAAATGTAATATAATCAGCAGATTTGTCACTATTACACATTTCTTTACAGTTCAGTCCACCTTTTCAAATACTTGCCCTTTCCTAAATTGATCATCGAAGGCCAGAAACAAACTTTCTACACGTTTTCTAAATATAGTCGGCCTGTTCCTGCTACCAAACACACTCCATAATCTACTTTATAAATAACCAAAAGCAAACATGGACATTCTGAGTCACTGCTGCTTTTGACATCAGTCTTTGTCTCCTCAGATCACCACGAGACAGCCACCACCGACCAATCAGACAAGCTTTCCAGCGTGAGGGAGACGGCCAAGCAGATCCAAGCGGCGCAGGAGGAAGAGGAGGAGGAGGAGGAGGAAGAGGGGGAGGACAAAATCCAGGAAACGACAGAGGAGAACAATCGGGGGAGTAACTGAGAGAAAGAGAGAGAGAGTGAAGTAGAGAGAGAAAGAGAGAGAGAGAGAGAGGGAGAGAGACAAACATTTGGAGGGAAGATTAGGGAACGTGAAGGTGTGTTTTTTTTTTCTCAAAGGGTTAAAATCTGAAGAACTCAGATACGAGGAGGAGACGGGTGCGCTGTTGTCTGAGAGCTGTGGGTGGAGATTAAAAGCGAGTAATTGAATGAAAGATATACACAAAATGAAACAGGGTCAAGTGGGGTGTAAGAGAAAGCGAGTTTGTGTTTTAGGAGTCGGCCCTTATGAGGAGGTGAAGAATGATCTACTGAGAGAGCAGACTACAGACGCCACTTTGGCCCTAATGTCCCCTTCTTTATAATGAGTGTGGAGAGGCCAAGGTCAACATGACCAAATACCCTGAAAGACCAGTCCTCCCTCTACCTTAATGCTTCTGCACAGAGCTAAATGTTCCTTTAAAGAGGGTAATTACTACGATAAACACACAGTCTTCTTGGGTACACTTTTAACAAAGATTGTCCCTTTGAAAAAAATCTTGAAAGTCCTTAAATGTGTGTTGTGGTCAATGATCCACTTCATCTTGAAACCTGCATCGTTCTGATTTGCAGCATATTTTAAATGTGTGGTCCTTTAATTAAATGTGTATTTACTGCCATCTTGTGGCAGAAAGGAGGAAGTTTAAAGTGATACTCCAGCCAAAGATCTAAATTTAAAGCATTAAAAAAAAAAAAGTTGAAAAACACCTGTGGAAACTTTTCAAACCATTGCTGCATCATTGTCCACTTCATTTCTGTCCATCCATATGTTTAGGAGTATTTCTGAGTCAGTCTAAGATCAGTTAACCTTTACTAAAAAGATAGATACCAAAATATTTTAGGAGGAGTATCACTTTAAGAAGCACCAAAAGGTTTGTCTAATGAGTGTGCACAGTGAGTGCATGCCTACAGTTATTGCATTAATATTTAAATCAGGACTTTTACTTATTTGAGTATTTTTAAAATGAATCTTTAAAGGGTGAAGCTACCTCTAATTTTCTCAAAATACTCAGCCATTGCCGCCATGCATCACACCTTTGATTCAATGTGAAGTGGTGAGCTGTTCGGGGAATCAGATATTAAATTTCAAATCTTTTCCATATGCTGTCGGCTTCTTTCTCAGTGCTCACAGGTTCCCTTTTGTATGTTAACACTTTTCTATTGTCATCTTTTTAATTGTCCACTCATGATTTGTATGTCATGGATCTGTTGTGAGAGCTATTTTTCTAAGCTAATGCTCGGTGTGTGAGTAGCTCAGCTCCTGTTTCTACTGTCTGTATACAACCATACAAAAAGCCTGCATGTAGCATGCAGCACCAGGAGACTGAAACCAGTCTCCGTGGTTACTTTATGACTGACATTTGAGCAAAATGGTCACTGTACAAACTTTCTGCAATCTTTTTAACACACTTTAGATGTTCACTTGGTCTCTCTCTGTTGATGGATGACAAGTTGATAACTATTTAAAATGTTTTTACTGTCTTGCTTCTCAAATTGTCAGCCTTTGTCTAATCTAAGTTCCAATTTAACTGAAGATCCAGGATCTGATGTGCAAGAAGGTGCCCAGTTTTGCCACAGGATGAATAAATGTATCACCTGGGCTGCTGTCTGTATATAAAATAAACTGTGTGAAACTTTTTTAACCTCTGACCTGCCCATATTGTGGGATGACTGGATGAGCAGGTTGTGTGTGCTGAGGCTATGCGGCCGACGCTGTCCTCCCTCCTCCGCTCTCTGTCCACCTTGCCTCTCCTCCTGGGTCAGAAGAAAACAGCCATGGAAAGACATGTATGAACTCTTATTCTTATCTGTCTTTACTTTACTTTTATTTTTCCATTCTCTCGTTTCTAAATGTGATGTGGTTGTTTTAAAGTGAACATCAATATAATATCAAAATAAACACTTTTTCCCCCTTTCTCCTTTAGTCTGATCTGTGATCTGTGTGAAATCTGAATTTATCCAAGGAAATGTGTATTTTCATTGATTCTGATTTATCTCTCCAGTCACCGTTCTCCATAAAATACGAACATTAAAACAATCTTCCGCTGGATAACAAAATATACAACGACTCAACAAGGGATATTTGATTGTGTGTATTTATAAAGAAGAATAATTCATGAAATTATGAAATGTATTCATGTGATATTCTATAAAAAAGCCTTCCTGGTTAAAAACAAAACAATTTCTATTAGCAACACAAAAACAGGGTCAAACTATGTCATCAAAATGTAAATTATTCCTTTTTCTTTCTTTACACATAGTCACTACTTCAGAAATGAACTTGAACCATATTAATATTTTGTTATTTGCATAAATTTATATCCTCAAATACTGAACTGAACTGATGTGAACTGAACTATTCTTTTATGTAATTAGTTCAACATAAACTTAAAAACTTCAAATCATTCCCTGATGTGTGTGCTATAAATTATATGAGAGCATAACATCAACCCCCAGTCAACAGTCCTGAACTGTGCATTATGAAAAGAGTCTAAATCTGTTCAAGCCTGTTAAATAAGATTATGCTTGCAGGATTATTCATTCATTCATTCATTCATTCATTCATTCATTTTTCTAAGACTATATCTATGCCTGACTAAAATGGCTTCAGAGTAGACCAATGATTATGTTTAAATGTTGGTTGCTGGTTGACACCAGATTCTTTGCAACTAATTGAAAAAAAACTATTGAATACATTTTTATCAATGTAAATGTAGCAAATAAAGAAATAAAAGGCTGTTTTGACATGTATCTATTAAAGGGTTTCTCTGGGCTAAATCTCAGTTTAAGGCAAGTATTTACAAGCATGACGTCACAGCTACTTTGTTAGCCAGCCTTGGTCCAGTGTGCAACTTACAAAACATGAAAACTTGAAGCCTCCAGTGCACATACAGTGACAATGGATTCTTTTTAGTGCAATAGAAGACATTTTGGAATGAAGTGTTATGGATATTCATAGATTCTGGATTTTTCAGTGAGATAAAAGGAATAGATTTGATTCTTTTCTCTTTTTATCCATTGGATTTTTTCCTTGAATAAAGCAACTGTTGCATTTGTTTAGCAACTGCTACTCCAACAAAGTTTTGGACGGATGTTTATTTACTCATGAATGAATATTCATTTTTGTTTTGTTTCTAACTACTAACACAAGTATTGTTGATAAAGTTATATACTGATAAAACTTAATTGTCAAGAACAACAAAAGAACTCCTAACATAATTGTATAAATTGAAGTAGAAGTACTAACTCATTTCCTGTACTGACTGCACATACTTATTCTTTTGTTGACTGATTAAAACCTTTTATAGAGCATAGGTAAAATGCAGTGTGTAATAGGGCTAATTTATCTAACAGTTAACTTGTTTTCAAGCTTTTTTAAAATTCCATATTACTAAACAATAACAAAGCGAAACCGGAAGTAAAATACAGTACAGTATCTTGTATTGTTTGACTGAATTCGCGGTGGTCACGTGATCTTTAGCTTGTTTTTTTGAGACCTCAGTATGTCTTGTAACAGCATCTCAGCTTTGAAACATTGTTTTAACTAGTCTGAAATTAACATTCAGTATTTCCGTCATTACAGTACATTTATACACATGTATGAGTTTTAATTTGAAAGTCTTGACCGGAAACGCTTGTTATACCTGCCTACCTACCTGTTGTGTGTATAGTTATAGTTACCATGGTGGTGTTTTACAATAAAAATTAAAAAGAAATAATCATCGCAAAAGATCATTTATTAAATTTAAAACAATAATAAAATCATAAATATTTAAACATATGCAGTAGACCTCAAATAAATTAAAACACAATTTAAATAAAAGAGGCAGCTTATTCTCAGGTTTTTTCCTCTCAGGCTGAAACTTGATTATCATGTGACATTTTCTGCTGTTTCTTAACATGCAATATCTGTTTTTCCCCAAGTAAGTAAATATAATGATGACTTTTGTTTCATTCTGAAACTGTGTTGAATTTGTGGAAATGTTTTCAAGTAGAAACAGCATACTGATACTTCCGGTAAGGAAATTCAAAGTAAAACACAGCAAGGCAGTGATTCTATTTTTTCTTCTATTATTTTCACTTCATGTTAGAGACAAAACTCTGAACACTGATTTGAAAAAAGACACAGTAACACATATATTTAACATTATTAAACTCAAAGGATGAAATATTATCTGGAGCTTAAACAACAAAATTTTCTTCCTCTTCTATACAACAACTTACAACTTCACAGATAAAACATTTAAAATATATAAATAAAACGTGACTGACGTGTCCAGGTGAAACTTTAAAGATAAATCTAAGTGCGTCTGCAGTTTCTCCGCTGAGTTTGTATAAAAAAGCACAAATAAAAAATATTTAGTAAATATTTCTCTGTTAGATGAGCTCAGTTTGTCTCCTGCAACTCAAACGGCGCTGAAGATAAAATTAATCAAACTTTATATTCTGACAGAGTTAACCTCTTTTATTTAAAAAAAAAAAACTTTATTAACAACACAGTAATATACAATACATTACAAATAACAGTACAGGGAGTATTGGAGAAAAAACACAAAACACACAAGCATACATAAAATTGTACAACGTAAAAAAGATACATAATACAAAAAAATTAAGCGACAAAAATAAGTGCAACTTTAAAAAAGTGAATAAAGAACATTGACGAGGCAGTGATTCATCTTGCCGCAGCTCTTCTTCTTTGACAGTCATCCCGGAAGACTTGCTTGGCGATGATGATGCGGTAAATCAAGTAAGTTAAATGCTGTAAATTTGGGGTTTTGTGAAAAAAATAAAAAAATAAAAAAGTGGGTTAGGTTAACTCCAGTTTGTAGTTTCATAGCGTTACTTTTTGTAGCTGTTCGCTTGTGTCATGGCGTCTCTGTTTTTATGTCTTCTTCACGGTGTCAACAGTTAACTAGCAAGTGGCTAACAGTGGCTAGTTAGCTAGCTGATCGAGGCTTGTTTACAGGAGTTATATCATCTATATGATTGTTATACTTTCTGTCTGTCTTGGTTTTTCTTTAAAAACACTGGTTGACAGTGGTGAATTAGCTTGCTAGCTTACCTGACATACAACTCAAGTACCGTCAGTCGTTTGTTTGTTTGTTTCAGCAGAAACGAAAGGAGAAGGAGGGTGTTAACATAGGGGGTCTGAAACCAAGTTACCACTACTATTACATTTAATCAGAAATTCAAAGTTTTAAAGATGTCCTTTTCAAATAATGGTGCATATAGCTTTGATAGAATAATGTCAGGAGTAAAGTTCATTGTTTGCGAGTAGCTAAACTCACTTAGCATTAACTGATTGTGAGTCACTGTGTTGACAAGGGTCAAACTTGTTGTCAAAAACAGGCTTGTCTTCCTGTTGCAGGCAATTATTGTGATGTCACAGTGCAAGCATCCCTGAGTAAAAACTCATATACTCAGCTAAACCCGTTTTTTAAAAGGCACATTGTTTGTTTAACTGAGTCTACGTGCCTCACTAATTATTAATCCTAAATGATAAGTCCAGGCCAGCTTTCACACAGTGTACACAATATTCTGTGTACTCCACTGACTGTAGTTGGAGTCATGGAGTTTTGTTTGTTTAAAGATCCTCTCCTGACATATGTTCAGACATGTGAATATCCTCTGGTTGGAACAATCATGTGTGATATGTTTTTTTTTCCGCAAAAAAAGCAGAATTTCCACGTTAAAATCCTTCAGATGGCATCTACTCCTTCTCCCTAAAAAAAAAAAAAATCCATAATCTATGAATAAGCAAAAATGATTCATTTCAAAAGTGAAATTGTTGGACACATGATGTCTCCTACTTCCCTAAAAAAAACCCAGAAAAAACACTTTCAATGATGAAAAATGATTTCCAATAATCAGGCTTTCTAGTGTTAAACTCCACACATACATCATTCTCAAACATCCACACACATACATGAGTGGAGGGTGACTTTAAGAACAACATCTCCGATGGAGAAACGTTAGCTTGAACGTAATATCGGAAGAGGACCAACGTTGCCCTGCCAACTCTGTCTGTGTTGTTGCAGGGGGGAGTTTCCTGTCTCGCCGCAGGAATGCCGGGTGGAGAGTACGGGGAGCTCGGGGGCAGCCTCCCTGCCATCGCCTCCCTGAACGCATCCTATTCTACATCACTGTCCCTGCCTTCCCCATACCTGTTCGTACCACCTGCAGAGCGCAAGGCCATCTCCGACGTCCGCCGCACCTTCTGTCTCTTTGTGACTTTCGACCTCCTCTTCATCTCCCTGCTTTGGATTATTGAGCTGAATGTGAGTAATGCAGAAGATCTGTTAAGTTTTAGAGACTGAGGGATTACATGTGTGTTGTGAAGCAGACGGTCAGCAGTGGTTAGACTCAGTTTGACTCTGTTCTCTCGCAGATCTCCAGCTCAATCTGGGACAGTTTGGAAAACGAGGTCGTCCGTTACAACTTCAAATCTTCCTTCTTTGACATCTTTGTAAGTGGGTCGATCCGAGTCTGTACATTTCACTTGGTTTCAGTGTAGAATGAAAGCGTTAAAAATGATCTGTATTAGTATATAATCCTGACCATGTTTGGAAAGGTTTGACCCTTTTGTGTTTATAAGAAATCAGTTGTGTATATATTAGTCATGTAGTCAGATTTATGCTGTCCGAATGAGCCATCGAGGTTGGTCACATGCTTGAACTTATTTACACAAGAGGAGAAAATATCAGCAAAGTCAACATGTCTGTACTGTGATCACACTAAATGCCTGAGGTCATTTTCATCTTCTGTTCCTTCCCTCTTGTCTCAGCTCCTTGCTTTGTTTCGTTTCCTCTGTCTACAAGTGGGTTACGCCGCTTTTCGGCTGAAGCACTGGTGGGTTATCGCGGTAAGTGAGCTTAGTCGCGGTAAAACACACAATCAAAACACACAATGAAATCGTGTGAAATCTTTTATATTTACAGATCTGCACATGGGTTTATAACTTCTATCTAAATCTTCCCTCTGCACAGATTACCACTCTAGTGACTAGTGTCTTCCTTGTCGTGAAGGTCATCGAGTCTAATGTGAGTGTCACTTTTACACTTTCACAGTTGTAAGTGGTGCAAGCATATCATTAGAAACCACATCAACTTTTTCACTTCTGCATTTATGCCAGTAATGTGCTGCCTGACCACACACTGGGCTGATAACAGTTTATATGACATCATTCTTTCATGCATTTCGACTTCTGTTTAGTACTGAATCCTTCATGTAAAAGATATTTACTGTAAATGGCTCATTTAACCACTGATGAGGGAAACAAAGCTTTCTGAAGCACTGAATCAATATCAGGCAATTACATTGAAAATGCTTCACTGTTTGAAGGGATTTGATATAGTTGAAGTCAAAAATGGCGACATCTGTTGGGCAGCTATTGGTATTGCATCTGTACGGCTGAATTACTGTAAATCTGAGACAGAAATCAAACAGTTAGTCAGATTATAAGTGGTCTTACTGCTTTCTTTATTGTTATTTTGTTTAATAAAGTCTATATTATTAAAACAGAGCTCTATTGAATATAGTCTACAGCTCTTGTTTTCAAATACTGTAGCAGCATTAAAACCAGCAGCACACCTCTCTGATACCAGTGTGACATAACAAGGCCTCGTTTGGGGAAGTCACGTGGTTTTTTGACGTAGTGAAGCGAAGCATTGAAACATTTTGCCGTGTGATGCTTTGTAAGGTCGATACAGTGTTGAGTAATCCGCTTTGAGCGTAACACTATCACTACATTTAACTTTTTATACTCAACAATGTCCTTTTTTTAATACCCCCCCCCCCAGCCTCAGGATGACATGGCTTCTTTCTCTACACAGCTCCTGTCCCAGAATGCCTTTGGTTATGTGTTACCCATCACCTCGTTCGTGGTGGCCTGGCTGGAGACCTGGTTCCTCGACTTCAAGGTGCTCACTCAGGAGGCCGACGATGAGAGAGGTGAGAGAGAGATGCCAGACAAGTTTGAACGCGACTTAACAAAAATCTGTTTCTCCTTTTTTAACTTTTTTTTTTTTTTGCTCCTCTGACACTCAGCCTACCTAGCAGCGGTGAACGCAGCCTGCGAACGCGCCCCCATGATCTACCCCCGCGCTGTTTCAGACGGACAGTTCTACTCTCCACCTGAATCAGTTGCAGGTGACGTCAGATGAAGATTTCTTTCTCTGTTGATCAGCCTTAAGTATTGTGTGTGTGTGTATTTGTAGGGTCTGTCCCGTATGTTTCATGTTGTGCTCATTTCGGCCTTGTGGACTTGTGTCTGCAGGCTCTGAAGAAGATCTGGATGAGGAGGGTCTCGGTCGCCGTGCCGTCACTGCCCAGGTACCTGCATCAGTCTGAAGGGTCTTTCTACTCAGTGCTGCTAGTTGCTCTTCATCCCTCTGATGGTTTCCTGCTTTCTCTTTCTTTCTTTTTCTACTTTCCTCTCGTTCCAGGAGAAGGAGTACGTCAGACAGGGTCGTGAGGCCATGTCTGTGGTAGAGCAGATCCTCGCCCAGGAGGACAACTGGAAGTTTGAGAAAAACAATGTGAGTGTTATGAGTTTTATTTGACACGCCTCCTCTCCCCGTCTAATTAAGATGCTGGGTCAAGGACATTTCAGCAGACATGACTAAAGATCTCCTCAGTAGTCTGCTTTAAGGGGCAGAGTGTGCTTGTAAAGTACTGGGTTGAACATGTCGTAGAAACTAGGTTAAAATGTTTATAGCGGTTATAAAAGGCCACACTCAAGGGCGGAATGAAAGCCAGCTGGCACAGAAAGGAGACGAGATGAGAGAATCATTTAAATACGGGGCTAACGGTCACATTTTCACACAGTCTCTCCTGGAAGGCATTCATAGACGGAAGTAGTTGTATAAAGATTGAAAAAAAAAAAAAGAGCTCTCCAACTTTTCCAGCTCCACATACCTCGTCAATCATTAAATGAAGTGGCCGTGAATGTCGGCTTTCGGGAAGTTAAAAAAAAGAAATACGGGAAGAAATCATCTGATACAGCCTCCCCATTTCTAACATGGGAAAGATGTGGGAGGAGGAGGTTTTTAAAGCTGTTTGACAGTCAAATAAGCTCTTCTGATGAAGTATTCTGACCTCTGAAGTCCACTCTGATATATCTTCCATTCCCAAATAGTGCAAGCCACTAAAATCCCAAATTGTTGTGTTGTTTTCCAGCCATGTGGGTTTGGGTTTGATAGCAATTAAATGAATCAGAATCCAGTATTGATCCTATGTATTTAATTTGAATCCCTTATTTGGAGGGCATAAAAAATATAAAAAAAAGTGACAGTAACAGAACTCTGCAGCTCTGCAGATAAATGAAATATTTGCTGTGTTGTCAGTGAGATGTTTTGTTCTTCTTTGCTAGTAAGAAAAGCAGAGAGGAAGTGATGTAAAACATGCACTCTGGTCTTAATGAAGTCAGATATTTTAGGAACTTGGAACTAGATCAAAAATGAAACTCCAACCTTGTCATCCAGCATTTTTCACTGCAGGAATGCTTTCAGTTTATTTGTAGATAATCTTTTTCTGTATCTGAAATTTTAAGAAATGAACTAAATGTAAAAAAAAAAAAAAAAAAAAATCTACATTTCACCACTAAATAAATCATTCAGTGTTCTGATTAATTGTCTTTGACATTTAGCTTTCCTTAGTTGTTCTGAAAGGAAAGAGATGAAGTGAAAAGTGTCACGATGCTAACGATATTTGGTTTCATATCAGGACATGGGCGACTCTGTCTACACTCTGGAGATTCCCTTCCATGGCAAGACTTTCATTCTCAAGGTACAGCAGCCATTTCTGTGTATGCTCATTGTGAAACTGTGATCCAGAAGCTATCATGCTCCAGTAACAACCCAAATGAATCACATTTACACTGATAATACTGTATTCATTTTATCATGTTTACACGTCATGTAGTAACTGAGGTTTGAGCCGTTTTAGCACAAATATTTCCTCATTGATATAACATGTCAGACAGATTTTTACCCCTGTATTTGATTATTGCAGCTCTACAATCCTGCAGTAAAGAGGAGACCAGACTGTATGTCAGTGCAGCATTCACGAAACCCTTTTTATCACTAACCATAACTGAAATCAAACCCACTTTGCGGGCCAATGGGCGTGTACGTATTTGAACGACCTTTAGGTGGGGCGCGGTAGTAAAGTAATTGAGACTAATGAGGTGTTAAATTAAATCAGATGATGAAGAGACTTCCTGGTGCTGTCACACATGATTCGGAGGAACTGAAGTCACATTACAAAGGAGTTCCTTTAGCATGAATAATTCCCCTGTAGAGGAACACAGAGCACGCCCGCTATTTACAGGATGCTCTATAACTGAAGGCCTTCTTCAAGCGCCGCAGCTTGAATTTATGGCATTATTACAGTAAATTACAGGGAAGGCCTCGTCACAGCCACCACACGCTCAGATTTATTTTACTTTTAGACACACTTCTGCCGTGTCTAAATGGCTGATAAGTTATTGATCAACTTGACTTTAGACTTGTAGAATCTTGTTTCCTCTTTGTTTACAACAGTAGCAGACAGAAGTGACCTAATAATCAGGGTGATTTCAATGAAGTTGCAAAGTGTCTCCTATGTGCACTCTTCTTTTTCTTTTGGACAAAATAAGTGAATGATACATAAAGTACTTCTTTGTTATAAATGGTTTGAGTCGAGTTGAATGATTTGAGTTTAAAACAGTGATCGTAGGTGGTCTGAAAACATTAACACATGTGCCGCGTTAGAAATACTTGAGAAATAGTTTTTTAACTTAGTGACATGACCCTTAAAGTTCTGATCTGTGAATATGATTAAATACAGCTGCTTTTGCTGATCTGACTGCACCATTATGAGTCATTACAGTAAGACACAGTGTTGCACAATTGAGGAATGTTCCCCAGTTGTGTCTAAATGAATGCCTCAAGATCGTCGTGTACAAACAGTTTTCCAGAAGTCCATGTTGGGACTTGGAACGCTGGACTCCTTGTTAAAGAGACGATGATCATAAATACACTTGAGAATGTTTTTCGGTCTTTTCTTAATTCCATAGTTCTGACTTTTTGCCTCAGGAGATCATGTGAACAACACAGAACGAATGTGATTATATTTATTTTAGTTCTGGCTGATACGGTTAGAATCCAAACGCTAGGTGTGAGGTTTATATGTATTTCTTGTCATATTTCACACTTCCCCCCCCCCCCACAACTTTCTTTCTCTTACATGCTGTACTATATTTTTACAGCCTCACCATACACTTGATATAATGTCTTGTATGTATGTCTTGTAAACACAGCTGTTTGTTTTCGGTGCGTTCAGGCCTTCATGCAGTGTCCCGCTGAACTCGTGTATCAAGAAGTGATTTTGCAACCGGAGAAGATGGTTCAGTGGAACAAAACTGTTTCTGTCTGCCAGGTGACAACTTTGATTCTTTTGTGTACTCATCTTTCTGTCCTTTTGAAGATTTTTTTACTTGTTTAGGTTGTGTGTAGCCTAACAGTGCTTCCTGCCTCTCTCCTCAGATCCTCCAGAGGGTTGACGACAACACTCTAGTATCATACGATGTCTCCGCTGGGGCAGCAGGAGGCGTCGTGTCTGCCAGGTACATCAGTACAGCATACAGCAGACCTACCTTTCAGTGTTCTACATGTGGCTTTTTCTTATTTGTTATCTATGTTTCCCATCTTCAGTCTTGTAAATTGATGAGTGATTGATTTTTCTTCCTTCAGGGATTTTGTTAATGTTCGGCGGGTGGAACGCAAACGAGACTGCTACCTGTCTGCTGGCATGGCAACCGACCACAATGCCAAACCTCCGAGCGGTCGCTACGTCAGGTCAGACTGCGCCTCCAGCCGGCCTCCTTGTCACTGATCCAGCAAATTAGACCATCATATTGATTTAATAAAAGTGCAGCTGTGTCAGTTTCATCTCTCTAACTTCTCCGTCTTGTCCTCCTGCCTTTTATTGGCTCGCCTCAGGGGAGAGAACGGTCCAGGCGGATTTGTGGTCCTTAAATCCAGCAGTAACCCGTCCGTCTGCACCTTCATCTGGGTCCTCAACACAGATTTGAAGGTGAGAACGTGCACTTTGCAGTTAGTGTACCGTTACTGTAACATTTTCTGTTATTTGAAGCAAGCTGGGACGGACTTTACCTTTTTTTTAAGATAAGTAAAAGTTGAATGATATGAATATAGAAAGGATTGTTGCAGCAGTAAATGGAGACAGGATGTTGAAAAATAGAAGCAAATAGGAGCTTTTAATGACACAACTGGATATTATTTTAAAATCTATTAAGAGAAACGTATGAAGACATGAATTACAGAACACAGTGAAAAATAAATCCAGTATAGAATTAGGGAAAAATAAAAAATAAATTAAAAAATGCAAATATGAGTGAATTATTATTAACACTCAGTTTCTGTGTTTTGATCTCGTCAGGGCCGACTCCCCCGCTACCTCATCCACCAGAGCCTGGCTGCCACCATGTTTGAATTCATGTCCCATTTACGCCAACGTATCGTTGACCTGCGGCCCTCTCTCCGCTCCCACCAACACATTTAAACCAGGAGAGACCAGGAGAGATGTCTAACTGTGCCACAGCTGGTCGAGAGGCGTCACTACAGTTTTTTGTTTTTTTTTTTTTTTGTGAACCCTAAAACGGGCGTAGCGACACCCTTTTGATGCACGCAAGCTGAAGGGACGTCTTACCGTAACAGAAAAGACTGCTTCTCTAAGCATAGGAGATGTGAGACATTTCAGTCACTGGACAAGAGGAGTCATCCGGTTACCAGAGAGACGATGCTCCTCCTCATTCTTCAACTTCAACAAAGTTGTTTTAAGCGTGATCGCATACACATATTTTTTGCGTGGACCTGTACATGTTTTGCTGTGTCTCACCATGCGAGGAGAACTGCGTTCCCTGAAGCCATCTTGACTCAGGGTGGACTTTACTGAAACAAGAAGACCCGGATGTACGTGACTCTCACTGTGTGGACATCTGTCTCACTTATTAGGAAAGAACTGATGCAACAGCATGACTGAAATCTTGTTCTACCAAGCAGCTGTCTCTCTGAGCCTTATCTTACTGCACACATTATTAGCTATTGATTTGCTGCTTTTGTTTTTTTTTTTTTTTTGTTATTTTCACTGTACCATATATGGTTCTCTGGTGCACCTGCCCTAAAACAAATCCACACTTCACTGCAATGCCTGTAACAAACACTTCATTTGAATGGGTAAAAGCTTTTTCCACATAGTTTGTCTACACTGTGATAGATCGGGGGAAAGGAGACGCCTTGATATCTGATCACCACAAGGGGGAGACACCACTGATCCACTAAGAGAAAGCCTCTTGATTTAACTTCATCACCTGTCCCAAGGTGCTAAAACTCGCTGACAGGCTGCAACTAATGATTTTTATAATCGATTTAAACAATTTTTTTGATAAATCTGTTGGTCCATAAAACATCAGAAAGCAGAGAGACTAATCACAATTTCCTAGATTTCAAGGTGATGTCAACAAATATCTTGTTTTGTCTGACCAACAGCTCAAAAAACCAAAGATGTTCAATTTACTATAATGTTCAGACAAGGAAAAAGCAGCAAATTCTCACATCTGAGAAGCTGGAATCCTCAAACGTTTGATGTTTTTGCATGAAAAAAACGACAATAATTTCGATGAACTAATAGACTAATCGACTAATCGTTGCAGCTCTAGTTTTTAATCCTGCGTCTGTGTTGCACACACACTCTGGGATCAGACAGGAGGTCAAAACAAGAAATCAGATCAGGAGGTTTTTAGTTTGTGTTGCAGATAATTTATCAAGCTCGGTTAAGAAAAACTGAAGAGGATGCTGTTTACTTACTAAAGCTATCATTTGTGCCAATAACCTCAAGTGGCCTTGTGGTAAAATAGCTGAACTCATCACTTGTCATCAGAAGTTATTACTGTACTGATATGATTTTCATTGACTTTAGTACTGCCCCCCCCCCCCCCCCCCCCCCCACCCCTCCTTCAGGCCCTGACGTGGGACTGAATGAGGTTTTTCTATCATATCTTTATATTGTTTTTAATCATTTACAAATTTCACCTGCAGCTTGTTAAGTTTTACTCAGTGTTATCATGTACGGGGGAAAAAAAAAAATCATTATTTGTCATTACATAAGTAATGAAAACTGCTTTGTTGCTATGGAGAAGAGAGATGTCAAATGAAAGTAATCATATCAACAATTTGGTGCCTTTATCACAGTAACATTACATGTCAGCCTTTTCTTTTGCTTTGCATATATTTTAGGTAAAAACATGCTCTTATATCAATGCTTCATCCCTTCAACAAAGCTATATTGTATGAAGCCTGCCTGGAGTTCTTCAGTTTTCTTTAGTAATCGTTCTTGAATGTACTGTATGTGTCATGACTATAGATCATTCATCAAACATGTTAATTTAAAGCCATCACATGAATACTGACCAACTGTTTTTATAGTCTTAACCAGTGTCTTATGTCTAATAAAAATTCATGACAGCTTTCCAGCTTCAAACCTCATTTAAAGCCCCCCCCCCCTCCTTTACTCAAAAATGTGTTACTGATTATTGTCACTTCAGTTGGATGTTTGAGTTGCTTATACAATGATGTGTGAGCAGAGTTTGTTCTCACATTCGTCTATTGAAGGGGGAAAGTTTCTCTCTGCTCACCTTAAATCTGAGTTTAAAGGAGTCACATTTCCACATTTCCTATGTATTTATTCTGGGGCTCTACTGGAATATTGTTGCATGATTTACAGTTAAAAAAAACTCCTTATTTATCTTATACTGGCTCTTTATGCAACCCCTCAGTTCAGCCTCCGTCTGGAACTGGCCGTTTTAGCTCCTGTCTTTTTAAGGCCCCCCCCCTCCTGCTGAGCTCACTCTGCTCTGATTGGTCAGCTCCTGGAAGCTGCCCCTCGGCAGACTTCCAGCAGCTCGGGTGGCTACGTCAACAAGCAGGAGTAGTGGGATTTCACTTCTTTTTCTCGTTTTTTTTACTCAAAATGGAAACTCTGATCTGAAAAATGCAAGTGCACAAGGTGAACAACCTTAACAACAAAGGCTACGGAACAGGCAGCCATTCATCATGAGGAGGCTTTTGACTTTTTACATATATTTTCTTTAAGTTTTAAAACTTTGACCATGATTAACATTGACATCTAACGTTATAACGGTATGAAAATAACATAAAATCTCAAAAGGCATATGTCCCCTTTAAGGCGTGTACCTATTGTGACAGCACAACTAGTTTGGAAGCCAGTAGTGGTCCAGTATGCAACTTACGCAAGTGTGATGTGGAAACAGTGCACATACACTTGAACTTGAACTTTGAAAATGAACAAAATTGCATCATCATTCTGGATTTTTCCAGTAAGGGAGGAGGAGGAGGTGTCACTTTAAGAATTTTTAATGAGATAACTGAACTTTTTATATGTAAAAACTATATCATAATCAAATTATTATAAAATCAGAGTATTTTTATATGTCTTACTACATGTCTGGGGGGGATCTTTAACTTATCAATATAAGTATGTCTTACCTAACATGTTATCACAGTAGTTTCTACCCCTTTATTACCCCTCCATCATTGTATCTCGGGGGTGTTTATGTCATGAACTGTAGTACCCTGTGACTTGAGCCTATGTCACATGCGTGATAGCTTCACCGTTACTAAAAAGGCCACAATGAAGGCTGGCTTTTGGAGGCTGAGTCACCCTCCACCTCATGGTCATTATTATACCACAGCATCACAATCTTTTGCCGAAAATCTGCTGTTTCTTTGATAGCCTCTGAAAATGAGATAATCCACAGGCATCAAGATATCTGGATTCTTAAGCGACGCACACACACGATTCTTATCTAACCACTTTCAAACAAATTAATGGTTAAGCAATTGCAGTAACCATACAATGAAACTAAATAATCCTAAAAATCAATAAAACCATGGTAGATTGGATAGAGAGTGTGTAATTAGACCTACAGTTGAAGAGGAGATGTGTTGTCCTCGGGGCAAAACACAATGCTAAGGACAAGAGATGGAGCAGCTCACATGATTGTGCTGTGACTGTCTTCTGAGGATATGGGTGTGTGAATGTGTGTGTTTTTGAATCGATGAGAGAGCGAGCGTTTCACTGCTCTCATTGTCTTCCATGTGAGGCTGATGAGAAGCAACAGTCCTTGGGCTGCCATCTGCCTGAGCTTCTCTACCCAGTCAGGCTCTGGCCAATGACCTGGAGGACAGACCTCTACTGGATGTGGAGCTGCGCTGGGATCCTGGAAAATGGGAAGCTGAAAATTAGGTAGAGTTTAGGGATCAGTGACTTTTAGTTTTGTAACGTTTTTGACCTGTTGTTCTTGATGATCTGAGCTTTTTTTTTTTTTTGTGAATGTGAAACCAGATTTACTAGATTCATACTAGTGGACCCATATACGTTTTGTGCCTTTTCTTACTTTGCAGAATATTTTTTCGAAATAGGTTGTGAATAAGGTCCCCTTTCTCAGAATCTGCTAAGGAATCAGCATCTACAGCGACAACAAGGATTGGGAAGCTAAAGCAAAGCAGCTGAGTTCATCAGGCCAGACTCACCGCTGGAAAACCTTTGTTTGAGGAACTGAGGAAGTTGTTCTTCCTTCTGGATTATCTGATATTGTGAACTCTGCTAGCCTTTGACTCTGTTCTTAATAGATGGGTGCAGCTTTTAAGAAGTTCTGCATGCAGTTCTGCTGCTGCTGCTGCGCTGGTGATGAAGATGATGAGGATGAAAAGCAGCCTTTAGTACCAGTACCGTAAGACCAGAAACAGTTCTTCACCACATACATCTTCTTGTAATACACCTAGAGAAGAACACAATCCACAGAATATTTCTCTGTCTTTCTTTGTTACTAAGTGTCCCTGATGTGCTTTTTCATATGTATCACATTTGATGAGTTCTATAAGTCTAATAATTGTATGAATGTGTGATAACTGTGCTTCTGGATGCTTGTGTGTGTGTGTGTTGGCCAACCACACAGTCAGGACCCGTTGGAGTATTTCAATCGTGAAGTCCAGAAGCGTCGCGATGAGGAGACCAACCTGTGGAGTGAGCCAGGAGACCCCAGCCACTCGGAGAGAGCTGACGACCGAGTGCTTTACTCCCTGCTGCAGGCCAGGACTAAGACCCGCATGGGATCCACGGTATGTGAGGGAGGATTTTCTTGAGGCTTCATCAGCTATATAAAATGACTGTGATCAGTGATTCAAACCAGCTGTAGGTCAAATTATCCAGTTACAAGACCAGGGGAACCTCTCCTATGAGAGAAGTTACACCCATCTGCAAGAAAATAGTTAATAGCTTTGTCTTATTCTTGTCTAGGGCTATCGTCGTCTGAGTGTTGACATTGAGGCCATGAGAGACACACGCCGAGAAGTTAGAGACAAATGGAAGACAATCCTGGAGAACCTAGGTGAGGCTGGACACATGGGATGTGAGACACAGTGTCACACGTTCACACAGACAAACCAGAAATACTTTGCCTTCTCTCCTAGGTTTCATGGCAGAGGCAGACTCGCTCCTGACAGTGTCTGCCGGTGCCTCACATGACCGCATGCGCAACGCCCCAGCATCACGTGCCCTGCTTAAGACGCTCCACACTGAGACCTCCGTGTTCAACAGCAAAGACCCACCACCAGAGAGATATCTGTTCATCCTGGTGAGAGCAGGGGCTTGTTGCTTGTCAGAGGGAATTGCAGTGACATGAAACTTTAAACTCTTACAGAATTCCCAGTATGGTAGTCCTTTCCTGTGACCTGGAGCTTAGGGTTCAAAAACACCCTTGGGTGGTGTAAGACATGTTTAACCTTTACCTAACCCAAAATGTGGGCGTGTTTACTCCGTCCATGTGCTCCAGGCCACAACAAAGGGTACTTTCCTCAAACCCTGCAGCAAGTCCTATCAGCTAAGTCTAACTGCAGGGTGTAGTGACCTGTGAAAAACACACATAATGTGTCCCATTTCAGGGTCCACCTCCATCAATGTCAACATTTAACAGAGACCGAATATGTCTTAAATATGTGAGTAGGTTGGCAAGATTGTCCTACTCCAAATACTAGCTCAAAATAAGTTTGGAGGTCACATCTGGTGTATCTTTGCCTTAACTATGAGGTAAAGGCATGAACTCATGATAAACTTATGATGAATCCTCTGCAGATGTTTCATTTGGAGAGGAGGCACTGATCCAGCCTACTGAAGGCCACACCTTTGTAGGCTGTTCTTTAAAAGGAGTAGACATGAAAAGGGATGTAGAGATCCTAAAACTATACCACCGTTTCCATTTACAACTTGCTATGGCTCACTCTAAATTTAGGGTGGATGTGTATTGACAGAAGGTTGGGTTTAGGGTACAATAAATTGTTATGGTAGTGTCATTCTTTCTGCACTTATGAGCAATACGTAACTTTTTAAAAAGCCAGGGGATCTTTGTGTAAGATCAAAACCAAGAGAAGACATTGACAGACTCCCTCCCTGTGGCTCAGTAGAAATCACTGCCCCTTTAATACCCATATTCTAACAATAATCACACTGACATACACACTCTCCCTGCTCACTTTCCTTCTCCCTCTGCACAGGATCGCCTCATCTATCTAGATATAGCTGACGATTTCTTGGCAAAGGCAAAGCGCTTCTATCCTCCAAAGGATGACTCTGACGAGGACACGCCGGGCCTCGCCATAAACCTACCGCTGCTGCTGGCCAGGGTAGAGGCCATGAACGGGGCAGGCGAAGAAGATGAAGAGGAGGACGAGAGCGGAAGGGAAGATGGAAACTTGAGTGACAGATCTTAAGATCTACTGGCTGCAGTAATAATAGACACAAGGCAGGGGGCAGTAGTCATCAATCCTGGAGACCTGGATGACAGAATTACATAGCTCTTACCTTCAAGTGTCTGTTGGCTCCAACAGTTCTGCTGCTGCTTCTTGGAAGTTTTAAGCTGAACAATTTCTCCTTTCTCCCCCCAACTGCACAGCTTGCATCTTATTCTGTTTACTCTGGTCAAAATCTAAAAGGGCTTAGCAGATTTCCAGGTTAATGTTACAGAGGTGTTGACTTGTCTGTATTCCTTTTTTTGTCTGTCTACCACAAAGTTTTATCAAGTTCTTAGTCTGTTCATTGTTCAGCTGTTGTGAACCTTCAGGGTAGCGATGTTCCTTTGAGCAGAGCCTCTTTATATTTTGTCCTATGATTATCAGCACTCATTTCATTCAGTCACATGATCGGTAACAACACTAAATAAATAGCCCGCTAATATGATTCCAGATTCACAAGAATGTGTGTGCTTGTGTAATCAAAACTCTTGACTCACAAAAATCTGCATTTGGCTTCAAACATTCTGGAAAACAGCACATGGAAATACAATGTGATCTGTACTGTACGTTGAACTGAAATGATTGCGTGTGTGTGACTGAGGTGACTTTCAGGTGATGTGTGTGAGGGGTGTTCTGCTGAAAATATGAAAGATTTCCAAACTCATGTGGCAGTTTGTGTATGTGTTCTGGTGTCCAGTTTATGATGAAATAAAGTTGCAGCCTGAAGCCTGTTATGTGTACGATGTCACATGTTGGTATGATGCCTTCCCTGGAGCTGTTTCATGTGAAGTAATCCGAGCGCCTCAGAAAGTACACAAAGGACAAAGAATAAAAAAGAGAATTTGGATGGCTATTGGCAGTCTGCAATTTAAATAGAATATGCTGTGTGAAAGTCAAGTGAGTATTGTTCAGTGATTCCATGGATACGGTGGCACGGGAGCAAGCATTTCTTAAAGTGGAATACTAGGCACTTCAGTTTCTGTTTCTATGCCCTCACGTGGCCTGCTGGCTGTGCACCCATGGCTTACACTGTGATCCGCATGTGTACCACAAATCTTGGCCTGGCACAGCCTGTCCGGCATCTGACCATCCCGCTGGGACCAGAAGGGGGTTCAAGATGGATGGCGACGATGGTGTTTTGGTGGTCAGCTGCTTCTTGTTGTTGTTGTTGTTGTTATGTAAGAGAGACACTCTGGTGAGGGCACATGTTAGAACACGGTACCAGCCTACTGGCACACAGACACATAAAATAACTTGTTATACTTGACTATGTGGTGCTGATGACAAGCACAAGTGTCCAGCTGAAGATTGTATGCAAGTTTTCACAGCAGGAATCAATATAGAAAGTTAACTTTCCTTCAGATTCTTTTTACCGCTATGCAAGCACTCTCTGTCAGACTGACCTGTCTAGGAGGCTCCTCTCTGTCCTCCCAAATTCACTCCTCCGTCACATAAAAAACAATCCGACTTACTCAAACTTGCACTCTCCCAATATTTTTTTTCTTTATTTACCACCTCCTGACAGGCCTGGGCTTTATCCTGCAATTGCCCTTCTCCTCCCTCTCTCCCTCCCTCCCTCCCACGCCCCGTCTCTTTCCCGGTGACAGCTCATTTAAATGTCACTTCCCAGCAGCTGTGGTGGTGTTGTTACGCAACACAAAGTTCTTCCCGACCAGGCTTTGGAGGATGAGGGGTGACCGCTGTGACAGGACTCACCTCATCACTTGTCACCTTTACAGACCCTCCACACCCCTGGCCTCATTAGCATAGCATGACTCACCCAAAACCAGCTAAGAGGGGAAAGCCATCTGATGTCTTCCTGCAGTTTTAGCTTATGCAAACAATAACAAGAAATACAAATTAGATGCATCACTCTGCATCACTCCTGCTCAGTGTCAGGCTGATTCTAAAAAGATATGATATCAGCACTGAGGTGCGTTGCATAGTGACTTACTAGGTTTCCGAAATGGCATTTCATGGTTGCCATGGTGTCATAACATAACTGAACGCATGACCTCAGGGATTCCTAAGGTGCCCTTGCTCACTTTTCTCTCTTTGACACCGAGTAATATTTTACACATGCAATGTCACTCTGCTGAGAAGCTGCAGAAAGGAAATGGAAATATTGCTGTACAGTAGTTGACAAGTAGATTGGAAATAGCATTTAACTGTTGCATTATGTATACTGGGCCTAGTCAGTGGAAAGGAATGGCAACAATTTACTGTAGGCGAAAAGAAGATATGCAGTGAAACACAGATTTAATGTCAACATTTGACACACAGTGACTACTATTGTCATTATTAAATGTGAAAATAATTTTTAAAAAAAACACATTTAATGCCTGATGAATGATGATTGGTCACGTGTCTGATCACTGGGACCATCATGTTTTTCATGCTGTGTGTGTGATATCTGATAACTGTTTTCTGATGATATCAGGACTTGATGTGGTTGAATGAGTCAGAGACAGGGACCGGTAGTAACATCATACCACCAGACAACTGTCAGAGGTTTATGTGTGTGTGTGAGTGTGTGTAACCTGAGTTGATGATGGCTTGCGTGGCGCTCTGTCACTGAGGTAATGAATCATTGGGGATGGAGTTCTCTCTGCTACTGTGAGGCAGTACACTGTAATGGCATCTAATGAGGGGGTTTGATATTGTCACAAGGCACAGCTGTTGTATAAACTCCTTCTGAACTGTATTATGTATAAAAAAAAGTCAGCTGGATGTGACTCCATAAAGTTCTCCAGCTTTTCACCTTTTATCTCCAAGTGACAGATGAGTTGTATATATAAACTACATGCCTGGAAATATCCTTTGTGTATGAAAAAACAGCTGCGTTAGTCGTTGTTTTCTTTCCACATTAGTGAGGTATCACTTCTTGCTCCTTCATGTACATCAAGACCAGATACTTATTAAGATTCCTCCCTGAAGACCAAACCTGTTGTGTGTATCTGTCTACATGTTTACATAATCTCCATACAGAGAGTCTTCAAGATACTTTCCCCTCCAAGACGCCGCATTAACAGCTGAAGTGAAAAGTGTTGGGCTTAGTGATTACAGAGGTGACTGGGCACACAATTTGAGAATCAGGGGATTTTCAGCCCAATTACCCGTAACCCCTCCTCAGAGTGACTTCCAGCTCTGGGGGAATGAGACACGGCGTACTTGGTGTCAGATGTCAGTGCACACTGATTGTAGAGTGACAACATGGATCAGAAATAGCAACAGAACATCTATAAAATCGGTGGACAGACCCGAGCCAGGACACAGCCAGCACAAAGAGAGAGAGAGACAGAAGCTTGGAGTTACAGCCAGCTGAAGCATCATTGTTTCCTTGGGTGCATCCCAGACCAGACCAGACCAGAAGACCGACGTACAAGACCTACTGGAGGCAATACATTTGAGACAGATAGATCTACCCGCAGCAGAGATGATGCCATTCTGTACCGTCGTGGAGAAGCAGAACGGTGTGGTGGTGGGAGCTGAGCTGGCCTGCAGTATAAAGGAGGAGAACAAGGCTCAGAGGGAGAGCTACAGCGCTGACTGGCACAGTGTCCGTATCAAGAGTCGACCTGAGGACAGGTGAGAGCTTACACACCTACCAGATGACACCCTGCAGGTCCTCTTAATGTGGCATGAGTCACCACTGAATGAGAAGAAAAAAAAGTTTCTATGTAATCTGAAATTAATATTAAATATTAATAACATTGTGGCATTGATTTAAAATATTCCTTACCATCAGAGGATATGGACTGCAAGGCAATTACAGTCTAATTAAGTAGGTAAATCATAGTGAGTGCTCCCACAGTTTCTAACTCCAACTTTCCTCTAATTCCTGCAGGCAAACCATGAACATGAATGATGACTCACGCAGGGAAACTCTGTCTCGGCAGTGGAGGGCCCGTTCTCTGATACAGAACTGCCCCTCCGGTGTCTTCAGAGTGGGCACTATGGAAAGAGGAGTGAGGGAGCACCAGCTGCTGCCAAAGAGAAACACCCTCCCCCTGCCAATCTTCATCCCCGCAGAGCTGGGTGTCAGGCTTGGCCGCGGAGCCCCGCACACCGAGGAGGACCTTCAGCCTTTCCCCACCCCAGACGGAGCCTGTCCCAGCAAGAAGACAGTGGACGAGATCACGAAAGACCTGCCCCCGCTCAAGCCGACCCTCATGGAGTTCGCCAAAGCACCCAAAGTTCTCGGTCGCTCCATGTCCCAGGAGGCCCAGAGAGGGTGAAAAAAACGAAAGGACAAAGAGAGAAAGAGGGGATGTTAGGGAGAAGGATGACAGTTGGGAAAGGATAGTCGTGTCAGGAAAGAGCTTGACAAGATGTATATGTATTTATCCCTAGTGACATTCATCATAAACCCTACGTACTGTAGATCTTTAGCACTATCCGCGGCGAGCACAGCACCATTTAAATGTCATGCTTTGTCATTGTTGGCGTTTGGTGGTGGTAGAAGTGGTTATGTGAAGGTATTGTGAGAGGCAGGGTATGTGTTCTCAGCTGTGCCAAGGGCTTATCTCTGCCTGTGCTGGCCGGCTGGCCTCACCAAATCTGCTGATCTCTCAGCGGAATGACTGCGACCCGACTACCGCATGCACTGGTGCATCATAACCATATTGCATGCAAGTTCCTTTGCCTTTCTGTTGTAAATTAAAGTGTTCTTGAGGTTATCAGATTTATGGATTATGTAACAGGTGGTGCGGGAATGCAATGACGCAGAAAGTGACAGGCGGAAAATGACAAAAGGAAAGAGGCAGGTAGGAAACAGTAAAGAGGGATGGACAGAGGGAGGCAGAGTCAGAGGCGAAAAGGAGGGGGCGAGGGGTCCTGGAACATGTTTTGGTCAACCTCCAGCCTTCCACAAGCCCTTGACGGTCTCTGATCTTTGTGAAGAGTACAGAATGCTCCGGCGTGATCACACACTGCAGCTGTATATATATATATGTGTGTGTGTTTGTATCCCTGTGTGTGTATGTGACACCTCTAATCAAAAGGACTTAGGAAATCTAATAACCTGTTCTTTACTGTGTATTAACTGATCTGCCATGTTAGATGAGTGGCAGCTCATATATTTGATAGAGGAACAGATACTGAATTAGTGGTTGTAATGAATTCGAAAATGTGTGCAATGATGCTGAAATGTTTTTTTTGCTAGATATTTATTATTTTTATTAATAAAAGCTGAGTCACTCTCCGCTCCTCTCTCATTGTGTTTTCTCCCCACGATGCAACATGAACATATTCTTATATTTCATGGTGTGGTGCAGTAAGGGTTTAGTTCATCAAATAATAGATTATAAACCTAAATGACAATTACTCAAAGCTTATTGTAACCTTATTTACAAGGATTCTGACCTGCATAATGCTGTGTAATAGATAAAATTAAATTATACTGATTGGGCTGTGGACAGGAGAAAATGGGATGCAACAAAGGGAAAAACAAACAAACAGAGATTACAACCTAAACAGTGCTATGATATGATATGATATCATGATGAATGTCAAAGAAAATATATGAATAACAGGATCTCTGAGTAGAACATACTGCTGAAATCAGTGAAAGGAACATAACAATATGGAAAATAATTTATTTTAGGAGACACCTTGATAAGGAAAAGCTGCCAGAGAGATAAATGGTCCCCTGTTATTTGGATATACATGTACTGCAACAGTGTCCTCCACCCTCCGAACAATACCCACTTCACTACTTTACATCCCCTCATTTATCTTTTATGTTCCACCTCCTGTGTTTGTGCTCGTTCTCAACACAGTACACACTGTTCCCTTGTTATTGTGCGGAGCTGTAATGGATGCACTGCTTCCCCTCCTTTATTCATTTACTCTCTAAATCCACAATTTACTTAATTTAACTTATTAATTCTTACTTCCGCCAGCGGCCAACCGTTCTCTAATGAAATCTCATTTCTCCTCTGAATATATTTGCGTCTTTTAACCCCTTCTGACTTACTGTCCCTCCCTCGTCACTCTCACTTGTCTTCCTGCGATAGGCGGCATGTGGTGGTTTGATATTAATAGCTGGATAAACATTGGCATTGCCCTGGAGACAGTGGAGAGACAGCCGTACTGGCACGTTCCTCCCATTTGAGCTCTTAATCCTAGTGTTTTATCAGAGATTTGGGCGTACTGCCTTCGCTCCCTATCTTTAAAATTATCCTCCCACACTGCCACTGAAATGCCACGCTCCCCACCCTACACTGCCATGCTGCAAGCCAGTTCCCGAACTCCAAATGAACCCCCGAAGCCCGGAAACTATTTTCAGTGGGTTCCAAGGAATGTGGGGAATTGAGATGGCATGTGTTGTCACAGGCAAATCTAGTAAATTGACATTGAAATTCGTTCCTATATGCCTCAGCTGTCGAAGCTGCATGGCGCAACGCTGTATTATCCCGCTTGGAAAACTCAAGCTGCAAACCTTAAGAATTGGGTCACGCTGTACTGTACATTAACTTAACACTCGTCCCTCCTACCTTGAGCTTAGGCCCATGTGGAAAAACACTAAAATATACCTCACCTGTTTCACTTACTTAAACAAACGTAAAATATTTCAATAGCTTTGTATATTTCAACACTTTTAAGTTTTTATGCACCATTTTGATGCATTGTTTGTCATCACCTGTAGGGGTTGATAGGTGTAAGCACTTAACACAGTGTATTTAAAGACAAGGTCACACAGTGTTACACAGCAGTAGACCCTCTGCGGTGTCACACTCCTGCTATGTTGCCCACAGCGGTACAGTATGTTATGGCCCAAATGTTGTGAATGCTGTGAACGCTTGTCAATAGAGGAATACGTCTTGCTTGGTGCCTACATTCATTGTACAGCAGAAGTCCTCCTCCTACTTAACATCTGTTGCTGCTCCCAACTGGACAACTTGGGTAATGCAGTGTGGAAAAAGCAAAAGTATGATGTAGATTTTTTCTTGTAGATTGACAAATAAGAGATTTATTGCAATGAGTAAGAAAATGTCAAACACTTGTATCAAGTAATGATGAATAATGATAATAAAGAAACATATTTGATCCAATAATCACTCTCTTCTCTGCTCCTGCTATCGCCCCTCAGCAGCCCTGTTGTACTCTACACAAAAACAAAAGATAAAACGTTTTACACATCCAAAGCATCCGATGAACTCGTCTCCTCATGTCATCCACAATCAACAATAGCGTAATCACTAACAGCGTCCCCAATCAGTGCCCCTCTAATCACAATTATACTGCGAAGCTTGCTGTTGTCACCTTTCCTCTGTCATCCCATTTTCAAAAGCCACTATGACATCACGGGAGCAGGCCATGTTAATTGGCTGTTGGCTGGGTGTTGCTGTGTGGTGGTTTTTTACCTGCTGCTGGGGCGACCTCGGCTCCCGCACGCCCAGTGGTGGCGCTTGGCGGGGGGGGGGGGGGGGGGGGGGGGGGGGGGAGGGGAGGAGGAGGGGAGGAGGGACAGCAGGCCTGATCGCACACATCATGCAAAAACATCACGCATCAACATGTTTTTATCTTCCTGATATGAATGAACAGATTCCAGTGACAAAAAGTGCTTTGATATAGGCCTACACAATCTAAAACACAGTTTAGAGTCTGCATTCAGGTCTCAAAAATGTGCGTGTTTAGTTCTTGTGATTTTCAAGACTATATGTACAATCCTTTTAGCTACTTTTTCTACTTTTCTATTACTGTTGACGCTGTTAAGTACAGCTTATTCAAGCCCATTATAGATATGAAGAATCCTCTCCTTTGTTCCCCTAAACTTCCTTAATTGTCTCATGAAAATATGTTTTGGTGAGCCATACTGACAACGGATGTGTTGTCATGACAGTATTATGAGTGTATGCTGTACCTTACATGACCTGCAACTTCAACTTTAATAATGGCAAAGCTAATATCACCCCTGATTCATCTTTCTAAACATCTTTTCCGGGGAGTCTGGAGCAATTGCTGATCACTTTTAACGTACAATTTAATCAAATTATTAAATCAGTGACCCTGGATGCTTGAGTGATGTAAAATATATATAGAAATGTCCTAAAATAGATTTTTTTAGCAAGTTTTTCTTAATCTTTGCACTCTATTATGATGATAAAAATCTACAACATCACACATAGCTTCATTTAATGTATGGTCCTGCCACACCTGCAGCCGTTATCTTTACCAAAGCTTGAGTAAGTTATAGCTATGCTAGGAATGATATTCATGGGAGAATACACTGCCTGACACAGTAGGGCTTCTGTACAGAAAATGTCCCTTCTCTTTTAATCAGCATCTCATAGATTTGCTCTGTCCATCTAAATTAGATTCTGGCGCCTGCTATAAAAACTTCTCAGTCTGCCAGCAGGTGATGATTTGATACAAACTGCCTCCTGCAGGAAAATAAATCTGATTACTTTTCAGGATTATTCTTTCTTTTTCAGAATGAGAGATTTGACTTCTGATTTCATCCGACAGTTAATTCTCTGCACCGGCGGTAATGAGGTGTCATGTGAAATGGACATGCAGGAGCCGTGATCACCTGTCTCTGAGTGACGGAGCAGAGGTGGGTTTGTTGGGGTGCCATGTAAGGTAGGAAAAGTACAAGAAGGCAGGCTGGTAATAGTGGTGGAATATCTCTGGGTCAGTCTCATTCTCTTGAATTATAATCAAATCTGTGGGCGCCTGACAAAATGAAGAGAAAAAAACGTAGCTTCATTTGTAAGGGCAAGACCAAGATCATTACAGAGTTTTCACTGTCAGAGTTTTAGTTTAGTAACCCCGTGTTCACTGTAAGATATGAAAAGAAAAGGAGCTTATTGTTTACTTATTATAAGAATTTTAAACAGATAACTGACTATATCCCAAAATAAAATAATATGGTAAATGTCAAGCGAGATTACCATTATTTTCCACTGATGTGAAACAATTAAATTATCAGTCCTGAACTCCACATTCAACAAATGTGAAGTTTTTTAATGCACTGAAAACTGAAACCCCAGTTCATTTTTTTTTAGTTTTTTTTTTTTACATCAATAGCAAGCTGAAAGGAAACTTTGGGATTTTGGATGCTTTAATAAAATAAGACAATCACAGAGTGTACATATGTAAATGTGGAGTGGAAGAACTTGATTCTGGTGTGAAGCTATGAAGAATTAAATTCACTTTTTTTTCTACATTATATCAAGATGAAAGGTGACGGGGGTTGAGTTCAAACTCAGTTTCGTGACGAATAACGTGGTAAACATGATCAATTTGAATTGATTCGTAAAACTTACCTGATGCTGACACACCTCGGGACCCGACTGAGGGCCAGAGTATCCGAACGATCTGAGAGCCGACATGGTCGTGTTGCTCATGATGACCTGGTGCATCTGGGCATTCTGGATCGTCATCAGCTCCACGAGGCCTACGTATTGAGAGCATTACACACACACACACACACACACTTATTCCTCCACTGTCTGAGGTTTCACTGATTGTCTTATCTATTTTATCAGCCTGCTATTCTGTCCTCCTCACCTCAGGGTGACTAGGTGATTAACCCACTTTGTGTCAAACCGAGGTGGTGAATGTGAGGTGCCAAGCTCAATTTTCTTACTTCCTTGTCACTCAATATTTGTTCGGCAATGACTCACCTCACTAAATTATTTAATTCCTTCCCAGCTATATAAATAAGCTTTCTGACTAAGGTTTCTGGCAGAACAGTTAGGAAGGTCTATTCAAGTTGTTTTACTTCCACCATCACTGAAATCTTATTTCTGTATATGTGTCTGTCCGTGCAGTAGCTTTAAACAATATCTGTCATCCTGATGAATAATTAAATGCTTTCTAAGCAATAGGAATGACGTCATCTGTTATTTGTTCGCGCAGTGATGCAACACTCAGCAACTTGACAAACTTTGTGTTAATTCTCCACCTTGAAGGAATCGATTTCATGAATAATATAACAATCAACTAATGTGAGTCTGTAAACTATGAGTGCAGCAGAGAGCATGTGAAGGCCGGATTACAACTTGGTACTTATGGACAACTTTGTGGTCAGTCAGTCAGATTTCTCAAGTAAAACATCCAGTTATTTTCTCTTGTCTTTCGCCAGCTTCACAAAAAGAAATATAACTGATTGTGCTGTTAATATTCAGCTCGTGTTCAGAATGGCGGATCCATATTAATAACCCAGAACAAATGAGAGCAAATGAGATAAACAAATTCACACACCTGTAAGCGTGGCAGCTAATGCGCCGGTAACACTGGCAACAAAATGTCAAAGGTATAATAGGCACGATTATATTGGCTATCAGGCTAAATCAAGTGAGGCTGCAGCAGAGAAGAAGTGACCCTGAAGATCTGAACGCAATGTACAAAACCGTCTCCTCCAACAAGAGGAAACATACCTGGATTTTTTTTTTTAAACCATCCACCTTTTCCAGGCACTGAGTGGACAAGATTTAGGTTTGAGATATGTGCAGTCCAATCACAAATCATTAAATTGTATGTAAAAACAAATTTTCAAGCATTTCTTGAAACTACGTGGTCACCAAAATGCAAAGTTGCTATGTGCAGTGTGTGATGAACCACTAGTTTGGCTTTAAATTAATTGAGTTTAGCAAAAGTTAGAGCAAAGTTGTTTGATATACTCAGCTAAACTCGAAGTGATGGACTTTGGCAGCCATTACTATGTCCCAAAATGCATATACACTTTTGCGACTGACTAGTTCGTTGCTCACAACAACTAAAAGCTGCTGGAAAACCATTTCTGACAACAATTTTCACTGAATATTGATGCCGAACTGGCTAAAACCTACTGCAGCACTTGGACATGAATTCACAACACTCAAACTCATGCACAAACATCTCATGCAATTGTCCAAGCTGAAGAGTAGACCATAAATAATATATCTGAGTGCTTCCAATAAGCTGGTAATGTGACAGACAGGCAAGTACGTCTGTGAGTCTGAAATCCTGATATTCAGTTTATGTGTGGTGACAGCCTGCCATACCGTCCTTGACGTGACCACTGGGTCTAATGGAAGGTGCGGAGCCGGGAGGCATCATGGGTGCTGGGAGCTGCTGCGGGATAGTGGTGGACTGCTGAGGAGCCTGGGGAGGAGAGATGGGACCATAATGAGGCTCTCTGCCTGGAGGCACAGTGGCTCAGAGTAAAAGAGGTGAAGCTCTACTCCACATGAGGAGAAAAAAAATCAGGGGATTATCTTCCCATTTCCAAACAATATTAAAAACATCACTCCTTCTGATACTAGAAATGATTGTATTATGACGTAAGACTCAGGATCCGTGATGGGTTTCGTGTTTGAGCTACACAAAGAGCAATCTGTTAGCTGTTGCGAAGATAAAGAGCTTTAGCTGACACTCTAATAACCTGCCAAAGAAGAGACTGAATTAATGAACACTTACTGGAAGTATCTGACAGGCCTGCGGATCATACGGCTGAAAGTGTGGATAAATATCTTCTGTCCATGCCATATGTGAGCGCTTCAGCTGATATTATTTACAAGATACTCAGTATGCAATTCTAACCTGTTTGCTGAAGTGCAGAGGCACACAGTAACAGGTTGCCAAGACGCCAAAACACAAGCAACAGTCTGCACACACATATGCACACACACACACACACTCACCCACACAACACATACACACAAATACTGTACACACACACACACTCACCATCCGTCTGTGATCACTACATTGACCTACAGTATGCAAGTAATTAGTAAACTCACTGAAAACCAACAGTAGAGCAGCTGGTAAGTCAAGGAACTAAAACTATAATACGTTGCCCATAAAAAGTATCCGCCCACGTTTAGACTTTTTTCATCACTGTTTCACAACAGTGAATCACGTTGGATGTAATAAGTTTTTTATGCCAGTGAGCAAATGAAAAACTTAAATATCAAACTATAAAAAAAACCCTACAATTTCATTTGAATGAAAAACCGCAGTAGGTACGCTTCCTGGATATTAATAGTTTGAGACATCATTTATTCAAATGCATGACTTTCATAAAATAGCAGTCTTTAAGAAGTACCAATAATCATTGTGCTGATGAGATGTTTATCCATTAATATGCAATAAGATCTATCACAACGCTTTCTTTAAACATGCTGAAAAAAAAGGCCAAAAAATGCATCTTATATTTAAAAGAGATATGTAGTATTGTGTAACACTTTTATTGAAGGATGATACCTCATATAACAGTTTGTTTTATGCTAATTCAATTAACAATCCCCAAAATTTAGGCTTTTTTTGTTGTTGTTGATGTGTCCCAATTCATTACTAGAACTATAAAGTACACATTTCAACTACTTAATTACACTAACAGTGGACTATTCTGGCACTGAGTGTAAAAATGTGGCACACTACAGTTTTGCATCACTAGGAAATCAAACTGTGACTTTGCACAATGGAAGACAGTGGAAGCAATAGTGTCCATCAACACACATGCGCACGCACATATAATATAAGTATATACAAGTATATAAGTTTATATAAGAATATAATTTAGTCATTTTTCCAGCACTTACATGTAGTGTGCAACAAGGACACAGGACACAACAAACATGTACATAGTGCTTTTCATTTTGTATAAACTTTTAAATTAAATAGTATGAAGACAGACAGAGATGATGCTTACATTTGGCCATGTGGCTCAGGAATATGATCAAATATTGATAAGCTGCCCAATGGCTACAATATTACAAGAGGTGATAACACGGACCACGTCCTTATTCAACAACAAAGAGATAAGAGCTAATAGATATATTTGATCAGAGAAAAATCTTTACACATAAAGTACGAAACACTTTATTTCACCTCTCTCCCATTTTGCATTTATAAACAGCATAAGGAACAATTCATAAATAGTTTATAACATACTATAATATTGTTTTAAGCAGACATATGGACGTATTTAAGTGTTCATTAGTGTACTTGTTAACAACTATAACTCCTTATATGAAGCTTTCACAACTGGTGTATAAACAGTTCATGGATGTAACATAGTTGTAATCTATGCCAATCTATATAAATGTACATTTTTTAAAAAAAAGTAGAGATATACGATGGGAACCACTAATCATCAGATATAAATGTAAGATGATTCGTCTTTGGAACAGACTCTTTGAACATGCCTGAACAGCGTCTCACTAGAAAGATTTTTAATTGGGACATTTTGCATGGACACCCCCGGATTAATGAGGTGAGATCTTTATTTTGCATAATTGATTCTCTGCATTATTTTCCAAAACAGATTACAGTGTAATATTTATGATGCCCAGCACAAACTGTTACAGTGTGGAACCTTATGTGAAGCAGAATTTATCCAGAAGTCAAAGATCTCTGTGTGCACAGTTACGTTCAGGTCCAGTAAATTACCATTAGCCATAAAAACAGGCAGGTTTACTGGTCTCCTCGAAGAGAAAAGACTCTGTTTGCTATGTGATTTAGATGAGACTGAAGATGCAGTCCATTTTATGTTTTATTGCTCATTATAGGAGGGCTACACTATTTACTATAAAGTCCTAAACTGTTTATATACCTCCAGATCTTTTAAAATTAAATGTTTTTCCTGAGGTGGACAGAGAACATTTCTGAGCACATGTATAATCATAATCAGTCATCACTGAAGCTTTGTTCTGATTGTAGGAGCTGAGTTTGATAAAGTTGTCATGCTTTGAATCCAACCGGGGATCCCCACAGGTAATTTGTTGTGTATTAATATTTAAAAATTAATATTTAAACTGTGATGCGGCCACAGGTGTGTATTTATGGAGAGCTCAGAATGCCACACACAGCCAGCAATGCATGTATAATAGACAGTTACAGCGAGAGAGCTTCACTATGGCAGACGACACTAATTAGGGCACAGTTTACATTCACTGTACCAATCTGCCTTCCAACTCTCCCTCCCTCCTCGAACCTCCTCCCTCTCTCGCTGTCAGTGGAAGGGGCCTCTACACCCCCATCGCATCTCCAGCTCTGTAATTAAAACGCTGTAATCTGGGTGGATCGTCTCTATTTTTAAAAGCCCCCTGTCATCGTGTGGGCAAAGTGACACAAAGGGAAGCATCAAGCGGGGAAAGAGGAGGAGGAGGAGAAGAAGAAGGAGGAAGGGGGGGGGGGGGATAGGAAAAACCACAGCAGCAGGTGGACCAACTCTGCGAAAGATGAGGAAACTAATAAACTATATTTAATTGGCAGACTGGCCTAAAGATAATTCTCATCCTGTTATCCAGCGCAGCCAATGCGCCCCATATCAACCGCTTTGGAATAACAGATTGTTTTTTTATAGCATCAAAAAGGAAATGAGAGAAAAGTGTTGCGCAAATAGCACCAAAGAAATGTAATCCACATCTCTATTCGAGTAACATTTGCATACAATTATCACTGGACAACTTTAACAATGGAAAGTAAGGTCACTTCAGACTTCTAAGTGTTTTGAGTTTTTTCTCATGTAATTATAAAAGTGAAACAAACTTTGTTGCATGTAACACCAGTTGGATTCATTTATATGTGATTTTGCACATTGCTCATCGTGTTACATCATATATCAGTATAGGAAAAACATTGATTAATCTCATTAATAGTATTTCATCTGTATCACCTAGCCCTATAAAGTGCAATGAGGTCATACAAGGTCCTGATATAAACTCACTCTCGGTATCTGTGGGATATTATTAGAATATTATAGGAAGCATATATGCATATATGCATCTATGCATATGCATAGATGATTTTATGTCAAATATGAATGAGCGCCTGGAGCTTTCTGACACTTAAACAGCTATCTATAGGGATTGGGCCGCTGAGGTATGATTAAATTATTTGCACTTCTCAGTAATATTTAATGGCACTCATGCACACACGCACACTCACACACATACACACACACACAAATGGTCATCAGTGTTGGCTAAAGGGTTAGCTCATTGCATTAGAGATCATTTATTCATACCCCAGGGTAGCGAGGGAAGGCCATGCATGGAGACACCCAGCGGTTCTCTCTGCATCAAAGCTAACAGCGTTAACCACATTAACTGGATGTTCTGTTGAACGCTTTAAAAAGCAAATAGCATGGCATCACTGTTGCCTGGAACTTATTGCATTTCTTCAAATGTTATCCCATCAGTACGCTGATGTTCTCCGGAGTTGTTGCTGTCATTCCTCGGCGCATGGCGACAGTATGATAGCAGATTTTAAGTTAAATCTCTTATCATTAGTCCATAAGTCTGACTCACTTTCAGCCCCCCCCCCCCCCCACCCCCCCTCACTCACACACACACACCCCTCTTTTGCCCCTCACCTCCTGCGGCATGAGCACAAGAACATGGCCATTACCTTTCCCCGTTCCTATGGCAACACCACCCTGCAGCCCTTATGTGGTGGTAGCAGTGTGTGTGTGTGTGTGTGTGTGTGTTAAAATCATGTGTGGGTGTGTGTGCATGTGTACGGCACGCTGAGGTTTGTTTAGATGTCAGCAAAGATCAATTTTTTAAAGGTTTATTGTCGTCCTCTTCCTATCGCTGTCTGCCACTGATAAACTTGCAATGCTCATGGCCTCAAATACCCTCAAGAAAGACACAACAATAGATATTTAAGTTTTTAGATGAGTGCCTGCATGTTGCAGTACAGTATTTGTGGGGTTGTCTGGCTGTGTTGTAATTATTTCTGATTGATCTCTGCGGCAGATGATTATTAAATCTCTGATCAGGGTGATTGGACGGTCAGAAATGCACAACAGGGACTATCCGATGTCACCACGACCGCTTTACAGAGGCAGAAGTTTGCAGCCTCCTCGCTTGCAATGTGCTGCAATTGTGAATGAAAAAGAGGAAAAGATGAAAAGAGATGATATCTAGAGACATGACAGAGCTGAAATAGAGAGAAGGACACGGCAGAGAGGGTGAATGTTATTTTCTCTTTGGTGGTCCACTGTCTGGCATGTAAGGATGAAGGAGAAAGAGAGCCAGAGAAGCAACGAGAGATAAGGCTTTGAATATATCTCGTCTTTCTCTCTTTTCCCTAAAGAGCCGGGCTGACTGACAGACACTCCCCAATGGCACCGCCACCACCTCCTCCCCCGGCAATGGGCAAGCTTTGTATAGTGCCTACCACCAACTCGAGCCAATTAACACGTCTCTTTGCACACTCTGAGTTTATTAATACATAATAAAGTAGTTAGCCACAGACACCAATTATCTTGCAATGTGAGTGGTTGGAGGAGGTGTGTCATAGGCGATGGGAAAGGTTTGTAATGATGGTGCACAGTGGTGCCCCGGTTTATGGTCAATACAAGTGATTTCCAGTGAAAATCAATGGGATGAGAAACCCACCACCCCCTTTAGGATGCAGTCATTAGTGAAAAGCATATTAATGCCGTGGCGCCTCAGACAGAATGAGCTCCCATTCTGTTGGATATTTGCTTTGTGTTTATTGTGGGCTTGATTAGTCCCATGATGATGGTCTCCATTAAAGGCAGCAGAGCTGGTGTCATTGTGTCTCAGCTCCCACTTTCCAGTGCTCCTCTCTGAATACTGACTTAATCAGACACAACCTGTGCCAAGCTCCCTTCTTCTGTTTTGATCCGACATCCCCTAGTGCCTGAGCTGTCCTCTCGCTCCAAGTGGATCTGTGTATGTATCCAGATGCAGGATTGACCCGGACGTGATCCCTGGCTAAATACAGAAACAGGAGATGAAAGATGGTTTAGTGCGACGTATGACTTGCCATCCCTCATGAGAATTAGATTTAACCTTACTGCCGAAGGCCTGCACAGACAATGAGCCTTAGCGGCATTATGCTCCATCTAAAACTTTCCTACGGTGGGAGGCTCATTAGATAATTTAATTTAGAATAGTTTATGATTTCCTCAATGAGAGGTTGGGCACAGGGGAAAGAGCATGTCATTCTCAATAACAGTGAGCCACAGACGGATGTACCTGTTCTGCCTCTTTTCCTCTCAGTGCATAAAAGCTGCAGTGCAGAATCAGATTGCGGGGCCACCTGTGCTGCTAAAGATCACAGTAACACTGGCTTTCTCTCTGTTTGTTTCATTTTATTGCAGACATCTGTTCCTTCTGAATATGATTAAGCTTTTTACACAAAAAAGCACATGTGAGAGCGAAACCTGTGAATACTAAGTAATAATTTGCATATTGTTTGTTATGACTCATACAAAAAAATGAGTCCCACCTTTTTAAAAATGTAAAACCACTACCTCCTTCAGATTATGGCTGCTATTAATGTTGTGCTTTTCAAAGTAAACTAATAAAATAAGAGTCCACATCCATTAAAAAATGAATAAGAAGGAGGATAATTAATTTCTTTTAACTGTAAAGCTTTTGTTGCCTACTTTCAGTAGCTTTAATGTCCCAGAGCTTTTCACTTTAGACATCACTCATTAGGGTATTTACATTTATAGTCACCTTCTTGTTGTTCTGTATTAACTCCTTATTTCATCCATTATTAACACGTGTCTGTGAGAATTCAGCAGCACTGCTGTCTCAATGTATCTGAGAGCGAGAGAGAGAGAAATTCTTGAAAGTGCAGACAGATAAAAAGCGTCAGGAGAGGAAGGGACAGACCCGCTAGAGTGAGGACACACTGACAAACTGACAGGCAAAGTTCAGGACCGGGCAGGAAAAAAAAAAAAAAAGCACAGTGACACATCACATCACCCAAAAACTGAAGAACGTCTTCAGGTTATAGCTGACAGCACAGCATTATTATGAAAGCAACAACAGTCATATTGGCAAATGATGCTCATACTCACGCTGAGAATATGTGCAGCATAGAGACACATTTGCGGGTGTGAAATGATGTAGGTGTACCATTTTGTGGATGGTTCGAAATGCGTTAATTGAGTTAAGTGTTTATATGTGTGTGTGTGTGTGTGTGTGTGTGTGTGTGTGTGTGTGTGTGTGTGTGTAATCGCCAACTTTTCAACTTCATGGTGTTGTGGGTAATGGAAAGAATGAGGCAATTTTGTTGTTTGTTGTTCATTTGCCTGCACATAATAGATTTATTTAAAATTTCATGAGTTTGAATGCAAGGACTATTGGTTCCCTGCTGATTGGATGCAGCACAATTTGCCTGGGGAGATGTGGAGAAAAGGTGTGTGTATGTGTTTTGTCTGTATGTGTGTGTGTGTGTGTTTGAACGCTTGTGTGTTTACAGTGCATTTAGTGTTTTTTTTTCCGAAATTCCACCAGTTTCCGCGGGCCCCAGACAGTGGGGGCTAATAGACATGCTTTAAGAAAATAAGGCATTTTTTGAGAACATTCTGTTTCAGTGGCAACATAAGTGAAATAACTTTAACAGGCTGTGTTCGAGCGAAAAGAAAGCAAAATAGATGCAGAAATCTGAGTGTAGATGCCATGTGGGGGCATCAGTGACACCTTTTGAAATGATTTTTCTATTGTGTGTGTGTGCACCAAAGGGAGAGAGAGAAAAGTGAATGTTTACATCCCTTCACCTGTTTGAGATATGAGATACCGCTTCCATTCCTCAACTTCATTGCATGCATTGTTATTGCTTTCCCCTCCTTTGAATACAGCACATCCCATTAGAAACAGATTGAACGGGGCTGTAGAAAGGCCACTTCATCCTTGTGGGACCTGTGTGTCGGCATAGAAAACAGATCTTTTGTGTATCTTGCCCTCTAATCAAAAATACTGAGGGAATTAAAAATGGCTTTCTCCACACTGTCGCTCTCACTGACGAATCCGTATCGTGTCAAACTCTTTCCGGTGAAAAGCTAGGCACATCAAGAGACCTTTGCGATGATATGTTAGGTATTTTCACTCAAAGCTGAGCTATCTCTGTTACAGTTAAGGTGTTGAGTGCCACTGCTGTTTTAATCACCATTATTTCTGTCATGATTTCATGGCTAGTGCGCTGTTCATTATTTTCTGCGAGGATCTCTGCTGTAAAAGGTCAGCAGTGACCCTTCTTGACAAGCAAATGTACAGCAGCTCTATGGAGCACGCTTGCAACACATCAAACAGGCACACAACTGCAACATGTTGATTGGGGTGAAGGGTTAACATGTTAACGTGTTGTTCTTGCTCCGCCACTGCAACATTAGCCTATTAATATCCTCTTCAAGCACGAATTATAATTAACTACAATTCAACCTTTGCTGGTCCAGTCTTATTCATCATAACAATGGCGCCTTGTCAAGCAGTCTGACTTGTTTGGACCAGAACAGCACACGTCGTCCTTTATCTCAAAAGAATACACCATGACTATAGCAGATCATCCGGTTAGTGAAGCGAAAAGAAGCCCCATAACAGTGCATGTGTCCATAACAGATTGTGGACACATGGATGGTGCTCCATGCTCGCTCTTTAGCATATGCTCGGTGGTAGTGGCTGACTTGTAGTGCCCTCAAAGTGAGAGAATGAGAACTTTAAGTGGATCTTGGGCGAAATGGTGACTAATTTTAATTGACATACAGCCAAATCAAAGAAGGGAATTTTATATGAGAAAGTGACAAGAATTACACAAAAGAATCAGAGAAAAAGTATTTATTTTGAAATGCTCTATATATTCCTTTACATTTACATTTACATACACAGCTCATAAAGAAACTACACTGTGGTCATGATATTCCATTTTTAGAACTTAACTAGGCAAACTTGGTTTTGCAGTTTCCTGAATGCAATCATATGCTGCAATCCTGCTTTAGCAATGTATGTTCAATTGCAACATTCAGTGCCAATTCTAATAATAGTTGTGTGATGTTTGTTCAGTGTAGTATGAAATAAGGGAGTGACAGTTTGATTGGTGCATTTGCACATCAGCATTTTGATTCAGCTGCCTGGGGTTTCTGTCACATATTTAATTTATACAAAACAGCTGCATATGAACTGAATTTGTGAGTTGTGCTGTTTCACATATCACATAGCCGTCTGGTAGACATTACTTTCAGTTGACAAGGATGTGGTCAGTGGTAGCATTTGCAACGAGCAGTTAATATTTGTCATGTTAATCGTAAAAACATGCTGTTTTAAGAGTTGGTCTCTGTGTAAATCACCTTATAACAACCCGAAGAGTTGCATCAATCTAACCCAAGCTTGTTACCATTTTTCTGGACATTTTAGCACAGGAAGATGACTTCCCCATTCTTAATCCAGCTAAAGCAGCTCACTTGTTCTCAGAAGTTCTCACATAACATGTATCTATAAACTCTGGCATGTTCCAGGGTCCAGCAGTGAGCCCTCCGAATCATTCAGGCCCCCCATAAATGCACCCCTGCCCTCAGTGTCGCAGTTCATTCTCTGGGGGATTGTGCCGTGGCAATGCCTGATTTACTATATAATAATTTTTTGAAATTGAGTTTCAGTGTTGCAAGTTAAGAACTGAATGGTTAACTTTTCCTCCTCTAAAAATAGCATGCATGCTTCCTTGTTTCCACCAAGCATTCATTGGTACATGGAAACAATACCAGAACAATTTTGTTTATTTGCTCCCTGAGGATTATATCAGAGTCTTTGGAAGGAAATGCGAGGCTCACAAAGAACTATTATAAGTAGTTTTAATGGCAGTTCTCTGCAGTGGATAATTTAGCCTGACCTCTTGACCTCCTCTCTATATGAAATCTAGTGAAATCATGTTTTACAATATTATTTGCCTATATAGTTTCCTGCTTCAAGAGAAAATATCATATTGAAGCTTTAATAATTAATCCATGTAAGTGTGAATAATCATTTATACTTTCATATTAATTGCTCCCTCCCTGCTCAGAAAAACTAAAAGTAATAATGAAAGCGTCACATATGGGATGTGGTGGTTACCATGTCGACATGTTTTAGTATTTTCATGACATGTGTTGTGTCTAAAATAGATTGTGGAGCGGTTCTCAGCTGTTAAAGTCTAATTAGGCTATCTAATGAGTTTTATTTATTCATGTTGTTGTTGTTTTTTTTGCAATACTTTTGGTTGATGTCAGAATTTGCTGGTCTGCTGCATATCAGTGTCCTATGTGTGCATAGTGAATGGGCTCATGTGTGAATGCATGGGTGTGTTTGTAAGGATTCATCTACCCCAGCTCTTTTAACAAGTCCTGAAATAATAATGAGAACATTGGTTGCTTCTGAGTGGGGCATGAGGGGGGAAGGAAGAGGCTGTGCAGATAGAAATAGTGAAGAAATGGAAGAGAAATTGAACCAAAATGCTGAGATAGATACAATGAGAACTCAATACCTCACACCTAGAATGAAACTTTCTGTGGGTTTTCTGTCTGAAATAGATGGGATTTTTTTTTTCAAAAGAGGTGTCTAGAATGTGCATATACTAAGAGCCAGGAGGAGCATTCATATCTTGAAGTACAATGACAGTGATATTTCACAGTTCATGGATGTCTGTATATGTCCTCTTTGTGTGTGAAATCCCTCTAAAGCCACTCCGCATTCACATATTCCCCCTCTGCTTTCTCATTCACATTTATGACCTCTTTTCACTCTTTTATACACACTTTCTGATAGAAAAAAAAAAGTAGAAGAACACAAACTTCTGTGCATCTCATACTCAAGCCCCTTGAGGTGCTGCAGGGCCGGCTGGGAGTTGAAGTGGTCTGAGTGAGCCTGAATGTTTTTTGATTGCAGCTGGTCACTCTTCAGAGAGATCAGATTAAATGCTGTGAAGCCAATATGAGCTCGGCCTGTTGTCCTCAAGATGGATAACCCAGCCTGGCCTCTCATCGCCTCTCTATATAAAGCCGCAATAAATGCCACGCTGCTTTTACTGAGTACTTAACTATTACTGTAAGTGTGATCGTGACGTGATCTTACTGCTCCTGATTTTTTTTTGCCTTCATTTTCAGATAGAGCTATGTAAAATGCCATTTTTCTTGATGCAGCTGCTGTAACATCTATTTAAAAAAGGATCCTATTAATTCTAAAGGTGCACCTGCTATTGCATTAATGTATTCGCTTAAGTAAAGATCAGATCTGATTAGATCTGAAGGCAGAGATGGATCAGACAACATTTCACAATCTGATTTAAGTTAAAAATTACAAAATAAATCACCCTTTGGAGATTGGCATAGGTGTTCATACAGTGAGTAATAATGAAATTATATGTTTAAAGAGTTAAACACAATATTGGAAGAAAAGAATCCTTTCAAACATGATTTTCTGATCCCTAATCTATCAAAAAGATTTAAGCAGTTTCAGGATGATATGCATCATGTTGATTAACAGATGACAAGGCTTAATGTGGTCAGTTTAATGTTTTAATTCCATGCTGCAATTCAAACTTCTTTTGGTACAAAATAATTCATGCAGCATCAGTGATTTCAAAAGTGCAAAACGGGTCCAGAAATCACTTTACAGATCAATTAGCGAGCATGCCAAACATGACCAGAATCACTCCATAAAGCTGTGTTGTTGAGTTTGTTGAAAAACATGCAAGATTTCAGTAGAGTGTATTTACCAAATGAGACCAAGAAAAATACTTTGTATAGAGAATACCCACATATCCATCACGTCCACAGAGTTCACTAGCAGACGTGGAACTATAAGAATTCACAATCATGCTTTTTGACAGCTTTAAAAAACATTCATTAACAATTATTTTAAATGAACAGAAACATAAATAAAATAACTGAACAAAAGATGAGGTAACAGCTTGTAAACATTTTCGTCACTTTGTTCAAGTTGGCAATATTGAATTCACTCAAAAGAATCAACAGATCGGCCCACGTGTAAACAACTGTCCGTCTTTTACGCACAAGCTTTACGCACAAACATTGGTCGCTGGACTACTTTCCTGTAGTCATTTTTCGGAAGGAAATGTGAAGTTTTTGCATATCTTTCCTCGCTAAGACACACAGAGAGCGTCTTTTTTATAGGTACATGCAGATGCAGATGCAGATCTGCGGTTGTAAACGCGAATTAGATCCCCACACCGGATCTCCGCTTCAGTTCTCCACAGTACCAGCTCAACCATGCTCTAGCTGAGCCCGATCATGACCGTCTCCACGTCTTTGGAGGGTCGCCGATCCTTCACTAGGAAGTTAATCATGCTCTCCGACTTGATCATCAGGTTGCACCCGAGGAAAAATATACCGAACACAACAGTGAGCGACAAAACACACAGCACCGCGATTTGCACCACACGCATGACGAAGAGTTTGCGCTCGTCCTGCAGCAGCACCAGCGAGCCGCCACCGTCGCCGGTCACTACGTTGTCGGTGCCATTGCCGGAGTACGTTGCCAGAGTTCCGACTAGGGTCTGACTCCCGTTAAACAGTGCGCCCTGGGTCACGCCGAAGAAAGAGACGTTCATGTCTCCTTGCGGGTTATCAGCGATAAAACACGCGACTCCGCTTGACAGGCACACAGTCTCACCACAAAACCTGGACTCCAAGCAAAACTTTGCGTCATGTGACTGTTCAGGCAAAAATAAGAAGAAGAAGACGAAAAATAACACGCTTTAAAAGTCCAGGTCTACAGGCAAACATCGAGTTTTGTCACAGCTTCAGTGCGTAATGACCACATCCACATCACCGAACTGTTTGCTGCAGTCAAACAACGTCGCATCAGGTGCAACCAAAAGTAAGTTTCTTCAACTTAGAGTCAACGGTTTTCTGACTTTAAGTGAGTGTTCTTAGACACTGCGCAAGGTGCAAAATACGGTGTAATAAGAGACAGTCCCTGTGCTCCTGGGCTCGCCTGCGAGCGCTTCTTTTGTGCCAAGTCTCTGGTGCGTTTTAAAGTGATGATGAGTTCCCTGTGGACCACATCACCACTCCTCACCAGGGGAGGTAGTCAGGTGGCCTCAGACAACGCGCTTCTCTTCTGATGTACAAAGAAAGAAAGAAAGAATCTCTCATTTTAGCAAGTCTTGATGTTATTCAGTGTAGCAACTTGTCTTTCTTGTCACATGAGTGAAATTAATCTATGATTTTTATATTAGATGCACATTCTGGTCTCATTGATTTCTTCCTTTTTTATATCTGGAGTAGAGTGTTAATAACCTTTTTTTCTGGAAATAAGATCTTTCCCAAACAAAAGATTCAACAAGTGTATTTGTATTTCAAACAAGTGGTACTTCCTGTCAAAGTCCCTTACTTAAAGAAAATTAGTTTTCAAGAATGTATGAAGTTAAACGGCTCATAAACATTGACATTTTGAAGTGTGCTCTTGTGTAGACCTCATTTCTGCACATCAATAATGCCTGAAAGACTCAGCATTATGGATTCAGACATACATTAACTTCAAAGGTTTCTCTTGAAAGTGTTCAAACCCGAAGATATTCAGTTCAGTTTGGATCAATGTGAGTGGCAGATTGTTATCCGCACTGAAAAACAATAAAGAAAACTTTGAGAGGTATTTATTGAGTTTAACGCTCATTGCCGAGGAAACTGTCACCGTGACTTAGGAGCCTTGAGAAAGAGACCAATATAGGCACAGCGAGCTATAAGTTGGAAATGAGGACATGAATTAATAAACTATGATTGAACCATGGCAAATATTTATCAGAAATATTGGCTCCCCTGCTTTCACTGCGCCTGCTGTTTCCTTTCCCAGGCAGCGGCTGAAATGAATCCCCCATGAACAGCAGACAGCTCTGTGTTTTTATTGGAATGTGTTATTCAAATATTACTTTGTCTTTCAAGTGTTGTCTGTAACTATTTCAGCTGTCCGGGACAAAAGCATATAAGTAAAGTAGAGGTGAAATCCCTGCAACCTGATCTGTAAAGAAATGTGAGCCTTGGGAAAGCAAGAGTCAGTGCACATATACCATTTGATAAATTAACAGAAATCATTAGCAATAGAATATTCTTCCATCTCTGTGAAGATAATGCTATTGTCCCTCATCACTTGCCTTCCTCCTCATGCATAATGTAAGGGTTCATTTTATGAGGTCAATACTGTATTGACAGGCTGCATTTGTGGGGAAAAAATGTTAATACTTTGTGTGTCACGATGTGATATTTATCTTTGAATAATATTTTGTTTATGGGTCCTTATTACTTAAGATATATTTGGTTTAACAGTCTTGATTAACCAATATAATCAGATGATGCGACTTTAAAGAATAATTAAGCATTAATTGCTCAAAAAATCATCCTCCTTCTTAAAGTCTGCAGGTAATTTGTCATAATGTAACTATCTAGCCATAATTTAAAGTAGTGTCTTATAAATATTTATATATTTCCACAAGGAAACTCGTGTGAAAATCCTGTATATCATCTTTGCTTGTGTCGGGTCTATTGCTCACAACTCGCCCAATTTGTTGTGATGCTTCTCCCCTTCTCTCATGTCTATAAGTAGCTGTCTTCTAGCCATCAACGCAGATTGATACTTGCCCAGTAAATCTGAAATTTACCCAAGAGGATGATTTGTGCTGACGGAAAACGATCTGATGGATTTGATCTCCAGTTGCTTTATAATTTCAAACATTTTCAAATGTATGAAAATATCTGTGCAGATTTTTTAATGGAGCCATTACTGCTGCATGGAGGGAGGGACTTTAAAATCTCTGCAAAGAGGTACCGTAACCAAATTAGAAGTTTAATATTTATTATCTAATTACCTTGCCAAAGTATTACAGCTGCTGTAACTCCCCCAAACTGCTATTATAATGTCATTATGCAGTAGATAAAAACACACTAATGCTCTTTAAAAGATCTTTTCCTATTTCATCATAATATTTTACTTGTATAGATGTGAAATGAAACAGTTGCATTGATAAACTTCAACAGGTTAATAATAATTTTAAAAAAAACAGCCTCAAACATTTTGAAACGACTCCCCAAGACTTGTCTGTGGAGCCTCTCGGATTAATCTGCTGTTTGTCTAAAAACAAAGGCCATGAAATTCAATTTGGGATGCTCCTGATGTCTGGGGTAAGCAGCTTTCAGCCACCAACTGACAAACATGTGTACAAACAATGATTAGCTCCATCCGCAGATACCTTTCATAAGCCTGGAGGTGGTTTACTCTCAGATCATTTATTACTGGCTGATAACAGATGCACAAGGAGTGTTTTTCGTGTACAATGAGATCAAATAATCTCATTAGACTTTGGATTTGGTTGCTGCAAATTAATTTGCGGCATGTAAATCAATGCTGTGCAATTTGATTCTGTTCTATTATTCATCACGGTGTGATTATGGAAAGTAGCTTGTACTTACACTTCATCTCTCTGTCTACATGTAAATCATCCAGTGCAGTTAAAACCTAACAATGTCTCTTTGAGGCTATAAAATACAAAATTTCAAAAGAATCCACGGATTAGAAGAAAGCAGTTGCAAAGTCATGGAAGAGGAAACTTCATTGAACACATTAACTAACTTATTATCAAAGTCTTATGAAAATGAGTAAATCTATTTGTCTTTCAAGAAGTTTGCCTTTTACATTTCCTCATAAAGTGAAGAACCTGTTGCTGATTTATAACTTTACACTCTTTGGAGCATCACAAAGCAGATTTTGAATTGTAAATGCTGCACATGTCATTGTTGAGCCCGTAACTGACAGCAATGTTCCTAACTAGTGGTTATTGTTGGTACAACTGTATATGAAGATATGAGGATGCATACAGACATGGATGTGAGTGTCTGACTTGTTCCTAAGCAACAGTAGACCTGTGAGCCCGGTGACAGATGGTTGGTGAAGTTATTTTGGTTTGGAGGAGAAGGAGAGGGAGGGGGCGATGAGGTGCCTGTATGGAGGAGAGTAAGGGGGAAGGAGGGGGTGGGGGGGGGGGACGTTTCCACTTAATATGAGGGAATTGGCAGCCTAGCAACACAAACTAAGTGAAGACATCCCTAGCAACAAGGAGGTGGTGTTTGACCCCACCCATCTCCCCTCTGCTCCTTACCCCTACATCATTTTTTTTCTTCGCAGGTGCCGCCACAGGGCCTGATGTGACTCAGGGGCTCGAAACGGACACGCCCTTTCAATCCCCCTGCGGCCCGGAGGGAACAGACTTTCCTCACAACTTCCAACGTTTCAATTAACAGATTCCTCCTTAGATTCCCCTTTATTAGCTGATCAAAGCCCACACACAGGACCGCGAGGAAGCTGCTCTGTCCCTGCGTGTGTGCGAAGAAACGCCACGAAACTCCAGGGAGAGTCAAATGTGCATTAAAAAAAAAGTGTGTTTTCAACATTAAATATGGATAAACTAAGTATCAGGAGATGCAGATAAAGTGTTAGAAGCCATGTTTAGATCTTGAGATGTTTGCCAGCTTTGGGACTCGTAATCACACAGAGGTAAGTACAGTCATTAATTACACACCGATACAGATTGCAGGGATGCAGCAGCACAGCAGAGTAGTGCCCCACATCAACTTAGCAACCATCAATCGTTGAAGTTATTTTAGGGAGATAATGACTTCACTGCTTTGATTTTGCAGAGATATTAGACTCTCTGAGACTGCCTGTGATCCCCGGCACACCTATGGTGTTTCAACGGTTTTAAAAATCTGTTTGTTTAAGACAGAGATTACAGATTTCATCAATGTTAGCCTAATTGAAGAAATTCCTGCTCTGTCTCTCCAGCGCAGACGTTTCATGCACTCCACCATCCGCTACCCATTAAACTAATTTCCATTTAGACACATCTCTGCATCTCAGTAATGCAGGGTAGCATGGGTTCCGCCTTGTCTTTTCTGTCCCTCTACTTGCCACGTTTTGTCTTCTTTGTTCCTTCCTCCTCTTTCTTCCCAGCTGTCTCTCTTATATTTAACAGCAGGCGACATTAGACTTCCCACAGTTCTGAAGTCTGGATGCGCCACACAAGAACAGAAATGCCCTCTTGCATTCTTTTCATTTCTCCATCCTTCATGTGTCCTCGGTTTTGTATGAGTGTTTATTTATTTATTTTTCCTTTCTCCGCATATAAACTGTCGTCCCGTCCCCGGAGAGTTAAATGTAAGCTGCAGATCCGGTGGGGCCAGAGGAGGAGGAGGAGGAGGAGGAGGAGGTGGAGGAGGTCGAGGAGGAGGAGGAGGAGGGGGTAGATCAAATGGCGAAGCATCACAACACAAATACACATTGTCCCACATCGCATTTCATGAGCCGGCCAACCCTTCACCTGAGAAAAACTCATATCCCCCTACTTGACCCTCCCTCCCGCCGGTTAAACCCGCTGAAGCAGGAAAGGGTAAGCCGGTTGTGGTTAACCAAACACTGATTTTGTCTGAGAGCGGATTGCGTTTTCGATATTGGCTCTCTGCTACGGCGCTCTGAGACTCAGTGAAAAGCTTAAAGGGCTCCGCATAGATCTGTAACACAGGTCAGGACCCTTCCATCCCCCTCTACTACTCCTGCCCCCCCACTCCTCTTGTCTCGCTCGGTCTTAATTGGCTGTCATCTGACCCATTCTCTGGCTTTTTACGCAGGACAACTAGTGCTACGCTCGTCCCAAAATGCCATTTATCTGTGGGGGTGGTCGCCAGAGAAAGCTTTGGAGCCAATAGATCCAAATCAGTCAATAACCGAGACGGGGTTTGATTGCCCACAGCGTATTAGGTCTACCTGCACTATCCACCCACACTGAGAACTTAATGCCAGCAGAACAGTTGACCGTTATAGCTTTTCTACTTATTTCTCTATTTCTGTCATTTCTTCTAGCGGCAATTCTTGGACACAGGTGGCAGTAACTTAGCAACCAGCCGGAGAATAAGAGCAGGGTACAGGGATAAAGATTCAATAAATGGACAAGTGCAGAGATAAGAAGCATTGTCTGCTCCTACAAGCCCTTCACCACCACCACCACCACACACACACACACACACACACCACCACTGCCGCCACCCACTTCCCAAAGTTCATTTCTGTCAGGCAATCTGAGCTTTTATCCCATTTTCTGCCTCATTTTCTTTTTATTTCTTTTTTTTTTTCTTCTTGTTTTAGAAGCCGGCACATTTCTGCATTCTCCATCATTCTCTGGAATAGGAAGAGCTTTTCTGTCGCAGGACAGAAAATGCATATCACACAGCTGTAGCTAGCGGCAAGGTCAATCCTTTTAGACCCTGAAAAATCAAGAAATGACTGACTGCTATCACCTACTCGATATGAGCTCTACCATATAGCTTATATCTTAGTAGCTATTTATTATTTTTTCCCACTAGGGGTCCTTCTACCACAACTCCACAACTTAATGTTGGATACTTAAAGTCATTTTGGTGATTCCCTCATTTAGAGCCCATAGTTTTAAATGATCATCCAAGGTTTTGTGGGAGGTTTTCCAGTTTTGCTTTACATTGGTTCAAACAACCTTGCGTGCAGCTTATGCATTAACTATTATATGACATGGTCTTCTCAGTCCAGTGGAGGGTAACATGCAAATTCGTTTATATTTAACACTTTGCCAATCTACACTACTTCCATTTGGTGATATGGTAAGAGAAGTATATGGTAGCAATTTCAGATGAGCATTACATGCAAGTGTCCAAAAGGCTGCAATATCACTTCCACATTGAGTCAAGTTCAAATATTCAACCGACCGCTGCAGACCCAGTTCCATATGAACTCTAACTATGTTTTGAGTTTGTAATGAGTCAACACTCACAGTTATGACACAATAATGTACATTGATATTTATTTATTACATTATTATTGAGTATTATCTATTAGTATTTTTCCTCAATGCAACTCAGTGGAATGGAAATGAGTTAGGGGGAAAGGGGGAAAAGTTTTGGACAGAAGAGGTGCAAATGCTCTGGTGGCAGAGCATGAAGTTAAAGAAAAAAGCTAATCAATTATGTATTTACTTATTGATTAATGTATTTATTTTATGTATTTATTGTGACACTGGTGGTGTTCAACAGTTTTAGTTTAATTGAATTCCCTTATATATGCAAAAAAATCAATTGCAAACTAATGCAAAAGTGTCAAGTCAAGTTTTTCCACAAACTTTACTGAGTTATTGTAAGGTTTAGAAGTTAATTCATATATTATTTACTAAAAATATATTTACACTATTTACACAGTTAACTATTTACATATTTACCCGTTTAAATGTTTACACCAGCATCTTTCTCCTGAATCTACCTCCGTGGTTTTACCTCCTTCTTCTAGCCGCTGATCGGTTAGTTCAGCCCGTGGTTTCATCCACATGTGAATCAGAAACAAGGAAGTGTTGGTGTGAGGCTGATGAAATGTAGAGAACAGTATGTGCCTCTCAAGAAAGTTATCCGTCTCCATCCTGCCGTTTCTTCTCAGTAAGATTGATTCAACCACCACATGTCCTCATATTACATTATAGAAGATAAACACACCGCTGACATGTGTCAAGATATAAAGTGGTAGGTTTAAAATGATCTATATCCTTTTTTCACCTTTTTTTGTGTGTGTGTTCAAACTACTCCTCATCTTTTAACAGTCTTCGGGAGTTAGAGATAAACTTTTCAAAAATCTGCTGAGATTTTTCTTGAGTTAAAGTGTAACTAAAACAATACGGTACAGCACCATAAATAGTCTCGGTCTCTCTGTCTTTTCAACTCATGCAAAAAAAAAAAAAAGGTAGCTTGTTATTATTAATAACGGTTAGTTCCCTCCCAGGAAGCTTCATCAGAAAGCCATAAATGTGGCTTATTCCTTCTTACGTGAACTGGATGAGGAGTTTGATGGATGAGGCAAGGCTTTGTGACCCAACATGCGTTTAGTCAAGTCAAGAATGAGGAAAGGCGTTTAAGTTACGAAGTGAACAAGCCCAGAGGGAACAGACGACTCATGTCAAGTCGGCTCCGTTACACTGCAGCCATGGGAACTCTTTTACACCGTCTACTGATAATCTTCTTTGTGGCATCGGAATCAAAAGTTCACGGTAAGATGTTTCTTTTTTTTTTTTTTTCCAGTATTCTCCTTGTGGCTACTTCTAAAACTTTCACCTGCCTCGTAGACCTGGGGGTGTTCCCGCCCGACATGAAGTGCATCTGTTATTAATATCTACTGTAAAGGCTCTGCTGATCAAGAGTTGTTCAATATGATTATGCTTAACTTGACACAGAGTAATTCAGAGTTGGTTGAGCTGAATTGAGCGACACTGTTGGTTGTAATTGCGCTGCCGCTGCGCCGTTGGAGCTTTCTCCAGCTTTCCTTATAAGGGAGTAAAAAATACTCGGGATGTGTTTCCTCAGTAGGAAGACCAGGGGTCCTTCCACAGGTTCCCTGGGGCTCCACAGCCAAATCAAGAATAATTAACAGCAAATATCAGACAATGTATAAAAGTGAGTTTTTACTGCACTTTTCCCCCCAATTAAGTCATGAATAAAACAAAACACCATGACAGACTTTTCTATAAATCCATCTTTATATATCTTATCTTATTTGGAATTTAGACTAAAGTCAATTCTAAATAAACTCAAGTGCTGTAAAGTCAAGTGCTCAAGTATGGTGCTCTCAATTTATCAGAATCCATCAGTTGTGTGTATTCACTTCCGGGACTCTTGACTATGACACTTGATTTGAGAGCTGATATGATTTCAGGAGGTTAATCAAGAGTTAAATTAAACATTTCACTTTTCCTAGATTTTATCAGATTGCTGATTTTTACAGTCTGAGGTAAATTGAAGAGCTGCCTGTGATAAACTTTAGCCAGCCACACCCATAAAGAGCAATGCCAGATAACACACAGAAAAGAGATTATTTATTTCTTGGCTTGTATTGAATGGAAAGTTTGTTTGCAGTTTGCTTACATGGTTACATGACTCTTTTGTTTAAGAAAAAAAAAAGCTCTCTCAGAAAAGATGAGGATTTGAATCCTTAAAGTTGTGTGCAAACTGTATTCATCAAGCACAGCACTCGAAGACTGAATCTGATGGCTGGTTTCTGCAGCTGAACAGAGCAGCGTGACACAAGAATGGCAGGTCATTTTGAAAGGAAATGTGGTTAAGTCAAATGTGAAGGTATGATCGAAATGTGTAGCAGGAAATAACATCTACGCGTATAATTTAATTCTAAAATAATCCCCCCCACAGTGAAAAGAAGAAAATGTATTTTTTGTCACATTTGTGTTGGTATGATTGTCACAGGTTCCAACATCTGCACATCACGAGGAGTCACTACTTGTCAACAGTGTTTGGCTGTTCACCCCAGCTGTGCTTGGTGCTCTCAGGAGGTAAAAACAACCAGAAAAGATCCACATTACATACATTCTGTGTCTGCGATCCTCCCATTCACTGCGTAGTGCAGCATGTCAGAACAGAAACCTCATTTCCCAACAGCATTCTTCCTGTTGTCATCCATGATATTTGTTCATGTCGACTCTTCAACATGCTTACTCACTGTAGCCTCTGCAGATGACATTAAAAATAATAGAGAATTGGCAATGGCCTCGGGGCTCCTCTACTTAGGAGTGTCTTGAGTCTGCTATTAGGTGGCTAAATTATAGCATCTCATAAATGCAAACCTAAGATGTCTGAGTGCTTAACAGAATTGATGGGGTTGTTTCAGGAATTTGGGAAGGGAGGGCACAGTGAGTCCCGCTGTGACTTGAAGCAGAATCTGCTGGATGGAGGGTGCCGTGAAGAGGCTCTGGAATTTCCCTCCAGCACCATGACTATCGGGAAGGACGCTCCGCTCAGTGACAAGGCCTCAGGGACAGGCAACGATGTGACTCAGATAAAGCCTCAGAAACTCCATATGGTGCTAAGATCAGGTACACAACCAGACATCCCCCACGGGTCCTTGAGGGGGATCAAGGGGCTCCCCAGAAAAATATTTTCATTTCACTATTATCTCATTGACTATAGTTATAGTCAGCCCAGTGAGAGAATGTATAAGAATGACTATTCTGTTCATAGGTTTCACACTATTCACTGTTAATCTGCCAATCTAAAGACAGTTATGAACTAAATCTTATCAGATGGGGATCCCTGAGACTACATATTATCAAATACAGGTCTGCGGCCTGATGTGTATCAATTTGGGGGTCCTAACAACCTTACAAGTCCAGATACACACACCCTTATGTGACCATACACCACAGACCATGCACAACACAACAGACTGATTTCTATATTGTTCAATATTTTTTCATTTCATTTGAAAGAGATTAAATTTTGAGGGAAAGCAGTTGATCTCATTTAATTTGCCATCCTCTGCTAACATTCCTTATTTGTCCTCTTCCACTCCTCCACCTTTGTGGCCTGCTCTCCCCCTCTCAGGTGATGCCAAGCGCTTCACTGTGTCAGTGAAACAGGTGGAGGATTACCCAGTGGACCTCTACTATCTGATGGATCTTTCATATTCAATGAAGGATGACTTGGCTCGCCTTCATACCTTGGGCAATGAGCTGGCCATAGCCATGGGCCGGACCACAAGCAACCTGCGCATGGGGTTTGGAGCCTTTGTGGATAAGACCATGTCCCCTTACATGTACATCTTTCCTCCAGAGGCAGTGGAAAACCCTTGCTTTGGGTAGGTGGGGAGGTTGTTGTCGGTGTTACATCTGAGGAGACGATTTTCCAATATTTGGAGAAAGCCTGTCCAGTTATGTTTAACAACGTAATTGATTTTTCACCTTCACTGATTTCCCATTCCTGCTTCACCTGTTCAACATATATAGGAGTGGCAACACATGCCAAGCTCAATTTGGGTTCAAGAATGTGCTGTCACTGACAGAGAAGGTAGCGCGCTTCACTGAGGAGGTGGGGAAACAGCAGGTGTCTAGAAATAGAGACGCTCCAGAGGGTGGATTTGATGCTGTCATGCAGGCAGTGGTGTGCAAGGTATAAAAATAAAATAAAAAAACACACCCACAGATACACATGCTCACAGTATGGGAATATGAATTGTATGTTAGTCTTTCCTTTACTTGTCATATTTTACTTCCATCAACATATAGGACAAGATTGGCTGGCGTCCAGATGCCTCGCACCTTCTGGTGTTCACCACTGATGCCAAAACTCACATTGCTCTGGATGGACGGATCGCTGGCATCGTCCAGCCCAATGATGGACTGTGTCACCTTGGTAGTGACAACATTTACAACAAATCTACTGTACTGGTAAAGGGAAAAATTCAAGTACATCATTATATAATCTTGGTTTTTAGTGGTTTTTGGGGTTGTTGGACAAGTCTGCTTCTGTTGAAAACTATTTGCTCCCTGTATCTTCCAGGATTATCCCTCTTTGGCACTTATGACTGAGAAAATGTCTGAAAACAACATTAATTTAATTTTTGCTGTGACCAACTATGTAGTGCCGCTCTACAAGGTAAACAAACTGCTTATGCCACTCACTACATGAGGTTATTTATATGAAAAACACATAAACTGGGTCACCATCTTCCTTTCATGTCTCTTTAGGAGTACAGTAAGCTCATTCCAGGCACAACTGTGGGAACGCTGTCCGATGATTCTGGGAATGTTATTCAGCTCATTGAGGAGGCTTATGCTGTAAGAAATTCCTGAGCTTTGGACAATAAATGGAGCATGCAAATTGATGTTGTCTTAGTAAAAGTGCAAACTTAGCTATTTAATGTGTAATTAATAACTTTATTGTGAGCAGAAAATTCGCTCCAAAGTGGAGCTGGAGCTGCTTGGAGTCCCAGAAGAGTTGAATCTCTCCTTCAATGCCACTTGCCTAAATGGAGAGGTCATCCCTGGACTTAAGTCTTGCTCTGGCCTTAAGATCGGAGACACGGTACGTTGAGATGTTGCTATGTCCCACAGCTAGTATGTGCAGACTATCACAGAAACTTTTCCTTCTCTTCAGGTGTCATTCAGCGTGGAGGCACAGCTGCGTGGCTGCCCCAAGGAGAAGAGCCGCACTTTTACTATCAAACCTCTAGGCTTCAAGGATTCCCTGGAGGTCACGGTGGAGTTTGCCTGTGGATGCAACTGTGAGGCAAAGGCCGAACCCAACAGCCCCCTCTGTAGCAACGGCAACGGTACCTACGAGTGCGGCGTGTGTCAGTGTCACCAGGGTCGCCTTGGCCCACGATGTGAGTGCTCAGTGGAGGACTACAGTCCCTCTGATGATGCCAATTGCATCCCAAAGCCGGGGAGCCCTATCTGCAGTGGGAGAGGCAACTGTTTGTGCGGACAGTGCTCCTGCCACGCAAATGGGTTTGGTCAGGTGTGGGGCAAATACTGCGAGTGTGACGATTTCAACTGCCTGCGCTTCAAAGGGGCACTGTGCTCTGGTGAGTAGATATACTTCTTTCTGTTATGATAAGTGTTTATTCGCAGTCTCATTGTTAGAGTTTTACCAACAATTAGAACAAAAGCACTGGCTGATAAGGGTTGGTTCATCCAAAGTACAAAAAAACATATTTTCACTCTTACTTATGTGACCTTAGTTTGAGACTTCTGCTGTCATCATAAAAACAGTGCAGGCAAATTAAATTATTTGTCTTGCTTAAGTGATTAAAAAATGATCTTTTTCCAGAAATGTTCTGGTTATGCTGAATGATCCACAGACTATCCAGTGAATAGTTTTGATGTGAACTACTCTCTTAAAAGTTCTTTATGTAAAAACTGTGAAGCAATTTACATGTATTAATCTTTTTTATTGCGTGAACGGGTTGTAATGCAACTTAAAAAATGAGACCTTCCCCGTCTTTCTCGCTTGCCTGTAACAGCCTGTGGACTGATTTCTAAGTAAAGGACTTGGGCTGGTTTTTCCCCAGAAATCCAGCAGATGTGACGTTTTTCCACATTCTCGAGTGCCTTGCTTCTCTCCCGCTAACATCAACAAATGACTCGCACTCACCACAACAAAAACTGTGCTAACATATCCAACTAGAAACACCCTGCAAATATTAGCTCTCCAAGTCTGTTACCCAACAGGTTGGCTGGTGGCTAGCCGCCTAACCATGCCAGCAAATCACTGTTTCTGGCTACAGTACCTTTGTGTTTTGGGGGGTTGAGACGGCTAGCTCCCTCCGTCGACCACCACACATTTCACAACAAAATCGCAGCATGTTGCTCCCCTGCCACAGCACGTTACTCCAAGGCCATAGCATGACGCTCCTCAGACGCAGCTCGCTGAGCTTACCAGTGTTTAGTAAAAACGGTTGGTAAACAAAGTTGGCTGTTTGTGGGTCAGGTCGGGTTTTGGGTGGTTGATTAACACATATTTTTTCGGGTCAGGTGGTGCACATTGGCTCTCATAAGTGGTTGGGTGGGTGCAGGTATTAAAAAACCCTGACCTGCATGTGAGCGTGCACTCGCAGAGTTGGGGTAGGGAGAGGGGGTGGGTGCTGAAGCACAGTGCAACACAACATTAGAGATCTTTTATGTTATTATGAGAAGTGTAACCGAGGAAAAAGACATTACCTGCAAGTCTTACGCCACTGCTCGCTCACGCTGACGGAGTGTGAGCACATGGATGCACACTGACTGCAGCTCACTTAACAGCCACCGGTGTCACTGATGAGAAAGAATTTCTGATTCTTACATATAGAGCCTTTAAATCTCATTTGTCATCACTCTGAGCACCACATACTAAACTCCATTTACATCCACTGAATAAAGAAGCCGGAGATCGGCAACAGATATCTCAAAATCTGGGCACATAAAACCACAATTATCTGCATGGCTAGATACCACAAAAGGTAAATGACAAAATAGGATTTTTTTCCCCCTTTACTTTATGTCAATGTTGGCAGGAAAGATGAGCTTGCCCTTTCCTTCCTTTTCCCTGCTCTGAGGGCTCAGCTGACCATGGAACATACTCTGCCTGTTTCTAGTCGCTTTCAGTCTGTAAACAGACTTTTGACAGTTTACATGGTTTTCTGTTACATAGCTCAAAAGATCAAAAATCCACAGCTTTCCCAAAACTAATGTCCTATACTATATGGAATTCCTGGTTGCTTACAAAAGATGTGTAAATAATTGCATCGTTTAGCAGCTAAACATAAACAGTAATGTTTCAAATGACCGGTCCTCTGTCAGGCTTGTAAACTTGGCGTGTGTTCTCTATTAAAGGCTGGTCGGTGGACACACTCAATTACTGCTGCCGGAGTTTGATTGGTGTTCTTACCACTCTCAGCGGTGCGGAGTGGTGTGTTATCACTCCCTATTACAAGTCTGCACAGCTCATTGCACAGTTACTCAATCACAGTGATAAAACTTTAATAGGCTTTGTCATTAGGTAATTTAATGTAAAAGCAGTTTGGGCCTGTGATTGTAAGGAGAGGGGAGAAGAGCAAAAGCAGAATGGAAAAACTGCTCTTTTATCTTTCACATGCATTTAGCAGAGCAAACTTAAGCATCGCGTACCAAATCGGAATCAATATATAGAGTTACAAGAGACTTATGTTTAACATTTTATTGCATATAGTGATGTCACCGGGGTTATCTTGTTTTTTTGACTGACTTTTAACACAAAGGCTATATTAGAAAGTCGAGCTTGAGAGATAATTAATGAAAGTCCACTGGTGTATGCTTTTAACATAAAATCACAAGTAAAAAGTGCAATTTTTGCACAGTAATGGACTTTTGCTTTGTATAAACTGAACTGAGAAGGCCAATATTTTGACATGAAAGAATTACTCATCACAACATCTTATCAGCAGTTTCAATATAAAGGAATATCTTTGAGTTATTTTGACAATCCAAAGCTAAACAAAACCTGAATCACATACTGGGGGGCCCTTGTGGGAGGACCATGACCTAGGGATAATATAGAGGGTCATGAGTGTGTTAGCAAGCTGAAATTATCCAGGAATATGACATGTTTATATCAACAAGGAAGAAGTTGGAGTCTTTCACAAAAGCAAGTTGTTTTTCTGAGACATCTATTAAGGCATTTAGTGATGACACCCAGGGCTTGGGCTCATACACTCACCTCGCCCACACACTTACACACACAAGGCTGGAACTGGTGTAAGACAGTCCACAGAGCTCAATTTTGGAACCGCTAAGTTGCTGTGTCTCAGTACAGTCATGACGTCTTGTCTTCGAAGAACGAGCGTCCCTCGGCCCCAGCTCAATTGGAGCTACCGTGACCCAGAGCTCCATAAAGCTCCATCTCTGTGTATTTCTTCCTCTGCTGAGGGGCTGTGGGACCGGTGCAGGGCAGGAGTCAGCAAGCAAAGCCCCAGGGCCCATAAATATGAGGGAAAAGAGTACAGGGAAGTTTGCACTCCTCTGTTGGCAATTTGCCCAACCTCCTCTCTCTCCATTCCCACTTTCTTAATCTTGTTTCCTCTCCTCATCTAACTGTGTCTGTTTTACTGTTCTGTGTTTATCCCTGTTTTTGTCCTTTTATCATGCCCCCACCCACCCGTCCGTGTAAACCTTCTCTAAAGCCCAGGCATGTGATTAATGGGCAGGATTACTGTGCAGCCTCACAGAGAGAAGGGGATGATGTAAACCTAAAAACTCCCTTTTATGTGTGTGAATCAACTTTACAACTAATAAGGAAATAACAAGACAACTACTCACTCCTGTCAAGTTTAAGTGCTGTGCGCTGCAAATATTAACTGACAATGTAGTCCTACGATGTTTTTAACATCAGCAACATAAAAAATTGCAGATTGCTCCTCACGTCTTAGCTGTTATATTGTCGACAGTAAGAACAATTGCTCAGTGATAACATTATTTGTGACACAGTTAACCGTTAACTAATCAAAGAACTAGCATGTCTGATCCCATCCCTGCTATGAACACATTCTGAAAGCGAAACATGCAGTTGACAGGATGGTGACTGGGGAATTGTTTCCTTGAGTTTTCCTTTACTACTCCGGATGATTTGTTTTGAGCTCTGGAATTAGGGACCCTTAAACCCTTTGTGATATTTCACCAGTCGCTCATTCAGTCTGACCCAGCTGGCCAGTGACTCACTCACTTTGCTCTTAGTCATCTATTGCCAAATCCTGTTTGGTTTCCTGCTAAGAACCTTGTTATCGAAGGGTCTCTGACTTTGATTCTAAGGTGTGTCGATGTGGGGAGTCTCTGTAATCCAGGGAGAGAAGCTCGCCTCCTCATACTGTCAGCAGACGGTTGCGTCATTTTCACACTGTTGCTAGAAAGACATGGTTATTGTGCCCTCTACACTTGGGCAGAGTCTCAGGAAGTGTTTGTGTCTGTGTATCTGTGTGTGTGTGTGCCTGCCTGTGAGGAGATAGGAAATCATTAGTCGTCGCTTTCAGAAAAGCACATTTCCTGCCTTTGTGTGGACTTGAATGATTAGGATGTGTAATGTCCGTTACCAAGTAAGATTACTTTTAAAAACAACGAGTTATGTTGTTACTAAGCATTGTTTTAGATTAGATATGTAAATGGTTATTTAAAACCAGAGCTCCACAACAAAACTTACTCACACTCTTAAATAAGTAACTCATTAAAGTACCTTTGCAGTACTACTTGAAAGGCAAATAATGTATGGCCACTGCTTTCAGATGTTGTTGTTTTTTTTTTTTTTTGATGCAAGGCAGTTTCTTTGTTGTGAAATAAACCTGTTAAGTTAACCAAATAATGACAAATGAGCAACATTTTCATTACAAATAAGTAAAAAAACACCTTAGTAACACATTATACCTAACGCTAGTTACATAGGTGCAGATTCCACAAACTCGCTCACAGGTACACTTGCCCAAGCATGCTTTGGCTTTAAAAACACAGAGGTAAGGGGGGAAACTCACAGACACAAACACACACACACACTCAGTGAATCATTTTGCAATTGTGTAATTTGTATCTTGCGGTCTGGCTTCCGGACTCCACCCATGAGATTACGGACACTGAGAAACATATTTCAATTCAAATGTTTTAAGATGGAATATTTGATCTGTATTATATGTTTAAATTAGAATTGAAAGAATATTTTGAAGGATTTTAACAGGATTATCTTTTTTTTTTTTTGATTCTTACAGATCATGGGAAGTGTAACTGTGGGTTTTGCCAGTGTGATTCTGGATGGGAAGGAGAAAACTGTAACTGCACCACGCGCAAAGACACCTGCAGGACCAGCATGGGCGTGTGCAGCGGCCGTGGTAACTGTGAGTGTGGAGTGTGTCAGTGCACTCAGCCTGGTGCCTACGGAGCCACCTGTGAAAAATGCCCCACCTGTCCTGATTCCTGCACTATTAAAGAGTAAGTCCATCACCAAAGTGAACTGGGAGACATACATGAAAATGTAACTGATTTAACACAGGTGATTATGCAGAAAGTAAATTAAGTACACAAGTAAATGAATGCCTATTAGCAAGTGCGTCTGACAGATTATCGATCATCGCTTATCACAGGTTTAACAGCAACATGTTGTTATTAGCATGTTGTCTTCCTTGTCTGGCTAGATGCTGAAATGTTCATGTTTTAGACAGAAAAAAACAAACTGTTATGTCATTTCTGGACAAAAGCGTTGGACTGACCACCACCAACTAAACGACTGACCTTGCCATCCTCAGACCCTGCTGCTAAATCTACAGCAAAGAATTTGAAGCCATCTGACGTGGCTGGTCGCTCTCTGCAGTGCAAACACTGCTCCGCCATGATATTCCCACATTCCAGGATAATAACAAACTGCTCCCACACACACAAATGGTTTAACAAACTCAAGTGTGGTTTCATTCACTGCAGAAAAAGGGCCAATGGTCCGCAGATATGAGCACTTCACAGGTTCATCATGATAAAGCTATACTCTTAAGGTGTTTCTGTTCTTTTGTCCCTGCCTTGCATATCGAATCGAACCACACACTGCCACTTTAGAGTATCAGTGGTGTATAGACTGTGTACTATACAAAGGTAACCGAATGGGACTCTGCTTGCAGGGCGTGTGTCGAGTGTCAACACTTCCAGAGAGGACAGTACATAAAAGACGAGAGCTGCAATAAAATCTGCAGAAATGAAATTAAAGTTGTGGATGAACTGGGTGAGAACCATTTCTAATCTCTTTGCTACGCACTGTGATCCTGACCTGTTGTGGTAATGTTTACTCTTGTTGTCCTGCTGCTGATTATATGAGCTGAGTGCTCTTGATTGCAGTTGAAGCTTTGATACATGCATTGTAGTTCAAAAGTATTATATGCTGATGAATATTATATGTTTTGTAAAGATTTATTATACCTTTAAATAATTTTATTATCCTGTTTCTTCTTCTTCTTACCACAGTTTTCCATGATAGCAATGCAGTGAACTGCTCCTACAAAGATGTGGAGGACTGCATTGTGCACTTCCAGTATTATGAAGATGATAGTGGCAAATCCATACTCTTTGTGGTAAAAGAGCCAGGTACTGTAAGAGTTTCTGTGCACGTATGAGACCTGTTTAACCTGCCAGATAACTGAGTATTATAATTTAGGTACATTATTAGGACAGAGCGGTGTGTTCTTGATTGCTATTTCAGTCTGTGTCTGGCGGGCTACAGCAGCAGAGGAACAGTGTGTTCATATGTGTGGACACATCATCAGCCAGCTAACCACAGTTGCACTCTGCCACGTACCACAGAAACTCAGATATGCGCTGTAGTAATGATAAACCACAAAGCAGTGTCTGCTACTGGACTTCAACACAAGTGGATGCTTCACTTCATGAGTGTACTTCACCGCTTAACATACATGAAAACTGAACAATAGGAATTAATTCTTTTTCTCTCTCACCCCTCCCTTCTTGTCTCTGTCTCTCGTCTCTCAGAGTGCCCTGAGGGTCCTGACATCTTGGTGGTGCTCATGGCGGTGGCCGGAGCCATTCTGTTACTGGGCCTGGTTGGCCTGCTCATTTGGAAACTGCTGGTCACCATCCACGACCGCAGAGAGTTTGCCAGGTTTGAGGAGGAAAGAGCCAAAGCCAAATGGGATACGGTGAGAAGTAAAATTAATTATATCACTGACAGCATACATTAACAGGCTCTCATTCTGGGATCAATGGAGCACTGCAAAATACAGTAATAGAATATGGCTGCCCTCTAAAGGTGAATGTCAAAACTGTACTTTAAAAAAGTTGAATATCAGTGTGAGATTGAATGAAATAATAGTACCTCGTTTTCATTTCCCAGGCTAACAATCCTCTGTATAAAGGAGCCACGTCTACCTTCACCAACGTAGCATACCGAGGCACCTAAAGACTGAACACAGTGAGAAAAACTCAGGGGTCAAAAAACAGAGAAGGAATGTAGCAACACAGAAATGGATGGGAAGAAGATCCTTTACACTGTCACGTGGCTGGCTACTGAGTAGTAGTTATTGCTGTCAACAACATAATGTAAGAATTGTACATATTGTAAACAAAACTGTTCATGTGAGTCACAGATGGTTGCCTTCTTTTAGGCTTTCAGCTAAATTCGTACTTTACCCTATGTCGTGTCTGTAGCATTCTCTAATGCAATCAGATACAGTAGGAGTTCATTAACATAAAAAAACTCATTCACGTTAAGGGAAGCTGCTTCTGTGTGAAAGCCTGTAACTTTTGTAATCTATCAGACAAGCTCTTTTACCACTTCAATATTTGTTGTTGAAGATATTTTCTATTTAAATTTTTTGCTCATGTTTTAAAATAGGAATCACCATGACCCGGTGGTAATAATAAATTGGTATAGAAAATATTTGAATGAATGGACTTTTGAAGTCATCTTCATTGTCTACGACCGTATTTAATATATAATTTACACCTAAGCCTTGTTTTAAGAGTGCCGCCTTTTTTAAAGTTCCCTTTTCATTTGACTGAAAAGAATGAACCACAGTTTATCGGTATACATGAAATGTGTACTATAGACATTTAATAACTTATTAAAACAAGCTTGAGACGTAATCATGTACAATTCTGTTTCGTTTCCCTTTTTGTGGGGCAAAATACCATTTGTAATAATAATTTTGACAAGAATGTAATAATCTGTTGAGCAGTTGAAAAAAGAAGTAAGATGCATTAACTGCAGCCTTTAGGCTGACTTGGTTTACAATATTGTTTATTGTATAATGTTTTTGAAATGCATACCAGCAATGGCAACTTTATAATCGGTGTGATTGCTATATTTTTTCATCCCTGCATTATTACCTGTTTTTGTGTTTGTTGAGCTTTTTTTTTATTGTTCTTTTGAATTGTATGAAAAAACAGCGATCTGTTTTACTTTTGCCAAAGTGTAAATTGCTGTAATTTGTTTCAATGTTCTACTGACCAGCACCGTGTTACACTGAAATGCCAGATCCTTTATTTGTGTATGTGAGCAGATTTTATTGCACATCAAATTATATTGGCCATAATGCCCTCTAATTATTAATAACGAACTTGCTCTTTTGCAACCTCTATATAGGAGATAAGAGAGTGATGTGAGGTGTATTTTGGTTGCACATCTCTGATTCTGTCTCAGGACATGGCCTGCAAACTCACTGCTTACTTTTCTGTATTTGCACAGTTTTGTTTTTTTTTTTAAAGACGCTCTGGTTTTACCTCTAGTTTGTTAAACAGAGGAAATGCATAAAGATTTATCTCACCCGACTTCACCAACTTTTGTGTGATACTTGACATTTGGGTTTCTTTTAACAAAACTGCTTTATTTAGATCAGACTTACAAAAGCCCAAACAACCAGGTTATTTGTAATTCATATTTCAGATCCAAAGCAATAACATCACAATAAATACCACTTGTTAAAAAAAATTCCTCCTAATGACCATTAAACAATAGAGACCGAAGCCGAAGTATCAAAATTTAACAGAGTTTGTTTTCAACAGAGTTTTTTTTTAACACACAGGATGAGGTTACAAAGAAAAAGGCTCCCAGAGGAACACTTATAACAGAGTTTTATACACCTCGAGTGGGCGTTGCAGTTCTTTTCTTAATCTATCAAAATACAGACTTACTGATAACGTCATGTCTGTTTTCAATTCTCCTGTCCAGGAGCCATCTTGCCCAACTGACCCCCAAATGACAACTCTCACCCTGTCTCTGACAAATTTTAATTTCTACATCTTCCTCTTTACAAATAAGATGCTGAACTTCCTTTAACCGTAGCTGATGATTCTGCTGATGTTGCAGAGTTGCAGTACAAGACAGAAACAATTCATCATGATCTAGATATAATAGTAACACTCATACACAGTGTAATCATCAGATTTTTATAACACCTTTCATGCACTGTGTGATTTCTGTGAGAAGCTGACTGTTTCACTCTGCCTCTGGGCTTCATTCATATATACAGCAGGTTATTACACAAAGCACAGTGAGATATATTTTCAAAATTCTTACATCCCTGCAGGGGTATGGAGAGATGCGTCACACACTCACAAAACACTGCGCAGAAACTATTGCCTGTCCACAGTCACACAAAATTAGATAATAACTTAGTAACATTGAAATAAATGCATCAAATACTGTTATTTTAAAATCAAAACTGTAGAAATGAATGTGGGCACACATCCTGTCACCATACACAGTATCATTATTTCCTGCTGCATACAGATCACATTTTCAAAGTTGTTACGTCATCTGTTTGTTCTTGTTTTCTTCTCTTGTGTCTAATCTGATACAGATTGTGATTTGCACTTTATGTCACATCCTACCACATATTTCTGTCACCACATCCTATTCACATAGCCTGACAGTCCGATTAATGTGTGCATTGTTGGTAATTCAGTTCTATATGGTAATAAAATAACAGTTCTGTCAACATCAGTTTCCCTAGTGCAACAATTACATGGAAACTGTTACCTGGTACTGCTTATCTGGTTATCTATGCATCAAGTACACCTAGTATTTTCTAAACGTGCATCATTTGTAAGCTGTTGGACAGCATTACCAGGAAAAGGCTGTAACCTCTCTAACCTCTTGACTTCATCACAAGAATAAAATGAGACATGTGTATGTGACGGACTCTCTCCCTTCCTTCCTTCCTTCCTTCCTTCCTTCCTTCCTTCTTTTGTTCCCCTGAAGATAAATTTGCAGTTGCCTTTAATGCTATGCATTTTCGAGAGTCACACTTAGCCATTATGTCAGCTCTCTGTCAAAGCATTTATCAATAAACCTTGAAAGGTGTGAAGTTATAAAGCAGTTGCTGTAGGCTATGTTCAAAGACTTGCAGAGTGCAAGTAAATAGCTAATATACTAGGGTGGAACCTCTGCATTTAAGGATCAGAAAACTGATAAATATAGGAGGGAAAAATTGTTGTTTTTTGGTTTGTTCGTTAGGATTGGGAAATCTTTAGAGCATGTAAACTCAATTTTATGAGTTCAATGTTGAGTTGTGCAACTTCCCAGAATTCTCATCATGCAGTGGGTCTTAGCAAAGATAATCCTGAGATATGTCTCCCTCTAGTGTATAAACACTGCAGCTGTCGACTACTGCAGCACAGCTGAAAAGTTGCAGACCCAAATTCTTGTGCAGATAAATTTATTGTGAAACAATTTATTGCTCAGTGTACAGAGCTGGATGGCAGGCAAGCTTTGAGTTATCAGTGGAGTTATTATTATTATGTCACCTCCTTGACATCTGGACCAAAAATCATGTCTCCTTCACGTGTTTCATATAAGCTCCCTGATGTGAAGATCGCATATAATTATGTCTACGCCAGTGTACTAATATGACTTATGATGCAGCCACTGAGAAAGAGGAGCAGTTCATTGTTGTTGTTTGGCATCGAGGCATCTGAGGGAAGATACAACTGTAGAGGGAAAAAAATGTGACTCAAACTATAATAAAGTGGCAACATGTCAATAGAGAATACTTAATGTCAAATATAATTCGGTAAAATAAAAAAAAACCACTTAGGGTGTTGCATCTACTCCCTGCAACTTTGTTACCAGAAAAACTCAACTTTGTATTACTAGTTCCGACACTACTTGAACGCAGCACGATCAGATGCACGGCCCCTCTTCCGTTGCGTCAGTTCCAGCATGGCGGCGCCCCATGCCGTGGTCGGGGTGGAGGGAGACAGCAGTGAATCGGGGCTTATTTTATCAGATTCATCCACCGGAGACGTGAAGCGACCTCAGTTCGGGACACGTTTCCTCACAGACCCGCGGCAGGTCTTCCAGCACAACGCCTGGTCGGTAACTTACACCAGAAACCCGAGAGAGTAGACAGATGCTGGTGTGCATCTCTGTGACAGTCAGTATCTGCTGACAGGGAAAATATCATTTTAACAAATCATTCAACTTTGTGGATGGTATTTTGCTGAATAAGGAGATTTAACAGCATTTATTTGGCATTAAAGTCATTGACTGGTTGTTTATTTGGGGCCACATTTGGATATTTTCATGTAATGGGCATGATGTTATGGCCTTTTTTTCAAATTATTGTATCAGATCTGGTCACATGAAACCTTCATCTAGGGATTTGTCAGGTGTTTTCTGTGCTGTCATTCACCACATTACTTCACCCAGACTGGGTAATAATGAATTGTTGTCAACAGGGACAATGTGGAGTGGACCGAGGAGCAAGAAGCAGCTGCTAAGAAGAAAGTGCTAGAAAACAGTCAGCCGCTGCCTGCAGAGAAACAAGGTTGCACTGCAGAGACACACGAACCACACAGTGATACTGGCAGGACCACAAACATAAACTGCTAATAAGGAGCAAAGTGTTCTCTAGTTTTGTGTTTAATTTGTGCACTAATAACTGCAATGAAGTTGATGGGTACAACTTGAAATTGACTGTTATCAATCGTATGCTTTGCTTATTATGCATAGTGTTTCATTATTTTTTTTTAAAGATGTGCTATATTATCACTTTAACACCGACTCTACTGCCTTACTTCATCTTGCAGAGGACTATGACTGCCGGGCCAATGAGTACTGGAATGATTTCTACACAATACATGAAAATCGCTTCTTCAAAGACCGTCACTGGCTCTTCACAGAGTTCCCAGAGTTGGCCCCACAGTGCAGCCTTAACCACGAATCCCATCCTGAAGTCTCCGGTACAGATGACCGACAAAGCGGGGACGCCGCGGCTCTGCCTCACACCGATGGTGACTTCCCCGGCTCCTCTGCCACGTATCGCATTCTGGAGGTGAGAGATTCGTTTGAAAGCAAGTTAGCGAAACTTAAATACATTTAGTACACGTGTAATGGCTAATATGTTTATTTGCAATCTGCTGTTTTATTTTAAAAGTGATTCTAAGGATTGTGCAGCCTTGGCAGAGGAGTGCGTTTTGCAGAAAGCCGATTTTTTGTTATTCTCTCTGCTGTATGCATTCGTCACTCGCTACAAACTGAATAAATGATATATGAATTGACATTCGCAGGTCGGCTGTGGTGTGGGCAACACAGTGTTTCCAATCCTGAAGACCAACAAGTAGGTGCAGGCAGGATATTTACACCTCAAGACCTCAGACAATGTTAATAAATACTGATAAATACTGTTCTCTGCGCCCTTAAAACTTGAATTTCAACGTTGTTTCATGCAGTGACCCGGGACTCTTTGTGTACTGCTGTGATTTCTCCAGCACTGCTGTGGAGTTAGTCAAGGTGAGATGATGGTGATAATGAAAGGATGCGTTGATAGATGTATTCACCTCTATAGTTGTGGCTTAACTGATGAATTAACATTGCCGTCATGTCATCAGACTAATCCAGAGTACGACCCTGGGCGCTGCTTCGCCTTTGTTCACGACTTGAGTGATGAGGAAGCCAATTACCCCGTCCCAGATGGAAGCCTTGATGTTATAGTGCTAATCTTTGTGCTATCAGCGTTGCATCCTGACAAGTATGAACTTCTTTCTTTGTCTTCCTACCTCTTTGGTTTCCTCTCAGTGTGAGTCATTAAATGTTGCACTGCTTGTCTTTTAAAGTTTCACCTCTGTCTCAGGATGCAGGCATCCATCAGTAGATTAGCACGGCTGCTGAAGCCCGGGGGAGTGATGCTGCTCAGGGACTACGGACGCTACGATATGGCACAGCTCCGCTTCAAGAAAGGTGAGTCCTGCACGGCTACAGTCCACATAGTCCATACAGCTGTTCAGGATCCTCCAGATTCAGAAAGGTCCATTATTCATGAGCTGCTACGAGCCTTGAAGGTCTGTGTCGCTCTTCAAGTAACACTGTTTCAGAATTGACCGTTGCGTTAGGTCACGCCTAAGCACTTTTCTGTGTCTGACTAAACAAAGAATATTATGGACCACTTGATAGTTATAATAAGTCTGTGTACGCAGGACTTGTCAGGCTACAACATTAATGATTAATGATGATAATTTTAGGTTTCTTATATCTCTGTTCGTCTCTCAGGAAGGTGTCTGTCAGAAAACTTTTACGTCCGTGGTGATGGAACAAGAGTATATTTCTTTACTCAAGGTAAAAAATAAAAACTTCTTGTGATTATTTGATGTTTGTTAGTTTAAAAAAAAAATGTATATGATCATATTTCTGTGCTTCTTTTCCTTTCAGATGAGCTCCATGAGATGTTCACGGAGGCAGGACTTGAGAAAGTGCAGAACCTTGTGGATAGAAGGCTACAGGTGAACAGAGGGAAACAGCTCACCATGTACAGGGTGTGGATCCAGTGCAAGTACCGCAAAGCTCTCGTTCAGCCACCTGAGACGCAGGGCTGAGCCCACCTGGCTTAACCGTCAATCACAACTGAAACCAAGTGCTGAAATGAAGGCGGTGCTGTCTTTTTTTTTTTTTTTACTGAGGATGTAATGAAAATGAGAAGCTCTATTGTGATTGTGATAAAGGGGATGCAACTGGATAGCGACATACTGTAAAGGCCTTACACTATCCCAGCTGACATAACATTGACGGACTTGCTCTGTGGCTGTGGTGTTCTTGATGGTATCGCAATCCGAGCTACGGGAGTGATGATTTCTCATTTTCTGACAGTGAGTTCAGTAATCTGAGAAAGGGCTTGGTTACACATGTATTAATGTTTCTATTCACCCGGATGCTGTTTTTAAAATGACGATGATGACGATGTTTTGAAATAAATGGCATGATTTTTAAGAGAACTTCATGACCTTTTTGTACATGTAAAATGAATAAAGATATAAACTGTATGAAGTATTTCACTCTGGTATTTCAAAGCTGAGTTCAGAAGTGTTTAACAAAGGACTCATTTCATGATACTGGCCCTAATTTTACTTTATTTTCCGTGACAGACTCTTGAATAGTTAAAGCCCTATTAATGCTTGAATGGCTACTTTGAAAAAAGAAAAAAAAAGCATTCATTTAGCAATTTATTGACATTATGTAAGTACAGTATGTGGGTGTGAACATCATGGGAATGGCAACTTTTCGATGAAGTGATTATTTGGGTGGTTGTGTGGGTGGGCGCTGTTAAATTGTATTGTGTACAGAGGGATTTGCCATTGGTCCAGACGAGATTTGGGGCAGGCGTGGACTGAACGAAGGTGAAAATACTTGAACAATCTCACGAGAAAATATGAGATTTTACTGATTATTGTTTACATTGCAAAAACATGAGAACCGAACCGAATCGATCCGGATTCAACTGAAACGCTTTGCAACAGCCACAACTTCCGAAACAGATCGGTTTCTCTCCCTGCGGCGAGGAAGACGACTGGAGACGAACTTTGTTTTGATCGAGCTGAAAGCCAGGACCCGAAAATCATCTCACCACCGGGGGAGAAAAAGATAGGGGGGGATAACTAACGCCAGTTTAAAGACATCATTTATACCTGGTGAAAAACGGAGAATCTCGAGGGTCGCCATTGTGTGGAAACGAGATACCCGACACAGGCACCGTGTGGTCCTCGGAGAGATGGATGTGATGGGGATCCCCGCCTAAGGAGCACAGAAAGGCGGGTTTTGGGATACCCGGAGTTGTCGAGGCCTCCGAGGGAATCCTCCGTCGTCTGGCTTGAGCTCACCGCGCGCTCCCGTGTCCCGATCGTGAACAATCAGCACGCGAGGGACGAGGCTGTGGATGCGGCCTAGCCTGGGAGGGTCTGCCAAGCACCGGGGGGAAACAACGGGGACGGTTTCAGGGTTAACAACTGGCCCTCCGGAGGACCGAGAAAATATTTAATTACAGTAAGTATCTCGTTAGGTTGTCGAACAACACAATTGATGTGGACGGGTCTCTTGTCGCGTCGTAGCACGAACACCTGACAACACAGAACCGAGAAGATGCTTCTTTTTGACAGACGAGTTAACTGTTAACGTTAGCCTGTTGGGCTACCTAACGCCAGCTATCTTTAGTGTGTTTATAAAACAATTTATTGATGAAGACACTAGTTGTGATTATGTTTTGTTTATCCCGAACCGTTATCTAATCAACATTCGTCTGCTGCGTGGGTACGTAATGTGACAAAAATCAAATTTAATGTTAGCTACTAGTTAACGTTACCAGTTAGCTCTTGGGTCGCAATGCTAGCTAAGTGATGGCCAACATCCGTGGGCTTGTTAGCTCATTTATCCAGTGTTAGCTAGCTGCCTCGCAGATCATTCACTGATGTTTCACATCTTTTAACAGGTCTGCCGGCCACTATAATGTTAAACTCCATTCTTGAATAAATCTTGAATATCCTTAAATGGACACGGATGCTGCAGGTTACACTATTCATTTAATGTATGCAAGCCATAGATAACGTTAACACAGACATAGCAGTCAGTGTTGGGCGTGTAACTTAAACGTTAACCTTTGCACAAGCTAGCAAGCTGGGCATTTATTGTCTATTTGGCCTTTTCCATTGCTGTGAGTACACTTGGCAGTCCCTCCATTAGTGACCTTTCATAACTCTAGCGCCATGTAACTTAGGCCCATAATGCCAGGGCGTTATCACATGATGCTATAATTTTCCAGGCAATGACTCTACACATCTGGCCTACGTCTTTGATGCATATTTAATATCCCTTATTGACTGTATTTCTTTGCCAGACTGTACATTTTAGGGCTGTGAGTATTTTACTGAGTACTCAAGTTGTATGGCTGATGCTTGCTGAACACACACGATAGTGGAAAACATTATTGTCAGGCTTATTGATGACTCAGAACAGGAATTTTCCACATCCATATAGCTAAAAACAGCCATGACTCATCACAACCAATGCCTTTTGAAACAGTGATCTGTCACTCCCACTTGAATATACCAGACCCCACAACGCCTTCCTTAATCTGTGCTCTTGTCTCTGCAGCCATGATGGAAGAATTGCATAGCCTGGACCCCCGGCGGCAGGAGCTGTTGGAGGCTCGCTTCACTGGGGTCGGCGTGGCTAAGGTTTGTGTTACAGGAGATGTCGCCGAGGTGCAGCAAAGAAACTCCCCTGTCAAAGCGCTTATAATCACAGATTCTCTTGATTACACATTTTTTGTGAATGTCTTCCTTTCTTTGTCTTACTCTGCCTCAGTGTCATTCTGCTGTTTGGCCTGGACAAGCTTGGCCCCACTCCTTGTCTTTGTCTCTGGAGAAGGTTGATCTGTGTCTGTGTTTTTTGGCTGGTGTGATATGGCATCTCTCCCTGGCTCATGATGTAGTGGCTGTATATGCAAGTGGCGATGTCTGCCAAAAAGGCCACAGACGGGACAGGGGTGGTAGGGGGAGGAGGAGTAAAGGCAGAGGAGGAATACAGAAATAGTTCTTGACCAGGTGTGAGTGGAGGCAGCATTTAGCCTTCCATCCTCTTGCTTGCTACATGGATGGAGCTGTCTTTGCGGAAGGTGATCTTGGAACAGTTGGGGAGTGAGAGTCAGCGCCAGGAGTGGGCCCTGTGCCAGCCATAGGCAAAGCTGAGCCCAGAGCATGGCATGGCTGCTGCCGCAGAGAAAATGGCGGCTCCCGCTAAGGCATCATGCCACAGCCACCCTGTATGACAAGAGATGGTATGTGTGTGTGTGTGTGTGGAGTGGGGGGGGCAGAGTGAGAGAGAGAAGTGTGTCAACAAATGGCTGTGAAGAAATATGGGTTGGTGGTCTAAAAGCCCTTCAGTGTCACAGAGCAGCTTAAGAGTTTTTTTTTCTTGACCTTGAGCAGCCCTGTGGCAGTGCTGCTCTTTCTGTCATCAGTGAGTTGGCAAAAAGAAAGGCAAATTGTTATCTTTTGAGGACAAAGAGCCAGCACACCTTTTTGGTTATAGAACAGAGAAGGGCCTACTCAAATTGTTGGAAAGTGCGTTTCCTTTTGAAGAAGTCTGATCAAACAACCAAGATTTTTAGGGGTGGGGTGGAGCGGGGGCTGTCATTCTTAGATCAAGCAAGGCATCTTTCACCGGCTTTCTCCAGAGAGGAAGAGAGGGGGTGGGTGTGGGGGGTGGAGGGGAGGGGGGGAGAGAGAACAGTTAAGACCATGGTGAACAGGAGAAAAATGGATGACATTATCTAAAGGTGACAGACAGAGGGAGGAATACATCCCCAGCAGCATGCCTAATGTTCAGCCATTTTAGGAGGGTTCAGTGAGAGAGCTCCAGTGTGCTCTGAATGACTAAGTACCTCTCCCCCTGATTGGACAGTGCCTGCTGAATTCTGATGTGATTCATTTGAGTGACAGGCATCACCTAGGGAACCATTAGGACTGATGCAAGGTCTAGATTCAGTGGGAAGTTAATGGTTATGGTATTTAGCCAAACCTCCACATCTCTTCCCTCAGTTTCTCTCCTATTGTACTCTGTGTTGTCTAACTCTCTGTGCACGCTCTCTCATAAGTGCATGCATACGCAACGAGAACACTGTACATGCACGCATTTTGCAGATGTCTGTCTACATACATGTATAACTCTTCTACACATCTTTGTATTTAAACACTCCTTGTTTTTTCTGTGTTTATGTATTCTTAACTTGTCTTAACAGGGCTCGGGTCAGAATCAGAATGAGTCATCCAATCAGAGTCTATGCAGTGTGGGCTCTCTCAGTGACAAAGAACTAGAGGTTAGTCGCTGTCACATGTCAACAGGATTTTTTTTTTTTTTCCTTTATGCCAACCATCTCACTGTGTTATCTCATTATACATGCGGTTGACTCTCGCTACTCTCCCGACAGACTCCTGAGAAAAAGGCAAACGAGCAGAGAGTAAGAAAGCGGAAAGCAGACCATTTTGACAGCAGCCAAGGTGAGACCGTCCCTCACGCTATGATCCTCTCATCATGTATCCCAAATATTTGCCTGCCTCCTAAATCCCTTCCTCTTTCTTCTCTTTCTTCCAGGCAAAGCAGGCACAAGGGGACTTAAAATTAGCGATTATTTCGAGGTGAGTGGCAGAAAACGGATCCGCCAGTAATATCTTCTAAAAAAGATCGGTTCAGTATTGAGTGCATAACTTTTCATTCTTTCTTTCTAACTCCCCCCCTCCCCCTCCCCCCTTTTTTTTAACCATCTTTTAGTCTTTCCATTGAACTGCTTTCCTCATCTTCTCTCTTTACATGTCTGTCAGTTTGCGGGAGGTAGCGGTCCTGGTACCAGCCCTGCAAGGGGGATTCCACCAGTGGTCCGCTCTTCCCCACAACACTCCCTCTCCAACCCCCCTGTCACGGTGAGCATGTCTGCTCTACGGTCCATCTCGTTGCACTTTTAACACCCTTTCCTGCCGTTCTTTCTTCCACGCTTGTTATTAACATCGGTAGATCAAGTCTGTTTACGGATGGGGGGAATCTGATCTGATCTGTGGATTCTGTTTTTACTTAAGTCAAGAGTAACGTGTTGTAGAAATGTGATGTACTGATTATAAATGCAAATGTACACACACACACACACATACAAACTGGCAGTTAAATGATAAAAGAAGTGACCACAGACATTGAATAATGGATGAACCTGTTGCACACACCTGGTGCTCCATTCTCTTTTTTTTTTTTTTAAATGGAGGCCTTCCACCTTTTCAAGTGAAATGAATCACTCACTGATAGTTCATTTGCAGTTGCTGGTCATCGTTTTCATGCTAATTTCATTTCATGTAAGGTTTTTTTTTTTTAATTGGATGAATGTTTCTGCTTCTCAGGTGCAGCAGGGAAGCCCTTCCTCCATCAGCTCGGCCAACACGGAGCACTCGTCCTGTTCACTGAAGCCTATTTCTCTTCACCTGCTCCACAAAGCCACACAGGTACTTAGCGTGCTATCAGGGCCGGCTGACCGTTTATCTGCATCATAATTCAGAAGGCAGTTGTTAAAATAGTTGATAAAGAAACCAGTAAATCACAGGAATCATCTAGAAGAGATTGTTAGATGGGACTACGTCTTGCACTACATTTGATGCAAAATGATCCACCATTAACAAAAGCACTGTTTTTTTTTTTTTTTTTTTGCTCACTTGTACCCTGTAGTCTGACCTTACTATAGAGAAACTAACAGCATTGGAGAACAACAAGAACTCTGACCTGGAGAAGAAGGAGGGACGAATAGACGATTTGCTGCGGGTACTAATCTCATTACATTTCATCCCTGCTACTCTGCTAGCCATTCTGAACGGTTTTGAAATGTTCTCTTGTTTTTTGGTTTTTCAATCAAGGCATGTTAGAGTTGACACATTTCTTCTGCCTGCACATGTACAAACATGTAAAAAAATTAATTTTCTCTTTACTTTGCCTGTTTGTTTGTTTCCCGTTCCAGGCAAACTGTGATCTGAGGAGACAGATTGATGAACAGCAGAGAATGCTGGAGCGATACAAGGAACGCTTGAACAAGTGTGTGACCATGTCCAAGAAGCTACTGATTGAAAAGGTACGTTCTTTCTAATAGCGCTATGAAATATAGGATCTGAAAGTGTGTGCTTCATGCTGGGTTTCTAACATCGGTACATTTTGGAAGCCTCTGGTTTTATCCACTAGGAAGCAACAACTCTGGTTTGATGCCTGTATTTCTCTGCTCTTCCTCCAGTCCAAACAGGAGAAGATGGCGTGTCGGGATAAAAGCATGCAGGACAGGCTTAGACTGGGTCACTTTACTACAGTGAGACATGGTGCGTCTTTCACTGAGCAGTGGACGGATGGATATGCCTTCCAAAACCTTATCAAGTAAGGATCTCGATGTTTTATCTTAAAGCTTCTCCTTTTGACACTTTCTCCTTGTTACAGCTGTGTTAGATCAAGAGGTGAAATCAGACTAATCGAAAACAACAACACGTGTTTATAGTAATTTAAAAGGAATGATCTATGTTAAAGATGCACCGATCGAAACCGGTTGTTTTTTTTAGCTGATCAGCCGTGACCGATGACCAGCCGATCAGTCTCATATAATCCGATTTTATGCCGGTCAAACTTACACACGTGCTACATGATGATTCATGTTGCGCGCACAGCAGCACAAACAATAATGTCACAGTCACACACACACGCAACATATATGTCGCAAACAGAGCGGCACAGACAGTGTACGTGTGTGTGTGTGTCACAGTGACACACACACAACATGCTTGTTGCACACACAATGGCAGCTGCAGCACAAACAGTACAGCCACACACACACACACACACACACACACACACACACATGTCGGTGTGAGGGTTCTTCAGCGTGAGTGAAGAAGACACAAAGCTCACAATTTGTAATATCTGTAAGTCTAAAGTAAGCTGGAGGAGGAGGAACAACCCTGAAAACATTTGGAACAACTAACTTAATCAGACACTTAGAAAACCATCACCCTGGTGAACATGTTCAGTTTCAAGAAGCTAACAAAGGCAAAGCAGATCAAGCTTTTTAAATAGTTTTATAGGAACATACAATTGAATTTCAATTTTCCATTAAAGAAAAGTTACAAAAATGTTTGCGTATGCTTTCAATTATAGTTCTTAGAAAGGAAGAAAGAAAGAAAATCTTTCTGTCTTATTAAATTCTCAAAGAAAGAAAATTGGAATCGGCAGGTCAGACTTCAAAAAATTGGAATCGGCCAAGAAAATTGCAGTCGGTGCATCTAAGATATGAAATGAAGTAAAAACAGGCCTTAATTATTTTTTTGAGCATTTTATATTTTTATTATGTTCTTGAAAATAGAGAGATGACAGGAAATCAGGGAAGAGAGAGATGAGGAATGACATGCGACAACACTAAATCTTCAAATGTTAGCTTTATCTTAACTTTATACAGGTTATACCATGACATTGTACACCGTTTCATTTGCATTGTACACAAAGTTTTACACATGCAACTGAGCCCATTCTCCATAGAAGAGATAAGAGCAAGTTCTTAACCAGGTAGCCAGAGAGTTTACAGATCATACAAGACAAGATGAAACATTTGGTCTGTATGTGATTGCAACATGCCGTCTCTCTCCAGACAACAAGAAAGGATCAACTCACAGCGAGAGGACATTGAAAGGCAGAGGAAGCTGCTGGCCAAGCGTAAGCCGCCCTCCATGGCCCAGACTCCACCGCCAAGTCTGGAGCAAAACAAACGCAAAAGCAAGACCAATGGAGCAGAGAGTGAAACGTACGTTGTTGTTTTTGTTTATTTATTTATTTATTTATTTATTTTCTCTGGTGTGCGTATTTGAAGTTGTGCTCAGGTTGGTTCTGCATTCTTACAGGTTAACACAGGCGGAGTACCACGAGCAAGAGGAAATCTTTAAATTAAGATTAGGTCATCTTAAGAAGGTAACGTCTGATGTATATGTGAAAAATTTAAAGCGACAACATGCTCATTATGATCTTTTTCTCTGTTTTTTTTTTTAGTTGTGTTGGTAAGTGCACAGCTTTTGACATTTACCTTGTTGTCTTTTGCAGGAGGAGGCTGAGATCCAGGCGGAGCTGGAAAGGTTGGAGCGAGTGCGAAACCTGCACATTCGTGAGCTGAAAAGGATCCACAATGAGGATAATTCCCAGTATGATTTCTTCTTCTATGGTCTTTTTTCTAGTCAGTCTGTACCAATATGTCCCTATGCTCTGTCCAAACACACAACTTGAACCGTTTCTCACCCCGTGCAGATTCAAAGATCACCCTACGCTAAATGACCGATACCTGCTACTTCATTTACTTGGACGGGGAGGTTTCAGTGAAGTTTACAAGGTGAGAGCGACTTCATTTTTTCCCTGTTAAGACACCTTCCCAAGAGTGTTAAGAGAAGAGTCAGTCTGTATTTTACCTTCCATTCTTCTTACATTTCTGATAGTTTAGACTCTATAAAGACATTGCAATGTTTCTGTCACTGAAAGAATGTAAACCATGGCCTTTCTGTGAGTCAGGCAGTGTTAGAATTCAGTTACAAACTAATAAATGAGATACAACGTTATAAACACACTCACAGTTTGGTGCAGCCTCGGAATATATTAAAAGTGTCAGATATGTTGATTCAAATCTGCTGAGATAGTTACACTGTTGAAAAACGAACTTATTTATATTCCGAAAGTGACTGCAGCGACTGAGCAGAGCATACTTTGGAAAATATTCGAGGATGTGCGTTTCATTACATTACACTATGTTGACATCATCAACATTTCGGAGTAAATAATTGTGCCAGACTTTCAGAGGTCTTTCCAAGAATCTGCTGTCATCACTTTTAAAAAAAAAAAAAATGACGAATGAACGCAGCAGTTTAACGTGAAGCGAGTTTCACTGCAGTTTAAACTTTAAGTATTTGCCAAATGCAGTTCCTAACTAATAGGAGATCTTTTATTTTCCAGGCCTTTGACTTAACAGAGCAGAGGTATGCTGCAGTCAAAATCCACCAGCTAAACAAAAACTGGAGGGACGAGAAGAAGGAGAATTATCACAAGTGAGTGTTGACTATGATTGATGTTCTGTTCCAGTTCATGAACTCATCAGATTCAGTGTATCCACATTGTAAGTCAGTGGTATAATTGTTGGTCTTTTGTTTCAGACATGCATGCAGAGAATATAGAATCCATAAAGAGCTGGACCACCCACGAATAGTTAAACTCTACGACTACTTTTCGCTCGACACTGACTCGTAAGTCATTTCCTTTCAAACAAATGTGTTCCTATTTAAAAAAAAGATGCTCACAACTACACAGATTGTGTTCATTTTTAACCAGTGATTTATCAACATGATGATTCTTACACTCTTGTAATATACCTCTTCCTTGGTTTCGGAGCAGGTTCTGCACAGTCCTGGAGTACTGCGAGGGCAACGACTTAGACTTCTACCTGAAGCAGCACAAGCTTATGTCAGAGAAGGAGGGTCGCTCCATCATCATGCAGATCGTCAACGCCCTCAAGTACCTCAACGAGATCAGACCACCCATTATCCACTACGACCTTAAACCCGGTGGGTCTTACATTCTTGAAAGCTTGCGTGGTGTTGTTTAAATCTCCATGGCAACGTTCTACTTCAAATGAATTTTATCAGTACTTTCAACTAAATTAACCACATGAGACACTGCTGCACCTACTTTCTCTCTGGTTCTCACACGGTGCCCAGCAAGCAGCTCAGGGCCAGACACTCTTACAGTCCATCCACCCAACATTTTGATTATTAGAGACTGTAGTTGTGATTTGGTCATTATGACTGATCAAACCAAGTTGGAATGAGTCTATTGAAGTCTGGCCCAGTCTGTACTATGCTGACTTTTCTTTTTTTTGTGTGTGTGTGTGTGTAACTAAATCCTCCCTTCACTCTCTTAAGGTAACATCCTCCTGGTGAACGGCACGGCCTGCGGGGAGATCAAGATCACAGACTTCGGCCTGTCGAAGATCATGGATGATGACAGCTACAACTCAGTGGACGGGATGGAGCTCACGTCACAGGGAGCAGGGACATACTGGTAAGATTTACACTGTAAGATGACACCCTGCCGCAGGGGTGCCATCATCTGTGATATAATAAATAGTGCTGTTTATTTTTACCACTGAGCCTTGGTTCCAAGGGATAAATTTACTTCTGCTAGTCAGGGCTGAGATATTTCTGAGTGCTTTCCCGAACCAAAGTGCATTAGGATGTAAAAGTGATCGTTTTTCCTGCGTTAGAGGCGTTTTACTGTGAAGAAAGAAAAACACGATAGCAAAGTATAAAGTGTGCAGTACGAGTGGTTCCAGTTGCAGAATCTAAATCACCACCACTTAATAAAACTTATGTAGAAATATTACTTATGTAGATATATTACTCAAAGGAATACAGCAAAGTTGTAAGCGTGTTAGAGCAACAAACAAGGTGGGAGGAAACAGCAGCAGTGATGGGCTGATAGGGGTGAGGAGAGAGAGGGAGACATGATAGATGCAGCGGGGGAGAGCGAGTCTCATGGTGTAAGGTGCTTCCTCCTCCTTTTTGCCCTGCTGGCCGCTCATCAGCTCGCTCTGAACCTGCTTATTCCAGCAGCGAAGCAGCAGCAGCTGCTGTCTCTCTCTCTCTCTCAGACAGACAGAGAGCAGACCTGCCAAACTGTACGCATTTTGAGATTAAAGTACACCAGTACAATTTGTCACACTAAAAGCTGGCGACGCCTGTGAGTTCAGTTGTTCACGTGCAATACTCAAGTCTAATGTGCTGAAAAGCAAAAGAAGAAGAGTTCAACCAATCATAGCGCTGAATTCATTCCCCTTACCTTCACCTAAATATCAAGCTGGGATGATGTGTAATGTCATTTCAAAAATTCTGCAACTCGACAGCAACATGACATCAGTTTTATCCCTCTGGTTCCCTCTTCACTCCGGCTGGCTGCTTCCTCAAGTGAGGACGCTTCTTTTAACTCCTTCGCAAAGGTGAACGGACGGGGGTGGATGTGGAAAGTTCACACTGTGAATTGAGTTAACTTAAGTTAACGCAGACCTGCCAACCTTGGGAAAATTTTTAACGTTAATAACGTTAGCCTAACTTTACATAATTTAATAACTTAATAATTTGCAAACTAGCTTGCTTGTTCCCCAGACATTTAAGTTGGCAAAGTAATGTTAAGTTATATTGTCTGTGTGTCGCAGATTGTTAAACGTGACTTCTCATAGTTTGTATTAATAATTATTATTGCAGCCAAACCGTTAACCGTAATGAGAGGAGCAGATTATGGCACGATGGGGGGAAAAAGCGAGTGCATGTGCAGCAGAAATAAGGTTACCTAGAAAGTTATCTGTGTGTGTGTGTGTGTGTGTGTGTGTGTGTGTGTGTGTGTGTGTGTGTGTTGGCATGTTGGCACTGTAGTCTACAACTGCCTACTCTAAGAAAATTTCAAGGAAAGGAAACACCCCCCATTGCAAATTAAGTCCAATATGTATCTATAATGAGAGCTGTTGTATTAACCAACTCTAAAATATTTATTTCACCATCACTACAAAATAGTCTGTTTAGGCTGGTTTGGGTTTTAGAGCTATATTGTCATCATCCTTTCAAATTAGCCGAAAATCATATTTTCAAAAGTCAGATTGGCTTAAAGTTTTCTTATTGTGGAGGTGTAAATAATAGAAACTATATAAATGCAGCAGTAGTGGTACGTTAGTGTGTAGCCTCAGTGAAATCCTTCGTCAGCTGTGTTTAGGCAGGTGAAAGATAAATGACCAACTAACAGTATTTGCATCTGCAGATATTTTTGTAAACAATCTGCTATTGGTATCAAGAATTTTCATATCAGTGCATCCCTCGCTTTTTTGTGTTTGACTGCTGCATGTATACAAATGATGCACTGTAAAGCATATGTATGCAAATTATGTACAATAACGAATTGTGCGAAAAGCAGTGATTTGCATCTGATGCATCTAGGTCGCCGAAGCGGTGCTCAAAAAAGTTGTCCAGGGTTGGCAGGTCTTAGAGAGAGAGAGAGACAGTTGTGTAAGCAGAAAAATATTGGTGAGAACAGGGAAGCAGGCGTGCAGCACTGACAGAACCCGCCAGACAAAGCAGCAGCGGCAGCTTCAGTGCGAGCTGGACACAGACCGACAAAACACCCGCAGCACATGCAACACTGAGGCGGACGGAGAGGAGGAGAAGCGCCTGCACTGTGATTCACTCTTCACCGCTGCCTCCATCATCTCTCCCTAAAAGCTCGTAACAAAAGAAATTTACTTTATTTATTGCAATGAATAGAGGTCGACCAATAGTGGATTTTAATGATAGTTTGGAGCAGGAAAAAGCCAAAGTCAAAGTAATAAATACTTGAATATATAAATCTGGAACTGGACATCAGACTAAAGAAATCTAGTATGTAAAATAACTCAGTGGGTGGGAGCTGTTTTTATTTTTTGAGCTACTTTTTTTTCCCCTCAAAGTCAGTAATTCCAGTTTATGAAGACTAATATAACGGAGGAAACAGAGCTTGTCTGCAGAAAGGCGGCTCCTCCACCAGGTTTTGCCTTTGAGTAAGGTGAGAATGTTTTGAAGCAGAAGTAGTAGAAGAAGAACAACTTCCTCTGTTGTTGTTGTTGTTGTATGTCGCAGTTAGCACAAAACAAGTGTGTTTAAGCAGCAGAGAAAATATGCTGGCGGACTGTAAGTAAGACCATGCTCGCTAGCAAAACAGAGACAGCTTGCCTCCGGCGTAGCAGCAGCAGCAGCAGCAGCAGATGTATGTCCCTGCGTGACTGGTGGAGGCCGCGCAGCCATCAGCCGCTTATCGGAGCCAAGTTTTGCTGATACCGATAGTTTGTAAAAGGTTCTATCAGCAGCGATTTAAAAGGCCGTACCATTCGACCTCTTTTCTGTGAGGTTTTGACATTTAATTGAATGCCTCCAGCCGTGCTATTTAATCTGACATTTAATCTTTGAAACGTCTGTCCTACATCTGTATACGTACGTTAGTGAATTCCTTTCTCAACAATTCCTGGAAGAAGGCGAAATACATGTCATTTTACAAGACCATGCAAAGAACCCTCAAGTTGCATATGAGTTTAATTATCAACATGTCAGAACATGATACTCGTTGGTCCCCAGAACGAAAATGAAAAAGTGATGCGTTCACAAAAACGGATCTTTACACAGGTTATCATGTCAGAACACACTTTGAAACTGAACAGTATTATTTGTTTAGTTGAACTGATTCATATTAACGTGGCTCCCCCTTTTACCCTTTTAGGTACCTGCCACCTGAGTGCTTTGTGGTTGGGAAGGAACCACCCAAAATCTCCAACAAGGTGGACGTGTGGTCTGTGGGAGTCATTTTCTACCAATGTTTGTACGGCCGCAAGGTAGGAGAAGCACACTGAGAAAATATGTTCTAACAAGTCGTTAGCTGTTGTTGAGTCTTAAAATTGTGTTTTATTGCTAAATAAAATTTTATTTTTTAATCCTTTTTTTGCACCACGGCCGTTAAAACTTCTAATTTCTGATTGGCTGGAAGGTGTAAATCAGACCTGTGATGCAGGTGTTTGTTTGGAGTTGAAATGAATGTGCCAGTATTAAACTGGAGGTGAAAATAGCACTAATGAGGCTTGGCTAAAGAGCTTGGTGCGAGGGTTATTTGTGTAACCAATAAAAAAAAAAAAAAAAACATAAATAGCTCAGTGAGAAGCATGCAAAATGCCTTTCATATGTTTTTTTATGTTTTATGTGTGAATCTCTAAATCAGCTAACATTGTGAGGAAAGAGAGAAGTTTTGTAATAACTGAAGCTGCGGGGAAGCTGCAGCCTGCGGGTGTGAGGGACAGCTGCAGGGGAAAGCAGAGAGGACAGGAGGAGAGTGCATGTCACCAAAACGGGACAGAATTTTCAGCGGTCATATTATAAAATAATGTGGAAAATTCATAGGTTTAGGTAAGAGAGGAAAAAAGAGGTGGTGAGAGTGTAACGTGTCTGTATGACAGAGGGAGGGGTAAAGCAAGCGTTGCGTAATGTTATCTATGCTGGAAAGACAGTTTTAATAATATAAAGCAGAATGCAGCGCCGTTCTCTCTTCTTGAGATTAAAAGCAATCAGTGACATTTCTCTAAACGAGAGGGTTAAGACGCCTGAGCCAGTCATGTCAGGCCCTTTTGTGTTTAGATGTTACTTAGCAATGCAAATGGCAGGAATTCTGCTGTTTTGCAGGAGGCCCAAGAGCCATATTTCATGATGTTTTAAAACAGGAAAGTATGTTCAAAACGAGTTATTTATGATGACCTGATATCTTTTAATTTGATGACACATGGCATTCTGTTAAAGTGGCCATGGTATAAGCAGGATAAAGCCCTCCAAGTTCCTACATTATCCCTGGCTTAACTGTTGGTAACATACTTTACATTTAAAAAGTCACTTTTCTTATCCAAATGAAGAGAAAATTGTTTTTCCATGTTCCAGTATGTCTAGCACTCTTATTTTGGAACATTTTCAGTGTTTGCTTTTAGGAAAATGAGAGTGTGAGACTGAAAAGAAGACCAAGATGCTTTTTGAATCTGGACAGTTTACTGAACACCAACTCACTTTCTCTTAGTTACTTTATTTATTTAGTTGTTTTGCCCACCATGTGTTGGTTTCCATAACACCCTTTCCCTCTCTCTCTCCCTCTCTCCCTCTCTCTCTCTCTCTCTCTCTTTGCTCTCCAGCCCTTCGGCCACAACCAGTCCCAGCAGGACATCCTGCAGGAGAACACCATACTGAAGGCAACAGATGTGCAGTTTCCCCCTAAACCAGTAGTCACACCTGAAGCTAAGGTACAGGATTCTCACACCTCACTGCTCCGTTTCGTCCGACTAATGTTTTCATAACAGATATTTTTAGGAGGAATTATTTTGGATGTGTATATTTAAGAAATTCCAATCTTTTTACGAAAACATATTCAGTTATTTCACTCCCTCTGTTTTTCTCCCTCCAGGCCTTTATAAGGCGCTGTCTAGTCTACCGTAAGGAGGACCGCATCGACGTGCACCAGTTAGCCAGTGACCCCTTCCTCATGCCCCACATCCGCAAGTCGGTGGCCTCCTCGGGCACCTCGGGCATGGCCGTGGCCTCCACATCCAGCTCCTCTAACAGCAGCGCCTCAAACTGAGCCCACGCACCCTTATAACAGACTTGAACTGAACCGTTTCGAAAGAGTGGGATGGTGGCGGGAGCGACGCCATATTCGCGTGCCCCCCCACTCCCAAGAACATCCCACCTTGCCACGAAGAGCCCTAAGAAGAGAATCCGGTCAGAAGACGGCAAGGGGTGGGTGAGAAGTCATGGAGGGGTCGGGAAGGGAAGGCCAGCCGTCACCCTTCGTCCCTCTCATGTCCACCCACCCCGGCCTACCTGTCCTCCTTTCTCATAAGAGCCGGCATCGTTCTGGGGGTCAAAGCCCTGGACGACTCACACCGCAAGGGGGGCGAGGTTTGGCACTGTGTTGGTGAAAAGTGGGGTCCAGTGTTTTGGGATGTTTTCTTTTCTGCTTAAAAAAAAAAAAAAGAGGAAAATATAAAGAAGTATAGAACTGCTTCAGCTTGGCCAGATGGGAAAAGACTGCGGAAGGCCTCATACCAATACGCACTCACACATGTACACTCATGCATGAGCCATTCTGGTCCCAGGTAGTCTGAACTCCCCAAGCTCAAACAATTTAGTTCGTTCTCATCTCCCCGAACTTAACCGAGAGAACCAGTCTGGCCTGTTATTGTATTGAACTCTAAATATCTACGGCACTATGTCATCCAACCTGGTGTTCTGGGATCCCCTCTGCCCCCGCTTAAATTCCAGACCCAGATAGTTTGTGACGAGGAGGGACAGAAGCTACTACCCCCCCCCACCCCACCTACCCCTCCAATCTCCTCGTCAAACTCCTGTGACCAAAGCTTATAACTTCCAGCTGGTGGCAGTGTTCCACCTCAGTTTTTATAATGAATGGTTTTAGAGTCGTGTTACTTGATAATGGAGTGGAAGCTGTTGAAGAAGGACCCCTTTTACATTTTTTTAAAAAACTTTTCAATTTAACCAGTTTTATGGAGAAAATTGTTGTGTTTTTTCAAGTTGCCTTTAATTAGAACTGTTATTGTTTTGATTGACCCCCCCAAACCCCCCTCCCCTCCCCCTCCCCCCTTACCATAAACACACATATTTATTTAGGTATGTTTGAATTTATTTTTGGCCAATAAAATGCAAGGGACTGGTTGACCTAATAGTACTGCTGGGGGGAGATTGGGCCTTAGCAGAGAATTGCATAAACCATTAAATACTATTGGTTAAAATGTGTTTGTTTGTTCTGGACTCCTCTGTGACTCGATGCTTTCTGTGAAAGAAAAACTTCCGTTGACGACACAACTGATGAGCATTTGACACAATTGCTGAGCGTTATGTCTGTACTTAGGTTTTATTTTAATTTTTCAGTGTAAAATTGGTGTTTCAGACTAAAAATCAAAGATATATTCAGGAGAAATAAATGGAACAAACTAAAAACAGGCTGTAAACTTAGACTGTAACGCCACATTTACTTGATAGAGCTGACTTTGTGTAATCAGTAAAGCATCATGAATGCTGTTTCATTTTCTTAAATAAGGAAGTGAAAGACAACATTTAAACACATGTTTAAAAGCTAAATCAATGGCTTCTCATCTGTGCCGTCTGTCGTGGGATGTTGAATACCATTAGACATAATTCTCACACGTAAACCGGCGGTCCACAAATTGAATATAATCAGCCTGTGTAATGTGACAGTTTCGTTTTTCATCAGCTTGCATTTAACATACTGTGGCATAGTTAAGCTTGTGGAAGGCACATCCAATATGAACTGTTAGTCTAAATGTATTTTCATAACTATAGGAAACAGCCACTTCCTAGCTTTAAGTCTCCGAAGGACCATTAAGGGGAAGCCATTAAAGGCTACTCTAAAGGCATTTATTGAACTATTACAGGGATATTATGAGATTTTTTTGTATTTTTAGGTGAGTTTATTATGTCCGGCGCTTGTGGGTCACCAATCCTGACCTCTCTCAGTTATCTAACAGACTTGGCTCAGCTGAGAGATTATGACTATGATTTCGACATCAGAGTAGATGTTTGGTGTTTGGCAGGTGTTGAGCATAATAAAAAAAGACACATCGAGTTTATTATAGGACAGAACAGGACTGATGCTTTTTAATTGCAAACTAATGAGTAACAGATTACATTTACAATCAAGCATCAGAGGACAATGGCTTAAAAACTGCAGGACAAATTATTAAGTCACTGCAAAGAATGAGCGCTAGACAGAAGGTTTTTATTTTTTATTAAAGTAAGAAATTAATGGAAGTAGAGAAATGCATAAGAAATACCATACACAAGAAGAAGGTAGGGCAACATCAACAATGTTAAAAAGTTAAATACAGGGAAATCACTTCCTGAGCTCCAAAAGCAAATTAAAAAAAAAGGGAAAAATGCACAAGTCTGAATAGTAAAATCCAGATTAAATATTGTGCAAAAGGGGCAAAACTCTGAAGTAATATTAATAATGAATTTTTTCAGTAGAAATGATACTTATGTTTTGAATTTTTTAAATGTGAAACATTGAAGTTAAAAAAAAATACTCATGAAAAGACTGGAGGGAAGAGTATCATTGATAAAGAACATCTATCAGAGTTTTCAACTTAATTTTATGTTTACATGTGGGATTTATTTTCTAAAAGTTAAATTTTAGCCTTAATTTTTTTTTTTGTTTTTACTTTTCTCACTGACGAGATGAAACAATGACTCCTGAATTATAATGAATTGCATGAGATTGATTTTAGAGTCAACCCTACTGTCTGCTGGGTTATATGGGGTCTTCCGATACAGGCCACTGGAGGTCCCCGGACCTCATGTTGGGAACCATACAAACACTGACACAGACACAGACATAGACACACACACACACACACACACTGTTGACGCTGCTCCATTCATATCAGTCTCGTCTGACTGAGACGCAGACGGAGCTCTAGCGGTCAAACTCGCCACCAACTCTGCATCATCCGTCCTCAAAGTAGAACAGTCGGGCATTTGCTGCTCCGGCTTCACTTTTTTTTTTCCTCTCATTTCGTTTTTTTTTTTTTTTTTTTCCGGGTTTTTTTTTTTTTTTCCAAGCGTGTGTCTGTGTGCGTGTGTTGTAGTTGTGAGCATGCAAGGCAACGACCGTCACCGAGACAAGGAATCAAGGAGAACATGGACAAATGGGCGAGATATATTCTACAAATGCACTTTATATTTATTCATCTTTAGTCTGGAACTGAAGGGGAGCGCTGCGGGTGAGAAAAATCTCCACTTTTGCTTAATTTCATTCATATAAAAGTGGGAAAAAGCGGCCAGACATCACACCTATTGCGCATGCTTTTTGTTTTGGTGACGACTTCCAGTCAGAAAATGCGTTAGAAAACAGACAGTGAAAGATATTCTCTGCGTATTCTGGATTTGGTGCCTTGGTATGCCACGAACCACAAGTCCGAGGCGTGAGTGGAACCAGATGTGGGGAAAAACAGGGGGGAGGGGGGGAAGGGGAGGGGGGGGGGGGAGGCTAAAGGCTTAGTCTCTCTATTGTGATTTTTATTTATGCAAAAAAAAGTTGATTCAAAGCTGCAAACCGACGCACTTTATTAGTTCTCTCCTCTAGGGATGTTTTTTAGGCTGTTTTGTAAAACTGAAAGACGGGTGAAGCGTTTGGCACCCTGTGGGCAGATGTGACCTTTAGGCTACATCCTGTTACAGCCTGCAATTAACACATTCAGTCCAATCCCGAGCAGCTACTACACCGTTTCATGTTATGGGGACACTGTGGAGGTTAAACTCACCTAAACAATCCTACAATAGAGTCCAGGTTGACTCTCAGAGCGCTTTTTCTTGCGTAAACATTCAATTTATTATCTTTTTCTTATATGACCCTATGAGTCAGAGTTGACCAACTTGACTATACTGTCAGTGACTTTTCTATTGTACAGATTAAAGGACAGGTTCACAGTTTTCCAAGTCTGTCTGAAAACAACAGTCAGGTGCCCAAATGAGCACTGAAACAGGTTTTGCTCGCTGTAATCATTCCTCCTGTTCATACTGGCTATTAAACAACCCCCCCCTCTCCAAAATGTGCTTACAGTGTAAATGATGGAGGCCAAAATCCACACGGTCCTGGTTTTGAGCAAAAAATGTGTTGAAAAGTTTATCTGAGGATAATATGAGGCTTCAGCTGTCTGAGTTTGTCAAATAAAGTGGATATCTTCCACAGTTGCACTCTTTTTTTAGTATAATATTCCCTCTTCGTGTCTCGACGGACAGTGTTTTCCTGTTCAGCTGCAGTGAAAGGATTGTGACAAAAAGAGGGAATTTGGCACTAAAAAGACTGTAACTTTGAAATATATTGACTTGATTTGATTAATTTGGACGACTGAAGCCTCGTTTTAGCTTCAAATAAGCTTTTAAATACGTTTTTGCACTGAAGGAGGATTGTGGGTTTTATCCCCCATCACTTATATTGAAAGTGCGTTATGAAGGGATCTCTCAGTATGAACAGGAGAAATGATTACAGCAGGAAAAATATGTAAATCTTCATTTGGGCACCTGACTATTATTTTAAGGCAGAGTTGAAAAATTGCCTGATTTCTTTTGTGTCACAAAAAAAGTACCTAGACGGTGGAAATGTAGGTTGTCAGCATCAAGTATCCAGTTTAATTTAAATCAAATCTGGGCAAGGTTGTCACTTTATGTAACCCACTTATTTTCTGATCTATTTTCACTGCTTTAGTTGACATTACTCAAAAGCATCTGAGGTTACAACATCACATTTTCAGATTAGATGTTATTTTTCCTGTATTTTAACACTTCATAGATTTGGAGCAGCGCAGCAGAACAGCACGCTGCCTCTTTATCCTTTTAATATTCCTCTTTTAACTTTTTTTTATTTATTTGATGAAGTTAGATAAAAACATGTGATTGTGAGTGTTTACACTCCCACTCCTTACACTCTCATCTCGGAGAGTGTACTTGCAAACATTATCCAGAGCTCTTTTTTTTTGGCGAGGCTTAGTGTCTTAATTTCAAAATGACTTGCACCCATCTGCCATCAAACTGCAATGCTGCAGAAGTTGAGAATCCCTTTTCAATCACTTTTAAGCCAAATGGATGAGATGCAAACCGGATCTTAAGGGGGAAAATAATCAATGTTGATTTGTTTTATGAAATGCTGTCTCTCTGGATTTGTTATGTTATTGCCGTTCCCAACCACTACAGTTTATCGCACAAAATATCTTTCAAGCTCTGTGTAACTTCTTAGAAATTAGGTTCTTCCTGTTAGTGTATTGCCACAGTGACGTATTTGTGACTTTTTTAATTTGTGCATGAAAGTTCAGACTAAGTAAATTATAAATATAAGTGATTCTGATGTTCATTATGAGTGGAACAGCTCCAGCACTGCTGTGTTAACGATCTCACACAAAAATACCCATCAAAATTCATTTGAAAATTTAACCACAGAAGTCGATACAGCTCTCATCCCATGCTGATTTAACAGTTAAACCTGCGCTACCATAATAATCATTTATCACAGCGCGTAAGTGTGGGAGTGATGGAAAGTTTTGACACTCCCTCTGGTTTCTAAATTCGATTTGCACTCTCTCCGAAGAGGTTAGAGTTTGCTCTGATTCTGAGTGTGGCTGCAAAATGCAAATATGCTCTTCTCTCCAATAGCCCCTCTCTTTCTCTCTCGCCCTCTTTCTCCTCTCCCATGCTTCTCGGATGAGGTAAAACCTATCCACAGTTTGGAGTTGCCTCAGAGGCCAGACCACCATAAAACACCAAAGAAACAAACACAGCAGGCTGGAATTTCCTGCCTATTTGTTGGTTGCCATTTTATCACACTGGCCGGTTAAAAGGCCTGTTTTTTTTTTTTATCACAGACATCTGTCAAAATAAGGAAAGGTTGTGGGAAAAAACTAATGCTCATATTTCAGTTCAGATCTTTAGATTAAATATGAGTAAATTAAAGGGAGAAAAACAGTTTGGTTAGTTTTAACTCTCTGGCAGCTGCAGAGAGTCACACTCTTCCTCCAAAGAGTGCGATATAGAGAAGTTTGAAGTCATAACACTTCAAGTCAAGACACGCTATTGATTATTCACCCACAGTCCAAAGTATTGTCCTCAAACCTGGTCCAATAGATGACCGTATTGAGGAGGTGGAAGTTCTGGGAATATCTGCCTCTCTTGGCGACTGGTGCCGGTTGTTCTTGGCCGTTGGTTTCGGCCTCTCTCTTCGGCAGGAAACTGTCTTCGGCGTTGAAAAAAAAAAAGGGGGGGGGTGACAGGACAAAGACAAGGATGAGATCACAGCAGGAGAGCTGTTGTAGCTTAGCCTTCACAGGGCTCAATGGCTTAAAGTTAATCTGAAATTCTGCACTCTCTCTGATTGCCCGGGAGTTTTTCTCACATCAAACATCCAGTCGTGTCCCCTCTAGACTGGAATTTAAAACTTCTATTTGAATTTGCTTCTTGTTGTCTGGAACTTCAGCTTCAGGTTGTGTAGAAGTTCAAAAAAGCTTCTCATATATTTACACATACCGCAGTGAATTCAACACACAACGTAAGGGGCTAATTCTGACTTTTACTTGGACGGCGCTGGTGTGAAAATCTTCCCACGGGCACCGCCGAAGCCGACGCTGTGATCTATTTTTAAAGATGGCATTAATTCCTATTGTGAAAATGACTAAATGGTATCAGACTGATTTACTGGCACATGAGCTGCGCCTCGTTAACAAGTCAGCATTGTTGTGTAACAGCGGCGGTTCGAGCATCCTCATGACTTTTTGCTCGCGATGAGAGGAAGCTAAATCCTGAGCTTATAGCATATCAACATCTTATTGGTTATTGTGGCAGACATCACACTGTAATGTATGCAGCACAGAGATGGATTACACCGCGGAAGGGAGGACAGGGATTTATACTGAGGGTTTAATGTAAAATATACTGTAATCAAGTGGTTATAGGGGAACACGGGAAGGCTTTGATCTGACAGAAGTCAGTGATGTTTTAGTGGCTACACCAGACTCTGACTTTCCACAGAAACAGGTCTTCTCCTGAATTTCATTCAGCTCTGGATTATGTTGCATTAATAGGAGTGACTGGAATAACGGCCTCATGGAAAGAGAGTTTGGCACAGAAAAAAAACCGAGATGTTTTGTGTTCGTTGGATGTAGTTTTTGGCTCCCTGATAATATTTAAAAGATTTTGTGTCCCTGTTAGGCAACACAATTTCTCTGATGTGAATCTTGAAACAATGATCTGGCAGCAAACAAGCCTTACAGCTGGGTGTTATTGTACAAAAAAAAAAAAAAAAGGATTGCTTTATAAAAAGATCAGGGTGGTGATTATATGTGATTACACTGTACATACCTCAAGATGGACCTCTCTGCCGCCGCGCTCTCTCACTGTGTTTGCTAACACTGCTTCTGAGAAACTCAACCGCAGAGGCCGAGTGCAAGACGAGGGGCGTGTCGGTCGTCTCCTCCTGATTACAGGAGTTTTTATGGAGCTCTCGATGAGACTCCATTGTCTCTGTGTTCATAAAAGCGGCCACGGGAGGTTTGGAGTGTTTCAGCTGAGAGGTGAGGAAACAAGGGATTTCTACAGACTGAGCTGACTGAAGTGGCCACATATGAGAGTGGTGTTTTTCAGCTAAATGCCCAGTGATCTTTCCCACCTACCCCACTTCCTGGCCTCTCACAGGAGCCCGCCGAGTAGGAATGCTGAGGGTCTCACTTTCTCTCCTTTGAATCTCACATCTGAGAGTTGTGTTTATTTTGCGGATATATATATATATGTATATATTTTAATAATTTTGAACAGGACCTTAATTTAGAGTCACTCCTACGCTCCTGACATGTATTTCTTTCTCTCGCCCACCTTCGCACACTCTCATAACCACACGCCAGTATATTCGCAGTCCTGGCTTCTAGTTTACCAATCTCTAAATGCTTCAAGAAGAGAAAAACAGGAATGAAGGAAAACCACATATTTTTTTTTGAGAAAGGGTGTTGGGTTTTATTCCCGAAATTCCAGTCACTGAGGCTGGCGTCCGGCCACTGCCCTGAATGTGTTAAGTTCAACACTTTTTTTTGTCAGTACTCTTTGTTTTTTGTTATCATTTTATTTATTTTTGTATGTTTTTCTATGGTATAAGTGTATATGAGGATACTGCCAGGCTCTGTGGGTAACACCTTGTAGGCAGCCGTAGCTCCTAATGCTAAGTAATGCTTATAAAGGCATCAGTGTACAGTAGTGAGAGGTCTGCAGACTGAAAACAACAACCCATTTCACCCTTGAGGATCATTACAGTTTCACCAAATTAATCATATTTAGACATGTTAAAACATTTGGTTATATGAGTCAAATGTATCAGTCACACTCTCAAGATAAAGATCCTTATATATTTATCCCCCCAAAACCACCAACTGCTGCTCTCTCCACAGTCTAAACCGACAGAAATAGACACCACAAACTATACCGAACCAGGCCAGAGGCAATTCCAGGTCAACCTTCTGGAATGTGGTGAATTCCTGAAAACTGGTGCATGGTTTGGAAATTATTCGTCTGTGATCACAAACCCTACATTAAAGGACAAACATGTGTATCCACTTTGCACTGTTTATTGCATGACATTTCTGCAATTACTTCCTGCTGAGAGCTTTGTCATATTATGTGTATGCATGTTTTTTAGGGTTATTGCAGGTTTATTAGAGGATTAATACCACTGAAGGGACACCAGAGGCCACAGCTGAAGCTAGTTCTAACACAGTATTGTATCCATTAATGGAGATATTGATCCAAACGCCGGCCTGTTCTCTGCTCACATCAGCTGCTAACATGGAATCCTGTTTTCATCTGCATTATCGACTGATGCTATTGTTTCCCCCCTCTCTGCACAGCACCGGCGGACTCTGACGAGTTTGCCTTCTTCCATGAGGGCGCCAATGGGTGCCTCGGGGTGCGAGATCACTCCCTCATCCTGTCATCCTCCTGCGAGGACGACAGCCAGCGCTGGAAGTGGGTAACGCGGGGTCGCCTGTTCAACCTGGGCTCCTCACTGTGCCTCGGCTTGACCACTGGCAACTACACCTCCAGGTGGGCCAAGTCTCCTCTGGGTGTGTACACCTGTGACCGCGAGCCCCCCAGAGTACGCTGGACCTGGAACTGTGCCCAAGTGCTGGAAAACCTCAATACCTACCTTCCCTCGCCCTTGTTTTGGAACGCGTCCTCCACCTCCGCCCCTTCTAAATGGTCACTGCATGGTGGTGTTCGGGACCTGTGCACTAAAGCATATCGCGGTGAGCATTCTTTCATCACAGAGATTTAGATTTGCATGGATTACTGCAGATCAGTGCTTAGTGTTTACCTGTGTTTTCTCTAGAATGTTTCAAAAATCAAGATAATCTTGATAACTTCAAGATTTCCTTTGAAATTCTTTCATTTTTAAAATCAGTTATCCTGTGGACATGTAAATGAGATCGCTGGTATTGCACCCCTTTGCAAATTATTCTCAGTTAAATGGAGTTTCCCCAAATGAAGCAGCTCACCTGTAGTCATACAGATGTGAGCTGCGCCTGCACCGCACTATATGTTGTGCTGCCTCAAAGCGGCAGATAGACTTACTGTTGTGGATGCCACAGCTGTATCTGATCAAATGGATATAGCAGTGTTGCTTTTAGGAAATCTTTGAGGACAAGTGGCTTCCTGCCAGTCAGAAAGCCAAGGATAACATTGCCGGTGTTTGTAAACTCCAGTAAACAGACGGAGTCGTCCTTGCCCTCAAGTATATTTGTATTTAGATGTAGTTTTCAGTCCAGATTAAATCAAACCATGGTGGTTCGCAGCTAAGCCTCATTTCCGCTGTCACTGCCACTCATGTCACAGTTGTTCATTGACGAACTATACTGTGAGACCCAGTCAGCCATACCAGTCTGTAATTAACAGGCTCAGGTTGACTGCAATTAAACCCAGATCTGCCGTAAAGACCCGAAAATCTCCCTTCGCTTTCTTCTTTATCTTTCCACTTCGAAGTCTCTTTTACCTTTTTGTGCCGAGGGAATTGGGTACGTTGGCGTTTTTTAACTTTCAAGTGCGGATCTACACAAGTTTTCTTTGTGAAGTCGACTCACTGCTGGAGAGGAATGCCTCTGACATAGTTAGCCGAGGAGTAGCTCCAATGCAGCCAGCCAGCCAGCCAGCCAGCGGTGGAGCAGAGAGGGAAGTCAGGGAGGGAGCTTCAGAAATCTTTCCTCCCTCGTTTAACATGTCCTACTTTCCATTGGCCTAATGTGTTTTGGTAACACTACAGACCCAGCCTCTCTCCCTCTCTCTCTCTGTCTTTGTTGCCCTTTAAAAATGCTATACATGTGGAATGTAGACTAAAACACCAACCTAGGGGTATTTTTTTAAACTTTAGAGATCAGATATAGATTATTAGTTCAAAAGCCTGGTTCAAAATGTGCACGTGATCTTTAAAAGATTCTGCTCTGGAATATAAATATTATAAATATTATAAACATGAAGTTAAAAGTTAATTTGCTTAATAATCTGCTTTTTTTTCCCTCTTCCTTCTGCTGACCACCATTTGACCACTTTACTGTTTTAACTGTAACATTATCCACTGTTTTCACCGTGTGTTTGATTATACAAGTCACTGAGAAAACAGATAAGGTATTTCAGTTCAGCACAGTTCACAGCCATAATTTTAGACAACACAAGTGAAGCCTGTCTCCGCTGCTACATGTGGTGATTTAAATCTCCTCCTCTGTTTGCTCCCCAGAGATCTATACAATCCAGGGGAACTCTCATGGTCGTCCCTGCTACCTGCCCTTCCTGTACGACGGCCAGTGGTTCCACAGCTGCACCAGCATCGGGCGCGAGGACGGTCACCTCTGGTGCGCCACCACCTTCGACTACGGGAAGGACGAGCGCTGGGGGTTCTGTCCGGTTAAGAGTGAGTTATCACTTTGTATGCTGAGGACTGTATTTTATACCTGTCTGAAAAAACTACCAGAAACTCAGTGAGCTTCACCACAAATTCCTCTCACCCAAACTATTTATTTTACTCATGTTTCCTCCTGCTTCCTTCCCTTGCTTCTAAACTGACTTTTTTATCTCCTTCCCCTTCACTGTCAGGTAATGGCTGTGAGACCTTCTGGGATACTGACCCGCTGACAGACAGCTGTTACCAGTTTAATTTCCAGGCTACGCTGTCATGGAGCGAGGCTCGGATCAGTTGCCAGCAGCAGGGGGCAGACCTGCTAAGCATCACCAAGCTGCATGAGCAGACCTACATCAACGGTAAAAGTCAATGCACACATACACACATACAAATATGTGCAGGGGCATCCACTCTTATTGTAGCTCCTCAGAATTAGAATTGCTTTATTCACCAAATGTACATAGGAATTTGACTTGGTGATACAGCACAGTTGGAGAAGAAAATAGCAGAATAAGACATAAAAGAGCACACTAAGTAAAAAGAGTAAAATAACTATAAATAAGAATATATTTACAAGTGAAGAACAAGAGTATATATACTTATTTGAGCTTGCATTTTGTTAAAATGTTTGAATAGTTATTTTAAAATGTCCAAATGACCAGATATCAAATAAGTTAAGTAATAATGTATGCCCAATTATGCTACATATTGCACATTTCTGGCAGGGTGGTTTGGCCCATAGTAGGGGTTGTTATCATTTGGCACTAACCATTTATTGCCATGAAATTTGTTGTGCAGATCTCAAAAGAAAGAAAATTATGGGATTTAATAGCCGATTTAAATGATCTTTCCTGTAGTGCCAACAGCAGTTCAGACTTCCAAGTTTTCTCCCCATCAGCTCTCTCCCATCAGCAAGAATTGATTTTTTGGATGTTGTGACCCTGTTACCAATATTAATCCTCACTTTGCTACTCTTATATAACCATTCTTTCATCTGCACAGTACAGTGTTGGCAGTTGAAATGATGGCTAACTGGGGGGATTATCTGGCTTCAATGGAGGCGCTCTGTTCTGTGCTTTCTTTTATTGTGTCATCGTTCACATAATTACACAGAGAACTGTGGGTTTATTTTTTTATTTTTTTTTTTGCATTTGTCATATTTTATTTCATCTGAGAGAGTTGTTGTCCGGGTGTTTTTTAGGTTTACTGACTGGCTACAGTGCTGCTTTGTGGATTGGCCTCAATGACCTGGACATCAATGGAGGCTGGCAGTGGGCCGACTCCTCGCCGCTCAAATATCTCAACTGGGAGCAAGGTTAGACTGCAAAAACAACACACTCCTTTCTGTCTTTTTAAAGCTTGAAGTATCTGTCATCTTTTTTTTTGAACATTTATTTCCCACTGAAGGCTGAACAGCCATGCTTGCTCATTTTTAGCTACACTCTGCACTTGAAGTTCAAATACTCACTTGGCGGGCTTCCAGTGCAACCACAGTCTTTTACTGCTGACCACCAGATTATTTAGGGGTTAAGTGCCTTGAACAAGGGCACCTCTGCATCAATAATGTTCTGAAGAGTTTTTCTTCCTTACTCTCCAACTGCAGACCAGCCAAACCATGCCGATGAGGAGAACTGTGCTGTGCTTAGGACGGAGTCATCGGGTCGTTGGCAAAACCGTGATTGTTCAGTTGCTCTTCCGTATGTCTGCAAGAAGAGGCCCAATGCCACCCTAGACCCCTTCACTACTGGTCAGTGTATTGGTAGTTGAATTAGTCCATTAAAGTAAAATTCAACAGTTACAGTCCTGCCACAGTGCCAGACTCTTACAATTTGATGGGCTTTATCTCTTTGCTACCACACAGACTCGTGGGCAGATGATGAGAAATATGAGTGTGACGTAGGCTGGCAGGCTTTCCAGGCAGGCTGCTACAAGCTGACTTCAGAGAAGATTGACTGGGATACGGCTCAGAAAACTTGCCAGAAGATGGAAGCCAACCTGGTCAGCATCCACACCCTCCCTGAGTTAGAGTTCATCATCCGCAACCTGAAGAAAGGTGATTTGCTAATTTCTTCTTTTACCTGTCTTTACCTTTCCCTCTGAATAACATAACTATCAGGAGTCAAAAATGAATGTGCTAGTTCACTGCTTTAATGTAGCCACTGGTTAAAATTAAGGAATACAATGAACAGTTTGACAGATTTATTCTAGATGGTGTCTAGAAGGAATTTTGGTGTCTTTCTATATAAATGTAGAAAGAAGAATACTCTATCAGGACAAAAAGTGAAAGCATGTGTGCATGTAACTCACGTTGATGTCCAGCAGGATCAAAAACAGTCTACATCATACGTTTATTGGAATGCTGTTTTTTTTTTTCTTCTGTTTTTTCAGTTTCTATTTTTAGCACAGGGGAGCAAAACATACCGATGTTTCAGCTGTACTTTCCTCAGTGTGCAATCTGAAAAAAAATAGAGCTTTCTGATACATTTAGATATTTTTTTTGTTGACAAAAGTAAATATTTCTGTAAAATATTAACTTCTTGAAATGGTATGTTCCAACTATTTTCCTACAGTATATGCCCACATCTCCACAGCAAGCTCAAATGTAGCAGAAACCCGACAGTTCACCCCTAGAAACTGAGGCACATGAAGTGAGGAATCAGATTTTTAGGTCATGGAAATGCTCCAACTCAGTTATTAAACCTCATGGAAAAGTTTTTTTTATAAGACTTATTTTATAACAGGGTCATAGCTGGAACTTTAATCTCATTTATAACTTCATTTCTGCTTTCCTACATGTGTCCTCTGTCAGACATTGACCAGCTATGGATAGGGCTCCACGACACTGATATGCAAATGGACTTCCAATGGACTGACCACACACCCGTCATCTTCACTTACTGGCACCCCTTTGAACCCAACAACTTCCTCAACACTCAGGAAGATTGCGTCTCCATCTGGGGAGCTGTGAGTGACCCCCCTTCTCGCACCCTCTCACTGACCCCTGAATCTCAGGGCCTTAATCACTTCACAGAAACGGACTCTCACTGTCTACAAGTCTCCTCCGTTTGTATATATATTTAGCAGCTGTGTTCTCTCTCTCTGTTTGTGTCTTGCTTACATGTGCAGGCGGGCCGCTGGGATGACAGCCCTTGTAATCTGAATCTGCCCTCCATCTGTAAGAAACCGGGAACAAAGAGTGATGGGAAACCGCAGCACCAAGAGTGCAAACTAGTATGACTCTTTTTTTCTCTCTGCGTTTAGTGCTGCACTCTTCATCTGTTGTTTATACTTTATTAAGATCACTGAAAAAATGTTTTTATTCTGGACAAGATGTAGATATATCTTCCCTATATCCATCTGTTTTATTCCATATAGACTCTATTCAGATCTACTGCAGGCCTTCAGTGCTCTGATTACAGCTGCTAACTGTCTGTAGTGTTGGTGGGAGTATAATTATTATTCTAAATATTTCAATCATTACTTTATCTTTGACATTTTTCCTAGAGTTCCCCTCCATCTCTCACCCCTCCACTTGGTCCATTAGTCTGCCCCCAGTCTGTAGCTGTAATATAAATCACTCTCTTAAGACTTGGGAATTTGAACAGGCACCACACTCAACCCTGGACTAACACACACACTTCCCATAGCTTAACACGTAATTTTCCATTTCCCAAAACACAAAACAAAACCTGGAATACTTATTTTCAAGCCATTGAATCGGGACATATTGTTTGTTTTCACTCAACAAGTGTATACAGCAGATACAACATGAATATGCACTATCATGCCCACTACTTGTACCCACATGGCAAATTAAATCCCATCTGGCGGATCCATCTACATCTGTCTCTGATTTTACGGTTCATAATTCTCTCCGTATGAGCCTTTACGCCTCTCATACCTGACAAGCCCCTACCTGACCATCGCTTGAAAATGTTCACTACATTTAGTGGGATTTTTTTCAGTAATGTGGGACATAGGGGATAATCATAGTGAGAAAATAAATCAAAGTGTGTGTCTGTGTTAATCTATGCCCCTAAGAAATGTTATATTTCTAGCAAAGTGTTGATTTATGATGTAAATGATTTGAGGTTGAGGGTCGTGCTGATTCTCAGCTGTTACATCCGACAAAGATCTGTGTATGGAAAGAACATTTGTTTGGTGTAATGAATCTTTACCCCTCTCCCTGGGGGACGGGGGGCATCATGGGTGGTAATGTGACAGGGGTCATTTGACATGGCACTCGCTGCAGGGCTCTGTGGCGATGCGGTTTGTCTCCAGCAGATGAGCTCACTTCACGCAACATGTGAAACAACAATGACCGAGTAGTGGCGTGCTGACTGCTGCGGCAACGTTAAACCACATGATCCCCAAACCATTTACCCCATCCAGCGCTGCGCTCATTTCTGAAAAAAAAAGTAATGGATTGCTCATTACTGTAATCACTGAAGCAGTAACTCCTCACGGAAGTATGTCTTTTTTGCTTTCTACTTCCAAAGATGGTGGTTTTATTATCAGAATAACTCTGTTGCCTCATGTGTGAATAACAGTTCTCTAATGTCAGAGGCAGCCTGAGGCGGACGCAGCTGTTGAGGACCCCTCAGCCACCAGGGGACCCCTAAAATAATTGAACTGGAATTATAGCAAATAACACATTCTTGAGGCACAAAAACAAAACTAGAAAATGTGCCCTAAAGTTATAATATTCCATATACATGTGTAGTTTCTATACAAAAACATTCCTGTTTTGCTGCTTAGGATCCCAAACAAGACTTTGCTCAGCCCTGTCTAATGTTTTTGTCAGTGTTTTGCTTGAAAAAATCAAAGTAGTTGTGGGAATATTTATAATAGTAACCACCTACAATAATTCAATTCACTGTTTCATGATTTAATAATTCTGACTGACAAAATCTAATTGAGGGTATGTAGAGGAATATAGTGTTTGGATGTTTCAGCTTCAGTATGACAGGTAATGGTCATATTGGTGGTATCAGGTTTAGTATTTCATAACATTACCACACACAAGGAAGAATCCTTTTATTATTGCTATATATTACTGGGAATACGCTATTGTTCAACACTGAGTGCATGACATTATGAGCGTGAGACAGAAAAAGCAAAGACAGGGAAGAATGTAAAGGAGACAAGAGTTTCAACAGATCAAGCCTCCCCAGCAGCTGTAATCTTTGAGGTTTCTGTCCAGATTCCAAAAGTGGTTGTGCAAAAAGACAGAGGTTGAGCTTATTCACACAAAGCTGTATACGAACTGTCTCTTGCTATCATACTCATGCACAATCTCACCCCCCGTGACCTTCTGTGTGTTGGCTCGGCTCTGCGTCTGTACACGTCCACAACTACAGTACATGAGCTGGCAGGAGGGATTGAGGCCAGGGAAAAGTTATTTCTGCATGCTTAGACTTGTTCTTTGTATCCTGCATCTGAGATACAGTGGACTGGATTTAATGGTCTCACTTTTGTTTTGACTGTTAAAAAAAAAAAAATTGCTTTTTAGCTGCGCAAAGGAGGTTATGTTTTAGGTTTTGTTTGTTGGGCCATCTGTCTATTAGCAGGATATGTTTAAAATCACTCAACAGATGTTAATGAAATTTGGTGGAAGGATAGGTTTAGGGTCAAGGAATAAGTGGTTACTTTTTCCTGGTTCGGAGTTGTGATATCACCACATGGAATTTATAAAGCACTGTATGTTTACAGTGTGAGGCAATGGAGAAAATCCCTTCTTTCTGATTTTTTTTCCCCCGAATTCCTTGGTCAAACACATAAAACATTTCTATCCAAATGGAAATGTCTAGCATATCATCACTATGCTATTTGATGCTCTATTTTCCTTTACCTGTTCCAATAAGTTGTTGTTTTGGCCTATAAATTGCCATGGAACTACCATAAATTGCATTTAACTTTAGACATTTTCACTTATGTAGGTGCTGCTGCAAGAACATGATAAATTTAAATGCCCATAACCCAGTGGTCATGAGTCTGACTCAATTTAAGTTTTTCATTACCCTTCCATGTGCAAACCATCAATATTGTGGGGATTTAGGCATTATCCAAAAATCAACATGATTGTCTATCCCCATGTGTTCATTGATGCACATCCAGAACCAGATAATAAATGATTGAATTAATAAATTCAAGGAGTTGCGCAGCCTTAGTAGAAGTTTTTTTTTTAAAGGAATTGTTCTAATTTTTTCCATAATATCCTCTTCTCTCCTTTCAGGGCTGGAAGTGGCACAGTCCAGCTTGTTACTGGGTTGAAGAAGCTCTGGCCACCTTTGATGAGGCCAAGAAGTCCTGTGAGAGTAAAGATGCTGCCCTTGTTACTATTACCAATAGGTGTGTACTGCAACACAAACACTGACAAACAGATGGACTCCTTTGCTGGGATTAAAAGATATCACAGTGTGTTTCTTAGTCCCTAATAGCCTCTTAAAATCTTAAAAGGTTCGAACAGGCCTTTGCCAGCAGCCTGGTGTTCGGTCGTTCTGGAGATTTCTGGATCGGCCTCAGTGATCACGGCACCGCCGGCTTATTCCACTGGCTCAGCGGGGATGTAGTGTCCTACACCAACTGGAACAGAGACCAGCCAGGTAAGTTACACTTCTCATGTCTGTGTCAGTGTGTGAATAATGTATAGAATCGATTACAAATATGATCTAATAATGTATCGTCCAGTACCACGTAACCAGATTGTTGAAGTGGTGTATAAGCATTAAGATCAATCATAGGATCAATCAAAATAACCATATGGAATTTTTTTTTTTTTTTTTAAATTCTAGTGATTGGATTATGCAGTGATAATCTGAAATATGTACTAAGAAACAAAAAAAGTCAATCAATGGTCAATGAAAGTCATGTACATCCATGTGAGTACATACTACTAGGTATATAGATTGACAATATATTCGAATTACCTGATTGAATTGGATTGAGTGGAATATGTAGTAAAGACCAAAAATATGCATTCCTAAGACTATTTGCAGTCTAGTAAAACACTAAATGATTATTGCATTAGCAAACAAATTTAACTATAAGAATAATTCATTAACAAACTCAATAGAAAACATATATGACAAAATTCAAAATTATGTTCTGCAGTTATAATATGATGTTTACCTCTTAGTTCACATACATAAGGATACACTTATGAATCACTTATGAAACATTTTTACCAACATGTCATGGTTTTTTTTAAAACATTTTCATCTTTATTCATATTTCATCAAAGATATTACCTGGTGGAACCCAAACTTCAAACCATCGGAGGTCATCATACATCAAATCCAAACCATTATCACCAATGCTGAGTGACTTGAACAGCAGTAGTGATTCTCTTCACATGCGTACTATTTTCTGGCTCCAGGGATTTGTCTAAAAACCATAACAGTGGTTGCACTATCAGCCTGGCAATTTAAAAGAGCACACATAAAGTAGTTCTGGGGCTACGACCCAGTGGGGTCCTGTGTAGTCTCTCCTTATTACCAAAGTGTCAATTCCACCTTCTCTACTTAAAAGTCTGTTCAGGGTCAGTTACATCTAAGCCATGTAACTCTTGTTCACATCTATGGAGGACTAGGCTCATGGATGCCTGACCTGTATATTCAAATATATGGTTTATTACCATGACTCCTGTCCTATCTTGGGGACAGACAAGGGTCAGTTAGCATGTACAGTCCTGTCAATTCTCCAAACCACTCTTTGGCCCTCAAACCACTGGTTTCCTGCTAAGCACTTCGGTGCTTGTCGGTCCTCCTCTTCTTCTTTTGCGTTGTCTGGGGTCCACCCTCAGTCCTGAGTGTAGCCTTCCTTCCACACAATGTCTTCTTTCTGAGAAATTTGGGGAATTTGGAGAATTTGGTGGAGTGTCACCCAGGCTTGGGCTTGGCCAGGTGAAACTACTCAGCTACTGTCTGTTTTGGTGTGTGGAAAACCCTCTTCTGGTTCTAGCACCTGCTAGCAGTTTAGCTTGAATGGCATGGACCCACATGGCTCTCTGCCTGCCCTTTACCGCTGCTGCTGTTGTCAACAGTGCCTGGAGTTGTCCTTTCCACCTAGGAGACGGAGACTTTGAAAGAGACTTGATGAATACAGGATCACCATATGCAATAAATGAATAGGGTCCTTTGAATGACACTCCCTCCATGTTTCTGTTAGTATTAGTTCAGTTAGTAGTTAACATCCTCAGTCAGGTATTCATCAGTCCAGAGCAGAGTGGCATTGTTGGGTATCAAAGGTATTCTCCATTAGTACTTCATGACGACGCAATTTGTACATCTCATTATATCAGACTTGTCAATTAAAGGTTTGCAACGACCTCGTCCCATTTTGTTATTCTGCATTCAATCTGAGACTCTCCAGTCTCCCAAACGTGACATTCATTGGTATTATTCATTTATCGTTTTATTTATTTTTCCTTTATTTATATTTATCTTTACCCTATGGTATCTTTCGTGTTTTTCAATACTATATCCTCTTCCCATGGGAATATCACACCATCTCCTCACGATCTCACAAGCAGTCTCCTCTCACCCCAGGAATCGATTACAAGGAATCGAGCCATCCTCGGGGGAGGTAGACCTCTGGATCTTGGGCAATTTTGAACCCTCGCCAGGTGGAGCGAGGGCAGCATGAGTTAGGATAGGAGACAAACCCAGATTATTGTGGTAATTTTGCAATACCACTGTGAGAAAGAGGAACTACAATACTGCCGAACTTTACTTTCAGAGCATCTCAATTTCATCAGTTTAAAATTTCCATCATTATTTTGGGCAATCTCTCTTTTATAGTACCCTGAAATCCTAGTGCTGTCACAAGACTCTGAGTCATCTTTACCACAAAGGCTGTCACAGTTTATACTTTATTCTTCCCCATTTTGGTCACACTTCCCTATATTACTCTCTCTTTTGGTTTTCTTGACCAGTGACTTGGAAGTCAACCAAAAATAAAACAGGAAGAAAGATTTGAAATTTAAAAAGTACAAGTTTAATGAAATGAACAAAAAGTTCATACCTTTTTCTTCCCTATTTTGGTCACACTTCCCTACATTACCTTCTCTCTTGGTTTTCTTGACCAGTTACTTGGAAGTCAACCAAAATAAAACAGGAAGAAAGATTTGAAGTTTAAAAAGTACAAGTTTAATGAAATGAACAAAAGGAATGCAAATTGGATAGAGAAATTTCATTCATGTTGGGTTATTTAGAAGGAATTAATAGAGAAATTTAAAACTTTCGTTGATATGTACCAGCAGGATAGACCGAGGAAAGACACACAACCAAATGTTTACAAATCAGACTTGTGAGTTGTTAGGAGGTACATTGACGTACCATGGAGAAAGACGAAACGGCAGCTTGTTTGACTGCAGAATCAGTCAACGCATTTCCATGTGTCACAGGATCACAAAATTGCAACTTTATCTTTGGCTAGAATACACACACTTGTAAGTGTGTACAGTTTAGCTGCTTGTGCCGAGGTACTGTAAAAGAAAACTGAATAATAGGTTATCATTTGATATATCCCTTAAATATATCATACATGTTTCAGATAGTGTTTAAGTTCAGTTTAGTGTTAGTTTGTGTGTGCTATGTCTATTCTAAACTTAGTTCTTTGCTGTGTAAGATGAGGCAGTTGTGTGTTTAACAGTTAAGTTTATTCTGTTATACCCTTACCTGAGCCAGTGATAAGATAAACTGTAGTTATGTCGATGTTTATGTGTAAAACTGATAAGCTTTTAGAGGATAGTGTGGTTTGTCCTTAATTTAATATAGTAGTAATGTTATTTTGTGATGCTACTTGGTGCTTATGTACTGTCATATATGGTTGTGAAGAAAGACTGTCCCTAGGTTAGCTGAACTTTTGACTTATGTTTCTATCTGAGGGTTGGTTCCTGACCTGTAAGGTTAGTAAACAGATGTCTTAAATTCTGTACAAGGGACTGGTTAAGTGCCAACCTTTCAGACAAAGAAAAGATAGCTAGGTGGTATGTATCTTTGTCTCCAGAACTATGATGCATTATACTTCTATTGTATTATTTGATTACATTATTCCATAACCTGACAATGCTCTCTTTGTGTGTTTATTGAGTGATCAGCAATTTCCCATTACATTACCATTAGGTAACACTCAAGCTTCTATCACTACCCAGTCACTCACTATGGCATAGTCAGCAACGTGTTTGTTATCAGATGGTCTACATGCTCGTCTCAATAAATAGCAAGGCAATCATGCTCATTTTCTGCCTCAATCAGGAGGGAGAGTGGCTGGATTTAAAGAGGTGTTTCAAAGATATGTGGGAACTGGAAAGAATGATCACCTCTTATCCTGAGCGACGCGCTGTCGTCATATGCTGAGTAGCAGAACGTCTTAAAGAGGTCGAATAAAACCCCAAAGTATGGTTTACATTTTGTCACTGTTCATACTTTCTTCCCTATTTTGGTCACACTTCCCTACATTACCTTCTCTCTTGGTTTTCTTGACCAGTTACTTGGAAGTCAACCAAAATAAAACAGGAAGAAAGATTTGAAGTTTAAAAAGTACAAGTTTAATGAAATGAACAAAAGGAATGCAAATTGGATAGAGAAATTTCATTCATGTTGGGTTTTTTAGAAGGAATTAATAGAGAAATTTAAAACTTTCGTTGATTTATCTTTGAGTTAATTATTCCATTTCTTCATCCTAATCCTTCCAAAAACAACTAAATCATTTATTGGAAAAAGTAAAAGTTTTATTCGTTTAATAAAATATCCACTGCTGTATATGGAGCCTTATTATAGTGTTATTCATTTACCCATATTTCTTTTGTTATTTTGTGTCCAAGCCATTGATTTATCCCCCCTTTTCCTCCATGTGTGGGCCCAGGAGTAATATGTACCAGCAGGATAGACCGAGGAAAGACACACAACCAAATGTTTACAAATCAGACTTGTGGGTTGTTAGGAGATACATTGACGTACCATGGAGAAAGAGGAAACGGCAGCTTGTTTGACTGCAGAATCAGCCAACGCATTTCCATGTGTCACAGGATCACAAGATTGCAACTTTATCTTTGGCTAGAATACACACTCTTGTAAGTCTGTACAGTTTAGCTGCTTGTGCCGAGGTACCATTAGGTAACACTCAAACTTCTATCACTACCCAGTCACTCACTATGGCATAGTCAGCAACGTGTTTGTTATCAGATGGTCTACATGCTCGTCTCAATAAATAGCAAGGCAATCATGCTCATTTTCTGCCTCAATCAGGAGGGAGAGTGGCTGGATTTAAAGAGGTGTTTCAAAGATATGTGGGAACTGGAAAGAATGATCACCTCTTATCCTGAGCAACGCGCTGTCGTCATATGCTGAGTAGCAGAACGTCTTAAAGAGGTCAAATGAAACCCCAAAGTATGGTTTACATTTTCCATTACCCTGTCATTTGCAAATGCTTTCATCATTTCAAATGTTAATTATAAAGAGAAAAAAAAAAACACAACATTTTAATACTGAATGAGAACCATGCACCACACAGACCTGACCTAGTACAATGGGAGAGGATTTTTCAATCATGGTGGCAACTGAAGCCACTTATCTAAAAAAAAAAAAACCTGGCGTGCCAAGGACTACAGGCAAAAGCCAAGACGAATAATACACAACAGGCCGGCAATGAGACCCATGTTTCTGCACCAGGATGCTTGTAGCACAGCCAACCCTCTAATGTACGAGCAGGTGAATCGGCTGAAGATAATCTGGCAGGCCCCAGGCTGGGGCTACGGAGAGTGCATGTTTCAGTCCATGAAAAGCTTTGTACATTTCCTCAGTCCATAGCACAGTTGGAGGAGCAGATTGGGCTGTGGCTGCCTGCAAGACTGAGTCCATAGCAGCTTACTCGTAAATCCACTGCCTGCAGTAGTTCCCCAAAGACAAGAGCATTTTCTTATTCTTGGGAAGAGGCATGTTGTTCAAAATTTTTACCATCTCTGGTAAGAGGAGGCGCTGTCCATTCTTTAGAACATCAAGTAGACAAAAGCGTCGCCAATGAGGCCCTGCAACATCGCTCAGTCAGCCTTTTGCAGGAGCAAGATGGAGTCAGAATGACAAGCTTCTGTCAGTGGAGAAGCTATCAGCAGGTTGTCAACAATTTACTGTGTGTCAGGTAATTGGATTAGTTGCACACCCCTGGGGACCCACAAGCAAATTTTGCTCATTCTTTAACTACTCCTGTGTATTTACAATTGAATCAGCCAATTACTTGCACTCAGCTGAAGGGTTAAATGCTCTACAATGATGATAATAGATCATAAACTCAGTCGGAAACCACACATGAATCATGTTAGATCAAAGAAGAAGCCTAAATACACGGCATTATTTATATGAAACTAGACTAGACATTTGCTCCTTCGTATCCCGCTGCTCTTAAATGGCATTCATATATTTCAACATTTCAATCCTTTAGTATTTGCTGTTATTCTTTTATTCACTTGAACTCTCTTAAACTATATTTAATTGCACCCAACTGTCCTTCCAAAATGTGCCTCCCCTGCACCCCGTCCAAATGCTTTCAATGTTCCATGCAAAGCTTTTATTAAAAGCTGATTCTGGACTTGCCTTTCTCTCACAGACATACACCAACCAGACATACAACTTGTTCCTTTCTCTATCTTCCATAGGCTTTCGTTTCTTTCTTTAGTACCATTTATCTTGTAGCGTCTGTATCTGTTTCACATTCAACGCACAATTTATCATTGTCATCCATCCGAATCATTAGTCATTAGTGTTGGGAAGGTTACTTTACCGGTTACTCTGTTACAAAATGTAAAAGGTAGTGTAATTATTTTAATCACTTTGTCAAAGCAACATAACTTATTACATTTGATTCCCGTTTGATTACTTTTCTAATAAGTGTTTTAAACTGGGCAATAAAGCTAAAAAAAGTCCTAAAGGCATAAATTTACACCAGACAGAGTAAACCTCACACACAGTCCTCGACACTTATTACTGCCAGACTTTGATTAAAAGTCCTTCAATATAACCAGAATTGAGATCGGATTGTTTGGATTTCACATTTATAATTAGAATTACGTGTATATTGTAATTGGATTACTGGTCATGAAGCTACTATTTTCCTGAAATAGTAGCTTCAGTAGCTTCTTTTCTCTCAACCTCTTTTCTTTCTCCGCTACGCTGTGTGCGTGTCATCCTTCCCACAGCTCCACCCCCCCAGACCGGGGTATCTGATTTCACATTAGCATTACACACTTTTTCTTACTATTTGACCCGTTACTGCTGTCACAATTATATAACTTCTACAATATATGTTTCTTGCATTATATTTCATCATTTATCATATGATTTCAACCAATTCAACTGTTTTTACAGCTTTATTTTAACAAGAGAGGAGAAAGAAACCTCTTTGTGCTCTTCTTATCTCCTTTTTCTTCCTCCCAGATTACAGCTGCACTAGACTCACACTGTACTGTAACTTTTACTCTGATTTTATTCCTGCTGTAGTTTCAGCATCCTTTGGTGAATTATCCACTAATTCAGGGTTACTCCCTGATGTGGACTGAATTTACTCATATTTGCATTCACATTAATGCATTAGAGCCAAACATGCAGACTAAATATGCAAACACACACGTAGATAAAACTTGCTTGCAGACAATATCAATAATTCCCGTTGCAGCATCCAAGATCTCCACCCTCTTCTTATTCCTTTTTTACTTCAGTGGTGGCAGTCTGAGACCTAATAAGCGGAAACTCAGAAAGTATTTTGCCTTGTGTACACAACCTATAAATTACCACCTAGGTCTCTGAAGCCGTAAGCATAACAAAAGCTTTCTTTTCCCAACGGAGATAGACTCACCGCCGGTCTTGATTAACCGAAATAAGCCTCTTTCAGTTTACCCCAGAATGTCTTCCCACGGGTTTAACCACTGTGGGTCTTATCTGTGTCAGGCGCAACCTGACGCTGACCCGGAAAAAAAAAAAAAAAACACCCTTTGTGGCACTGTGGGGGTTCAAAAACACAAACCGCAGTTTTTTCTCAAATCCACTAACCACTGACCTCAGCACTTAACCTAATTTACTCCTACAAAATCTGTGTAAGATTAAAACACATTGAGTTAAAGCAAATTTATTCCACTAGATTCCTCTCTTTTCTGCTCAATTTTTAATACTTATCAATTTTGACATGAATTTGAACATCCACTGAGAGGTTTGCATGGCACATTTGTCCCGAGCAATGCTCTCAGTGAGTTCAGCCAGGACACTGTCCTCAGACACTGAACCCTGACCGTGTCCAGGCCTGAGATGCTCACAGCCAAATTGCAGAAAAATACACAGAGTTTCTTTGATCTCAGACAGACCCAGACATGGCGAGGCAAAAAAACAAATTGCACTTACCAGTCTGTTTTTCTGCTGAGATACTGTTCGTGATGCCAATTTATTATAGGAATCTTGAGCTCGTCAATTCAGAAAACTCTAGGAGATATTGATGTCCTATGCCAAAAGATTTATTGACAAACACAAACTTAATCGACCGAGGAGACAGCAGCTACAATTCAAAGTGTCGGTGTAAACCCAGTGAAATGCCACAGCAAATCTGAAGGCAAAGAGCAGAACCACTCTCAGTTATTCAGGCAGTGCTCAGGCGACCTTGTCCCCAGTCACAACATTGCTATAAGATTGTTTACTTTTGCACTGTCTCCATGGCAAAGATCATAAAACCAGGTCGGCTCAACCGGGAAGAAAACAGCTGTCTGTCCTTCACTGTCTGCTTGTCTAGGGGGCATTTCATACATGGTGCAAAATTCCTTAACAGTTGCCAATTAATATTCTGTTAATTGACTAATTGATTCAGTCCGTGTCTTTTAGTATTTGCCTTGTGTACTATTGTTTTTTTGGTTGTCACAACATCTTCGCTACCCACTGCTTGTTCACATCTTTATCCCTTTTGCTGTGATGACTTCACTTCCCTTAGGGGATCATTAAAGTTTCAGCTAATCTATTGCTAGAGATTTTCAACCGTGCAAAAAAACATGAAGTCCATCATGAATCAGAGACAAACTTGGATTTAATCCACAGTGAGGGAACAGGATTGATCCCAGGTGTTTTTTCTTTGGCCAGAATAAAGATCCTGAACTACATCAAAACAGCTTTGATTAGCTGTGAGTTTGCTTATGTAAGAAAGCAGCAGACAAAACCAGCATATTATCATATGTGCTGATGATAATTTAATGTATTAAATTGGACCTGTTTGTTGAGGAAACTGTAGACCATGTCGTAGTTTTTTCTTCTAACAAACTGCCATTGCAGCAGCAAAGGGATGAAGCAGCAAACAGGGAAGAACGCTCATTGTAAAATCCAGGCTATCAAGGATTTTGGATTCATAATATCCATAATTTCTAAACCAGACCTGCAGATGGAGTCAAAAAAACAGTTGTGGGCGAGTTGTCTGGCTCACTGATAGATCCAAAGATATGAACTGTCTGAACTCTGCACAGATCATAGTTGCTTTAGTAGGCTTGGCTGACGAAAGGACCATTTTAAACTTTGTCTGTACATTTTTGTCACATGATGACATTCCTAGTATTGATACATATCAGTACTCACATCTGTTCTCGTATTAATCATCACCTTGCAAAATCCAACACCTGAGGTTGAGCCTGAGTCCTCTTTGTTCTCTTTAAAGCTGCTCAGCCTGTGACTTTACTATGAATTTTTAGAAGAGCCTTTGGAATAGAGTTTTTCTATGCGATATAGTGAGTATTGACATATACTATATAATGATGTGTGGAAATTCATACCCTAAGAAAAACAAAAGCTCACAAATACAAGTATGAGGGCATCTGAATATATTTTTGGGATATCTGTACAATGAAAAAAAATCATTCCCCTTCACCACCCTCTACTGGTGTACACACCATTTCTTAAAATTTGATTCACTGGGTCAGATTTGGTGACCAGTTGGATCACTTTAGAGCTTCAGAGCTGTGGTTGTTCTTGTTTTGAGGAAATTTAAATGCAGAATACATCACTCATAACTGTCTTTTCCTACACATTTCTTTGCTCTACATCGTTCCCCTGTTTCTACACGTTTCATCAGTGCAGCCTCTTTCACCCCGTATCTATTTCAGTCAATGTCAGCGGCGGCTGCGTCTCCATGGCGACGGGCATCGCAACAGGTCTGTGGGAGGTGAAGGAGTGTGCGTCATCGCAAGCGAAATACATCTGCCGTCAGAACCAGGGCAGCCCCGAGCCCCCCGCCCCTCAGCCCACCCCGAGCCTCAGCGGCTCCTGTCCCAGTGGCTGGAAGAGCAAGAGTGACCTACGCTACTGTTACAAGGTTCAACCAGCAATGTTTCACACCATCAATACACATATGCTTGCTGGAAATGTGTTTTAATTTTAGTCAGATTTTGGTTATCGTTACACTGCAGCCCTGCATATCTCCGTCTGTCAACTCATCATGACCTAAGAGCCATGTTTTCAGCTCTCTTACAATACATTTTTCAGACTATTTAATTGTTTTTTTTAATGTTTTATTTAGTTAAAGAAGTAGGACATCTTTCTAAACCCATAAAGGCACACTTAATCCTTCAGTTTGCTCATAAAAAAAAAAAACTCTCACTGATGGACTAAAATCCCCTGGCTAATGTTCAAATAGTTTATTACCTTTTTCTCGTCGTGAGGCAGACACATCTGCAGATGAAGATATGATCACTTTTCACAAATTGGGATGAATAATGTTTTCAAAGTGAGTTAGGAACACAACTTTAAATTCTTTCAACAGTGAAAAATAATGTAGCTTTATGATTTCCAAGTCTGATAATAATAATATTAAAATTACATTTCATCCAGAACAGAGACATTGATATGATTTCGTCCAATAGAGTTTAGGATTTTAGGAACCTTAATTTTTATAAGCTTATGTATTGTAGAGCAGGGCTTCTCAACCTTTTGTAACTTAAGTTCCACTTCTGATTGTTAAAAAAAATTCAGAGGACCACCTTCCCAAATAAATGAAAGAAAAAAAAAAGTAACATGACAAAAAAAACTGAGCTGTAAATATTTATTATGCCCCTGTAAGCTGTAATGACCAAAATAAATATTCTGCTTACCCTCAGTGAGATGCTCCGGCTTGCTTCTGGGAAATATGAGATCAAGTCGTGGTCGGATGGGTGAGAGGCTGACGTGCAGAGTAGCATTCAAAGTCGCTTTCAGTTTGTTCTGTGCCTTGGGATTTTGTGAGAGTCACAATGGAAACCCCTGACTCACATAAATACGTGGTGCTGAAAAGCAAAAGAAATTTGATTGCCTGTTTTGACAGAGAGGGATATTGACTGGCAGCCAGTATTTAGAATGAAGCGAGGTCAACTTGTGTGAACTGAAGCTTCAGGCTGCTGTCTGCTGATAGTTCCATCAGCTCATTTTCCAAAATAGTGGATAGAGACATGTCTTCTGAAGCAGGATCCACAGAGAAAGCTAGCTAGCTAGCTAACAGTGGCAATTGTCTCTACTTAATGATGCGTCATGATTGGATATTCATAACTTGTCATTGAAATTATGCATTTTAATTTGTTTTAATTTGTTTTTTTTTATTTGTGTGAATTCTTTAGCACATTTAGATATAAAAATAACTAATTTTTTTTAACCATTTAGCAGTACCACTGCTTCCGCGGCCCACTAGATGGCGCTCTGAGGCCCAGCTGTGGGCCACAGCCCACTGGTTGAGAATGGCTGCTGTAGTGTATATAGAGCATTTGATCAAACAAGCTAAATCTTTTCAGTGCATCAGTGTTAAATATTTTAACCTGATGGACTGAGCAAAACTGCTGTAAAGTTTCATCAGACAAATAAACAAACAGCACTAAGACTCTGGCACTTAGTCCCAACTTTCAGTTCTCCAATTCTTAATATTAACAGTAAGAGGAAGTAATAGTACTGCTGGTACAACTTGCTTTACATCAGTATTGCATTGCTAATTGGACTGTTATTACATCTTTATCACCTGTGTGCAGGTGTTTCATTTCTCTCAGCTGGAGCAGAGGCTGAGCTGGCTGCAGGCTCACCTGTTCTGCAGGAATCACGGAGCCAACCTGCTGAGCATCAGCAGCCCTGAGGAGGAGCTCTTTGTTATGCAAGTCCTCCATGAGGAATTCGGGTGAGTGTACACCTTTCAGCAGCTGTGATGATGATGACAATGATGATGCTGATGATGATAATGATCTGGCCCACAGGAATTCAGAGGACCATGAGCAGCACTGGTTTTGGATTGGACTGAACCGCAGGAACCCCATGGACAATGGCAGCTGGAAGTGGAGTGACGGACTGGCTGTGAGTGACAGTGATACCTGCTCTAAAAAGTTACAACCTAACTTTGTGCCACTGTGCTGATTGATTCAAAAAATGCTTGAAACAAAATCTGTTTACTCTTTGCCTGTGTCTCAGGTCACGTACCAAAACTTTGGCCGCTACTACTACAACATCCGGCAGTGTGCTGCAGCAGACTTGAGCACTATGACCTGGCTGGCCATGCACTGCGACTCTGAGTTAGACTGGATCTGCAAGATCCCCAGAGGTACTATAGCACAGGTTTATACTGGATTGGTACATTAGCACTGGCTATCTATAATTCTTTCTGCTCTTTGTATTCAATTTCATGTGACACATATTTATTTTCATTTTTAGAATTTCCTTTTTCCGCCTACTATTGTTTAGAGATTTCTTTCCCTTTTTCTGTTTCCTTGCATTTTGGGTCTCTCATATTATAAATCTCATGGGTACACTTTTCCCACATGTGTTTTTAGGTAGCGCTGAGAAGGAAACAGAAGCCTCAGAAGGTCAGTATTATCTTCTCAGCTTTTCAACTTTACCACTCAGCATACTAATATTATCTTCTGAGTGTGTATTTCAAAACCTTCCTATTGTGTCTCACGACTATCTTTACATCTCATTTTATCTCTCGTCCATCAGGCAAGAATTCACCAGAGTGGATTGGTTTCAAGGAGGCCGATTACAAGTTTTTTGACCACCGCACCACTTGGGACCAGGCCCAGAGGATTTGCTCCTGGTTTGGATCCTCGCTGGCCTCCGTTCACTCTGCTGAGGAAGAGGCTTTCCTGGCGAACACCTTACGCAAGGCACTGCACATATTATCAAAAAGTTCATCTTAATTTGAAGTTTATTGAATACAAAAATGCAAGGAATTACTAGTGTTTTGGCAAGAAGACCAGCTTTAGGACTGCAAATCTATGAGAATACAGGCACAAACCTGTCGCCACTAATTATGGTGTTAAGTTCAGGATTGTATTACCAGGCAAGGAAATAACCTTTTAGTACAAATTAGAGAATCTGATATTTCTTGGAAACTTTTGTGTATTTTTTGTATGGCTATTTTATATCAGCTTGCATCATGCTTAACATAACCTACTTGTATAAACTGATGTAAATGCCAGTGTCTTATAATTTTAGTGTATTTACAGTAATCCTTAATAATCTTCCAACTCTGCATCACTGAACTCTACCCCTGACTGCATTATTCCTGTGGCCCTGACGCACTTTTTCACAGTTTCTTTCTCACCTTCAGATGAAGGTGGAGGGTGACAGCTGGTGGCTGGGGCTTCACACCTATGATAATGACGGCCGTTTCCGCTGGTCCGACCACTCTGTGCTCAATTATGTGTCCTGGGCTCTCGGGAAGCCGCACCCGCTCAGCCGTGATCGCAGATGTGTCCAAATGTCCGTCAGCAAAGGTAAGAACCGCCAGAATAAGAGACCTCAAGAGACTAAATCAAATGCGGTACACAGACACGAGCTTGTGTTTTTTACTCTCAAATAGCGGAGTGGGCCGATCAGAAGTGCCACTCTGACCTGCCCTACATCTGTAAGAGAGTGAATGTCACAGGCACCATTCCTCCAACTCCATCGTCACCCCACCCGCCATCAGGCTGTCCTGACGGATGGGCCTCTTATCAGCGTAAGGTACAGCACTGCAGGCTACAACATACCAGGAGTTCAACATCTACAGCTCCATAGCAATACTGGTTATGATTTAACTAACTCTAACTAACTCTGATAACTAACACGTTAAGATGCAATTATTATGTCGTTATAAGGGATGCAGGATGTCTAGAATGCATCAAATAAGTATACTAAAGAGGCAGTGAGGCACAGCAAGTAAGTTTTTAATGTGTGCAATGCCATCTGCTGTTTCTGTAGTGTTTCAGAGTGTTTGACCAGTCATCCCGGGTCAAATGGTCTGCTGCCAAGGTGAAATGTGAGACACAGGGAGGTGTACTGGCAGTGGTGTCCAGTCATTTGGAGCAAGGTAATTACAGCAGAATACAGCCCACATAAAGTCACAAGCAGGGAGGTGGTGGAGGACAAACCCAATTATAGTTTTTGAAGTTACTTTTCCAGTGGAATGTAGATTGTGTACTTTTTGGTACATAATGGTAGAATTGTATGATCTGTCATTGTAAGCAGCATCAAATGGATGTGGTATGTTATGAGAATCCAGTCATTTTAGGTTTGTAGGGATTGACTGGTAGGGGGTTTAGATACCCATATTTGTATTTACCAATCCCTATATTTATAACTGTTCATAAGAGTCTCTACACACATGCACGTTTTTATGCAACCGAATCTCCTCCTCACAGCCTTTGTTACCACCCTGCTGCACAACACCAGTTCTGAACTTTGGGTGGGACTGACTTCAGACTCTAAAGGTCATTTCCAGTGGGCCCAGCCTGGCCTGCTCAGCTACACCAACTGGGCTCCCGGAGAGCCACTCGACAACAGCGGACCACACCACAACAGGACCCCGGTACTTCCAACACTCACCACACCATCAGCACATATTTCATGGTGTTGTCCTTGGTCTGTTCCTGTTCTGATGATTTCACTGTCACCTCCCAGGGGAACTGTGTGGTGATGATTCACGGGAACCCACAGAAGAATACTGGCATGTGGGCTTCCCGAGCCTGTGAGATGGAAAATAATGGCTTCATCTGTCAAAGGGAGCAAGGTGTGCTGTTATTCAATATTAACTACAACAATGTCCGCTTTAAACATGCAGGACATTTGCGACACAAACAGAAATGTGTTGATTTAAATCATCTTTGCTGTTTCTTCAGACCCAAGTATCCCTCCAGCCCCAGCCCTGATTCCTGCCTCCCTGTCAAAGCCTATTGTGCTGGGTGGAGTAACATACCGGGTGGTAGAGAAGCGCCTGGACTGGACCGGCGCTCTGCACCTCTGCGAATCTTTGAATGGGACCCTGGCTACAGTGAAGGATCCCTATCAGCAGGCTTACCTCACGCTGCTAATCAACAACCTGCACCGGCCTGCCTGGGTTGCTCTCTACAACTACGGAGTGAGCCTTTTAACATGTCACAGTATCACAGTGTACCTTATTAAAATTTTCCAATGGGGTCACACTAGAGTCACTGACAGGGTTGAAGAAACCTGGACCTGAATTGCAACTTTTTTTTCTTTTTCCTATTTTTATGTTTGCAGGGACGGAGCTTCACCTGGCTGGGTGAAGAGGATGTGGCATATTCAAACTGGAAAGATGGGGAGCCCAATCAGATGGCTGGATGTGGTCACATGACCACTACTGGGCAGTGGACTATGACTCCCTGTGATGCTAAACTGGAGGCTGCTATCTGTCAAATTAGTGGTATGTGTGTGTAAAATCACACCAGCACATCTTGTAAAAACTATCAATCCAGTATTTATTCATTAAATTAGATTCAAATGTATTTATCCCTGATGTTTTTCTCCCTGCCAGAAGAGCCTGTGAGTCACCAGTGGATGTACCCAGGCCATTGCCCCAACTCTCTGGGAGAGTGGGCATGGGTGTCTTTCAGAAACCACTGTTACGCCTTTAACCTGCAAAATCTTAAACTACAGCAGGATGCACGCACATCCTGTATGAAAGGTAGGGAAGAGTTTCAGAGTCCAGTCTGACTTAACTCAGACTCTGGCTGGGCTGCCTGCACAGCTCATGATATTGAATTGAAAGTCAATTAAGTGCAACACTTCTGACCTTCTCCACTGCAAACACAATTGACAAATTGCATCAATATGTCTAAATTTAGAAGTGTTTCATTGAGCCTGCATCACTGTTAAATTTACCCTCACAATCAATTCACATGTCTGTTTTGCTCTGTGTCTGTCTATTTCTTTCGTTTTCTCTCTTCTAGTGGGAGCTGAACTTCTCTCTATCTTGGATGAGACGGAGAACGGCTTTGTATGGGAACACATCCAGAGCTTTGCAGAACAGGCACACGGAGCTTGGCTGGGCATCAGCGTGAAAGGTCCGGTAACGTTGCCTCAGATAGTCCCTTCCAGCTCTCTCTACAGCAGCAGACTTACTAACCTTCAGCTTTTCAAAAGTCTTTTTTTTTTTTTTTTTACATCCAAGCTTATTAACTTAGGCTTTTTTATTTAACTTTAAAATTATCACACTCTGCTTGCAGATAAGAAAAGTTTTACCTGTTTGATTATGACTTCTTTTATATAATAATAATGAAACTATTAATTAAGGAGAGGAAACCTCTTAAAAACTGCTTCTCTGATGTCAAATAAATGTGATAACACAGTGCAAGGTGCATTGTCTTGGAAAAGTTAATTTATGTAAACTTGCATTACTAAAATATCCTGAAATATGTGTATTAAAGGTGTACTATGCAGGATTTGTCAGTTGATGTTTGCAAACACACAGCATTAGAAGGCCCCTCCTACCGAGTGAGCGAGAGAGAGTGAGTGAGCGGTCAAGCAGACACGCAGACCTGCAGCTCTTTATAAGTCCATGACACAGAGACGGAGAGCAGAGTGGAGCAGAGGAGAGAGACGGAGACAGTGATGTAACCTGGTCGCTACGCTACCAGTCATGACCTCACACCCTGTGCACCGTTATTGGCTGGGGGCTACACACCCACTGCCCAAAGGCTGCGGCGTCCCAAACACATCAAAATAAGAAGAAAATACAGGCAGAGGGCAGCGTTTCTGCAGATAAATACACTGACACACTTCTTGTGGGTCATAAGTAATGATTGAGAGGGATTACTTTTGTATGAGTCTATACAAAGGGTTTTTTTTTTTTAGGAAAATCCTGCATATGGTACCTTTAAGCTAATGGGAAGAAGTAAATCCAATATTGGAAATGCATTAAGCAGTCAAGATAAGACTAATGAAACACTTCTGCTTGAGTGTGTTTGAAGCTCCACTGAATGTAGGCTACGCTTGTGTTCCCACCGCAGGTAGAGGTCTAGTGTGGAGCAAGGAAACAGAGATGTCGTACACCAACTGGGAGACACATGACGTCGCCTTTTCTGTTCTGTCTCCGAACTCCTGCTTCTGGATCCAGAGCAACAGTGGCCTCTGGAAGCCGGGCTCCTGCAGAAATCGCACACACGGGGTCATCTGCAAACGGCCTCGCAGTAAGCACACATAAAACCGCTTAAACTGAGGGGTAATCATTTTCAGGACCAGGTCCAGTCAGCAATAAGACCACAGCAAATTAAACTGTTTTCGAGGTTTAAATGCTGAAAAATATCCTGGATGATGACAACGTCCTTTAACAGTTTCACAACTATAAACTATACTAGTTGCTGCTTATTGGGGGCCGACGTTTCAAGGATAATATTTATAAAACTGTTTTAGCGTTGTATCTGAGGGCAGATGTCATGATTCCTGTTAGTAAGTGAGCGCAAACAAAGTGACAGCAGCTTATGTTAATAATCATTTGGCAAATAAAATGACTCATACATAAACATATCTTCTTTGTTACATTATAAGACTAGAAATCTATGATATCTTATCCACACACAGTGCACAGTGGCCTGCTTTTACAAATCTGTTCTGGTCTGACAAACCAAATTATGTTATGTACCTGTGTCATACATCTTGTGAGTTTAATATGTTACAAGATCATATTTATTGGAAATTACATGAACCTTGTGTTTCCTTATTCTTATCCACTGATGATATATGAGGAGTCATGTAAATGATTGGATGCAATCTGTAAAAGGTAAAAAATTCAGCTTTTGTTCAGGGCTGCAAATATTTTCGTTACGTGCCGCCCTTTGCCTACCACTGCTGTATATATACTCTAAGCGTAAACCCCTAGAATGATTGTAAAAACTTTTCAAGTTTGTAGACAAGGCGGAGTAACCTGAGAAATGATCCTGTTGTGGCTTGGATCATTTGCAAATTAAAACTAATAATGATTGCTAAATACTAAAGTAGTACCTTTTTAATAGTTTTCCTTTCTTCCATTTGCAGGTACTGAATCCGCGGCTGTAACCAGTAAGTATAATCATGGATCCGTGTGTTGTAACCTATATATCTGAAAGTACAGTATGCTTATTCTGACATCCTATCTCCTATCTTTGCCTAGTGGATGGAGACCACCTGCCCACTCTGATTGTCGTAATGGTGACAGGCCTGGTGCTGGTGGTGCTGATCGTAGGTGTGATCTACTTATATCGTCGGCGAACTGTTGGGTCCCGGGGGTCCTATGAAGGTGCCCGCTACAGCCGCACCAACTCCAGCCTTGCTGAGCAGACAGAGAAGAACATCCTTGTATCTGACATGGAACTGAACGAGCAGCCAGAGTAGCAGAGCCACCCTGGACCGACCGACCGACCCAGGACTGGAGTGGACTCGACCCGGGAGAGGCTGATTACAATGTGCTGACTCAGACTCTGATACACATTGTGACATTTATGTTTTTTTTGTTGTCTCTTATGAAACCAAAAAAAAAAAGTTTTTTTTGAAGTGCTGAAGAGCTGTGTAGAGCACAGCGGATGTCAATTGAATTTTTTAAAATGAAGCCCCGGATTCTCAAACCTCTCTTTTGCAAGACTTCACAGTTGTAGGACTTTCTTTCTCTCTAGACAAATCAGATCCTACACTACATAAAGCTTTTATCCGAAAGCATTAATGAAGGCCATAAATGGATCCACTGGGAGTTTAGTTTTATCGCATCTGGAAAAGTTTGACATAAAATCAGTTTTATGAAATGACTCCACGCTGTCTTCCCTGGTGCCAAAGTAAATTTTTGCACAGTGTATATTTCCTTTCTTTTTTCCATTTTGATTGAAAGACTTATAAAGCAAGAACAATGACTATAACAGCAACAGATTGACTCCTAACTAAAACCATTCATCTTTGTCATCTAAATATCCACACAGTCTTCTTCAGGACCAAATGCATTTTTCAATTTTGTAATTTTTTTTTTTTTTTTTTTTGCCACGACAGTATTTACCTGAACTTGAGGTGTGTTTGTTGTTCCACTGCGTTAATGTAATTTCCATTGATTTGCCATTATCTGTGCAGCTGTAGAGAACTTGTTACTGATGATGCATGTGTGTTTTTTTGTGAGCCTGCCTCTCTCCTCTTTTCTCATCTGACACGTCAGCACCAGCTGTCAGACGAGCAGAGGAGGAAGAAGTCCAAATGTGAATGTGTGGAAGGTGACAGGGACCATTTTCAGTGGTGACCTCAAACCGTCTGAGGGCAGTACACTAGAATTGTGCACATATAAGTAGAACTTAGCTTTGAAAGCTGGTCTTTAAATAGACTACGTTGTCTTTTTGGTACAGTAGGACTGAAGGTTGTCATCAAATGATCAGACTTTCAGCTTCCATGGCTCTGTGTACATTTTGGCACTTTTTTACTTTTATCTTGAGCTAATTCAGTCTTAGTCGTCCATTTGCCTTTAGTAATTATCCACAAAGCTCAATTCCTGCTCATGATTCCTTACTTTTTGTTTGTTTTGGCTCTTCATGCCACCATCTGGAGCTGATGCAGCATGTTTTAAGGGCAGTAATTGTCTTTGTATGCACCGTGAAAAAGGGTTAGTAATTTGATATTTGTCTGATTCATCATTTTTACGGACCACAGTTCACTTCTCTGTGTGTGTTATCACTAGGATATTCTTCTGTCTTTTTGTCTTTTTAATGATGCAGGCTTCACTATGTGTTTTGCTTTAAGTACGACTGACTGGTAAAGACATTTGGAAACTTTCCTACTTTTATGGGATAATTGCCAACAGTTGAACCTCTTTTGCCCCACAAAGAAAAAACATCCCTCATGTGAATGATACCGTTGTATATATGAGAGCCAAAGAATGTTTTAAAAGTGAATTCACTCTTTTGTAAGATAAATTCTCCTTCTTTTCATTCTCAAAATCATTTCAAGATTTCACATTTTCATTCAAGGTTAATTTTTCCTACTCAAACATTTTTCTTTTTCCTTCAACTCTTGCCTCTCTGAGAGCATTTCTGTCTTCCTGCTCTGAGGAATGCTTTGGAGCTGTTTCAGTCTGAGGCTTTTGGTGTTTCACTGAGCTGCAGTGAAGAAAATAAAAAGGTTTTTTTTTTTTTTTTTTTTTTTTTTTTTCTTGCTCCACCAGTTGGACTAAGATAGAGGGGGAAGGGAAGAGGAGAGGGAGTAAGTAGGTGTGTGTGTGTGGAAGTGTGTGTGTGTGTGTGTTTGTCTGTGTGCGTGTGTGTGTCTCCAGCTGTGGAATGTTGAGTCGGCAAGAAGAGCTCAGTGGCATGTCTGGAACCAATCAGAGAAGGAGGACTCAGGGACATGAAGGGTCAGAACGGAGACTGAAAAAAAAGGAAAACTAGATGGAGGAGAAAAGGGAAAAAAGGAGGAGTGTGAGGAGGAGTCAGGGACGTAGGGAGCAGAGCGAGGCAGGAAAGATGGAGGAGCGTAGAGAGACCCTGAGGTTTGTCTCAGGCTTACCCTGTCCTCTGCTGGTCGTTTACTGTACAGGTCTGCCTCTATATGCAGTAGATGTGAAGCGAGCGAGGTGGTGATGTAAAGGTGTGACGACCCTTGATGTGTTCCCCATGAGATCATGTCTGTGACGCAGGCCAGCTCATGTCCCTGTGAAGATTACCTGAAGCACCTGTTCAACTTTTTTTTTTTTTTTTTTTTTTAAATTTTTGTGTCATTTTTATATGAAATGAATAAAGTCTATGTTCTAAAAGCTTCTGCTTTCACAGTTACTACACTATATTACACCATATTGTTTTTTCTTGAGCAAACTCTTTTGTGAGGAAGTTATCTTTTAACTGTCACATTTAGAGATAAATGGCAGAGTAACCATTTGTTGGAAAGTTTTACAAGTAAGTGAAACACGAGCAAAGTGTTGACTGTGATGTTGATGTTTTTCCACAAGGGGGAACACCTCACCTGCTATATGTGACGTCTCCTCCTGCTCGTGTTGTCATCTGATCTCCCTTGAGCATTTGTTTCTCACTGCCATTGTGTGTTTTCTGTCATATCAAGTCTCTGCAGAGGTGCACATTTTATGCTCTGATCCTCTATCGCAGAAAGACTCTTTGCTACGTGTTGATTGATAACATGTTTTCAGTTTCTTTACGATTGCAACTCTCTGTCTGCAGTTCCTCTGTTTTATTCCAGTCATGTGTGACTGTGGATGATAAGATGTGGTTGTGAGAGCGTAGTGTTTGACAGTGCGTGCATCTATAGTCAAATCACCGTTTGCAGATGATGTTTCATTTATAAACCTGTTTGTCACTAAAGCTAAACTAAATCATTTACAGTCAGAGCTAACATAAAACCACACAACTAGCAGGAAAACCCAACAGATACACAACACACACACAAATAAACATAGCGAACATACACTAACATACTTTGAACCACAGTATCTTAATGCAATACAAGGCAAGTCAGTACAAAAGCCCTGCAATAAATACCGCCTTTGTGAAGCTTGTGATTTTCACTTAAAAAAAAAATCAATGGTAAATTTTGAAGCCATGAACGTCATGTTGTTGTATAGATTGTATTAGTTTAGATTATATAGTGCAGCAGCTTCTGTTAATTGTGTCCACACCCTCATTTATCCTTCATTCGGAGCCTGCGTTGTGCTGCTTCGCATCACATCTCCACAGTCACTGTAAAAACACTTCACCTGTGCTTGGAGCCCAGAGTATAACACTGTCAGTCAAAGCACAGAATACCAGCAATGCTCCGCCGCCTCCATACCCCAGCTGAACTATGTTCCACTAACACGGAGACACGTGGACGTTCTGAACCCAACACCTGGTGTAATGGGAGCTTGTGGCCTCTTCCTGCCAGAGACCTGCACCTTTGCAGCGTCACATCTGAGCCACTAAATTGCTTGTTATTCAAATCAAACAGGCTCTCTGTAATCCATCTCACTTAGGATGGGTGTCACAAGCTATCCAACTGCATGCCGCAGGCACTCAATTTAAAGCTTCCAGGGGCTATGCACTCCAACAGTTGTTTATAAGTTTCACCCCATCACCTGTCATTTTTAATGTTTCTCGTGTGTGTGGAAAGTATTCTTGAGGAACGTTACCTGCTCCTAAACATTCAATTTTTATGTCTGTTGAACTTCAGGGCTGATGTGTAAAACATCTCTACCATTAGCCTTATTTGCATTCCATAGCTGTAACTTGTAGTCTAAATACTTTATTATGATGTATTTATCTCTGGCTGCATTGCACTTCAATGTTTTGTTGTCCTCGGTGTTTATTGTGAAGTTTTTTTAATATTTCAGGTGCAATCAAAAATATCACAGCAGCTAAGCAAGTGCAGGAAAACACTAGAACTGTTTCCTCAGCAACAGTGTACTCTTATACTCTTACTCTTATAGTTTGATACTGTGTGTGTGTGTGTGTGTGTTACCTTCTTGCCCATCCCCATCATCTTTTATCATGAGAAGACCTGACCTATCCACCTAAGATGTTTCTTTACAGCAGATTCCCTTTTAATGACGTCAGTTTATTAGCATTCTTTACTAGCAGCAGCTACTCCTGCTTCATTCCTTGTTTCCCCCTTTTTAAATGATGCAGGAATAGCTCACGAAGAGCTCACATGGGTAATATAAAAGTGTCAGCGTGATATGAAAAGGGTCAAATCATGAAGAGGATTTCATGGTGGCCCGTGGGCTTCTTTTTGCACATGTATAGCAGCCATTGCCAAGGTAGCAGCCATCTTGCCTGAGGCGTCTTCAATGCACCTGTCTGGGGTTTTGGAGTTTAAAGACAGGCAGTGGCGGCGGAGGTCTCAGCTCTGGGAGTAACAGAACAATATCACTGTTTCACTCTTCCTCACCTCCTCTGAGATACTCAAGTAAAACCCTTCATGATCAATTAACCAACAAAGGAGAGAAAAGAGAATGAAACTCTTCAGATGGCCCAGCTCATTGCCAAATCAATACCCTCTTAATTTGAACATTTGATGTGCAGATCCTGCTCTTGTTTTGTTCACAAACTGCTGTTTATTCCCCCTCCTCCCACTCCAAGGCTTCTTCCTATCTGGCAGTGTTGGCACTGCAGGTCAAGGGAAGGGAACCAGAGAGAAAGCAGCGTTAACAAGTGAAATTAAAAACCCATTCATTCTCCTCAGTCATCCATTTGGAAGCTGGCCAAAGGAGAAGCAGCTGTTGGGCTGCCAATGAAGGAGAGCAACAGAGAGCGGGAGGAAAGGAGGAGAGGAAAAAAGTTAATTTAGAAAGGGAGTTTTGAAAGGAACAGGATGATGCACTCTTTGCTCTGAATACCAGCAGTGGACTGGCTTCTTTTGAAAAGCAGCTGACTAAAGGTGACCAGGCTTTTAGCAGTCAGGGTCCCTCTGTGGAGCTGAGAATCTGAGACTTGCAGGATCAGTGACATCTTTTAAAGCACTTCTCAAAACCTATCAAAGCTTTTTATTAATTCTAGCACACCGTTTCATTTCCAACATGTCTTACCTGTGTTTTGTTTAACTGTTCTTGTCTTTTTTTATTGCTGTGTATTTTATTCCATGTTATTTTTGTATTATTTTAGTCTGCAGTTTATCGGCAAACAGCACATGTTGATGACCATGTTGAGTGTTTGGCGCTCTCATTGACTATCCTATTACAAAAAACAATATGTGCTGAATGAGGTCCAGGATGCAACATAATGCTGTTTATTGTCACAGTAAAAAAATATGGAAAATATGGATGTTTCAGCCATCTTTACCACCAGCAGTTGGTTTTCAGGCACTTGTCACCCCGTGTGATTTGTCTTACCTCGCAGCTCGGGTTGGGATTGTGTCAAGTGTTCGACTGTCAGTCATCATCTTCGTGATAATGAATTGTGAGGAAAGTGTTATTAAGTTTGACTGAATGTTGGTTCCTACTCATTCTTTCTCAAATGGTGGTATCTAGCTATGCAGATAGCTTCACAGGTCTAGATGTTAGCGGATAACTGTCTCACTTTATGTCTTTGTTTCTCAATATCAATATACAATTTATCATATATATATAATACATTTTATGTGGAAATTCAAAACAGCTTCAAGGTAAAAATAAGCAGATGGCAATGTCTCTTCTTGGCTTGAAAAATCAGAGCACTTTATCACATTTATGAAACAATCATTTCCTCCATCATTTATTGCAAAATTGCCCTCCGTGACCTAACACAACAAGAAGATATATTAATCTAACTACCTCAATATAAATGGTACAGTTAAAGGGCTGTGAAGGTCGACACATTTATATTGTCTCATGGCGTATATGTATACCACCATATTGACTGACCCTATGAAACTCTGTGGAGGTGAACGGAGTTTATTTCTGGTATTCAAAGCATTGAAATATGACATTGGAGGGACTCAACAACAACATGTCCTACTAGAAACAAAGTCCTGGTTCCTTGCCTTACTTTCTAACAAAGAAATTGTATCTTAGAGACCTCAAAAGTCACCTCAGCCGTCTAAATGCCTAAATAAGTCACACTAGACACATACAAATATCACACCTAAACTTGTCTTTTAACAGTATTTTTGTTAGTATTCATAACTTATTTTTACTGTGATGTTTTTTTTTTTTTTTTACTGGTTTACTGTTTCTACTTTCTTACTGTTATGTCTGTCTACCTTTGACTTTGACCGAGTCATGTCAAAGAGGAATTTCTGCTATGTGACAAACAATAAAGTTCCTTGAATCTTGAAATCTCAGAGACAGATCTGTCAAAACACCATCAAATGAAACCCAAACTAGCTGTAGATAGGGGTAAGTGGGAAAACATTTTTTTTTTCATGCGTGATTTGAGTGAAGTGAACATCTAACCTATCTAAGCACTGAGACTCTTCTTCAAGGGGAGCTCTATTAATATCGTGCTTGTATGCGGTCACAGCATGCTTGCGCTACACCTGCTTCATTTTATGTTGAGGCACCATAGAGACGATGATGTCTCTGTCCTTTATATCTTCAGTGGTAAGAGCTCTTGGCTGAGATTGCTTCTGGTATGTCATCATGCAGTATGACAGCTCTCTATCCACCTGTTGTCACTACTAGATGCTTGTCATTGCCGAACCTGCCTGAACTGTGAGCGCTGAGTCAATATAATAATCTCCTTGGCCTGTGGGTCGCTTGATAAACACTTTGCAGACACACTGACATAAACAGAGATGCTGTACTTCACTCTCCAGCCGAGGAGGCCCCGTCTGGAATCAGCCACTGATTTTTAGTCAATATGTTTTTTATGGCCATGAAAACAACCCCTGTGTGCCAGCGCCTTTGGAATGGGGATCAAATTCACTAATCTTTGTCCAAATCAAAGCCTGCGCACTTCAAAGTGACTGGATCAGCAGAGATACACACAGAGCGCCAATGTCAGAGCAAGAGGAAGAAAAAAGAAAAAAAAAAAAAAGCTTTGCTCTCACATTGCTGTCCAAACTCATTTAAACTCCTGTCTTTCTTCTCCCTCCTTGTCTTTCCAGTGAGTTGCAGTGGCATTTCGCTTCAGTTTGAGCCATAATGGACAGTCGTAACAGAGAGGGCCAGAGGATGGATGGCGTGCAGATGCAGGTTGGTGGTGGTGGTGGTGGGGGGGGGGGGTACTGGAGGCTGGGTGTGGTGCAGTTATCTCCTCTGTGCAGATGAGAACATGCTTTTACCTGCGGGATGCTGCTCTTTCTCAGGCCAAGGACAGCATCCGTGTGGTGAAAGGGATTACGGGCACTCTGTTCCCGGTCTCTGCCTTTGGGGAAGTTGGGATCCATGCTTGGTTGTCTTGTTTGTTGGCCATTTTTCATGTATGTAATTAGCATCCTTAATGGGCCTAATTAGAGCTTACACAGTTTGCGCTAATTTCAGAAGCAAACCCTTTTATGTGCAGATGATAAATCGATAAGGGAGCCGACATTTAGCCGGAAAAAAGTCTCACACAGACAGAATTACAACACTTATTTTGTATAAAACATGATTGCCTGACTGTTTATTTCTCTTTTATATCTATTTTCTGCCTCAGAGACACTATTTGTTGAACTATTTTGTGGCTTTTACCTCAACAAGAGCACTCTTGTGCCACAAAATGAAGCTCGGTGATGGGATGACTTCACAAGGTGCCCACTCTTCCACCTGCCTGACGATAATTCCTCACTGTAAACAACAAAAGGTACCATTATCACCCCTAACCAGGGACAGGATTAGATACGTCCTCATTTGCATGGATTTCCACCCAAAATAATAATGAGGCACAAATAAGGAAGAAATAGAGACAAAAGGTGAAGTTAATTTATGGAAAGCTTGGCTGCTCCTATGCTCGCTGCTTTGATGCTTAATCCGTTATTAACCCGCACAACATTAAGCATACACACGTGAACATGCATGTGCGCACACACTCTCGCATGCACACACACCTTGAGGAGCGGAGGATTCCTGAGTCAGGGGAACCAGGTACTGAAGCCAATGTAACCCCTCTGGGAAATAAAGATAGGCCGAGGGTGCAGAAGGAGTGAGATGAGGCTACTGTGAAGACATGCCGCGGAGCAACAACCAAATCCCCCTTGTGTTTACTCTCGCTGGTTTCCAGGGCAATGGCAGGAGCCTCTGCTTTTCCTGTGAAGGCAAACCCACTTAGAGGAGAAAATTCAGTCCTTGAAAATAAAATGTTGTGGGGGGAAAATGTACCATTACCGAGAGCTTCTTCTCTTTGTGCAGTATGTGGCTACACAGATGTGTGTTTGTGTTTGTGCGTGCCTTTTAAAATTAGCAACATAAAACAGGAAAAACTGCTTTCTGACCATAAAATTTCTTGGCTTAATCTCATTATTGGCGGGCCTTTGAGCAAGACATGACTATGTCACATCTTAGTGACCATCAGTAGATTTCTGTAGTTGTTTTTTCTGCTAATCAACTGAGTCAAAATGAGTGTGCACCTATGATTATGTCTGAGTGTATATGTGTGTGTGTCTGTGTGTGTTTTCACTCAGTGGTTTGCAGCTGAGTGTTTTCAGTCAGGATATACAGAGATGAGCTCCATTGTTGGCATAAATTGCTTGGCCCAGGCATGCTGCCTCTCCACTGGGCATCTCCCCCCCCCCCTCATACTGATCGATCTAATCCTTAGCTATAATGAGTTTCTCTGTCTGAGAGCTAGGGGTGGGCGTGGGCCGGGCCATGAAGTGGAGAGGAGAGTGAGCAGGAGGAGGTGGAGAGATGAGGGCTACTGGTGGAGTTGCTGGTGATTAAGGGAGACGGACTCAGCCAGAGAGAAGTGTGGAGATAGAGGAGTAGTAACAAGAGCTGGGTGTTGAGAGAGACAAAGTTATCAAGTCATTATCTGACACCAGATTACCTTCATGAGGTGATCTTTTTGTGGCCATTCTGTGTCTATGAGAATCTCACAACCAACATTAGATGCTTGTTGCTGTTGAGCTGTTTATTAACCTATCTTGTACTTTTTTATTATTAACCCAGATAACATACCGAAGTGGGCCACTTGAAGCAATGATGCAGCACTGCTGGCCTTCTTCTGGCCCGGACAAAATGGATATGAGCCTGAAATGGCCCACATGTAAAATAGCAAATATGGCCCAAATATCCCAAATCAAAAGTGGGCCTTTTTTGGTAAAGATACGGTGTTCTCAGGTATGTGTATTCTGGATGTGGGCCAGTTCTGGTTCATCTGGTTTGTTCTTGGTTGACATATGGCTTGCTTTTGGCCCAGATCTGGGAAACAGGAGCGGACTGCCCAAGTGTGGCCTGGATCTGGGCCACAGCCATTTTGCTAGCTGGGAAATGAGTCGTTAAGGTTATGAAATGTCAAAAAAGTTTGACTAATGCCGATCAACATTTCCAAAAGGCCAAAGTGAATGTCATCAAATTATATGGAACAATGACAAAGCAAGCAAGTCCTCATATTTGTGAAGCTATAAACGGAAGAAGTTTCATCTCTACTTGATTAATTACCAAGGCCAATTAATAGGGTGGTAATGCAAAGCAGCTTTATCTGGCAAGGCTATGTAGTGGTCAATCAAATATATGCAAGTGCAAATTGTTGGTAGATTACTTTGTAATATTAATGCTATATTACTGTTAACCTCATGATTGTTGTGCCCAAAGATAAAATGTTGTTACTGTCATAACCCTCCAGAGTGTGTGAGTGTTATACACTGTCATGTTTTGGTGTTGGATTGTATTTAACTATCTCACTGATACGCCCCCACAAACGCAGTTTTTATCACCTGACATACTGTATGTTTAACATGTTAAAGGGGACATGTCATGCTTTTTGTGATTTTCTGTTATTTTTGTACCATTATGATGTTGGATGTCTATGATAAACACGGTCAAAGGTCCAAAACCTGAGGTGAATGTATGTAAAAATGCTCCCTGCAAGTCAAAAGCCAGGACTTCAGCCTGGTCTGAGTGCTTTATTCGCAATGTTACTTGTATTCCCTCTTTGTGATAACATCAGATTGTTCGCACATGCCCACAAATGGCCTTCGGTTGGTAGCCTTTGTTGCTAAGGTTGTTGCTAAGGCTGTTCCATGAGTTGTTCACTTTGTCCACTAACATATTTCGGATCAGATTCGGGCTAAATAAGTAGATTTTTAACTGTAAATCATGCAAACATATACCAATAAAGCCCCGGAATATAAATACAGACCTGGAAATATGCATTAAATGTTAACATGCTAATCTAGCTGTTCTGCTTCATTCAAATAGCTGCGTCCATGGAACAAGCTAGCTACCGGCCTAAAATGCATACATTCTTAGTATGAAATGAAGATTACATTCTTTAGACATTGGGAAAAAATAAAATAAAATCCAAATACATAATTTCTGGTTGTTAGACACCAGAACACACTGAGAGCAGCTCGCAAAATGTCCTGCCACCAGCTACAGAGAGATGAAGCAGGGGAGGTAACAATGAAAGGCAGCCTTGCTTCCCTCTTGCAGAGACCAGAGAGAGCAGAAGAGACGAATAACAAAACAGAGAGGCTGAGACAGAACAGAGAGGACTGCTTGTAGTTCACAGACCGACTGTCCATCATCTCCCAGAGCGCCGGCACTCTGCACATCAAGGTAGAAGACATGAAGATTTCTCACTACATAAAAGGCTTTAGAGGAGCAATAAGTCACACATAGCCAACATCTCGGTGAATATAAGTCACCCTCCTCTGAACCTTCATATGCTGCGTCCAAGAGGTTTCTATGTCTGGCCTTCTTCTTCTTCTCATCCCTTATCCTCAAGGAACTTAGAGACAAAAGAACAGAGTGCACTGTTAAGTTTAAATATGATGTATGAGAACTTTCCCCTTTCTAAGAAAGTCGCTGTTCTCATCTTTATTGTCTCTTCCATCTGTTTCTGAAAGAACAGCAGAGTTGGTGAGTGAGGTTGCAAGTTTGCAACAAATAATTGTTTTCATTATTGATTCAATATTGATTTTTTTTTAATTATTCCTGAATTTGTTAGCCTATAAAATGTCAGAAAACTGTCAAAAATTATGATGAAAAAAGATTCAATTTACAATGATCTAAAACAGAGAAAAGCAGCAAATCTTCTCAATTAAGATGTGAAAAAGGGAATAATTGATATTTTTGCTTTATAAATGACTTAAATGAACTTGCTTTAGAGTAAGTTTATGTCAGTAGACTAACTGATTTGTCAGATTCCATCTCTTAAGGCAAGTATGTAAAACAGTGGCACTGCATCTTCATGTGCTCCGTGTATCTTTGCATGGTCGACCATCTCTTAATGATTTAGTAGGTTCAAGTGTAGCTAATCTGACCACCACGCGCCTTCAAGGCAACAGCCTGGCATGACAGAGGAGTCCATGTGAAAAGGCCTCTTTGTTGAGCCGTGTCATCATTTGTATTCAGCAGGATCAAAGTCCTCTCTGCAGCTTTAAAATTTGTCCTGTGGCTAGTGCTGCCGGAGCAGTGAATGACAATGTCAAGGGATGCAGAAGAGCTGCACATTTACATAGAAATGGCTCTCGATATGAATGTGTACGGAATCGAATCAGAGCCTGGAATTTGAGATTGTGTAGGCATGTATCTGTCTGAGTGTATATTTTTGTGTCACTTTTCTTTTAGATTTTTTTGGTGTTGGCGTTTTTACCTTTGATACCTTGAAGGAAGGCTTGGATATACCTTGATAGTATGACAGTGAAGACACAGCTTGATTACAACCTGTCTGATCTTGTTTTGTGCCCCGTCGGCTGCCATGTTTACAGATTTCAGCTATTACTTCAGTGAATACTGTTACAAGTTGTACAAAACCAGAAATCTAAATGAATACATTTCTTCATGTTTTAAGGCTCAAACTGTGATCCAAATGTAAACCTAAATTTAAAAATGCACAGAGCTCCACTCCTAAATTGACTGTCAGGTCTTTTAGTTGACAGATTAACATTAGACAGTAAATAAATATAAGCTATTAATGTTTTCTGATATCATTAAGGGGATGTTTAAATCAGTAATGTTCGTAAACACAGAAGTAAAATTTTCATCATTAAGAAAAGTTTTTAAATTATGTATGTAAATGATGGTCAGATATACAATAAAAAATAAACACCCGGCTTCTATGTAACACTAATTCTGTGTGTCGTTTGTTCAAATGTGCACTTCATAGACGGATAACATCTTGATCTGTATTTCCACATTAAAAATTCATTTGTTTCACTGAGGGCTCAAATCAGCTGTAATCTCGCAGGCTACATGTCACAGCCTGGTCTTTCTCCTCTTCATCACTGGGAGAGAGGCTGTCGGAGCATATACTGATTACACTGTGGCCGCATTGACATCCGCCGTCTTCATTATTGTGGGAGACACACAACAGAAAATCAATAGGGTCATTGTAGACTTAATCATTTCTTCGTGGTCCTGCCTCATGCGACGCCAAAGTACCAGGCTTATTTCTCGACTAGTTCTGTCCTTCTCCAGTGTTCAGTCTGTTGCAAAAAAAAAAAAAAAAATGCAGGATGGATCGATTAATGAGCCATTAAAAGTTTCAGAAGCAGATTGTGAAAGAGAAAGGTGAAGCCTTTTATTTTAGGATTTGGATGAAGGAGAAATTTTCAGTTGAAAGGCTTGTTTAGTGCTGTGGATGTGGCATTTTGGTTCCCTGTTTTTGAGAAATATCAGAATTTGAAGCTGAATATGACTCAAACTGATGAGGTATTTCTCTTCGTCTCCATGGAACCACGTCAACATGTTATTTTCACTGCAACTTCATCCTATTTAAAGAATTAGATTAGTATCCACATTTCCACGGTCAAGACTGACATACAGTATTATATTTTCCCACACTGTGTATATGACTGATAAGTATATACACAACACTGCTGTTTGCTTCACTTTATTGTTGCTGCATATACATTTTTCTTCTTCTTGCACAGTTGATTGCAACTGGGATAATGACACCACACATCAGTGTGCACACTGTCACATTTTATGTAAATCTGTCTCCTCTATCTGGGATTCTTTTTTACAAAGTGATCACCCAGCAACACACATATCCAAATCTGCAAACCATTTCCATGTTATCTGCATCTTTTATTTGAATATATTCGAAAAGATACAGCAGACCTTTTACACACATACAGTTTGCATTAATTCGACCCACTGTTGGCAGATTATCGTAAATTAGAAAAAACTTACAGATCAGTTTTATCCAGATTTTTTAATATTATTACATTATTATCATTTAACACCCACTATGTTAATATTTTGATCATGTCAAATTCTTTTTGTCCCAAAAGTCTATTGCTGCATTTTTATTGTAAATGCTTCAGGCTATGGTTTTAACACAAATTACGGAAGCCGAGAACAGCCGTGCTTGCAATTATTTTTTTAATGCCGTTATCTCGAGATCACAAGTTAATTATCTCGTGATCTCGAGATAACAAAGCTCGTTTTCTCGTGATAACGGGTTAATTTATTTATTTCATTATCTCGAGAGAAACATAAGGCCTATTTCTCGAGATAACGAGATAACAACTTTTGTTTTCTCGAGATCACGGGATAAGTATGGAGAACTCGAAAATGAGTGTCTGGTTCATTTGATCACACTTGATTTCAGCCTTCAAGATCACTGTCATGACTGTCGGGGAAGATTCATCCCTAATTCATCAAAGCATTTAGAAAAGTAGTAAGTGGTTACTATAAGCCTTATTAACAAATGACCAGTTATTTCCATATATATTTGCACATCCATGCACTGAAACAGTTTTTGATAAATGAAATATGACAGAAAACATGAGACAGATTACAGCAGTGAGTTCTTCATGACTTCTTGCCCCGAATCTTTACACATAAAAGCAATGTCAAAGTTTGCCAGCAGATGTCGCCATTTTGACTATATCAAATGTTTCGAAACACTGAACCATTTTCAACACAATTTGCTTCATATGATTCACTGCTTCAGAAAGCTTCGTTCCTCCCAACACTAATGCTGGTATGGCACTCCTGATCTCTGATAAACATTATAAATAAAAAGAGGAAACAACCTTTTGTTTTCTCGTGTTGATTATCTCATTATCTCGAGATAACAAAGCTCCTTTTCTCAAGGAATAATTAACTTGTGTTCTTGAGATAACGGCGTTAAAAATATAATTGCAAGCACGGCCGTTCTCAGTTTCCGTATTCTAGTAACCCCTTACTACTTTTATAAACTACATGAATTAGGGATGAGTCCTCCCTGAGAGTCATGACAGTGACCTTGAAGGCTGAAAACAGGTGTGATCAAATTGACCTGTTGTCACGAGAAAACAAGCTTTGTTATCTCGAGATCACAAGATAATTAACTTGTGATCTCGAAATAACAGCATTAAAAAAAACAATTGCAAGCATGGCTGTTCTCGGCTTCCGTACATCTATGTAAACCTCTAGATGATAAGCTAAGTTACAACTGTTAACTTTTATCTGACCCCTTACAGTTTTTTTCCTCATTTCCTGTCATCTGAAAAGCATCAATAAAGTTAAATTTTAATCAATTTGTTTGTACAGACCAAAGTTTGGCATTCTGCATACATATACTGTTATGTCCCTATAAATGGAAGTAATATTATCGCCTAAAGTAAAAACTATCAGCCAAAAAAAGTAAGGCGAGAGTATTTAAATGACTGTCGAAGGGTGGACAAGAGCTTGGATAAGTCGCTGGTTAAAAAGGATTGTCTAAGCTGGTGTGTAGCCTTTGGCAAGAGATTATATTAAACTCTGGTGGAACTTGCCTCGCAGCCATGCATCAGATCAAAGACAGTTTCAGACCGTACACTATTTAAGATAGTTTCTGGATTAAAAATTCTTCTAAAGTAGGATTTCAGTCTGTTCAAAGTTTCTTTCCCCCTCTACTTGGACAAGCAGGTTAATCTGCTGTAGCTTGAGCACAACAGCCATCAGAAACTGCTGTCAGCCTGTATGGAGGAAGAAGGTTGACCAGCAGAGAACTATAAGACCGTCTAAACCAAGCCAGTGTCAGGGTCACCTCTATACCCAGGGAAGTTTAAATGTTGTAAGATGCAATGTCCCATTTTATGTCTTTTGCAGGCAGGTTGACCTCTGTGGGCATACACGCCTCCGGTCAGTCGAGGTAAGGTGACTGGACTGTGGCTTTGCTTCAGCCCCTGGGCTTGTTGTATGTGCGTGTCAACCCAAGACTCGCGTGTTTATCATCTCATCTTGTTCTTTTTCCACTACTGACATGCCTTAGGATTTAAAGCGCTCCTTTATGAATTTTAATGTCCACTCCCGATCTTGACCCACTGGCTAGAGAGAAAATCTCAAACGCTAAAAAACACTGACATACAAAACAGACACATGGGAGCAGCGGTCGGTGGTGTTCACTAAAAGCGAGGAGTGTGCTAAATTATTTAGTGGACATTGAGAGGCTGAGCGGTGAACAAGGATGGAGTTAAAATTCAAATAAAACTGTGTGTTGTAGCTATGTATGATGGATGGTGTGTTTGTTTCTCAGTAGGATCCAATGTATAAGAAGTAGTTTATGAGGATAACTCTAATTAATTACAACTTTGGTTGTATTTTTTTGTGCTTTTTTTGGCTTTTTCCCCCATCATTTTTTTTATCATTCAGACAATAAAACAGGTTGTAAACAAGCCAGTTTAGCCAGATTATTTAACCCTCATCCATCAACATATTTAACAGACAAGGACTACCAACTGGGGACACCAAGAATAAACTACTGTAAGAAACAACCATCATTGCAAAATGTTAACGCATTCCTTCTCAAAACATCATTAGCTATGTAATTAATGTCATCTAAAGAAAAATGAAAAACGATTATTATTAGGAAAGTTAGTCAATTTGCATACTTTTCTTTAATACAATTTGCAGCTTTTATCTCAAGTACAATCTTCCCACCAAACCTTCAATATGACTGACAGAGTCCTTCTACCCCCTTCATAGTGTGTGATACTCTACTCCATGGCAAACATGAACTCAATAAATCTATTAAAACTGCATAGGCGTAACTGGATGCTTCTGACTAGGATCCCCCAGGACTCCAATACATTGGTATTTTTAAGGCACTAATTAAAACAGAAAGAGAAACAATGATATGAAGTCATTAGGAACAAATTGATTGACAAAATCATTAAAAATTGGGATGATAGAATGAAGAACCTGTGAAATATGACAAAAAGTGTATCCCTGGGGTCTGTAGGTACCCCAGTTGGTAGGATTAAGGTTAAACCACTTTATTTGGAGGTAAAGCTGAAAGTGAGCACACCTGAAAAGTGTTAATAATCTTTTGTTTTAAAACTGAATGTGCACAACTATTGAAAGTAAGGAAAGTCCAACCGGTCTGAAAACTGTGATCCACATTAGTTTGGGTCATAATTTTACTGTTCAACTTACATACCATAGATATTTGAATGAAGGACACAGCTGCTGATAGGACAGTGAATTTGCATGAAATGTGTGTGTGTGTGTGTGTGTGTGTGTGTGTGTGTGTGTGTGTGTGTGTGTGAGTGTGTGTATGTGTGTGTGTAAAAGGATTACCAGTGGGGAGTAAATGGGCAACCTGCCTTCATGGAGAGCCAGAGTGACACGATGGCTCGCATCAACATACATATCCCAGCATGCACGCTGTTTTTTATCCAAGCCTTCCTTCACACTCCCTCCCTCCCCCTCTCCCTCTCTCTCTCTCTCTCTCACACACTCAAACCACACACAAAAACAGACATCAGCAATTTACATGAAACACCGTGCCCGTCATGCCAGTGAGAATCGGTAATGTGACGCAAATCAGCCTACTTTGTCTCATCAAGAAGTGATGCTGAGCCAGCGGGCAGTCTAAACCTGCGCATCGCTGCCTCCTGACTGCTGCCTCTTTGACTTTGAAGGCTGCATTCGCTCACCTTTAGTGTCTGTTTGCAGGCAAAGTTTAATCCCAGATCGACAGCCACGCAGCAGAATACAGGCCATGAATACTGAGAGGTGTCACTTATTTGTTTCGCTTGGCTCTCGCTGCACTGAAACGACAGTTTTCCTTTGCGCCGTCATCCATTTATCTCATCTGTGTCTACATGTATGTGTGGTTGGGCTTACATACGTGTATTAAATGAACATGAGCAACATATGTCTATGTTTTCGTCTGAAAGCATGCAGTCTTGTTTGCATGTACGTATCATTATGTGACTGAGTGCTTCATGAGCGATTCTCTCGACAGGCCAGGTTATAATGAGATCCCTAGGGCCGAACGCAGGCTGCCTATAAAACAACAGATGTGACTGGACTCGCTCAGTCTTCCCTCTCTCCCCAATAGCTGACAGAGCTGTCACTCAGCAGGAAGGAAGATGACTGACAGGTGGGGAGGGCCCTGGTGTAGGTGTGAACTACCATGAGGAAAAGGGGAAGCAGTCACCTGGGTTGACACTTGCTCCCACAGCTCGGCGCTCTCCAAACAAAATAGTCTGACAGCTGAAACATCCCAAATGTCAACAGCTCTATCGCAGCGGAGATGTGATGATGATGATGAGACCTTATACTTCTGCTACCGACGCTACAGTTCAAAAGCAAGAAGAATAATCTGACATTTAAAAGGCATTTGGAGAATTTCAGATAAGCTTCCATCTATAATCACATCGAAAATGACCAGCTACTAATGTCTTAAACGTGGAAGGCCTGTAAGCTGTGCAAATGGGGGGGGGGGGGAAATCTGATTTCTCATGAATATACTAAAAGTGAATCCTTACATTTTATTTGACATTTTGCCATCCTTAAAATACCACTCTGATTCACATTCTTTATAGGAAAAAAAAATTATTCAGGATGCGATTTTTCACCTGTCTTTCTTCTTTAAGTCTCTAGAGAGAGCCAGGCAGGGGAACTGGCAGAGGCCCCCAGTCAAATGTTACTGCAGAGTGCCAGAGACATCACAATAGAGGTTCTGTGTGAGGGGAAGAGCAAATAGGCACACACACACACACACACTCACACAAAAACATCCCCTCTGCTCCCGGGCAGACAGCCACTGGCCCACTGCAGCCTCTCAGTCAATAGACGCAAATTGTGCTTCCTCTAACAGGAACCTGCTGCAGAAACCTGTTACTGCGCCACTAAGGCCAGAGCTAAATGTAATCATTAGCCAGGAGTGGGGTGAGATACAACCCCTGTAATGATCAGTCCACTCAAATTACAAAAAAATGTTGAATAGACTGTTTTCACACAGTCAACATGCAGTGAAGTGTTTTATATAGGGATTTGTTTCTGTAAAGACTCATTGCTGCTTTTAGTCACACTAGTGATATGGATCTATGGATGGCAATGTTGGTTGGCAGTCCCTTGGTCTGCCGGTTGGTCCAGCACTATGATTCAAACTGACATATCTCAGATTGAATGAATGAAATTTTTATACAGAAATGTACAAAATGTATATGGTTCCCAGAGGATGAATTCATCTGATGGTGGTGCCCTCCTGACTTTTCCTCTATCACCACCGTGAGGTTGACATTTTAGTTTTTTAGTGAAATATCTTGACAAATATTGGATAAATTGCCATGGAATTTGGTACAGATATCCATTGTGCCCAGGAAATGAATCCTATTATGACTGAATTTTCGTCTAGTGCCACTAACAGGTCAAAGTTTCACTAATCCAGCAAAATATCTCAACATCTTCTAAACAGATTGGCCAAAAAGCTTGTACAGACATTTATGGTTCCCAGAATATCTTAATGACTTTTGGCGATCCTTCGAGTTTTCCTCTAGCACCACCGAGATGTTGACATTTGTGGTTTTGAGTGAAATATCTCAACAATTCTCGGATGGATTACCAATAATTTTGGTACAGATATTCACATCCAACTCAAGATGAATTGTAATCAGGTAAACATTTTAATTAGTCCAATACTTTTGTTTGTGACCAAACACCTGCACAACTAATGATATTCCCATCAGCTTCAGCTGTACTTTAGCTCTAATTAGTGATGTTAACATGCTAACACACTTACCCACAAAGGTTATAGGGGTAAACATTACACCTGCTAAACACCAGCAAGTTAGCATTGTCATAGTCAGCATGTGAGCATGCTGATGTTAGTATTTAGCTCAAAGCACCACTGTGCCTAAATACATCATCACAGAGCCGCCTGCATGGCTGTAGACTCTTAGTCTTGTTAGAAGTCTTTTTACTTTGATTGTGTTGTCAGAGCAAATACTGTATGTTTTATTGTAATTCCTGTGCAACTGACCCTTTAACCCAACTCTGACCCTGGCTTTTGTTTACAAAACATATAGTTTATTAGCTCTGGTCATTTGCCATCAGTGCAACAATTATGATCTGACAGTGCATCTGGAATATTTTAGGCTACAGAGTGTTGTACACTAGTTAATCCCTGTGCTCTACCTCCCTGGTTTCTTTATGAGACAACATGTCATTAGCTAGATAATCAAGCTCGTTCCCATTATTCCTGCTCATTTTAATGAGCTGTATACATCCACAGCACGGCCTCCAGAGATGAGCCATCACCCAACAGGGTCTGATTTTCCCCAGCATACTCTAATGCTCTAATAATGTGTTTACTACTACTATTAACATTTTTTTTTTGTAAATCTGTTATCTTTGGGGCTTGATAATTAATGTTAAACTCTCAGGCACTGTTTGCAGACTGCTTTCTCTACAAACATATAATTAATAACAGCCTTAGAGTTGTACAGCATCTCGACTTCTGCTCCATTGCCACTCGATCAGCACACACAGGCTGGATATTTTGCAGGCAAAATATGCGGCGTCTCCATCATCAGAGAAGGCTATGATGCATGACCTGCTTGACTCGGTTGATAAATGATTTATCAAAAGCACACACCACCAGTCTAGGTAAGGGTTGTGGACACAGAGATATGCAAGCAGGGAGAGGAATGAGAGCGAGTGCTGAATCTGAGAGCAGAACATTGAAGCTCCAGATGGTGTCAGTGACAGGTGTGATCATCACTGGGAATTACGCTACACTTGTGATACTCTGACTGCACAATGTGTGATATTTCAGCTCTAATTTCAGCTACACATCACACCACAAGAAAAGTGCCTTGAACATGAATAGCTTTTGAAAATCGACAGGAGCAACATAACCAAACAGGCTGCCAACGTTTGAACTGTTGGTAGAATGAAAAGGATAATAACAAGTTTCCAAAACATCAAACCAGCTTGTTTAATCAAAGGGTTTGCCCATCAGATTTTTGTAAAATTAATTTTGAGATTCTTTTGTAAACCTGAGAATTAAACAGTGTCAGATTTCTACAAATCAATATTATAATATTTAATTTAAACAAGGTAATTATAATATATTAATCGCTACAAACTATGGACATTCAAGGCTGTCTACATTAAAACGAAGTGAATTATGAAACTGAATCTGATATGGACTTAAAATTTTTATAGAAAAACAAGCAAAAATCCATTTCAGATGTAGCATCCCTAGTCAGAAACCGAAGTGGAATAAAGTCCTCTGACTGGTGCAGAAGTAATATGCCAGCCTGTTATGATGGTTGGCCTTGACAGATTTCACAAAAGGGGCTTGGGCAAAACCTGCTATTATGAAAATGACAATGAAAAATACCAATTACCTTTCATTTCATTAAACTGAGTATTAATTTTAAATGGACAAAATGTATTTAATTTTGATTAAATTTGTTCTTTTTAATATTGGCAACCTTGGACTTCCATACTATCATTTGTGCACACTAGGATAAAGATGTAATTTGTATTGCATTTAGGAGTTTCAGTATTTTCTTTAGAGCTTTGCATTTCTTTGCTACTTTAATCCTACTTTTGCTCTTAATTACACCAGGGATCACATATGCTTTTATTGACTCACACTTAAATGCTCCATAGTGTGTGGAAATTTATAGTGTCTCCAAAGTTTTTAATAGTTTCAGACTCTCTCAGGTGGATCCATGCAGACTCTCGATTCAGAGCATTAAAGTTGATGGTGGTATATAATCTGAAATATGCTTTGTGTGTTTATGTGTCTCCGAACACTATCTATTGGGTGCTTTCAAAAACTGTCTGTCAACTCTAGTAAAATAACAGTTTAGATTTCCTTCTTTTGGTGGCAGTTGCACCATGACAGTTATACTTCACTGTTACCAACTTCCCTCCCAATCATTTTCTCTCCATTTATTCTTCTGAACTTAAAAGCACTTTGTCTTATTGTTCCTCTGTCTTACTCATTCCCCTCCTCGCAGTTTAAACTCCCTCCTTTGCACACGCAGGTAATGTTGCTGTTGCCATGATCTCTATTTTTACAAGATGTCTTTCTAACTCTATTTAACACCACTTCAGCAGGATGAGAGGACGCAGAAAGAGAAGAAGGTGAGAGTGGTAAAGAGAAGAGGGAGGAAAAAATGGCTGCAAGTGTCCATTGCTCTGAATACAAATTGCAGCTGTCAGAAACTGAAACCAAGTGATATTAACATTTGGCTCAGCCTAATATGCTCCTTTGGCTTAAAATATAGCCGGTGTTTTCACTGCATCTTCATCTCAAACACCCATTATAATTGGCATTAATTCAGTGTTAGCAAGCTGTGAAAATGTAATTTCCAGTTCAAGAGCTCCAATTGGAGCTTAGCTGAAGTGGAGAGCATTACACTGTCTGTTGAATTGGTTTTGCCTGGCTGAGATTGCCCCGGCTCCTCTGCTGAGAGGGACGGGTTAATAGATTGAAGGCAGAAGAGGCTGAGAGAGAGAGCGATACAGACAGAGAGAAAAGAAAAGAGCAGGACTGTGGTTATTTAGAGGTAAAGGGAGGAGAGAGGCATGTGGAGGTGTGAGGGGGGAGTAAGTGATTGGCTTGATTTCCCCTGTGTGTCTATCATCATTGGGGAGCCGGTCTGGCTCCATCAGCCGGCTGGGAGCCTGGCTGCAGCTCCTAATGCCGCTTCTGCCTACATTGCATGGCTATTTGCAGGAAGGCGCTGTGGTTTGATGGTCAGACATATTGGTCATCATTGCCTTTTTGCAGGGATTGAACGAATGGCAGTTTCTTATTTGGCCCTCCTTTCCGTCCTCTCTCCTATAAATATGGTGGGAAGATTTGCTATATTGTGTTTATTCATGCTGAAAATCTTTTATTGGGCCTTTGCTTTATAGATGACTGTTTGCCAGTTTTCTGTCTTTCCTCGCTTTTGTTGCTTTGTTCTTTCTATTGTTTGATTAATTTTGAATGTGTGTGTGTGCACTGCCTGTCTGTCAGCTGCTTTTATGTTGCCGTGTTCTCAAGTTTTGTGGGATTTGTTCTCTTTATTGCCTGTCTGGTTCCTCCCTGAACTACTTGGCTCTACCACAAGTCTGTGTGATAGTTGGACGTCTCTCAGGACTCCTCGCAGCTAACCGGGCAACGCTGGCACGTCTCCGTGTTTGTGAGACAGCGGGCATGTGTTTGGTCCCACCTGGCAGGGGGAGATAGAAAGGGAGGGGAGCTTAAAGGAGTGTGAATGAGAGGCCTGTTGTGACACTGTGGGGAGCGGGTGGGCATATTGGAGAGCAGCAGGTGCTCAGCCAATCTGGGAGGTGGCCTAAGCCCCCAAAACAGCTACCTCAAAGGAGGGGGAGCCTCTGATTGGCTGCGGATCAAGACTGACAGGGGCAGCGATCACGTTGCTTTGCCAAGGACCCAGTCTGAGTGCACCTGGCCTGGAGTCACATGACCGGAGATGTCTCAGACAGACCCTGTGTGTGGTGTTTGTGCGTGGCTGCTTTGAAGTCCCTGGCTTTGGCTTGTTTTGTTGTGACCACATGGGGAGTGGAGGCAAGGCTCTTCCTCTCAGGAGAGCCGGTGGGAGTGGCTTTGTCTGTTTGCCAGTCGGCATGGATGTGGATGCTTTTCAGAGGATGCCTCTTTGTTTTTCAGCTAATTTGATTTTATTCTCACATCTCTCATCTCTCCAGGGGTGGCTGGTCAGTGTTCAGCCTCTTTGCTATTAGAATACCAATCAAACACCCACCAGTACCGACTAAACACTCAACAAACCCTGAGCCAAGAGCACCCGCCTCCTCACCTTGTGTCTTTCGAGTGTATACTTGTAGGCCAGCAGAGCCATCTGGATGGAGCATGACTGCTGCTGCTGCCCATTTATTCTACACTGGTTTTTTGAAGCATTGGTGCAAGTAAATAAAGCATTAAGATATGACTGCAAGTCTAGTGTTGTACCAACACTGGAACTGGCCTCATTTGTCATGAATAAGCAAGAGGAATGCACAGCTAATGCATATTTAATAGTCGTGTTTCTCTGGACCTTTTAAAAAGCATGTTAACCCACAGCTCCTTAAGATACTAAATGGATTTTTGAAGAGCAGCCACATGTACATGCTTGAGATTACTCTCTCATTAATTATTATATCAAAGGGCTATGATGTTTTGATACAGAAATTGTGTTTTTCCTTTTTTTTACCAGAGAGAACTGACTAGATCAACACGGCAGAAGGATTCACTCCATGTCCTGTCTCCTCCTCAGTTCTCAGCTCTCTGACTTTTCTCCTTGACCCCGAATGACCCCTGACTCCAGTGGGCTGTGACCCAAGAAGATTAAATTACCAAGATGAAATAATAACCCCCACCTCTGACTGCACTGACCCCTGTCTGCAGCTCGCAAAGAAAACTACAGCTATTATGTCATTATTTCCACCCTCAGCAATAAAAGCTTGTAGAGGAAAATGAAGGGAGATAAGAGCAGGGGAGAGAACAGAGGACTAAATAGGACAGTCTATTCTTGTCAAATTGTTCATTTTTCTGTGTCAGAACAAAAGGTAAATCAATAGAATTGATGTTGAGCTCAAGGCTCACTTATATCATTCCTCCTTTGTCGTTTTTCTCTCTGTGAAATTGCGATTTTGAAGATGTGCGTTGATGCGCGTCTGTGTCCTTTTCTTAGACTGATGTCAGAAGATTGTTTTGGGCCAATGAATGAGTTCACATCAGCTTTCAAATTTAGCCACAGAAGGATGTGGGCAGATTACGTTTTTTCATTATTATCATTATTTTGTGTGGTAACAGAATTGCTCCAGCCTGTTTATGTTTGGTGTAGAACACTCACCTGTCACTCAAGACAATTCTCGGTGTCACTTTGGGATCCGCTGAGTCCTCCACCACTGCTGTGACCTCCTCTGTGAAATTCAGTGACCCATCCTCATTCTGGAAGAGCGTGTGCATGTTTGTGTGTGTGTGTTCTGGTTAGCCCTTGAGCAGATGGCAGAAGGACACCCCTTGTGTCAGTGACACTGAGCTCAGCACTGCACCCATCACTCACCTCTGTAAATAATTAGTGCTGTGAGTGTTACAGAGACACTAAACGTGCGTGTGCATGCGTGCGTGTTGGTGGGGGGGAGTGTATTAAGATGTTTAATCTTCCAGGAGTGGCTCTACCGTGTTATTTAAGATAAGAGGGGTAAAATGTCAAGATTTAAAGCTGCTGTAATCAATACTTTTAAATTAACAATTTCTAAAATTACTATGTGTAAAATTAGGGATCGCTTGTAGTGATGAAACCTGTGGAGCCTTTTAAAGTCTTTTCAGCTCATTGTTTTGGTTTAACAGCCCGCAACTTCACTCTTTTGGTCCAACGTCACTGCACTCATTAATATTGTTACCAGGAGCAGGCAGCTGTTTTCACCAAAGGATCACTGTACACTACCTGCCCAGCACCAAACAGCAGACAGACAAAGTTAGCTGGAGAGCATAGTGAAACATTTAGGAGCTGAAGAGTCAGATATTTTCATCAGGAGTTAGTGGAGACCAAAACTGAGCAACTAGGAGAGTGAATATTGGACTTAGATTCATCAGGTCTACCGAAACACGACTTAAAATGAATGCTAATGTCGCTCTGGATGTGTAAATAATTCACCATATCAACTTTATAAAATGATAATATGTCAGTGCTTGTTTTCACTGCTTCCAAGTGGCCAAAAAATCTGTTATTGCAGCTTTAAATTAGCTTGATTTTGACATGCAATTAATGTTGCAGGTCCCACACCTGAAATGAATTTATAAAGTGTAACCTGAATCTTTCCATAACCTTAATCAAGTGTTTTAATTGCATAAACTTAAACATACCTTAACCTTAAACATATTAAACCTTAATTATCCTGTAGTTGCAACACGCACACATTATTACTGGATGTAAAAATGTTACTGAATGTAATCCAGGGTTTTTGCAGAATTGCCCAATTGCAACATTCATTCGTGTTGATACAGCTGAGTCAAACTTTAAAGTTAAATTTCATTCCTGTGTGCAAGACAACCAAACAAACTCACATTGTTTTAATAAAGTCAGTGAAAAAAAATGATTACAACCACAAACTGATTTTATGCTGCACTGGCACGAATAGTTTTCCTCACAACAGCAGGTCACAGTAAAGTTGGTAGTCTCGCTGAGGAGTTGGAGGTGCGCTGCCTGTCGCCCGCAGCTCTAACATGTCATTGTGACTGTTTAACGCTGTGACTGTTTTTACTGTTTAACTGTTTTAACTTAATACAGCTGTGACACGGTGTAAAGAGAGCAAACAGTAAACAGTGAGGCTGTTATCAGTGAGTTCAATTTGTGCTGGATTACATGCATGAATCCCACTTGAATCCGACATGGGAATGGAGGACTCTGCTATTAACAATAAACACTACTGTTCTGAGAGATAATTACTGCATGCAAATACATCAAATTGCTTTTGAAGAAAACATATGACCATAAGGAGTATCAAAAACAAGGTTTGATTACATGAAAATCTTCAGTCTCCAAATGAAAGCTATCATAACTACAATTGACAACTTTGGGCTTCATACTTGCCTTCGCCCGAGGTATCACAATTACTAGGTCCATCTGAGCTTTATCTATCTGTGTCCTGTATCATCTGCTCTCCTGTTTAGAGTTGTCAAATCGGGTCTTACATTTCCACTCAGCCTCCTATTTCAAACACACATAATTCTGTAAGTAACGTGTTTATTCAAGGAGCACAAAAGCTGTCATTCCTTGTTTCCAGGAGACAAACTTGTGTCAAACTGTCTTCAGTAATTACCTTCATCTTACAGTGCCATCATTACCGGTGCCCACGCATGTGCTATACTACAGTCAATCTACATAATGTTCTTTTTTTACACAGAGATCATTTGTGCACAACTGCTGGGACACATAAAACACCTACAAGAACAAACACACACAAGTAATTAAGTGAGAAAATCTGAAATTAAATCACAAACACAGGCTAATTTCCTTGGCAATGGCACGGTGAACACATCTCTCCTCATAACTAGCCATTTAGACTGAGCCTGTGTCATTGTCTTAGCAAAAGAAGTAATCAGTGCAAGAGAGATAAAGAATTATAGTAGAGTAGGAGATGAAAAAGAGAGGGGTTAAGAGGATGGGTGACTGATGGGCGAAAAAGAGAGAGGACCTTTGTGAATGCAAGTGGTAGATGTATACATCTATAATCTGCTTAATTTTACATGCTGCTTAAACAAGCAATCCATTTTTAAATACTTCCATTTTCCTTGGCAAGTGCTTTCTGTGCTGAGGTAAAAGAGCTCTTTCTTCACTGCCATTTGCTGTCTGGCTCAGACACCAAGGCACTGAGGAGAGCTGGAAGCACTAAAGCCATTACTGTGATGTTGTCGTTAAGCCATGTCAATCATGGACATATTTCTACTTGAGAACATAAAGCTGAAAACCATCTTAAAACAAGTGGAAACCTGTCATTTTTTGCTATTTTTGTGTGTGTTTTGAGACTCAAAGTGAATTTCTAATCTCAAATTTAGATTCATAATAATCAAGTGTTCAGCTCACCGGCTTTAAAACTATTCTTTGTTTCTCTGTTATCTCTGTCGTTTCTCTTCCTCCTTATATCCAGTTAGACTATACATCTTAGGATATGCATTTGTCAGACCACCTCAAATATTGAAAGATAAGCACCATCCATCAATGAGAAGTGTCTGTTTTATTTATTAAAATTACTTTTCTTGTTTTTTTCACCCCGACTATATCCTAGATGTGTGGAGAATGAGTTCATATAGAAAAATACTGTTCGTGTTGAAAGCGATGACTGTACATTTTCATTTCACCCATTGTGCATATCAAGTGAATCTTGAATCTTGAAAGTGAAAGGCATTTAGCTGCCTAGAGAAGATTTTCAGGGACTGTGTCAAATATTATTTAACAAAATGCCCCAGCCTGTACAAGGAGAAATGGCTTGTGGAAAAAAGGAGAACAGCAGTGCAGCAAGGGAAATAAACCACTAAGTTAAAAAATCATGAGTATTTCTTTCAGCCAACCAGCTGTCAGCTGCATACCTGCACCTATAACAGAATCACACATCCTCATGGCTGCCAGCTTTAGCCAAGTCAACAAACCTAAACATGCATTTGTTTTTGCCGCAGGAAATCTCCCCAGTGTGAGATGCATTTACGCTTGCGTGGCTGCAGAAGCCAGCTCTGGGCGTTCAGCGTGGTCTTCTGACTCTGCCTAGCTAACTTTCCTTCAGTGTGCCAGACCCTGACCCTGGCTGCAGGCCTACCCCGGGGGTGTGTAGGACTCATTTATAAGCCAGGATGACATTCTGGTGCTGGATGCTTCCTCGTAACCAGCTCGGTTGGTTTCTGACTGGTTTGAAAATTTCATTAGAAAAGCCACCAGCTGCAGCTGCAGCTCGGAATGTGAATGGAGAAAGGAGGATCTAACAACTGTGGTTTCCCCCTCTGTTACTGTGATAAGTTAGGAGAGGAGAGGAGAGGAGAGGAGAGGAGAGGAGAGGAGAGGAGAGGAGAGGAGAGGAGAGGAGAGGAGAGGAGAAGAGAGGAGAGGAGAGGAAAGGAGAGGAGAGGAGAGGAGAGGAGAGGAGAGGAGAAGAGAGGAGAGGAGAGGAGAGGAGAGGAGAGGAGAGGAGAGAATCTCATGAGAATAGGCTGAGACTGAAAAACACATATTAATTATTGTATGCGGGTGGGAAATATGTTGTAATTACTTATATATATATATATTTTTTTTAAAGTGTCTAATAAGGAGTGGGATCATCATTTGTCTTCTGAGAACTTCAATACTCTGTGGAATTATTGCAATTTCCTCTGCTGAGTTAGAAAACACTTACAGTATATATTGTATGTTTTGTGAATATTTCTTCTGTCATTGCAGCCAAATAAAAGATTCGGGAGAGGAAATCATTTGTTGGATCTTTTTTTCTGGGGCCAGTGTTGTTTCTGGGTGATGGGTTTCTGTGGTGTAAAGTCACTCAGCGGGGGAGTCAGTGATTTATGTGTCGTGCAGGACGGGGGCTACACATCTTGCTGACACAACTCAGCCATAAAGAAGAATTACGTCCCCCCAAAAAACACAAAGCAAACTCTGAATGTGGACCAAACCAGGGCATAAAGAAAGCATTGGTTATTACCTCTCACTCTCTCATACATACACACAAACACACACAAACACACACACACACAAGCCTCCAGGCCAGCCCTCCTCCACTTGCTGTTTGTTCATCTGTTCCTCTTTGCCCAGCACGAAATGTATGCATTGCCACAGAGCATAAATAAACATGGACACACACATGCACACAAGCAGAGGCATAGACGCCCACACACACACACACACACACACATGCAATGTAAAACAAACAAACCAGATCACACTGTAAATAAGCATATTTAAACACTCTCACACAAGCAAACAAAAATGCCCTCCCAGTTTATAAAAATCAGCAGCCAACCTGTATGTTCGGTTTGGCTTTTTATTTACTTACAGATTGTTTCCCCAACAATAAGTTTCTTTTGAATTAATGAGGTCTATACCTTCTTATCTTATCAGGAAGACACAGACTGATGGATGCAATTGTTGTTGATAACAAAGTGGAGCAGAACTCAAAGAGAATAACTGGGTTCTCTTTATGCATGTAAGTGCACGATAACATGCATAAATTTGTGGTCACGGTCTTGAGGTGTCAATCTTTCACTCGCTGCACTCCTCTAAATCACCGAGTGAGAGCGAGCCAGCTTTATACTGCTGCCATTTCACTGCAGAGGCAACATGTAACGACCCACTCCGCAGCAGCAGTCCACATAACAAAGTTGCCATTCTGTTTCTTGCTTTGGCGTCTGAGTCTGAAAGCAGTTGCTGCCAACTTGGTGATATGCCATCCAGAATTGGCAACGATGGCTTAGCTGGGGCTGGATCGTAGCCAATATACCCCCCCCCGCCCCCGTCTTATGAACTACACATGCTCGTAGAATAATACACAGCTGCACTTACAAAGCCGATGCAAAGTTCAATATCATATACAGAAACAAGTTGGCATATGCATGCAGCCATTGCACACACTCATAAATCCAAACACACACACACACGGAAATAGCTTGTTTGAGAGCCTTGAGGCATCTCGGCTTAAAGCAATGTTTTTTTTGTTTTTTTTTTAAAGTTTGAGGTTCAATATTTGAGGAGTTTAATCATTACAATCATGGCGGCGCAGTGTCCTGAGTAGCAGGTCAGGACAATATTAGTGACCTTTCATGATGCAGAGCCAGACAAAGCAGGATGAGACGAAAGGAGGTGGGCAGCCAGCTAAACACACTCCAGCCTTTGCGTCATGTCGGAGTGTGTGCTCAGGGCTACACAGGTCTGATTAGGAACGACTCAGTGGCTTTTTCCGTACCAATAAACCACCCCTGTCCACATTTCCTCTCTCTCTCTCTCTCTCTCTCTCTCTCTCTCTCTCTCTCTCTCTCTCTCTCTCTCTCTTTTTTCTTTCCATCCACCTCTTCTGCTATTTCCTGCCAACATGTTTGCTGCTGTGTGTTTGTGCACTGAGTACCTCTGAGTGACTCACCTCAGCCAGGTAACTGACAACATTTCTTGGACATCAGTGAGCTCATTAACATGCTGAAGCATCACCGGGCCACTGTTGCCATGACGTCAGTGTCTCTGTGGAAGCTCATTTGGGGATCAGGGTCAGACTCACATTCTGCCATGATCATATTATTATTCATCCCATCAGGTTGTCAGAGAGCCCACTTTGGATAATTTGTTGTATATATCTTGTCTGCTTTCTGTTCTCATAATAGCCATTATTTACAATCAACACTGTTGTTCTATGCTGTTGATGAATAATTGTCTAACAGTTTGAATTGCCTGCAGGGCACAAACCGCCTGAATATGGGAAGAAAAATTCAACAGTGAGAGGTGACACAACACCTGACTGGTTCACTAATGTGTGTTTAATTGTCCAGACCAGGCTCACATTTTATCAACTCATGTGAAGAGGAGGATGGATTTTAGCATCAGATTAGTCAGCCTGCCAAACCTGTTCATTACTCTCATATCCAAAGGTACAAGAAGGTTATAATTATCTGAAGTGTTGTTCTCATGCACATAGCACAGAATATTTCACGAAAGCAGTTACACATTTCAATGTCAAGCTGTGTGACAGCATTATACAACACAACATAATTAGTTTACTGTTTAAAGGCTCCAATTATGTCAGTAGTTTTTGTTTTGGGGTAAAAAAAAAAAAAAAAAAGGTAATTTTATGTCAGCTGCAATACTGAGAATTTTTCAATTCTGTCCTAAAACAATACTCAAATCGACATTGACACATGTTTTTCTTGCTGTAATCATTCCTCCTGTTCATACTGGTCATTAAGAGATCTCTTCATAATGCACTTTCAGTGTATGTGATGAAGGAGGAAATCCACAGCGTTTCTTCCATGCAAACATATATTTAAAAGTTTATTTGGAGCTAATATGAGGCTTCAGTCATTCAAATCAACTCTTTTTGTTATGATCCTTCCACTGTAGCTGACCAGGAAAACACTGTCAGTTGAGACACAAATGGGGAAATTTTTACTAAAAAGACTGTAACTGTGAACTGTTATATTCATTTTATTTAGGGTGACCATATTTTCAAACCCTCAAACTGGGACCCTTAAGTGTACCGCATGTTGTATGTTGTGTATGAATGCGCTTATGCACACACCATTGGCGTTTTATTATTAGCGCTTAGCACTCCTACTAAGTGCACCTCTCAACACCATGGACAGCATCTCAGCGGAAGAAAAATTATGTTTTGTCTCCCAAAATCCATCAAGTTGTTTGTCAGTGTGCACTAAATGGCCAATTGTGACACTTTCTCTGCCAGCTTTTTTTTTTAAAAAAAAAAAACCCAAAACAAGGTCCAAAATCTCTTTTTGGCATATAAATAACTTTATAGGCTATAACATAAAAATAACGTTAACTTACATCTTCACAACGCTATGCCACGAACTGGTCGCAAATTTACAAAGATTGAAACGTCAAATCATTAAATCACAATTCCACCTCGTTAATAACAAAAAATTAGAAAGAGCCTTTAAAGTAAGTTACCTTTAAGACGATTGCCGGGTACTTTACGCTTTGCAGTCTTTCTTCTTACTTAGAGTTTCTTGATGTTGAAAATCAGGACATTTTAGTGTTTTACAGATATTTGTCGGGTCTCCGGACACCCAGCTTGAAACCGGGACAATCCCAGACAAACCAGGACGTCTGGTCATCGTTACTTTATTGGACTAACTCAAATGGCTGAAGATAAACTTTTGAATACATTTTTGCTCAAAACAAGGACTGTGGATTTTTTGTTCCCCATCACTTATATTATAAGCATATGGGATCTTTTAATGGTCAGTATGATCAGGGGGAATGATTACAGAGAGCAAAACCTGTTTCAGTGTTCATATGTGCACCTCACTGTTTTAAGACAGACTTGAAAAACCTACCATCCTTTAAAACTGGCACATTTAAAGTGGTTGTTATTGCTGTCTGTTAAACTCATATTGCTTCCTTTCTGGCTGACAATAACAACAAAAATGTCTGTTCAAACCAAATTGGGGTTATTATTCTTGTGAACTTACTTTTGTATTGCAAAATCTACATCCTACTGTGTTACTTAGCGTGTCATTTCATCACTTTAGCAAATAAAACACAACATCACGGTGAGACGAAGTCCTAAACATAACTTTGGATCCCGTCTTTGTTGTGTCTTGAGTATCATTTATTTTTCTACTGCCATAGGAGACTATGCTTGTATAGAAAAACAACAGCATCAGTCGTTTCAGCAAATGCCCAAAAACTACATACTGCATGTTTACGCTCAAACCCTCTACTGGCCTTAAGAATTAAGACTCTTGTCTGTCTGAAGCAAAGGAGGAAAAAGACAATGTTGGTGGTTAGACTTTCCCATATCTTTCTGACAGTCAACGTTTCTTTTTTGTTCTCTGACCTTACCCATGTGGTTTTTATTGTAGCCATGATGATGAATGTCCTGTAACCTTGATGAAGTAGTGATTTTAACCCAAACCATGAGCTTTCCATAACCCTAAGCAAGTTGTTTTTGAGTCTAAACCATAACCATAGCTCTGTAAGATTAGAAAACAGTTTTATTTTTGCAGCTGGGATTTCTAATGGTTTCAGAATGCACTGACTAATGACATTGTCTTGCTGATGGTGTCACACCAGAAAATGCTTCTACGGTATGTGTCATTCTGACGGGCACCTAATTAATTTGGAGGACCTGCTGCTCACAGAGGGAAACGACATGTGGAAAGTTAGGGATTTCAGCTTTTTCAGCTTTTCTAAACATAGAATTTTTTTTTTACTGACCAGTTTCATGGCAGAGATATGGGGTTGTGACAATACAGCTATTCATCAGACAGGTTTTTAAGTTCATTTTTACCCAATTATCGAGACCATTTAATTGGAAGTGAAAGAGAGGGCAACCTAACCTTTGAACGAGGAAGTAGCTCTGGAATTAATAATTGATTTTAAAAAGTGAGTATGTTTAATAATGATAAAATTCTTCCTATGATAACCAATATGGACAGAAAAAAATAGTTAAACCTGCAAGCCAGTTGTAGTCAACTCCAGTCACACTACTGCTACATATTGTAGTTTCTGCAGTTAATACTCATGTGCAGTAAGGTGGTCTTGATGCTGCTCACATATACATTTAATTATGAGCTTGCTGACCAAACTACAAAACTGAGGCAAAACGTCTTCAAAAAATTATTTTTTTTGTTTTTTACTATGAATTTTAGAGAAATTATTTCAGTTCTTAGATCAGTTCTGACATTTTTCAGATATATATTCTTACTGATTTTAAGTTTTCACAACAAGTCAAACCGTAACAGTGATAGGTAAAATCATCTTACCCTTTTGGCAGCAGTGAATAGATAATGCCCTCCCCTCTCTCAGCGGTTGACAGTGACATGCCCTTTATTAAGGCACTAAACCCCCAACTGCTCCAGTCGAGCTGCTTGGTGGCTAAACAGTGAACAACTAAAAGGGCATCTCCCTAATGTGTGACTATGTAAATGGGTGATGCCCTGCAGCAAATATGAGGATTTCAACCCACGAAGCTGAGGCGGTGGGGGGTTGATGTTGGGATTTATTGACCGACCCCAGGAAACACACACACACAAAAACTATTTAAATAAAACATGCATTTGCTACATTAAGATCATGACTTTCAAACTGTAAGATGCCACATAAACACAGCAGACATATCAGCTAAATCTGTTTCTATGGTGATGTTATATAGCAGGCAGCACAGCAGATTGATGACCTGTAGTCCTTGAAATTGACAGAAGTGAACAGGAAAACTTTAGCAGTCTGCTGCATCCTCCCAAAATATAGAACAGATGTTTGCAAGGTGACAAAATATTTCAACAACAACTTGCTGCTAATTAGCTGTTGACAGGTGGTTAGTTTGCCAGCTTGATCATATAGGCAGAGAACAAGTTAACATCAGATTCAGACAGTTATTCTTGGAGCATAAAATTTCAATTATGTAGCAGACACTGAAGCTGTATAAAACTCTGTAAGTGCTGCAACCTGGAAACAAAGTAACCTGCTATCAGGTGAAAGTGCAGCTTGCCCATCTACACTGGCCACAGCCATGCAGCACCTCAATAAATACTCAAAATTTGTCCTTCACAATCCACATATATTGCTGGTTTATTTTTTCTTGGATGCCCTCCAAGATGTATATCAGTCTGCAAACTCCAATTTAAAAACTCAAGCACTGGATATTGAATATCGTTGCCAAACCACTCCATCTTTTTCGTCTTATCAGACCTCCCCTCGCACAGCTCAGTCACACAAGCAATTCATACACAACCTCTAATCCCTCAGGGAAATATGTGTGCATCCACCTGAAAACACATGATGGAAAAAAACACTACCTTCTAAAATATCAATAACTCCTCCCATCAGTCAATTTCTCCCCGTTCTGCTTTTGATGTGATATGTTATATGTTTCTCTGTAATAAGATGCTGGTCCCTGATGTAAATTCAGACACACAGACAAATACAGATAAAGACATAAACTTACACACACCGACAAACTATATGAAGCTTGCACTCACACATTTTAATTAGCGGCACTTTAGTGCAGAAAGCATTAAACCGTAGGCTAATTAATCTCCACAGTCTGTATTTTCACTGCTATCACCCCGGGGAGGGGCCCAGGTCGGTCTCTATACTTTGTCAAATTTATCAGCTGGGAAACAGGAAACAATTAAGTTGAAAATCTTAAGAGTTAACAGGGGAAAGGTCATCAGATTAATATGCTGTTGAAGGCATTCGCTTGTGCAGTACACTGATGGTCAATTCCTGCAAACATGAATGCGGAATGCCAACAATTTCTGCCGGCTTCCTGTGTGTGTGTGTGTGTGTGTGTGTGTGTGTGTGTGTGTGTGCCAGTTCAGCTTGGTCACATACTGCTTCTCATTACAAATCCTCTCATGACTGTATGCAATTTGCGGCTCTGCTCTGTAGCCTTTTGTCAGCAGGCAGGCAAAGTACTGTCTCTCTCTGTCTCTCTCGCTCTCCATCACTCCCTGTTGAGGTGTCTCTGTCAATCGCTCTGTCTCTCTCTCTCTCTCTCTCTCTCTCTCTCTCTCTCTGCCATTTCTAGGGACACAACCCCATCTGCAAATTGTAGTAATTATCCAAGAACGTCTGTGTGTGTGTGTGTGTGTGTGTGTGTGCTTCCTGTGTGGATGACGTCGACTCTGGCCATTCAGGGATAAGATGACTGGGCTCTCTGTGCTTGTCAGAGCCACTTGGAATAGCACAGAAGGGAAGCGAAACTCAAGAATGCAGAATCAGAGCGTGAACCCACAAAGGTACTTCTAATCCTCGTGGCGTCTCAGCAGTAAAGGGCAAATGGCTGATCAGATTGCTGAAATCGAGGCTAGACATCCTGCTGTAATAAACCTGCCTGTGAGTGGGAGTAGATTGTCGAGATAAACTCTGATTCCCGTCTAATTTCGCAAACAAAGCAGCAGCTTTTTTTTTTTTTTGTCTTCATCTTTGGCGAGAGGTATGTCTGTATCAGCATCTGGATGACTGCTTCATTTGATGGATATGCAGGTTGATGGGGAAATGCAGGGCAGTGCAACGAAGATGATGCTACCCAGTGCCCCCGTGTTAAACGCACACAAACACACACATCTACACACTGGCACCACAAGAGTAATCCTCTTAAGTGTCAGTCTGAACTGCAGGGGCACAGCAGGTCTTGTGCCCCCGCCGTGGGTTCTGGCCTCATTTCCACTGCTCATTTCCTGCCCTGGGCAACACCTTCCTCCAGCTCCTCTGTGAGTCCTGTGTCCACCCAAATAAAAAAAATACCCCACCTCCTTTCTTCTGCTTAAAGGATAAGCAGTGATGATTTTCTATATTTTTCTTATTGTCAACAAATCTCATGAGCAGAACCAAATCAACATTGAACTGATCTACTTACAGGTATTGTAAGTCTGTTGTTGTCCAAAAACACCGCTGCACTGGGTGAAATGTTCCTTTACCACGAAGGTTGCGGTCATGTTAGTTAATTTGTTCCAAAATGTCTCCAAAGACTAATGACAGCAATCACTTTTACAGTCCTAAATGTTGTGCTAAAGTTATTCATAATGTACAATGTAGTACAAAGTCAAGAGGTTGTGAAATGTAGCACAACAAGCTAGCAAAGTTCTGTAAACAGAACAGCATTTCTGCGCATGCACAGTGATCTCTGCCGTACACAGTACACAGAACTACTCTCCGGAGACTGAAAACTTGATCACTGTTAGTTTTTGGTGACATTTCTGAACAAACTACCATGATTGTAACCTTTGTGGCAAAGGAACATCTCACCCAGTGCGCAACGCTGTAGCTCATTGGTGTGTTTTTAATAGTTTTTGGAGAACAACGGAGGCACAGAGGAATATAATATATCAAACCTTGGATGCACACACAGTACTTGCAAGTAAATCAGTTTATTGTTGGTTTGGCTCTGCACATGAAATTTGTTGACAATAAGAAGAATATAGAAAATCGCCAGCCTTATCCTTTAAAGGAATATCACCACTGAAAATCTTATGAAAAGTTTGCTGCTTGCTCACAGTGCAGCATAGCTTAATTCACAGCAGTTAAAATAAATTCCACTGGAGACCAGTTTCTTGACCAAATAAAGGTATCTTAACATTCATAACCAGCCAGCTGCATAATCCACTTCTCCATCATTGACCCATATGTTAAGTATGTTTCAAACATTGATCGTTTCAGGGCCTCCTAGTAGCTCCAAAACACCAGTAGCATATTTAGTGATTTAATACCAAAGCTGCAATTGTTTGGAACATACTGACCATACAGATCCTTGGTAGTGAGTTCTGTGAAGGAGAAAGTCTTTCAGAGCCACTTTTCAAGCCTAAAATATATTTTTGCTAGAGTATTCCTTGAATACTACCTCTGCCACCTCCCCTCTTGCTTCTTGTCTCATCTTGTTTCTCTCTCCTTCTCTCCCAGTTTCTGTGACATTTCATCCATCATTTGTGCTCATCTTGTCAATGTTCTTTATGTCTAGCAGAGAAGTAACATCAGACAACCCTGACAGTTATTAAGGTAAAGCTTTCAGTTGCTGCCAAAGTGTTTTGACTTACAGTAGACGGGCCTGTCCACTCTCACCTCTGCCTAAATGCTGTCAGGATGCAGCAGCTTGCCAACTGCAAAAACACTCTAGACAGAAAGTCCTGCTGCCTAAGAGAAACTGTCTACATTGAGACTGACTAATGGACTGTTTAAAAAAAAAAAACTTTGAAAGGTCTGAAGCCCCAAAATCAACTGGATGGCAAAATTGTTCTGTGCGGATGAAAGAGCTCACATGTCATGTCATCTGTCATACTGAATAGATTTGAAGATCCGTTAACAGCATGGAGTCATTTAAAAACACTACATCACTGCTCGGGTGCTGCTGCATTGCAGTTCAATTTTGTTTTTGCCAGCTGAGAGGTCTGCACAGAGTGCACATTACCTTGAAAGACTGACTCATTCCTGAGGCTGCAGTGCTGTTTGACTTGCATGGCAACATAAGAGCACAGAGATGGCATTAACAGAGGAAATGGACAGTTATGATTTACTGATTTGGCTTCTGAAGGCTAGTAGGGGAAATCACAAGGATGGCAAGCTGTAGAGAAAAGATTGGAGCGTTGTTAACAATTCATTTGCTCCACGAGACAATTGGTTACAGGATGTATTAATGAGATAATCTACATCTCTGATGCCATTACAATAAGACAATAAAGGAAGGGAACTCCAGCCAGGAATGATCCTTTCCCTATGCAGTCAAGCTGTTGCTTTATTTTAGACTTTAGTGAAAGTACAACAAAATAACCCTAACATTTTACCACTTTATCTTTCACAAAGAAACATCTTTAAAATAGCAATAACAGCATTAACTTCAGAGAATCAAACTGACACAATTGGAGTTGATGAGAAAAATAGTGTTAAATGAGCAAAACAAAATCATATACTGTACGTTGTGACTTTTCTTTTTCTAAAAATGCACTTGTGGTAGTAATGCTCACACACACCTTCACAATATTTCAGTAACAAAAACTCATTTCCAGCTCCTAATGTTTGGTTTGAGCCATCATTCATCTAATCACTAGAATCCCTTTTCAGCATTACTGTACATACAGGTTTTCCTCTCAAATATGGCGACTGGAAGGAACTTCAGACAGTGCAGATTGACAAAAGTCATCATGTCCGCTGAGCGACACCGTCTTTGAAAACAAGCTTCATCCTCAGACTTAAACATGGTTCTCCTCAGTCTCTTCGCTCTCTTCTCCGTCGCTTCTGCCGTCCTTTTATGAGAGTGGTTTCGGGAAATTAATTCCTCTTTAATAACCAGTACTTGACGGCGCTTCCACTATCACAGCTTCCTCATGTCCAGAGGGTTAGTCCAATTTGCCATCATTTCAAAACAACACAAATATGTAAACAGCTCGGAAAATATGCACACACGCAAAAAAAAAAATAATTAAAAAAATCCGAAGCATTTGTTTCCACAGCGCAGTGTTTCTTTTTTTCCTCACTCCTCTGCAGTGCAAAAAATGAAAATACGAGGAAAAAAATACAAATAACAAAAAAAAAAAAAACAATAAATAGACTTCCTCTGTTATATATTTCTGTGTTTAAGTATATACATATATATACAGTTTTATGATGGGTCTCTACATGAGCACGCAGCTCTTAGCCCGGTCCTTCCTCATGACCGGGGCCTGGTCCATTTGCTCAGTCCGGCCCGGCAGCGGTGGGAGGGGGAGCTGCGACACTCGTTTCAGCCCCCTGCGGGAACTGCTGCGTTTTAGCTGGGGCTTGTGCGGCCTCCGCACCGACGCCACCGTGGTGATGTGGAACACGTCCCGAACACTGTTCTCGGAAACCTTGGAAGTGCACTCTACGTAGGCCACCGCCCCCATCTGTCGAGCTATTGTGCTGCCCTGCGACACAAAGAGAGGCAAAGACAGATATTTAGAGATTGTTTGCATAACATTTTACCGGCATTGTCACGAAAAATATCAACTTGTGCAAGTGTTGACATCCTCAGAATGCATTTCTCTTTTTCTCCTGTTTTCACTGGTTTTGTATTCTGCTTATTTTCTGATAGGACTCTCTTGTATCCTCATGCTTTTATTGGTTATGTTAGACATGAGTTTACTCCACATTAAGGTGCTGTGTGAGCTCTTCACAAAATTTTATGACATGCACCCCATTCTTTATTGCACACTAGCATTAATAGGCCCTACATCTAAACAGTGGCAGTCTTATGCTCCCAGAAGAGCAGCAAATGTGAGACAAACATGTTGATCTCCTATGTAGACTGAATGTCAATGATCTAAACATGTCTGGAGACAGATGAAGCTCCTCCATCTGAGGTATGAATAATGCAGATGCTCCGACTCCTCATTCTGTGGTAACAGAGCAGCAGCACAGAGCCCACTGGGCCAGTGTTGACATGGTCTATGTAGCTTTTCAGAGAGAAGAGACTAAATTCTAACAGAACTCATCCAGCACTACAGCTCACCCCTGAGTAATGTTACAATACACCCAGTTAATTGAGATCGTAAATTGTTTGCTTGAGATCAAATCAGAGACAAATTTAATTTCAAATCCCTCGGCCTCTCTCCTCCCTACACTACAGTGTGGTCTCTTCTCTTGTTTCATGATCAGACTTTAAAACCCACATTCTCGCAGGATCGACACAGGCAAAAAGTTTGTAACGGACGAGACAGGATTGCATGTCCCATGACCCTCAAAATCTCATGCTCTCCAACACAGAGAGAGCTTTTCATCCGCAATGGATGTGGTTTGATTTTTATCACGGCTGTGCAATGAGCCACATATAAGAAGCAATGAAGTCCTCATTAGGTGGAACTGCAGATTTAGATTCAGGGGTGGAGGTGGTGGTGGGACGGGGGCCGAGGTAGAGATTGTCGTGACAAGCGGAAAAGCTCGATCGGATCTCAGGCAGATTAGTGCGGAAATGTCTGGAGTTCACCCAGTGGTCACTTTCGCTGACGACGACTCCTCAGCTGTGTTGGAATTCAATTTAAGATCAGGACAGGATAGCAACACAGACTATTGGATTAGAGCACCAAAATGTTTATTGTGCACAGCTTGGGTATCTGCTGTGGGATACACATTTTCTAGGCATGTTAGTGGGACAAACAGTAGCTGCCTCAGACAAAAGCACTGACTGGAAAGGAGTAAAACCATAGCTTAATGTAGGCCTGGCCACAAATGTTTTCTGGCTATTTTACATTAGCTCTGTGGTTTGCTACTCCATCTTTTGTTAATGTATCTTACTTACATGAACTGTCTGTTGCTATTTTTTTTTTTTTGTTTTTGTTTTTTGAGGCTGTGTGCTTTTAGCCTCCAGCGAACTCTCAGACAGCAGGGTAGAAAAAGGCTCCTTTGTTCTGTGGGCTTTTGTGTGATGGTGAAAAAAAAGCCCCTCCACTTTTAGAGTGTCCAACACGGGAGAGCACAAAATGAACACGCTGAAAGCTGATTAAAATTCACAGATTTACAGAACAGTTTATCATCCCCTCCCTCTTCTCACCCATCCCCTTGGCTTAGAGGTCACGGCGGCACGCAATAAAAGGACTCACTCATTTGTCAATGCCCGTTTTTCTATTCATCATGCATTTTGAAAATCCCTATATCTGCATGAATATTTCATTTCAGGGGGGGAAAAAAAAAAATACATCCCTAAACATAAACTCCACCAACCACCCGTACCTCTTCGTCGGCCCTCGCCATACGCAACCTTACATCGCCTGTCAGCAAATTTCGGTCAAAACGCCAACCCCAGCAACATGTCCCCGAGGGGTTTCACACACACAGCTCTTATTCTGCGGCAGCTGATTGTGTTGTGTGAGCCTCCTCTCGCACTCCCTTCCTGAGGGACTTCACCAGAAAGGCAATGTCACTGCTGATCCTAGATGGAAAAATCGCATATTATTGCTGGATTGCTTTCTAATTTCTTTTCCGCATCCCTTGTTGTTTTCGGAGCTGCCTTCCTTCCTTCCTAGGGCACCTTCTAAGTCCCTCTATCATTATTTATCCCGACCCTTTCTCCTCAGATATCCATCATGCGCCGGTTCTCACCTGCTCGTGGGTGACAGGAATGAGGCGCTGCTTGGAAAGTTCCCTCAGGGTGTTGACGTCTGTCCTCATGTCCAACTTACAGCCGACCAGCACCACTTTGGCGTTGGGACAAAACTCCTGCGTCTCTCCTTGCCACTGTGAAGACATTAACCGAAATGATTATGCCAAATACTGGAAAGGACAGTGAAGAGCTGCCTGTTCTGACTAATGAGCTACTGAGGTACAGTGATGACCTTTGGCTTCTCTGACACCTGATTTCAGGGAGATTAATGGTCTCTTAAGGAAAGACATTTGTTAGATTAAATAGTCAAAGGGAAAATGCAAAAGTCTTCAATGTAGAGCTGCAACAATTCAGTTAATTAGCCAACTATTAAATTAATCACCAACTACTGTATTTTTATAATCGATTAATGGTTTGAAGTAATTTTTTTAAGAAAAAAAGTCCAAAGTCTCTGGTTCCAGCTTCTCAATTTGTGAATATTTTCTGGTTTCTTGAGTCTTCTATAACAGTAAACAGTTTCTTTTACAATTTTGAATATAGTGATGCCAGCATTCCTGTCATTAAATCAGTAGATGGTTCAAGCAGTTCAGTCCTTCATACACTCAAAGAATGTGTAAATTAGTTGACCAACATGAAATCAATTGACATTTTTGATGGTTGTTCAAGTTGTTTATCAAGCAGAAAGCCCAAACATTCTGTGGCCTGTCAAATGTAAGGATTTGCTATGTTTTATACAATTAAAAATGGAATATCTTTGGATTTTGAACTAGCTTTTGGACAAAACAAGCAATTTAAAGATGTCCCTTGGTTAGCATTGGTGGGCTTTTTTTCACTATATTTGTTAGTTCCAGCCTTATAACACAAAACTCTCTTTTGATATGTATGAGGGGGGACCCAAAAATTCCCTGAAGCCATGGAGAGCATGTAGACAGTAGAGTGTAGTTATCATATTTTCTGCTAGGTAGCGTATGCCTGCAGCTTGGTGAAACTAAAATTGTAATTGAAAGGGAGGAGATTCGCCACCATGGAAGAAATCCAGTAAGAATCGCAGGAGGCTCTGGACAGAGTGACAAAAGATGATGACAGGAAATGTTTCCAGGAATGGGAGAAGCACTGGGACAAGTGTATCGCATCTCAAGGAGAGTACTTTGAAGAGGATTAGAAAGGTACTACTGAAAGATTTATAATGATTTTTGAACAGTTCCAGGAATTTTTGGGTCCCCCCTTGTATAGTAACACTGCTGTTAATAGAGGCAAGGCCATATTTTTTTCATAATCCCATGCACTGTTGACTGCTTCACTGTGAAATTAAACTTTCATTACACAAGCTAAAGAACCATGTGAAAACATAACAACTTTATTCATGCCAGGTTGGTTCAGGTTTCTGCAGTACCTGATGTACTTTCCTCACACAGTCACCATCAACAAATCTATTTTCAGGTTCTGCACTGAAAAGGTTGAGCAGTCTTCCTTCTAAAACCACCCTGAGATTAAATGTCACTTCTGAAACTCAGCTGAAACAACACAGTTTCTCCTTTCTGCGACACAAATACACGACGGCAGCCGACAGCCCTGAAATATTCCACATGCCGTGTGCAGAATGTCAGGGTGTCCATTCAACCTTCATGTTGAAAACAACCTTTGACCTTTCAAGCCCATCCCTATTCTGCCAATAATATCCAATCAAAAGCTTTGATTGTTTAACCCTCTCTGCTCCCCCAGCTGTCATCCAGGAACCTCGGTAACCTGCTTGTCCCTGGAGGTCAAGAGTCTAATTTGGGATGGTGATTGTTCAACAGGTTTTCCATGTGCCCCTAAGTTTCAGAGATTACCAGGGCGACAGCTAGGGGTCAGGGGTCATGGCAACCCCCTGCCAAGGGATTCATGGGAAAACCAAAAGGCTTGACGGTAGCTCTGCTTCTCCCTGTTAACTGAGTGCACTGAGGCTTGTGAGATATTTGTGGGTTAAAAAAAGGTGTCTCGGGTTAGATCTACAAAGTCTGCGAGGGCATTTCAGCAGCTCCCCTCAGACCACTAAACACGTCAACAGGCCAGCCGTGGGAACTGTCTTTGGCCCACAAGAAGCGCAGTTCAAAGGCAAACGCACGCACACATGGCCTCAAGATGACAGACCAATAAAAGGCACAGACCTGTTTTACATGACACACATGCACGCAAACAAACCCATTAAGATGGATATCTCTACATACAGTACCAGTCAAACGTTTGGACTCACTTTCTCATGCAAGGGAATGGGAAGGTGTGTCCAAACGTTCTACTGGTACTGTATACAATAGGTATTTCACAGTATGTGTGGCAGTCTGCCACTGGCTGTAAAAACAAGACCATGACCACAACCCCGCCTAGCCAGGTCGCCACCCCAATCTCAACTCCGGCGTCACGCCATCTGTTTAGCCTTTAATTCAGATTTAAAATTATAAATGCCTACAGATATGCACTTTCTAGCACTCAAGCTCAGTATTAGTGAACAGGCTTTGCAACCTCCTCTTTGATATGGCTAGTGTGGCTAATTTGCGTATCTGATATTCCTCTCTAACCCACCCGGCTGCAAAGCCTCGTCTCTCATTCTTCACTCTGACCTTCCATTCTTCAGAGGAACGAGGGTCAAGTATCCGTAGACGTTTTGATGAGATAAAGGAATGGAAGGCTCTAGCCTCTGTGCTGATTTGCTCTATTGTTGAGCCATAAAAATGCAAGCTGCTGGCACAGAAATCTGAGTGAGTACAGTACAAGATGCTGATCAGAAAAAACAGATTTTTTTCCGGTTAGTTCTCCAGTGTTGGATATGAAATTTAAAAAAAACCCACTGACCTTCTTTATGACACTGTCCAAAGTCTCTGGGCGGCTGATGTCGAAACAGATGAGAACCGCATCAGAATCAGGATATGCCAGTGGCCTCACATTGTCATAATAAGAGGAACCTGCGGACACACAATAACATATGGCATAAGGTCATGGTGTCTTCTGAGTAATTCCTGTGTGTACTTGTTTTTAACCTGATTTAACCCCATGAGGTTCTCCCATCCCAACCATATGGCTCATCCTGTCAATTAGAAACATACCGCACATGTAGGAAGGTGTTCTAGAGGTCATTAATACATGTATAGCCCATTAAAGCAGTGGCTGTGACATGCACTTGGACATGCTGCAGCTTGAATGCGCTCTGCAGATCCAAATGAGTCCTGATCTTAACAGTTGTGTGCACATATTTGAGTATCTTTGTCTCTTGGGCATCCACATGCACACAGCTGTGGCCTCCCTTTATCGCAGTGCAACACGAGGAATGTCGAGGGGTTACTCAGAGAAGCACACACACACACACACACACACACACACACACACACACACACACACACACACACACACACACACACACACACACACACCCTGAAAAGTGAATTATAGTGGGTTGAGGACTGGAGGACTTGTGGACACAATCCATAATCATCCTGAAACGACAGCGGATGGCTGCACAAAGGCCAAACTAAAGGTTGAACCCCTTAATTCTCTCAACTCATCCCTCATCCTGTCTCTCTTGCAAATAGTCCTTGTTTTAAAATCCTCCATTTTTACTGACTGTTCCGAGATTCACATGCACTCACACGCTTCTCTCCGCTCTCGCTTTTAATTTCGGTACCTTGATCAAATTTGAAGGCAGAGTGGCGCCTCTGTACTTTCACAAGCCGCTCAGTTACAAGGCTCTTGCTCTCTTACAGCTCTCATTAGGAGGCTTGTAAAAATATCTGGGCTCTCTGGGAAATGTGGCTGTGGCTGTGGGCACCCTCCCTCCTGCCTCCCCTGGGAGCTGGCACAGACCTGAACTCTTACTTTTAGATAGCAACAGCATCATGGCTGCATAAATTTTGTGTCATGAAAACTCACCGATTTGTGACAAATCACTCCATTTTACACTTTCAACTGCTAGCAATGTGCATAAATCTGTGAAATACATTTTGTAAATGTATACTTTAGTACATAAAACATCTCCAACACATTTAATCCCTTAAAGTCACAGAAACTGACTGATAATTATAGATTATCTTTATAGCTGCTGTTATGGTGTTTCATACCAGACCTGACACAATAGGCAGTCAGCATGTTAAAGTGCTGTGTGCCTTTGTCTGGCAGGGTAAATGGAGTCTGCACAATGGTGCTACAGCCTGTTTTAGCATCACTATGTTCTCTTTGTTAATGATGGAATGAGACTACGACAATAGCTGCACGAGGCCCGCAGCCCCAGTCATTCAGGTGGCGGTCCTATGCTGACCTGATCCCCTCCCCCCTGAGAACAATGCAACAGGCTGCCTGTCACAGCATCACAAGCTGCACATTAAAGATTGATGCCTTTTTTCACCTCCAAGTGAGTGAAGCAATTTTGTTTATGTTCAGTGTTTTTCTCACAAATATCCTGAATGCCTATCCTGCCGTATAAGACTTTTTTGAAACATTGTAGACTTCTGCTTGCAATCTTCTTCTTCTCTCCTTTTATTAGGGCAGTGATATGCATTACCGCCCTACACAGAAATATGTAACCTACCACACCCTTGCGTGTCATGGTGAACCGGCTACCACAAAAACAAGTTATTTAGGACTTTTGGTCTCAAGCATGTGCATTAAGAGTCCTCTCCCATCTGAGCCAGCTGACTCACATATAAAGGGCGTGAAAATAATATAACGGCACATCTCTTTGAAACCTTTTCCTTTTTATTGGATCTAATTCCTTGAATTATGATGATACAAGTCATGATTATACTTTTTTTATTTTTTCATTGCTGTTTCTCTTGTAATCACTGGTTGTGAAAAAAGTTGTTGTTTGTTGGCTCTTGTCTATGACATGACTTACATGACTTAAAGTGTAACCGCACCGGGGGTTTAAATGTGCATGCCGATGCATGCAGAGGTGGAACACAAGATACAAACAATACAGGGATCCTGTTGTAAAAATGTTGCTCTCTAGCACACCTAGTGGTTAAAACGTCCACAGGGTGGTGCCTTTAAACTGCAAAAGTTGAGCAAAATCTTTGATTAAAAAAATACTTTTGACAATAGTGTTTCTTCACCTTTAAAATGTATACACTGCAAACATATTTTCAGTGTAATATAGAAGAAAGTAATTGTCACTTTAGCCTACACTTTACAGGGCGTTATCAAAAAGCTATATTCCCTTGCCCATTCTATTAATACAAGATTGCTACTGTTTTGTACTGCTGAAAGACCAGGACTAATACACACATTCATCCACACTCCCAAAAAAAAAACCCCAATCCCACAGATGCCAAGTCCAACAGTCAGCAAAGCACACATTGTATGACAGCAAACTCTGATTGGTAGCGGTCACACATGAGGTGCTGAAGCTGCTGAAGTTGGTCTTTAGTATGTATCACAGTGCAGCAGACCTGCAGTGAGGTTAGAGCTGAAGAAGAAAAGAGAGCACATGCGGGGGTGGAGAGGGGACAGAAAAGATTTAATGACTTTGATGCTGGAGTGTGGATAAGGTGTAGGAGCATGCAATGATGAGAGAAGCAACTGGGGAATTAAAGCAAAATTCAGATGAAGGGGAAGAGATGTCAGATGAAGGAACATTGAGACAATGGTGCTTGTTTGACTTAAAATGTAATTAGAGGCCGGAATGAGGCTGTTGGGATCAATTTGTCAATCCCGAAGATCTAAATGATTGGCAGGTCACGGTCACGACAGGCCTTGTCACAGCGAAGCAATTCTTCAAAACTTCTGCCCTGAGCGATAGGGAAGCTACCTCAGCACTTTTGCAAAGTCAGAAAAAAAGTCTTCTGAGGGAGAGGAGAGGAGAAAAAGTGCTGTGTTTAAAACATGCAGGGCAGGCACAAATAAAAGCCAATCACCATACTGATCGAGAACATATACAGGAAAAGAAGAAGGGGGGATGTAAAAAGGCTGCTCCTCTCCCTTCTCACTAGGCCCTGTTCCTCAACATTATTACTGTTTTGTGTGTTAAATCATCATTATTTTCAGTCGAGTGTCAATTTGTCAGTAAGGTTTTTATAATAATTGAATACATTGGTTGATATGTGTAGTGTGTCTTTGTTCACAGGTTTATGATCGGTTGATCGGTTAGAGGGGTCAACCCACTCTGTATGTTCTTTCAGTTGTTCTGCCTGTATTGTTGGGGGTAGATCAGCTGCTTAATCAGGGATAGTGGAAAAAGCTTTGCATCATTAGGTCCTCTTAGCAGTGGGGTACTAGCCATTGTTAGGATGTGGGAAGTAAAACTGTTCTGTCATAAATGACATTTGGTTGAACTTGGTGCACTTATGAGCCGTTTGTGTGCATATAGTAGATTGTGGTTGTCAGCAATAACACAGAAATCCAGTGTTTATAATGGTGTGGTGTTCTTTATGTCATGGCAGGTGCAGAAGTGCGACAGGGATACAAGGGAAGGACCCAAATGCAGACGTCTGAGGCAGAGCTAGATGCAGTTTAATTATTTATTGCACAAAATGGAAGAACAAAGGCTTATGGGATGATGAGGCAGGCAAGGGTCAGAACAAGAGAAGGAAGTCCAAATAGGCAAACAGATCTGACAAGGAGCAGACAAAAATCTAAAATCTAATTGACAGGCAAGATCCAAAACAGACAGGTAACAGGCCTCGGGTATAACAGGCGAACAGAATACAGAGGCTAGAAAGCAAGACATGAAGCACATGGCAACTTAACAATCTGGCAAAGAACCATGGAAATGGACTGGTATAAATAGTGAGTGTCTGATGAGGGAAGGTTTAGTGTATGGACCTATTCTTCTTAGCGCAGTTATATCCCCCTGTGTTCTGTAGCGTATCTGTTAGATTGCCTCTGTGATACATGGTTGATACATCTTTTCTCTGTGCTGACAGGAAAGAGAGCAGTGTGTTATACTGAAATTCCGAGTCTGCCTTTAATTTCATTTTGTAGTTGTCACAAACACAACAAATTGGCAATGAGTATGGACAAAAGTCACCACCTGCACTGACAGTTGAGAGAAACGACAGATGCACAACTAGCAAGCTGAACTAACTGTTAATGCTAAAGTGGAAATGAAGTGAATGTAACATGAACATGGCATCTATGGGATAAGAAAGTCCCCCTCTCAGCCTAATGGGTGCTACAAAACTTATTAGCTCCCATGAAGCCAAACATCGTGGACACATTAAAGAATCACCTGAGCCCATTTTGTTTTCACAACAGGAATCAGTCTAAAGATGGAAGTATCTTGGAATATATGGCTGAATTGCACAAACTTATTCAGTTCAGTGAATTTGGAGCAGGACTTCTGATGCGTTGCATGACAGTCTGGTATGTGGCATACATTGTCAAAGCACACAGAAGAGGCTACTGTCAGAAAAAGATCTTACACTAAAAAAAGCATTGGCTATTGTGATGTGGATGGAGACAGCAGCAAGGGAAGCTTTGGAGCAATGGAAAAAGGGTGTAGACATTGGTATGCATGAAATGTCAATGAATGGTGGTAAAAGACAAGTGTTACAGTGGCAAAACCTCACATGATACCAATTACTGCTGGTTTAAGGACAAAAACTATAGAAGGTGTAACAGACCAGGGCACACAGAAAGAGTGTGCAGACAAAAGTCCAATAGCAAGCACACACAAAGAGAGAAATCACACTGGGATAAAAAGTCGAAGCACCAGGCTAAACATGTGCACAATGTCACCGAATGTGAAAGTGGATCAGAAACAGAGTCTGACACAAGTGGACTGGCTTGCTTAGAAGTACACAGCATAACAGAGCAAGACAGAAAAATAATTTGGATCATCCCAGATTTGTCTGGGGTAAAATTAAACATGGAGCTAGACACAGGATCAGCTTTATCCATCATTTCAGTAGCTGACTACAAACAGCTGTTCTCTAAGCTACTGTTATTAAAGACCTCAGTGATACTGAAGAACTACACAGGCAAAAAGGTGTCTCCAAAAGGCAAATTGAAGGTAAAAGTGAGAGAGAAAACACAGCAGTTGAAGCTGTATGTTTTGAAAAATGGAGGGCCACCACTTCTCGAACGTGAATGGTTGAGGAAGAGCCAAATGGACTAGCACACCATTAAAGCTCTAAATGTGTCACCAGCAAGAAAGCGCAGCCCACACAATGCTACACAGAGACTGTTGCAGCTACCCAATGACAATGAGGTGTTTGCTGAGGGTATTGGTATGCTAAAAGGGATGAAGGCAAAAATTGAATTAGATCAACAGGCAATGCCAAGATTTCATAAAGCCCGTCCAGTGCCGTATGCGCTGCATACACTTCAGAGCTCGGTGTCATCTGGAATCCTGTCAAACATCAATCCTGTTCTGCGTACTGTGCAGTACCCACTGCCACGAACAGAAGATATCTTTGCATCATTGAAGTTCTCAAATATCGACTTAGCACAGGCCTACATATAAATGGAGGTTGAGGTGTCAAGCAGGAAGTTCCTCACAATCAATAATCACAATGGACTCTTTCAGTACAACAGGCTTGTCTTCAGTGTTGCATCAACTCCAGTGATCTGACAAAGAGTGATGGATCAAGTCCTTCAAGATATCCACAATGTAATATCTACAATGAGTTTTTTTAAGAGTGAAATCTCATACTGTGTGTCATTGACAAGCACGGCTTACACAAATCACAAGAGAAAATTGAAGGGGTGCTTCAGGGGCCTCTACGGACAAAGGTTTACTCTCATGACAGACCACCAACCGCTTGTGTTATTCCTTGGGGCCCACTCTTATGACATTATTCAAGGGTACCAAGCAACATAGCAATGCGGATGGCTTGTCACGTCTACCACTGTCGACTATAGAAGAAGAAAAGACTTCCTCCCCAGATCCAGCGAAGGTGTTCCCTACAGCAGCAGTGGATTATCTGCCAGTGATAAATGCTAAAATACAAAGACAAATGAAGAATGACCCAACATTATCAAAAGTCTACGACATCACAATGCAAGGATCGCCATGGTAACCCTATGTTCCTAGAGTTTTCAGAAAGAGTTGCAGGGGAGGAGTGGGCAGAGTAGGTCAGGTAAATGCAGGACTGATGAGAAGTGGGCACAGACGTGTAGTTGAGGAAAGGAGGGAAAGTCCAAGGGCGTCTGGCGGACAGCTTGAGGATGGCAGATCTGGGGAATTGAAGGAAAGTACATGGCCTGGGAGAAGTGAGCAGAGACTGGAGTGGGAGATAGAGAGCAATGCAGAGGGATGGAGATAAGAGGGTGTGGCTGCAGAGGGGGACTGAGCAGCAGATGTGACACTGTGTGCTTTGCAAGCCGAGTATCTGTGTAGCTCACCCCCCGAACTTACCCGAGCAGGTGGTTCCAGTTAGGTGAGGCTGACTAACCTCTGGCATTTTAAGAAGTTAAAATGTCATTCAGTGGTCGATAGGGTGGAGAGAAGGTGGCAGCTTGCTGTGAGACTGCAGATTTTATTTGTTTGTTTTCCTTGGCTTAAGTTATTTGTTGAATTTCCCAGGGTTCATTTTTGCCTGTTTCATTAATATTTTTGTTAATAAATATCACCTTTTTGTGTACATACCTCAGCCTGCCAACCTCGTTTTTGTAACATCTCTTTAAAAGTTTCCAGCGCCAAATACCCTTCCAGCGGAGAGACATGACCAGAGATAAAAGAGGATGTAGCTATAGAAGAGTGGAGGAGAGGGGGTGTGCAGTGGTTGTTTGGGTAGGTAATTAAAGCACTGGACAAGGCAGGACAGATCAAATAAAGAGGTATGAGAGCCCTGGGTTAGCTATTGGTGGAGCTGGCCTGTGCCCATTCACTGTGAGGTGGAACAAAAGGTCAATTGAATTTCAGACAGAGGCAGGATGAGATGAATGGGGTAGCAGGGTGAGGGAGCGGAGCACAGTCTGGCAGGAACCGCTAAAAATCATCACGTCTGGCAAGGAGCGGGACCCTACCATGCTGTGCCAAGGACAGACATAAAACACCTCTCACAAACCCCCCTCAAGCATTAGCATTAGCCTAATTTAGCGTTGGCGATCTCTCACAGTGGAAAGTGGATTTCTGTCTCCATTTCCACAGGGCTAATTAGCGCCAAGCCACGCTACAGCGCCACGCAGGAGGCTCCACCGAGCAGAGGTGATAGTGGTGGGAGGAAAGCGTTCCTCGCCAGCCGTCTTCATCAAAGGCCAGAAATATCCCAGAGGATGTTGAGGCGGACAGGAACTTGGTGAAGCGCTAATATACAGTAATAAGGCTTGAGGGTTTGTGGTATGACATCATTCATGCCCCATGTCCCCCTCCCCCATAGGGACAAACTGTCTGAAACATGACAGCTCTCTATCTGCTCATTCAAATCGTTTTCTGCGAGAATTAGATTTTAACAGGGCAAAGAAATAAAGCTAAAAAAATAAAATAAATGGTGCAGAAGAAGTGTGCATCGGCATCTAACAAAGCCTCTCAGTCTTCAGTGCATTAATCGGTATCATCACAGCAGGAACTTCTCTTTCTTTCTCAGTTTGTTGCATGCTCATTGCAAACGCAGCTAAAAAGCAAACCATTATGAGTGAGGGGAAAAGAATAGTCTTTGCCTGGAGGCTCTCTGATATGTTCATGCACATATGGCAGGGACTCAACAGCAACTAACAGCCTCATTAGGCCATATAGACACTCTAAAAAACACCCATGCACACAAACAAAGGCAGGGTATGAGCAAACAAACACCCTCTCAAATGTCACCAAATAAACGAAAACAGTGTGATTGAGTTAGCCGCAACCTTAGAAACACAACACATTCAGCACCGCATACACTGTGTCTTTTTTCTTCTCCCGCAGCTGTTTTCCTCTTGAAATCAACCTTCAAAGCAAAGGCAAAACATTTCAAGTTGGGCTGGCCAAGTATCGTAGCAACCTGGAAGGATGCAAATGGCTTCATTGTGAGGCCCTGAAAGCAAGTAAGGAGGAAGAGAGCAGGAGAGTGAGGGGATCGCGGAGGCTAATGACTCCGGTGCATTGATGATTTGAGGTAACTAAAAGGAGAGAAGAAGAGGGTTGGTGCTCCATTCTTTAAGAGGTTGAGCAGACTTTTCATCGCTGAATGTCCGGTCTAAGATGTGAGAGTCTTAGGGCTGCTCTGAAATCAGAGTTCTACTCAAACAGAAAGAAACAGAGACTACTGCCGAGACACCCTCGGTGAGGAGGTGGAGTTACTTTGACCCAGTGTACCGCTCTACTGTGCAATACAATGTGTGTTTTATTATGTCAGTATGAGCCTACACAAAACTTTCTTTAACAGTCCCACATCCGGAATCCAATACAGCCTGCCGCAAATGGTGCCACTGACCTTACTCCCATGGTAGAAATTTAAAACTCACACTCCAGGTTGGAAAATTTACCTGAAAGATTGGCACAATCTTGTTAGTCCTTTTTGCTGACCATTCTCAAATCCACGCTCCACACTTTTAGGTTTTTGGATGTATTTTTTTCAACTTTTCCAGGCAGTGATTTGTTTCCATTCATTTCCGCATGATAAGAAAATCAATTAGCAGACTCTTGAAATTTGTGTTGTGTAATCCATCACTGTGAAGATCAAGTCTGCATTAATTTTAGTCAATGTGACATTATCATCACATGGTAATGAAGTTTAAGTGTAGACTGATGTTGAAAAATCTGCAGGGCAACACCTTGTTACAATAATGTGACAAATATTAATGCAGATGTGATGTTCACTGCGAGGGATTACACAGCTCAAGAAAGTTTCCTAATTGATTTTCATACAATAAGGAAATGAATAGATAATAATGGCTGCTACAAATGATAAAAAAAGTAGAAATTTAATGAGTCAAAATATACTAAATTGTTTGTATGGTCGCTTAAATTTAGCAGGAAAGCCAGGGGGGTAAAATCATACTACTGTATCACACTCAGCAGGGACTTTACTGTTTTATACAGCACAATTGCAAACATGGGCAAAGAGTGCAATCTGCCATTCCTCTCAGTTACATGAGCCAAGAATATGTTACATACAGAGAACATTAAGAACATTTTATACATTCATTGATCCTAATGTGTGGAACACAAGACAATGTCTGGGACAGAAGACAATGCAGTATTTCACTTAATAATACAAAGGCTTCATATGGATTTTTAGATTTTATGGACTTGCACAGACATATTCTTAAACATGTGAACCCATCATTCTTATTAAGACCATTTTCCTGGTAAGAGCAGGACATACATGTTCTTACTTCCTCCCCTAAGAAGCCCACCTGTGGTGGAACTTCAAAATGACCATCAATGAGGTAAAAAAAATATTTGAAATGTTGAACCTGGGAGATAATATCACAAATACAACTTTTAGATTACACCATCATGAAACATTGGCCAGATTTTGCACAATATGTAGAAGCAAAAGGCCTGTGAACAGATCACAGATCATTTATGGCTTTGATATGGTCAACTCACGCTATCTGCCGCGGCCTCATGTATGCAGCTTGAGGCAGTGTGTTTGTGAGTGAAAAATCAGTGAAACAAACCATTTAAAAAGCCTTTAATGAAGAAACTTCTGCTGGCCTGCACTCTGGACTGGGGCTTATATCACTGGTTTCTCATGCAGTCCGACATATAGGCGATACAAGTGTATATATACCTCACACACACATACACGTACACACAGATAAAGCTGTTGATCTGTAACAGAGATGGCTGTGTCAAGTTTTCAAAGGCGTTAGCACACAGCCGGGACAGTGGAGGTGACACTGGGTTAAATGGCCATTAACCTTCCATGTCTGCAGTCTTCACACAGGGGATATTGATCAAAGCCCCCATGCTTACCCTCTGGAGGAAGTGCAGCCTTTGAAGGGCGTCAAGCACCTTCCATGGACCTGCTCTCAGCTGTGCTGCCGAGGACTTAATGCCTGTGTCTGTTGTCCAATAGCAGGTTTAAAAGCGGGGCCGGCTCCAGCGCTGACAGCACAGGCAGGGGACAGAGCAGCATCACTGTCTGTCTACTGTTCGCCCCAGGGGTATAGAGATGGAGTAGTGTGTCCGTTTTCAGTTTCTCCTCACCCCCAAGCCCCTCTTTTATAATCACACACACAGACACACACACACTCTCATTCCACCGGAGAAATAGTTCTGCATTTCATCTCCTGTTGTTTGATCTTGGTGTCTGTTCATGCCGTGCTTTGCTTTTAAAGATCACTATGCTTCTTTTGTTGCTCACTTCTTCTGTCGATCTATATATTGCCTGTCTTTCTTTGAGAGAAACACCAATCGTATCTCTATTTTAGTTCTACTCTTTGACTTGTTTGAAAGATCACTTCAGATTCGGTGTGGCAGTCTACATCTTTTCACCCCTCGGTGACACTCTTAATTCCTTAGAGATGTTCATGTGTTTAGATGTTATAATACAAACACTACCCTGCTTTTGTTTGTGTGAGGAAGTCAAGTAGCTGTGAACAACTGTTAGCTATGCACAGGGAGCACACGCAGAACCTGTTTTTATCTGTTTCTGTGTTTCCTCAAGCTCTACGCCTCTCACACCAGAACCGTTGAGTTTCGTCAAAGCAGCAGCAGCGGCAGCAGCAGCAGCAGACTGCTTGGACAAGATCCAACAAATGACACAATAAAAAACAGACAAGAGCCTGTTAAAGAACACCAGATGCTGACTTGAGTATTATTTGTTCTTTGCACAACCTCTTTCACTGCTCAAACCAATCAGTGTTGGACCTCAGCTGGTTCCAACTTCCCCAAGACAGATTGTAAGTCTTTTTGCTTTATTTGTTTTTGTCTTGTTTAAAAAACAGGATGATCTCAGAGAGGGAAGGGGTATTTCTTTAAAGAAAGGAGGCTAGTTGGAATATCCAGTTTCACTCCTTAAAAGATGATGTGTTGATTAGATCAGATGAAGGTCTTGTGGACCTCATCTGTCCTACCCTGGGGATGGAGGAGTCACTGCTTTACAGGGACATCCAGATGAATTTGTGACCAAAAAAAGGCACCATGTCTGGCTTTGATTGCTGCAGTGTGCACAGACTTTTCCCCAAATCTCCCAAACTCATGTTAACAATTGTATCATTTTTACATGTACTTTCATAACAATGTAACTAAACTTAAAGTTGTCATAAGTAGACTTGAAATTATTATTGTAATTCCCATGTTCAGACTAATATTAGCACAGCTTGAAAAAACGCAGCCACCTCATTTATTTGATGGGACTAGCAGAGCACTCCAGTAAATCGCAGGGTCATCCAACAAAAAAGCTGAATCTGGCTCAACTTTTGCCACAATGCAGCGCAACATCATCTGGCAACGCACTGTGCTGAACAATCAAATACATGCAAGCACACAATCCTGGCAGACAGCAGATTTGACTGGGGTGTGTGTTGCCATCTGCCACCATGTCCTTCTTCATGCGACCACTGGGTGGCGCCAAACTGAGGAATTTTCAAATCCTAAACAAAGTCTGAATTAACCGGTCTAAATCCTAGAAATTACACTTATATACTACTAATTTGCAGGAAGTTTTTGAAGGAAACGTAATACCACCCGCATTACGTTTCCTGTCAATATAATGAGAAAATGTTAACATTTGACTGAAAAAAAGTCACAAAATATTGATAGTGAGAGTATCAGTAAAATGTTCGGTGACAATAAATTTCCTTTTTCACCAAAATATCCGATCTTGCGATAGAATATCTGTATTGTGTAATTTTTATGGTTATGTTTAGGCACTTGCAGCACAATGTGTTCACAATCTTTCCCTAACCTTAACAAAAGTGCTGCTGTTGCCTAAATCATCCAGATGAACCTCGGTCTCTGGTGTGAACATCCTGCATTTTGTCCACTCGCCATCCACATAACTGCAGCGCTTCATTCATTCAAAAAATTGTGGCCTATGAATATACTCCCTGCAGCTATTATGTTTGTCAACTAGGGGTGCAACGGATCACAAAACTCACGGTTTGGATCGTATCACGGATTTGAGTCATAGATCGGATCATTTTATGGATCAAAAGGCCTGATACATTCCTCCTTTAAACTTTGGTAGTGAATGAAACTGTGTCCGCATCATCAAAACTTGAAAACTAACAAACATGAACACACATTTTGTCCTGCAGCATGTTGAGCGAGCCACCAAACAAACATTCAGCGGGGAAAAGTGCACCGCTAACGTCAGTTGGCAGCTAAATAGCTAATTAGCTGCTCAGTTGCAGCACATTAAACAACGTGTAAACATACCTGCAGATGTCACTGCGGACCCGTTAAATGCTGGTTTGGTTGTTGATCTTCAAAATCCCTGCTAGCGATGCGCTGTCTGTCCATGACTTGTATTTAGTTTGTTTACGTTGTTTTAAATGAGACATTAAATTTTGCAATAAATCCGCAGTTCACATGCGTGCCGAACCGCGTGGGCCGATCAATACGGATCATAGATCAACGACAATCCGTTGCACCACTATTGTCAACACAAAGTAACTATGAGTAGTATAGTAGTATGTAAACCTAATTTCCCAGTGATAACGTTGCTAAAACACTGATGGTATAAAAATCCCTATTAATCTAAAAAGCTGTTCAGAGTGCCTCCGTCTCGTAAGGACACCATTAAAGGAACAAACTTCAAGCTCTATTGGGTTTGATGTTTATTTTACAGCACTATTTCCAACAGTCTTTGAGACCATGCCAAATAGTTTGGAGTTTACTGCCACTAGACACCCACTCTAATTCTTTGACCAAGTGATTGCCATGTCACAATGAATTCTGCTTTGAAAAGCTCCCACTCCTCCCCAGGCACTACCATCACCTCACGTACACTCACACAGTATTCGAATTCATCTCTTTTTATTCCTTTTCACCTGTAAAACAGCAGAGATCACATCCTTTATTTCCACTCCTACACATCTTTCAATCTCATACTCTCTCCTTTCAAAACTTGTACTCCTGCTCGCGGATTTTCATTAAAACTTGTAATAACACTGACTGCAGCTTCTTCTGTCCACAGCTGTCTGGTATGAAAGAACTGAAAATATTCAGGCAGCAGCTACACGGGGATATAAAAGAAAAACTTGTGAGTGGAAAAGGACATCCTCTGCTCCATCGACTCCACTTCCTCCAATGCATAACTATCCAAACACATCTGTATCATGGTGCTATCTATCCCCCAGCCCACTCTGCAACCCCCCGGGGAGGCCAGAAAGGAGACATGGCACTACTTCGAATGCAATTTCGCTTCCACAAAAGCAGCAGCGGCGAGAAACAGAGGGCATTGGATCTTGTTTATAAATAAAGTCATCCATAAATGATGGAACCTGTCGAGTGTGTGTGAGCGAGGTGCAGGTGGGGGGTGAAGGATGGAGGTGAAAGACGGCCTCTCTCCCTGTATCCCCTTACGCTCGGATGGGTTGCAGACGGATGCTGAGAGGGTTTTGCTCCCGTGGAGGTGGTGGGGGTGGGGAGGGGGGCCGGAGGGACTGAGCGCTAGCTTTGGGAGCAGCAGAACCAGTCAGTGTGGCTGTTTGAAGTGGGCTGATCAAAGCTGGAGCTGCGTCGGGTTCTGTTGCACTCAGCAGAGGGAGTGGACCAAGCGAAAACACACAGAGCCCCAGTTCCAGGGGTGGGTTTCCTGTCTGCCTGGATGACTGAAGTATTCACTGCATCCACTGCTGCTGCTGCTGCTGTTGCTGAACAGGAACGTATGCCTGGTTTAGTGCCAGGGCGCATTAGTTTGTGTCTCTTCTTTAGTTAAAATAAATATTCCAAACCCATGAAAAGTGTTGGAGCAATGTGTTCTTGTAATTACGTTACCACTCCAAGTAATGCAGTAGTTTCAGTAATCAAATTACAGTTACTGGCTCACTGAAAATTGTGTTCCTTGTGTTTTATATTATATTTCATCGGAATTGTGGTATGACACGTTTAAAACCTGCATAAATATCAGTCAAGTAGAGTGAAGGATTTCCGTCCTCACTCTTGTTTAACTGGTAAATTTAAACAAGCAAAATTAGCAATGAAAAGAGTTGTTATTGTTGTTGTTATTTATTAATTTAGAATAAAGAAGACTAAGTTTGCTTCTATTTGAATATCTATTAGGGGATATTATTTTGCCCTGGCTTATTGGCTCAAGCGCATTTGTGCAGCAGCCTCTTCACTAAATAACATTAATAAAGCACAAAACAGAAGAGAGAGCCAGATGCTTTGATAAGTGAAAATACTCTTCGCAGACTCAGGCTTTATATTTACGTAAAAAGAAAGATATCATCATAAAATGTAAGCTGTGTCCGAGTCAGATCCATCAGAGAACCTCCTGACAGTGTTTAGTCTGTTATTCATAAAACAGCTTAATAATTCAACCTAGAAAGCTCCCGGTTCATCTGGTCAAGTCCATGTGCCCTTGAAGCAACTCCATTGAGGATCAATAACTTCCTACGGTGTAAATGGATTCCTTTGCATCGTGCAATAGATCATGTTACTTCAGGTCAATGAAGACAGAGGTTGCAGATTTTACCACAATTAAAGCAAGCTTCCTCCGTGTCCTCATAAAACAGACAAAAGCAGTGCATTAATTCCCCTACAGGACTGCTTCATATCGCCATATGTGCTATAGCTGAGCGTTTAGCATATAACAAGAGTGCTGCGGTGGTTTTAAAAGTGTGACACAGTTGGCGTTTGTGTGTTTGCTTCCCCAAGGACTGGAGTGGGTCAGGTCCCAAGGGTACCACCAACAAACCTTAGTCACAACACAAAGCCTTGAAGGGTGGGGTGTTGGGTGGGGGGGGGGGTGGGGGGGGGTTGGGAATAGCACAGATGTACACTTCTGCTCCTGTCTACTCCTTCTGTCCCCTTTCCCAGTTTTCAATCTAGTGAACACTTGCTGCTCTTATAACATGCCCCCCCCCCACCCCCTCCATCCATCTTTTTACTCACTTCAACCCCTCCAATCTCTTTGCCTATAGGGTTGAGGCAGCTGCTACGCTTTCCGGCTTCATTCTACCATGACTCCCACCATAGCGCCCCCTCATCAGCCCCCGTTACGCCTCTGGTCAGCTGAGAAACAATAGTAAGGGTCACGGGGTCAGAGCCTCTGGAATTCCCATAGGCAAAAACTCACTCAATCATAGACATGTCCACACGCATATGTATACATGCATGAACATGCATTCATCATGCATACACGTTTCTTTTTCATCTGTAGTATCGATCTTTCTCTTAACGATATCCTTTACTTATGGATGCACAATATGTACATTTTTCAGTTTACTTGAGGTTCAATTTACAAGAACAATATATTAAAGTTGGTCAACATAAATAGATTATATACGTTATATACGCAGAGCCAAACCAACACTGAAGTGTTGTGTGCGTATCCAATGCCTGATATCTCATATTCCTCTGTGTCATAGACCTTTATTGTTGTTCAAAAACTATTGAAAACACATAAATGAGTCACGCTGTTTGTTTATTCTATGTGACGTCTTTGTATTTTACATTATCTTTCAAAAATGAATCACAATAACACTGTTTCAGGCAAACTCCACTGAAGGAAAATAGACAAATTCTGGTAATGCTATGAAAAAAATGTTTACCATAATAACAATTTGTTAGTACTGCGCCTTCCTACTAATAATATCAACGTATCCTCACATCAACCCCTTTGTATTTCTTTATGCTTGCAAACAAAATAGCTCAAATCTTAATTTCATCCTTTCATTCTCTGTTCATTATAATTGCTCAGTTTTCCCCCGTCAGTAGCACAGCATGGCAGGGCTTAAGACCGAGTTTGTAATCTGAGTCAGTGTGAGCTCATCAAAAGCCTTAAGTGCTCTTTTTTTTTCTCCACTGTGTATCAAAAGATTCCTTTTAATTCTATCCAGTGAACGTTCAATCCCTAATAACTTATCACTCTGATTATTCCTTTGCCACATTAACTAAGTAAAAGCCATACACAGCCTTTCAGCAGTGTGCGGTGCTGCTCAGCAGTGGACGTGCTACTTAAGCAGATTATACACTTTTGCCTGGTGCTCAGCATTATAAGCTGACAGTACATGAAGGAATGTGTGGTAGTGCTCGGGTCATAGCTGTATCCATGGTCGCATTTACAGGCTCCTCTAAGAGAGATAAAAGATCAAAAGGACTGGGAAGCCGTGTCCTCTGGGGCCTCCAGAAGTGCTTGTTTTCTTGTTTATGAGAGGGAGAACATGTGGGCTGCTCACGTTTCCTATCCACGTAAAAAAAAAGGGGCAGAGTGGCAGGCGCGTGCTCGTGTGGTGCAGGTGGAAGTCTGCATTTCTGTGTGTGAGTATATGTGTCTGTGTGTGTGTGTTTCACTGTGTCGCTGAAGAAAGCAGATATTCTGTGTGGTAATTACAGCATGCGTGTTCCTGTCAGTGTGGCTGGCTGCCTTTCATGGAGCACTTCTGCCCACCCCCTGCTTAACACGGCCCCTGACTGCTGGTGACCTCAATGCGGCCGCCTTGACTAATGGGCTATCAGAGATGGAGAACATCCACGAGGAAAAAGAAATGGCACAGAGACAAGATAATCCACCTCATGAGAAAGTACGTTATCCTCTCCTGCGTCGTTGCTACACTGTGCGTTTTCCTTTGTTTCCTTCCATATCCTCTTCTAGCTACTGTAACACACGGGCCGCCATTTCCTCTTCAGCCTGTTGACCCTTTGTGTAATAATATGACTCACGGAGTGCTGAGCTCCAGGGATGGAGCACAGCTGCTTGCCTGCTCAAGAACCAAGACATTCAGCCCGGCAGCCAGGACTGCCGGCTGTCCTCCAGAGTTTCCATAATGTCACACAAACCCACTCAGAGGGTCAGTGTGCAATCAAGTGCAGCTCTGTGCATGAGACCATCATTATTCAAGAAGTTTAGGGCTGGAGATCATTTGCAAGGGAAGGAGGAAATGCCCAGAACACAGAGGAGATTAGTTCATCTAATGCCAAATTAATTACAGTTATCTACAATATGAGGTATGCATGCATCTGTATTTCTGTAGGTGCCATATCAGTTATGTGCAGCAGTAATATTTGGTGAGCAGTTAAATACATTTTTAATTATTGTTTGATGAGAATCAAAAAGCAGAGTGCATGTTTTTCTTATTTGCACTTTATTTGCTTGTACTAGTGAGTGAATTCAAATAATTACAATTAATCAAAGGAAGTGTCATCCTCCCTGTTCATGGGAGTGGTCAGTTCAGACATCACCAAAATAGGCGATACGCTGTCTAGTTGTGTGTTTAATTTACAGTATGGTGACACACAAAGACTGCACACCCACTTCACCCCCCCACACAGTGCTTGCTGTTTGATTTCTAACATGTAAAACGTCTTTGTGGGCTCGGCCCATTGACTGTAATCCCTGGGATTATCAGGTGCAGCCTGCCAGAGAGGCTGCAGGCTCATCCCAAACTTGAAGCTGAGGATGTGAGTCATGGAGAGGCTGAAGATATTCTCTGTGATTCTGCTGTCGAGCTCATGAGGCTCCAGACAGACAGACAGACAGACAGGCAGACAGACCGGTACCCCCCCACCGTCCAAAAATACCCCCAAAGGCATTCCAGTGACTGTCTGTGGATATGAGAGATGTGGCACAAAGGCACAAGTTTGTTTCCAGCCCTTGTAAAAATCCAACATGGCAGTCACACAATAGTACTCAGTGATTAGCTGTTCTTGTGCTCAGACACTCTGTTTTGTCATTTTTATGAACAACAACATCTTCATTATCAGGAAAGACACTTACAGACATGTTTATGTGAAACAATAAAAACTCAAATCACGTTCATTTGTCCTCTGTGACACTGTCATAGTGAACTCACACTGAAACAATGAGTTGATTAATCGATTAAGTGAATCCAATGAAAATAAATTGATTATTTTGATAATCATTTAATCATTAAAGTCATTTATCAAGCAGAAATCCCAAATTTTCACTGATTCCATCTTCATCATGTGATGATTTGCTGCTTTTCCTTGTTTATAATTGTATATTTAATACCTTTGGTTCTTGGACTGTTGCTTGGATAAAACTAGGTCTGCAACTAATAATCATTTTCATTATTGACTCATCTTTTTTCTGCTTTAAAATGTCAGAAAACAGTAAAAAAAATTAATAAAAAATGCCGTTATTTCCCAGAGTCAAAGTTTTCTGATATTTTTCAACTAACTGATGAACTGAAAAAATAACCTTCTGTTGAATCAATAATGAAAACAGTCATTAGTTGCGCCCCTACTGAGAACCATTACTGTCTACCATGTACTACAGGATAAACTGGTGGCTGATAAACAGGGGCTTTCCAAACTTGTCGTGTTTAATCACTAGGACACAAACAGTTATTTTAAGTTACAGTATTTCACCAACCTTGCACTATCTTCTGTTTACTCATTACCCGAAACTGTCATACAGGCGTTCTCCCCAAGTGCAGGGGAGTGCCTTCCAGACTGCTATGCATCATCAAAACAGGTTTCGTTTAGGCAGTTATTGCCCTGGGCTGGTTAGGCGAAGAGCAGCAGCAACTTTCGGGGCTTAGGCTCAGAGCATACATGTGGGCTTGCGTGAACAGTAGTTGAAAGGATGTCGTCATCCTCCCCTTCAGGGTGCTGACAAAAATAAACAAAAGGTATATTTATGTTCTGTGGTTAAATGTGCGTCTGACTTTCCAGCAAGTTGCAACCCAGATAAACAGCAATCTTGTTTGCAAATTGCAAATTGTTTAGAGACTAACCTCACAGCAATGATTTAGAAAGGCCAAAATAACTGATAATGTTATCTCCTGTGATCAGCATGCTCTATACTCAGATCACATCAGGGCTGATAGCAGTTTCTTAGCATCCTCCGTCTCCGGTGGGATGTAGGTGTGAGGGCAGAGGAGGGTCTGTTGATTTTATTTCTGCTCTGCGTTGCGGTTGTAGTCCACTCACTCTCCATTAAAGATTAATCAAGTGGAAAGCATTGAAGAACGGAAAGCCCACAGAACTCAGCGTGTTTTTACAGGCCTCTGGATGCCCTACTGGTCAAGTGTGCTGAGAATGTGGGGCTTAAAGAGCATACAGACACCAGGAATGTTGGAAAGTCTGTATGAGAAGAGAGAGAGAGACAGCCAGACTCTGACTCTGGCGCTGGGAGTGGTGTTACACACTTGCAGTGTCTTGTTATCGTCTCTCAAGTCAAAAACAATCACACCTCTTGACTGGCAACGCACCAGACAGCTTTGTCGTGAGAAATGAGTCACAAAAAAAAACATTAAACATGACTGTAAGAGAGGAAGACTCAATAGAAAAAGGAGTCTGAAATTTGTGTGAGTGGTAGTGTTATTTAAGAATCTTTGACAGTAATAATCTGTGACATTTCCAGATAAATAAATGTTGGGTTTTTTTTTTCCTCCGCACTTTATCACTGACTGTGCTGCACAACTGTAGCCGGTTCATGAAAGCATTTATATTTGTTGTTGTGAACACCCAGTGTCAGGCAGGTCTACTGGAGGAAAAATCCTTCACTGCACAGCAAGTGATGCGTTTCATGTTCCCAGCAGCAGGAACAGCACTTTGTTTGGGAATAAATAGAGAAAGAACTAGGTGTTTAGAATGAGAAGTGATAGCCAACATCGCCGATCAGACAAAGAAATAAATCGGAAATTTCATTGACAGAACTTTTCAGGATAACACGTGGTTCGGATGACGAGCGATCTCTGGGAAGTACAGTACCGAAAACACTGCAACAGGAGTGATTATCACCCAAAGACGTCAGCGAAAGATGAAAGAAAAAAAAAAAAGACCTGTGGATTGCCACTTGAAAGCACACTCCGGCATGACTAAACAGAATATAAACGTTCTAGTTTTCATGTGAGAATCAGGTCAAGCGTTAGAGAGGCAGCGGAGAAGAGAAGCAGAGCGAGACGTGAGCGTGCTGCTGTAGGGAACTTTGGGGGAAAACCTGACCTGTCGTGACTTGGACTTGTAAGAAACTGCGTGTCCACCTCTTACTGGAGTATTAGTCAGAGGGCAAGGTTAGTGGGAATCTTTCCCAAGCACCACTACCATATTGGGAAGAGAGGAAGAGTGCATTAATGCCTCAGGGTTGGTAAAAAAAAACCCAGACTGGCTGACTACCAATGGGCCCCTTGAGCATCAACAGTAATCACTAATGGCCCTCAGACAAGTTATCACCAAGCCACATTGACATTTTGACCACTTAACAGCTTGAGTTGCTTTAAAAGTCAATTAAGACAAGAAGACATGCAACGTTGAAACAGACTACATCTATCACAATGAGTGGCAGTTCACGCATATAACACAGAGACACGCATACAGTGGTTTTTCTCATTTGGATTCCATTCAATCACTTTCTAATTAATATAATTCACCACATTGTCTGGGAGCTGAAAGCTGGGCAGAATACAAAGCACAGCTGAAAGTTGCCCTCTGGTTCCCAGGAGGTGTAAGACCTCCCTGTTTGTTTAATGCATCTTAAAATACCCAATCATTCAGGGGAATGCAACACAAATAAACAGATTTATGCTCAGTAATGACCTCAATTAGATAAACACCTCACCCTTGTTCTCACCCATCCTGCAAGGACTAGACCTTGCGGAGGAAATGGAATTAATGAGACCAAACTAATCAATGGTCGACTTCCATGCTACAGCAGTGGAAGCTGGAAGCATTCGTAATGGCAGTACACATCTAACCATGCCGGAGAAATGTGAACAAGGCTAGACACAAGCTGCTTAAATAGCCTCGCCTCAGATAGCGATCAATAATGCTTTGTGAGTGGAGCCGGACCACAGCAGGCAGACTTCACCAGCAATTAAAAAGGAGACAATACTTTATGTGAAGAGGCTGAAGAAGTGGTTGTCAGAAAAAAAAAAAAAAAAAACAGCTGTATCTCGGAGCGGAATGGGTTGTGGCTTAGGAAGAGCAAGAGCAAGCGGAGGATTGACTGCTGTAAATGTCAGGTCAAAAACAAAGGGTCCAGTGGACTGTAGTTGTGCCATCGGAAAGTGGCACATCCTCCAAAAATAGCAGGTAATGCAAGCTCAGTGACGTACTTGAGGCTGCTGCTGCTTGTGACTAGTTTCAGTTAATTGAAGAGGAGCTCTACTGGCTTCCTTTGGAACACAATGACTATAATAGCTTCATCAATTTTGGACTCCATACCCCCAAAGGTCAGGTTTGCAATTTTTTTTTTCAAACAACTGAAACACAAAGGCCAAAGTAAACCAAAGTTCAATGCAAAAGCTTGCACAAATGTAGTCCACCTGCACAAGTGAATCCAGTGTTTGCAGCAATTTCAGTAAAATTAATGGTTATCTGAATGAACTTTTGAAGCTGTTATAAATTATGGAGTGGTGGAGCCTGGCCACTGAACTGGTGCTCCTGCTGCTGCTGCTGCTAGTGTATACAAGATTTTTTTTTTTTAAAAAAACAGCTAGAGACGGAGAGCAGAAGGAGGAGAAGGGATGAAGCAATAAAAAAATCAGATTCTAAAAGAGGAAAGATGGGAGACATGCTATTTTCTTCAGATGAAAGCCTTTTTCATCTAAGTGTGAGCCAATTATTTTTCTTGTTGAGAGAAAATAAGAACATCTGTGTTTGCTGTGAATCAGTCAATAATGGCACACCACACAGGGACCTCTGAATGCGCACATACACACACACACAGAAACACACACGACTACCAAACACACATACATATACATTTGCCCTGTGGGTTGGGTGACGTCATGTTTGTTGTGGGGTGGGCGGCTCCTGGATGAAGATTAAAGACTAACATCGCCAAAGGTGGTTTAGGGTTTTAAAGATGGACAGAAGCACAACATTCCCACCACATCATTAGGCTCTTATAGCCTAGAGATAAGGAACTCCTCTAAGTTGTGGCCCTGGGCCCCAGAAGACCCCGACCCCTGACTGACAAGCTCAAGCAGATTTACTCTCCGGGTCGACACGGGGTCGAATAAAAACAACATTCTCTCGCTGACTGACCATGTAAAATAAAAATACTCCCAACATCTCTCCCGGAAGATAGTTTTAGGTTTGGGAATGTTTATGATAAAAGAAGGAATTCCCCCTGAGAGGATCTCATATTCAGGCCTCTGACTGGCCAGCTATGTCACTGGCCAGATAGCTGGTGGGAGCTGCTGGCTTAAGAAGGCTACGATGAGATACAAAGTATCAGAGTAGGTCAGAGCAGTGAATCCATCCTTCCTGACAAGACTGGAGTGAAAGTAGAGTCTGGCTTTCTATGCAAGCGTCTCATTGATGCAACTTCTTCTCCAGAAAGGAGAATAACTGTGTCATACAAAACCAACAAAGAACAATTTGCTTTTAGTCTCTTAATTTGGCACAAGGCTGCCAGCACTGACGGAGGTACAAACATGACTGCTGCTGTTGATGTTTTTGGACTGACGTCAACAGTAGTTGTTATTCTGAGCCCACAAGTTTAAATTTGACAATTTTAACACTTCAGTATGTGAAAAAGCCCCTAAAACAACACTTACAAAAATCCCAAGTCGCTAAAACACTGAATGAATCTGAAAAAAAAAAAACCCTCAATGAATGACTCTCTTTCAGGGTTGAGGCAGGTAGATGAGGTGACCAGCTGTGTAAACTCTGGGATAGATTGCTCTCTTTATATAGTGTATAATAAATGTCTTAATATCACAGTTGACTGTCTGTACTTGAATGAATTTCCATCATTTCGCCAGACAATATGTCTGATATCCGATAGTTAGTCCCATGTGTCAGCAAACTGGACTTACTCTGATAAAAACACTTAAGCAGTTAAAGCAGTTACTGGTCCCTTCAGGGCCATCCTGTCTGAATTATTCCCTCTCCCCCTCCTGCCCCACACACACACACACACACACACACGCACACACACACACAGTTGCCTGACCCTGGGCCAGAGCATGGGAAGAGGCAGCCACAAACAGTGGACAGTACAGGAAGGAATGCAAACACAAAGCGTAAAGACATTGCTGGCACTGACATTTCTAGCAAAAACAACAATCATAAATAGCAGATGCCCTAAGCTAAAAAAAAAAAAATGGGGGGGGGGGGGGGGCAGTGGGGGGGCATGACTAAAAACAAAAGACATCCATCTGAACTTGCTAGGTCAAAGCAATTTGTCAAAGAGATGACTGCTAGAAAAGTTGGGAGATGGGAGTCGGAGGCAGTCCTCCCACGGTCGCAGCCAGGGACAGGCACCATACTGGGGCTGAGAGCGGATTGATTTGATGTCAGCCTTTAAGAGACGGTGCAGAGACAGAGATATGAAATTGTCTTACCTGACGTGTCCCACATATTCAGCTCAATCCGGTGTTTGTCTATCTCAAAACTGGCTGTGTAGTTTTCGAACACTGTGGGCACGTAGTTCTGAAAATAAGGGATTCATTTTAGTTATCCAATTAAAAAGGGACAAGATAAGCCTGTGTTTACACAGCCACAGGCTTCAAAGGAGTAGACTAGTGGGAACATCATATTTGAAGTGATGCAGCTGACAAATAAAGTAATGGCAGACACAATTCCACAGCTAAGCTAGTCATGTAAATCCCTTTGGGGATGTTATAGAAAGGTAAGCCTAGTATTATAGTAGATGAAGACAACGCCTTAAAGTTTTATAGGCAGCACTGCAGACATAATAAAAGTCAATTTAGACATTACAGGACTATTATACATTTTACAGGCATTCATTACTGTTCCCTCTCCATCAGCTCTCTCTCTCTCTCCCTCTGTGTGTCTTGTTTTAACATTTCTGTCTTTAAGCAGGTGGAATCTGCTGAACAAGTGCTGAAGTTGCCCAATAATACATTTTAATGGCAGCGCTCCTCACTCATTCACAAACTCCTGATCTAGCTGCTTCTAGATACAACAAAAAAAAATTAAAAACAGATCAAGTTTTGATAGACGTACCTCTGGATAGCAGTCTTTGGCAAAAACGTGCAGGAGTGCCGTTTTCCCACATTGCGTGTCCCCGACCACCACAATCTTACAGCGGCTGCCTAGACTGTCCATGGTTTGTCCTTCAGAGGTGTATTGTTGACGCGTGGATGGATTGCATCCAGCATCCGATACGAGACGCGGCGGAAATCGAAGACTGGAAAGAAAAATGAGCAAATACATGCGCCGACCCGGTGCGCTTTTATCCAGCTCCTCCTGTCCGACGCGCAGCCCTCCGGTCCCGCTGACAGACTCTGACTGACTGGTTGCTTACCAAAACCACAGCCAGGACGCACACACAGCCCTCCCTAGAAACTCCGGTACTTTGATTACTGGCCACGCCTTCCTAATACTCACGTCTGAGTCTCATCATTCAGCTGTAATAGGCTGTTCTTGTGGGAAATAAAGGGTCTGGGACTAATGGTGACCTCATCATCCTCTTTGTTTTGCCTCCCATGGTACCCTTATAATATCTCAATCATATTATCAAATGAGTTTATTACATATTCTGCCTCCTGTCTTATCTGTATAATGCCTATAAGTCTATATTCCCTCAAAAACACCTGTATATCTGTGAAACATAATAAACTATTTGTGGATTATCTCGTATTTCGTGCTTGTAAAATAATATGGCTATTGGACGGTCAAATATAAGAACAGGACTAAATAAATGTTTCTTGTCATACTATCTATTTTACCTCATATGTTACCATTAGGTCTATAATATCTCTACAACAATAAAATTTAGTTTATTATGACAAAGACTGAGCAGAGTCCACTGATCATATTATGACTTTATGACTATGTTTAAGGATAAGTTCACAGTTTTTCAAGTCGGTCTGAAAACAACAGTCAGGTGCCCAAATGAACACTGAAACAGGTTTTGCTTGTTGTAATCTTTCCTCCTTTGCATACTGGCTATTAAATGTGCTTTCGATGCAGCTTTCAAAGTGTTGGGGGACAAAATCCACAGTCCTCGTTTTGAGAATAACTGTATTTAAGTTTCTGTGAAGATAATATGAGGCTTCAGCCGTCTGAGTTAGTCAGATAATATCTTCAGTTACAGTCTTTTTAGTACACAAGTCCCTCTTTGTGTTTCCCCAGACAGTGTTTTCCTGTTCAGCTGCAGGGGAAAATTCATAACAAAATGAGGGAATTTGACTCTAAAAAGACAGTAACTTTGAGAGATGTTTACTTGCTTTGACTGATTTTGACGGTTTAAACTTTTAAATACATTTGCACGGATGGAGGACTGTGGATTTTGTCCCCCAGCACATCATCTTACATTCTCAGTGCATTATGAAGGGATCTCTTAATGGTCAGTATGAACAGGAAGAATTATTACAGCAAGAAAAAACAGGTGTCAGTCTTCATTTGGCCACCTGACTGTTGTTGTATGACAGACTTGGAAAAACTGTGAATCTATCCTTTAATATTGTGACTGAAAACTATCTGGAGGACTATTGAAGTGTTTGATCAGTGATATTAGTGACTTCAGCTCCTGCTGTTCAGAGGTCTGAGATTGATTTGATTCACTAAATAGATACTGCAATGAATAAATCCCATTTTTCAGCAACCAGATGATGATTTTATCACAGCAGTCTTGAACGATGTAATGAAATGCTCTGCAGGTGGGACTGATGGTATTTAGAAATATAATGGAGCGTAAATCTATTTCATTTTGGTTTATTCTCCCTTTGATTCACAAAATATAACTCTTAATTTGCTAGAAATACTTACATCCAGACAGGTTTATAAGATGGAGACTTTAAGTGAAGGTGTTCGACCGTATAGACCTTTTTTGTTCCCATCACTATTAGGAAAGCAGCACAAATACTCAGCACATTATGCCTCTTGATTTAGTGCCAGCATGACCTCTTAATGGAGATACAATAAATGCAGCGTACCTAGATAAAATAGTCCATCAAATTAAGTAGTGAGAGGTGAGTGGGCTGTGTTTATGGGCCTCAGTGCTGAGGATTTCAGTTGAAATTCACTGGAAGCTGAATTATTGGTTTCGTGAATGAGATAATTAAATGACGTGATACCACGTGCGGTGCAGGTCAGCAGTGTTAAATCATCTTTTATCGCCTTGTAGACCGACACTGACCCCTTCTGGACAACAGTGATATTACATTACATTCAATCTACAAGTGGCAGGCAATAAGCAGCCGTACAATATGACTCACCCCAAATACAATAGCACATTGTAGTGTTGTTGGATTGCTGGAAGTGTCTCTCTTGTGTTGTTTACCTCCTTCATAGAGGTTACAGGGCAACTAAAAACAGATGAACTGCAGCCTGTGAGATTTAGAGACTAAAGGATGATTTACATAGATGACAGCAAAAACCATCCTGATAAGCATATTAGGCTGTAACTACTGTGTATAATAACCTATCACGGCAGATAAAAAGAGGAAAGAAAACACGTTTCCTATTGTAAGATCAGAGAGATAAGAGTCCTCTCGGAATATGAATATTAATGAAGTAATTTGTCAGGGTTCTTATGTGCATCACTCCACAGTTATAGGCTCTCTGTATAATAATATGAGGGATGATGAGGATAAAATATTAATGTAGTTTCTGTCTTTAGTTTAAAGAACGTCCCCGCTGGGTTTGCATGATTATATGTTCATTCTGCAGTACAAAAGAAATACACCCGATAAAAACTGTTGATGGAGTGTCCTGAGTGACCTGGAAATTGTTTCCGGAAAGATGTTTTGCTGTTGAGTTTTGCAAATAAAGGTAATTTTTCAATGCTTTGTTGCAGTATCGGGACTAGTGGGGGTTCACATTTCATATATCTGAATTAGGGGTGTTGCCCTACAGCGGTATTGATGATAACTGTGATATTTAAAAGAATGAAATATTGATATCATGTTGATAATGAAATGTAAATAATCCAGCACCTCTTAAATAATTTCCATTCTTGCTTTGTCTCCCTCCCCCAACGCACCACACACACACACACACACACACACACACACACACACACACACACACACACACACAGACACACCTTGTGGTTCAGTTCATCTGGTTGCCTTTTCACTATCCATTGTAGTGTAATTGTTCTTTCTAGACATTTTTGTACAGTTATGGTTACAGACTCTCTCTGCACCTCCTTATACTTGTAATTCATTTGCCAGAAAAGAGACAAAACACACAATAAGTAAAGTTAAAGATGAATTTGACTGATAGCATTTTCTTTTCAAATTTTCTATAGATTTCGCAATAATATCGTTATCATGAATTCTTTTGGCCACAATAATCATGTAGTGAAAATGTGATGTTGTGACAGAGCTAATCTGAATATCTGGGCAAGTAAAAACAAAATATCTGCATTGTTAGATACCACAAGTGAGAAAATTGGATATTCTTTGTGATTTGAGGGAAATGACCCTTTAAAATCAGAGTTGATCTCCTGTCTTGGAGTCAGTAAAGCAGCAGGTGGCAGTATATATTTTTGCATCTAGATCAGACTTCTATATAAATGGGACAGACTTACTGTATTTAGAATTTACTACAAATAGCATTTTCATATGTGAAGCGGGAAGGAATCTCTACTTCTAGAGCAGCTTGAGCTCATCTTTTTTGAAACTCTGTTATGTGTTTGCACCTTTAACTTCTGATGGGTTGATTTTCTTGTTGTAATAGCTGAACATGAGGGAAAAGATGCCACAGTGTAGGACAGACAGTGAACTTCACAAAAGCCTATCACTGTACAGAAACATTTATGTGTGCATGAATGCATATGTATACAGTAAATGATGTTGTGGTTTACACTCGCTCTCATGCTGACTATTCATCACAGTCTGCTGCATTTGCCAGCAGGTGGGTGTAATGTGCATTGTCATTGCCTGTGCTGTATCAGTGGGACTGTGCAAAATGGTTTTGTTTCCTTTGAGAGGCTATAATGGATATGTTACTCAACCTGTAAACTAATTACACGCATGTGTAAGTATAGCAGAGATGTGCCAGATCACTCAGCAGAAGAGTAAAATGTGTAAATGACCAGAGATTGAATTGGTGAGGAGCCAGTATGCTGCACCTTTTGATTTCAAAGCTCTCAGTTTCTGTACACTTGCCAGGTAGAGTTGATGGATCCTACAGACTTACGGATCACTGTAGCATGTGTAATAAATACGTGCTTTGACACACTAGTATAACAAACTAAAAGGATGCACATCTGTACACTGCAACGCTGAGACCAACCACTGATTTTTTTTTTTTTTATTGCCCCCATGTGGTACAAGTTTGGTGGGATGAGAAAAGAAATCCAATGCTGTAAGACACAAGATAGAAAATAAGAAAAGAAAAATCATATTGCTGCCACACAGATTTTTGTTTGTTTGTTTACTTTTCTTTTCTAAAATACTGGATAATTTCACCTCTTCTAGCCTCTAAAAACTATTCAAATGAAACAATCTAAGAAGGGAACATAAGAATTGGTTGAACTATTCACAACCCAGAGACATATGCAACCTGTGACTTGGGGTTTATGAATAAACATTGCTTCATTTTAAGCAATGTCACAAGCTAAAATGGCCGAGGTCTGCTGGTTTAGTAGAACAGCAGCATTCAAACGAGGATGTCTTGCTCAGGGATATTGTAATAATACATAAAAGAATAACATTTACCTGCATGTATTAAGAAAGTGACCAGGCTGCAATGACCAATTATACATTTAGACACTGTAATACTCTCAGTCTGCTGTTGTAATAAGCAGATAAATCACTTCAGCCACAGACCATGAAGGTATTAATATTTCTTACATCAATAGTAATAATTCATGCAGACAGCATGTGTGGGATTTGCATGAGTTATAGTTCTTTATTGTAAATCCCAGTATGTGCCCAGCTTTAATGGAAATGAAATACCTGTGTGTTTGTAGCTCAGACACACACACATCCTCAGAGACCGCCCAGATTCCCTGCAGACTCAGTCTATTTGCCGGCAGAGTGGTGACACAGTACTTTATCCAGGCCAAATTACACCGCTGAGCAACATTATGCATTCAGTAACCTACTTAGACAATGGAGGAAGTCTCCAAACTACACCAGGTGTCCGAGGCAGTACATCTCTGTTCATGTGTCCTATTCTTGTGCTCTTTTAACCACAGCCATTTCCTGTGATGGATACATTTTCAAACCCTGTTTAGCTGCTGGAACGTGTTCTGAAATTTTCCTCTTGGCCACACAGCGAAGCTAATAAATAAAGCTTTTGCATTAAGGTTTCTATTATAATCTTTTTTCTTTTTTTTTTCACAAACTCCATGCTATAGTCCAAGTCATTTTCCTGACTGTGCTTTGCTGCTACATTACCATACTGGCCCTGTCAGAGCTAATGAGGAGATGAGCCACTTTGGAAGCACCCACAGCATACTGATGTGTATTCAGAGTGGCTCGGCGTGGTTGGTGTGGATGAACAGCCAGCCTGGCTTGTAACATTTTGCCTGTGTCAAAGGGGAAGATCAATAATGCCTGCATCCTTTATCATTAAGCCCCTTTGGGATATTGATTGGTACGTTGCTGACTTTGTCCTCAGAATTGCTGAGTGGCACTTTACGGCCACAAGGTGTCTCACCACTTTTCTTGTGGTCACATCTCTCTGACTAGACAGGGTGCTGGTCTCTCAGCTTTACATGAACAGAGCTGGAAAATGTGAATAGAATCAGGTTTCATCTTGTGACATTTTGCATTTATGGTCACAAAAGGTGTTCAACTATTTGTTTCTTCCACCCAAGCCACTGGGACGTGCTCCATAATACTCATTATAAACCTCTGAGTTTCATGAGTGGCCCTGTCCCATGTGTATTAGCTTTTGATAGACAGCTCATCCCGCCTTATAGCTGACTTCTTGTACTGAAGCCAAATAATACAGACAGAGGTTATAGCCTCATTTAATCAAAAAACTGGCGTGACCTCAACACAGGCTCATATTTTTCTGAGCTGCCTGCACAGGGAAGTTACAACAATGAGCCGTACGCAGGCCCAAAGTTCCTGCAAATCCTACTGTAGAATAGGCGGCATAAACAGACATTTCCTCTGGTTGATACTGTTCCAGCACCACAAACCTCACATGCTGCAGTAAACAGCCAGCCAGAAATAATCAAATACTTCTTTGAAGAAATATTTATCCATTAGTTGTGTCAATGTATTTTATGATATCTGATGCACTGTACTCTACAATACAAACAGCATCCAAAAGAAGAAACAATATCATATTACAGTACTGATATTACTGGGCCTTGTTAGTCTCTTAAGCTATGGTTACTCTTTCACAAATCTTCATCAGGGGCTTAGAAGTGTTTTTTTTTTTTTTTTGGCAAGCTACTTTTTCCAACTTGCAGCAATCAACAGATTTTGACGAACGTTTTTGCAAGGGGTTGTTTTCAACTTTATTTGCCTTTTAGTCCTAATGGATATTTTTGCATAATCACCTCTCTGCTTGATGCAATATAGGCTTATCTTATAGCCCTACCCAAACAGCTAAACCCACCCAATCACACGCAGGAATCCTGGGTTTCATCAGCTCTCCGTGTTTTCCAGCCTGCCTCTGTCTCGTCCCACTCGCACTCTCTGTCAGAGCGCGGCGTTGACAGCCACTGGCCACTAATCAGCCCACTTTGTCGGGGTTTGTGTGCATGCAAGACTGCTGAAAAAGAAGCTCTGAATCTCACATTTTCTCTTCTTTGCCAGGCACTTGCAGCAAAACAAAGAAGCCCGTCCACGGCACTAAAAGCGCAAGAAGTGAAAAGTCATTTTCATCACTGTCTCACAGCCAACGCTCCCTGCACAATGTCTGGAGAGGACGCACCTGCCCAGCAGCAAAACGCCGTGGACCAGAAGCAGGAGACCAAACCCAACGAGGAACCCAAAACCGAGACTGAGCCCGCACCCGCCTCAGGCGCCGCCGAGGCAGCGGCTACCCCCGCGGCGACCACCGAAAAGGTCCCCGAAGAGGAGGCGTTCACCTACCGCGCACTGGTGCTCACCGGCTACGGGGGCTATGATAAAGTCAAGCTGCAGGTGAAGAAGGGCAAGCCGGCGCTCAAGGCTGGCGAGATCATGGTGCGGGTCAAGGCTTGCGGGCTGAACTTCGCCGACTTGATGGCCCGGCAGGGGCTGTACGACCGGCTGCCGTCCCCGCCGGTCACCCCCGGGATGGAGTGCTCCGGGGTGGTGGAGGCTGTAGGAGAAGAAGTGACAGACAGAAAAGTAAGCACACATGCTTCTCAGCTTTCTCTTACCAATTGAAGTCTCATTTTAAGTGTGTGCTTTATTGTTTAAGTGATGAATATATATGTCTCGCTTCATTTTGGAGCCGAACAGCTACATCTGGACATGGGCGTGTCACGCTTGCTCGCTGCTCTGTGTGGTAGTGCTTTACATTGTATTTAACAGTTTCACGGTTTAATGAATTTCATGCCTCTAAGCTATCAGAAGGTAATTAACTCGATAATAATAATGACAAAAACCCCTATAGTTTATGTTTGATCTGTAATGGGTGTTCATCTATTAATTCACTGGTGCGTAGAAAGGAGACAGCACTTGTTGTCTCAAAGTGCAAAGAAGCCCGTTTGTGTGTTCGTGTGGTATTTTATGTATGTAGAAGAAAACTAAAGTGTGTAAAGTGCACGAGTTGAGTACAATGAGAGCAGCAGCAGGCGTCGCCCCTCATGTCTCCCCCTGGTTTTCAAATTGCGTTGCCTTTGCGCAACTTCAAGCGAGCAAGTGCGCGACACAGTAGCTGCTGGGGTGGAGATGGATTCACTGTTCATGTGTTTTGTAAGGCTTAAGTCTGAATAAACACGTGCAAATCCGTGGGATGCTTTCCAGCTTGGCTGCACCTACGCTTTACTTCACTGCGCTTCGATGTGCGCCAAGGCGCGGAGAGCTGCGTAAAGCCACCCAGAGAGATCGACGACAAGACCGGAAATGAGACTGACGTTCCTTCAAAATTATAGCTTTGGTAATTCACCTGAGAGTTTCTTTTGTCCTTTTTTTTTACCGAGACAAAAGAAGTTAAGAATATATGAAAACATACAAAACATGCACAGTATAGATAATAGATACAAATTAAATGTGGAATTATGAGGATGGCAAAATGATCAATTATAACATGGCCTATAGATGTGCACAATACTGCCATATATAAATCATAAGGTGAACACAGTCTGCTTATACCTCTGATTGCAACTATAAAAATAACGTCTTTTGTATGAAAAACCATAAAACGACACTTCTGTTCCAACACTTAACTCTCAAAAAATGTTTATTAATGAGGCACTTTATTTTGGAGGCTATAGGAAGATGCAGTGCACAGTCATTAATATGGCTGACTTGACACCGGTGGCGGAGACCGGAGTCACCGACGCCTTTTGTTACCGGGAGCGGTGGCGCACAGACTAGGGCGAGGCGCGACGCAACAGACAGCGTGGTGTGAGAAATGGGACCACTCGCCCTCTTTGTCACCAGATCGCGTATCGCCTCTGCTGTGTTCACAAAATAATACTCACAGCCATCAACATGTCAGAATTAAAGTTCAAGCCCGCGCTCTCTCAGACAAAGAAGCCAAGTCAATTTAACAATCATAATGCCCCCCCAAAAAAGCACTTATAGAGTTTTCTTTGATGTTCAACCAATAGACGTTGATATGATCGAGAGAGATTTATGTCGCTTTCTTACATGGCATGATGAGTCACAGGCCTATACGTCTGTCTCCTGGCTGCATGGCATCACCACGGTAACGCCTTTGTAAGGCAATTAAACTACAAAGCCAAAATGTTACACACCGGCCAGTGATGAGTCACTGCTGTTTGTTGTAAGAGCACTACATTTTCTCACATCGGCCAGTTAATATCTCTGGATAACACCATGCTAATCACATGCGTGGTGCAAGTGCAGAATCAGTGCATCTGGATGGGAGTGGCACATGTGTCTGTCAAGTGTGAATCCATATGGATGGGTGCATCTATTCAGACTAATAGGAATATGATTGGTGATGGGTCAGCCAACAGCAGCCAGACATGATACAGGGGCACGAGCCTTATGCTTATAAAATACTTTATAGCTTCTTTCCACACTGTCAGTAATGTAAATTGGATTTAAAGGTCAGACACTACACGCGCACACACATGCGCAAACACACTTGTCATCAAGACCTCGCGCTCCCACATCTCCCCCTCCCAGCCCTTATAGAATTAAGAGCCAATCTTCCTAATGGATGGAGATCTCTGAGATCTTTTGGCAGCTAACTGAGAGGGAATGTGCTGACCCTGATGGCACAGAATTTTTTGGGTGGCTCATCACTCACTGCAGTTCTATCTGTCTGCCTATCTTTCTCTGTTGCACCCCTCTCTCCACACACACACACACACACACACACACACACACACACACACACACACACACACACACACACACACACACACACACATACACACAGGCATATATGCACACAAAGACTACAGTAATGGGTGTGTCTGATGTGTGTTTTCTACACATAGAGCGTGGGCACAACCATGAACACATTCATGGCATTTAATTAGATAATGCAACATAAACATCAGTGGCTGAGTAAAGTGTGATTGATTTTTATTTAATGTTTTCCGACATTTCAATCGAGTGTTGAATTTCATGTTCTACAATGTAAGTGCCTGCTGCTTTCCCACACAGATATGAGAAGGACATTTTAGAACTTTGGCTTCTTTTATTTAATGAGAAAAACATGTTTTTATTGAATAATGTTGTTTAGGGACTGAAATCAGGTATTGAATTGGCACAAGTATTGAAAAATGTCCAGCCTTAGGTATAAGTGTAGTTAAACTTTTACATTTTCAAAGTTGATAAATGCTGCACTTGCACCATTGTTGTGCCCCCCCCCCCCCTCCTGCCCCCCTGTGCATTGTTTTGATACTTGCTGGCTCTAATGTCTTTATATGTACTGTATTCATTATCCTCCGCATGCCGCATATTGTATTTCCATAACCGCTGCATCCCCTTGAAGAGACAATAAAAGCAGAGTGAAGTCATACTACAGTGCCCTCACCCGAAATGACCTAAGAAGGAGTGCAGGGGAAAGTGTAACAGTGAGTAAGCGAGGGAAGAGGGGAAATATCACACTCATCCCCTGACACCAAGAATCAGCACTTTTGTCTCCAGACCTGCTTTAAAAAAAAAAAAAAAAAAAAAAAAAAAAAATTCTTCATGCTCTCCCTCGGTGAGTTTTGGTAGGATCTGACCCATATGTTCTCAATTACCTCCCTCTGGCCCACATTGTCAGTCTGGTATTTCCTCCATCCCTCCTTCCCTCCCTCTATCTATCTCTCCTTCTTTTGTGTAATCTCTTGATTCTTCCTCCATTGATCGAATCCTGACACTCAGTGAATCACGTCTCTCCTCTCTTCTTCTTCTCTTATACTAATTTATCTTTCAGGGCTTCTATCTCTTCCTCCCTGTCTCGCTCTTCCATCCTATTTGTCCTTTTTTCGTCATGCTCGCAAAATTTAGTGTTTATATTTTTCATGGCCTGTTGACAGTTGGCCGCGAGCTGCTGATGAATTAAAAGAATATCAGATGTCTCTGTTTTGTTAGTTGTTTTTTTTTTTTTTTTCCCCTCGAGTCTGTCTTGTGTGGGTTTTCCTTGATAAATCCTCAACATTTCTGAGATTGAAAGTGTAGAGTTGCACCGAGGCCGCTCATATTAATCAAGCTGAAAAAACATGATGAAGAATATTTTAGATGGTGATTTGCATAATCAGAGGTGCAGTCAAGTGCAAAAAGCAGCATGTAGGCTCTCTCGAGACAGATCTTGCTGTATGTAAGCAGGGTGTGGCCTTTATCGTAACATCACCGAAACTGTGATATAGCACAATAACACGTACAGTAACACTGGGGAGATATCATGTTTCCTTTTAATTGCATTTACAGCAGATATATACGAGATGAGTGGGTGTTACATTTAACCTTCATCTTTTTGTCTCAACCTGACTCAGGAACACTGTATGAGAAATTTCATTCCTCCTTTTTCTTTTTTTTTTTTACCCCTGATAATTTTTTGCTGAGATCATCAAAGCTGCAAGCTACGAAGCAGCTGACTTGGAGGCCCGCATACCCCAAAATTGAATCACCATCTGATTAAGTCCATTCATATACAGTTAACTGGAAGTTTCTTTGTTCAGCGCCCCCGCACTGCTGACCCCGACTGTGACTACATTTGATGCAGTGGCATGAAGGCTGAGAAAAGGAAATTCAAGAAGCGCCTGTTTATATGTGTGTGTGTGTGTGTGTGTGTTTGTTTGTCACACTGTGAAGATGTTGTAACAGAAGTGTCACAAGGCTCGCTCGCTCGGCCTTGAGTGTTCCTACCCAGCTTCTGTGTGACTGACAGTAACTCACATGCTTTATGTGGGCACAGAAGAATAGCTGCAGATGCGCTCAAAAGCAATGTATGAGTCATGTTTGTGTTTCCTGTAAAAGGCCTGAACTCCTCCATCTATCGATTCGTGCAACACTGTACCCCCAATTAAACAAGCAAAGCTGATGAGTTTGAAGACTATAAGAGTTAAAAAAAAAAAAAATTTAAAAAGTAGGGGGGGCAGGGTGGAGATTGGAGAAAGCGAGTCAGCATGAATAACAAAGGAAAGGAAGAAGAAGTAGCCCACGGTGGAAAAGTGAAAGTATAGTTTGAAAATACACCAAATGACTCAGCCTCAGACAGAAAGATGCGGGTATGAAAAGAGAAAGAGAGAGGGAGATCTCTCTAATTGGAGTGGATAGACAGCGAGGCGCATGGCTCCCTCCAGACCATTAGAGAGGCCCGGGTGGAGAGGGTTTGTTCCCAGGAGGAGAGAGCTTGTCTTATGCTCAGCCATGGGGAAGAATCTGGCAGGGACTCTGATGAGTGGAGAGAAGCCAGGGGAGAAGATGGGCCCCATTGTCCTGTCTCGCTGATGAGGAAGAGGGGATACAGGACATTTCTCACAAGGGAAAAGAGAAAGAGGATGGCGGTCAGATGAGGTATAGACAGAAAGAGACAGTCGAGGATGAAGAAATAGGGATGAAAGAGAGGGCGTCGAAGAAGGCGGCGAGACCAAGACGCAGACAGGATGAGACGAGGAGGGGGGGGGGTGGAGGACTGGAGAAGGGGAAGGAAGACGCTCTAAAGTTGTAAGCGGAAAAGGAGTCAGGAAGTGAAACAGAAAGAAGGGAAGAGAAAAAGTGAGGGGAATGGAAACGGGGTGGGAGGGAGAGCTGTGTCGAGAGGGGTGGATAAGGGGGAGGAAGAAAACAGGAAGAGAGTTATAATGCTGCAGTCGTCTCTGTTTCCTGTGTCCCTCGAGTGGGCTCCCCTGATTTGGTGGTGGGATGCTGGGCGGGGGGGCGGGGGTGGGTTTACATCGAGGGTCTTCCTTCTGGAAAGAGACAGTTGTGAATCGGAGGATCCTGCTTTGATAAGGATAGGTTGGGAGGACAAAAAGATGGTGATGAAGCTCGTTAAATGCCGAAAATCTTAAACATTTTATTTATCATATACTACATGTACTGTAACAAAAGACAAAAAACAAACTACAGCTTTATTTGTCCGCATGCAAACAGCTAATCACTGCAAGCCACTGGCATTACAAATCAGGAAACAATTAATATACTTTGCATTCCCAAAGCTCCTTCCCTGTTTAGCAATAAAATGATCCGCTTCCTTTTCCGTCCTGATTCCGTTCTTGCTTCGTTATATTATTTACCTCCATCAGTTACTACTCTTACCCTGCTGTGGTTTGGCGCTCTCCTTGTTTGCTCGCGCTCTCTCTTTGCAGAGCAAACTCTTGGAGGCTTGGCGGCCGAGGTGGCTACATGTTTGCATGTCTGCCGTTGTTGTGAGCAGAGCAATAAACCACGCTCTTACCATGCCTGCTACACGGCTCACATCATTCCCGCTGAGCCAAGAGCCTGTGAGGCTGCAGATAGCAGGACGTACCAGATCACCTCAGGGTCTAGCAGTGGATTGCCAGTGGATCCTGTTGACACTCAAAAACCTGATTCATCAGTTAAAATATTGTAGAATTGAGCTTTAGTATTAATGAAGTAGTTTGTGGTATTGGCCTGAAAGCTCTTTCTCCCTAAAATAAATAGTTTTAGAGAGCAACATTTTAGCTTTGGCTGTTAGTAATATTTCCAGATTTCGTTAAATGTCATCCTCGTAAATCTCAACTGTTTTTTAGAAGAGGAAATCTGAAACAGCTCCATATCTCACCACTTTTCCAGTGAATTTGAGGCATAATCTTGACGTGTACAGATTGAGAGTCCTTTGCTTTACCCTCCTCTTAACCCGTCTCTTCCTTTGCTTTCTGTTCCAGGTCGGTGATAAGGTGATGGTGCTGAACCGCTTTGGGCTGTGGCAGGAGGTGGCGGTGGTACCGGCAGCCCACACCTTCCTCATCCCAGATGGCATGAGCTTTGAGGAGGCAGCAGCCCTCCCTGTCAACTACATCACCGCCTACATGATGCTGTTTGACTTCGGCAACCTGCGGCCCAACCAGAGTGTCCTCGTCCACGCTGCTGCAGGTACGAAGCTAGGAAAGAATAACGTAGACACATGCGCATGGGGCACACGTAAACTCCTTAGGGCCCGCGTTATTTTCAAATGATGGTTGAATTCATTATAAATGAATTAATAATTCATCCACAAACTAGAATAAACCTTGTTGTAATGTAGCTGTGAATAACTGTCAGTGACTCAAAGATTCTCTATGACTTTATGTTGTAACTGGTAACCACATTTAATCAGTTTCATCTCAGTACTTGTCAGCCCAACGATTGTTAGCAACCACACAAATGAATACAGTGTTATACCACCAGCCTGAAAAATGCTCTGCTATAATTTTGCAATCCTCTGAAGTTTCAGCAAAAAAAATTGAATTATGGCGTTGAATGTTTACAGTACCAGACTTCTTCCTTTTCTGTACCTCCTGTTTATGTATTTCTTTATGAATTATGGCCGTTGGAGAAGGTCCCACTGTTCAATTGTATGACACATTACTCATACAAATGAGCGTTTTGCACTGGGCTAATACTGGAGCACCTGCCACCTGGACTGTGAGGTCAAAGTTTAGAATGAGTGGGTGGGAGAAGGATGGGGATTGAGGGAGTAAAAGCACCTGTTTTGGGGTGTAATGCACAGAGCCTGAGAGCATTTGATTTTTGCTGTGTTTACATAATCAGGCCAGCTGGAGAGAATGCAAGTGCATTAGCCAAAAGAAATTGTTCTCTCCCTCTTTTCTCTCTTACTATATCTGCATAGCTCTCACTATTCCTGTCATTCCCACTTTTTCTGTGCAGAGGGAGTCAGAAAAGGGATTCCACAGCATTCGGGACAGTACGTGGCTGTATGGTAGATGGCTAAGAGAAGTGAGCCCACAATGAAACCTGAGCATGTTTTTCTCTCTGCGAGACAAAAAAAAAGAGCTCTGGGGAGACTGCCCGCCCAGGTGGATGTATCCCTTGGCATTAACACAATGACAAAGGAAATGAATGAATCTGTAAGATTATTGTTAAACTGTGTAGCTTCCCCCTAGGGCTGAATGGCAGCAAACAGGCTCATAGTTGTGGGATTGGTGGTCTACAGAGGAATCCCAAGTGTTTTCATCCAGCTGATGTCACTCATGCCTGTGAAACACATACTGCCAGAGGTTTTCTGTGCAGTTTGCTATAGGAGGAATGCAGTGGAAGTGCAGCGTTAGACACTTTTCCCCGCTGGTTTCGTCGAGGCGGCGTCTCTGGTTTCTCAGGGCAGGCTGCCAGTCTCGACTCGCCAGCTGTCCGGACATCAGTATTGTAAAAGCACATTACTGAAGCTACAACAAAAACATTTGCTTAACAGTCTGCTTCACTGCGCTCTGTCATTCTTTGCATGTGTAAATCATACTGTATGCTTCACACTGCTCTATTGTGAATTTTAAAGCATTGTTGTAATATTTTTTGTTGTAGCAGTGCATATGATAGTAGTACCTTTTGTGAAAGAGGTGTTAACCAGTCTGTGAGATGTACACACCCTTCTTCTTAACACCATCTCCCTTCGCTGTGGAGCTGCACGGCTCACGTGGTGATGGAAGCTGCGTTTCAGCGGGGGGTCCTACCCCTGTGCCTGTCAAAAATTGTTCCTGATGTTCTCTGATTAGAGGGATCAAAGATATCTGCTGTGACAGGGCCTGAGAGAGAGAGAAACAGAGAGATTGTGATTGTGTGTGTGTCTGTGCCTTCTGTTGTCTTCTCAAATCTGATATTTTTTTATTATTATGAAGGGAATTGTAGCCAGGCTTTCGGATTACTTACTTAATGTATCCAACTACTGGAACTAGTTATTTTAGCAATATTGTAATCAGTAATTATTAGTTGATCTATTAGTCATTTCATCAATTTAATTTTCATCATTTTAATAATCAGTTAGTCGATCAATCAGCTTCTAAAATGGGAAGATTGGCTGCTCTTCTATGTTTTGTATGTTTATAAATTGAATATCTAGGTTTTGTAAGCAATTTAAAAATGTCATCTCGGGCTCTGGGAAATTGTAAAACAGATTTTTCACTATTTTCTGACATTTTAAAGACCAAACCATAAAAATAAAAATAACCGACAGATTAGTTGATACTAAAAATAAGCATTAGTTGCAGCCCTGCAGTAATGTAATCTAAGGGCGTGGTTCCTCTTTTTGCTTCATTTTAAGCATTCTCCACTTAAAATGAAGCTGTTTACCTGCAACCCTTCGATGCAGTGCATCTCTGGTGTGTCTGAGTTGTGAGCAGATCAGAATATGATAATTTTTTAGAGATCTGAGAGGCAAAAACTTTCTGATATGTCAAAAGAAAAAAGATATCTATTTGTGCTGTATAAATATGTTTTTTCTTCTTTCCAATCCCATTAATCATCTTGTGACTCCTCAGAGTTATCTTGCGACCCTTGGGGGGGGATCCTGATCCCCCTAGTTTAAATTCACTGGTCTAAGGCATCATCCAACCTCAGTAATGATTAGATGATCAGATGCAGTTACTTTCAGATGTCATTTATTTGTGGTCATGCGTCTCATGAAGATGTGGATACCACCACTCTTGCCACCATTTAAATTTCCTTGTTTCTCTTTAAAAGTTTTCCAAGATCTTTTTCACTAGTATTTAAAGTCAAAATAAATTCTAAGTATCACATTTATGCAGTGTGTGCTTTGTATTTGGATTATGAAACAGCAATTAACAAGTACTCTGTTACTACTCAAGCCTGCCCACAGCCTCAGTGAACTCCCCGTTTAACCACACGTTTTATTAAGTGTGTGGTTAAATGGCTTCACGTCATCAGACTCTCACAAGACATTGCAACCGATGATTGCGTATGATCCTACATCCACAGAAACAGCAGTGAGCTTATGTATCAGACATGCCTGCACAACACTGCATTCCTCCTAGATCAGTTTATGTTGTGCAAAGATAAAATAGTGAGCTTTTGAGAAGCAGTGGTGGTACAAAAGACAATTTTTCACCAGGATACAGCGAGGCATAATTTACACCTGTGTGATTTTTATTGGAAGCTCATAGATCAACCACTTTGTTTTATCACAGCAACCATAGACTGTGTTTGAGGAGCCATTTTTCTTCTTCTACTGTCGTCAATCCTTTCATCAGCACATCTTTCCCATAAACGCTTGAAGGGTTCATCTTCAGTTGACCTGTCTCATGGTTGTCCTGTTTATTCTCATAATAAGGGTGTAATCCACTGAATTTAATCACTTTAAGAAAACAATCAGCCCCCTTTCAATTAGTTTTAGATTACTCTGCCTCCAAATCCCCTGGAACTTGCAGTTAAATAGATACATTTTCAATCAGTCATTGATTAGAAAATGTAATAATATTCTTATAATATCAGCAGCTGCAACAGGTATTGAAATTCCTGTCAATATGTGCAGAGTTGTACCTAATCTTGTGTCCTTGTCATGAATAAATGGTGCTGTAACGTTTTTTTCTCTCGATGTGATAAAACAGAAACAGAGAGTCGAGTCAATTTGTTGCCAAAAATCACAAGTGTGACTCAGAGGGATTAACAATCTGAACAACACAGACACTTTCTGTCCTTAGACCCTCAATTTAGGTAACAAGAAACTTCACAAAAACATATTGAACATGTTAAAAAAGGGCGCAAACTCAGTAGGAGATCCAGTTTCCATGACCAACAGTTGGTAGAGTAGCTGTAATACAACAATATTGAGAAATAGACTAACAATATAATGTATTACAACACACAGTAAATATTTAGAGTTTCAGGAAAAGTGTAAATCTGTAGAAAGTACAATATAACTTTTCCAGCTGTTCTCAAATATTTCTGTAGCAAAAAACCTGTAGAACCTGTTGCCTTTAAAGAAGGATGATGGGTATCCGTCCTCTGGGCACTTGCATCCCCACCATGTTTACAAGTAATGTCACAAAAACTCATCAGGAGCTCAGCCTAAAATACACAATTTCCTTAAAAGTGTGATGACCTTTACCCGTCAAGATCAGATGATCAGTGCAAAAAGTCTGACTGGTGCTGTGACTCCATCAGTCAGTCATGCATGTCTGTGTGTGTGTGTCTGTGTGTGTGTGTGTAAGTAAACTCTGGTGAATAGTCCTCAGCTGCCTCTCTCGTGGGTCCGCTCCTGTCCTCTATCTACTAAACAATAGCTTGTTGTATTTCCTCCCATCGTGCCTCTCTTCTCCAGCGCACCGCACATCTGCATCCTCCGTTCTCCTCCTCCCCCTCCGGCCCTCCGTAACCTCCGCTCCCTCTGCATGACCTCGCCATATCCGTGCTCGATTCCTTGTCATCGGGGAACGTGCGCACGTTTCCCCTTTTGTTTTCCCCAGAGGGCTTGGGCGGGGGGATTTTAGCGACATTTAGATGTATCTCGTGGGGCTTCCACTGTGCCCGGCCAACAGCCTTTCCTCTGACCTCTCCCTGAACTGGTCCTAATGTTTATGAACCATGGCCAGCCACCCCGCTACCACACCCACACTGCACATTCCTGCATACATTTGGGGTTCTTCTGCTTCCAACGATGACGTCCACCTCTGTTTTATTTATGAGCTCTCGAGTGACTGCGGGCCAATGTCAAGTGTCACGCATTTTGTTGCAGATGCAGAATGCGTAATATGAATTAATTGGTGATGCAGGTGCCTGTGTCATCTATTTATCTGATGATTATGCTTCAGGGTCTCAATCACCTCCTCTTGCATGTCAAGACTTTGTGACATTTTGACACCAACGCTGCCAAAATTTATGGTTTAATTCCAACCGGAGCTTCTCATACTATATAAAAACTTTCTCCCTAATAGCCCCTTAAGGTGCTTTTGGTCTACTAGATAGCATATGTTATCAATCACCAGTCATAAAGCTCCACAGAAGTGTGTTTAAGGTTCGTGCGTTAGATTCCACCCATCCTCGGTGCTTTTTAAGCAGACCGTTATTAAATCTTTTATTTTCCCAACCAGCCAATATGGTGGCTTCCACACTTTTGCAGCTGCTTCTTGGAGGAGTGTCTGTGTATCGGATAGAGTTACACCAGGTTACACTAAGGAGTATCTGGAAATATTTGATGTGAGAGGCTGCCAGCTGCTGCAAATGAGCGCAACACAACCTTGAGAGTGATGGGTGACAGTAGTCCCAGTGGAGGGGTTAATCCCTGTTAATGGTAATATAGAGTTGAGCCGCAGGTTCTGGAATATTTTTTTTTTTACCGGTGTACATCTCTTTTGAAAGCTTTCTTTTAATAATATTCCTCAAAATTGTGATGAGGGACTCAGAAATCATGTTCATAATGTCTCTAAATACTGCAATCAAGGCAGTTTACAGTATGAATCAGAACTGTAGCAAATTCAGGATGCTTGGTTTGTTGCAATTCGGAGCAAAACACCAGACAATAGATGCCAAATTGATCTAAAATTGATCCAGAACATACAGGTTAACTAAATTGATTCTCAGGTTTGCTGAATGTAACTGCTGAATGTATTATCAGGTTTCTACAAAGCACAATCTTCAGCTTCAACTCACCATTACCGGTGTAAAAAAGATGAATTTTAAAAACTCTTAAATGCTCCTTGGAAGTTAGTTGACCTCTCGCTTTCTTCTCTTGTGTCTCTAAGTTTTTAAAAAAACCCAGGTGTTTTCTTGCACAGTTGCTCATCTTTTGTTCAGATGATTCAACCAGCAGAAGTTCTTGCACATTTAAGCTTTGTAATTGCTCCAGCTGTCAATCATCTAACATTGTCTATGCAGAACATGAGCACTTGAACAACTCTATTAGCCGAGTCTGACAGGGAAGGTGAATTTCTTGCTTTAAACGCCTCAGTACCACAATCTTAGAGAAGTGTATTGTTGTTCGAAGTGTTCTGTATATGCTTAAGGTAAGTGGAACAGGTGGCTGGATCTGTTGGGGTTTGGTGAACGAGAGCTCCATCCTGATGTAGATCCTGATAACTGCTGTCAGACCTGCGGGGCAAGAGGGCCGTAGGCGTATGAGCCCTCAGTGCACACCTGATTGCAGATGGAATTGAAAAATGAGAAGCAAAAAATATTCTGGAAATACAACGATTGCAAGAAACTATTTATTTCTTTCCTTATAAGCTATAAGGAAAGGAATAAAGTTTTTCTATTTCTATGTATCCTATTTCTCCCAGGACTCTTTCCAAGATTATTATAGTCATTCATTATTTACCAGCCTTAGCTCATGTGTACTTACATCTTTTACTTTTATAGATCCATTGTTCCTGGGAGCCATGATACAAGTCTGTGCCTTGAAAATGGTTTCCTCTCTTCTCCTCTGTCTGTCTGCTCGGAAGGTCTTACCCTAGTTTAGAGAATGCTAATTCAGTCTGACCACTAAGCGGGAGTCTGGGCTGCGTGGTTGAACCGTCTCTGTGTTCCCCAGGCCTGGCATCGCCGGCGGCAGATCAGCTGCACTGATAGGAAAGGGAAACCAGGGCAACCTCCAACCTAACCCGCCAATCACATCGCTTGCTCGTGCACTCATCGCTGCAGCCGTTGACAAATGACCCCATCCACTCTCACCCTAACCACCACATATAGTGGCAGGTGTATGTGAAACTTGTGTCAAGACACCTGTGTTTGTGTGTGTGTGTGTGTGTGTGTGTGTGTGGTACAGAATAACAGCATACTGTGAGTGTGCACAAGCTTGTGTTTCCTTTTGTAGCCAGGTTTAAGGCAGGAAAGAAAGTGGTGAATGTTAGAAATACATATGTTTTGTGTTTATTTATATATACAATGTGTATGTGTGTGTGTCTGTGTTTGTGGACGTGTTTGTGTTAGTTAACAGTGTGACAATCCCTACTCAGGAAATCACAGGGGTCGCCTTCACACACCAGAAAAGGATGTTTTCTTAATTCACTCACCCAGTAACTAAAAATGGGCTTCCTCTACGCTGCACAGAGAGAAATTCGCCATCAGAGAGAGCACATTAAATCACTCTCCAAGCCCACAGTACACACTCACACACACACACATACACACACACAGTCATCCTAGAAAAACACCATTGTTACATAATGCAGAGTAATACCTCAAGAGTACATGTTCACAAACACCCAGCCACAAACTATCACTGTGACGGGACTCATATCTGAACTCGGTTATGTAGCTGCAGGACGTAGCAATGAAATGTTCGTTTATTTGGTCCAGTTTGTTGATGTTGTAACGAAGCCACAGGGAGTTTGGGAAAGGGAGATTCGAAAGTCCGTATTTGCATTTCATTCTTTGTCAGCCACTACTACCACGAGCTAATGATAGGTTAAGAAAGAGTCCTTGAGGAAATGTGGAGGAAAAATGCAGAAATCACACAGAGCTCCGAGACAAGGGAACAGTCATCTGACGGTAGCCGTCCCCTGACTGACACCTGAGCTCATAGCCTGGCTCATGATGTGAAATCATTTTTATTTACACAAGCAACACGAACTGTCTGTGAGAACGTAGCTTGAAAGCAAATTGCGAGACAGGATAAGCAAGACGAGGCAGAAGTGGTATCCATTCCATTACATTTTTTTTTTTATAAATCTGAAAAACATTTCTGATGTCCCCACTCATCCCTGCTGTTGAGCTCTGGGTGTGGAGCAATAACAGTGGCCTTCAGTGTCAGTCTGGATTCCACAGTGTTTTGGAGAAAATTCCTCTTCGCTCCTAACAGTCATGTTATGGAAGCCAAGTGCAATTTGTGCCAAAATGCGAGTATGTAAGGATTCAGGGAAAGACAAAACCCTACTGTGTGTGCAGGGATTCGCCTGGGAGAGAAAAACAAAATAGATAGGTGGATGGTTTTTTTGACTTTTCCTACTTTCCAAATGTAAACAATTCAACTGAATCTCGAGGAGAACAAATGCAATTAGCAGCAAGAATTTGCTTAAGCTGCCATCTCTTCCCGAGCAACGGTTAAGTGTTTGTGGATGGTGTTAAATCACACTCTCTACTTACCCCATTTTCCAAGAGAGAAACTATAAATCAAGAAAACCAAGAAAGTAATGAAGATTAAAGCGCCGGGTGAATGAAAGGTTAATGTTTCAATCTCGGTGCATATTTGTGAAGATTAGCAGATACCACCAGCCATTCAGGACTTTTCAAGGCTGCAACCCCACTACTCTCTCCTTTCTAATCTCTATACATATGGATGTGTGTGTGTGTGTGTGTATTTCTGAAGTGAGGTGGTGTGTGGTAAGAGGTTCTTGGCACAGCGCGGGAGTCTTGTGATGTGAGATCAGGAGTTTGTTCTCAGTGGATTCGGGAGCAGGTACCTTCTTCCTTCCCTAGCCACAATTTCTTTTTTCGACTGGAAGTACATTTTTACACAACCATATTTTTAAGAAACAAAGCTATCGGATTACATAAAAAGCATTTGTTTTGTTCTGTTGTCATCTAAGTGATGATTTAAGAAGTGATTGAGAAATGACTCTTTGTTTCTTTAAGTGAAAAAAACAAATGAATAAAAACAGATTTTTTTTTCAGAGGTTGTTTTCCCTTCGCTCGCTGACTTCATAAAGCAGAAACAGAAGGGGAATCGCTGTGTTTATGACAGCAGCATTAGTTAAATATTAATATGTGAGTGTCTGGCTGTAAGTAGGCAAGATTAATGGATGCATCATCCTTCCTCACACCTGTATCTCTAAGAGGGTTGCTACTATGTGGCAGAACCATTTAGTAAAAACAGCTCTTCAACCCTCACCTCAGACAATGCATATTCAACATTTCTCACTTTTGTTTTTTCTATCTTACCTTCAACCCCACATTCACAGTTGCTCACGCGCTCGTGTTAGACCCATGTGTCAAAGGCAAACAGGCACACATTTGTTTGTATGTGTAAAAATATGTCTAGACATTTCTTATCACGTATAACTGCATAAAATAAATGTACTGCCCTTTCCAGTTCCTGAGCATTCACATATCTTGACACACACTCACAGGTGGCTGGCTATCTGAAATCCAGTGGCCACTAAGAGGAAGATATGTTCTGTATGTCTGTCAAATAAAAAAACTTGTGATTGCCATCAAATGACTCTTATATGCCCAAAGGAAGAGCAGTCAATGAAACAAAATGGCTCCCTTTGCTCAGTCATTGCAGGCAATTTGGCCGAGGTTTCCTTGGCAACACAAACTTGGTTTCTCGCTGAGGACAAGGAGAGATGGTGCTGTTACAACGCAGCTGCAAACAACACTCACATCCAACAGCAACAGCCCCGATTTTGTTTTCCCATCAGTTATTCTCCCCCTTAGTGTCAGCAGGCGTGATTATAGTAATGCAGAGTGGTCTATTTACTCACACGCATTCAAGTGGATTCAAGCTCTAAGATGAGAGCCACAAATCAGAAATGATTTTTACTTCTCTTTATACTGAAATTGAGGCTGAAGAAGGGTTTGTATTCAAATATTTCTGGTGTGTTTTTTTGTTGTTTTTTTTTTTCATCTAGGGATCCATTTTTGCAACAAAAGCACCCGGAAGGCTTTTAGAAATTGGAAATAAGAAGCTTTGAAATTAAACTTTTTTCATTCTCATGCTGAGTGATTCCTGGTCAGGATCATTTGAATTGGCCTTAATCTTATCATTACATCTCAGTCCATTTTTTGGCCTGTGTTTGTGCTGTTTTTGAACTGATGAACGGATGAACTGTTTTTTGACTGGTTCGCTGGTTCAGAAGAATTTTTTTATGCTGAGATGAAGGTGAATCAGTGTCATCTTATGCACAATGTTCTCCATTTATGTCTAAATATTACAGTCCAGTGATAGACAGAAGATACACATGGTCAGACATCTTAAAATAAATTAACATGTCGAAATAATTGTACTTCTAGTTGAATTGAGTTGCCACGAAATAGGCTGAAGAAGTAGCATATGTGTACAACTTGTTGAACATTTCATAATTCCTGTGTGTGTGTGTGTGTTTGTGTGTGTGTGTGTGTTTGTGTGTTCTCAGTTTGTAAAGGAAGAAGACTTTAATTGACCTCACATGATAAAATCAGAAAAACACCAGATTAGAAAATATCTTCCTCTTTGGTTCCTGCATAGTCGCTCTCGTGCATGTGTGCCTGTCTTCCTGCCTTTCTGATTATGTTACAGGGTGTGTGCATGCAATATGCATAAATGTTTGGGTTTTAGTTGCGTATGAAAGCGAGTGAAACATAATTATATCATTCATTTAATCCAAACCTAACCAGCAGTCTGGCAGCTCAGCTATTCCATTAAGAATGGATGTTATTTAAATACACGTGTTACTTTGTGTTGCTTTATTCTCTGCTATCAGATAAGATATGCTCTTTATTTGGTCAGGCATGAATGACCTTTATGGATGCCTTTCAGTTCAAGTCCTCAAGTCAGCCTCCATTTCAAACAGGCCACTGCTTATCAGTAACCTATTACTCCTTGCTCTGCCTGCCTTAGCAAACATTGGCTGAGGCATTTGCCACAACTATGTACACTTTAGAATACAGTGAACACAAACATAGATATCCGTAACATCTACTGAACCACACAGAGACTCGCAGCACTTTGTTTTTTTAAAGTTATCATGGACAATGTAGCACATTTTGTTTTCAGCTGGCACAGTCATAAGGAACCGTGTTTATGTCACATGCGATAAAGTGTCATCCAGCTCTCCTTTCCGGATACTTCAGCTACATTTTATGTCCTGTGGAATTTTAGGAAGGTTGTCTTGGATAAGGAAATTTAAAAAAAAACATAGATGTGTCATTCAAGTTACAATGGCTACTTTCTCCAGAGTTGGATGTGTGTGTTTGTGCATCTGTGTGTGGGTGTCTATTCTCCCCAGGCCAGGCGGGGTAATGTGATTGTGTTTAATACGCTCTTTACATACCCCTGAGCAAAACACAGCCACGCTGTTATTGAATGACTTGTTCGGGACAATAAATAATGTAAATCTCATTTACCTGCCGTAGAAAATACATGCGGAATAGGAATTCCTGGGTGCTTTCAGTGACTGTTCCTTTCAGCTGAGTTTTATGTAGATCTTGCTGCCTTGAATTTGAATCTTTGTCTCTGGACTTTGCATCAGTGTCCATCGGTTTTTCCACAAAACCTTGGCTATATATTAACCCTGTTCCTCTTCTACTAGGTGGTGTGGGCATTGCAGCCACTCAGCTGTGCAATACAGTGAAGGACGTGACCGTGTTTGGCACAGCGTCAGCCAGCAAGCATGAAACCATCAGCCAGGGTGGAGTCACACATCCTATTGACTATCGTACCAAGGACTATGTGGAGGAAGTCCGCAAGATCAGTCCAAAAGGTGAGAAACGTGGCCATCTGCACTGGAATACCTGCTCTAAATTTAGTGTTTTTATGTGAAATAAATGACCCAATGTATCAATAAACTCTAAGAACAGCGTTTACAGTGATATGCATGTTGTTCAGTGAGATTGTGGCAAAGAGTCAAGATCGATTTAGTCTCACTGGCACAAAGCAATACTGTGGGACTGCAGCCTTTTGTTGATGAGTGCTGAACAAACTGCAGACAGTGAGATGATACATTTTCATTCGCTTTGTTTTTTTTTTTTCTTTCTTATGACACAATTTTCAGCAGATCTGGCTGCCATGTACACTAGACTGACAGCATGTAGGGAATTATTTCCTCTACCAAGCAAACTCATTTCACTAAGCAGTGACTGTTTGGATTTTCGCTGACATCAATAATGTGTCCTCAGAGTTTTATGTAGATGCGGCCCCGGGCTCGCTAAAAGGGGCACGAAACACGCCGCTTCTCAGCAAAATTAAACAATCGTCCAGTTCTCGATTCTTCTTTCGCCCTACTGCTGTGTTCATAGCAGGATGGAGAATGCTATTATGCTTGAGACTCATTTCATAGTCCCCTCTCCGACCCCCTTCTTTGTAGCACAGAGCGAGACAGACAGACATTACAGAGACAGATAGGAGGAGAGCGAAAACTGACACTTTAGACAGAATGTATCTAATTAGAAGCCTGGATCAATGTGCAGCCCGGCTTGCTACCTTTCCCTCTGTCTTTGGCTCTCTGTCAGTTCATCTGTGCTGTGGTCAAGGCAGAGTCCCGCTGTGAGCCTCCCACAATCAATAGAACCATAGTTTAACAGAGCAAGGAGGGGTAGCCCAATTTGAGGAGTCCCCTCTGGCACAAAGGAACATCATTAAGGCCGGGCCTATATAGCCAGACATTAATAAGCCACAGGGAAACCTTCATAGTTAGGTTGCCATATTCTACCGTCTGCTCAGAGGTTTGTTATTCTCTCCGCCTAGGAATGGAATGGACAATGACGAAGAGACATTTTATCTCTCTTGTCTTATCAGTGACAAGAATGAAAAAACATGAAACAAGGGAAAGGGGAAGGATTTCACCCCGCTCTCCTCCTCTCTTCTTCATGACATATGTATGTGTTCCTCCTCGTGTAAACATGGCACAACTTGGCTACATTCGCTACTCCTAGTGAACTCTGGCATGCAGAGGGGGCTGCTGAGGAGATTTGGCAGGCTGCTCTCTCTGAATTCACACCAATGATAACTGTCCCCTTTTCCTCTTTTCCTGCTCCAGGGCTGGATATAGTACTGGACCCTCTGGGTGGATCAGACACCCATAAGGCCTACAACCTGCTTAAGCCTATGGGCAAACTTATCACCTATGGTAAGTAGAAATAATATTCTTCGCATGAGCAATTGTTTTTACTTTCAGTTTCAACAACCACTGCGGTTTTGCACACAAAACAATCAGATTTAGATTTCAGATTTCGTTCACTTTTATGAGCCTTCACAAGCTTTGTGTAACTAAAGTCAAAAAAATCTTCATGTCCACAAGCTGAATGTGTTTCTACAACCAAGCTTCTCTCAATGAAAACATTTTAAAGTTACCCCAATTTCTTATGTAATACCAGCCATGTGGTTTTTTAAGCTTGTTGGCAGCACAACACAGCATAGTAGGAAGCACAAAGATTACCTTATAAGACAACTTCACGGTGAGTTACCTGCACAAGATAGCAGCCATTGAATGAAATTTATATCTAAACTAACTTTTACTCCTACTGGAACTCAATAGCTACATATTATGATGATTAGTAATCTCTTTACTCAGAATTTTTTACCGCAGACTTACAGCAATTTATGGCAAAATAACACAAATATTTGGAATCCTTTGGGAACAGCAGCTGCAATTTGTATCAGTCAATCGTGGATTGCAGTAATCACAAGAAATTCCCAGAGATCCTGGAATATAACTGAGCAATATTAAGAAGATTAAAACAGTACATAAAATATTTGTGGGTTTTCACACTTGCCGCAGAATAAAGCTGCTTCCCGGTGGGCAGTGCGACCTCTCTGTAGAGGTCCATGTCCTCAGTGTGCTGTGTGTCATCCGTGGGAAGGCCTTTACACTCGCTCTGTTGCGATGCCAATCTGGAACCAGCATGCATGCAACAGTGGGCGGGGTCGGCATCCATGGAGAACAGGGCCTTGCCTTTGCATGTTGCACAAAAACCCACCACCCAGCATGGTGCCCCCCCACCCTCGCCCATTCACCCTCTCTCACCCTTACAAACCGTCCCCCAAACCCCACCCCACCCTCCCGGTCCCTCCGTGCCGGCTTCTCTTCCAGCTTATCAGAAGTATGCATGGCGGAACAATGGGCATTCTATCCACACGAAACCTGGAATGTGTCTGAATGTAGCAGGCTGGGTCCCTCTCTTCTCTCAGAGCATGCTTTGTGTCCCCTATTTCCCCCGGGAGAGAGAGAGAGACAGAGACAGGGAGAGGCATAGCCGGCACAGCAGGAGGGAATAGGAAGGGGATGTGGTGACAGTGTGAGCTTAGGTGCTAAAGAGGTTTTCAGGAAGGAAGGTGTAGGTGAGAGTGTGAGTGTACAGGCCAAGATAAATGGAGCATGAACTGCCACTGAAGAAAGGCGGCTTATTTGACATGTCACCAAATTATTAATCTTTTTATTATTTTATAACATGTCATAAAATGGTGAAAAATCAGCAGAGTCTAAGGTGATGTTTTTCCTTCATGAATACTATTAACATTAACATTGTTAATTATTTTTCTGTAGATTGACTTCAGCACTAAAAGAGATTTACTACAGAGACTAAATGATGATCAGATGAAGGCAAAGTGGGTAAAATCAGAGCAATAAAGATCAAGAAAGAAACGGGGAGTGTGGGCAGATCATTCGATAGAAAATGAACCAGACTTCTAAACAACACATAATCAGTAAATCAATTATACACAGGGGTTAAAAAATGTACTGGATACACAGAAATACCTGCACACATTGTCTACTGTCTTTCTCTTTCAGGAAGTAGAGATTGAGTTTCTTTCTGTTCTTTCTTTCATCCTCCTTTTTCTATCAGGTACAGCTAATATGCTGGCGGGCCAGAAGAAGAACCTGCTCGCTGTGGCCAGGAACTGGTACCACCAGTTCTCCATCCACACACTCAGCCTGATCCAGGGGAACAAGTCGGTGTGCGGCTTCCACCTGGGCTACCTGGACGGGGAGATGGAGCTCCTCAGCCAGGCCATGAACACCATCCTGGATCTCTACAATCAGGGCAAGATCAAGCCCCGCATCGACTCCACTTGGCACCTTGAGCAGGTGTGTATTTATCTGTTCACACCTGGAATTAAGGTGTGTCTCATATGAAGTTTATGTCTGGATGTATTACATTCTCTATTATGCCCATAAATAAAGTGAGAAGGCCTGGTTTATTTGGCAGAAGTGGATGATTTAATTCACTGGATTAGCCAAAAAAAAGTTCTCATTTGTTAACTTATCTACATTTTCAATTGAATTTCGAGTAAATTACTATATCACAAAGTACATATACCATGACAGAATTTATCTTTATCATCTAGCTTTATATACAACTGACATTACATATAGTGTCTTGCCAGTTCTCACGCCACAGACATACCATTCATATTTTTTCTAATAATCACCTGTAAACTGCTTATGTTTGGTGTGTTTCCATTTAAAAGGCGTATATAAATGTATGTGGATTGCAGATACATTTATTAATGTGACTGAGGGCATTCCCCAGCACATCAGTTTGGATGACATGAGTTTGGAATGATTCATTGTGACATTTGTGCATCTACGTGTGGATTACATCAATTTTTACGCTATGTGTGCTTACAGTCCAGTCATCCAGAATGCATGTCAATGCCAGGTGGGTCTGTATGTGTGTGTGTGTGTGTGTGTGTGTGAGTTTCGCACAAAGACATGCAGGAGCTGGGCGTGGCTCGGATTCAACAGGCGAAGTTTGTCCACAAGAAGGACTGTGTCTCTCTTACCATAACTCCATCAGCCAGACAGAGTCAGATTGTTGGTGACAAAAAATTAACACTGCTCGCAGATATGAATAGAGAGAGTGTGAGAAACACAGAGAGAAAGACGGAGTCGGAGGCTGACATCTTCTGTTGTCAAAGTCGAAGCCGGTCAGTATTTTGGCCTGTGTGGCCAGAGAGAGACACCCGCTGTCTTTCTCCGCCATCTGACGCTCTTTCTCTGCCCCTCCATCTGTCTTCTCTTTATATCAGACTCTTTCTCTCTGTCTTTAGGTTATTGACTCCCTCTCTGTCTCTCTGCCTCTCGCTGTATTCTCTCCTTCTCCCTCCTCACAGTGTATCTTTTTTGCTTTTTCTCTCTTGTTGCTATGGTGACATCCTTTAGTCAGTGTGTGCGTCTGTCTTAGGGAGGGGCCCTGATGTATGAGAAAGAGAGATGGAAGAAGCGTGGAGAAACAGAGGAGAGAACAGGGTACATCTCAGTCTGACTTGGAGCCATTTGGTGTGTAAAGTTGCATGTCTGCAAACACTGATGCTGCTGCTTGTAGTAGACAAAAAGCTGCTGGGTAATAATTAATCAGATAGTTGATTGATTATTACGAGGGGAGTACAAATGCCACGCCCTGACCCCATCCATCACAGCCCTTCCCCCAATGTCACTCTCTGTTTTTGCTCCAATAATCAATAAAAATGCTGGGACAATATTGTTAAATTAGTATTGTTCCCCCCATGTGGTTATCTACATCTGCACTGATACCCATGAGGATGTCTACAAATAGCTACAAATAGCACACTCTAGTCCGAGATGCCTGGGAGCCAGAGAGAGTTAAGGGTGGAAGTGGGAGGAGTCGTCGAACGAGCTTCAGTCACTCTCACTGTGACTTTCATTCACATTGAAGATGATTCTTATAATTCCCAGATTCACCCCTCCCTCCTTTTCAGTTTCAACGAGGCGTGTTCCTCATCTGAAGGACACCAGTTGCTCCCTCTCTTCGTCCTCCCCCCTCCTCCTCCTCCCTTTCGAACTCCCACACTCCTCCTCTTTCCCATGTGTCTGAGTCGTCGGGGCCACGTTTCAGCCAGGCTTTACGTTGCTAGGAGATGGCCCTGTTGCCGTGGCATTGGTCGTTAGGTGGTCTGCCTGCCTCACACAAATAGGGGGATTGGAGGAAGGAGGGAGGGGGAAAGTGATGGAGACAGGAACAGACAGTGGACAGAGTGCGGTGGTCAAGAGAAGGGTGGGGCTGGTCTGGCTTGGATTCTCCCCTCATCGCTATGATTGTCAGTCAGTGGGACCAAGTTGGTCGATCCATTATTGGGTAGGGGTTTGGTTGATTGGCTGTCAGTGCAAGACTGCATGTCCCCAAAAGTAAGATGATTTGTTAAATCCAGCACCAGTTTTCATAAGGTGATGAATGTCAGATTAGCCACTTCTAAAGTTACCTCTGCTTTAATCCGATAAGTGCTGTACAAGTCTTCAAGCACGTTTAAAGGACTGATTCACATTTTTTCAAGTCCATCTTAAAGGGAACATATCATGCACATTTCCAGGTCTATATTTTTATTCTGGATCTCTACTTATTTTTATTATACTGGATCTTTATGCAGCCCCTCAGTTCAGCCTCTGTCTGAAACAAGCTGTTTTAGCTCCTGTCTCTTTAAGGCACTCCCTTAAGATGAGCCCACTCTGTTCTGATTAGTTAGAGGCTACGTACACAAATAGTAGTAGGATTTGACCCCCGAATCAGATCCAAAATATGTGAGTGAACAACCTTAGCAGCAAAGGCTTCAGAATGATAGCTGTTTGTGGGCATGCACGAATGATCTGACATCATCACAAGGAGGAAGTAGAGTTAACTTTGCAAACAAAACATTGAGAGCAAACTGAAGGTTCATGCATCCACTGAAATCGCTCTTCTCAGAGTCTTTAATGACATAATGATGTCTTCTGATATGGACAAGTGCTCCATTTCAGTGCTGCTGGATCTTAGCACAGTTTTTTGACACTGTGGATCACAGAAAAATGACCTGGACCGGTTCTCCTCCTATATCCTCCTTACATGTCTGAAACTGCTGCTCTTTCCTGTGGTGTGCCTCAAGGTTCCGTCTTGGGTCCTATTTTATTTGCTTTATATATGCTTTCCTTAGGTCATGTCATTAGCAAATTTAGAGATATATCCACAAGTGTCTGACTGCCATTAAGGACTGGATGTCTAACAACATTTTATAGCTTAATACAGACAAGACGGAGGTTCTTATCATAGCTTCAGACAGTGTAGTTCCCAAGGTTGCCTGCTTTCATATCATTGTATCATATCATCATATCATTGGACTATTGTAATTCCTTTTTTAGCTGTCACAGCAAGTCATCTCTGAACTGTCTACAAATGGACCAGAACGCTGCTGCGAGGCTGCTATTCAGGTCCAGCAGGATGACTCACATCACACCCATTTTATGTTGACATTGGCTTCCCATCAGGTTTAGGATTCATTTTAAGGTTCTTGTTTTCATTTATAGAGCCCTGCATGGGCAGGCACCTGAGTACATCTGTGACCTTCTCCATCCCTATATCACCAGAAAGTCACTTAGGTCTTCTGACCAGAGCCTACTGGCTGTTCCTCGTTCTCGATTGAAAACAAAAGGTGATCGTACCTTTGAAGCAGAGGCTCCAACACAATGGAACTCTCTTCCTTTAGACGTACAGTCTGTGGTTGCTGTAGAAGCTTTTAAAAAGCGACTGAACAACCACCTTTCCACATTGGCCTTTGTCTCACCTTCAGATGTCTAGTGATTGTTCTTTTGTGTGTTTCTCTTGGGATACCCTGTTGCCTGTGTTTTGTTTGTACGTTAACTTTATCTTGTAGCTTATGTTATTATTGTTTTTATGTTTTATGTTCTTATTTTAACTTTTATTCTTGTAATTTTATTCATCATCATCATAAGCCTTGGCTTTGACATGATGACAGTATAAAAATAATAGAAAATCACAAAAAAACACAATATGTCCCCTTTAAAACAATACTAACATGCCCATATGTACATTGAAACTGTTTTTAGTTGCTGTAATTGTTCCTCCTATCCACAGTGGCCATGAAGAGATCTTTTTCTATTGTGATTGTATGGAGATGCAGGACGAAATGCACAATCCTCCACAGCCCTTCAATAACAACACTATCTGATAGCAGCAGTTCATCCCCATTCAAGAAGAGTGAATACAATGAACATTCATCATTTTATTAATCTTATTGGTGATCCCGACCAATGAAAGAAGAAATAAAACATCACAACTTCACTTTACACAGATTATGACATATGAATGACAGTTTGTCATTATTAAAGTGCAGCACCTACTAGAATTGACCAGCAGTCTTAGAACCAATATTACTCCCTATAATTCACTGAACAGGAAATCATTTTTCTTATCATTGTTGTTTGTTTTGTTTTTCGCACCTTTAGTTATCCTCAAAGAAGTTTCTTTCTCCTTCATGTCTGTATTTCTTGCCTACGTACAATAGTATAACATTTCATTACATTTATATCTAATAAATTCTAATATTGGAAGTATCTGTTTGCAGTACAAGTTATTCCCCCCATTTATTTTCTTATTCTTCTGTTCCACATTTTTTTTCTTTGCTGTTTGCTGCTGCAACAATCTCATTTCCCCTCAAAGATTATTAAAGTCTCGTCTAAACAAATGTAATTTCTCACATACACCATATTAAAGTGATATTTGAGGATTGCAAGCCTGGGAAAATGTGTTTCCAGTATGTGGTATCGAAAAGGAAGATTAGAAGCACAGGATGCAAGGGGGCACGTATTTCTGTGTAAATGCGTTGGTGGAGGAGAAACTAGCTCAACTACCCTCAATGGATTTTTCTCAATGACAGGTGTATTTAAAATCCTTCCTTCACCTCCTTTCACCCTTTACTCTTTCTTCTTGCCTTATGTAATTGTTCCTCTTCTTCTGTCTCTTCTCCAGGTGGGCGATGCCATGAGAAAGATGCAGGAGAGGAACAACATTGGCAAAGTGGTCCTTACCACAGAGCCAATGCCCGAGGAGGAGAAGAAAGAAGAGCCCAAGAAGGAGGACAAGAAAGAGGACAAGAAGAAGGATGATAAGAAGAAGGATGATAAGAAGAAGGACGATGCCAAGAAGGAAGAGAAGAAGGACGACAAGAAGAAAGAGGAGCCCAAGAAGGAGGAGAAGAAGGAAGAGGAGAAGAAGGAAGAGGCCAAGAAGGAAGAGAAGTGAGAGGGAGGAACAGATAGTCAAGCAGACCAGCAGGGAGTTTGTGTCCTGGGAACAGGGGGTGTGGTGTGGGATGGGGTGGGGTGGGGGGAAGGATGGAGATGGATGGGGTGGAGGAGTGGGGGTGGGGGTGGGGGGGTAACCGAGGATGGGAAGATTACAAAACTATCACACCACTGTCGATCTTTCATTTCTTCCACTTCCCCTCCGCTTCACCCTTTTGAGTCCACCAGTGATTACTCAGGCCTGGCTCCACCCACCCGCCTCCCCTTTTTATCATCTCTCTGTCTGAAAAAATTCTTGTAACACCTTGTGAGCTCCAAACATATCTCTCTGCCTTGCAAGATCGAGAAAACAGCACTTGCAAGATTTTCTTATTGTGACAAGAGAGCCATGGAGGACTGTGGGTACGGTCCAGGCCTGGAGCAAATTACTGTTACCTTAACTGTAATCCCCACTCCCCTGCCCATGCCCCTCTGCACCTCAACTCCTAAATTGCTAAATTGTTCTGCTCTGACTTCCACCTGCCACCTCCTCTCCCCCCCCTTACCGTGCTGAGTCCCCCCTCCCCCACCACCACCTCACCTCCCACACCACCACCCCACTCACGGGCCGGACCCACAGACAGGCACAGAGACAGGCAGATAAAAGGAAGAACCACACCCACCCACACATTGCTCTCTTACTGTCCAATGCTTCGTTATGTCACTGAGGATGAGTCAGAGATGCCTGTGATTGGCTGATGCACCTCACCTCCCCTGGAGATATTGGCATCATGGCGCTGATCATGATGTAGAGAATGGTGTAAATGCTATAAGGCCCTGCCAAACTCCACATTGGTATTCAGCTACTACTAATAAAGCCTTAGCTTGGACGTACCTTGTATCAGTCTTCATCAGTGGTAAGGGAAACAGCTCCATAATGCATGCATTCCCACCACGTTTCAGTGAAGTTAATATACTGTAGTGGCTGCAGTTGTTGCACTTGCTTGAATATGAATTTCCCTCATAATGAGTCTTTCTGTGCAGTGTTGAATAGGGAGGCAGAAATCATTGCTCAGCTTCATTCTCCTTAGTTACAGATTTTTCTAGCTGACCAACTGTTGGCAAGAAGTGCGCAGTGCCAATTAAGAGAGAATTTGTTTCTGCTCAAACAAGCCACAAATGCACACACACATACGCACACAAACATACACACACTGAATGTGATGAAAGAGGCACTGTCATGCTGAGACACTGAAGCGTCTGAAATGAGCAAGTTAAGAAGGTGAATACCAGTCCTTTTCCTCTGGATCAGGCTTTCATCCTCCCTGATCCTCCTCGAGGCATTCCATGGCATTGTGTTCCTTTCACAGCGGCCGCTCGCCTGTCGATCACCCTGACCTGGGAAAAGGAGAATTCAATTCAAGCTGGCGTCCATACTTTGCCTCCCCTCCTTCTCTCTACTCTCCTCCACTCTCTCTCTCTCTCTCTCTCTCTCTCTCTCTCTCTCCCTCCTCCTTTCCATTTCCCTCTCTATGGTCGGCATAGCAACAGGCGTCAGGCTCGTCAGAGATGGCACTGTGGTCTGTTTCTCTGACTCCCTCTCCCTGTGTCTCTCCTTTCTGCCTCCCTAGCTCTATATTTGCCAACAGTCGGTGCTGTCCACCAGTATTTCAACAGGTGTTAAATGTATTAAGAATTTCAGATGATAAAACAAAGAGCTGGAGCCGGTTTCAAGGTTGTTAGCGTCGCTCTACCAACCTGTTTTTTTCAAACCAGTCTTGAAATTTAAATCCCATATTGACAATGTGTGCAGTATTAGCAGTATTCTAGCTAAAACAGTGCACCGCTCCCCTAATGGCCAGTATGAATTTTGTCTGACTGGTGTCGAGTCAAAAGTATACTTCGACTCTAAATCGACTATAAACCTTCCACGTAGGCGGATACCGACTTAAAACCTTAGACATTTATCTACCTGCCTGCCTGCCTGCCTGCCTGTCTGTGACTCCGGCCTCAGTGTTGAGACTCAGATGGTGACTAGTGACTTTGTAAAAAAACAAACACAAAATGTTTTACAAAAAAAAAAATAGAAAAAAAGTTGTTGTGTTAGCATGAGTGGCCTCCCTCATGTGCTGTGTGTGGTGTGCCATTGTGTGTGAAGATGTGTGTGTCCTCAGGTCGTTTGTCAGGTTTTAAAAGCACCCACCCTTACCCCGCCACATCCCTCCCCCCCTCCCCCTCACACTACTCCGCTACAGTATTAATGTAGCTTCCCTTCCTATTTCTATCTCTCCCTCCTGTCTGATAAGAGGCCTGTGTTATGAGGACAGTTGGTATTAGTATTTTGCACTCTGCTCGCTGATCTTAATGCACTTACAAGCATGGCAGTCACACTCCAGTCCCACAGGCTTCGATTCTGCTCCAGGTTTGCAGCCTGTTTCCCATCATCCACTCATAGTATATCTGCTGAAGCTCACTGAAAGCACAGGTGGCACACACACACATAGAAAACACACACACACACTCATTTAAAGGTCCCCTCATTTTCAGCTTGCCAGTCCCTGCCTGGGCCAACTTCTCCTGGGTGGCAGCTAAAATCAAAGCATTCATCCATCCTTGACTGTAGGAAGTAAAACGTGGAACAGGAATATGTGTCGACTGGGCTGGAGTGCGACCGTCACGCTGGTGTGGGGAGTGACTGTGTCCTGTCAGCCTCTGGTTAGTGTTCTGTTCTAATCTGCTGGGCTCCCTTTGTGAACCTGTGGACGGTGCTTCTGTTCTGAGTGCCATGTGAGAAACAAACGCTTCAGTAAAAAAAAAAAAAAAAGATGTTTTACTTAATATGTTATTTTAATTTACCTTTATATTTTCGTTTGTTTGTTTGTTTTGTTATCCAAGGGTTTAAAGTTCAAAGCTCATACTCTTTTTTTTTTTTTTTTTGTGGGGACCTGCCAACCTGCACTCCTTTTAAATGTGATGAAGTTTTTCTGTTGGTCCGAACCATGTGTGCCAAATTGTATGTATATTCCTCTGTCAATGCTTTGAATATTAACAGTGCATAAAAAATATGAAGAAAATTCTGTTTTTGGATGCATTTCCGTCAACCTTGAAGAAAAGTCACAGTGTGTCAGATTTGTATCCCAAATGCTCATGGGTGCTGACAGAATTTTTTTGCTGCAGTTTACAAAAGGTTTAACACAATTTGTAGTTTTCGATTGGTTGCAGTCTTGCTCAAGCGTAGGTCTGCACTGTGCCTCTCTCCTTGCACACAGCTTACCTCAATCCGAGGCGCCTCCCTCCGTATCTATATCCTTTTCACTGTGTTTTACCAGCTCTCACATTATGTCGACCGCAACAGGTTGATTCCTCCGACGTGTTTACAACCATGACATCAGTATCACAGTGAAAAGGAAGTGGACGAGGTGCATTTAAGGTTCAAATTTCAAAAAGACATATAGATACACGGAAATCTGTAAAATTCCTCCAAGTCCAAAGCTCCATGGTATTCCTCTCTATGGATTTCTGTTTATTTCAGTTTGTTTCCAAGTGGCTTGTATAGCAAGTGAGGGAGCAGATGTTTTCACACAGCTGTGCAGGGATGCCAATTCTGTAACACAGCTGCACAAAACCCCAGCTTATTGGCTGATCATAGCTCAGTCATGGCCGGCCCCAGACACAACATTTCCGCTTTACAGCTGATCTCAGTTCACTCAAGGATTATTAGAGTCGTTCCTCTTTTCCTGTGCTGCAGCCAAGAGGCTCTGCGGATGCAACAGTCGCAGTTCAGCAGCAGCCGGCCAAAACTCCTCTCCATATCACCCCCTTCTCACTGCATACGCATTCATAGCAAATAAAACATTTCTTTGACATCTGGAATTTGAAATTGCATGCATTCATCAGCATGTGGAAAACAGATTATAATCTTTTTATTTTTTTTCTTTCAACATTTTCCCCTTGGCTCTTTTGAGCTGAGATGCCTTTGAAATGAACTCAATCAGTGAGGTGGGTGTTTCATGTCTGGGTATGGGGTTCAAATGGATCTGTTGGTTGAACCCGAGCCCACCCCTTCCTACTTTGGCCTGCTGCCTGAGCGCTTTTCCATCGTGGTGAAGCTGCAATGTATGTCATCTTGAAATGGTTTCCCAGTCATTGCAGACACGTATGCAAGAGTACTTAGCAACTCAGAGATGCACAGTAGTAAAACAGTGTTTCTAAGTAAAAATAAACATTTCTGAACATTTGCAGTTCTAGATTTGATATTACTAATTAACACTCGTAGTTTTAGATCTGAAAAATGCACTTAGACAATGAGTGTAGTATTTGTCTGCCTTGGCTTGTATAGCTGAAGTCCCTCACAGGCATCCACCATTCAGCTTTGAGGTGAATTTCTTTCTCTTTTACATGGTTTCTCAGGTCATTCCAAACAGCGGTTTTCACCACTTCTTTTGCATCAACTAACAAATACAACATTTTGTTCCACTGAGTTCACTGCACAAACTGTCACACCAATTTTCCTACACACCATCAATGTTTGATGTAAGCTTTAGTATTCTGAGTCAAAAGGAGAGGGCTCCAAATTCAGAGCCACTGTCTTCACTCATCTTCACTCACATCTGCCTGCAGCTATTTGTTTTCTTAGCAGTCATGTTTAAGGTATTGCAATGCCGCACCATCGCAACATTGCAGAGATGCTAAGAAAGTACAACCTGGCTTGTCATGTACAGTACTAGGATGCATGTTTAGTCGACCAGAAAAAAAAAAGGCATGTGTGTATGTACAGCTCACCGTCTCATGTTAGTTTAGTAGTCATGTAGTGGCGTGGTGTGAGGGAGGAGAATGCACTTCCAGTCGTATCAAGTTGCCAACTGAAGCCAATCCACTGCCTCCTGTGCCACCTGACTCCCTGTTCTTACCTTCAGCATGGCCTGGTACATTCATGATACACTTTAACCTATCTCTGGGAATGCTTCAGAAACTCACTTCACATCTATCCTGCTACACACTACCTGTTAAGAGTTCAGTCACCACTGGTAATTTTCTACAAGGCATACCCAACAGGATGATTTCTAAGCTAGTTCTCCTCTACTCTGTCCTTGCTTGTGTTGTTTTTTTTCCTCCCCCCTAGTTGCAACAACACTCTTCTCGTCTCAACTTTGTTTTTTAAACCCTTTGAATTGATGCTGCTTCTGTGCTTGACTCTGGGTTTACTGCGTGGTGCCATGTTGTCCACATGGCCTTAGAGCTTGTAACGCTTCAGTGTGTAATGTTACCATATGCCTTACATGTTTTCCAGGACTAATAAAAAAAGCATAACAAAAAAAGTCAGGAGATTTTGCTTTTTTATTTCTGTGCGCATTCTGAAAAGAAAAGTTGAAGAAAAGCAAAGACGGATTTTTTAAAAAGTCATTAATTCTGTAGTAGAACATCATTAAAACCACACAGGATGGTATAAAATGTACACATATATACAAAACTATGCACACTATACAGTATAAAATGCCCTTTCACAAAATAAAGCTGACATTTTTTATGAAACATGAAATAATTAAGACATTTGTGATTGATTAAATTGTCACTTATACACATTTTCAATCAAACAATGGTGAGGCAGGATCTATCGCAAAAATAAATCCAAAATAGCTGCAATGAGAGTCGTAACTTTATTTTCTGAATGAGATTCAAAGTTCTACAAGAATGCTATGTGCTCTACAAAGCAGTATGACCTGGGACTAATCAACAAACAAAATGCAAATGGATTTGCCACAGAAAGATAAAAAGTACAAAACTACATCTAAACTCCTTAGCTGTTTCTCATCCTTGAGACTTGGCTGGTGGTTCATCAATCCCATGGGAGGCCAAGACCTCAGACAAGCGTTTCAAGTAAGTGGAATCTGGGTAACCGTTCCTGAGAGAGACAAAAAGAAGACTGTTCATCTCAGATACATGGACTAGTGTTTGTGACCTTTAATTCTGCAGCTCGGTTAGACATTTCCACTGGCCTCACTCACCCTGATTTGCCTCCCTGTAGGCTGGTCTTGTGTGGGATGCAATCCCAGGTAACCCTGGCCTCTGTCTCTTTGCCGGTCACTGTGAAGGTGAGTCCCTGCCTGAAGGCTTTCTCCAGCCTGGGCAAAAGCTTCATGGTCTTCTCACAGTCAGGAAGGAAGGCTTCATGTACAGCTCCTTGAAATGGTTTTCCAGGAGAAGGATGACCCTCCTGGTACAATGTAAAGCAAAGAACACAGTTGTGAAAAAGTCACTACATATTACCATGTCGTTATATATGCATAAACTAAAACACAGTCCTGTTATTAAAGCTCTATGTGATATCTTGGAACATTAGCTGCACCCTACATAGAGGGTCAGAATTTGCAACTGAAGTCTGTTTTACTTTTGACATTAAATAAGTGTGCTCTGTCTGGTGCCATTTCTGTTCATTGTTAACAAAAAAAAGCTTTTCAGTACACTATAAATCAGAATACTATAACACAAGTAAAATTTGCTATTTTACAATGAAAAAGTAATCCCATATAACTTAAATTTACCTATACATATATTTGCTGTGTAATAAAGGCCCTAAAGAGAATGTTAACACTCTTTATTATTCAAAGTTGTAATGCAAGTAAAATGTCTACAATAATCAGTAAAAAGACAATCTAGCAAACTTTGTTTGACTTATGTCTCTTCCAAGATAAAATATTAAAGGATAGGTTGACAATTTTGCAGTAGTTAGGTGCTCATATGAACACTGAAACAGGTTTTGTTCTCTATAATCATTCCTCCTGTTCATACCGACCATTAGAAGATCCCCTGCAAATGTGCTTACAATGTACAATATGATGGTGGACAAAATCCACAGCCCTCAATTTGAGCAAAAGTGTATTTTAGTAAGTTTATCTGGAGATAATCTGAGGTTTCAGACATTTGAATTAGTCAAATAAAGTGGATATCTTCCACAGTTACAGTCTTTTTAGTAAAGAATTCCCTCTTTGTGTCTCGATGGACAGTGTTTTCCTGTTCAGCTGCAGTGGAAGAATCATAACAAAAGAGGGAATCTGGCACTAAAATGACAGAAACTTTGAAAGATATTGACTTGATTTAACTAATCTGGACATCTGAAGCCTCATATTAGCTTCAAATAAGCTTTTTAATAAATTTTTTGCACAGAGGGACTGTGGATTTTGTCCCCCATCACTTATATTATAAGTTATATTAATGGTCGGTGTGAACAGGAGGAATGATTACACCAAGAAAAACATGTGTCAATGTTCATTTGGGGACTTGACTATTGTTTTAGGGCAGATGTGAAAAACTGTGAACCTATCCTTTAATACGCATTCCAGTACATTCTGTAAAAGGCCTCTATGAGATACATTAGTTATCAGTGACAATATGTTTAAAATAATCTTCTCACCCCTTGGATACCATCTGGAATGCAGTAAGTGATCTTGATAGCAGAAACCTTGTTGTGACCTGGTACACTGATATTTAGTTTAGAATAGCTCATTTCGCCCTGGATGCCCCGGGGTGTCGGCTCTTTTTCAACACAAACTCTGCAGTGGACATGCACAGTGTCCAGGCACTTAAAGCACATGGTAGCCCCACACTCGGTTCTTGTCATCGACACCCCCCTCTCCCCACACACACAGAGGGACCCCAGGCCTCCTTGACCTAACCTGGACTCCTCTGGGGTCTCCTGGATCTCTGCTTGAATGGTTGTCTCTTTCTTGTGAAGGGCTGTATCTTTATCAGTACGGGTTGATGTTGACCCGACACCATTCACACGTCTTGCGCTCCCGTCATTTCCTTTCGTCATGAGGTTGGCAAATGTCTCAGTCCTCTGTCCATCCAACTCCACAGTGCCTGCCATTTTAACTTTCTCCTTGATGACAGGGTCTTTCCTCACTAATGGTTGGCTAAAAGAGCCATTAGGAAGCTCAGTCTCATAAGTGTCACCCCTATGGTTTGTTCTCCTTTCCTGACTTCTACTAGTTCCTACTAGTTCTTTGCCTGTTTGGCTCTCTAGCATAACCTGAGGATTACTGTGACAGTGCAGACTAGTACTCTGGTCCTCATTCATTAAATATGTGGATGGATTCCAGTTGGGGGTAGAGAGGCTAGATACATCTTGCTGTTCAGGTATTTGGGCCAAATCTCCAGAAAATACCTCCCGCAATGAAGCACCTACCTGAGAACACAACTGATTCGGACCCAAAAGAAATAGGCTGTTCTTCAAAATCTGGATGGTAACTTTCTTGAACCTGCTACGCACCTCAGTACAACAAGCCTGTAAAGTTTCATCTTCTGGGTCAGCAACACCTAGCTCTGACAAGGATATCTCCTGCATGGAGAAGTCTGCAGTGACCGAGTCAACCAGCTTCTGTAAACCTAGCTGACATGAGCTTACTTTGGACGAGTCTGCCCCTCTTACAATGACAGTCAAATCCCTGCTACTTTGTGAGCCACTCTCTTTTATCTGGACATCAGAAGTCAGGTCGTCCACCCGCATGCTGTAGGCCTCTTTAATGTGATACCACATGACAGCATAAACTGTAATCTCTGCTCTATAGACTTCTCGCTTGTCCCTCCCTTTTTGGTTACTGAAGCTAGAAGACCTGCCCCTGACTCTCACACTGGACTTGCCGGGGTCATCTTGATACTTCTGACCCTTACTTTCAGCTTTATTCTCAGGCATTCCTGAAAAACTGCTGGCTCGCTTTAAGGTGGACCCATACCCAGCAGGTGGGAGTGTAGTACTTCCTGACAGACTGGGTTGAGTTGTGCTAAGGGGGGCTGTTGTACTCCTGGGTGGGGTATTCATTAAATGTGAGTTCAAGGAGGTTTTACTCTGCATAGAAGCAGATGAATGCAAAGCATCTCCACTCTTAAACAAGATGTCACCGCCAGTGTTTTGAGCTGCTGCTCTAGAGACTCTTTCTCCAGCAATCCCTGCTGTTTCTGAAAGTACATCATGCCCTAACATTGGACCAGGGCGTGTTTGTCTACTGGGAGATGAGAGCCCCCGTACAGTGAAGTCCCCTGGTCGACTGCCTAATGCAGACAGCCCTGAATCCTTAAACCGTGCAGCTAGTTTATACCTTCTGGCTCCTTCATCTCTCCTCTCATCCTCCTCCGACTGCAGCGTCTGATCTATCCTAACATCCAGAGATCCTGCAGAGGAAGAAGACGCTCTCTCCTCAACTGCAGGCGTTGATGAACCCGAAGCATAAGAGGGAAAATTAAGAAGACTGGCTACATCCTCTTTTTTACCTCTCTCATCGTGGCTATGGTCCAGGAGAAGAAACTGCTTGGCCTCAGACACATCACTACTACTCCCAATAATGTAGACATTTCTGTCATCTTCATTCAGAAGAAGCTTGGGAAGTCTGACACTTAATTTGTCAATCACCTTTTGCAGGCTTCCCCCGGGAGACAAGATATTCTTAGGTAACTGAGATCTACGGATCTTGGTCTCATTCTCATGGTAAAGCTTACTTATTGCCCTTCTTGCCAACTTCATGCGCTCTTTCTCTTGACCATCCTCCCCCACTCCTATTGCAACCTGCAGATACAGAGTAGTCAAGCCCTGATTTGTCATATCCACCACCTCAACACCATACTGACTAAGGATATGCTGGTATTCCTTCCTGCAGCGTTTCTGCAGATACTGGAACATATCTGCATCCAGAATTAGCGAGAGGTCCTCTGATTCTGACATGGTAGGAAGTCCAGGAAGCTGCAGAGCTCCACACACCGGCTGCCCTGTATCGTCCCAGTCATATCCATCAGGTGTCAGGTCTCTATGTGAGCTTGAGGTGCACTTATCAGAAGGCCTTGCAATGTTAACTTTCTCTCTTTGTTCTCTTTGCTTATTCGGTTTTCTGCTGTAATCGTCTGACTCCAAAGTATGTGGCTTTTGCACTGTATTAGCAGACTTAGGGCGACTGGTGGCGGGTTGAGCTGAGTCTTTGTGTTCTGCTGATTGTGAACCTCCAGGCTGACCAAGCAGTTCTGCCAAGGCAGCCTGGACTTTGCAGTAGGCACCACCCAGAGTGCACAATTTCCTAATGGTATCGTAGGTTATCTGGACATCAGGGTGGCTCTTATGTAGGCCTGTCAATGCTATTTTTCCCCCAGGAAGTTGGCTATAGTCTACAGTTGCTGACAAACTCAAGATGACCTATGATGATAAAAGAAGAGAGACAACAAACACTCATGGATTTTATATTCAATATGTGTTGACAAATTTTCCAGCATTCTAGTAAAATATACCTTGTCTGGGTCCAGGCGTTCTTGATGCTCAGTGACAATGAGTTCATACTTCTTCTTATCCACTTCCAGAATGTGCCAGCTATGTTGAATAACTCTCTGTGCCACTGTGTGAGAGGGGTCACCAGAGGGAAATCAATCTCAGTCTGTGAAGCATCCTGACTAAGCATTTTTACCACTGGCCACTTCATTGACTTGCATGCCAACGTTCCAGCTCAGTGTAAATCACTGGTGACAGCCAACATACAGCTATACCTTACTAATACTCTGCAAATGATTGCAATTAAATTTGGGGGTCTTTAGAGTGAAAGTTAATTAAGCATTTATTGTTGTATTGTGAGAACTGAGTGGTAATATAGTTAATATAATAATGCAGTGTTTTCTTACCCACATGTCTCTAATATAGAATAAATTAAGTATTCAGAAAATCATTTAGTATGCACAGACATGCACACACCCTGACTTTACTGACCTTCACTGTCCTCAAAGGTGATGAGGGCAGAGTTAGGTGAAGCCTCGACAATGGTGACAGATTCTATTTCCCCTCCTCCATTCTTATTTCTCAGGAAGTAGATGCATAGTTTGTCTCTCAACCTGTCATCCTCAATGTCTGTAGGCAAACCACTCACCCTCACAGTCCTGCCCAGCTCTGCCATCTGCTGGGAAAAACAAAATCAGTGCTGTCAAGGAGAACCTCACAGTGACTGCAGGACAGCAACACAAAAATGTAATAACCCTGACCAAACGATGAGTGAGTGCATCAACATGATGATGATGATGATGATGACAAAAAGCCAAAACACAACATCTCTTCGTGAGTGTCAGTATCAGGCAACCATTCAAAGACCCCACCCTTACAAATGGAAAGAAGGACATATTTGATCATCTAACACCCTCTATTGGAGGTTACTAGGACACTACATCAACATACTCAAAAACTTCCATTTCAGCTGCCATTACCAATGAGATTTTTTTTTTTTTTTTAATTTAAACTCTGAGCAAAGATTTCACATTTCTTGAGGTGTCTTCTCTAGCTCCTCTTAACCAATTTCTTCAAAGCAATTACGGGCTAAGCCAATGAGAGACTATGACATCTGTTATTTGTTGTTAAAGCCATAACTATTAAGATATTTGCTCTGTGTTGTCATATGAAACCTGTTTCCTGCTTTTAGTGCGAATCACATTTAATGTGTAAGTGTATGTGCGACAGACTGTGACAGATTAGAGGCTACAGTTAATGCCCCTTCCTCCTCCTCCGCCAATATACTGCTGCTATCTTGATGGCAACTAATTGACAAAGCCTTAACTGCGACAAAACTACATATTTATTAACTGGATGTTGGTTCTTCTTACACACACGAATGGCATTTGTAGTCGTAAAGTTATCAACAATACGGTAGCGCCTACACCTTTCTGGACGAATATGCAACCGGTCTGCAAAATATGCGCAAAATGTGAATGTTTACAGGATGTCAAAACGTATATTTAGAAGCGAGTGAGAAAGCCACATTGCAGAGTGCAGTGTCAAGGAAGTGAAAATATCAGACACGTCTAAACTGACAATCTGCCTGCCGCTCTATCGACGGATCTTGTGTTTGGTTCGGGCGCTGTTACTATCTGTCACAAAATATGTTGGATATCTTAAAGATCTGTGATGATTACTGACCTTACAAATGTTTCACGGTAGCCTCTCGCTATCTTTCAAACGCCGTCACACTATGCAAGCCTTGGAAGAAAAGCGAAACTATGACTTTTGGTTTGATTTGTTGTATCCGCACCAGGGGGCGACCAAGTGCCTGTTTCACAAATCACACGGTGGGCGTATATGTGTGCAGGTTCCCTGGCTGGTTTCAGAGAATAAAACAAGCTCTTGGCGTGGATCAGGTCTCACCAACTTCACCAAGCATCAGGGTATGACGGCCAAAATAGGCCCAGTTAAGTCAATACAACCAAAGCTGATCAATATCCAGTGCTATAAAGTAATTTACTCAAGTGGGTTACTGAAGTTAAATTTGGAGGTATATATGCAAAGTTATAGTTCTGCTTTACTACACTTCAGAGAGAGATTTTTTTTTCTAACAGCCTATAGCCCACTGCTTCAGATTAAGATTTATGTCAATAAAATCATATGGTACTAAAATACAGTGCCTTAAATATTCAGTCAGTAGTAGACCCCTTTAAAAAGCTGTGTCTGGTTTCATTTAATAATTAAATACTGCTCAAGACCCAATATTTTTGCAAAAAATCAAAGATTAGAGAAAAGTGCAAAAAATATATAGTGTAGCTTTGTTTTTTTCTTCTTTCCTACCCCACTAATCATCTCTTGACCCCTCATCTTGTGACCAGGGGGCTGACCCCTAGATTGGGAAGCACTGGACTAAACTACCTAACTGTTAAAACTAGCTCCACCTTGAATTTCCTTAAAGGATCCACTGAAATTAATACCATGGCACTGATTGAGGATGGTTTACTTGACCCATCTTGACCTTATAAATGCATAATATGTGTAATATGGCTGAGGTCAGTCTGTGAAAGTAACAGACCAATTTATCTGCTCAAGATCAGACAATTCTCTAATTTACCTTATAGTAAGACACATTTAATTACAATCTCTGGTACTGCAGGGTGTTATAATCATATACAGGAGTGTTATTTTCTGTAGGCATGCTGACATCCAAAAATGTAATTATTTGCTTCACACAATAGTTTACCTGCTGAGACACAAGTGCTAATATTTAATGGATCACAGACGTAATGGCAGACATACAGACAGGTGATAAATTAAAGGAAGAATGGTGTTCATCCCTCCAGAAGAGTTCCAGAGACTTGTAGAATCAATGTGCCTTGGCATTGACCAGATATCCCCCATAGGTGTTCAATTGGGTTGAGATCTGGTGACCGCAAAGGCCACAACACCATTTTCATGCTCATCAAACCATTCAGTGACCCCTTGTGCCCTGTGAATTTGGGCATTGTCATCCTGGAAGAGACCACTCCCATCAGGATAGAAATGTTGCATCATAGGTTAAAGGTGATCACTCAGAACAACTTTGTATTGATTTGCAGTGACACTTCCCTCTAAGGGGACAAGTGGACCCAAACGATGCCACCAAAATGCCCCCCAAAGCATAATAGAGCCACCGGATCCCCTCACGGTAGGGGTCAGGTATTCAGACCTGTACTGGTTTTTCCTTTAATTTGTCAACTGTCTGTACAAGTCTGTGAAAAATATGGGTCAGAAAGTGAGAGATTGAAACTGAACAAAAAGAGACAGTTTATAGTAGATTTTTACTGATCGTATGTACATTTTTTTGTTTTTATTTCACACTTGCTCTGGCAATGTAAACATATGTTTCCCATGCCAATAAAGCCCCTTTGAATTTAACTGAGAGAAGAGAGCTCAGTTTGAATGCTACACTGTAGCTACACAACGATTTGGAGCGGTTTTGACTTCAGAATTTAGAGAACAATGACTTAAGTTTATTATTTAATCAATAAATCACACAAATGATAGATTGAAGGTAGACTCCAAAAACGGTAGATGTCAGTAATGCATAATTACATATATGCCAAACATTTAAACGATTCGTAGAAGAAGAGGTCTGTCTTTTGTCCAATCAGAAACTACGTTGCTACGAGCTTTGCGCAGGCGCAGTAGAGCAGAAATTTCATGTGTTGTACGTCGTGTCCGGTGGAGGTCACAGACATCTGAGGAAAACTGAGGTGAGTTACGACAGACGGTGTGCTCTTGGCAATGCGAAAACTTAATTGTTTAGACAAACCTTTGTATAGCTGTAATTACACGGCGAATTTGAGAGGTTATTCTTATATGCTATCCATAAATAACGAGTGTTGAGTAACATCGGCATGTCCATTAGCCAGAGATAACATGCGTAACGTTGCAGCTGCCCGGCGTGCTGTTTGTTAACGAGCTTTACAGTCGTTTTAGTGTGTCTTGTAGTGTAGTGTAAATGTTGTGTACATTGTATTTTATATGCTATATAACTCGTAGCCACAGAGATTGCTTTAGCTGGTTAAGCTTGTCAGCGGTGTCATTTCTCGATTAGCTCACAAGCTAATTTACTAGCTAGCGAGCTAACATCCTCCAGCCTTGGCATCCCTCAGCCCAAGGCCAAAGCCAACTGTCACAGGAAAGAAGGGATTTAACCTGGTTTTCCAAGGACTGTCACATTGTGCAGTATTAATGTTGGCAATGTGTACTAACGGTTTCAACCTCTTATCTTGTTTTTCTTGCCAGTAGATTGCTGTCATGGCCAAGTTGTTTGAGTCTATTGGGAAGTTGGGGCTGGCCCTAGCCGTCGGTGGAGGTGTTGTGAACTCTGCCCTTTTCAATGGTGAGTGCTGCTCAGGTTAAATAAGTAAATTTGGGTCGTTTTCACCCTGGGCTTTATTCCCTAGTTTTTACCTTCCTGATGATTGATTGCTTTTCATGTATTATTACTAATATGATCTGATCACTGCAACACTGAGCCAAGAAGTGTGAGCAATTACAAAGTACTAAAAGGCATACTAATGTATATATTGCTAATTATTTAATTACAGCTGTATTAAGCTGAGGGCATTCAGTAATCTGTGACCTCAGCACTCCATATGTTACTCTGTGGTTTCTGTCACATAGCGTTCCTCACACAAACCTTAGGGGAAAAGTCATGTTTCATGTGTTCTCCGGCAGACGGTTGTATTATAAATGTTTACATGATCTTACTGATTGATAAAATGCCCGCCTGAGGCAAAATCAACATTTCAATCCAACATTTCAACAGACTGTGCAGCTTCTCTCCTCTCTTCTTCCCTGCTGTGCTAGCATAGGCAGGCCGGACCAGTGGCCGGCACAGTCTGTAGAAATATTATTAAAAGTTTGATTTGCCCTGGGCAGGAATTATATAATTCTGGATAGTCTGTAGACAACTGTGAGGTCACAAAATAATTCAGAATATACAACCCACTGCTTTTTCCCCCCTTGTATGGTTCGTGTACTGAATAGTATGTGACTGCATCACAGAGTAATGTGCAGTTACTCAATTTCATGCCGTTTTATTTTGAAATTTGCAAAAATATGGTGATGATACATTTTTCAAGACTGATAGCACCATGTACCTCTTAAGCATGAAAATGCATTTCATTAGAATCGATGAGCAGTGTTCATCCAAAACTGGCATATAGGTACACACTGTCCAGGTGAAACAGATTTTCAGTTAATTGATTGACAGTTGATGAGCTTTAAACAATTAAAAAAACAATACAACCTGTATTCTGTATACACAAACCTATTGGTTGCGAGCCTAACTGTTCTTCTTGCCACAGTTGATGCAGGGCACCGGGCGGTGATATTTGACAGGTTCCGAGGAGTGCAAGATGCTGTCGTTGGAGAGGGAACCCACTTCCTCATTCCCTGGGTTCAGAAACCTATTATCTTCGATTGCCGCTCCCGTCCACGCAATGTGCCTGTCATCACAGGCAGCAAAGGTACCTTATCACCTTAACTGCTGTTAAGCTGTCTTCTGCTTTGACTCACACATGCTGATGATGCGACCAGCCTCCTTGAAATGCCATCTTTCTTTTATTAGAAGATAAATATTGAAGCTGACAACCAAATGTAACAATACACAGGAGGGTCTAGACTATGATAAAACGGTTTTCTACTTGTTTGCTAATATGTGCAGTATGAGTAACTTTTAAACCATTCACCCCACAGATCTGCAGAATGTAAACATCACATTACGTATCCTCTTTCGGCCGGTGACCAACCAGCTCCCACGCATCTTCACCAGTATTGGAGAGGACTATGATGAAAGGGTGCTACCATCCATCACCACAGAGGTCTTGAAGGCTGTGGTGGTGAGTATCAGTCAAAGAGAGGAATTACTAATGAACAGGTCATGTTTTGTGAAATATGATTGCAAAATTCTCTTGTATAAACTATTTAATGTGTGTGTGTGTGTCTCTCTCTCTCACAGGCTCGGTTTGATGCTGGTGAGCTCATCACCCAGAGAGAGCTTGTGTCTCGGCAGGTCAGTGAGGACCTCACAGAAAGAGCTTCCACCTTTGGCCTCATCCTGGATGACGTTTCCCTGGTATGAAGCTGCTGGCGAAACTCTTTGCATCAATTACTATTTGTTATATACATCATGATGTTTTTTTGGTTTGATTTTGACTGTAGGAAATAATTGTATTGTGTTCTTTCAGACACACTTGACCTTTGGCAAAGAATTTACAGAGGCTGTTGAGATGAAGCAGGTGGCTCAGCAGGAGGCCGAGAGGGCCCGATTCATTGTAGAAAAGGTAATGTTTTTAACACAGAGGTCATCCCTGTACTACTTTTGTATTTGAAAACTTGTGGGGTGAAAGTTGGAAGGCTGAAACAAAGATATTGTGAATTAAAGCAGCTAATAAAACGTTCTTTTCATCCTTTCAGGCAGAGCAACAGAAGCAGGCTGCCATCATCTCTGCAGAGGGAGATTCCCAGGCTGCCTTGCTAATCGCCAACTCTCTGATGGAAGCTGGTGATGGTCTGGTAGAGTTACGTAAGCTGGAGGCAGCTGAGGAAATCGCTTTCCAGCTCTCCCGCTCCCGCAACGTTACTTACCTGCCCTCAGGACAGGGCACATTGCTCCAGTTGCCCCAGTGATAGCATCTCACGTCCACCCCACTCTCACTGTCACCGCCAGCCATTACATGGGCCACGGAAGGGGTGTTTTGAAAGATTCAATATAGAAACTCTCCCAGCTTCACACATTCCTCCCACTCTTTCTCTAACCAAATCCGGACTGGTCTCTGCTGATAGCAGCATTATGGGAGACAGAGTGAGAGGTCTGCAGTGGATACAACTATGAAGTCTACCCATGTGTAAGGAAGTGGAGGGGTTAATGGCTCCATTTATGGTATATCTATAGTACTTTTGTTTTGGAAAGAATTGACAATGCAGTAAATTCTCTTAAGATTAACCTTTACCACATTGTCTCAGATTCAGAGCACTACATGTGTGGAAAGCAACAGAATCATATTTACATCAAGAAAAACTGTGATTCCTTTAAAAGATAAGATTATAAATTGAGAATGATGTCATTGCTCTGCTATTGTTGTGCCGGACAGTTTCATTAAAATGTTATTCAAATGTGTAATGAAAAGCTGTCCTTTGGATTCACTCTTGAAGACATGACTGACTACAGAAGGCTGATTCATGTGATTTAAATTCTCTTTGCATGCTCAGACTTGCTAGAGAGTTTATCTTGCTGGAATATATCTGCTTTGTAGCAAATGATACCTTCATGAATATTATTGCCGCCACCAATCAATTGGAATTCAATGTGCCTGTCGGATAGTAGAGGATGATCATCATTCTTTACAGTTGTCGCTGTGTGTTTAGTTTGTGTGGAGAACATGTAAGCCCCATTTCAGAAATGGATCAACTCAATAATAAAATTGTCTTTCTACCTCCCAGTGGTCACGCTTGTTGTTCAAAGCCTCAGAGGTGATTTTTACCGCATTTTCTGTCGAGTGTAATCATAATTGTAACCACAGGAGGGTGCTTTATAATTATGTCTTTTTGATCAAGTAAGCATATCAGTTACACAGTTCAGTGTTGGTTCATGAATTGCTCCATCATGATATTTCAAAAATGGGTAAAAAAAAGAATTTTAATCTGTAATTGGTGGTTTTGATTACTGAAGTTAAAGTAAAAAAAATGCAGTGAAACTTTAAGGAAGAAGAATGAACCTTTATGCAACCAAAGATGTGTTTATGTGAAATGTAAAAGAAATCTCATATACAGCATATGTAGCCATTTAGACTTCTCAATATCATTTTTCCAGATTTCACACTTCCTTATTTATCAGTTTTTGAGGAAATAGCAAATTCTTGGCCAAAGGTCATAGTTAAAGGAAACCTCAATTTTAGAAGAAGGCATGGTTTAGATTATCACTACATTCCAGATTTCAGATGTTTTATATCCATCATCTATTTATCCATTTTGTAACCCTGCATATATGCGTTGTCGAGGATGTCTTCTTTCTATTGAAAAATATAAAAATAAAATATGCAATTCGGTCGATTTCCTGAGAGCACATAAAACAATGGACAATACTAAAAATAATTCAATGGGATACCTGATTAGTAACCAGATGGAAAAAAAAGAAAAACACTAGAACCTTCAGATCATCAGGGACCGGTCTATAAGTAGTACATCAGATAAACACTAAGAATGGGGAAGCAGCTTTTAGTTACCGAGCGGTCGGTTACTGAAATCAGCTTCCTGAAAATACGAGATAGGCCCCATCTGTAGATTAATTTATAACCAGACTAAAAACTCACCTGTTCTCCAAAGCCTTTGACTGTCTGCCAGCTGTGACCTCAGCACAGTCACTTTAAGTACTTTTATTACTAAACGTGTTTTATAAGTTTACATTATCATGCCTTTATGCGTTTAGAATTGTGTTTTAATTTATATCCTGCTTTTACATATGTCCACATAGTTTTAATATTTAGTTTTACATGTTTTAATTTATTAATTAGATTATTTTAATGTTATTTTATTATCTTAACATTGGTGTTTTTATTTAATAACTTTCATCGTTCTGCTACAAATTTCTGGCCTTTTCAGAACCAGAATCAGAATAATTTTTATTGGCCAAGTATGTTTAAAAATGCAAGGAATTTGACTCTGGTTTAGTGGCTCTCGGTGTACTTACACATAACAACAACAGAACAATCTTCAGAAATATACAAAAACAGTGTCTATATAGAGGTGAAACCGTTTCTGTAACCTGTAAACAGGATATAAATAGTGCAAGGAAGTGAAGAGTGCAAAGAGTGATGAGATAAATATTAAATGGTAAAACAAGTACGTTACTTTATATACATAGGCCTATAGTAGATGGATATGTATGTGTTATGTGGTTTTCTGTAAATCACTGGTATGATATGTGCTGTATAAATAAAGTTGCCTTTCCTTTCCTTGCCTTTAAAGACAAGAGTAGGTGGTAAAAATAAGATAAATTCATTAATTTTAGGATTCTCCTTTGAGAGAGGAGTCCTCTGGGTTTTTTTTTATTATTATTATTTTATCAATCAAGGATTTCAGTTGTGCGTGTGCGCGCGCCGTGGCGTGTCTGGTTTGGAGAGGAGACCCAGACACGCCGCCGCGCGCCTGCCCAGACAGCGGCCTGAATGCCTGGGATGAGCGCGGGACGTTAGTGTGCGCGCAGGAGCTTGGCCGGGCCACGTAGCGGGGCTGAGGACGCCGGTGCGCAGGTATCTCCGCAGCCCATAACGCACATCAATAAATAATCTCGCACATTTTGCACAAATGGAGCATTAGCGTTGCCCTCTTTTAAATGCACACACGCGTATGTAAGAAGAAGAAGGACGAACGAGGAGGCGAAGTGCGCGTGCGACCCTGAATCTGTGCAACTCTGATTGCACAAACGCAAGAAGAAGAAGAAGAGGAGGAGGAGGAGGTCGCTCTCGACGGAGGTAAGCCAGCAAACCGACAACAAAATGTTGCTATGTAACTTAATTTTATGCACTTACATGTATGACAAGCGTGACAGCTGCCGGGGAAAGCACATACGGGTCGCCGGTAGCCGGTGGCCGAAGCTACGGTGAGAATTGTCCGTGTGGCTCCGCTAGCACTGACTTTGTGACAGTGTCGAGTTGAGTGGGTTTGTCAGTACAGCAGTCTGGGTTTTGTTAGGAAAGCGGTGCTTTTCATTGTGCACGACAAGATAGATACACCGATAAGAAAGCGTGACATCGGCTTTTCATCTAGCTTCATGTGGGTCCGATAACTGCCGCACTTTCTCATAGAAGCGCAGTGTCGACATTTAAGTGTTAACGTTAATGCTAAATATCTGACGTTAATGTTAGCTGTAAGCTAACTAGCCCCAATCTGGGCGGGTTGGGGTTAAAAAAAAGTGAAAGTCCTGCATCTGTTGTAAGCTAATACATGTCAGCAAAGACTAGGGTTAAGATGGTATGGCTTGTGCAAGGTGATATGACTGTTCTTCAGGTTGAGTAACCTTAACTGTACAAAAATATCTACTGGCTGCACCTTGAGCTAATGTAGCCAAGTTAGCTTGTCATGTGTGTGCAGGTTAGTACCTATGGAGTATTGCTAGCAAGCTAAGTAGCCCGAAGTTGGCCAGGCCTGCAGTATTAGAGCTGTTCGGTGTGCAATGTTGCCTTTTTGTTTTAACTCTTTATTTGCTTTATAAACATTACAGCCATAACTACAAGGTCTTGTAGCCGAAATGATTGCCCTCTGCTAGATGTAGCCCTGTAGGACCAGAAAGTAGCTGCTGCATCATATCTCGCCATACTTCCCAAAATTATGTATAGTGGTGGTTTCGCACCTTGTATCCTCGTATGTCAGAAATAGAAAGCTTATTGGGCCCCAGTTCTTCCTAGTCATAGATTTCATTACATACTTGGCATCACTTGGCAAAGTGCTGAAGCTGGTAACTTTGGGATTTGTTTGTGTTTCAATCATGTTTTATCTAAATGTATCTACAGACGAAATCTGATTTTTAAACTAAAGAGCCCGTTTTATTTCCTCTTCTTTGGAATAGAGATATCCCGGTAGTGAAGTGTGGGCTCTGTCATCTGTCAGTCTTGGCTGTCAGTGTTTCTCAGTGTGAAGTGATGACAATTACAGATGCTTGGTATTGGGGAGTTGTGTGACATAATACGTTTCTGTGATACCTCAGATGACTTATCCCAGACCAAAAACACTAGGCGCTGCTCTATGACCTGATTTTTGGACATGAGGGCCAAATACCTACAGAGGCACGGAGAACCCCTGCAGTGCACCACACAGTGAGCTGGTTAAGGTCTTATGAGTTTGGACAGAGTGAGGAATGTGAACCCTCACACGGTCCTCTACAAGCTGCAAAAAGGAAAGCTCATTAAAGTCTAGACTTGAGAGGGAGCATGGATTTGAGGAGCACTGCTGCATAATAAGAAGTAAACGTGACGCATTTTGACTGCTTCAGAGGTCTCATCTGCTTTACTGTCACAGTTCAGCCAAGCACTTGTGAACACTTGCACTATTTAATGCTGTTGGTTTTAAGTTGTTGTGTAGTGCCTACGCAGTAAAGCTCCCATCCTGTGTCATTCAAATCTTAAGCCACAGTAGCATCTATCCGGTGTTTACTGGCTTTGTGGTTTACCCTATATGAAATGAGTTTTTGGTTTCACTTCATGTCTCTGAAGCTTGATTGAGGAAGGATATAAATTGGTTATTGTTGAATAGACTTTGATTTCTTGGCAAGTTTTGCTCACCATTAGTAATGCTTTGGATTACTGAAATGGGCTGTCAGAGAGACATTCATTGATGCACTTTTTTTTTTCTTTTTTGTCAGGGTGCAAAGTTCATATTTGAAAGCCGTCCAAACTGAAAAAAGGCAGTCACAAATGATCATCATTCCAATAAGTTTGACCTCCCGATCTGAGAAGGTGATTGTGTAGACTAATTACCCATGATATTGAGAAGTCTTTGCTCTACTTGATTCCCACATCAAAGGGCTACATTATTTCACTCTGAGTGAAACTCTGAAATGACTCATCATTGATAATGATAAGCAAGTGGAGGGATTTTACTCAATATGAGTTACATAACTACACTGTATTTGTTTATTCGCACATGTGCCGGGTTTTTTTAACAGTTTTTGGCAGTGACTTTAGCACCTTCTGATATATTCTTTCAAGCTCACAAACATTTATTTTAAGGCATGTCCTTAAAAGAAAATGAAAACCGATGATTGCATGTTAAGTCAGGTTCAGGCAGTGGTTTCTCATGCAATTTATATTCCTCTGTCATCCAGACGCAGGATAATCTATTAGGCTTTGTGTCTAAGACAGCCATGTGAGTTGAGTTGCTCCGTTCAGTGCTCAGCTCGCCCTCCCCGTGTGGTCTTAATGCTCTCAGAGCTGCTGTCCAATTCTCAGAAAGGATCAGAGTCAGCATGCACAGGAAGACAGGTGCGTCAATGTGTGGATCGTCAAATTCTACATAAATTACTTTCAAATATGCTTGCAAAACGGAAAGAGCATAGAGAAATGAATGTCTGGCTTTTATAAATGTATGTAAGACATATTTTGTTGCATTTAATTCAACTCACATGTGCCTTGATTCTGGCATGCTTTTTTTTTTTTTTTATTGTAATCTAGCAAGATGAAGTGACAGGAGGAGCAAGAAGATTAGTTTATGGGTTACTTAGAGAGGTTCTAGCAATTAATAGGGAATCTATCTGGCGAAAACTCAAGTTCAGATTTAGCTTTTAGATACACAACTTATTCAAATACATGGAGCATTAAAAAAAAAAGAAGATGAGTGACGAACAAAGTCAAATATGATAGCGAGTAAAATCAATCTAAGTCTCCTAAGGAAGCTCTTTTCTTAGCTTTAAAAAGTGTATCTGTCTTATAGTGCAGCGTCTGTTCTGTTTAAACTAATAGTAATAAGACCCGCACTAATGGTAAAACATGAATGAAACAATACTTTGTAGGTGACATAAAAGGGGGGGAAATATTTACTTTGTTGTGGCTGAGCCTAAGAGAAATAATTATCATTAATAACTGTGATTGCTTTCGTCAAAATAGAGTTATCATGTTTGCCATAATTGCGTAGCTCTGTACTCAACATGTCTCGTTATCCCCTCCTTTACACCCTCTCTTGTTGTTTTTTCTTGCTCTCTAACGAACCTTTCATGTTAATCATGACTGTAGATTAAAAATTAGAACAAACAAAGTGGTTGCCGTTGTTGGGGTGGGTGGTGTTTGAATATGAAAGTCTCTCTTGGCCTCTTTATGTTTTCTTTGTAGACTGCGGGGCGTTGTTTGATAAAAGAAATGAAGCATAAGATGTTTGTGAAGACACAGAGGCGAGGATGTTTGCTGTCTCCAAGAAAGGAAATGTGTTTTTTGTTTCTTTCTCAGGGAGGTTTTCTAGTGAACAACCCGCCCTGCTGCATACTCATTATGGCAAGGAGGGCGTAAGGTTGTCCGAGGTCAACCAACTGTCAGTACCATATGCAAAGGTCAGGAACAAACAACCGCCACAAAAACAAGGAGCCCATGAGAAAATAGATTTCTCTGTTTTAATACTGTCTTTTACATCTTGATATTACTGTAGGTGGCAAACTGCACAGTGCTTTGGCTTCAATGAAAAGTTGAAATACAGTTTCCTGTGGTTGCATTTGCAATACATGCTCCTGAGTTGTGGTTACACTATGGTGCAGTCAATGGGGAGGTGTGTGCAAGTTGGTATGTGTTGTTTAAAACTAAAGACAATCTTGTATTTAATCAGTGCTTTTCCATGAAAGGTAGTATGGGTTTGTCTTTCTAGAAAGTATCATTTTATGTTAATTATACTAAATGTTATACAGTTAAGATTAAAAAAAATTACTGTGGTTTAAAAAAGTTTTTGAGTGGAGCAGTTTTTGAATATTGTTTAAATTCAAAATTTAAGTTTAAAGATTGTAGAGGATGTACACTGACTTAAAGACTTCTCTGTGTGCTATCTTATAGCTTAAGTAAACAATGTCTGCATTATATTTTATAGTTAGGTGTTCAAATTATAGTTTGGGAATATATATATAGAATATTTAGTATTTGAAATTGAATCCACATTCATTTGTGAAAGCTGTGGTTTTAACTCCTACACGCAACACTGAAACGTTTGTGGGCAAATGTGGTGCACAGTGTTGAAAACTCGACAATATGGCTGTAGTTTCAGTTCACAGACTCTCTAGTGACACAGAGCGGAAGAGCACCTTTTATCTCATCTGTATTTCTTTCTCTCTCTCCGTATCTCACCTCATAGGTAATGCACTGTAAATGGCTCTTCAAGCAAGACACAGAAGTTCTTACAGCAGTTCCACGTCAGACGTTCAGTTTGTCTTTACCTGCGCTGCAGTTTGAAGACGCTGGCACCCTGCCGGGCCGCAGCCTTCAGAGAAACCGAATCTGAGAGCTTCCCACATCTCATAATAACTCGAGAGGAATTTAGTTTCAAATGTTCAGCATCAAAGACACTGAGCCTTTGATTTTTGCCGTCTGATTTTTAAGTTTATGGAACAAAACCTGGAACAGATTGTATGTCTTTCCAACTTCATTTCCTACCTTGGACAGCATGGATGCTCTCTTTGAATCAGGTTGACTATATTTCACCTCATCCCCTCCTTCCTGTCTCTTCAGTAGAAGGAGGGTGGGGGATTGGTGAGGCTCCCCTACCCCTCCTTGTCGAGTGGGCGAGTCTACCTAGGCACCATAACAGTTGCTCATTTCTGTTGCCTTGAGCTCCCACCAACTCCATCCCTCCATTCCCTCTCCCTCTTCATGAAATCCTGCCAGAGCCTCAAGGAAGAGGTTTCCGTCCCTAGCCTTGGCGGGATGTCACAGGAGGAAGGACGCAGGGCACAGGTGTCCCAGTCCTATTTTCACCCCCCTAACCCAGATCTGGACCTGACGGGCAAGCTTCATAGGAGGGAGGTAGGTGGCAAGCCCTATTCTGTGTTAGTGGACAATAAAATGGCAACCAAGACATCTATGGGAGATGTGAACATTGGTCTGTTGCCCACTCAGCATGTGACTCAACAGCAGCATCAGCAGTATTTCAGAGAGGGAGGAGCAGGGCAGGAGTTGGGCACACAGGGTTCCCAGGCCGGCAACGAGGGCACCTCCGATGACACTGAAGACGATGACGAAGATGAGGAAGAAGAGGGCGAGGAGGAGGGCTTCAAGCGCGAGCAGATCATCGTCGAAGTTAACCTGAACAATCAGACCCTTCACGTATCCAAGGGGGACAACAAAACTGGAACCACAGCGGAAGACTCAGAGAGAGCCGGCAGTGACGAGGACGACGACGAGGAGGATGAGGAGGAGGAAGAGGAGGAGGAGGAAGAGGACAGCCCCGATGAAGAGGAGGAGGAAGACGACGAGGAAGATGAGATTGAAAGTCGAAGAACAAGGTCAAAGAGGGCCCGTCGGGGCGCTAGTAGCACAGCAGCTCCCAGCCAGCCGCGGAGGAAAAGCCTCCGAACAGCTCTGAGCACCGCCACCGCCGGGATGACCACCAGGGGGCGACGGACGCGCATAGAGCCTCCAAAGAGCAAGCGCAGATCGGCAAGGTCAGCCCCATCGTCTGCCGGTACCACGACCACGACGGCGGGAGGGAAAGCAGACGTGGAGGAGAAGGAGATGCTGGCGTGTGAAAAGTGCCCCCGAGTGTTCAACACGCGCTGGTATCTGGAGAAGCACATGAATGTCACACACCGAAGAATGCAGATCTGTGACAAGTGTGGCAAAAAGTTTGTCCTGGAGAGTGAGCTGGCCTTACACCAGCAGACTGACTGTGAGAAGAACATCCAGGTAAACAAAATCTCACCACACGTTCACCACACCTTCAATCATATCACTGTAATTACTCTCGCAACCAAACATTTTATTCTGAAAGGTAGACGAGTGTCTTTCCAGGGTTTACTGTATTGTTGCATAAGATGTTTAGATAGCTGCCCAGAAAAATGTACTTTTAGATTAATTTGGGTGCTTTTATGCATTCACTTTATGATGTTTAAGTGTAGTATTTTTTTTTTTTTACAGGGTACAGCCAACATTTAAAAACATACAACTGTATTTCCTGTTATGTTTGTGCTTGATATAAAATTTTGATAACGAGACTGTGGTGTAAGTGTGAGATAAAGTTAGTTTTGTTTCTAGGCAACAAAACCTGTGCACTCAGTACATTAAATGTCTGTAACCAAAATAATACTCAATATTAATCTTTTAATCTATTAATCTATTAATCTTTTCTAGCTGTGAATAATAATAAAAAAATATTGCTTTACATCAGGAAAACTAATTATATCAAGAATTTAATAGACTGAAAAATGAAAACAGACCCTCTAAAAATGCCAACATGTAGAAAACGTTGTCTGTTGTTATTGATGATATTTCATAAGTGGTTCCAATGTGGTTTCACTTCTCTAAAAATGAAAGATGGCAAATCCACATTAATGCCCAAGGGTCTTATGGGGGTTTTGATGCGCTTAATTTAGCCCCATGTTCTGCTCAGCTTGATTTGCATCCTAAGTTACTTTTATGAAGAAAGTATCAACACCCTTTGCCTATCTAGTCAAACCAAATAAAGCCACGTAGTCAAACCTCTGAAATGTCTTGCTGCTGCCAAACTCTTGTTATTCTGCATTATTAATAACTTAACAACACATCACAATAGAGTTGCAGTTGTTAGTCTTTGTTATAATATTCACTCCTTTTTTTCTAATATCTGTTTAGAAAAGAATACTGCACATAGAGCAGGTTTCCTTAAAGATGTACATTCAATCTCCAGTAAAATCACTTATTAATCAAAGCAAATACATAATGTTATACTTAATAGATTTATTCATATTTTATTACCAACACTGAATCACAGTGAATGTAATAAGGCTTTTTTGACACTTTAATAGGAGAGGTTGTCTACATACTGAAATTTGAAGCTCTCAAAAGTTTTATTTATTGCAGAAACAGGCTATATATAGTATATACAGACAGAAAATGACAATTCTGTCTACAATTAGGAGATAACAATTTTGTTCATACAGAAAAAAACACATAATATACTAAAGAGAGGACTGTAACCTCTAAAGAACACATGTGAAACACATTACTGCATAGTAAAGTCCATTTCAATCAGGCAAGTATATCGGCACTGAAAAGTCTCCTAGGTTTGTTAATCTGGAGAAAAAACATCTCCTTGTGAAACATTTGGGATTTATAGATTGAACACTGTGTCACTCCGTGGTTTAAATAAGGAAAGTCTTTTTATAAAACAATATAAATACAAAATGTCATTTCCTTTTATTCGCTCTTTGATGATATGTCTCCCCCTGCTGCCAGTGAATTTCCAGACCACTCACTGATTTTTTTTTTATTCTCCCCTCGTATAATCTTTACATTGCACGCATTTTACATATATATTTCAAGAAATGTAAAACAAAAAAAATAGGAAAAACATGTTTCACATATGTCCTTTGTTGGCTCTCTCTCTGTCCCTCTGTATAGGACATTATGTGTTGATAAATTGATATTTAGATATTCATCTAAATGAATTATTGATTGCATATCTGTAAGTATTCAGCCTTTTTATTCGTATGCCCCAGAATCATCTCTGATGCAGCCAAATGTTTTTTTTTTTTTAGAATTTTTACAAAATAATTTGAACGGGGATCATCTGTTATCTAGTGCTTTGACTGAGATTACATCCTGTTTACTATATAGTGAACTGTATTTCCTGTTTGCCATTTTATGGTCTGAATTGAGTGGGAAATGCGTGCTCTAAATAGTTCCCTCAAAATTATCTCAATTTACTGCTCACTGTAAACAGTTGAGTGTGTTATATAGGGAATACTTTATGATTGAAACATAGAGTGATTTTTTTTTTTTTTTGAATATGGCCAAGGCATTCAAAGGGATTTTTAGGTTAAATACTCGTGTATCTGACATCTGATTAGTCAATTTGTTGGTAAAAACTATATCATGACAAGAAAAGACCATATTAAAACAAATCAGACAAGGACCAGTCAAGTTTAGGATACAAGAAATGCTTATGAAATAAAATTCAAAAAAACAAAAACCCTTCAGACTACAGTAAGGTTATTTTAAAAATAAGTGTGTGTGTGAGATAAAAGTGCTGGTGAGACCACCAACAGGCCTGTGGCAGTTCTGAAAGAGTCCACACAACTGTTTCCCTGCTGTCTCACCAGTTGCTGTTTTATAGAACTGGAAAAGGGAAAGACACTAAAAAGCTCACATGATAGCTCAGCCAATATTTGCTTGAAGGCATGTTGAAGATTTTAAAACAAAGCAGAAGATTCTTTGATCTGACGACACCAAAATCGAGCTTTTTGGTCGTCATATCAAATGCTCGGGTGTTTATTTGTCGGTGGCAGCACGATGCTGCGGGGATGCTTCTCTGCAACAGGCCCACAAGATAACTGCTGAAGAATGAGACATAAAGCCAAAGCTAGACAAGAGTCCAAACTTGAGAATTTATGCAGTTTTTTGAAGAAATTTTGAGGAAAAAATAGTGTAAAAGTCAATACAGACTGGTCCACACAGACTTTTTTCTTCTAATCAGTGTCTTAATTACATCCACTGTGATCCAGTTTCACAGAACAAAGCATGACAAGGTCCAAGAAGGATCAATACTTTTTCATAAGCACTGTACTGAATTAATCAAGAATCACAGTGATAAGTGAATTAGTTAATTGTTTGTTTTTCTCTCTTAATGGGAACTAAACTGTTCGGTCTCATGACTGCCGTCAAACGCACTTCAAGAAACTGGATCCATTGTGTTTTTTTTTTTTTTCTCCAGCAGAGGGAGCTGGAGTGTAATGAGACAATTAAAGTATTGCAAATGGGAACCATCAAGTTTTGTTGCTCATGATATTTATCAACAACAACAACAACAACAACAGCTTAATTTCAGTGTTTTTTTTCTTTACTTTTTTTTTTCCAGTGTGTCTCCTGCAACAAGTCTTTTAAGAAGCTGTGGTCACTGCACGAGCACATTAAGATCGTGCACGGCTATGCGGAGAAGAAGTTCTCATGTGAAATCTGTGAGAAGAAGTTCTACACTATGGCTCACGTCCGTAAGCACATGGTTGGTAAGTGGATGAGCTCGTTTACACAGTTCCTGTTGAGCCGCATAGCTCTATTATCTCACAGTAGGGATGTGAGCCACCACATAGCTCTCAATTCAATGTTTCATAATGTATATATCTCTCATGGTGTATCACTTGACTTTACCAGTTTCTCTTGAAGGTGCTTTGTGTGTAAACTAAGGTATCATAGTTGTTAAACTACACAAGTCGAGAAGTTTATTCCCTTTTATTTTACATGTGGAGAGTCAAAGCTAACCACAGGTTGTCTTTTGAGGGGTAATAAAGTTAACACTGTGTCTACAGATTGGTAAAAATATCATCCAGTTCCAGTCTAGTTAAGTACATCATCCCTGTGTGGTAGTCTTCTTTCCTATATACTCAACTATTCCATTTGAAATAAGGATATGAACTAATGTGGTGTACACTGTTGTCTCATGATTGTTTTTCCTGTGTCTTTCATCTTTCCAACTATCCGTCCCCCCCCCCCCCACCCAAACACAGCTCACACCAAGGACATGCCGTTTACCTGTGAGACATGTGGGAAGTCGTTTAAACGCAGCATGTCTTTAAAAGTTCACTCTCTGCAGCATTCTGGAGAGAAGCCCTTCCGTTGTGAGGTAAGATAATCGTGTGCGCGGCCCTGTTCAGACATGATATTTTGTATTCAGATAGATCAAGAGAGGAGCGAGATCTCTAGTCGAGACAGATTTGCAGCTCGCAACAGGCATCAGAATGTGACATAATTGCAGCGAGACTCACAACTTGAGATCAGATTTTGACTTTTTGCTCATGTTGACTTAATCAGTTGAAACTAAGACCAATGCTGCACAGATAAAATACACTATTGCTAGGCTACACAGCTGGAGAACAGGATCGTCTCACCTGACAAGGACTAAAAAAAACCCACTACAACAGTATTTGGGAGGTTTGTCCTCTAAAGTGATCACATGTGCGTTTGTGTTTACACTGTGCTACACAGTGCGAATGCGGTACATAACATCCCTGACAAATTCTAAATATGGCTTTAAAAGTCACCTATAAATCCATGCTGACCTGTATGTGGTGCCGTCCACTTGTTATTAGGTCCCCCTAAAATAAATTTTAGCACTACATGGGGCTTGTTCTCCCCTTTTTTGTTTCCATTACCTCCTCACACGTTGCTGCTGTCGAAGTATGTGTTGCCGTGTTAAAGGTCATTCACGTAACACAGAGGGGAGAGAGACTGAGCCCTTTTTTACCGTGACAGCTCCCAGACAGATACTATGCATTTCTCCAGCAGCCTAAATTCCACAGTTGACTGATGAGTTTTTCTCCCCGCAGTCATTGTTTAATTTACTTTCATGCTCCCAACGCCCATCAATCTGCACTTGAACAAATACGTGTGAATCTGAACAATGTTGACATACAGGAGATATTTTCATAAACGCACACACATACACACACACGCCTAAAAGTCATCATCTTTGTTGATTGTTTTGTCTACCAGTCTTTTATAACGTGTTTGTTTTGAGCTGAATTCAGTACGGTTGGTTGTTGTGACTGAAGGTTACAGTCATGATGAATTTGCCCTTGTACGCCTCAAAAGAAGCCCGGAGGTAGTTTTCACTCATTAGTTTGAGCAGAGGAGCATCTGTGCTTATGTGGTTTGTGACCAACCAAAAATAGCCAGTTTTATTCAGTCGCTGTCTTTTTTAGAGGGGAACCATTGCTTTTGAACATTCATTTGACTGTTATGTCACCTGGTTTAAATAGAGAGCCTACAGTCAAACCATGTCAAATATTAGCAAACCACACATACATAATGTTCGCCAATTAACTAGAACATCAAATAAATGTAGAACAAAATGTTCCTGTGTTTTTGGAGCTTTAACCAACTCCTGTTCATGGATGCATTTTGTCACGTTGTGTATCAAGATTCTCCATTTATTTCTGCTCAACAGTGTTAGTTTATTATCTTATCCGTGTCTAAACTCATGAATTCAGAGGAAGTTGACAGATGGGGGGTGCTTTACTCCCACCCGAGGCTTTTTAACGGTCCAACCACTTGACTGGACGGTACACAGAGAACATGTGTGTATGGGTGGAGCCGCTCTAATTAAATGCTTGAGGCCATCCTACACTGTAATATGTGATTACATGCTTATTAGGGGAGTATGTGATGTATAGACCATTCTCCTCAGTGGTCTTACATTGAAGTACCAGATGAAAAGCACTAGATTTTTTTTTTTTTTTTTTTTTTTAGAGCTGGTGTTCCTGAGACGTTTATTTAGCCAGGTGGTGTCATTGAAACTTCAGGAAAAGACCTAAACCAAGAAAGCCTCATAATGCAAACATACAGCGTGGTTACCTGCACCCAAATAATCTGGTTATTGTTGGCTTGCTGCTGCTGTAACCTGAATTCTGAAATGTCTTGTGCATATAAATGAGAAACTGATTCATTTATCAGATTAAATGTTTAAAGAAATCTGGTGAATATGGTTAGATTTCTGGAAAAAACCTGATTTCTTGGCTATATATAGAATTATACTGGGTTTAGCTCCCTCATATGCATAAATGTTTAAATCATGTCATTGAAATGGATGTGATTGCGTTCCTCACTTCCTGCCTAACCTGACTTGCTCCAGTAACCTGACTTCTCACGTACATGTAAAGTAGTCCATGTAGAGTGACAACAGTGTCATACATCTGTGAAAAAAAGACCACATAACTCGTACACATGTACTTTTTTTTGTGCCTCTGTGTTGTTGACAGCCATAGCCGGAGGCGTTATGTTTTCGGGTTGTCTGTCCGTCTGTCTCATTCTTGTGAGAGCAATATCTCAGGAACGCCTTGAGGGAATATCTTCAAATTTGGCACAGACGTCTACTTAGACTCAAAGATGAACTGATTAGAATTTGGTGGTGAAAGGTCAAGGTCACCGTGACCTCACAAAACATGTTTTTGGCCACAACTCAAGAATTCAAACACTAATTATGACAAAGTTTCACACAAATGTCTAATAGGATAAAATGATGATGATATTTTATACCCAAATAACCTCTAACTGAAGACAGACATGTCAATATAATGATAACTTGCCAGAAAATACACTTAATACCTTTTTATTTAATTCCTTCAAAGCCTTCACTACAAATACTATGAGTTTGTACAGACTGGTACAAACTGCAACTTGACTGGTTGGCGGAGGCATACAACTGGGAGGCAGTATTCCTCCCAGTTGTTCCTTCCCGTTTGAACTCTGAAAAGAAAACACAGACTGTGAGTCAATCTCGCTGTCAAAGGAAACATTTCAGTTTTAAACCACTGTCAACAAGTTAGCAAGATTCAACAGAGGACAAGGGATTATGTGTAAGATCCTTAGCCCAATTCAGTTTGTGTGCATGTGTGTGTGTGTGTGTGTGCGTGGGTGTTTTTGTGTGCATGCCTGTGTACTGACCTGGTGTTTGCATGTTATCTGAAAGCCTTTGTTGTCTCCGCTGCAGAACTGTGACGAGCGGTTCCAATACAAGTACCAGCTGCGCTCCCACATGAGCATTCACATCGGACACAAGCAGTTCATGTGCCAATGGTGCGGCAAAGACTTCAACATGAAACAGTATTTCGATGAGCACATGAAAACACACACAGGTGAGAAATGACATGTTTGCCTCTCCAGTTGTACTGAAACTCACACTGACCGATTGTAGCAGCGTGTGTCTTTTTCTCTATTGTTAGGGCCATTTTTGACTCCAGGAACCTTTTAGGGATCTCAGGAACATTATTTTTCAGGCTTTGCAGCTTTTGAAGGGAACTCAGGAGCTCTAGCTGTTCAGTCGGCCATTTTTTAAATCTTTTATTAGCCTACTTTGCTTGATCTTCACAGTTCTTCAGATAGAAAAATGTGAGTAGGAATGCCTAAATGACTTTGTGGCACATTCTGAAATATTTTAAAACAAAAAGTTTGCCAAAAAAACATGTTCCCAGTCATTCAGTCTGTCAGCCAGTCTCCGTACACTCCCTAAAAAAAGAAAGAAACGGGATGTTGCCAGGATGAACATTACAGTGGAAGAAGCACAGGGACTTCGCCCAGTTTTTGTAATGAGAGGGACCTTCAACATCAAGAGGAGCCTTGTATATATTGTGGCTTTTAATGACTACCCAGACACATGCTGAACTACATCCCTCTGATTTTCTGTCCCTGCTGCATTGCTATTTCTAAAACCAAACTCAGCAGAGCAGCCTGTACATCTTTCACTGTTTTTCTCCAGCCGTGCCTGTCGTGGGCGGACACACTGCTTGCTCTTCAGTTGGCCCTCACATTTCTATTTGCGATGTGTAATTACGCTACCATTTCCACTCGCTGCTGCTATTCAATTTAGCCTCCTGTAAGAGGAGACACACCCAGCTGTGCCCCGAAATAGGCCGTACACATGTTAAACACAAACTCTCTCAACGTTCGCTTCGCTGCACACAGATTCTTTCGTAAATTCTTGCGAGCGTAATGTAACAGTTACAGAAGACTAGCACATTAGCTGTCACCTTTTGATATTCACTCGGTTTGGAGGAGCTTCACACATAACATGCCAGAATAAGGCATTTGGAGAGCCCTTCAGCAGCCTGTTAATAGATGACTGTGTGGGTGGTAGCAGGCACATTCAGTGGCTCCACGGAGGGAGGTTAATGAGAGCGGCATTCCAACGGAGCGTCTGTTGTTCACTTTCACATCTCCTCTCCTCAAAGTGTGAATTGTAATAGCTTCCTGCGGAGTGGGTGGGTTGACAGCGAAGACCCTCAATTCAAGATGGCAATTTATTAGCATTTTTTTTGGCCAGCAAAGGTCTGTCACCGACTGACTGACTGAGCGATGAAGCGATGAACACCGTCGGTGCGGCTTCATCGGTTGCCTCGGCCCAGTGTTGCCACTTCCTGGATCCATCGTTTTAAATGAAAAGCCCACAGTCCAGCCACATACTAGGTTTTGATCTAGTCTTGTTAAAATAGAACTTACTGGAAAAGAGTTTACTTTAGCATTCGGAGAGCTGTAATCAGTTGATTTATTTTACATTTTGAAACCATCACATTTGACTACAAAAGATTTGAGTCTGACACATATTGTTTTCTCTCCGCAGCTGCAATCTTTTTTTGTTAATTGATAAGTGTCCCTGTCTCCGTCAGACATCAGTCTTTTTATTTTCTGAATCTGTGCAGGAGAGAAGCCTTTCATTTGTGAGATCTGCGGGAAGAGCTTCACCAGCCGGCCCAACATGAAGCGCCACCGTCGCACCCACACCGGGGAGAAGCCCTATCCCTGCGAGGTGTGCGGCCAGCGCTTCCGCTTCTCCAACATGCTCAAAGCACACAAAGAGAAGTGCTTCCGGGTCACCAGCCCTGTGGTTCTGCAGACCAGCGGCCCACCTGTGCCTGTCCGCATCTTTGCCAACACCTTCTCCTCCTCCTCCTCCTCCTCTTCCGGACCCGGCCCCTCAGCCGCCACCCCAGCCACCACCTCAGCACCCCTGGGCCTCAGCCCGTCAGGAGGACCCATGCCTCCGCGAGGTCCCGTGGGACACACGTTCTCCCACGTGCAGCTTCACTCAACCCCCTCTCACCATCACCCCCACCCCCCGACAACCCAGCAACACCTCTCAAACACACCCCAACACGCCCCGCCTCACCCCCACCACCACCTGGCCGCACCCCCAGTCTCCCACCTGCCCCCTCCCCCGGCCCTTTTCAAGAGTGAGCCCCTAAACCACTGCGGGCACGAGGACAGCGGCTACCTGCACCACATGGCCCCACCTGACAAGGGTCCCGGAGCCCCACAACACCACTGAACTGTGCTCCGAGTCTGCAGACCCACACCAAACCGCGCCTTGTTCCTCCTTTTCCCGTAGTCCTGCCTCAGTCTCTCTAAGTTGCAAGGCCCCTAATGAAAGGGTGCTCCTCTCGAACAGATTTAAATAAGTCAAGCTAAACATACACAGTTGTGTATATGTGAAAGATTCAAACTAATACGCCCTGAGTGCACACAGTATTTAAGTAAGAAACTTAAAAACCCTGGTCAACTGACAAAGATTTTACAACCTCTAGAATTTTTTTTTTTCTTGAACATTTTCTTAGGAAATATACACAAAATTATTCCTCCTGTGAGTTCTCTATCTGTACGTTAATGGGTGTAAAGTATCTCCTTTTCATCAAAAGCTGCTGATGGAAGTCGATGTATGTATTACCTGGGCTTCGTCGATCATCAAAGATCAGTGTCATTGAACTTTCCTCTTAATGTCAAGTTGACTTGTGGTTGCACATTGGTCAGGACTTTTGCTTTATGTGCAGGGTCCTCCCCATAGCAATACTCAAACTGTCCTCCTTGTTGTACTGCAGAGCTGGGGGCCACACAGAAATGTTTTAATGAATGTTGTAACTGGTTCTACCTGAGCCTTCCTCTGTCCTAAGGCCAAGGATGTGGCTTTCTGTCAGAGGGGCGGCAGCAGTAGTGCGAGACGCAGTGCCATAGGTTACAGTACGGAGGGGAGGGGGGGAGGGGAGGGGTTGTAAAGGACATTAAGAAAAAGAAGGTTTTGTAAATGGTTAGTCGAATCTAGACATGGTCTTAGATTCTTATCATGGTTAAATGGTGCTTTCCATTCCAGTACATGAGATATTTCTTAATTTTGCTTATCCATTCGATTTTCAAAAGTGTAATATTACAAAATAACAATGTATTGTGTCGTACAGAACATGTCTTGCCAGCCTGGTTTTTCTACAAAGGGGTTTGAGGTTTGGCTACATATTTTGTGATTTAAGAAACTCAAGTCATGCAGGACATGCTCTAGGCACTCACACCCTCACACTTATTCAAGCACACACTCACACACAAAAGACAAAGACCATATGGTCACTGATTTACTTACTGTGATCAGTGCAACCTCAGCTTTCAGTACTGTTGGTCAATAGATGCTTTTAGATAACAGATGACTGTCAAATACTGCCACTGTGAGGGGCCAGACACATGGCCCCATCAGGATTTACCCCACCTCCCTTCGCTGCTGTCGAAACGATACGGGTTACCATGTTAAAGGTCATTTGACATACACAGTATACACACCTGGGACCTTTTTCATCACAGTTCTTAACAGGCAATTATGCATATTCCTCTCAGCCTATATTCCACTGTTTGGTGTGGGGAGTTGTTGTAATGTAAAGTTTAGATTTTTTGACTTACTCCGTTCTGACATACTTTGATCCACACAGGCAAACGAGTGTCTAAAACCTGATGAATGTTGCCTAACGCAGAATGATGGCTGATGAGTCATTCATGTTTGTTTTTTTTTGTTTTTTTTTTTATATTCTCTGATAATTTGCTCAGTTTTAAGCTAATGAATGGTTCTGTAGTATAGATATACTGTTGTTAGTATATAGAACTGTCAGGATAAAAAGCAGTGGTCATAAAAAAAAAAAAAACTTCTAATACTTGGAACTCTTTATATAGATAAGCATACATGTGATCAAGTCAGCGCAAGATAATTACATTTATAAATGTAATAGCCGATGGTGTGAATGTTATTTGTCTAAAGAAGCAGAAATGGTTGGCAAGTATTTGGCATGAATTTGGGGTTGCTTGGTTGTTAGCCCTTCACCCAGTCTGACTGTGTTTAGGAGCAACATTAAGCTATGTGTGTGTGTGTGTGTGTGTGTGTGAGAGAGTGTGAGAGCGGACAGTATGTGTGCATGTATTAGTCTCTACCTAACTGTCTGGTTGTCCCCAGTGCTCTTGTACCAAAAGCTGCTTTTACACAGCGTGCTCCCAATATATTTTGTATTTTGGGGGATAATATCTGAAGATGAGATGGACAATAGCAGTAAATTTTAACATACATGACCCTCCTTCTACCGTTTTAAACGTATTCAGTCTGAAGTGGTTAATCTCAGTAGTTTTAGGATGTCACTTCTTTGATTTTTTTTGAGACCTGCAATTATCCTGCCATTTCTGTGGGTCTTAATGCCGCTGCGTTATTTTTCTTATCATCTTGTTCCCCCCTCGGGTTCACTGTTGTTGTTTTTTTGCTTCAGCATTTTGCAGTATGGATCTTTGTCTTGTCTTTTTTTTTTTTTTTTTTTTTTTTTTATTTTTAAAGCCTTTTTCATTTGTGTGTATTCTCTGCACTTTACTGCTGCGTGGGTGAGGCGCAGGGAAGGGAGGGACTGACAATGCATTGTGGAACAGAGTGCAGTTGTGGCTGCATGGGGGAAAGGGTGGAGGTGATTACTTTGAGTGGATGTTTTTTTAGGCAAGGAAAGGAGGAGAATCCCCGGGTGGAGGCGGGGTAGTGTGGAAGGGACCATAGCAAACGAAGGACATTTCTTTTACTATGTGTGTAAATTATATTTCCTATTTTTTAAAAGAAATACAACTTTTGCTCCGACATGGACCTTTCCCCTCAAAAGTGGAAAATATTTTCTTCCTGCTTTGGCGACTTTACACTAGCCCCTCCAAGCTGTGTCTGAAATACATTCTTCTGTTATGTTTGCTCATGGAGTTTTCCTCTCTGTCATGTCCTCTTTTTTTGTCTTTGAAAAGTTTGCCGGATGGTTCTCCTCCTCCTTTCTTTGTTATATAGAATGCACTTTCTACTAAAAATTCTTGGCTAGTTAAGAAAAAAAAATAACATTGTATATTCTTTAAAGATGTTTTAAAAATCAATATACTTTTTCCCCTTTGTATTTCTAACCACTTAATGTAGCATTGCGTATTTTATTATTGTATCTGGTACAAAATGTGCAGCTTTATAATGTCCTGGTTTGTCTTTTTTTGTATGTTATCTGGAGATTGAGGAGAAGTGAAAAAGTTGGGCCTTTTTTGATAATGTACATTTAACTGACTGCTAACTTTGAGAAGTAAAAACAAGTAGCCATGATTATCACATATTTCTGTGCCTCTCTTTATCTTCAAATGCTGTTGGTTTACAAGGTAATCAAAAGGATTGTGCATGACATATTTCTGAAAGTAGGTCACAGGGTTCATTTTCAGGTAGCTTTTCACAGCGAGCTTTGTTGAAAAGCTTTATTTTCAGCTGACTCTTGTAACTGCACAGACTTCCGTGATTTGCGATTATTTAAGGGTCACAGGGTTCTTGGCGTTGCTGCTGGCTACACATGACAAGTTTAGCAGCTGATTCTTTGTTTTTTTGAAAGTTTTTTATTTGAAAAGGGAAGTTTAAGTTCACTTCTTTGTTACCGCCCTCTCGCCCCTCCCCCCCAGCAGCATTTGTTTTTGCAGATGACCCAAAAAAAGCCTTGCAGTAGGTTTTATTGTCCTTAGGGGCTGTGACCTTGACCACCAGTAACCTCAGTCAGGGATTCTCAAGTTAGATAAAGGTTTAACCTAAACATGTACCTTTTTAAATGATCGGCTGCATAATAGAGAAAGTGTCTATCACATCAAGAGCCGAGGAAAAACAGGATTTTGCACCCTTTTGTCTCAGTTATTCCAACTCAATCAGCTTTATTCATCCATTAACGGAGTGCGCCTCCTCTAAAGACATATTAAGACATTCACTGATGCCAGAATACCTCCTAAAACGCTGTGTGCCCTCTTTTACCATAGGTGATTTAAGTGGTGCACCAATGAGTCACATAATCCTATACGGTAGCTGAGCAGGCCCATGGGTAGAGAAAAGTGTGAGTGACTCACTGATGGCGAGTGGGTGGTCAGGTACCGAGGCTCACTTCACCAGCAGAGGAGATAATAACACACCGTCTGTACATCTCTATTCCCATTTGGGTTTGAAAATAGTCAGCCACCCCAGCTGTTAGTCATTAGGCCTCGCGGTGTAGAAGAGGGAGGGAGGGCTGCGTCTGTCAGCAGGCAGATAAGGAGAGGAGGGTTTCATGTCGTGTTTTTCAGGCGTGTATTCGCTACTCTGAAAAAAAAAAAAAAGTTGCTGTGCGGTTCATTAATCACAGCGTATTTGCAAGGCTTTATTTAGACCACTGTCTTGTGGAGAAACAGCATAAACTCCCTCGCTGTTGCTCGTACACAAAAACAACAGTGTTTTCACTTTTTAAACGGATTACTTTTGATGTTATTTTATTCCAATCAACCCCTTAAATGTGATGCAGCGTTATCCTGATTTCCAGTGTCTCCCTAACAATAGAGGAGGTCAAGCACATGCTGCTCCACAGTGTTTTTCCACTGTGCTTACTGTGACACTGACCCAAATCCAGATCATCCTGTTGTGAAGGAAGGTGTCTTTTAACCATGAGTTTAGTTTGTCTGGGCGGTGATAAGCATTCAAAACTGTATGAAAGGATTTTTTTTCATACTTTTAGCTCTGTTGGAGCTATTAGGCCAAATGAACAGGATTTGCAGATTTCACCTCGGGGTTTTCTTGGAGCTGTCACAACCAGAAGTGTTTGTTCTCCCAGGCGTCTGTAAATGCTCCACTGGAGAGCAGGTGAGTAGCCTACAGTATGTACATGAGTTTGTAATCTAAGCCTTGAGGTACAGATCATTACCGTAGAACAAGTCCAGACGCACAGCATACATAGAGCCACGGATATATTCAACAAACAGAATATTTACTTTCTCATTTTTTTCTTCCTTGCTTCCCCTCCCACAGTTTCCCCCCTCAACCCTCCCTCTCACCCCCTCTTTCTCTCTGTCTCTCATGAACGCGCCCGGTAGGCTGCTATTAAATGGGCGGACTTGTAGGCGCGGTCACGTCTGCAGCGGCGCCGGTGGTTTTGACTGTCACATAAAAGTACGCTTCACACCGGCTGACCGGCGGATCTCTGCTTCTACTCTCTGTGCGACCGGATCGGACCTGGACGACGTCGGGAATCAGAACCAACACCGGTGATACATTTATGCGTTTATCTGCAAATTTTTTTTAAAAAACCTCCAAATTTGCGAGAGTTCAACCTTGAAACTCGAATGCATGCAGACGCTCAGCTGCTGCTGCGGCTGTTGATGTTGTTTTTTTTTTTTTGAGGAAGTAGGTTAGTTTAGCAATAGGCAGATAAGGTTGGACAAGTTGTTTTCAAGACTTACCTGATAATCAGTGTTGGACATTTTTTTCTTTAAATTGTGCCCTAGCACACTAAAGATAACTCCATGGTATTTAATTGTTGCAAATAGGACTTTAAATGTGTTTTCTACTTCAAGGCAGACGTTAAATAATATGTAAATCAGATCATATACATTGGAAATTGATGTTTTTTTAGACATATTGTTATTTTTATCTTCATTTAAGTAATATTTCTGAATGTCTCCACAATGTTCCAGTATGGAGCAATATGACTCAGTCATCTCTCTTTTTTTGTACATAGTAATTAAGTTATTTTGAGGGCTCTCTGTGGAACTTTGTGTGAGACCTTTAGCTCGGAAAAGCATGATGCTGTTACAAACCGCTGTCTCATACAACATTCATTGTGTTTTTCCCTCCCATGCAGACAAAACCAGCCTCACAGCTTGAGGACGCCTGGTTGGGTTATGCGCCACATGACACCGGCGCACTTCCACTGCTGACAACGACAATCAAAGGTATGCAGGCGGAACTCAGACACCCTGTGAGAAGCTTTTCAAAGCTGTCCTGACTTGTGTCGTTGATTTAATTTGCTCGCTTGCTTGCAGGATCTGCATGATGGACTCAAGTTGCCAGTTCATTCAGATCCGGATATAATTAACTTCTAGTTTTTACTACAGCAGGATGATCCCTCTCCTCTTCTTCACTTCCTACCCTTGTAGAAAGTCAAACCTATGAGATGCTGCCTCCCCTGGGTTGAAAATGCTGCTGGTTGGCTGCTATCTGCTTTCTTTTAGGTCTTTCTCACACCTTCCTCTAATGATATACAGATTATGATATTATGTCTCATCTCAAATCTATATGTGATTCTGTTCTCGCCCCCCTTCCTTCGTCTATTTATGCATTAATGTTTCCCAGAAGCCATCCTCCGTAGCCTCCACCTCACCGTGGCCTGCCTTGCGTGGGATGCTGGAGAGTGGCAGAGCAGGAGAAGAGATTTGATGCCACTTGGCAACAGTAAAAAGAGGTGTCGCATAGTCAGTCATGGGGGATTCAATCTTCAACTGCTGTTATGTCCCACCCCATCCTCCAGGCGAGGAGGAACCCCCCAGATCCAGACGTTCGGAGATCATGGCCTCCAATTCGGCGCACATCTCCTCCGACAAGCGCTTCATCATCTTCTTTGACTTCGATGAGACCATCGTGGATGAAACCAGCGACGACATGGTGGTGCAGGCCGCCCCGGGTCAGCACCTCCCGGAATGGCTGAAGGACACCTACCAGCCGGGCCGCTACAACGAGTACATGCAGCGCGTACTGGCCTACCTGGCGGAGCAGGGCGTCACCGAGAGCCATATACGCACCATCATGGAGAAGATACCCGCCACCCCCGGCATGCTCATGCTCTTCCAGTTCCTCCGCACCCGACCCCCGCAGGACTTTGAGGTGGTGCTGGTGTCAGACGCCAACACCTTCTTCATCGAGTCCTGGTTGCGCCGCGTCGGAGCGCGTCAGCTCTTCCACCGGATCTTCACCAACCCGGCCACCTTCAACAAAGACGGGCGGCTGGTGCTGCGGCCCTTCCACTCCCACGACTGCCCGCGGTGCCCAGACAACATGTGCAAGCAGGTGGTCGTCAGGGACTATGTGGCCCGCAGGACGCAGGAGCGGGGCCGCCCCTATCAGAGGGTCTTCTACGTGGGAGACGGAGCCAACGACTTCTGCCCGGCTCTCTCCTTGGGGCCCCGGGACGTGGCTTTCCCGCGACGGGACTTCCCCATGCACCGGCTGATCACGGAGACCCATGAGGCCATGCCCGGGGAGTTCAAGGCCGTCACGGTGCCCTGGGCCAACGCGGAGGAAGTGGTGCAGCGGCTGAGGAAGCTGGTGGCAGAGTAGAGGGGTCACACACACAGAAAGAGACAAAGAGGGGGACAATAGAGACACTTTTAGTCATATTCTCAGGAAAAAATAGTCCCAAACTAATGTTTAAGGCAATAAAATCATTTGATAGGCCTACTGTCTGTGTACCTATCTGGGGCCCAGCCTGCACGTGCCTCGCCTCTCTCACGCTTTGGTCCGGAGGTCACAAAAACAGAGGCAGCAGGTTAATGATTAGAGAGACCTGCCACTGTCACTCAAAGTGACAAATCTTATGTGTTGTTATTCAGAATCATTTAGAAGTGAAGGATTTAACTATAAAGTTTGAGGGCATTTGCATAATAAATCTCCTTCAATGGGATATTCAGCTATTTATCTTAATAGTTTAAGTGGGTCAGCAGGGAAGTAATAGCAATATATTAAAATGTTATGGACAATTATTACGACCAGTATCCTCTATCAAATATCAATCTATAAGTTTGTTTGTTTGTTTGTTTTTCTCCACACACCGCACTTTTTAAATATTAAATTATAGCCTCAGTAAATGGAATCAAAGCAATGGGCATTTTAATAGATCTACAATATGACCAAACAGTATTTTTATCAACATGCTTCTCAGAGAATATATGTCTAATATAGCAATGTATTACTAGCCTATGTCTTAAGACAGTGTTTGTTTGTTTGTTTGTTTGTTGAACTTGTTTATTTTGTCTTTACTGTGTAGGCCAGACCTACTGAAGAACATATTTACACCAGCAGGAATAAAGCCATCAACTGAAACCCTGCCTGTCTCTGATTTTATTATAAAACATCCTCAAAGAATGATTCATAACCAATCCTCCTGATAACATGCTGACTCATGTGACCTTGTATTTGAAAATCAGTATTAAAAAAAACTAGTGGGTGTGTTTGAAGAAATGTATTTCCTTCAAACACTTAGGTCTATAGATTAGAACATTTTAAGCAAAGGAAGTTCTTAGCATAGCTACCCGGCACATGCTTTGATTTAAAACCCTATGAAAAAGAAAACGATTAAACAAGCTTTTAAAACAGTTAAATTTGTCTTTTCACAGTTTTAACTCAATTCTAGTAGATAAGTTTCAGTTTCTGAAAAGACTAATACTTAATACACTGTAAAACCACATCAAAGGATGATTTGCTTTGTATTTAAATATGTATAAATCAATAATTTAGCGTTATTTATTGTGGTTTAATTTTATACAGTTGTTCTGAAGCATACAGGGCTTATCAGTTAAAATACTATTATAAATATACACAAACAGGCCTAATCTGAACAGACGTTTCCATTTGAATTTAGTATTAAACTGTTTTATTTAATAAACACACGTATTATCATGAGTGAAGGTTCAGTGCCCCCCAGTGGTCGTAGTATGTAACTGTGTATTTTCAATAGTTTCTATTGATGCATTTATTTCAGGACCTCAGCAGGGCAATTTCTGAGTCGAAATACCAAGATTATAGTATCCATAGTATTATGATTTGAGCCATTAGGTGCAACAAAATTAAAAAGTCATAAGGTGCCTTATTAGTAAATAGGGACGTTCGTTGCCATCCTGTAATACTTTATCCAATTTAATACATTCATTGTTTCAATGTAAGCATGTATAATCATAAGTATATTCATAGAAATACTTACTGTACATACATACAGAACAGATATCTTCAAACACATTTATCTAAACAAAAACAAAAAAAGTGTTGCAGTCTTTATAATATACACATATATATATACTTATTTGTATTTATATTTTTAACAGCAACGTCTACATTTTTCTATTTTATTTTAAGCTATCTATCTCTCTCTCTATCTATCTATCTATCTATCTATCTATCTATCTATCTATCTATCTATCTATCTATCTATCTATCTACATACATGATTGTGGCGCCTTAGTTGATTAACACACACCATTTACGCCGTTGGTCAACAGGCGCGTATTTAAAGCATAATCTTGAGTGTTTCTGACCTCTTAGGGTCAAAGTAAGTTACAAAAACGGCGCTCCATTAGCATCAAGGCAGACACAATAGTATAGTAATACTTTCCACGGAAAATAAAACTTTTACAACACAATGAAGTGTAGTTACACACTGTGGCCACTGGAGGGCAGCATCACAGTGTACTCATAATTCCCCCCCGCAAAGAAATTCTCCCAAACGTTCAATCTGATACTAAATCTTTATATATTTTTTCAGATTACTTTCAAATTAGACTAAAAATGGACACAGGGGTCGTTAAACACCGTAACCGTTGTAGAGAACGGACGCATGATTATATACAGACATAACAATCATCTACATAATTATCAAGGCAGACATGATAGCATGTTAGTACTTCCTATGAAGATGTTTAAGTATAGATACGCAGGACTGATGAATTGGAAACTTTAGGTGAGGCAGCAATTACATTTTTGCTGCAATTTTGGGGTTTGACTGGTCGACTTTGTAACATCACTAGTAACGATTATGTTACGGGGGCGGTAGTGAGTCAGTTAGCATCAAACGCTTACTGCCGTTATTTCCGTAGAAGAAGAAAGCCGGAAGTAGCATTTCGTGCGCATGGCGCTATTTGGGAAATTATTTATCGCTTGCTGAATACGTCCTCAACTTTTATCTTGTTTCGAAGAGAATATTTGCTGACTGCATTATAACAGAATACAGGTGAGTGTGTTTTGCAGCGTCCAGATTATAGTTCAGTGCGGTAAGCTATCATTTGATAAACAGCAACGTAACTTGAACGTTGTCTCCAGGAGTCATTCCGCCGTCATAGCCGCCTAGCATGCTAATTTCTGTCCAACTAATGACATTGTAAACACGAGAAGAGCGGTTTGTAGTCATTGATAACGTCAATATTTAGTCGCAGGTTTTCTGCCGACGGAAAGCATCTATAAGCTATTTAAATATCTTAATGAACTGTGGCGGTAGACATGATGCTACATGCAGAATTAGCATTAGCTTCAGTGGTAATGCACTCTTGATTAGGCAAGTTATTGTTGTTCAACACCGGCATTTGGGAAACATGCAAAACTGAGTTTATATTGCAAGTCAAACTTAAAATTTTCTAAATATTTTGATTCACTCAAGAATACTTCACATGTTTGGTTAGTTTCAAAAACAAACATGTATTGTTAGGAGGCCAAAACTAGTCAAGAAGACAACAGTTAAAATGTTAATATTAAGTAATTAAACGGATAAGTTACCGTCTCTCCAGAGAAAAATAGTCAAGGCTATATACATTCTAGTTGTGTTTCAGCGAAAATCTTGTTTTACATTTGTCTATAATTTGCATTGAATGCTATTATTTAATTGTCAGAATCAGATTTCTTGACAAGTCTTCACATTCAAAGACATATTTTGGTGTTGTGGTGCATGACAAAGTATTTATATAAAGTGAGAAAAATACAACTACCACAAAAGACAGGTGGTATCATGTATATAAATAACATTTTATAATTAAGTGAGTAAAAATGTATTCCATGTGAAGAGAGCTGTCCTTACCAGTACATGAATCTAACAGATATGTAAATACTCATTAACTTCTCTCCCAGTTCTCTACAAGATGGAGGCTGATCTGTATGATGAGTTTGGAAACTACATCGGTCCAGAGCTGGACTCTGACGATGATGATGACGATCTGGAGGCAGAAGACAGAGATGTCGATGAGGTACTCTTCAAACTCAGTGAACAGTTATTACCACTATGGTTTGTTAACATGTTACGTGTACATATGTTATGGGAATAACACTCTCCTTCTGCAGGGTGATGAAGATGATGATGACGAGCCTGCTGATGCTGATGACGATGTTCCCGGCATGGAGGTGGTCCTGCACGAGGACAAGAAGTACTATCCGACAGCAGAGGAGGTTTACGGGCCAGAAGTGGAAACTATCGTCCAGGAGGAAGACACACAGCCTCTAACAGGTTAGAAATAAAGAAAAACATGAAGGATTAATAAACTGTAAACACTCACATATCTAAATTAGTGTGTGATGATGTTAACACAAGTCTAAGACAACGCATGCTGTCATGGTTAACGCACAAACACTCATGTTTTCTCTCCGATCCTACCAGAGCCCATCATCAAACCTGTGAAGAACAGGCAGTTCACCCTGATGGAGCAGGAGTTACCTGCCACTGTTTATGATATGGAGTAAGTAATCAAAGTGCTTTCCTGCTTTTATGTGTATATATAATCATGATAAATTAATTTGTAAAGCACTTTTCAAAACAGTAGGGCTTCACAGAGCAGTGGAACACCAAAAGATTATAATAAATCAAATATAGGATAAAATATTAAAAACACTAAAATGAACATGCGGGGGGAGAAGAAAATGGAAAACCTTCAGAAGAGGAAATGTTTATCAAGAATATAATTGGCTGAACAACAGTCTTTGCACAGTCCTATGTATTTCTCAGTATGTTTCTGCTATTTGCTGTGTTTTCGCAAACTGCAACTTTCTCTCCTCTCTCTCTTGGCAGATTCCTTGCAGATTTGATGGACAGTCCGGAGCTGATTCGTAACGTCACCTTGTGTGGTCACCTCCACCACGGCAAGGTTAGAGCCTGCCCGCAGCTTCTGCATGACTGTTCCCGCCTCTCGTTTAGCTGTGTGTGTGTCTCTCTACTCAGGGCTCCGCAGTGGCATTTTGCCAAAGAAGACATGTGTTCCTAAGATGAAAAATTTACGAGGATAGGAATGTTTTGGAGCATATGCTAATAACATGCCTGCCCTTCAGACTCATCTGAGACTCATGGGGATCTCATGAATTTGCTTATTTCTTTTCAGACCTGTTTCGTGGACTGCCTGATCGAACAGACACATCCAGAAATCAGGAAAAGAGATGATGTGGATGTGAGTGCTGTCTGTGATAATCATATATTTTCGCAGTTTTGCACTTAGATTCTGTATATGACGGCAGGCTAACATGCTGTTTGACTTTTTCAGCTCCGGTACACAGACATCCTCTTTACAGAACAGGAGGTGAGTGGTTTAGTTCAACTCTTGACCAAAAAAAAAACACATATCACTAAAGTTACTTAAAGCTCAAAAGAGGAGAGGTTGCAGGCCCTTGATCCCAGAAATGATCATATTAATGAGCTTTAGATGATAGAAGTATGTCTCCTTTGCTGTGAAGACCAACATCACTTTTAGTTAAAGTATATTCACATTTATTTGGAGCTGCTTGGTCGTCGTCGGAGTTTAATAACTTCTGTTGTCCTTTCTTTGCTCAAGTGTTTCTAAAACTGTACTTACTCCACAGAGAGGAGTTGGTATCAAGAGTACCCCTGTCACAATGGTCCTGCCAGACTCCAGAGGCAAATCCTACCTATTCAACATAATGGATACACCAGGTATTTTGTGTTGGCTAACTGAATGCGTGTTTGGACTTTGGTGCAGAAAAACAGAAAGTGATGTAAAGTGTCTCCCTCAAAGGTCACGTGAACTTCTCTGATGAGGTCACATCCAGCATCCGGATCTCAGACGGCATCGTCCTCTTCATCGACGCAGCAGAGGGAGTTAGTAACTTTACTGTTTTTCTTTTGGATATTATCTCCATCCTGCACTCACTTCATATATCTTTTTTTTTCAGCCTTCCATATAACCCAGACTTCTGTTTATCTCTGCCCAGGTAATGCTGAACACAGAGCGTCTGATCAAACATGCAGTTCAGGAGCGTATGGCCATCACCATCTGCATCAACAAGGTGGACCGGCTCATCGTGGAGCTCAAACTGCCTCCCACAGATGCTTATTATAAACTGCGCCACATTGTGGACGAGGTCAACGGTTTGCTCAGGTAATACTTAAACCCGTCACAACCACAATGTCTGAAGAGTGTGTTTCATGTGATGCACTACACTGATCTTCTATGGAAGGACAAGCAGTCATAAAGGAGAATGTTGCATCTTTTTTTTAAGAATTTGTGTTATTTGTATTTGCTGCACAACAGCTCAGCTAAGGTTTGTGCATTTGCATCATTCTGACCTAATGGTTGGTGAGAAAGCATTGAAATGTTTGTCACTTTGATGTTAGATTAGCAGCTGCACTGCTGACAGAAAACTGATTTATTGTTTATTATGACATTATCAGACATTTAATTCAAAGCTGTTTATGATCATTTTCCTTCTCTGTCAGTACGTACTCCACAGATGAGAACTTGGTGGTTTCTCCTCTCCTGGGAAACGTGTGCTTCGCCAGCTCTCAGTACAGCATCTGTTTCACACTGGGGTCCTTTGCAAAGATCTACTCGGACACTTACGGTGAGACGACTCCTCTGCACTCAGAAACAATAGACTGACGTGTCCTCATCACATGCCTGATGCAGAATGTAAAGTATTAACTAACTCTGTTTGTGTTTGCAGGTGACATAAACTATAACGAGTTTTCAAAGAGACTTTGGGGAGACATTTATTTCAACCCTAAAACGTGAGTAACTTGGATTTTAACAGAATGCTAATATTTGATGCCAAACTATCTGCTCCATTCTCCTCTTCCAACACACTGTTTTTATGATTTTTTTTTTTCTCTTCTGTTCAGTCGCAAGTTCACAAAGAAAGCTCCCAGCAGTAACTCTCAGCGCAGCTTTGTGGAATTTGTTCTAGAGCCTCTCTACAAGATCCTTTCACAGGTACCTTTTTTTTTGTTTTTTTTATAAATGTGCATCAGGGGAGCACAGCTAGCTCAATCCCCCTAAGGTCCCATCAGGCTTGGATTTTGCAGACTTCTGTGTAATCCTCTCCCAAATCTTCTTTGTGTACAGGTTGTTGGGGATGTGGACACGTCTCTCCCACGAGTTCTGGATGAGCTGGGGATCCACCTGACTAAAGAGGAACTGAAGCTGAACATTAGACCCTTGCTGAGGCTGGTCTGTAACCGCTTCTTTGGAGAGTTCACAGGTAAGATAACCTTTTTATTGAGTTTTCTGCCACATTCTTATTGCTATTGGTTGCTATCATAATATGAAGATAATCATGGCTTTAGTAAATGTGATGAATCGATGTAAAGCCGAGGATGGATCTCTTCCCTGCAGGCTTTGTGGACATGTGTGTACAACACATCTCCTCACCACAAGAGGGCGCTAGGAACAAGATAGAGCACACCTACGCTGGAGGTCTGGACTCGGACCTGGGGGAGGCCATGGCAGAATGTGACCCTGATGTGAGTAATAACGGAGGAGGAACAGGAGTCTCTGATTTATTGGCTGGTGAGCAGATACACCGATTAACCGCAAATAGCTGCAGTCTGTGTCTAGTATGTCAATAGTCTCATCCCAGCTGCTCTTACAGATTAAACCAACAGGCTGCTGCAATTAGCTTGAAATGAACGAGCTGTTAAATAAGCCAATTTAAGACAATGCAGGATATCGATCACAGTTTTCCAAGGTGCACTTTTAAAGGCTTACTACCTCTTGCCTAAGCCCTCTTATATTTCTTTAGAAAGAAATGTCACCTTCCAGTGGTAAGACTTTCCTGTCCCATTTCCTGTCTCTCTATCTCTCTCTCTCTCTTATCTGTCCTTCCTCTTCACCTCATGTCTCTTGCCCTCAGGGTCCTTTGATGTGCCACACCACTAAGATGTACAGCACAGAGGACGGGGTTCAGTTCCATGCATTTGGCAGGGTGCTAAGCGGGACCATTCAGGCAGGTCAGCCTGTCAAGGTTTTAGGAGAGAACTACACCCTTGAAGACGAGGAGGACTCTCAGGTCTGCACTGTGGGTCGTCTCTGGATTTCTGTCGCCAGGTAGGTTCCAGGGGTTTGGGTTTTGATTTTTTTTTATTGTCAAAGTTTATATCAAAGCTTGACTTCCCTTACACCTTCTCAGATACCAAATTGAAGTGAATCGAGTGCCCGCCGGGAACTGGGTTCTCATTGAAGGTTGCGACCAGCCGATAGTGAAGACCGCCACAATCACAGAGCCCAGAGGGAACGAAGAGGTGAGATAAAAGAGAGAGATTGCTTTGAGATCTTAAAAGTACTTTGTGAGCAAGGATTTACATATTTAACTTCCTCTGACAGGCTCAGATTTTCAGGCCGTTGAAGTTCAACACGGCATCGGTTATCAAGATCGCCGTGGAGCCTGTGAACCCATCAGAGCTGCCGAAAATGTTGGACGGACTGAGGAAGGTCAACAAGAGCTATCCCTCTCTCACCACAAAGGTAAGTCTGTCAACACACAGGTAGAGCAGTGAAGTGATTTACAGAGAACGAACACAGGCCCAGAAGTGCATTGCAATGACTTTTGAAAAGGTTTAAGTTCAAAGGTTACTGTTTTCTTCCTGAGGGAAAGCAACATGAAAATCAACATAAATGGTTTTAATAATTAGGTAGCTGCCATATATCTTCATCACTTTTGACTGTATATGTGTGTTTTTGTGTTTCAGGTGGAGGAGTCTGGAGAGCATGTTATCTTAGGCACAGGAGAGCTTTATCTGGACTGTGTCATGCACGACCTGCGTAAGATGTACTCTGAGATTGATATTAAAGTAAGTTTCTCACTGCTGCTTTGTGTAATTTATCTTGTTGAATGTCTTTTTTTTTTTTCCTGTTTCTTGGCACCACATCGTCTGGTGAGAAAAAAAAAGCTTGTTTAGTAACTAATTTAGTCAGTTTTTGAGTACAGCTTGCTTGTCCTATTAATTTGGACAATGAATCTTTTTTTTTTTTTTTTTTGAAATTACAAACACACATCCATAACCTTAAGCTGTCACACACGAATAAAGCCTCTGGTTCCTTTCTGTAATGATGCACATCTTTTCCCTCAGGTTGCCGACCCAGTTGTGACTTTCTGTGAAACAGTCGTGGAGACGTCATCCCTCAAGTGCTTCGCCGAAACGCCTAACAAAAAGTGCGTATCAGATGTCATGTCTGAGCTTTTATCCAGAGCAACGTATTAATAGTGAGATTTAGAGGAAGCTTACATTGATCTCAGAACAGTCCAGCAGTAATATTTGTTTCAAACCTTGTTGCGTTCTTAAAACTGTTTGAACGTCGTGTTTCTTGTCTTCTTGAGAGTTTAAATCTGTGCACTGTTTGGGGTCACTGTCAGAGTTAGTCCTTCCCTCTGGCCGAGTGTCTCCTCATCCCAGAATGAGTGATTGACAGCTGTGTGATGTGATTGACAGGAATAAGATCACCATGATTGCAGAGCCCTTGGAGAAGGGACTGGCTGAGGACATAGAGAACGAAGTGGTGCAGATCACGTGGAACAGGTATGACGTAGAAGGTGTTAAGTGATTTCATGTTAGACATCTGTAGACATTTCTGGCTGATAACGGCACCAGTCGTATTCATTTCCCATACTTCAGAGCCATTCTGACCAATCTTTGATTCTTGTTTATCCCTCGGTTAGCAGGGATTAATGAGCAGGCATGTGAGGATGATTCTTCAAATTAAACGCTGTCATTGAAGAGGGCAGAGGAGGATAGAAATGCCCAGGGCTGAAATATCATTTTAAAAAGTGCAATTATTGGATTTGTGGGTAATATTCCTTCTGAATTCATGGGTGTGGCGCACAATTTTCTTATCATGCATAGACCAAGAGGTTTCCATCCAAGTATAGCACGTGTCAACCATCGATTTTAATTCTCAAGTTGGACATGAAAGTGACATGTACTGCAATATAATAACACTGTTTTAATTCTATCTAGTGTGTCCACTTTTGTTTTATTAGGTCAGGTTGAATGTCCTATATTGACCCATTCACACTGATAGTAACTGTAGATTCCTGCTGCATCTTGTTTGTTTGAATGAAGAATTAAAAAACTCTTGAGTGTAAGAATAACAAAATATAAAAGCATTCATCATTACTGACATATATCTTTAACTAAAACTAGTACAGATGCAGAACATTTCTGTACTTGAATATCTGAGCAAAAGTAAAGGACTGACTTCTGTCTTATGTGCTCATTAAACACCCTCCTTGTTATATTGATCACGTCACTCACAGTAATTGAATTACGCACTAAAAGCATGCATGAGTGTTCCCGTCCCCGTGACATGAAGCGCATGCATCACTGTGGTGTTCTACTCGAGAGCGGCTTCCTGTCAATACTGGGCTCATATGTGAGGCCATCTGGGCCCAGCGGTGCCAGCATACAGTAGTAACGCCAGAGAACTGACATGCTTCACACACACACACACACACCATTAAACTAAACCTTCGCTCCTAGTCCTCTTCTTTCATTAACCCCTCTGCCCCCCCCCACGATCAACCAATCTTCGTAATGTTCCAGCTGACACAAAACGCAAAACCTGCTTTCAACCAGTTGCTGTCCTGTTTCCTCATGTCAGGAAGAAGCTGGGAGAGTTTTTCCAGACAAAGTACGACTGGGATCTGTTGGCTGCCAGATCTATCTGGGCCTTTGGACCGGACACGACAGGACCAAACATTCTTGTTGATGATACGCTGCCTTCTGAGGTGAGTTTTATGTCTGCTGGACAAAGCTTTATTCTAAAGTCTTATTATTATACTGTTGGTTCAGTTAGTTCAAGAAAAAGTACAAATATTTTAATTATGGATTATGTCTCCAATTAATTGTTTAATTATTTACTCTGTAAAATGTCATAAAATAGTGGAAAAAAAACGTGCATTACAGTTTCTTCAAACAGCCCAAAACCCAACAACATTCAGTAAATCCTCACACATGAGAACCTGGATCCAGAGTTTTGGGAGCTTTACTTGATAAAATGACTTAAACAATTAATTGATTATTAAAATTATTCATTTTCTATGAATTAACTAATGGACATATCATTTCAGCTCTAGAGCTATAGAACTATAGCTAGCAGTAGCAATCTATTACTCAGATTACAACAAGTATCTATAATTTCTTGTTCATTTTATATAAAGACCACATTAGGTCATTGTTGAACCGTGTGAGACCTTGTACACAACGACTAGAAAGTAGAAGGGAGTAAATCCAAATTTAAGAAACAATAACACGTTGTGCTGAAACTAATAATTATCTTCATTATCGATTAATCTACTAATTAATCAATCAGTCCTTTTGGTTTATAACATGTCAGAAAATGGTGAAAAATGTCATCATCATCGTTTCCCAAAGCCCAAGATCCAACCAAAGATGTCTTCTTTTTGTCCCGACCAACTGTCCACAAACCAAAGATTTTCAATTTACTGACAGAAGACTAAATAAACCAGAAAATATTTACATTTAAGAAGCTGAAACCAGAGAATGTTTGCATTTTTTTTCTTTAAAAATGACTCAGAAATATGATCAAAGTAGTTGACGATCAACCAATTGTAGCTATAATAAGACATAACGCATTTATTAACATTTTGTTATATACACAATACAGGCAAACGGGTATGAGGTTTAGCTCAATAGCTCACTTTTGTAACCAACTCTGCATTTGTTTTGTGTTTTTTCTGTCTTCTGTAGGTGGACAAGGCTCTGCTGGGCTCAGTCAAAGACAGCATCGTTCAGGGCTTCCAGTGGGGCACCAGGGAGGGGCCTCTGTGTGACGAACGTAAGATCTCTCTTCCGTCTTTTTGTCACCGAAACACGTTGATTTTACAAATAAACCTTTATTCTCCTCACCAGAATATTTTGGCATTGGGAGAAGTACACATTGTTTCTGTAACTCAGTCTTTCTGCTGCCCCTCAGCCATCAGAAACGTAAAGTTTAAGATCCTGGATGCCGTCATCGCTCAGGAGCCCCTGCACAGAGGAGGAGGCCAGGTCATCCCTACAGCCAGGAGAGTGGTGTACTCCGCTTTCCTCATGGTGAGATATCTCCCCCCTCCCCCTCCAGCCCCTCCCCTCCCCTCAACTCTATTCTTCTCCTCATCTGCCATTAGCTCCTCCAGACTTTTCTTTCATCCTCTCTTTCTTTAATGTTCCATTACCTTGATTACTGTTTGGGATTTTGCTGACGTGCGTCCTTTTTAATTGCAGTGCGATAACGTTCCTCTTTCACCATTTTTGGCTTCTCTCCTAATCTCATTTGGCTCTTTTCGCTGTCGTTATTATAAATCCATGGGTCAGCTATACATGGGATGACCATACTGTGTCTCCAGGCTTTTGTCCTCACGCTAATGTGCGGTACCTTGCTTTCCAGGCGACTCCGAGGTTGATGGAGCCTTATTACTTTGTGGAGGTTCAGGCTCCGGCTGATTGTGTATCTGCCGTCTACACAGTGCTGGCTAGAAGAAGGTCGGTCTTCTCTCTTTGTCCTCATGTCTAGTATCAACCTAGAAGGACATTTAATGCAATATTCCTTGATATTTCTTTAAATTAAACACAAATTCAGCAGTTCTTTTTTAATTTGGTCCTGTGCTTATCATTTAACAGGGGTCACGTCACCCAGGATGCACCTATTCCAGGGTCTCCTCTCTACACCATTAAGGCTTTCATCCCAGCCATCGACTCCTTCGGCTTTGAGACAGACCTTCGCACACACACACAGGGGCAGGCCTTTGCTCTGTCTGTTTTCCACCACTGGCAGGTAAGATTTATAGACACAGAGCTGCTTTCTATCTGACATTATGTCAATGAAATCCAGGTGTAAATGCAGTAAAGACTCACGTCACCGTTTGGAGGTGAGAAAAAATGTGTGGCAGCTTTAATTATAAATGTAAATGTAACGTATCTTTAATTTACATATAATAACAGCAACAAAAATGCAGAAAAGGCAATCAAAGCAGAAATAGACACAAAGAATTAGCTTACAGCTCAACTAGTGTTACATTTGTGACAATGAGATGCTGATCAACAACAGAGGAAATGAATAAACGTGAGATTCATTCACGTCAGCTGTTGTGCCAGGTTAAATAAGAAAAGGTTTCACCACGTGTCCCTGTAGATAAAAGCCCCCAAACCATGTGTTCAACCCTTCAACGCACAACGCACCTCATGCCCGGTGTCACAGGAAGTCAGCACACATATGTCTATAAACACAAAAAAAATCCACATCGGTCATTTATGAATCGCACCGTAAATGTTGCACATTCATTATCAAGCAAATCTGATTTAAATCTATAAATAAATGTGGACTTCTGTCACTTACTTACATGCACATACAGACAAAAAACACGCAGCAAGCAGAGTGACCAACCTTGTGCACATGTCTGCCACTCTGGCTAAATCGCTTTTGATGTGGAGTAGAGTGGAGTGTTGAGTCATTAAGTTTTAAATGTAATGTGGCCGTCTCTGTCTCTGCATGCCATGTCTGACATGTTTGTGTCTGCACTCTGCAGAGCTGTGTCAGTGAAAATTAACTCCACTTAAGGCGGATTAATACTAAACAGGAAAAACAGTCATCGGGAAGGCAGGAAAAAAAGGATTTCTTTGGTGTAAATATGTGTGTATATTATTTTTTTTTTTGGCTATTTTATGCCTTTATTGGAGATAGAGATACAACAAAGGTTCCCAGACCAGACTGGAAACGTTGCAGTTCATAGTCGCCATCTTAACCCCTAAACCACAGGGGTCGCCCCTCGGGTGTAAATATTTAATATGTTTTATCCTCTTAAATTTTGTGTTATCCCCTTGAGGTGAAAATACATCAGACAAGAAACTAGACGTAAATTATGTATAAATGTTTGTCTAAACTCTCAGAAAAAAGAAGTATTTTAGCAGATGTTTTCAAAATAAATTCTATTTTTTAATTTTGCAGAGCTGCAGAACAGTTAACAGATTTCTTACAGTAAGGTTACGGCTGAGTAGTCTGTTGAATTGAATCATTTATTTTCCTCATACTGAAATTGTATTTATTGGATTTTTTAGCTCAAAGCGTGATACATTTTATATGTAAAGTAATTGCTGAATCAGATTCCCCTGATTGCTTTTTTTTTTTTTTTCTTGGTCAGCTGAAATGAACCGTTACATTTTGACCTCCTGTCATTACACAACCCCAGAGTGATGTTTTTTTTTTTTCCATATCGCCCAGCCAGTGGTTGTCAGTCATCCTGAAACAGAAAATATTCCCTTTTTCAGGAGACTCCCCTGGAGACCAATACCAATCACTTTGACCATTTCTCCCCAAATTAGTTTCTAAAGGGCAGCTACAGAGTCGATACCTGACACAATCAACACTGAAATTTTCTTCTCTGCTCTGTGCTTTGACAAAAATGATTCCTGTTAGCACATATTGATTCAACCGCCCTAGAAAACAAGAATAACACAGGAGTCCCTGGGTTGTGTTGTTTGCCCCGTTAAACTCAGGAGACTGTATTGTGCCTCCCGCATTAGTTTGATCGTGTTCTGTCAGTATTGGCATGCAAACAGAGTTACTGTTAGCAGCTCTCATCCATCTGTTGATTGGGCTTCAGCCACTCCATTGATTATTCTTTCCCTTTTCCTCCCATTTTTAATCTTTCCCTGCGGCTGGGAAAGTCTAAGTTAGTCCACACTACCCTACTTATTTCAGATTTACCATTCCTAACAAGTGTTCTCCTCCTCTTTCACCTCCCATTGCTTTTAGCAGTGAATGTATCATGTAAAAATGAGCAGTTCACTTTGTGAAGGTCGTGTGCACTCATCTTTAAGATGAAGCATTTAGCAAATTATTTTAAAAGCCTGTGAACACTTCTTCTAACTCAACCTGCTAACATTGCACTGGTGCTGCGTGTGTGACACGAGTACTCGCACGTTGCTTTTTTTTCCCATCATGTTGATGGATGCACTCCTGAGTCAGTAACAATGTGAACGGTTGAAACCACTATCAAAAGTGTCCACTCACCAAAAAAAATTGATGTGTGTTTCATGTTGACAGTTTGGGTCTCGTGTAAGAACCACTCATACAAACACTTTGTTCTTAAGAGGCATGTAGAAGTGGTTTAAGATAATTAGTGGCATTCATCATTTTTCTCATACTTAAGAACTTTCTCTTTAAGTATGAGCAGAATTTATGAGTGGTCCAGACCTGATGTACGAGTCCTCAACAGGTTTTGAATTTGGAGTATAACTATGATGACGCTTAATGGAAAATTAAAGTTCTGTTCACCATATCATCATCATCATCATGGCTGCCAGTTTACTGAGAGGCTTGTTTAGATTTTATGATTTTTTTTATCGGCATATTTTGGCACATCCACTTCTACATTTCAGTAATTGCTTTGAAACTTCTCTCACTCCTCACCTGGCTTAACTGTCTTTTTATATTTCCTTCCAGATTGTGCCTGGTGACCCCTTGGACAAGAGTATTGTGATCAGGCCTCTTGAGCCTCAGCCCGCCCCCCATCTGGCCAGAGAGTTCATGATCAAGACCCGAAGGCGCAAGGTGAGGGTCACATTCGCTTGTTTTATCGCAGGGGTTTTTGCTGTATATTTCCTCACGTGCATGACTGATATCTCTCACCTGTCGGTCCGCAGGGTCTGAGCGAGGACGTGAGTATCAGCAAGTTCTTCGACGATCCTATGTTGTTGGAGCTGGCCAAACAAGACGTGGTGCTTAACTACCCCATGTGAGAGAGAGCGACGCTCACCGCGGCCATCAACTAAACCTCCACTAGTCACTCAGCGGCTTGTTTTAAAGGATATTTGCAGTATAATACGACCACAACACCACATGCAGGTTACACACTGGTTATTCTGAATCTCCAAAGACCACATGGCTGTTTTTATTAGCTTGTCTCTCATTTGCTAATGTAAATCACACAACCAGCAACTTTATAAAAGATCTGTAAAGAGGGGAGATCACCTTTTTAGATTCATAGAAACCATGAAAACAAACAGCCCCTGCTGTCAGGAGGGTTATTGTTCTTTCCTTTAGGGAGCAGCTGTAATTTTCAAACATTGCAGATGTTTGTTGAATCTCATCTTTGTCTTGTATTTAATTTTTTTTTATATGTAAAAAAAAATATCATTGTTTTGTAGAATAAGGAAACTTGGAAGGCTTTTTAAAAAAAAGAAATTGTCATTGATCTGGTTTATATCTGAATAAAAGAATTCTTTGTAATTCAAACAAAGACGTTTCATTGTTCTGTACTGTCTCAGACCACAAAGGAAACCCCAACCTCACAGTGACGTTACTGTTGAAAGCTTGTTTAGTCAAGATATAGATGTAATTGTCGGGTGGGAAGCTCGAGTGTATCTCAATTCAGTGTCTGGGGGGTTGAGACTAGTGCTAAGTTGTAGCTTTGCTAATGTTTGAGTGATTGGTGTGTCTGTTAGGGAGGCTGTGTGGGTTGTGACTGATGGACAGGCTGTGGGATGGTTGTAGGCAGGCAGAGAGGAACCAAAGGTTAGGATCACATGGCTAAATAAAAGGGGAAAAGAAGGAGCGATGCATCGTAGCAAAGAAGAAAGATGTCAGTGAAGCGCCGAGACTTGGAACTGACGATTTAAAAAAAAGGAAATGTTCTTAGAGTCAGTACAGAAATCTGTTAGACAACCTGGATGCCGATGAGAGAAGTGTGCACAGCTCAAAGTGAAAACAAAACAATGCTGTGTTTTTGTGGAAAGATACACCCACATCTAAACCACCTAAATCACAAAGTGAAGCTGCAGTAAAAACCAACACTCTGAGATGCTCAAACTAGGCAGACGCTCATGTGAAAGTCACTAACAGGAAGAGAGAAATTATTTTTCAATGGACACCTCAATCCCTAAATCATCAGGGTGCCAATTAAAGTTTTCAAAGTTCACGTTATTTCTTACGTTTGCAGTCGCCAACATGCGATGCAGCTTTATTGAGAATGTGAACAAAGTTGTGAGAAGACCGTGATGAACGCGTGAAAGAACTGCTTGTTTAGACAACCTTGTTTTTGAGCTCATTTAAAATCACACAACGGGCAGCGAAGAAGTGGATTAACGCTGCGGGAGCCGTTCGAGAAGTTTCTACGGACATGTTGATACTTTCATCCGCTTACAAGTGTGAGGTATGTGATCTTAAAAGGGTGCTTATTGAGTGCAGTGTCTCTTTAAAGAGCAGGGTTTGACTACACTTGATGACCCAACTAATAGCTTGATGTGTGATGTCTTGTCACACCTTCAGAAGACTCTGGTGTCTGAACCACTCAGTCCTTCATCACTCACCGCTGACAATCCCCCGAACAGTCCTGGAGGTGGTGGAGATGGGGAAGGTAAGAACGGGGACAGGAAGAGTCAAACATGGCTTGAGCTGCTTTGACATTTGGACTGAATGTCAATCCTGTCCAAAGAGACATGGGATTTTTTTATTTCAGTAGACATGTGTAGATGGTGATGGGGGGGATACTGTGCCCTTTTCAAATGCATGAAGGAAGGAGAAATGAGGAGATTGAGGAATTGCTGTAAACACGAACGCATCTTTAGGAAGAGCCGAGGACGAGTGAAGGATTTTCACATCAATGTATCAACATGCGGATGATTTAAGGGTTCAGGTTGCAACGCCCACTCTTGTATCCTCTCACCTCTGCTTTGAAGACATCTGCCGTGACAGAATGTGATCAATTCTGCACGTGTTCAGTAAAAAAACTGCACTCAGACAACATGGTCCCATCACTCCTCCATTGCGGTGGCGTGAGCCGGGTTCGTGCCTGACCCCGAGCGATGAGACGGATGGCATCAGTTCTTGCCAGTCTGAACACAAGGCCCTGGAGCACTTGTTACAATCTGTGGTCCCTGTGCTAAATATAAACAGGAGCAAGACTCTGCCTCGCTATAGGGTCGGCGAGGGGCACCCTCTTCCTGCAAGTCAGGCCTTTTTCCTTTAAAGCTCCATCTGCTCTCAACCACCCCATCAGTCACCTTTTCCCTGCAATAAATCTGTCCTCTGCTTTTACCTCTCCTTCATCTTGTCCTGTCTCTCTGCACCTACACACCTCTCTGGCTCCGTCATGTGTCTGTGACTCAATCACACTTGTCTCTTCCTGCTAACATCACAAGTAGACCTTACCCTGTAGAACATCCAGCCCAAAGTGTATATGCAAAGGCATGGAGAGTCCAGTGAGGCAATTTCATATTGACAGCTTGCCCATAGCAAAGAATTGGCCAATTATACAAATCATTAATAGATCTATGAGCAAGAGGTTTAGTAACCCTCCAAACAATGTCATGACCCCCCCAAAAGTATCTGCAGGTTGTATATGACTTGAGTTAAAGTGAGGGTGTATTCTTGCTTTCTCCATTGACAAATGAGCATCGTATATGTCTTGACATCTCGATCCTGAATAGTCAAACGTAGCGTATCCTACAGAAACACAGGGGGGCGCCATCACTGCCCAGCAGGTCAGTGACAATTTGAGGTCCGGCAAGGTCAGTGCTGTGAGCAGACAGGAAAAAAAACAACAAAACCAAATACGACCACATGACTGTGTGACTCCCGCACCCTAAGGCACCTGACAGACCCACAATACTGAATCATTCTCCAATCACAGAGCTCAGGACAGCACTGGTGCCTGAGAGGGCTGCAGAATCCGAGGGGGGGGGGGGGGGGTTGGAGGAATATGTGAGCAACCCCACTTTAGGACAATCAAGCTGCAAATTCAAAGCAACTAGCTGTTTCAATTTGCCAAAAGAGCCATATGTGTTCCCTCGCTAGAGGCATGGCACAAAAGCAGATTGGGACCAGACGTGAGCCCTCACACAGTGGGTCCACTTAGCTGGTACCAAATGGTGAAAACACCTTGGAATGGTTCTAATCATTTCCACTGATTTCTGAGTAAATGGCTCTTCTGACTGTTTGGAACTGCAGACATCATCCACTGAAGGATCCTGTGTAGTCCAGTCATTTCCTTGGAATATGGTTTGCAGCCCGGTGGTGAAATTTGTCTTTTTTTTTTTTTTCATGTGTGACAGGTCGTCCAACTTCGTTTTCCATCCAACAGGCTGAAGTCATCAAAGTTGCACTTTATCTAAGCTTTGTGGGCTCCACAGTGACAACAGAAGTCCCAAGGCTTCATCTTTGGGGGCCCTTTACATTTGACTGCTCTATGATTGCACTGTAACATTTAACACTTTGACAAGTATCTTGTCTGCTTCTTTATATTACATTTTATTCTATTTAAATTTAATTTATCTGCCTTTCCATTGTCTTTTATGCTCTTTAAATTGACTTTATTTTGGAAAGCTGCTATAGAAATACAATTAATAATAAAATCTTCCTGCCTGAAAAAATAGACTCTTGACTCTTGTAACTGTCTAACATTGTAATGCAAGGCAGAGAAGAAGACACATTAAAAAAATTATAACTGAGAGTAAAGAATGTAACACAGTTAAGTTACAATATACCAAACATACCAACAGTAATCCTACCATATATTTTTAAGCAATACTGAGCCTATGAAATATAATTATATTAAAATTATAGATTATCATAGGTGATTAAAAAAACCTTGAATATGATTGTACACATTATAAACTAAGGGCACTACGGGCTTAAATAGAAATACAATGAGAATATAATACTAATTTCTGTAAAAACGCATTTTGTTTGTAATTGGGTTAATTGCTTTTTCATATTCAGCAGATGTTTATGAACCCAGGATGTGTGACCTATCGGGTGCGCGCACTGTCAAAGACGCGTACGCGCAGCATCCTGCTTTTACTGCTCCCCTGCAAAGACGGGTCGCCAAGCTTTCAGTCAGGGAATCCAGCTGTCACTCAACCAGACCCCCGTTCAGCCAGTGTCAGACTGTATGTGGCACACGGCGGAAAGCCTGGTCCTGAAAAACCCGAGACAAAGACACCGCTGGATGTAGGTGGACCTCCAGTGATCAACAGATCGGCAACTCCACTGTCCACTGCGAAGAAGAAGAAGAGGATGAGGGACCCGACAGACAATACCGGAGCCAACTGACACATGTGAGCGACTGACATATTTATTCTCGAGCCAGTCACAGAGATATGAACAAAATAGCTCTCAAGATTTGGTTTTAATCAGCCGATGCGATTATTCTTGGCAGCGGGGTAGGTTCAGTCCGTGCCAAAATGACCAGACTATTGTCTAGCATCGCTGTATCGGAATGGGCCCGCAGGAATTTTGGCACCGGTTTTACGCAGCAGACCACATAGTTTAATCGACGTTCCTCGACCGAAGGAAGACTAGTGTGACGGGCATGGACAAAGAATGCTTACAAATCTCGCAGTGATGCTATGAGATAAAATAAAAACCCATCAGTGAAACACCCTGCTGGTTCCAACTTCCTCCCGAGAAGTGGAGCAGATAATCAACGGTGGGATTCAAGTTTGGACCTCACCAAGTCCAAAACGACCTTCCCCTCCCAAGAAAAAGATCATCTTATATCTTAAAGCATCTTCACAGACTCGCATAGCGGTAAGAATTCATCTAATAATTCCCAGTATTGTGTTATTTATTTCCATCTTTGTTCTTAATGTGCCATTTCTAAGCCAATGGGACTCCACGGTGAGTGTGAATGTCGGGGGTCACCATTTGGCACCATAACGCACAGACGATGGTTGCATCTCCGTGGTTTATTTCGTTTATAATTTGCACTGAATTTTCTCTAATTTCTGCGTGTGTAACACATTGGTTAAGGCCAAGCTGTGAGCAACAAGAGCCCAACTTCACCGTGAAAACGTGCTTTTGGGAGGCAGCGACCTGCGCGTCTAATTGACAGAAGCTGCTAATTTAGAATCCATATGCGTGCCCATCAGTTTCTAATCAAACATAATTTCGTCTTCTGAGAAGCCATTCCACCCCAGTTTTTGAGACGGAACCAGTGTGTCTCACAATCTTTTGTTCTCAAATCATCTCAGCAGCAACATGGTGTGGATGGGCGGTGCAGAGATTCTCCTCAGGGTTTGGTTAAATCCTGCAGGATCTGTTCAGATCAGTGGAAGCATGTGTAGACTTTATAATGACTTTATTGGTAAACTCTTGAGATTAACTAATAATGAATATATTGCACAAGTGAAGCTTTGCCAATGCATCTTCAATTTTTGAGCGTCTTTTAGTGGAGTGTCTTGTACTGAATAAGATTTTATGTTTTATTTAGTCAAAGCTAAAGAGCTGAATTATTTCAATTAGGATGATAAAGTAATTAATGATGGTTGCAGCAGAAGTTTTCATTATAATAAAACAGGTTTGTTGCTCAGTAAATTGTCTAAAACTAAATAGCTGCCAAAATAAAATATTCTAACATTCTAACATTGCTATTCCAGGTATAAATAATCACACAAATAAGCTTCAAGTATTTTTAATATGTGCTTTTATTGTGTAACCATAAAAACTGTCTTCAGCATTTTATTTTATGGTAGTACTTGTGCCTTTACCTATGGTGCTCTAGCTCTAAAAGCCTTCTTACGCTCTTAACAGAATGTGCTAACTATTGGTTTGACAGCCCCTCCATACACATATTCCCCGATTCAGTGATTACCTCATCATTTCTGAAGTCCATATATCAAAAGAAACACTCCCACCACTCAGAGCAGTTAAGGAGCAGCAAGCACCCGGCATTATTCACCCTGATGAGAAACCGTTTCATTGTGCTGGGTGCCTTTGAAATATGCCACATTGGTTTCTGTGCGGAGCATTTGTCAACGCCACACCAGCGACGGCTCAAATATGAGCCACCATGATGAGTTTCTGCTCCGTGCTTCAGAAAATCCACGCTATATGTAAAGTCATGGTGATACATTTGGGATCTGGCCAATTGAAAGAGCTTATTGCTAGTGAATAATGCTTGCTTTCTGCATAACGTATGGATGCTATGTATTTATTCAGAATTTATTCTTTGGTTAGCTGCCAGTAGAAGCATTTCTACCTCTATTTGCCCTCCATTCCTTCTTTTTTTCCCATCCAGTGAGTGCTGTTTTGGCATTGCACAGCCTTGCTGTAGATTTAATGAAAATTTTCTGTATGTGAAACTATTTCTGCGAGGTAGTCCATCTCTGTTGCCCAATAACCCCTCCCGGCTTGTTACCCCCTGCATCCCTCCAAGAGATGACTTGTACCAATATGGGAGGAGGGGAAGTCGACCTCTGTGCACTCCAGCCCTGAGAAAGAGAGATGAGGAGCAGATTCTTTGTGGCAGAAAGTAAATGCCCCATCACTTCAGTTAGTATCATGACCAATGTGCTCCTGTCCTCTTTTCATTTAAAATACAGCATTTCTGTATTATTACACTGGTGCAGAAAATCACTCCTGTGCCCCCCCCCCCAAAAAAACCTCATGACTTGGCAGATACTGTATAAGTGATGAATTGTGCATGGATTAAATGATTAGAAGATGTCCTAGAAAACTCTAAAAAAAAATGTTACAAGCCTCTTTGTTGGCTGGTAAGTTGATTTATAACATATCAAATCAGCAAATTTTGCGGCTTTGTTTCTTTGGTCCTCCAACAAGAGTCAAGCCAAGAAAAGGTGCTGGAAATGGCTCTTTAATAAGTAAAGAACAGCAACACTGACAAAGCTTGCTTTCAACTATGCTGCAAATTAGTGTCTTGATTCCCAAATTGTATGATGAAAATGTGAAATATAAAGCACATACTAAATGATTTTAAACGCTAAAGAGATGCCTTAAAAGTGTAAATAACACCAGTGGTGGAGGAGGTATTCAGATCTTAAGAAAAAGTTGCAATTATGCAATACAAAAATACTCCATTACATGTAAAAGTCCTGTATTGAAACAGTCACTGAAGAGCATAAAGTATCAAATGTTAAAGTATGTATAATTCAGGAAAACAGCCCCTGTGTTTGCTATACTGTTATATATTACATTATTGGATTATTACTCCTGGTTCTTATTGCTGGAGCTAATTTGGATTATTTTATATCCAGGAGTAAAAAGTGCAATTTATCCCCCTGAATTGCGGTGCAGGAGAAGTATAAAGTAGCACGACACTGAACTACTGAAATAAAGTACCTCAAATTTGTGCTCAAGCACAGTACTTGAGTAAATACACTTGGTTCCAACACTGCAGAGCACACACTCAAAATCTTCAGCGTGTTAGTGTCTCTCAAAATGGCCTAAAGGTACCTGGTTTGATTTTTTTTAAACATGTTAAATATTTCCATCTGTCTAGTTCTGTTGCTGTGCTCAGTACTGACTTTTATGATACTATATCAATTCTTAATGACACTGTGATACATGGAAAATCAATACCACCATATACTGTAGAATTCATTATTCTGTTTCACTTTCAATTTACCGTTAAAAGCCAGAATAAAACTCCAGGAGCTTTTAATTAATGATGGTAAATTAAATTGAGGGCGCATTAGGATTTGCTTGCAACCTTTAAGAGACTTTTCAAGAGCACAACGCATAAAGTCCCAACATTTCACAAATGATCTCACATTTAATGTTACTGTATGGTAAAATGATATCAACATAAAAGCTCAGCCACTTAGAGATTTACATACTGAAATAACTGCGTAGTATTCACTAGAATCAGTCATACATGGTAGTTCTGAATCTTAAATTACCTCATTTCCACCATAAAAACAGTTCTGATCTCTAAACATCACTAGAATATTATGTGTATCAAATTTTCTGCCTTTATGCTGGTTTTTAAATGTTTTTTTTTTTATGCTAATCTCTTGCAATTAAATCAGGCATTTACAATTACCATAATTGTCAAGTGAAATGTCTGCGGGATGTGTTTAAGTCAATTACATGCTTTATAGGCAGCTATTTTGAATAATTGGAGTAATTCACTTCCTGTTTTTCCCAATTCTTGCCTTCAGAATGTGTGATGTGGAGCCAGTACAGTAAGAGGTAAATTTTATGTTTTTAGCCACTACATCAAAGAATCACACCCACTTGTATATGAAAAGCAGGTGTTTTCACATATTATGATATTGGCATCTGGAAAAGGTGCGTGTGAGTGACTGCGGTGATGTGCGGAGATGATGGGGAGATGCTTTACAGCCTCTGTGGCCCTTTCCTAACTGGCCTCGCGCGACATGAAATATCAAGGTATTATTTCTATATCTTGTTTAGCAGACGTGAGCACACTGCCAGCTTTAATCCTCAGAGTGCGGCTCACTGAGGGAAAACTGTGTCTTTATGCCTGCCAACTAGTCTGGATTCCCTCTGCTTGACACTGTGTACTCTGCTCTGCATTTTCTGGTTGCCAGTTCCTGTAAACCACATTAAAGCAAAAGCAGTGGGAAGGTGCTTTGCGCTTTTTGTAATTACCAGGCGATTTAAATTGTTAGAGGTCATTATGCAGATGGTAGATGCAGTAGAGGGTGTGTTTTGTCGCAGTAGACCCACTTTTACTCCCTACACATGTGTCCCTATCTTATTTAAAGATAGAACTTTATACTCATAGGGCTTTTTGGAAATACAGTGTGGATGTAATGTATGGATTTGGATAATGTGGCGGAGCTATTTCTGGAATGGGCAAATGGTAATTTTCTGGGAGAATAGTTTCATCTTGAAGATTGAATGAATATCGTTAAATTTGTTCCATGACGTTGGTATGAAAATAATTGGTGAGGCTACTGAGATGCGTCCGTGTGTCTTTAGATAGATATAAAGATTAAAACTGGATTGTAATTAAACTGTCATGAAATTTTTAAATCATGAGCTTCACGGTAAGATTTTGACCTTCATGTATTTCCGTAATTGATTCAGTTTATGTGCTATTGATGAAGACTGTAGTCTTAAAGTACAGTTGTACGTGCTTTGTATCCAAAAACAGCGGGTTTTTTTTTTTTTAGGGGAGACTCCAAATATTAGACAACATCGTGATGAGCGGGGGAGGGTTGTGTCATGCTCTCGTGACTCAGGATGACGATGAAAACGAGCCCCGCAGTCGGCCCTGACCCTTCCCAAACAGGCATGTTTCCAGTTGTGTCGGTGCACGTGTCACTGTGGCGCCACGGCAGATCTCTGAGTCTTTAACTGCAAAATATGGAAGAGAAACATCTGATTTCTTCTGACAAAAGGAATCCTGACCACCAGGATTCATGTCATCCATAGTACTGCTGCAGCATGTGAAGAGTGGTGCGAAACACATGTATTCACAATGCACAAGTAACCACACTGCAGGCAAATATTTAGGAGTAACTTAGTGTCTCCGCAAGAGTACACAGTCTATATACATTTATCTATCAAGGTGCTGAAACAACAAACTATATTTAGCAAACTAATAAACTTATTCATCAAGCAAAACTGCCAAAAAATATGCTGGTTCCAACTTCTGAAATGTGAGGATTTGCTGCTTTACGCTGATGTTAATCAATGTGAATTGAATATCTTTGGGTCTTTGACAGTTGGTCAGACAAAACAAGTGATATTAATATGTCACCTTGGGCGTTTTTAACTTTTTGAAAACCATTTTCTGACATTCTGACATCAATTGATTAAACAAAATAAATAAATAAATAAATAAATATTATTTTCAAAATCAATAAAGAAAACAGTAATTTCAGCCCTAATTTACCATTGAAATAAGTTTATCTTAATTATCATTATTTATCTCTTAAATTTAATCATTACTATCATCAGTATTCCACTAAATTGAACTTTTCTGCCATATCATGTGAAATGACATGTGTCATGACATGCCATTAGGGCTCCAAACAATGATTATTTTCATTATTTAATGATCATTTCTTTGCATTACCAAAAAAAACAATGACAAACAATGAGCCATCACAAGTTCCCAGAGCCTTGAAGAGTCTTGAAATCGCTGATTGTGACCGTCAAACATAACCCCCACCCCCTGAAAAGTATGAATAATTTACAATGATATGAAACAGCAAAAAGCTGTGAACCCTCACTTTGAAAGGGTGTAAACAGCTGGGACATGAGTAGTACAGGAAAAATATAGAGCGAGACAGAGAATCCCACTGAGTGTGGATGAAATCAGATGTCACTTTCGCCTAGCTTGTGCTCATGAAGAGATATGGGCAGTCTAGCAAATTAAAAGAGTCGTGAGGCTCCTTCCCACCGGGGAATGTCACTATAACATACCAGGATCAGCTCACACATACGTACTGTGCGCCTGGAAACACACACTCACACACACACACACACACATAGATGCACTGAGCCCGCATACAGAGATGTTTACGCTCCAGTCAGTGTTGAAAATGCATATTCAAACTGATATGTCGGACTCATGAATCTGTGCATGTTGACACATTTACATATGAGCCTGGCTGTCGTGGCGCAGGGTATGATTCAGGGTGACAGGTCTTATGCCACTTCCCCCGGGGTCACAGGAGGGGGCGGGGCCACAACGTGACAGTGTGGCAAGAGGCTGTTTCATTCACTGTCAGTCTCTAATGACACTACCTTTCTTTTTCTTTCTCTTTGTCTCACTCACATTCTCGGACTCAGCATTAGTGAGGTATCATCTGAGCATCTACTGTGCTGACTGTGTATCCAACTGACTCATACCTGTTGTTTCACTTTTATCTGTGGTCGCTCTGATGCATCTTGTGTTGTCAGAGTGGGTTGCAAAGTGTTTTTGTATAAGATTAGATCAAAATACAAGTTTGGCAGTGCTGCTCTTCTCTTTTACCAAATATTAGACATTGGTCAGCTGTGTGGTTAGAGATCCAATCCATATAAATCGTAGTTACTGTATATTCATGTGATTTCACTTATAGATGAATGATGCATTTTTGTGTTGCTCTTCTTATCATTATTGAATACATAAGTTTCTTTTAAACTTAATTTATACACAGCCTCCTTCACTATGCTGTAGCTGACCTGTGCCTCCTCAAAAAGGTCCACCACCCAACCCGCCACCTCCGAATAAAGACATTTGTCATCTTATATAGACGTCATCGGTCTCATGGCGTCTATTTCAGATGTTGTGGGAGTTCTATTGAAGTCTATCGGACTACCCTGCACGTTGAAAAATGACACTAAGGCTGGAGACATACTTGCTTTTTAATCATGTGTTTGCATAGACAACCAGCTGCATCATGAATGTAATTGTTCACATACTTGCATGTGTACTTTGCATGTTGTGTGTAGAACTTCCAGATTTGCATGATGTAAAATCTGCCAAAAAACGCAAAGAAGAAGAAGAAGAGGAAGAAGAAGCATGATGTAAAAAATAAACATGGCGACACTTGAGGAGGTTTTAATTACTTTGTTAATTCAAATATATTTGTCATCGTGGCAATGACACATTGTACAGATGCTGGTAATTGCAGACTTGGTCTATTAACTTGTCTTCATAACTCTCCGCCATTGTTGTCGCTGCTTTCGTGCCGACTGACCCTTGACCCTGTCACATCCCCATACGGCCACTACTCTGCCCCTACCGTTCATGTTCGTATTGCATCTTGTGGACGCATCGCATTAATCTCTGAGGACATGTACAACCAACACTCCAAATGGATGCAGGATATGCAATGCAGCCATAATGTGCACGTGCATGTGTAGTTAAAAGCAAGTATTGCTCTGGCCTAAGGGGTAACCAGTATGATAAAAAGTGACGCTGCTTTGTCACGACTCTCAGTGTCTGATACTGATGCACAAGGCATCAGTGACGCACCGGGCTTACAGCTTACTCCAATGAAAACCCGTCCGTGTCATTATGAGATGCATTTTCCAACCTTTAGTTTGGGTTAAAATTAGCACTCAAAACGAAGTTGGAAGCGTGAAGCAAACAGTGGTCTCCTGCAGCAGTCCAAGTTTCTGCCATCTTTTTATCTAGCTGTCCACCCCTTTTTGCCCTTTTTTGGACTACCTGCATGTTGAAAAATGATGCTAGGGGATACTCAGTGTATTAAAAAGTGATGCTGAGGGGTGTGACAAAGCAGAGCAATTTGACCCCCTGTCATATTGATGTGCAACAGTATTTTTTAGGATAAACAACACAGAAAAAAAGATGATCATCAAAAGTACAGCTTCTTGTAGATAATCTAACAGTTTGAACTCTTTTTATTCATCTGATGCACTTTTCTGATGCGCAGTTTCCACTGAGTCTGTGGCAGGCTAATGCTAATGCTAACTCCAAACAGCTGCTGACAGTCTTTGTCAGAAATCTGTGAGGAAAACAGAGACTTTAAATCACTGAACTCTGCATCAACATGAGTGTTATAGAACATAAAAGCAAACTTTAAAAGCAAACTTACCCTGCAGCGTTATTTCTGCTTCATTTCCGTCTTCTTGTTCCTTGTTTTTAAATCTCAGCAGCACATCCTCAGCTCTCAACTCTCATAGTGAACTTTGTGTATTCTCATGAGACGGAGTGATGCTCTGCTCATATGAAGGATCAGAAATATGAAGGTACATCCATGATGAAGATATGTGAGTCAATAATCCTTTGTAACTTCTGTTAACTCAGATAAAGCTCACATCATTGCTGAACAGCTTAAAACTTATAATGCCCAGTGATGTTGATTCTATGGGCAGAGGACGTTTCTTTAGGACAGTCTGCTCTTAACCAATTAAAGAATATAAAAAAAGGTTTTGTATGAAAAATCCCCCCCAAAAATGCACAGATGTGTTGAAAAACAAAATTTTGAGAAGTATTTGAAGATTTTTTTAAGTCAGGACCAGACCAAATATTCATTAGAGGGAGAAACTGACACTTAGACATGCATATCTGTATTCTAAATATGTGCACATGTCCACTAAAAAGCAATTTGACGCTCTGGGAATGAGAACAGGTTGCAACTACATGTACATTAGAGGCTACGGTGGCTACAGACATACAGTACATACCACATGCCTGTATTTTCTCCTACATGTTTCTAATGTCAGTGGAGACTGTTGGGAGTGAAGACTAGTGAAGCCTAGTGATGGCTAGTGGCTATCATTTTGGTTAGATCTGTATTATGAACTGTGCCTTTAAAGGCCCATATTTGTAGCTGCAGTCTGTTATACTCCTCATGACATTAAACAAGTGGCCTGCAGAACAGTAACAATATTGTTATTATAATTTCTGCTAATTAAAAACAAAAGACACACTGCCCCTTTTGCAGAACTATAATTTCATGCCACTGTAGATACCATATATCAGAACAGGTAGGTCACACAGGTCTTATAAGTTAATACTTCATTATGTCCTGTAGGAGGCAACAACAACACTGCTAATATTTTATTATAAAAAAAGTAATCATAGAACTTTTATATTTATAATGATGGAGGTTCAAGACCAAAAATACTCACTAATAACATTTTATTTCCTCTTTAATCCTCCATTTACAAGCTTAATATACCCAAGAGATTCAGTAGATGCAGTGGGTCAAATTGCCAGAGCTGCTAACTCCATCAAAACTTTATTAGTCAGGATTTCATTGGATAGTTTTGATGTCACAAGGATTTAAATAGTGTTTCACAAACTTTTCCAGCGGGGTAACATCAGCATCCCAAGGGAAGCGCTCACTTCCTGTGTTGTTGGTTTTGTTGGCTTTATTGGCTATTTTTCTGTTAAAAGTGGAGTCAATGTTTCTGGAGAAAGATTGTTGTTATTTGAACTCAACAGCCAAACTAATACACCCCCCCCTTCAGTCTTCACAATTCAGAGCAGGAAGGCCTCCTGTTGCTGATTGACTGGAATAGTGGAATAGTGTTGTGTGGCCCAGTCCGAGCCACTTTTATTTGTTTCCCATTTATAGAGCCAGGGCTGTGTACAAACATTTTTTTTTCATCGCACACATAGAACAGTAGACAGTTAGCGGACCGTGAGGAGATATTCGCTGAATTTGACAAAAAGTGTATTGGATTAGAATAGCTGGCTGCACCTTTAAAGGTGACACAGTAAAAAATAAGCTTCAGGCCCAAAATAGTTATTGGTTTCAGGTTTCAGAGACACATAGTGATCAAAGTTTAGAGTGCTGTAAGTTAAGCACGCACACAGCTACACAAACCCCCCCACTATTCAGCCATGTGACTCTCCTGTGAAACGCTATCACCATAGGTGCAGTCGAGGAGGGTGCAGAGATTTCATTAAACACACAGTCACCTTCATTATCTGAACAAACACACACACACACACACACACACACACACACACACACACACAAGAGTGATCAGCCGAGTGCCCCTGACACTGTGGAGAACATATTAGAATCCATAAGGGGATCTGTGCCACAGCGCTGCACATGGCGGAAGGCATGCGCTGATCCGACCACGAGCGCTCACGCCTGATTGGCCCAGCTGGGGCAGCCGTGGCCGGGGCGATGTCCCCCTCACTCTCTGTCACTGGCGGAGCTAAGCAGAGCAGCCAGGTTCACAGACTGCGGCCGACACCCTGTCAACTGCCTTGCCTCCACACTCTACCACACACACACACACACACACACACACACATCAATGCACAAAATCAGGAAGGAACGTGAGGAAAGCGGGACAACAGAGCAGAGAAAACCCAAAGTAGTTGAGGACACACGAAGGATCGCGTGAAGTCCGATATGTAATTCTGTAAAGGAGACATTGTTTCGGGCATTTTTGTTGCCCGTGTAGTAATGATTCATCATAAAAATAACCGAATGCACATATTACTATTACTCCCATTTCATCAGTGCTGTGTCAGCTGTTGCAGAGCCTCCATCCAGCCCCCCATCTCCCCTCCCTCACCGTTCCTACTTCTTACTTAAAAAGGTCACAACCTGCATTACTGGGTCACAGAGCTAATTAATTAGGTCATGATAAATGCACACTAGGACATTCATCATGGAGCAAGTTGTTCAATTTATTAAAGCATCTAATACATATATTGAGTCATGTTAACATGTAAAACCCAACAGCTTGATCTCTGTCCTGTTTATGAAACTTCATGCCTATTCTCATCTCAGCTAGAGGAGCAGTGTCTCTTTAAATGTCTTTACAGAATGATTTCACTCAATTGAGCATCCACAACGGGTTCTACAGGGCATCTACACTAATAAAAAGCTGGAGAGACACAAGCTAACACAGGGGTTATTTTTAGCCACTGTTCTATATACATCATGTTCCTCCAGACACTAAGATGCTCCGGGGTCATGCTCAGTGTTTATACAGTCTCCTATGGAAACCTCATACCATAAAATAGACTGATAGACCACATTTAACTGGAGCTTTGGAAATAACCGGAATTTGAGGACATTTCGGTCACTGAGTCTGGATAAAAGTGCAAATATAGTCCATAAATATCCATAAACGAGCTCATACTTTACCTAAACACCATTGCAGGTGTTATATCTCTAATAAAATGTGGTTTTATGACATATTTATGTGTTCAATAGAGTTGAACAGACTGTATGGTTCACATGGTTCAGTCTGTCCTTGAATTAATCATTTAGCTTTAAGAAGGTCAGTTAACAAATTTCTCTCTTAATGAATATTTAGTTGATAAAATTATGATAGTTTTTAGAACTGACATTATTTGTTATTAATTCATTAGTTGAGAGACAGAAAATGTATTGTCTCAGTCATTTCTAAAGGAAAAAAAGCAAAACATTTGCTGATTCTAGCTCTTTAAATGTGAGGATATGATGCTTCTCTTTGTTGTATTTCAAAGTAAACTGAATCTATTTGGATTTTTGGACGAATAGTCAGATAAAACAAGCAATCTGAAGATGTCTCCTTGACCTCTGGGGAATTTTAATGGGTATTTTCACTATTTTATTACAGTAAAATAAACAATAATTACTAACAATAAATAAAAAACAGATTAATTGATGAGACAGACTATTTTGCAGCTGTAATTTATGATTGAAAAAAAGTTTATATTGATAAATGTAACACTTTCCTGCTATAAATGATCACATGAGGAGTTTAAATAACGATTTATTTCATTATTTAGTGATAATTTCTTTGCATTAACAAAAAACAATGAATGGTCATCAAGAGTTCCCAGAGCCCAAAGTGATGTCGGTACATTTTTTTCTATTTTGTCCAACTATCAGCCAATAAATTGAAAAGTATGAATAATTTACGATAATATGAATGACAAAATAATCGGCAGATTAATCAATAACTTATAATGTCAGTTACCTGCTATTCCTGACACTGATATGATTTTTTCACCTTTAAAGAAAATATTTACAGCATATATAAGAAATTAATTTATGTTTTGCTCAGTTTACTTGTTTTTTTAGGGCGATTTGATAGTAAATAATTTAATTACAGTGTCATACAGAAGTTTCATGATGCTTTGTTACCAGTGAGTTGAGGAAAGCCCCGTACATACAACCTGTCAGCTTCCTCTTGTCTCCATATTTTTTGGGCAACAAAACACCAAAACAGCAGTTTCCTTTGCATTTTTCTTTCCTGTTACATCACCAACACGTGATTTGTCTCTCCCAGGACAGTCCTGTCCTGTCCTCTCCTCTCTGTCATGTTTAAACAAAGTAACATTCATACATGAGTGGATTTCCATGGCCACAAGGCCTCAGGATTATCTGAGCCATAGTCCGCCATAGTGTGATGGGTAGGAAAAAGCCCAAAGGCGCGCACAGATGCTCTCGTGCTAGTAGTGTAGCCTTGATGATAGCCTTTCGGGCTAACACTTTGAGACTCTACGTCTAAAACAAAAAAAAAAAAAGGAAAAAGAGATTTACTTGACAGAAGTGCTTAAGGCCTAACTTTAAATAGCTCTGTGCTGTTTCTGTTTTTTCTTCTTTTATGTTTGTTATTGGTTTGGGCCTCTGCTGCACAGGGCTGCCTTGAATGCAGTTTGGAGTCGAGGGAACTGAGCCTCTCTCCTTAAGAAGCCTTAAGACAGACCGTTTACATAAAGATTAACTCAGATGAAGAGCGTGTTTGTACTGAGAATGATAATGACTTAGTGATTGTATGAGCAGGCCGTAGGGGAGAGCAGCAGCAGCAGCAGTGGCGGCGGCGGCAGCGGCAGCGGTGGCAGCAGCCTCCTCGGCTGGCACAGTGTGATTGTTTCTGGATCTCATCACCGCTCCCGTCTCCAGCTTGGCGTCGGAGCACAGGAGCAATCATGACCCCTCAGCTTCAGCTCACTTCTCTGTCCAACCCTCAAGGTGGACAAACACTTCCACCCTGAGGTCAGCAAATATGTCTCGAGCAATAACCCTGATGATATATCCTTATTTTCTTTGTCTTTAAGCTTAATAAAGCCTGGCTGCATAGCTCGTCAACCCTTTTATGTATCCGTGAGTATTGGTCAAAACAACATGGATTTTTCCATCTTACATTCTACACTCATGTTTATCTCTTACTATAACAGAAGCCATACATAGCCCTAGATAACGAGAGACTTCACTTTCTCCGTATTTTGATGTAGGCAAATGTAAGCAGAGGAGTGTGTGGTCCTTAATGTGATGTAGGAGATTTCATTAGGTTGTTGTATACGCTGGGCGCCTCGGCTGTGAGGCGGCCTGAAGGATTTTCCTCAGGCTACGACGGATTTATCGAATCCATACCCTGTGTGTAGAGAACGTGTGCTTTATTGCTTTAGGCGATCTTTAATCAGATGTATATTTTTCCAGCATTTCTTTTGGTATTAGACAAGACTGTGGTTTTGCTTCTGATGCGATTTTTGTGAAGTGATCATAAAAATCAGATTTTATAAACATCACATAGCTAGATGTCCAAACTTGGCCCCGAAATAACTCTTTTGCAGTTCCTGCGGATATTTAAATCCGTTCCTCCACTATTATCTCTCTGTTCCTTTTCTTCACTTTGCTTGTTCACTCATTGTGGCTGGACAACATCCAGACTGTGTTGACAACAATTTGAGCCTGCTTTCTTTCATTTCTTTCAAAATCCAATTTTTGCACAAGCGGACCTGTCAGTTGTCGTGGAAAACATGATTGGATGATTAAAGTTGCATTGGAACAAGTGTAACCGTAGGCAAGAACATATTGCAGCGAAACGGCTCTTTTTGTTTGCCAGTCCTTCAGTATGCTTCCTTCTCAGCTCCTCCGCCCCTCTTATGCCTTTTCAGTCTCCGTTTTTTTTTACCCCTCTCTTCTCCATCCTCTAAGTGTTTTGTTGGAAATTTGATTGCTCAGTTCCATTTACATTCACTCGCCATCTGCTGAATTTGGCTGCGACTGTGAATCAATTCTTAATGTTGGCAGCTTCTCATTGACCTGCCTCCGCTGTTTCTTTGCATTTCCATTTCATCTTCTCCTGATCTCTGTCATGTTTTGATCTCTAGACATTAAACAAAACACCAGTCCAATCAATGACTAGCTGACGGGTCCTTTACACAGCAGACATTTCCATTTATCATCGTAGGAAAAGCACAGGTGTTACAATGACATTAACAATGGCTCTGTTCTATTCAAGTGTCCCAGTAAGCCATGATAGCATGACAGTGAGCCAGCATGCACCCTGAAACTGAAGCCATCATTAATTTTATTTTCCTGCTGTGAAAGAGGCCTGCTGCAACCCAACACTAAATCTCCGCTACTCTACAATCTCAGCTCGCAGCAACTAAAGCATGATTTAACTTTTTTTATGGTTATTTTTAGTCACTTGCAAAATTTGGTTAAGGTTAAGAAAAGATCGTTGTCTTGAATCGTGCCTTCCCTCACCCCAAAAAATGTTGCCTGTGACGTTTTTCACTACTACAACACAATTGGGAAAATAAGTTAGACTTCTATAAGACAACCATGTCTAATTAAGTCATACAGCACTTGAATTTTTTTTACACTGATTAGCATGGCGTACCCATATCAAATCATTTAAACTTTGACTCTGTTCTCATAGAGATAATAGAAAATATAAAGAATTGATGAGTGGATTTGGGATACATAGCAACCATGAATAATTCTTCAGTTTAATCAGTTTCACAATTTAATCATCTTGTCCCTTGAATGCACTCTGAAAACTCTAAGCAACCAAAAAAAATCAGCTTAAAAAGTCATAATTTTTTTTCCAAAGGGGATGAACTTAATCCTGATGAAATTTATCCTAATAAGGCTTCTGTCTTGTAAATCATAAAGTGCTTGACAGTAGCTAAACAATGCTTGCGAAACAGATAAGTAAACATAAACAGAAAGCACTGTTTTATTTTCCACTGTGATTCAGCCACAACAACGATTGTTTGTTCATGAATGATTAGTTAAAAAATGAGGGTTACTGCCACTACTATCAGTTTACCTCTCTACTATGAATCTGTCATTGATAGTGACCCAACTGTTTTCGATGCGGTCGCCCTCCGTGAAGCACTTTGAACTCAGCCTGAACTCTGTATCAACTCTGTCTCTGTCATTTAATAAACCTTCGCCCTTCCTTTAGCCGGGGTCCTTGTCAGAACGCTTTGCTCCCCTTAAGGCGAGCATAGTGACAGTGGAGTGATAGCTGTCCATGGTGCAGTCAGGTGAAAGTGGATGATGGCTGATGAATGCTATGCACTGACACTGACTTATAACTCAGACATTAATACAATAGCTTGGGAAATCCTTGTCCCCTGTCATTCATGGCCCAGCTATGGTCCGATATAAATATGAATGATGTCCTGTGGATTTCTCAGAAGAAATAGGGTCAGGGTCAGTGACCGCCAACATATTTGTATGTTCTTGCAAACGGGTGTCCCACAAACCGGAAATATCTGCTGAAGCACCCTTGAACGGGATGCTTAACCCTGACCAGTCTCTAGAAGAGGGTGAACTATTTTCTCAGAGCGACAAACAAACAGCTGCTTGTAAAGAGGAAAGACTTTGTGTTTTCCTCTCTGAGATACACATGGTGTATATTTGAACACAAAGATGAGATGTTTAAATGTTTCAGACCCACTAAAAGTCAGTTCCCCCTTAGGTTTGATTCTAGCAGTTTTATATTCTTGGCATGCTTTTACATACAAAGACAATCCAGGTCTTTGCATATAGTCAGATTGTTTTGTTAAAGGATAAAACTGGCAATTTTCTATATTTTTCTCACTGTCAACAAATCTCATGTGCAGAGTATTGTGTTTGCATCCAAAGCCTGATATTCATCTGTACCATAGACCTCCATTGTTGTCTGAAAACTATTAAAAACATGTCAGTAAGCCACACCGTCACACTGGGTGACATGTTCCTTCACCATGAAGAGTTCGGGCAAGTTAGTCTCTTTAGAAACAGCTCCAAAGACTAATGATGATCATGAGAGTAGTTCTGTGTAAGGCCTCTTGACTTTGTATTGAAGTTTTTTGAGAAATTTGAGAAACAATGTAGTACAAAGTCAAGAACGTATGTAGCACAACAACCTAGTGAAGCACTGTAAAAGGAAACACATTCCTACGCATGTGCAGTAGCATCTGCCTTAACTGAAACTACTCTCCAGAGACTGAAAATGTGATCACTATTATTAGTCCTTGGAGCCGTTTCTAAATAAACAAATGTGACCGCAAACTCCAGGATGAAGGAACATGTCATCCAGTGCAGCTCATTGATGCATTTTTGGACAACAACAGAGGTCTGTAGCACAGAGAAATATCAGGCTTTGGGCGCACACACGATACTTGTAAGTAGAATGAGTTCATTATTGGTTTGTCTCTGATTTCTTTAAACCTGATTTTGGCTAAATACATGTTAGCATTTTAAACATAGTTACACTTTATATTCTGATACTGAGAAGTTAAGATGTCTGGCTTCTTCTGAGAAAACTTTTTACGTATTTCTTTTTTCTGTAAGTTACGGCTCAAAAGACTGAACGTATGAACCTTCATTTGTATCTGACGCAATTTTATCCTTTTTTCATGTGATAAATATACTCTAAGTAAGGAATAATACTGGAAGCATTTGATAGTGTTGTGAGTTATTGCTTAAAGTTCAGAGCACAACTGAGTACATGCAGTACCTGGATGAAATAGATGTGTTTCACTGTTTGTATATATTACCAGTAAGATCATCATTTCTTTCTCATACATTAGTGCTATTTTTTCAGTCAAGAGGGAGAGGGCAGCCGGCAGCAGACTGCTCAATCTGCAGACCAGACACCACGGGTGGATGAGAACATTTGTTAACTGAATTATTCATTTCAACGAGGAAACTCAGTTGCAGATTATGAAGAGTTCAAGACAACAACTTAACCCAAATAGGACCCTAATTAGAATATGTAGCTGCCCTGTGCATGCTTGTTTTTACATTTGTGGTTTTGTGTGTGTGTGTGTGTGTGTGTGTGTGTGCACGTTCATGCCAAAATGAGCCCCATCCCTCCTCTTCCTCTGCACAAGCTCAGCCAAAATTATGTTCTCAGCATTCAGTCATTGTGATGGCAAGGATGTATCTACTTATCTGGAGTAAACAAATTCAACTACGGCTGGCAGGGGCATTTGGCCTGCACTTGCTCTCCTTTCTGGCAGCATGTGCGTGCGGTGCTGCTGCCATGGGTTGCAGCAACGTGGACCTCGGATCTTGAAGTCCATGGTTGCTCCTCTAAGATGTCTGATTTAAACAGCCTGCTGCCGCAGGGTGAAAGCCACATTTCATTACACAATGCTAATTAATTTCCGCAGGAAGTCATGCGTGTTTCTAACTGATTGACTCATTGTCACACCCTAAATAGATGTCCACGACTCATGATGCTCTAAGTGCCAATTTCACGCTAGCTACAGGGGTGGAAGTTAAGCTATTAACTTGTTTGAAGTGAAATGTCAGGTGTTAAGAAAGGGAAGGCTTTAATGGGACAGCTGTTAATAAGTCTCTCATTAGTGTTGCTGCATTGTTTTACATCCTCAGGGACCTGTTTGTGATTTACGTTCTATTAATACCTTGCTTAAAGTCTTTTTGTCATCTGCATGGTGAATGTTGACAGAGTCAGTCCTGACGAAGCAGAGGGGGATGAGCGCGGTTGGCAGGTCTCAGGTCTGCTTTGGCTCGAGACAGTGAGCTTCACAGTGAAGCCAGGCGACAGTACAGGAGCAGCCTAATGCTCTTATGTTTCCCCTTCATCTCTTTCCCTCTGTCCCGCTTTACCTCGCTTAACCCATTTGTCTTTTCGCCATGCCTCCCCAGCGTCTCTCCTCTCAGGTCAATCTAGCTGAGTTCAGAGAGCCATTATTCTTGGTCAGTCATAAATCACCACTCCAATAAGCTCCCGTACACATCAGCTGGCAGAAAACGACCCCTAAGCACGAGAAATCAATCTCATCAATAAATGAAGAAATTGTGCAGTTTTGTGTGTGTGTGTACTAATTGACCCTTTTGTTGAAAGTCTGTAAATCTTTTTTGCTCTGTGAGGGTTTATTCCTGCAGTCTACTGCTTGTTAGCAGTTTGTTTCACATCAATGCTGCGTCTCACTGAAACCCCACGAGATCCTGGATTGGACAAGAGCAAGATGGTATGTGTGCACTGGGCTACATCCGCACAAAAGATGTCGTTTTTTTTTTTTTTAACTCAGCACATTTATAGTCATGTTCTAGCTAAACTGAAATTAAACAGCATCATTTTGAGCTCATTACAAAACTGTGATTTGCTCCAGAAAAGCCTAAAGCCAAATTGTCTGCAGCAAATAAAGTTAACGCCAATTAATTACCACTTCTTTTATACTTTTTCTGTGCTAACCCTCTCCTTCATTTTAGAGTTGCCCTCAGTTTGGATTACCCCTCCTGACCGACAGCTAGTAGTAACAATAAGATGCCACCCGTGGCGTGTACACATCATTAGAAGCAGACATGAAACAGGAAACCACTTTTAAGGACCAATAACAAGGGTGTGGAGGGCTATTTTTGTGTTCTTCTAATTGTTGTTTAATAGGAGATCACTAATTTAAAGATCCCCTCCAGACAATACTCTACTTGGAATAATAACACAGGTCTAATATAGTCTCTCCACAAAAGAAGTCCAATTACCTCATTACTCATTAAAATACTTAAAATAACATTTCCTCCGTCTCCCTCATTGAAAAATCCAGAATCAAAAGTTTAACTGCTGGATACAAGATGTCTCCTACTTCACTGTAAAGTCCATTATCAGTGTATGTGCAGTGGAGGCTTCAAGCTTCCACATCACACTTATGTAAGTTGCATACTGGATCACGATTAGCTTCCAAACTAGTACTGCTCGACGGTCCACCACTTAAACTCAGACTCATTGAAACTTTTCAATGAGCACAGAGAAACTTTCCTCCTTCAACAGATGAATGTGAAAACAGCTCTCTGGTGTCAAACTCTTCACTAGACTCACAGGTCAGTCTGTAAACGCTTCCTTCATAGAGACTGAGGACAATCTCTCAGGTTTAAATGTTAAAACTGGATGGAAACAATTAGAGAGAATTTAGGGAGAAAAACCTGCAGTGCAGAACTAATCATAAGTCTTTACAGCAGCATTTCATGGTGGGGCAGTGATATGCAGTTCACTATGGAGGAGAATAGGGGGAGAGCATCATTTCTGGTAAGGCGTGTCCTTGACAAAATGTAAGGAGGCGAAGATTTGTTAGCAGACATTCTCGCCGCTGTTCAAGCAACTACCGTGCGCTTATAAATCCACCAACTTCGGTAGGCGGAGATCTCTGATGCATGTCTGAGTAAAGGGGGACTCGTGAAGAGAAATGTTGCTCTACTGTTTATGCTTTTTTCTGAGTTACTCATCAGATGTCGAACGGCGCTGTGTGACATGTATAGTGCTGAGAAATCTATGTTTTGAGATTACAGAGACATATCTTAAAGAGAAAGTTTGTATTTGGGACTCCACTACATTTTACATGAATGTGCAGTGAGAGTCCAGGATGAGACTAAAGATATGACGCAGAAAGAATATACTCACCCTTCCACACTCCTCAGTTTCAGTGTTGATGTTGAGTCAAACACTCTGAGCGATATAGTATACACTGGTCTTTGTTTAGCACCTGTTTTCTCTTCTCTGTTTGCTTCTCAATGGCTGCCATGGACACTCAAAACAGAACAATGTGTGTCAATGCCATTCCCACCCTCCTGCCTGTGATACAGGACAAGGTAAAAGTGGTACTTAAGTTATGTGTATATAGTCTCAGGGGGCATCTGGAGTTGTACTAGGCAGCCACCATTGAGCGCTCTTTCTCTCTCTACATCACATTTCACACAAGCTGTTTGAGATTTAGCCTCAGTGTGCAGCACAGAACAAAAGAAATGTTCATGTCAGCTGTAGTGGATATGCGGTCAAATGCTCTGTACCCCTTACCCTGTTCATATTCTCACACGTGACTGGACATATGTTATACATACATTATAAATGAGACATGACAATTATAATTATTTATAAAGACATACATTATGTATGGTTTAAGTTGTAACTAATGGGTGTATTAATAATAAATAATATCCTATGCTGATACTCTACATATCTGTAACAAGTAATTATAAGGATCCTTTTTGGGGTTGCCTAATTTAAAAATCCCTTAGGCTGCTGTATATCTGCTTCTAGCAAAATTTGTTTGGTTTTCTTAGCCAACTATTTAATTCATCTTATTAAAAAGTGAGAAACCTTCTTTATTAATGACTTAGAAACATTTATAAACGCAGACTTGATTGCTTATTGGAAAGAGAATAAGTTATAAATAAAGGGTTTCAGTTTAAAATAAGGCATTCAGTTATAAATGTTGGTAAATTGTTAGTAAAAAGTGGTTCCGCAACAGGAATCCACCGACTCTGGCTTCATAATATATTATATAAAATCCTGATACATTCGTTTTTTTTTAACTTCCCGTATGGTGGAACTGTTAATTTGAAGGCTCTTCCTGACAATTAAAATTAAAGATCTAGATTAAAAGACAAAGAGAGTTATGCTGGAGGAGGATAAAGACCAAGAGTAGTTCTTATAATTAGCTTATTACAGGTCTGTAAAGCATTAATAGATTATTTTAACCATTAATGAAGCAGTAGTTATAACTTAAACCCCAAATATACTAAATTAGATTGTGGAACCCTAATTTCTGTCTCTTTTGGAGGCTTTATAGATCTGAATCACGATCAGATCTGTATTACAGTGTATTCTGAAACCAGGCGCTATGGTTGGTTTGAATGGATGGTTATTGGCCCACGGACATCATGCTGTATGTGACCTCCAACTCTACATGGAATGAACCATTATTCATTTTCAGTGGTGTGCGACGCGTGTGATGTGTGAGAAGTGAGTGTCTGTCCGTATGGTCCTTGATGGATGATGATTATGAGGAGGAAGTGAAGGTTTTTGAGAGGGGGGGGGGTTGATGGGGGATGGAGACGGAGAACATTGTAGTGAGAGCAGAATGAGAGAGGTTAGTGGGAAGGGTGAGAGTGTGTTGGGATTTGTGGGGGTGGGTAGCGAGGGCCCACAGGGAGGAAGGTGGGGGATGGTGAGGAACGGGGGGGGGGTAGTGTTGAGCCGAGTCCCCCTCTCTCAGATATTATAATACCTCTATACTGTGAGCTGGCTTGTGAGCAAGCCCTGTAAGCTTCATTTTCTGCCCTCAGTGCCACACTATGAATGGGATGTTGTATGAGGGCTTTGTCTCTGCTCAGCGCTCGGTGCCATGGGCTGAAACAGGGCACTCCATTCATGCCCTCTCTCCATGATTTTGTCTCGTTAGACTGCGGGCGCCATGCGTGTTGAACTACCTTTTGTGTGTGCTGTATGTAAAGGCGATTGCCTGTTTGTTTCCGTAGAGTTTCCATGTGTGAGAATTGATTGCTTCGCTTGCAGGGTTTTCCTCTGTAACATATGTGTGCATCAGGCGTAGGTCAGCATCTGTATCCATGGTGGGTTTTTTTTTTTTTTTTTTCTCTCAGTGTGGCAGATAGAGGACGGCAAAGGATAAGACCTCAGATCAGGGGAGGAGGGAGGGGGTGGACTATTCTCTCCGAATTCAGTCAAGATTCACTCTTTTCCTCCCCTCGGGCCGGTTGTGAATTCAACACGCACTTTGATGATAACTGCGCTACCCTCGCCTTGTCCAAAAACAGCTCCTATAACGGTGCAACCCTTATTTTAGAGCGCGCTTCGAATCCTTGACCTGGAAGCATGGTTCTTGTTTTCATTTCATACAAATGTTAGATTGCAACGTTGCAAGAGGGGGGAATGAGTGTGTTTGAAAAGCACCATCAGTGTTATCCTCTGAGTCATCTCTCATCACCATTCTGCTCTTTGTATCTATCAGTCTTTCAGACAGCAGAATGGCCCCTACAGTGTAGACTGAGGCTGAAAGCTGCAGCTGCTGCACACACTGAGCAGAGGCAAGGGACAGCACTCCCCCCTGCACACACACACACACATACGGAGAGAGAGAGAGGGAGGTAGAGAGAGAGAGAGAGCTGCTCCTCCCTGTTTGTCTGATGTTTTGCTTTGCTTTAATAGCAAGACTGATGCCATTTAAATCTTTCGCTTCAATTCACTCAATGCAAATCCAGCTGCATAAGTGGGTTACCAAAGTCCCTTACTGACACAGAGGCGAGGACAGTGAATGCAGCGGGCCTATGCAGCCAGCTCAACCTCATTTATCCTAATGTCAGATTTTCTAACTGATATATTAACCAAACATGAAACATCTGTTAAGATTTAAAAAAAAAAAAAAAGACTAGGTCCAAACCTAGAGTATGGCTGGACTGGTCGATGTGTAAAATTGTGGCCAATTTGTAGAGGATTGTCAGTGGTGTCCATGATGTGAATTCCTGGATATTAAATGTTCATCTGCAATTTTCTGTAGTGCTCCCAGTAATATGTGCTGGTAAAAGTCGCATATCACATGACATGTGTCAAAAAAAAGGTTATAAATGCAGCTGCAAGAACAATCATATCTTGGGATGTTTGATTTGAAACTTATTTTACCTCTAATTATATCTATTGTAATTATCTGTTAACTCCTCCTGCTCTTTCATCTGTTTCTATCTGCAGATGTCTCTTGTTTTTCACTCTGTATTGAGTGTTTTGTCAGACTGATTGTTATTTGGGTGCTTTAACTGCCTCTATTAGCTTTTTTTTTCTGCCTCTTTCGCGGTCGATGATTATGGAGGCTGCGGTGAAAATTGTAAATGAAAGTTTTCACAGCATTTTGAGTGCAAAGTCAGGAGGCTTATCTCTACCCAGTAACCGCAGTTACAGTGAAACCAAGCACACCTGCAGAGCAGCTGCCTAACACTTAACTGATACAGCACTCTACATGAGTCGCATATTTTACCTGCAAGACTCGTGTTTTAATGCTGTTGTTTATCATTTGTGATGTGAATACGTCAGAGAAATAAAAAGCTTGCGTCTTGGTATTTGTTCAGTTATAAAATTCAAATGCACCACAGAGCGTCTCTCCTTCTGGCTGCTGACAGCGCTGCCAGCCGGAGAGTAGATCACACTGGATGGTAGGGGAGGAGACACAGAGACACTGCTGTGTGTCTGTTTAAACAAGAGTATAACCAACTTCACTGCATTTAACACCGGAGCCGAGGGCGTCAGAGCTCGGAGCAGAAAACACAGTCGCTCTGCGTCATCCTGCTGTCCTCTGTTTCCATCAACTTGCGCCAATTCATTTTGAAAGAGCAACAGCCAATGAGGAAACTCTAACACTCAGCAGGCTGACCAATGGTGAAACGTCATCATTCACTCAATCACGGACAACAGCGGTTATAGGGCTGCTCTGTGGCTGGTACAGCCAAAAAAAAAAAAAAAATGCAGCTGTTTGAAGACAAGTTGCTGGAATTTGCATTTTTTCCACATACTGTGAAAATCTTTTAAACTCCCCATTAGCATTTCAAAATCCAACTTTCACTTCCAGAATTTCAATTAACACATTATTTGGCTGTTTCATTTCTCACAGAACCTTGATTAAAGAGGTAATCAACTTAAAAAGCATCAGTGATTTATTTTTGACTAATAATTTTTGCTCAGAAGCACAAATTTACCCAAATTTTCCTGGCCTGATTAAAAAAAAGTGAGCTCTCTTGAAAGCTTTGGCGTAGTTTGTACCAAGGGTTCTCCTACATGCTTGGAAGGGGAGTGCGAGGGGAGGGGTATTCAGTTGGTTGCAATCTGCAACCTCACCGCTAGATGCCACTAAGTCCTACACACTGCACCTTTAAATATTTTTCTCTCTTTTATCATCACCTTTTGTGTCATGTGGAGCCATAAAAATGCCATGAAAACACTTCCCAAACACACATAGGCAAAAGTATACCAAATTAAACATCTACTCTTCAATTCACATTCCCCATTTCATAGCATAAACAAATACTTGACAATAATTTTGGAACCAGCTGTGGTATTTATACATATTTGGAATGTTATTTAAAGAAACCTCCCTTTCCTTCATCTGTCTTCCCTCTGCCCGGCTTTTCAGCTCGTCTGGTATTTAAGATACGCTGCGGTAAATGAAGTCATCCCTAATCCCGTATGTTCTGTATGGCCCCTCTGATGTGTAGACTCATCAAGGTGAAACTGCTGTATGATTTGTTGGATATTATTAGCATGCTAATAGGGTCTTGGAAGACACGGAATGAGAGGGAGCGGCACACACTGTGCATCCAGGTGTGATAATATTCAGCAGCAGTCGCCTCAGGAACAGATCTGTCAGACACTGTAATGAAAGACTGGCCACTTCCCTGGAGAATGTGAATAATATGAATAAGAATAACACACATGTACAGTCTGCAAACACACACATTCAGAGGTTTACATAAACACACACTCACACACACACACACACACACACATATTCCCTCTGCCCTCCAAACCTGTCACCAGAGGCAAAGGTGCTCTGCTCATGTACCACATGTAGACACACACACACACACACACATACACACACAGTAGACATGTAAACACGTCGAATACGCACCATCCCTGCCTGAAGACACAACAAGAAACATCTAATTCTGAGTCACTCTAAGTCTGACTCACACACACACATACCCAACACTAAAATACACACATACACACACACACACACACAACCACAGAGCTGCTTTTCCCCCCAGCAGCACATTGCTTTACCAATGCCCTTAAACCTGGTTACTGGGACAGAAAAGAGTGTTTTTTAATCTCTAATTCATTATATATTGTATACTCTTGCTAAGTGAATGCATCATACACGCATAGAACCTTAGACTCCTCCCATTTCAACCCCCCCTCCTCCCTCCCTCCCTCCTTCAACTCCTTTCTCCTTCCTCCTCTTCCTCCATCACTCTCTAATGAGTCTCTGAGTTTGCAGGTGAGCCGGAGCCTGCGGAGACGATAGCTGTGTGCTTCCACGTGTGAGTGTGTGTGCATGTATGATTATGTATGATAAAGTATGCACACGGAAATGCCCGAGCATCCGTTCACCTCAGGTTAACTCGCTGCTTCATGCTAATTAGAGATGGGAATCTAAAGGCTGATGAGTTCAAGACTTTTTTTTATGACAAAGCATTAGATGTGCAGTGCTGCTGCTGTACGTGTGATGGGTCTTTAAACAACGTGAGTCCACAGCTTTACAGAACATATGTAGTGATCTGTTTTTTTTTTATTGCAGGAAGTTATATGGGGTTCAAAAGAAAAGGTTAGGCAAATAAATTAAATGCACAGACTAATGATGACTGAGGAGAAAGCAGTTTATTGCAAATTATTATCCATTGTGAGTGTACAAACACAAACAGAGTATTTCAGAAATGTAGTGTCATTAAGGGCCCAAATTAAAATTTAATAACGCTACTTAACAACAAACATATCTTGCAGCACATTTGTTGGGGTAGCTTCATTAAGCTCCAATTGTAAATGATACTCAATATGCATTGCATGCCACAAACAGTTATAAAACTTGTTCATCTGATTTCCTAAAATTGATTTGCAAGATTTTCTTCAATATATCTTCTGATTGCTCAGTTATTGCCCTGCATATGTGATACATGTGAACTGAGAGATAAATATGAACAAGAGTAGTATTCTATATATTGAAACACAACTATGATTGTATATAATGTGTATTATCTACAGAGGGGGTACCAAGAGTTTAAAAAGGGACCTCTTTATCTGCAGCTGTGTGCACTGTGCTTTAATCAAATGAGTCTGACAGTTGCTAAAAGATTATTGTAAAATGGTGGGAATGTTACAGGACTCTTATGGTCTTACTTTGTAGAGCTGTTGGGTAACAAATCACCCCCTTAAAGATGGAATTATATGAACTGAAAGTGTAGAAGAGAGATCAAACGAAATGTGCAACAACAAGATTAGGATCCATAGAAAACAGCCTGTGTATTATTGCTCTTATAAGGTTTAAAACTCCACGCTTGCACACCGTAAAGGCCTTTCTAAAGAGATGTAAGCTTCTCTATTGTTCTCTTGAACATGCAGCAGAGCTCAGTCACACCAGCTGAACTGTATGTATAAACACAGGGGGCACCCAGAGTTGAACTGGGGACCTGTTGATCTGCAGTCAAACGCTCTACCACTGAGCTATACCCCCTTCATATATATGTGGGGAAATGCATTCATTTAAATGCATTTTTAGCTCTGTTTAATGCTGATATCTACTCACAAACCCTCCTGTATGGAAGCCCATAAGAGACTATATTAAAATGATAATGTAAATTTGAAAACAAGAATGTAATTCCACAATAGCATTATAATCTTACACATATGTATGTGTTATTTGAGTACAAATTAAAATTAAAATGCAATAATCCAATTTGCATTTTCATTTTCACATACTTGTATGAGAGCTCTATGACCATATTAAAATGAAAATGGAAAAGCTGTTTGACATTTAATTTTCAAAGTCGTACCCTGATGTACAGTTGACAATATTCAAATGTTAATAATGCAATATAAACAATGTAACGTGATTTCCCATTTATGAAAGCAATATTTAAGTCACATTTAAAATGAAAATGCAATTTTCTAACAATTTGAAAATGAAAATGAAAACAGCCTTTAACCTGCAGAAAATTATAACGCTATTTGGGAATTACATTTTCATTTTTATGTTTACATTATCAGTTTACTATAGTCTCCTATAGGCTTCCATAGTCCTGAGTCCATGCTCGTGTTTACCCATGAGCATGTGAGTGTCTTAGCCGCATGTCAGTATATGATAATTAACATGTGTTTGTGGAGATGCTGTAGTCTCCGTTCAGCCTGCATTAATTAATTTGCCTCCATGCTAATTACGGACAAGAATCAGCAAGGGTTTAATGTTCCCAAGGACTTTTCTTGCAGTTAAGGGTTAAAATAAATGTAAACAGTGGTGACGGAGATACATGAACCGTATAATAACTGTGAACAATCAATCAAATGCAGTTCAAGGGAGATTAGTCAAGAAATATAACATCAAAGCAGTGAAAATGTAAAATTGTCTTTAAGCCAAGATCTACACATGCATGTGTCCATTCATATGCTACACTCTATATATTATGGATCATGGCCTGAGCAAAACAGAACAAAAGCAATTCCATAGATGGGTTTTTTTTTGTTAAGGTGGGGGTATAGCTCAGTGGTAGAGCATTTGACTGCAGATCAAGAGGTCCCCAGTTCAACTCTGGGTGCCCCCTATAGTAACATTTACATCCACTAGACCTCACACATATACTGTTTTTTGTATTTGTATTGTTTTAGCTACAGTCTACACTTATTCTGCTTAGGTTTCCATTCTAAAGCTTTATAGAAAGGCTAGGCTTGTATAAAACTAGCAGGAATCTGAGTCCTGACAGTGAGATTGAAAACCACCGGCGTTAAACACAGAACATTTTGCAACACCTCAGCCACAAGTGTCAAACGGTGCACTACAGTGTGTTCTGAAAGTCTACAGGTTTCCGCTTCCAGCCAGACACCACACATCAGACTGCAGGTAATTGCACCAATAAATTCCTCCTCTCTGGCTGAAGCACTAATACGTGGCTGTGGTTACATGGATCAATTCCCATAAACACTGTAAAATTATTTCCATGAGTGCTAAATAAAGTGATCGGAAACCTGCTGTTAAACCTGCGGTGAGCACTTAGTAATGCTGCTGATTCATCAGAGTGTTTTTGTTTGTGCAGTTTTAGACTCCTGCAGTTAAACAGAAGAAGGCGAGTTGCTAATGAAGGGTAAAAGTAAAAGGAGAATAAAAGTTGAAATTATTATTTTTTTTACCAGGTGAGAATTACATAGTGCTTCCATGCCATTGTTAAGTCTAGTAAAAAATGTATTTGCACCAAGGGTTGAACTGGGACCCCTTGATCTGTAGTCAGTTGCTCTACCACTGAGCTATATCACACTGTTCTGTCATGCATCAATGTTTGTTTTTGTCTTATATACTAGTTAAACTCCACCTTGAACAACATATAAAAACTGTACTTCCCTCCATTTCTCCATCGGGTATTTAATAATTTGTGTTCATGTGTTTGTGTGTATATCTTCCAGTAGGATAGTATGTACGTTGTCTGATAAATGACTTACAGTGGATGCTGTTGACCTTAAATAAACTAATTCCCTTTATGCTTATTATAACAAAACGCTACATATGATTAAGGACATTCAGCTAAGCATGAAATGATGATTCGGCCAACTATACAGTGGATCCACTGAAGATAATGAAAGGTTACAACCATTTAACTTCCTGAAATTATTGATACTCTAGTAATTTGAATTGTATTAATATGATGAATATAATATGTCAGTTAATATAATTAATACAATTAATTAATGATTTGTAAAGTAAATTACTCTCTATTACTGTATATCTTATGATCAGAGTTGAGTTGCTGACAAACAGCATGGATTGATTGTGTATTTACAAATAAACAATGTTACATGAAAATGTTTAAGAGTACATGAATATGAAATAACTTAATATACTGTAAGAAAACCCAGAGTTGAACTGGGAACCCCTTGATCTGCAGTCAAATGCTGAGCTATACCACCTAGAATCAGGTATATCTATACTGCACAATGGATATTAAAGCATTAATAAACAAATAAATGTATTATAAAGAACAAACGCTTGGTGACATTTAATGAATACTACACCTAGTGATTTGGATTTAGTGATACTCACCACTGGCTTTAAGTAACAGAAGTTTTAAGCTTTCACAATTTATCCTGAGCTTCCTCTTAGACCGAAATCTACAGATTTAGTGAAATGTCAGAAGGCTCCATCACAGTTGTTGTTGTTGTCAATATAACACTGCAGTTTGGTGTCTTTTTGCCATTTTAGTGTTTATGCCACAGAGTTTACAGAAGCAGCTCACTCCTCCAGACTGTGACTCTGTGTATAAAATATGCAGACACGGTCAAGGGGTTCAGTTACTGTGTGACTAAACAGTGCTGGTAAAGGACCCATTTTTTACTCCTACAATTCATTACAGAAATACCACAGATTTTTTTCTCCAAAGATATATGTATTTCTTGCTACAAAGTTAACTTTCAATCCTGAAAAACTTTACCATCGGGAAGTAAATGCAACTTTATGGTGGTGAAATTCATTAGTTGAGAGGACAACCCAAACGCACCGTATTGTCATACTCTTTCCTGGGAAGTCAAACTTTTCCCTGAAGTCCTTATTTCATGATGACACTGCTGTCTCAGGCTTAACGCACATTAATAGCAACCCGTCAGTCTACAAACTGAAATAGAAAGAGATTTCTGTGATGGCTTGACTGGACAACTAACAAATCTGTCACTCAAGCCTCTTCTTAAAAGTGCTTTAATGTTTATATGGACGTTACACTGTCAAATGAACCAAATTAGCTTGGTTTATGAAGACAGGCTGAAGGATTATGGGAGTTAAGCAACCCCAGTCACCCCAATCCATATAGGCTGTTTTATGACATACTGATATATACTTTTTTTTTTTTTTTTTGAAGGCTGCATATGTGCTCAGAATATTAAATCTTCCAGTCATGCAGCAGATTTACAAGACAATTTTGATCAACTGGTGCAATCTTTTATGCCAATTTACTGTTGCCCTAATGCTGTGGTGCAGCATGTAACATATGCTGATATAATGTGCAGATATAATGCTCAGACTGAATCCTACTGAGTATCACTCTTCTTTATTTATTTTTTTAAAACTATAATCCAGCTTCCTTTCAATAAGCACCAGGCTACACAACCTAACCAGCATCATAGGGTTTTGACTTTGTCAGATCTTTATCTGATTGAGATCCAATCAGCCTTAGATGTGTTTAATGAAACAGACATAGAATTTATATTAAAATTCCAGACAGATTCAACCAACTAGTGCTGCATCGTTAACTCTGTTCCCTGTCAGACATATTATATTGTCTCTGTAGGAAGTCAGCAGCCACAGTTTACAGACAGCTAATATTTTAATGCTCCATTGAGGACAAATGAGATGATGATTGAAAGTTGGCAGAGGTCAGAAATGTCTGTTAAGAGTTACTATGACAGCAGGAAGAGGTACAGCACAAGAGCTGTCTCAACAGCTACTCATAAATCTAAGCAGTGAAACTGTGGTAAATAAGCAATACTACACTCAAGGTTATGCTGTGCTGTAGTTGAACTGTAGACCAGAACAAATGTTGTTTAGCACTCGCTCTCACTTTGATAATGGTAACTTTAATATCAGCAGACGAGAGCTGGTTTGCTAAGCGGAGGGGTAGCATCCACTGAAAATCTGCTGCATGAACAGTGTGATGAGTTGAAGCAAGAAATTGGATTTCTATTGAAGTCAAAGTGCTAATATTTCATATATTGTAGATGTTGACATGTATGTACACTATAAGGTCTTTTGGGGAACTCTTGATCTGTAGTTTAAGCTATATCTCCTTGTGTCTGAAACAAGCAGTGACACAACCAGGGAGTTGTTTTGTTTTATGTCAGTGGAAAATGAAAGTAATAAATCATCTCTACCCGCTTTGTTGGCTGAGTCTGCAAAGATGAGCTCAACTGTGGCATAAACAAAGACTTTCTTTGTGTTTTACAGTATGTGTATTTAAAGTTTGAACATAGGGGGCATACCGAGAACTGAACAGGGGACTTCCTGATGTGCAGTGAAAGACTCACAACCCCTGCAATATAGAAAAAGGCTTTTAGTATGAGTGCATTACTACTTACATCACTGCATGGTAATACATGTATGTTCACAAGGCCAACTTAACTTTACCTCAGATTTTTTTTCTCCATGATAGTTTGGATAAATAATTATCATCATCATAGTCAATATAATTATCAACACCATCCTCACATTGAGCACGGTTGTCTATAAATGTCAGTATAACTGAGGAAAAAGCTCCATAAAACTACACACATCAAAGGAGATGAGGATTGTCACGGTTATTACTGTATGAAGATGACATATCCCCTCTCCGAAAAAAACATCTCTCTACATATCAACATCACATTTATTAAAATAAATCAAAAATCGTGAGAGCTGTACGTCCAAGAAGAAAAAAAAAAAACATATAACAGAAGTTGTAGACTTTGAGCGACATGATATGAATTTAAAGAGGATTTATGCCCTCTGATTTCTCAGCATATGATCTGTGAAATTTGGCGATAGCAATTGGCTCGCTCAGAAGAAAAAAGATAAGAAAAGAGGCTGAGATAGCGTGCAGTCCTAATTTGTGCAACCACCACTGGTGAGTGGATTTGGACAATATCAAACGAACATCTTTTATTGTTCATAGCGCTGCATGATTATGACTTTATGAGAGGACATGAGGAGGGGAAACAGAGTGATGGAGTGAGGAGGGCATGAGGAGGCTCAAAGTGATGGAGAGGATTATGACCAAGTGCTCATATTTCTGCAAGCAGAAACTACTGTATGTGTGGTTGACATAAAGTATTTAACTCAAGAATGCCCAGGGTTTTTTTGCTGAATATTTGGATATTTTCCAACTTCTATCCAACAGTGTCCTTTCATGACTTTTCTATTAACTTTCTGTGTGGACTTGTGTTGTTAGTTTTTTTTTTTAGTTTGCAGCTTGTTTGTCCTTGTTTGTCTCTTACAGCCCAAATTCATTGGCATTCATAGCATGTATGTTGATCATCAGTTAGTGGTAATACTTTGACACATTAGACTCCTAGTTAAGATGACTAGTAGGCTTTATTTCATGCCAGTTCATGATCGATACTGTAAGTATAGCTTGACTGTTACTGGATTTTTGAGGTCAATACGGAAAATTGAGTTTTAAAAAAGCTATTATCAGCATATATAGTATTTTTTAAGGGATCAAAAATAACAGTGACAATGCTGATGAAGCATGCAGTGCAGCTCAGGCTGATGGGAATGTCATTAGTTTTGCAGGTACTTGGTCATAAACTAAAGTAGGCTACAGAACAAATTAAAACTGACTGGATTTTGGTACAAATTGAAAAGTCAGTGGATTAAGAAAAGTGATTTCAATTCATCCTGAGAGAGATATCATTGTCTACCAAATATTATGGCAATCCATCCCATAGTTGTCGAGGTATTTCACCTCCTCCTGCTGGAGGAAAAGTCAGGGGATCACCAAAGTAATCAGGATACATCGTCTGGGAACCATGAATGTCTATTAAAAAATTCATGGCAATTCATCCAACAGTAAACAGGAGATCCACTGATATTTAGCACATATAAGAGTACATTTTGTTTGAAAGGAGTACAATGGTTGAGATGTGTCAGTGTGACTGTTGGACTATTAACAGACTGACTTTGTCATTTGTTAAGTGCTCTCTGGTGGGCAAACTTTGCTTCCGAACTACTGCAAACACACAGATATACTTGCGATAAACTTATATCAGTCAATATATTTAACTGCAAATGTTTCTGCAATTAAAACCATATTTTCACCCCATTGATTCTTGTTGTAAATGGCTGCTAAGCATAAAAATTTTAGGAGGCTTTACCTCTGTTTATGCTGGTAGAACAGTTTTTGGTTTTGTGCTTTAAAGTCAAACACAATGTAAAATACAGAATAGAGGCCATCAGAGGCTAGAAGAATCTTTTCAGTGATGTACTTATTTCAAAATGTTATGTGTAGCACCTTTAAATCCACAATCTAAGATGTGTGGTAACAGTGTTCAAAAACACAAAGGCCAGATTTATAATTGCTACTCTTACCCCTTCCTGAAAGCCTCGTCCTGTCCTGCTCCTCACCGGTGGCCAGAGGTCTCAAAAAATCAATGAGCTGAATATCATTTACCTCCAAAAACATGTACTTCCCCTCCAAAACTGACAGACAAGTCTGACAGCCTCAGAATTTCCCCTCCCTTTGCCCCTCCAAGGGGGTATTAAAATCCCACCACCTCCTCCTCCCTCATCCCCATCATCATCACACATGCAAACAGACATACACCCATCCCCACCCCCAACCATGACCCAGTTTGGAGGGGATGAGGGGGTAAGTGAGGACCATTGTGAGTACCACAGGGAGAGAGGCAAGATGCTCTGCCTCCCTCATTCCTCTCCCTTTCAGGAAGAGCTCACACTTGGTTAAGCACACACACTGTGGCTCTCCATGAGAGAACGGCTACGGAGCCGCAGTGTTTTGAGTTTTTTTTGTTGTCGGGATGCCGTTGTTGATTTAAGGTCAGGGCTGTTCGGTGTCAGCCGAGGTTAAGGAGTATGTAAAGGAGGCTGAGTGTGACGGGGAGACAGATAAAGGGATGAGGGGCCTCAGGTTGAGAGACAAAGGACACAGTACCTGGCATCTGACAGAGAAGGAGTAGAGTGAGTATGCTGCTTCATCACTTTACTTTGCTACTTGTGTTTCGTCTGTATGTGTTTGTTTTCTCGTATTTATTCATTTGACAGTGACTTTGAGTGATAACAAAGTAATTAATCTTTCATCTGTAACTAATAAGGAAGCCAAACCTCAGACCTTTTGATCAAAGGACAGATATTTACAAGATCTGGTGACAATGTCTTCCTGAACTTGTTCAAACTCTTTCGGAGAACTTATATTGCTATTGCTAAAAAAAAAAAAGTGTGTATTTATCTTTCGGATGAAGCTGAATAAAAGACACAGATGCACACAGAGAGGCTGCTGCTGCCTCAGAGATTATTTCCTGTAACATATGGGGCTGGTTTACCGTTGCGTTTCTCCCCCTCGGACACTGTTAATGAGGGAATTTTCATTTTCCCACGAATACACAGGGAGAAATGCTCCTTCAGAATACGTCTCCCCCCCCCTGAAATATACAGCAGAGTAGCTCATTCAACTATCTCACCAAAGACTTCCTCGTCTCAAGATCCTCTCACAGGCTGGGGTTCACATATGGCCACACAACAAAATTTATCCCACACTAGTGAGGTTTTCTTGTTCCTTTATGTCTTCCGCTACACATTTTATGAGAAAGAGGCCCAAATTGGGGTGCACTGTTTACTCAACCCATTGGAATTTAAAGTTTATTTGTGTTTCATGGCTGCATGCATTGAGCACTCTGCAAGTCAGTTTCATTTCTGTGTTTGTGTGTGTCTGTGTAAATACATGCACCAGCACCATACAATCTAGTAGAGATTAGTCTATGAAATTGATGTGATTACCAGCGCTGATAACCTTCTGTGGGTAAACTCAACTCAGTGGAAAGTCACTCTTGGCATGCATGCTTTTAATCACTTCAGGGACTCTTTTGAAGAAAGTTGCCACTCAGAAAAAAGCAGACAACCAGAAAATGTTGATAAGATTTCCATTTTTAGCTATGCTGGATTTTTTTTTTTCCTTTGGTGATATGAATATCTCTGAGTGCCTAACAAAGAAGCTTATCCCGTCGCTTTAGAGTAGAAGGGAAACCACAATATAAGAAACCCCCTGTGCTTTTTAAGCCGAACATTTGCCAGCAGTCGGTCCTCAACAGTGCTGTTATAGTGGTTATCTGGTGACCTTTTTATGACTTACATGTTGGTTTTATGTGGGGTCTCTCACCATCAAAACAGCCACTATTTAACCCACAATGGATGACAATCCAGGGAGTTATCATGGACAGATGTCTGGCCAACTACTGTGTGAGCAGATTAGTTTGATCTGTGCAACCTGTGCAGGACAAGGTGGAAGCTCAGAAGGGCATCAGTGAAGCCTGGGGATGCTGCTGGCAGACCAGAGGGAGAGTCGACCGTGGCAATGACCCTCAAACAAGGACAGAGAGAAGAACATCAGCTCTAACGAAACACGCACAGAGATCTCAGTCATTCCTCTTATAGCGCTCTGATTCACTTATTATGTTTGTTGTTCCTGCTGGGAAATTAACTTTATTGAGATAATATTATAGACACTAGGCTCTTCCATGTATCTTCTGTTGGCTTGGGGTTAACCTGATGTGAAAATATATTAATTCATTATAATTGTTAATAATTCTTTTGATGGCAATAGTTTAAAAGAGGCTCATAGACTATTGGCAGCATATGGCTCTTACACAATAGACGTCATTGTCTCTGAATTTTCATCTCATGCCAATTAATTATTAGCTACATTGTTCATTTTTTTTTTGGAATAAAGGTGCTTTTTTATTAAGTGCTTAAGCTACAAAGCCAGCATATTAAATCTCTGCTCACACTGCAGCACTTTGTTGTCAGCAGCAAGGACAGCTTCAAACTCCGCCACCGCCAATTTGGGATTGTCTTGGATTGGCCTGGATCCCCACTGATTTTTTTTTGTAAAATATAGAGATGACTCTCTCACACAGATTGAACCGTGTTTCTGAAGCAAGCAGCATAATTAGCCTTTCTCTCCAGAATATCTGTCCTCTTTTTCTCACCATCTCTCCTTTCCGACTTTGCAGTAAAAAACTGTTGAATAGTTTTTAGTTCTAGCAATTTAGCAAAACCTTTTTCTACGTGAACACAGCAGATTTGAGTTACAAAGTGTAAAGTTTACATGGTGACAGCAGGTAAACAGCCTGTCACTGAATCTCTGTTGTTATTCTCTGTTCTCTGTTATTTTATTTCAAATATGCACATATAGATTTATATTTTTTCTTTAATTAAATCTGACGTGCCAGTCCAAAAAACAACAACAACAAATGATTTAAAATGAGTGATTGGCATCTCTTTTTTTTGCACATTTGACAAAAATGATCCTACAGCTAATCCTGGTGATACTATTGCAGAGCAAGAATACATTTATTTTGGCTTTCCAGTGCCATGCTTAATTATATATATTTTATATATATTAAAAAGTGTAGCAGCAGGGAAGCAATATTGTAAATAAATACAGTAATAGGTGGCTATTTGGCATTACCACTACAGAAAAATATGAAAAAAACAAGCCATAACCTTCATCCCTGTTACCATAACAAAAAAAAACTGAAAGTGGAGTACACAGCACACAGCAAAAAAACAACCTGCAGCACTGAAATTGCTGCACAAATAAACATAAACATACACTGAATTAATAATTTTTTAAAAAATGAATCTACAGGAAAATTTTATGATAGCATGTATAATTGTATAAGAATGTGGGAATCTATTACTTTAAGTACTTACTTTGGATATTTCCTGATCTTTACTATTGAAGGCTGAAGGGCATAATATAAGGGGGAGGCTTAGTGCCGTTATGATGAGGAGAAACAATCTTTTTTCTAGTAAGAGACTCTAGAGAAAGATAAATCTAACCAGTCATTAAAAATTGCAGACAAACCACAGAAAGTATCACATAAATCACATAAAAGTGTAAAGTAAAAATGAGGAGTGTTTCAAAGGCAGTAGTCCAGCAGCAGATCAGCAGGATCAGGGGCCAATTCAATTTTGGCTGAAAAAAATGCTGACGGTTTCTTGTATTAGATCTGCCTCGAGATCTTTATCACTTTGAAAACAGTCAAATAAATCTAATAGATTATTAGCATTGGGATAAAGGAGAGCATGTTTACCCCAGACCTGTACTGACATGCATGCGGCTGCTGTATCTGTCCACGTGTGTGCTTGTCTATGAATGAGTACTGCGTGAGAAAAGGACAAAGAGAGACAAATACTATTCATAAAGAGGAAATTGATCCAATAATTGAACGCTATCTGCATCAGCTTTAAACACATTAACAACACAATAAATTTAGAAAATCAAATTATGTACAATAATAGTTTCATAGAGCAGTTAAATATGTTTCTTTTGTCTGTACATGTTAATACGCTTCACTTGATTAAAGTTCAACCACAGGCTAATAAATCCATTACCCTCACATACACTCATTAGAGCTTTTTCTACCATTTACAGTACGTTCATTAGCCAGACTGCCCTTGGCCTGCGTCTATTAATATGTATGTGGCTTTGTGTGTGTTTATACATGTATCTACATATATCAAAGCCTAGCAGGGATATGCAATATGTAGACAAACAGAGAAGGAGCAAGAGTTTTTTATAAATTCTGAACTCCCCCTTATTAAGAAGGTGGTTTACTAAAAAAAATATGAATTAGTTTATTAACAGTCCAGCAAAGAGAGACCAAGAAAAAGCTTTTTCCCTCAGGCCATCATGGAGGTGACCTCTGACCTTGTTATCATCCATGACCTTGTCTAGCATTGTCCTCCGTGAATCCTTCGCATTGCCCTGCACATTTGCATTTTATTGTACGGCTTGCCTTAAAACTGATACAGTAGGTACATTTTACATTTTTATATGATGAAATTGCTCAGCTTACCAATACAACAGGCCATTATACAGTAGAGTATTTTCATATGTATATTTCATATAGTTTGAATTTTACTTTATTATTATTCTTTATTGCACACTAGTGTTTTAGCACAGCCTTAAGGGTATGCTACACTGCATTTCATTACACTTATTTAATGAGCATGTGACAAATAAAACCTTTGAATCTTTAATATTTCTTAACCTCAAAAAACTTTAACAAACTACAAGACCCCATTAAACATCTAAAACGAGATGACGAGATATTTTCTGGTTACACATACACAAAACATTGGTTATATATACACCTACACGTGTTTATGTGCAAAATTTCAAATATATTGTGCTCCACATAGCATACATGCCACAAGCTTAAAGTTTATCCTGATATCTTTATCTCCCAAGTTAGTATTTGTCGACAGAAACCATTCCCTGGCACACCTGTTACATACCTTCACCTGTTGCTGCAGAGAACTCCCCTATATGATGCATACAGTTACAACGCATCTCCCTGTTGCGCAATAACAACTCTCATCCACCTGCAGTTGTGCCCTGCACAGGTCGGGGTTTGTCCCATGATTGGCTCATTCCCCTGGTGTCCCTCCCAAGCCCGGGGCCCTCCAGCTTGAGCGCCGTGTCCACATGATGAGTCACTATAGTGAATAAGGAGCGCCTCAGCTAACCCCAGTGCTGTGGTCCTCATAGTCATGCTGCTTTTGCATACAGGAACATTAGGGCTTTACATGGAATGCTTCTTGAGACGGATGCACGTATGTGTATGTGTGTGTGCCAGTCTGTGAGTCTGGATGTGAATCTCTGTGGATCCTGAGGGATGGGAGCCGGTGATTGAGGGGATCCCTCCAGTGATGGCAATTGTAATTTTATCTGTCTGTTTGAGTCTGCATGAGAAGTCGTGATGTGGAGAGTTCGCCCCTCAGGTCCTGACCTTTTTGACCTATGACCTTGTGCTATTCTGGTAGGGCTTTAGGCTATGTCATGGATTCAAAAGTATCAGAGAGACCCGCAATTACACAGTCATGACCTTTTGGACTTGTGGCTATTGAGCCACTGATCCTGAATGTGACTTCCTTTCAAAGCTCAATAGTAGTCTCCTATTATGTCAAATAACAGAGGAATTACACTGGATTTGTTTCCTTTTCTCACTTTGGAACCAAAATCCTGTGTGTTTCTTGATGTTTTCACGTGTGACATGATTTCCACCAATTTGCTGTTCATTGTTTATCTCAGAGTAACAGACAGAAAGCCTGCCTGCTGTGGCTGTGTGGTGCTATTCAGGAGGCTGACTCATCCTGGTAACTTAATGCACAGAGTCAGCTTCTTACCCCTAACTGCCCCACTAGCTCACACAGACATAAATTGGATGAGAAAGCAAAATGCCAGGTTATATGTAGTTAAGGTAGCAGGAGTATAAAGTCCAGGCAGCTGCATGCCTGGGCTGGAGCGTCTCTCCTGGTCAGGAGGGTATACGACAGTTCCTGGTAAACAAACTACCAAACAACTTTATAGAGGAAGAACAAGGTTTTATTTACATATCTCTGTATCTTGTGAATTTGCAAGGACTGTTTCTGGACTGTGAACACCCAAAATATGACTCTTTTGAAAACTATTTGACTCAAAGATTAAACAAAACTCTTGTTGCACAGTGAAACATTGTACAAACCCAGAGAACTTTATTTGAAATTCTTGTGGAGATCCCAAATACATCAAACATGTCAGACAAAACATTTTCCATGTAATGGTGCAGGTTTAAGAAAAGACGGAGGCTTTTAATAAATGTCTTAATTTGAAGGCAGTAGAGTAGAGAGAGTGCAGATCCACTGGTGATCCATCTTCAACATTATAAATATTCAGAAAGTCAAGTAAGTTCTCCAAAAAGAAAGCATAGATCATAGAAAATACAACATAGAAAAGGCATGTATAGTATGTAGGAGAGGTAGAAAAACTCAAAACAGAAATTAAAGCAGTTTAACCTTTCCATTGGACTGTTTGTCTGTGAATGAATCTTGATATTATTAGCGAAAGGACAGGAGGAGTAAGAGTTATGTAAAGAAATACAATGATGCAATGCGGGAAAAGTCAGACAGACACTGATATGACTCTGTGTGTTTGTGGCAGCCTCTTACTCCACTCCGGCCATGTGCTGTGTATTCATACATGTCGGTCACAGCCGCTCACAGTTTGCATTCTCAACACAAGGACTCAACTGCATAATCTGATCGCAGGATTGGACACAGTTCAGGCCTCTTACTGTATGTCGGTAATACGCGTACTGGAGTGTGCATGTACTGTACATACAGAGGATTCCTGACATCTACCTCCTGTGTCCCAGCTCCCAGTCCTTATATGGTCAGAATGATCAATACCCGACACATGTTTCATCGCAAGCCTTCTTCATAACATTTCCACCCTCTCTGCTCCAACTGGAGACACAAAACAGAGGGCTGGGAACTCCTACTCGTCTCCTTCAGTTAAATTTTCCCTCTCGCTGCAGCTCCAGCTCCAGCTTCGACTAAGCTCTCGACCTGCTTGGTAAGGATATCGTCCCTGGAAGCCCTTTAAACCGAACCTAAGCTAGTATTCATGGTTGGATTTTCCTCTCAGTCTAGCTGACAATAAGCCATGCACTATTGCGGCTTCATAAGGGGGAGAGATCTGTGGAGGTGTCATATTCATCCCCCAAAGCCGCCCTGAGGGACAGCAGTGTTTGGGTTCAGCTCCACTGCCTGAGCTAATGTGGGTCTGCTGTCTAACTCCCCGCTCCAACGGTTTGTGCCCGGCCACCTGCTGATTCTGCTGGTTTGGATGGACTGCCTGGAGCCCAGACCTAACCTACATAGGCAACATGTCCCTCTTCCTAAAATGTGCTCAAATGCACACACACATGCATACGAGCACACACAGACACAGCACAGCACAATGCCATTTACCTCCCAACCAGAACAAACCAGTGAAGTTAATACAATCCCGAAACTGCACCTCACACAGAAGAAGGCTCACTAAGAGGATTTATTTCTTCAAAAAGAGATAGGCTGTTAAATAATATGTGTGTGTATTTGGTGATAGCAAATTCCCTATTTGGATTATTTCGTTGCCTTCTCAGTGCTGCTTGATGGTATTTTTTAATACCGATATCCTCTTTCCACCCTGTTTGGTCTTCTAATTCCATAAAAAACCAGAACTTGACAGCACCCTCCCCATGGCACTGAGCTCTGAACTCTATGTGTGTGTATTTATACTGCAAGAAGCAACAGATCAAATGAAGGAGATATTGATTGCCTGAGCTCAGAGAGGAACACTCAGTTTAATTAAGTCAATTATTATGTCACCCCTTTTCACAATTTGCAGCTGAACTTGCAGAAAAATTCTGAGAGATCCTACTAGTTGCTTTGATCAAATTTTGAAATGTTTTATAGATTTTAGTAGAAGCATTTATTGTGAACTCATACTGTCTTCTTATCTCCCTTTGTCTTCTCCTTTCTTCCCTCTATTCTTTCTCCAGAGTCTGTGAGCAGGTGAGAGAGGGACACTGTCTGCCCCACTGTCCAGCGACACCATGAGCTGGAGCTTCCTCACGCGGCTGCTGGAGGAGATCCACAACCACTCCACCTTCGTGGGGAAGCTGTGGCTCACCGTGCTCATCGTCTTCCGCATCGTTCTCACTGCCGTTGGGGGAGAATCCATCTACTACGATGAACAGAGCAAGTTTGTCTGTAATTCGGGCCAGCCAGGTTGCGAGAATGTCTGCTACGACGCCTTCGCCCCTCTATCTCACGTCCGCTTCTGGGTCTTCCAGATCATCTTGGTGGCAATGCCTTCTCTCATGTACATGGGGTATGCTGTCAACAAGATTGCACGATTAGATGAAGCCAAGGGGGGAGCTGGTTCTGCTGCTGTTAGAACAGGAGGAGGGGGCTACACACACAGGAAGCCCAGGAAAATCTGCTTTGGAGCGCGCCAGCACCGGGGCATCGAGGAGACTGAGGAGGACCAGGAGGATGATCCCATGATCTATGAGGTGCCAGAGATTGAACCTCCAAAAAGGCCACGAGATCCACTGCAACCCGCACCCAGACCCAAAGTCCGCCATGACGGCCGCAAGCGTATCCAAGATGAGGGGCTGATGCGGGTCTACGTCTTGCAGCTGGTGACTCGCACAGTGCTGGAAGCAGGGTTCCTTGCAGGCCAGTATCTGCTGTATGGGTTTCGTGTGATGCCAGTGTTTGTGTGCTCGGGTAAACCTTGTCCCCACAGTGTTGACTGCTTTGTGTCAAGGCCTACAGAGAAGACCATCTTCCTGCGCATCATGTATGGTGTCACTGTCCTCTGCCTCATGCTCAATATTTGGGAGATGCTCCATTTGGGGATTGGTACCATCTGTGACATTCTTCGCCGTCGGCGCTGCCCACCTCAAGAGGACGAGTACCAGTTGGGCTTGCTGGGCACCACCGGGGGTGTGGAGGGCTCAGTAGGGGGACCAGGGCCGGAAGCAGGTTCTGAGGGAGGAGTGGGTGGAGACGGGGCTGCCGATTATGTTGGCTACCCTTTCTCGTGGAACACCCCATCCGCTCCACCAGGCTACAACATTGTGGTAAAGCCAGAGCAGATGCCCTACACAGACCTTAGCAACGCAAAGATGGCATGCAAGCAGAACCGGGCAAACATTGCCCAAGAGGAGCAGCAGCAGTTTGGTAGCAATGAGGATAATTTTCCAACTGGAGGGGAGGCCCGTGTGGCTCTGAACAAAGACATGATTCAGCAAGCTCATGAGCAACTGGAGGCCGCCATTCAGGCCTACAGTCAGCAGCACCGGGCAGAGGAGCAGCTTGGGGACAACCAGGACGACAAGCCCCAAAGTAACATCATCCAGGCTCAACCACAGCCACAGACGCAGACTCAGAAGGAGCGTAAGCATAGACTCAAGCATGGGAAAGGAGGCAGCAGTGGAGGAGGCAGCAGCAGCAACAGCAGCAGCAGCAAATCAGGAGAGGGAAAGCCCTCTGTATGGATTTAAACACAGAAATAGTGACATATATTAAAACCATGTATATATTAAGGATTGGATGACAAGCTGTTGCAGTCTTTCTTGGATACTTAAACACCACTGTGCCTTAAAGAATCCTGCAAGCTGGAGAAGATGTGTTTTTGTGTACTGAGGTGTGTAAAAAAAAAAACGTGATGTTGCAGCTGACAATTTGTTTTGTCTGGGCTATCACTGTCAAACTTGAAACATCACACCAACACAAACTGTATTAGGCTACAGTCGTTTTCATGTCTCGTTCTCCTCAAGTCCTAAAGCAGATCATTGACCTCTGTTGTCTTCCTGTTCATCCTTTCTTAGGGATTTGAGCTTTGGAAAATTACTGAATGATAATGAGTTCTGTTGCAAATCAGATTGATCCCAGATTTGGCTTAGCTCTTTTTCTGGCCGCTCCTCTGCAAAGACACTGACTCCATTAATACATTGGCATCCTAATTCTTCGGACATCAAAATACAATGACATCAAGTACCATCATAATGCAAAGGCAATGGGATGCCATGTCATCACTATGCCCTGGCAAACTAAAGCAGTGACTTCATATTGTAATGACGTCATTACAACATAAATGCAATAAAATGAAACAACATAATTCAATGGCAGCGCCTAAAGCAGTGACTTTTTAATGCAGTGAGAGGATCACCTTCCTGAAGGCAGTGTCCTGTCAGTCATGTTCTGTGTCTGCTTTCTCTCCAGAGTCAGTAACAGTCTTATGTTGCTGTGACTTTGCATTTGACCGTGTGTTTGTATATGTTCAGTGTGTGTATTTTGAAACCAGTGCTACACCAGCTGCTGCTCAGGAACTGATGAGTACAGCAGTTGGGCTTTTTATCCAGTCCACATCTGAGATTTCCTGAAAGAAAATGTTCATTTTACACAAGGTGCATAAGCAATCCAGTTTTTTATAACTTCTCAGTTTCTCTCTGGCTCTTTATGGCTGTTGAACAAGGCGCTCAGTTCTCCACTAGTGTTTCCATCTGCCTTGTAGTTGACTGCCCTCTGGTGGTATCTTCCATGATGCTTCCTGTATATGGGAGTAGATATCAGTTGCCAACGCTACCTGCATCCAGCAACACCTTAACCAGTTGTAATGTTCCTTTTCTATTGACAAGCCTTGTGTCAGTCAAGTCTTCCCAGCAGTACAAGTTCAGTGTTAGATGCACAAGGCTGCAATATCACCATGCGTTATGGAAAAGGTTTAAAGCCATTACTATAATATAGTGAGACCAAACACTGTTTGTGTGATGCAAGTGTCAGTGCCAAGATTTTACACTAGGCTGCTATGAGGCCTGGTTGTTTGTAGCTTTGGAATACTGTGGCCATGCTACTCCAATCATGGAAAAATGCCTACGTAAGACCAACCCTTTTTATAAGAGTCACTTCTTTTTTGTATTACAGTATGTGTATTGCTTTTTGGAACAGGATTTAAAATACCAAACTCCTAAATGGAGCCAGTGTTTTATATGAAAACACCCTTTTTTTCAATAAAGGTTTTGTAAAATAAAATACAAAGAAAAAAAGTTCTTTTAAAAATGAATTAGTTGTATGGGTATTTATGGTTATTGTGTTTTTAATTGCCTTCCAATTGTAAAAAATGTGAAATATGACATAATATATTTTTATAAAGTGTAGGCTACAGTGACTTCATGACATAAAGAAAAAAAAGCCAGACTTTTCCTTGTATGTTACAGTATTAGTATTTAATGTATGTAGCAACCCTCTGGGCTGTATTTTGATAAACAATGTTATTCCTTTCCCAACATTGTCCTGAGATCTGTTGAACAGCTGTGTGTGTGGAGACAAACTGGCTAAAGAGATCATCTGGGAAATGGACAGGATGTAACAATTTACTCAAACCATTCCAAGCTTTGCACCACAGTAGCTTTCTAAACAAGCAGTCATTAATTTCATGACAGGGTAGCAAAACCTGAAAAGCTGGCATTTTCTGTCCTGTCTCATATGACAGATCTGCACCTTTCTCACAGAATAGTGAAATAACTGAACAAACAATCCCCCCTCCCACCCCCCCACCCCCACCCCGTGTGAAGTTGTGCTGTATATTCTAACATGGAAACAATGGGAAATAGGAGCCACTCTGATTGGTTTGTTTACCTACAGGCAATCCCAGCCAGCAGCAGACAGACATAAATCACCCAAGCATTTCAGTCAGCTCCTCTCCAAGCTGTTGACACCGGCTCCACTGACGCCAATGTTGATCCCAATAAGCCACAGGTGATTTACTGAGTTTCCCAGTCAGTCAGTCTCTTCCCCTGAAGGCCAATCAGTCCTAATTAAATACTTCCCCAGGAGGAAAAGTTCCCCAAGTATTTGCTGTTGTTTGAATAGATGGAAACAAACTGTAAACAGAATTCAGCTGGAGATGCTTTGCAGTTAGTAAGCAAAAGCCACTAGAGGGCTACTTCCTGTCTGAAGAAGGTGCATTTATAGGAGATGCAGTCGGGGGACTAAAAGACCCCATCTGCTTAAAGTCTGCATGACTGCCAGCTTGGCCTTACAACTCAAAAACTATTCTAGGTTTTGTCGCTCAGATTGGTCTGTTTGTAGGGGAAAGTAAGGAATTCGGGCAGCTATCCAGGTCAAAAGAATTATCTTGTGGCACTGTTATTTATTTGTCTAGCCCTGTTCTCTTTTGTCTATTGAGTGACTGAGAAAGAGAGCAAATGAAAAAGAAAGAGAGTGTGCTCATTGGAAAGAAATGGCTTGAAGAAATGGTTTATTTTCTCAGCATATTGTCGCTGTCCTGTAAAAACCGTGTGTCTCCGAAATGTGAGACTGTGGCTTTTTAAAGACGCACTACGAGCAAACACAGGAGGTGATGGTGTACTGGACTGCATTATATTAAAAAGTACTCCTAATATTTTGCCCCTCTCATGTATGTTAATGGAGTGGACAAAGTATTTGGAACACTTTTCAGTATAATGCACTCCAGTACTCCACCACCACCCACTACAACCTCACCAATAAACATAAAGTAAAATTATCACCTTTCTGACAATGTCAACAAAAACTGAAACCGTATAAGCTTCGTAGAAGTAGAATTCATGGCAGAGCTGTTGTACTGGATTACATTAGATTGCACAATTGTACTTAATGACCTGGCCGGTTTGTGTAGTGTAAAACCGAAAGCAGTTAAGAAGACATGGTCATTGGAGGAAGGATGAATGAAATTACAATTGTGGGAAATGGTTATTCAGGTGTGTCACAGCTTTTCACAGGTACAACAGGTTCTGTTTTATCAGGAATTCGTTAGCTTAAGAGTGATTAACAATGATGACATGGGAAATTCTTTTTCAGACGCACTACGAGCAAACACAGGAGGTGATGGTGTACTGGACTGCATTATATTAAAAAGTACTCCTAATATTTTGCCCCTCTCATGTATGTTAATGGAGTGGACAAAGTATTTGGAACACTTTTCAGTATAATGCACTCCAGTACTCCACCACCACCCACTACAACCTCAACAATAAACATAAAGTAAAATTATCACCTTTCTGACAATGTCAACAAAAACTGAAACCGTATAAGCTTCGTAGAAGTAGAATTCATGGCAGAGCTGTTGTACTGGATTACATTAGATTGCACAATTGTACTTAATGACCTGGCCGGTTTGTGTAGTGTAAAACCGAAAGCAGTTAAGAAGACATGGTCATTGGAGGAAGGATGAATGAAATTACAATTGTGGGAAATGGTTATTCAGGTGTGTCACAGCTTTTCACAGGTACAACAGGTTCTGTTTTATCAGGAATTCGTTAGCTTAAGAGTGATTAACAATGATGACATGGGAAATTCTTTTTCAGTTCTCTCTGTACTAAACATTCACATATAAAACAAAAGGTTGGGCACACTTCCTCATTTAGGGGAATAGGAGGGTGTGTTCATCCTTTTGTTTGTGCGTGTGTGTCCAAACTTTTGACTGGTACTGTATACGTCTGATATAATCAGAGTCTTTTGAGGGTCTATTCATCAGGGATACCACAATGTCCACCAGAAGAAAGACTGTAGTGAGGCCGTGTTGTTTTCCTACATGTTTCTTATAGTCACCCATGTGGGATGTGACAATAAAATTAGTGGTATAACCAGTACAAACTCTGAATCATACATGCATTTTGTGTGTTTGTGTGTTTTTCTATGCCTTTTGTAAAATGTACATATCTTTGAGTGCCATTCTGGTATCCCTTGGCAAATATGTTTGTTTTTTTTCATATTCTTTGATGAATACATTTGATTTGCATGTTAAAAGACCTATTTTCCTACAAAAAATAAATCAGAAACAAATATTGAATTAAGTCTCTGCATCTTTTTTTTGGGGGGGGGGGGGGGGGTAGCTGCATAATAGAAATAAAATGTCAGGAAATAAAAGGATTCCCAGTCTTGAAACGTTGAGTATTGTCCTGTTTTTGTTGTCAGTATGAGATGTATGAGATGTGTGAGCAGGGGGGTGTCTGCAGTCCTATCAGGAGAATTAAAGTCGTGTGGGCTGATGCTGTGTCACTGGCAGGAACAACACAGGAGACTGAAGAGATGTCACTTCAGCTCATGTCAGCCATGTCATTTTGTTTGTCACTTTGGCAGTTCATTTGGTGACAGCTGAACTTCAGCTTGTGATGAGAGAACATCTGAGTCTGTGAGGCTTAAAATCACATTAATGCATTAAGACCTCAGTGTTTGTTCCAATTCGACACTGATTTTGAAAAATCACATTCAATAACATAAAATAACTTCCTCAGTACAGACTGAACCATGAAAAATGTTAAGAAATCATCCAGTGACACTTAGGAATTGAAAATATGACATGCATAAAGATGAATATGCGCCCTCACTCTCTTTTTCCACCGTGTGTCTGTCGTTATTAGTGACTTCGCAGCCAAAACTGCCTGGAGAAGAGACAACAAAAATGGAAATGGAAAGTATGTTTTTGTGATTCTCTGAAATAAAAAATTAAAAAAACTTTCCCTGGAGAGACTGGCCGTTGGGAATGTGCAGAGTGCTCCAGCTGGATGTACAATGAGGTCACTGCCGATATGAGCACTCTCTTGGATGGCAACTTGTGGCAGCGGGCTATTTTCTCTAAAAAGAAACAAACATTTCACTCCATTAATGGCCTAATTGGCCGGATGCACTAACCCAACGTGGATGTCATTTTAGAGACGGCGCACACAAGCTACCATTATCAATTTGTGGGCAAGGAATGAAGATAGGGACAAAAAACTGCTTCAGTGCTTTCCAAGACTTCCCTGGTCTGTTTTTTCTTTAATCATCCAGATGTTTGCATGTCTGGTCTTCATGTAACGGTGGGATGCCCTCCAGCAGGGCACGCAGAAGAAACTTAGTGAACTGGAAGGTTCAGTAATGTATCGGCCACTGATATCACAGCTGTATGAAATATAGAAAAACATGAGGCCAAATAATAAAAAGAAATATAACAATGGATTCATTCATTTGCAAACACAGTATACCAGCATACTATACATATATCTTACACCAGGTTCTAATTTGTACCAAACCGTAGCAAAAAAAAGATGAGAATCAATAGCTAATAAATCTCTATCCAGCCATGACATGAACACCGAGCACAAACTGTGCCCTAAAACTGGCCCCATGTGCTGTTTGTAAGTAGAAATACTGCATCCCAGTGACAAATCTTGGCAGGTTTGGGACACTTAATGGCTCAAAGACACTAAATCATGCAAACTGAGACGTCTAGGGGAAAAGCTTTTTTTTTTTTTTTTTCCGTCTGGTTAGACAAGTGAACTCCACTCCAGCCAAAGAATACATACAAGTAACTTTTCTGAAAAATATTTATTAACTTCAGCTTCATTTTCCCTCTCACCTCGTGTTGTTTACAAAACAACAAAACAAAACAAAATTACAAAACATTCACAAAATTAACTCACCAGGAGTTCTCAAGTTTGGTCACCTACATCTCGTACATAATTTATCTCTATGACACCAAAAAGTCACTGTAAGACTTAAAAGTATGAGAGTGACTGGTAATACTCCCAGTTGAATAAGACCCTCACAAGTTTTGACTCAATGAGAAAAGATCTCCTGAATGTGTTTACAAGTGATATTATTTACCTGTTTAGTCCTTGCCTTCAACGCTCATTTATGGTCATCTGATAACCACAGCCTACAGAGTTGCAAGCATGATGGTTTCCAGTCAAGGCTTCTGGGAAACAACCCTTTACCCTTCCCTTGCACCACATCCACCAGCGTCAGTCAAACGGAATTAAAACAAGCGAGCAGAAATGATCCCATCCACTCCCAGCACCGGCTGTATATAACAATAATGTGATCAGTATGTAAAGGTACCGTAATATTTTTCAAAGTGGTTAAATGTCTGATGTGCTTTTTAACAAAAATGTCAAAAAAGATTCTTTACATTCAATGTGCTGGTGCTTTCATAAGATGTTAGAGTTTTCACAGCCAGACAATCTTTGAGTAAAGGAGGTATTTGATTTTCTTAAAATTACATTCAGCTTGATCTAAAACTTCCCATGATCAATCAAATAAGGCACTACAATATAAACCCCCCACCAAGGCCTCACAAAGGCTTCCCAGTTAAATCAAAATAACTCCCTCTAGATTCCAGCTGGAACATTTGTAGTAATAAATACAGCTGTAAATACACTGCAAGACTGTTCGCAGGATTTTTACAGTCTTATGGTTGGTGCGTTTTGATTTCAGTGCAAATGTCTTGGTTGCTGATAGGCCAGCTTAGTATTAACTATAAGTTTCTGCATCCACCTTGCTTGGACCCAATTCCTCCATGTCATCATCCAAAATAGATACATCCATTCATTCAAAAGTACATGAATGACTTCATGAGTGACTGGCTTCATCCAGAGGCTACAGAGAAGGCACTGTGCTCCTGAGCTGTCAGCTGTCCCCTGGTCTGAGAACTACTTTGCACATGGTCAACAATTTCCCAGGTGAAGTTTGAGCACGCCCTGAGTGTGCAGCTGCAGCAAAAGGTTAAACTCAGTAGGCATGGCGTGGATTGCCTTAGCTTTCTTGTTATCGTAGTAGTGATTAGTCAGGGAATAGAGTTCATGTGGGTGATTACTAAAGGGCCAGAACCCATACAGTTGCACATTGTTACAGACTTCCAGTGCCATGCTAACCATCATCAAACCGGTGCTGAGCCGTCCTGCTTTTAGGCCCTGGCTGCGCCAGAAGGCAGCCAGACTCTGAAGGTACTCAGGGTTGAAGAAGACGGGACGAGTAGGGCTTTTAAAATCCTCAATGGCGTAGACGACCCGCAGGGACACAGGAGTATTGTGGCCAAAGGAAAAGGCGGGAAGGAGAAGCAGGGAGTTTCCGTAGGTTTGCAGACTCTCCACAAACGGACGGCGACGACCCATTAGAGCCCCATACCTGGGGAAAAAAACAGCATATGTGAAGTAACAAGAGAGGAGGAATATTACTTGATGACAATCGAATGAGATTCATTCGCTCGCTCACTTCTCAAAGAGGATGCTCGGGTTCGCTGTCACAAGATCAGTCTTCATGCCCACATGTTTCTCATAGCCATCTTTCAAAGGTGGTAGATTGCACCTGAACAAACAACAAAGAATAAACTGAAATGTTTATATGGAATTTCAACAGAGATGAGCATAATTTTTGTTGATTAATCGTCATCAGCATCTCAATTAACTACACTGGACACCTGTCTCACCTCATAACAAACTGAGCTGAATCGATCGTCTTTCCACATTTGCTGTCGGTCAAGATCCCTCCGTTCCCGACAACAGCGCACGTGTCCCATGTTTTATTTAAGAAAGGATGCTCCTGAATTCAAAAGACAAGGAATTACTATCATTAAACAAAATAAAGATATTGTATCTACTGTTTATGATATACTGTGCGTTGAAGACAAAAAACACGTTGAGGGAGGGACATCTATACATTTATTTTGATTAATTTTATTGTTACTATGGTTAGTAAGGATATATCAGCTGTTCCCTAAAAAATCAGGCAAAAGAAGGCTGCATTTCTCAGCCATATTTGGCAAAGCCTTTAAAACAGGACAGGCCTGGTGAGACTGTTATGACATATTTGGTCTAAAAAGGCAGACTTCAGAGCCTGTGGATTGATACCCAGCGCTGGAGTGAACACATTACTTATAATGTGATTCCTGAAACAAAATGTAGCCTCTTACGCTCAGATGTTAGACCTCATTGCAGGTTACTCAGGGCAGAACAAACATAGTACCACCAAAGACTCAGATGTTCAGTGCTATTATGGTTTTCACACTGATTATGAAAATGTAAATCGAGGTTTTAGCAACACTTTATTGTGGCCTGGGAATAGTTTGGATTTATACAGTGGTTAAATGTTTGACCGCACTGTTACCAAGACACATACCAAGAGCTTCAATGATATACATCATCTTCATCTTGTGCGTAAAACCAAATCAGCTACACACAAAACCTGAGAACGTTGAGAACATGTGCCATATACATGAGCAGTGGACTCTAACCAACGGTGGTTATCAGTCCTCTCTTGGCAACAGCCCCGGAGTCATGTCTTTCACTACAAAGTGGTAATACCTGCTGATGTCACCCTTCATAAAAGCTAACTCCGTTGTGCGTGAAAGCAAACATAAGATTCATTTACGGGTGAAGTAATTAAAGGTGTTATTTCAATGTTTTATGGTGTGCTCTTTTGAACTGTCTGCTTGCCCAGACATGCAACAGGGGCATTAGGTGATAAAATAATATATGATCTAGTTCATGTTCAGCTTTTTTATTTGGATGCTGGGTTGGGGCGAAAATATTACAGTGCTCAAGTCCATCTGTTCCCAGTTCCTTCATTTGGTGAATTGAGTGGCTTTTTTAAATTAATGTATTTAATTTACTATTTTATTACTATAAATAGTCTATAATAGTCAAAAATCAAATCTTCTCTCTCTCATCCTGATCTTGAGAAGGTCATACATGCTTTTAGGGCCCTTCTGGCTGTTCATATGTCACGGCTCAAGACTAGTGAGTAAATAAGTAAACTTTATTTATAAAGCGCCTTTCAACACCAGAGTTACAAGATGCTGTACAATGCAAAAAGAAAAAAGAAAAAGAAAATAGAAATGAAATTAAAAAAAACAATAAAACCATAAAAACTACACCGAGGGAAGACAGAGAAGATGGATACAACAATAAAAACTGCGAAAGAAACACAGAGTGCAATCACTGGTGATCAAAGGTGACCGGACTTTTTCAGTCAAGGCCACTCAGCTCTGGATTTCCCTGTCTGAAGATCTGAGGCTTGTAGAGTCAGTGACATCCTTTATTATAATTTCCATTATAATTATTTTTAATCTTATACCAGGGATATTTTATTCAAGTTTTATTTTATTTTAATTGTCTGATTATATTTCTTATCTCTAGTACTTAAATGTTTTAACCATGTAAAGCACTTTGTAACATTATTTTGAAAAGTGCTGTAAAGTTTCTTCTTCTCCTTCTTCTTCCTCTTCTTCTTCTTCTTCTTCTTCTTCTTCTTCTTCTTCTTCTTCTTCTTCTTCTTCTTCTTCTTCTTCTTCTTCTTATTATTATTATTATTATTATTATTATTATTATCATTATTATTTTAGTATAAATATATTATTTTGACATACTGGAGGAGGATATTGCAGTTTTTTTTGTAAGTCAAGTGGGACAAATTACACTTTGTACTTTGTATTCACAGTTTTTATTGTCTTGTTTATTGTGTTCAAAATCAATGCAATAAGGATGTGAACTGAACAGCAAGTTCAACAGTCAATATAACTGAGTGAACTCTCTAGATGGTGAAGAGACACGTGCATACTATAGCCATGATAAGAAATCTTTTCACAAGACAGAAGATAAAGAAGTGACATGGCTCTTCACTCTGTGGCTCATAATTATATTTATTCTAATTTTGTAAAAAGCATTTAAATGAACAATTTTGGATAAAAAGCCGATTTAATGTCATTTCTGACTCTGAGTTTTGTTGGTTTCACTTTGTGTAGGAATATGTGTCCTGTGTTGTTTGTCTAGTTGTTGTAGCGTTTATGTTTTAATTGTGATCTGCCAAAGAACTGCCAAAAAAATTTAATTTTAAGCTAACTCTGTTTAATATTGTACATGGTCCCATATGAATAATAATAATAATAATTTTATCTAAAAAAAAATATGGTCCTGTGTCCATGTGTAATGCTACAGGCTTATGTCACAATGAAAGGTTGTCATTTGTCTTTTTTGAGCGGTTGCCACACTTCAAGAAAAAGCTTGGCAACTTTAATATATTACTTAATATATTACTTAAATATTACAATATTTAAGTAATTAATAATTAAAGGGTTCTTACTGTTTTGTGCAGCTCAGCATCTGGTTCAGAGTTAATCAGGAACAACTCAGTATGTCAAGTCGAAGATATTTATTTATTACCTAGTAATAGATTACTAGCATATACTGTAATTACTTAATAAATTACGAGGTATTTACAGTATCTGCTATTATGTTACTTATCATCCATTCATCAATTATAAAGTCATTATCGATTAACTCCTCTCTAGTTACATTAACAAAAATGATTTCACAGAGTTACTTTCTATTCTCACATTGTAAAATGTCCCTAAATGTGTGTTAAAGCATATGCTGAAGTCACCTTATATGAAACGTATATGAAAACATTTGAGTATAGATCAATAAGTCCTCCGTTCAAAACTGGGCAAACCAAAAGTTTTTCCCAAAATATTTTATATATTTTTTAAAATTTTTCATAACAAATTCTTAAAATGCAGAAGATAAATGTTTTCTTTGTTTTACACAACACAGACTTGCAGAATTAATAAACGTATAAAGCGACTGCTACAAGACACTACATTTGCTTTAAGCATGTTACATGATTAAACCAACATGTATTTAGTGTTTGGGGTAAACAGAAAGAAGTGTGCGTCGCTCCGTTTAACACCAGCACCTTACCAAAAATAAACCAGTCTGTGTCATGTTTATCAAAGAGCCAACATGTGAGCGGACACATGACAAGCAGTGAAATAATCACTGTGGAACAACACTTGAGGAACAAGCAAGACACCAAGCAAGCAGCTGATGTTGTGATAATATTCATGAATGACGAGTAGCATACCTTTGCAAAGGTGCTGAAAATCTCAGAGTTCACCAGGAGGGTCCTTTTCTTTTCCCCGTCGTATACAAGCTTTGTTCCAATAGGAGTGTTGGCCTGGGTGATGATCGCCTTATCGAAGCCATTGCACTTGGTTCTCAGCTGAGATCTGGGGAACCACAAGGACTTTGTTAAATAGCAAAGCTGACTGACAGAACTGACTGAAAGCAGTCTTGGGTCCTCAGTAAAGACGCTCTGTCACCATAACTCAAATTACTTTATAAATGGTTATATTTAGAACAGTTGCATGTCAAGTTCCTCTATTGTAACACACATTTTTTATTTTCGCTTCTCCTTACATCTAGTTCTTCATCTTTCTACCAAAACAACATGGACACAAAGCTCACATGGACCTTTGTTTAAACCTTTGAGAAGATGTTGGCTTTTTTACCTAAACTTTTGGTAATTGTCCTCTTGCCTCCTCCAGGTTTGAGAGTAACTTTCTTTTACTTTGTTGATAATTGCCCTGTGACACACAGACACAGACACACACACACACACACACACACAAACACACAGTCAAATTTGTAATCTCTGGTGGTTACATCACTTAAGTTGATGAAGGCATAAACAAAAAGGTCACTTAAAGATCCCCTCCAGGCATGTATTAAAGGTAAAGTCAGTGATTCTAATTCAATACATTTTTTGTCAAATTCAATATCTCCTCATTGCCCGCCAGTTGTCCCTTCTGTGTGTTGGTTTCTGAAGAGTGGTTTTGAAGCTCAAAGTTGGTGGCTCCGGCCATCGCCATCTTGGCAGTGCCTGACTCCACCTAACTCCCCGCTAATCCAAAATGGGCAAAGAGGTGGAGCTGAGGTGGGCCGAATGAAGCCTGGTTGCTGAAACAAACCACCTAGCGGCTAGCAACCTGTCACTCAAAGCAGCCACATCCTTAATTATGCATAACTTTACGGCTTAATAAAATTCACACCCCGCACATTTGTTTGATTTTGTCATATTTCTCTTTTGGCCGTTGCCTTCACAATGGGTGCCCATGAATTTGGGGGGCGGAGCTTCTAAAGGAGCACAAAGAGAGTAGTATATTTGTTTAGGTGTGTTGTTATATCAACAAGCTTTCTGCGGAATGACTGACTCTACCTTTAAGACATATAAAAACACTCTGCTTGGAACAATAATGTGTGTCTGATATGTTTTTTTCCACAAAATAAGACTTTAAAATCTTTAAAATGGCATTTACTTCCTCTCCCTCACTAAAAATTTTAGAATATATGAATATGCAAATATATTTCATCACAGAAGTTGAAGTGCTGGAGACAATATGTCTCCTACTTCATTGTAAAGTCCATTATCAGTATTTGTGCACTGAAAGCTTCTAGTTTCCACATCACATTTGTGAGTTGCATACTGGACCATGATTGGCCTCCAAACTAGTTGTGATGCCATAAATCCGCCTCATAGGCCCGTCCTTTAAAATTGGATTTTCAACAAGCACAGAGAAACTTTCCACTTTCACCAGATGAACATGAAAACAGCTTTCTAGTGTCAAAACTCTGCACTCTGCTCAAACAGCGACTCAACTGAAGCAACGATTAACAAAACACATTTTATGTGGAAGGGAACTTAAAAGAGAAACTACGCGTGTTAACTCTCACCTGCAGTCTTTACAAAGCTTGCCAGGGCTTTTTCTTTGAGGAGGTGGTTTGTAAGGTTCCATATCACTGCAGAAACACAAAGATGAGAAAAATGCAGAGGCCAGAACACAGACAATCGAATCTGATAGGGGCCCGCATTGTGTTGCGTTGGCTTCATGACTATCTGTCTGTTATGTCAGCAAAGAAGAAAATCCTGTTCTGCACAGTTAGATCTGATGTGGGCATATTATTTGTTTTTTTTTATCTTATTCTAATTGACTCACAAAAAATGTAAACAGAAAAATAGAAAATACAGAATTCTGACAATTAATTAACAAACAATTGAGTCCTACCTTTGTTAACCCTCCTGAACAAATGTGAAAGTTTGAACCAAACCTTCTTCCCCACCCGTCAAACAATATCAGTCATAAACATTATTACTATCCTTCAATTCTCACTGTACTCACATCTTACAACACAGGTAACATACAAGGTTAATACTGTAGAGCAGCACTGACAGAAGAAGAAGACAACAATTACCAGTATTAACTTAATTCAAAAGGAGAGAAAAATAAAATTGAATAAAATAAAAATGGTGGATTGGATTGGATTGATTTTTATAGTGACATTAAGTACTTTTCCACTGGCACCCATGTTTCAGTGTATTCTGTCTCATTATTTTGCAGTCTAGAAGCTACCTTTTCTCACTTAGTGACTTCTACTGCAATACACATGGTGAAATGTGACAAACATTGGGTGAACATATCTATGGAAGCCCAGTATTAATGTCTAAATGATGTTTTGACCTATCATTAGGCCCTGCAGTGTGTATCTGCTAAGCTTCATACTGTAACAGGTAACACTATACTCTAGCTCTGACGTAATGTACCTTTATCTGCCCTTGAATCAGAGAATATAACATTGGCGGCATGTTTCCCAACTTTTACATTTACAATACTATCTACATCAAGTTATGCGACAGGCAGTTTCAGTTGAATGCTATTGCGCAAACGACACACCTAATGCACCTGTAAACCTGGTAGTGACGCGGACTTAATTTGGTGAAGGCATAAATAAAAAAAGTCACTTAAAGATCCTCTCCAGATATTTTTAAAGGTAAACTCAGCGATTATAATCCAATACACTTTTTGTCTGATTATTCTGCAGTCTTAAAAGCTACCTTTTCTTAATTAGTAATTTCTACTGCAATACACATGGTGAAATATGTTAAACGTTGGGTGAACATATCTATGGAAGCCCAGTATTCATGTCTAAATGATGTTTTGACCTATCATTAGGCTCTGCAGTTGGATCCACTGAGCTTCATACTGTAACCGGCAACACTATTCTCTAGTCCTGACCCAATGTACCTTTAACTGCCCTTGAATCAAAAGGTTGAACTTTGATGGCCCATGCACTCCATCGCATCCGTTAGCATGACATGCAGTTTCGCCTGACTGCCATGGTATGAACCACACCTGACACACCTATCAACCATTAAACCAACTTGAATATTAACAATATACTTATTTGTTTTCCAAGTTGCCTGGTTGTTGAAATGTACCAAGCTAATTACATTGCCTTGCTTATATCTGCTTTGGATATCCACCCATGATAATAACAGGCACAATAATAACTGACAGACAGCTTCATTAAACCATGCCATCTTAACAAAGAAAAAAGTTGATTGATTGAGGAAGTTAAAAGTGAATGTAAGAATGCAGGTAAACCCACACGGTCATCAGGTTGTCACCCTCCCAATATCTGGTGTTTGTTATTTGCTGAGTTTGACCCGAGAAAGTTCAACAATGTATTCCAGCACTGCAAAACTAGCACCCTATTAACCTGCACATTCATCAATAAACACTGAAGCAAATAGAGTTTTGCATTCAGGGATTCTTATCGACTGAGGAAAGAGTAGCAGTAAAATTGTCAGCATTGCAAATCATAAATGAACAACCAGTGTACACAGACCTTTGTTACTGTTCCACACTTCAGCAATGTATCTACGTATGTCCATGGCAGTGTCTGTGGTCTGTGGTAGGCTATGTTTTGCTTGTAAATACAGCTTATTCTCTTCCTGTTTTGTTACGTTTCTGACAAGAACATAAGAGCTAAGATTTTTTTTTAAAAATCTGCCTGATTCCCATTCTTCACAGAGTCCTACACCTGTAGGACTATAAGACTGAAAATCCGACAACTTATGAGAGACTGCAAAAGAGCATTTCATTTCAGATTGGTGTTTTTGTGCTTGCTCCTGTTCCAGCCTCTCCAATTCTATTTTAAGTGACTCTATAGATTCATTGTTTGGGTACGCAAACAAGGCTGTTTGCATAAAAAAAACAAGTACTTCCTCACTCAATGTCCCACACATAGAAAACATATGAACACTTTATAATAAGGGTACAAATCATACAGAAGTAATGCCAAACTAATGCATGACTCACGTTACTTTATGTGATTAGTTGACACTTAATAGATAATCAGTGAATGAATGTAAATTGGCAGGTAGTTAAGCATTACTTAAATATATGTTTTCTACCCTTATTATAACTTGTTACCAGAAAAACATATATAACATATATATAACATATTAACCTGTCAGTTATTCAGTTCATTTTCCAAAATTCTCTGCTAGTATCTTTACTTTTAAGAATGTGTAGTATTGTGAAATGAATCAAGATATGAAAGCACAGATACAATAGGTGGTTGGGAAAGCGACACTTACTTGTCAAGTATGTACCAGGTGACAGTGGTCAGCAGGCTCCCCAAACAGAGGAGAATGAAGATCAAAGAGATATGTGAACTCAGTTCCCTCATACCTCTCCCTTCCTGCTAACTTCACCCACTCGCCCCCTCACCTTCTGTCCCTTTCTCTGCGTTGCTTCACCTTTCTAAACACCCGTTATCTCTTTTCTATCAACCTCCCTCTGTCGGCTCGTTCGCCTCTCGCTGTACCTTACACACGCGCTCTCTCTCTCTCTCTGAATGGTGTTAATCTTTTGCCTCTGTGCTTTCTTATGTTTCGTTTTATCCCTCCACCCCCCACCCCCCTCTTTCCTCCTGTCTGATTTGACTTTACTGTTTCTCTTCCTCCTTGAGTGAGTAAGACATGCCTCCTCAGTTATCAGCCTGACGGCTCGTTCTTGTTCTTGTTCAGGCAAATCCTCTGTCTTCTGTGCACCTCTACTTTGTCTTCCCTCTCTTTCTGTTTGTGTCCAGGTCAGCTTAGTTGAAATCGGTCTTTTGTTGCTCCACATCCTTCTTTAATCCTTGAGATGTCTCTTTGGACCACCCATCTTCCTTCCTCTGTCTCTCTTTTTCTCATGTGTTCCTCTCACACAAAAAAACTCACAATCCTACTTTTCAGTGTAGTCCCAAAGCTAAAGCTTCTTCTGTACTCCACCCCCTCCGTGGAGCCCCAGCCTTTCCTTTCGGCTTCTCCCTCCCTCCCCCAGCCATCCTCCGCCCACACCCCTTAAGCCCCTCTCCCCGTAACACAAAAAGGAGGCAGTAACATGAGTGCCCAGTACTGAATTAGCCTACAGTTTGCCTCTTGACTAGTGTGTGTGTGTGTGTGTCAGGAAACCAATGAGTTCCTCGTTCCTCAAACCAATGAGTGGCAGAGCAGGCAACGGGCACAGGCTTCCCATCCAATCATAGCAACTATTAATATCCCCCAAACTCTTACCTACAAGCACACAAGCCTCTTTTATTCCAATGTGAAACTTTGCCAGCCTTAACAACTACTCTCTGACAATAAAAGAGTGTTCCTCAGTTTGATAGGTGGGAGGGTGTTGGGGGCCAAGGAAGGGAAGTCTTCACCCAGCTGAGATGGGAACCTGGTTCTCACACGGTAGCACTGCTGGCTGAAACAATGATGCAACGTAACAACCGGTGGAAATGACATGAGCAGAAAGCCTGAGGCAGCTAGACAGAGAAAGCAGAAGGCAGAGAGAGGTGGGTGAGTTGATGCCCAGGGGAGGCATAACTCATCCGTTGTTTGGCTTTCATTTGGGAGCTGTGAAGCCAGCTGTGATGGAAGGGGAATAAAAGCTTTGAGGAAATGTTAGAGTTATGGGGAATATATTGAGCGTATGGGGAGCATTTCTCAATAAATTCCCACAAACAGATGGCCACACCCAGTCGCCCTACATTTATCCCTCCTGATTTCGGTTTTGAGTGGAAAACTGCATGCTGAGCTCCTTCCCCTAAAGTCATAACGCCTTGTAACTCCATGCTGTGTAAGCTGAATTGTACCACAGCAGTCCCACCACCCCACACACAGAAAATCCATAACAACAGAGGCTTTGGAAAGTTTTTGTTTTGGCAGTCGTCAGGGTTTACAGTAACCTTGCCTCGTTGGGCTTGTTTGAGGTTGCTTTGCTGTGGCCAGACAAAAGACAGGGAATGATCAATAAAGAAGGTTTATGAAACTAATATCATCGTGCTAATAGTACCAATAGAAACAAAGGGTTGTTGAGGAAATATAAAGTTATACTTAACCTGCTTTTTACCTCAAACACACAGTCATGAAAGGCCTCTCACAGGGGAAAGTGTGCTATGCTGGCAATGGTGCCATAATGACTGTACTTTCTGGGTTTTGCATCATTTCTGATATTCAATGTTTCCTTCTGTGCAGGGTTTTTTTTTTCTAGACCTGAGATAATCTCGTCCTGGACTGGAAACAAACATAAATGGCTCTTTACAGCACCGACGTTTCCTGGATGTATTTGATCAGGAGAGAGATAACAACCTCAACCATGAGAGTGAGGACTCTGGGAGAATACACACACCCATGACCTTTCATGCGTCATGTGACACCAGCAGGAATGTGAAAAGAAATGTGGGAAGAACTGTTCTCTCCAGCATGGAAGCAATAAGAAGGCTGTGGGGCAAGAAAAGGGGAGCCACAGCCCCACTACTGTATCATTGAAGAGGTATAGCAGCAAACACCTTGCTTCTCTGGCGCTCTGTTAAATCAAATATCCAGACCTCTCATCTGGTTTCCCCTCATTACAGGCCATCCTGCAGCCTCCCGCGCACTTTAGCTTATTACAGACAATGCCATTTCCATCCAAAGACTCCATAAGCTATTTAACCACATTATAGCCAAAGAAGTGATTTTTCAAGATGACATTCGTAATCTTGTAACACATGGATTTCTGACCCTTGTGCAGCTCTTGTGTGCCTCTAGAAAGCCCCCGGTCTGTTTTACTCAGCATGAATGAATCATGCTGTTATCTTCTTCTCAGTGATTGATGATTGCGTAATTGAGAGGTAACTTTTTCTCATGAATCTGCAGAGAGGAGGAGGATTCAGTGCAAAGCAAAACTTCTGCAATTCATACAAATTTTCTGCATATGTCAGCAGTTGATGTCTGCATAGTGCTGGGCAAGTGTGTGTTTATGTTTGTGTGGTCCAGGTATTCTTCATGTTGTGGGGCCGTAAATCTGTTGCAGGGACTTGCCTCCCTTAAGGGGACAAAAAGCAAGTCCCCTTAATGTAAATCATTAATTCTAGAGTGAAGACTTTAAAGTTAAGGTCAGTTTAGGGTTATGTACGTTAAGGTAAGGTTTAGGGTTAGGCATGTGGTGGTTAAGGTTAGGATAAGTTTCCAGGAAAGTAATGTAAGTCAATGTAATGTCCTCTGAAGTGATGGAAACACGACTCTGTGTTTGTGCCTGCATGTTTCCCACCTGACCCTCCCAGCTGCTGTTGACAGGAAGTCTGAGTACAGCATGCTTCATGGTGGCAGGCTATAAAGGAGAAGAAGTAGGGTAAGAGATTGCTGGGTGAAATGAGGTACTTCTCTAAAGACCCACGTGACATTATCACATGGCAGACAGATAGACAAAGGTCCCATTGTCACTCAAACAGCACCTAATAAATCTCTTTACCTTGTCCTTCTCACACCTCCCTCAGCAATGATGAAGCTGCTGCTGCTGCTCTGCTTCTTCTGCAACTAGTAATTCCCTTGAATAAAGCACACAAAAAAGCTGAGGATGTTTACCGGGCTTGCCTCCATACCGGAACTACATCCTTTAATGATGGGTTTCCCCTAAATGCACGTAGAACTTCCTGTTAAATTGATGTCTTTTTGTTTAAGATGGTTAGTTTTTATCATATCAGGACAAAAAAAAAAGGACAGATAATATGCAGCAGGTGACAAAACTGACACTTCTTGTCATTGTTAACTGTCTATTTTTCTGGTCCTACTAGGTCAGGCTGGATAAACATTTATTTTCACATTTGTCTGACTCTGACCTGTGATAACTTGATAAGCAGAAACTCCAGTGCCAAAATGTTACACAGGCATCATGACCATTTTGAGAAACGTGACAGATCGGATCGCTATCTCTGTCTCTATTAGAGAGGGTGTGACTTTCTGTAAATGAGTAGTGACTGATGCAGATAAGAGGATGTAATGTATTTAGAGCGGATGTACCGCATACAGTATGATACTGGATGACAGACCTGTACAAAGGCTGAGGAATAAACAGATGAATATAAGGTGACAACTTTGCATTTTTAAAGATGCATTTCCCCATGCAATCAAAAGATCAAAAATGTAAATCAGATAATAAATACCACCATCTTCCGCAATGCCACCTTCTCACCACAAGCACGGAAACAAGCAGGGCCAAAAAAACCCTTTGACATGTCTGTCTTAGTGAAAATGTTAGTTTTACACGAACTTCCTACACAGGAAGTAGGATTGTGAGCTCAGATTACCCAGTGGTAAAATAGGGGGTCCTTTAATGGTAAAAGGCTGGGAACCACTTATGCTGTACATCCAACAGGCCACAGAATCTTTTAAACTAAACTTAAACTTTTAAACTAACTATGTAAACTTCTAAACTGTATGAGCCTCAATCTTAAGTCTTCTGGCATTATTTGAGACAGTTTTGTGCATTTTAACTCCTGTTTCCAGGAGATCTAATCACGAGCTGTGGGACTTAATTTCACAGCCGCCTGATGGAATAATTTCATGGGCTTTCTCCAGCTGTGAGCCCTTTAATTGTCACCACCTTCCACTCCACTTGCAACGGCTGTGACTGGTGAATGGCTCTATAGGGAGGTGTGATGGAAGAGGAGGGCCTGAGGGGGGCAGTAATGGGGTCATGTGGTCGAGGAACAGCTGATCCCCGTGCATTCCACGGCTGCTTAGCATGAGGCCTGGTTACCCTCGTGCCTGTTGGAAATGTTACCACTCTGTGTGTCTCATAAGCACTCACACACAACCAAAACACGGAACTGAGCAGTGATGTCAACACAGAAATACAGACATGGTGAACCAAAACCACACCACATACTGCTGCAGCTATCACGCATACATATGTACAGTCACTTAGAGGAGCACATGAATTATTTACATATCCTGTTATTGTTATAATGGACATGAGAGACCCCCTCCCCCCATTCCAAAGTATTATAAATCAATCCTTAATAGCTTGAATGGAGCAGATAGCTTGTGTGTAACAATGAGAAAATACTTTTGTATCCCTTCGTTTCAGTTTATACATCAACACATGTCAAGGCACCTCAGGATTATTTGACTCTCTAGATAACAGGAAGTAAAATGTCCTTTCCTAACACAGTGTGATAACAAGTTATGTCCTTTCCTAATACTGCGTGATAACAAGTTTGACAGATCAGCTGCCACCCACTACTTATCTCAATTACATTTGCATTCAGCCGTTGCATAAACAGAAAGTTCCTGCCAGTCAAACCACTCGAAGGTTTCAAACAGGAACAAACCGCAAAAAAAACACACGCCTTGAAACCAGAAGACAGGTGGATTAACATTTCTGACAGTTTCTCTGGAAATGAATGTACAATTAACAGTCACTGCACGCAGTATAAGTAAAATATGTCATCATCATCACTTAAAAATCTGGTCCCAACAAGTTAAAGATGCCATTGTTGTCAAATACAAAACTCACTGTTATTTTAAATCTATATCACAAGAAAGGTTTTACACATTTGTTTAACAGTATTGTCCAACACTCAGTGGTGGAAATTAACTAAGTACATTTACTCGAGTGTTGTATTTTAACAACTTTACTTTTTTGGTAACATTTAATGCAACTTTATACTTCTACTCCACTACATTTTGAGGTCAAATATTGTACTTTTTACTTCACTGCAATTATTTGAATGCAATAGTTATTAGTTACATTGCATCAGACTATTACAACAAAATGTAATCAACTGATAAATACTGATTTGTTATACAAATTGTAATTTCTTAAGCTGCAACATCAAAGTTATGCACACATCAATGCATCAAAAATTATAATCCAATAATATAATATGCATCATTATCAATGGGCTCTTGTGCATGATGAGTGCTATTACTTTTACAGTAGTATTTTTAGAACTGCGTACTTCTTTCATCACTGCCACGAGCCAGGATATCCGTTGTAATTATATCAAACTGTCTGATGTCTCATTCCAGCTACAGCCACTAGGTGGCAACAAACCTTAATTAAACCTTAAAATATTTTTTTAAAAAGGACATTTATCTTGTATGCCTCAGAATTATTTACAGATTTAACATTTCAATAAAAAATAGTTTTAAAAAACTAAACTATCCTTGCTCTGGATCAGGGACAAGAGTCACTATAGGTCATAAACAGTGACCACACAGAAAGTTAATAGAAGGATTAGCATTCCTCAGAGAGTAGGTAATAAAATTAATCATAACTGGATTGAAATCAGAGTTCTGTAGAAATCTTGTATGGTCAGATGGAAAACTTCCTGGGGGGCGGTGGGGACAAGATTAAGCAATACAAAGACTGCTTTCAAACTAAATTTAATATTACAAATGACACAAATTGCAAGATATTTTCATTCTAAAACCACAACTGACAAACATCTTTCCTGTTCTATCAAATGTTTGCATATTAATCATCTGTTCCAACTCCAGAAATATAAAACATTCCCATATCTGAGGGAACTATTCACCTCAGCTTGTTTTTACCTTCTAACAAATCCTCTGCCGAGAACATTTTTCACCGTTTATAAAATATGCTGCTGAAATTTTCCATTTTATCCAGAACTACAAGATATTTTTCAATCATGAGCTCTGTACCAGTATATTTTATACATTTTATAGTAAAATTGTGTGACAATATGCATTCAATGCCATATTTCAGAAGTGGAACAGTGGTGCGTCAGTACAGTATGATGGTGCAGTGTCACTCTCAGCCTGTATGGAAAGTGTTTGTTTTCTTTTGTTGTATCTGATTTCTCATGGGGATTATTCTGCTTGCAGCTAAATAGCTGTTAAGATTTCATCTATATGACTTGTTTACTCTTGAAATTGCTTTACTACATGCTGATTAATACCTCTTGGTTGTGTGTTGCTGCTTCAAACACATTTCTATCTTCTTGTCCGTGTTCAAAACTTAAAAGTTTTAGCTTTTTTTCCACAACTTTCAATCACATCCAAGCACTCTTGATCTGCAGATAAAGCTAGTTAAGTGATCCATGAGTAAATGTTTTAAGTAGTTCATCATGTAAATCCAACAACATCTGCACTCATTTCTCTTCTTCGGCAGGAATTTGATTTACTGTTCTGCCTCCTTCTGCTGTTAGAAAAAAACAAAAAAAAGCTTTTCACGTCTTTGCAGCCAGACCACAGCGGGGGTGTAGCTGGGAATGCCAATAAATCTGAGCAGTTGTTTTTAATAAAATAAATGGACTTTCTCCACCCTTTAAATGTCACCTATCACTGCCACAGACTGCAGCAGTGTCATAAAGTAATTTATTAGATATTTCTTTGTCAGCATGTATTTCAGAACAGTCAAAACATCCCTGACTGTCTCAATCATCACGTTATACTCCAGGTTTAATATGGAAATTTGAATTTTTATATGTAAAACAGGTTTTATTAGTAGAACTTGGCATTTCTTGGCCGATGCTTCATATTTTCTCAGTAGCTGTCTTCAAAAGATTTAGTCTTTAAAAACCCAGACTAGTTCAGACCTTCTTGATCTTTGACAAATCTCCAGTGTTCTCCTGCAGACTCAGAAAGTTTCCACTCATGTTCAACTTGGCGGTCAGATATTTTTCATTACTCGAGGTTACTGAGGCCGAAACTGTTCTTCTGATCTCACTACAGATGGAATACATTTTAACCAGAGTGGTAATAACACACAAAAAACCCCATACTGTCAGTAACTGATATTCACCACAACACGTACTACACAATGTACTCATGAATAATGGATAACTGCATTAGTTTGACAAATAGTAAGAAAGAGACAGCCCAGACAGATTTGTGATAACTGGAGTCAGTAGCCCACCAGCTTTTTACTCCAAATTACTGTTTTGCACTATGGAAGAAAGTACAGGACACCATCGCTGTCTTTATGTACACTTTTATTGTCAGCACTTGACTGGTGGCAGAGTCAGGCAGCGTGGAGAGAGAGCCAGATTACTTCTTGGTCTCCTCCTCCTTGGACAGGTTCTTGATGATCTCCTCCTTCTTGGCCTGGAGACGCTCCTCTCTGCGCTTGCGGGCCTCCTTTGTCTTGGAACGACGAGCCTCGGCCTGATCACTGTGGGAAGGACGGACAGAAGAGCGTGTTCATATCCAGACAGACTGTATGTAATTATAACCGTCTCTCCCACCTCTGCTGCAACTTTAAATATGAGTCATTTCATATGCAATTAAGTTCCCACTGATGACTATGGATGAAAAATATGCTTTTGGCTGACTGCTGCATTTACGGCAATGTTTATTAATGCTGTCCCTGTTAAATAAACAAATTAATAAATAAAAATAAAACCACTTTGAGAGTAAATCTGATATATGTGAACTCATTTTAAGTCTTATGTTTGTTCCATTCATTCAGTTAGTTAGTTTTTAGTGGACCCTGGGCGATCCTAAACCCAGTTGACAAAGCTCAACTATTATCTGCCACACAAGTCAACACTGTGGAGAATTTAAATGACTATTTTTCCTCTAAATAGTGTGAAAAGGACTTTAGTCTGAATCCCTGAAAGTCTTTCATTTCACACACAATTAAGTGCAGAGCAAAATGAGACCACTGCCCCGAGAGAGAGAGAGAGAGAGAGTATCTAAATGCAACATTTCCTCACAACAAGTACGGAATACAAACTGCCTTTCAACAAAACAACAAATTAAGTTTGGGTGGAGACTTACGCCAGGAGCTTCTTGCGAGCCTTGTCTGCCTTCAGCTTGTGAATGTGCTCCATAAGAATGCGCTTGTTCTTGAACACGTTACCCTTGGCCCTCAGGTAAAGGCTGTGGTACCTACGAGAGAGTAAGGAAGGAAAAGGAATTAAGAAAAAGACCAGAATACACAAACTGAAGGCAACTGATCTTTCAGGTATGTTTGTGTATAATAGCAGCACTGTCAACAAGTTTCCTTGAGCTCGATTTAAGATTTGGAAAAAAACTTCAGCGATTTGGTTTGTGTAAAATAAATCCAGTGCAACAAACTGGAAATTAATGCAACACTTTAAAAACTGTACACCAGACATTAGACTGTGGGTCTGCGTGGACTAAAACATGTTCACATCATATGGGCTGGATGTTTGAGATGGAAAAGATTCCCATGTTAATAACTTGTGAGCTTTCACGTCATCAAGACGGCAGTGTGATTATAGAGCTGATCATGTGAAGATTTGACAACACTATATCCCTTAAACTTGGGTTAAATTACACTGATGTTGGTCTCCGGCTGATTGTGAGGCGTCCATATTTATCTGGTTCTCAGGCATTATCACAAGCCAAGTCGGACATATCAGAGCTTTCAGAAAAATCGTTATTACACCTTGGATGTTTGAACACTATTTACAAGTCGGAAACCTGTAATTACTATAATTCTGATACGACATGAACGCAGCATGACATCACCACCAGATGACCTGTTATACTGAATAAAAGGCTCAAGTTGATAATTCTGAAGCCATCAGCAGCCCTGGAAAAATGACCTCCGCATTTTGATTGAAAAAAAAACACTTTTGGTGCAGAGAGACTGACTTCATCAATAGAAGGAGCAACAACAGACGAAGATTTCATGAACCTACATGTGCCTGTCAATCTTCTTGGACTCCCTGTAGCGACGGAGCAGACGACGCAGGATCCTCATGCGGCGCATCCAGGTCAGCTTCTCTGGCATACGGGCGTTGGCTGTACCCTTTCTCTTACCTGAGCACAGGGATTAGAAAGGCATGTCAACTTCACTGCGCTGATTGAACCAGGTAGTAAGATTTCCAACTTGTCTTTCCACAAGATTGGTTACTAAATAATTTAAAGCCGTTTCAAACAGATGGCTTCCTTAGTTTTCCTTGTTCATTTGAGCTAGTTTGGCAGGTAATATTTTAAATAGATTATATTATAATTCATAAATGTGAGTTTCAACATACCGACACCCATGTGTCTTCCCTTGCGGCGTGCCAGCGTGTTCTTGCGGCAGCGGGCCCTGGAGTGGACCGTAACAGGTTTGCGAATGATAAGACCATCCTTCACCAGTTTACGGATCTGCTGGCCTGAAGACGAAAAGAAGGAAAGAAAAAAAAAAGTGAGCTACAGAGATGCAATAATACAAAGGTTCCACTGGTGTCGGGCATAAAATATTTACCCAAAACTTGAGAAACAAACAGCAGTGTGAATGTGATTATCAGACAAGTAGCAACATTCATAGTTAATTTCATTCAGCTACAATAACCAAGTAAGTTCAGAAAACGTTTGCATTGCATAAAAATGAACTACACTTACACCATCATACAGCAGCTGGTGGGTTTAGAAAAGTTCTACAGATCTTATATTACAATGAAGTATAAAGTTGAGAGGTTACTCCGTTTTATCTCTATTTTTCAACTGTGGGTTTGTCTTATATTTCTTTTATCTGGTGTATGCCACTTAATACAATTGTCAGACTAAATAAACCGTGATCTTTTCAAATTCACACCTTATCCAAAAAGTTTCACCTATTTAACACTTGCAAATGCTTTCATGGTTGACATTAAAGCGGAGCACTGTTGATTTTACACAAGACGACTGGTCTAACGGTCACTAGGAGTACCAATCCTCCTCCGTCTGGGACAATAGTTTTATCATTTCTGCTATGACTCTGCAGGAACTTTCTAGAGATATCTCAGCTTGGCCTTGAGACTACAAATTTTAACATCTGTTAAAAATTGATATGAAGTGTGAAGGAAGTGGGTGATTAGCAGGCATTGAGGGTCTACTAAAAGACACTCAATCTGCATTAGGGACATAACAGAAATCTGCATTTTAGGATAGGATACCCACAGGCTGCATTCAGACCTAAACCGGCTGTGCGGCACTATGGTGCAGGGGTCTGTGGTGGTTGGGGTTTGTTGTATGAGGTACCAGTGAGACAATGAAATATGATCCAGAAAGTGAAGTTGGAGTTACAGATTAATTGCAATTAAGGACTTCATAAGCCAAAACACTGCAAAGTGGTCTTTAATACTCTCAGACAGGATTTTACAAAGTTGTCACGGTGGGAAATGTTGTGTTTTTCATCCACCCTGAATTTGCGTTGCATGCGTGTGACTGGCCAACACAGTACCTTGCCAGATAACATCAGGTTGCTTTGTGGAAAAAGTTGAGCCCGGTTCACCTTTTTACCAGATGACTGCTGTGGTTTTTTTTTTTGCTGAGCACTATGCCCCCCACCCAACCCCGCAGCGTAAACGCACTGCCCCCATTCAAATGAATAGGCTGCCATTTTTCATGCATTGCTGAATTAGGTCTGAATGCAGCCTCCTAATAAGTCATCTGTTGCTTCAGTGTTGACCATGCAATACTAAACTATTGGAAAACACCTATCAGTCTCACAATGCATGTTAAAGCTTCAAAAGAGAACTTTTGGAACTGCAACTTAAGATTATTTTCATTATCAGTTTATCTATCAGTTATTTTCTCAACTAGTTATTTGGTTTCCCAGAGCCCAAGCTGATGTCCTTAAATGTCTTGTTTTATCCTGACTAACAGTCCACAACCAAAAGATATTCAGTTCATTGTCATAAAAGACTAAAGAAACCAGAAAATTTTCACATTTGAGAAGCTGGACTAGACTTTTTTCTTCTAAATATATGATTCAAAACGATTGAACGATTATCAAAATAGCTGGCAACTAGTAGATTAATCGTTGCAGCTTTAACTGATCATAATTTCTTCCTTAACCATCCTGTATTTGATGGGACAACGTAAGTGTAACACGCCAGCGTACGTTGTTAGATAATTGTGGTGGTGCCGAAGAGCTTTTACGCTCGGAGGCAGAAGTCAGAGATCTACACATCATTATCTCAGCAAAGGTTTTTAACGCTACTATTGATGAACAAACTACTTGCGGACTTGTTTCTATACTTACGGGAGTTGGCGTTAGCGATCTCATTGGTCTCGTTAGGGTCCAGCCAGACCTTCTTCTTGCCGCAGCGCAGGACGCTGGAGGCCAGCCTCTTTTGGAGCCTGAGCATGCTGCAGGACACACACACAACATCCAGTCAGACACTTAACTTGTGGACATTTATGTTCTAAAGGTGTATTTAACTCTATGTCACATAACTAGTACATTTTTAATGGAGTTTAACAGAGTATCATCAGCCAAGTGTCCGTTAGCCGCGCAGCTAACGTTTAACGGCTAGCCGGGTTGACAACATGGCCTCTCCTTCTGCTACATCGTGTTACACAGAGCCACGTAAAAATGTGGGATTTTCATTTTGGAAGGACTTTTAAACTTAATGTATCGATAGACAGGAATCTCAGATATCTTAATATAGTGATGTGAGGTTAACAAGTGTGCATTTTAACAGTTAAATCAAGACTTTTAGTTTCCCATGGACAGCGGTCCTACCTCATGGCTGCTACTTCAATAGAAAAAGGAAGGATTCAGAGACGAACCGGAAGCTACCATTATAGAGGAGAGTCCATCTTTAGTTCTGAAACAGCTCGGTGGTAGCTTGGGCCACACCAGATATTATTAATGCCTTAAATATTTCTCTGTAACTATAATAGTGCTTATTTAAAACTAAACTGGTGGAAAATGTATGCTTAAAAACGCAGTTTTGAGTTTAAGTTAAAGTCGCTAAACCCCCCCTTGTGAAATAATGGTACTGACCAGTGTTGTTGCAATGCATTCTGGGTGACGTAGTAGTTAGGTGCAGTCTACTTTTTTACCACATGAGGGCAATGTTGAGACCAAGATAATGTATTTATATCTTTATATAAAGTCACAGAATCAGATTTATTCGCCAAGTAGAAAGTATAAGGAATTCAATGTAGTAGAAAAGCAATAAATGTGAAGATTAAACAATAAACATAAACACAAACAGTGTAAGAAAGAGACACTTAACAGTGTAAGAAAGTGTAGTGGGGGTGTACTATGTGCATGCATATTAACATGATAAAAACTGTGTGTACAAAAAAGCAGAATATAAATAGAAATATGAATACAAATATAGATATAAATATAGATTTGAGCGTAAATACACTTTGTGTAATAATAGGATATATATGTAAAGTTCACAATTTAAAAAAAAAATCTATATAGATCTACATAGTGCAAAACAGACAAATATACATATACAGTATACACAATATGAATTAGGATGAGATATGGAGGTGAAGTGAGGTTAGTATCTTTACAGACTTTTAGTGACCTTATTAAAGATGACTATTGCCTAGGGAAAGAAGCTGTTTGGAAGAGGGGCAGGCAGGGGTGAGAGGGGTCAGATATGATTTTACCCACTCTCTTTCTGACCCTGGAGCTGTAAATGTCTGTGAAGGAGGGGAATGCAAGTCCGCTGATCCTCTCTGCACACCACGCCACACGCTGCAGTCTGTGTTGCGTGGTGTGCAGAGTGCAATGGTGATGTCTATGTTCACATGTACATTTTTAAGAATATTTATGTTATTTTGCATTTTACATATGCATATTGTACATTGGTACCTTTAAGCCTTCAAAACCTTCAAATCAATCTTTTCCTACAAAAAAGGCTTCACATTATAATAAACAGATCAATTAAAAAGAACAGGGAAACTGAAAATTGTACAATATGGTCAATATAAAACTCAACAAACAACATAGCTCACATAACAAAGTTGCCTATTATTATTTCAGTGTTCTTTTTTGTCTGTTTTCTCACTTAAATAAGTAGTCTGGTTAAATATAGTTATATTGAGTTATAGTTACTCAGTCTATTAAGGGCGTGAAAGACAGCCTCATAAATAATTACCAGAATAAAGATTAACATTAACAAATCCAACAGAGCTGATGTGAGAAATATGCAGCTCCGAGAGAGTCAAAACCTTTTTGTCCATGAAGAACATATCAGAGAAATGCTATTTCAAGCTTTCAAGTGACTGCTATTAAAAACAAAGCGTGAATACAGGGAGCAGTTTAGTGAGTGGCTATTTATGAAGACACTTATAAAAATAGACAACTGGTACTTTACCGTTTGACTGGCTACTTATTAAGCTTGCCACTGTTGCATCCTCGACTCTGCGGCAGCAGCCTGTCACCATGGCAACGCTGCACGCTCACAGTGTGGGTGCACGAGGAGCGCTTGTGTGACATCTTCACCTCAGGTAACGCAGAATACCAAAAAGAAATCACCCAAAATAGCAGATCATGAGCTGCAGCTCTCTGCTCCGTGTCCCTTTAGGATGAGCTGGGGGCTTTAAAGGGTCCTTAATGTTTATGGTCAAGAATGTCTTTTGTGATCCTTGACTATACTAAAACATTAAAAAAATATATTTAACACCATATGGTTTGGTGATTTGTCTGAAACTAACAAGACCTAGATGCTCTGTGAGGCTGAACAGTGGTGCTTTGAGCTAAATGTAGGTATAATGTTTACAATACAACAAAGTATAAAAGAGAGGCAGATGAGAATGTTATTACTTTTATAAACCAAAGTTTTGACCTGATGATGGCACTAGATGAAAGGTTAGGGGATAAACTTTCTCACATGGGGACAATGAATATCTGTATCAAATTTCACAGCAATCCATCCAATAGTTTTTATGGTTTTTCATGAAAATGAGTCAGTAGAATAGATTATCTGGAAACGTACAGTACCAGTAAAAAGTTTGGACACTCATTCAAGGAAATGGGGAAGGTGTGTCCAAACTTTGGACTAGTACCGTGGATGTTGAGATATTTCACAGAGTAAGCGAAAAGTTTGACCAGGAGCTAAAGGAAAAGTCAGAGGATCACCAAAGTCATTACAATTTATCCTCCAGGAAACTTTAATATCTGTAGAAAATTTCATAGCAATCCATCCAAAAGGGGTCGAGATATTTCAGTCTGGACCAAAGTGGTGGACCGACCAACCGTCAGGCTGATATTGCCATCTCTAGAACAGGATGTTTCTCCTCCACGTTGTGAGAAATGTGGAGGAGAAAAATGTGCAAACAGCATTAAAGTTTGGCTGAGTTTTTGTCATTGTGCAGACCAAAGAATTGTCCTCCAACAACAGATTTTAAACAGGAGACTATAGTCAAAAATACTCAGATTCAAGTCAGAATAGTGACCAAAACCAATCATTTCCATTTGAGATTAATCTCAGAACTGATTCCTAAATAAATGCATGAAGGCATGTTACGCTGCAGGTTCTTGGAGCCATAAAATGTTGGCATTTTTCTACATTTCTGCTGAATTCACAATAAATCTGACTTTGTATGAATTGTGTTACACTTTCATCTTTAAGCTCTTCAAATCAGCCATTCCACACATGCAATTGCATTAATTTGTTACTGTAGTAATGTAATAATTTCATAATTTCCATACATTGAACACATTTTCATATTTGAACATTTTCATATTTGCCATTACCCAAAGCTCAAACCAACTGAGTCTGGTTTAACTTATGTTAGAAATCAACAGCTAAAACATACAGTAGATGTGTGAATTTATAAGATATTAAGGCATATTTTTATATAGTGTTGATCTGTATATTTATTTCTCTTATGAATATTCCGAAACTTAGGTATTCTACTGTTGCATCCACTGCAAGAAGCTGCAAAGAAGAGCATCAGATAAATGCCAAAGATGTTAATGTAAACTGAAGATAGCCACAGTTGACTCATTGTCCATCCACTCAGTTAACCTTGAGCTACAGTACAAAGATGAAAAACAAGATCCAGCTGAGGACAACCTGCTCTCTTGTTGCACATTCAGTTTTTTCTTAGTGGAAGATGTCGACTAGCTGATGCAGGAGAGTCACAGAGACTAATATCCAGGATGAAGAGGTTGATAAAAGTAATGCAGTAAGAAATGGTTCAGGAAGTTTTCCATGTCATGATTCAACTGACATCATTCGTGAGGTACACTGTGCTGTGTTTCTGTTTCCCTGCTTGCTTTTTTTTTTTTTTTAACCATCAAGGTTTCCACCTACTAAGATACCCATCTCACCGGAAGTATGAGCTGCAGCCACAGAGGATCATCTTGTGGGCGTTCGATCACAACGTCACACAGAGTTCCCTCCAGTAGAAGTTCATCACAGACAGCAACAAGCGAGGAGATCATTTTCCTCTACGGGTGACTCCTGTGAGAGGCGGAGGTGGATAAATATTCCCCTTGGTTTTTGGGGTTTACTAATCAATCAGTATGACATCTTCTGTACTGTGGGAACTCAGTATTTTTTCTGTCACAGACACATTTTAATACTTATCTTCAGCAGAAAATCACAAACCGTCAAAGCAGTTTTTAGTTTAAAGCAGAAACTAGTGTAAACCATCATGACAATTGTCTACACACATACATTTAAAGGCCCAGAATACATTTTTAACCATATAAATGTGATGTACTGTATATTCACAATTCAGGAGTATCAGTAGTAGATTAAAAAAAAACATTGTGTCTCTCATCTCATCATGACTCATAGAGAGAGGTTTTATACTAACATTACAGACTTTTTACAGCGCTTTAAGCAAAAACTTAAAGCTGCCCTAATCAATATGTTATATTAAAAAATGGATCAAATTACTATGTGTAATGTGAAATGTATTTCTTGTACTAACAAACCCACAAAGAAGAATTATCACCTGACTCTAGTGCCTTTCAGATATTTCTTACTGTTTTGGTTTAAACTTACCGTCAGCTTGGCTTTCAGTCACTGGAGGCGGCAGCTGGTTTTCAGCATAAAAAAATAACTCAGATAAACCCACTGTACCTTATCTGTCCAGTAATAAACAACAGATGGACAAAGTTATCAGCTAGCTATCTGAAGAGAGTGTTACATCTAACAGCTGAAGACATTTTTCTCAGGGATTGACGGAGACCAAAACAGACCTAAAATAATGAATGGATATTAGACTTTATTGGAAATATAAGTCCAAATGACTGCTAATGTTGCTCTGTGTCTGCTGAATGTGTAAATCTGCAACTGATCGCTTACAAGTTTGCCGTAACAACTTAAAAAGGTGATAATGTGTTGTCTTTATAGTTCGTTCCACTGCCCACAAGTGGTCCAAAAAGTGATTTTATGCAGGTTTAAACAACTAACTTTAGCTGTTATGTCATGAGGCTACAATGTTCTTGCTACATTTTGGTTTTTGGTGCTTATAACCGCTGTATATATATATATATATATATATATATATATATATATATATATATTATTCTATTTATATCTGTTTCTTTAATCTGCTAAGTAACCATTCTTGCCAAATTCATCAATTCAATTATGATAATGTAATCTAATAATCAGGAAGCAACATTTATTTTCCCACTGACAAGTGGAGTCTTTAAGCTTCAGACTATAAATGCTCATAATCCCCGACATGTTCTTCAACCCCATAAACCTCTGAGACCCCTGAAACACCCATCCTCCTGGGTCAACACTGGATCACTTATAGAACAGGGTCCCTTGGACTGGTAGGGTTTTGCTCAAGGCCACATCAGAATGAACCTCCTCTTCTTCAAATCGTAGAGACTCCAGATACTGAGCCTCCTTGCTGCTGCAACAAACCACTTGTAAAATTGAGCTATTCTCAGCCCCATTACGGCCCCTCCAGGACCTGTGGATCCCAGCGAGGGGACCACTGGTTCGGCCTGTCCACACTCACAGCCTCCATCGCCTCTGTTGTTCTCTCATCAATCGATAAGTGAAGGTGGGGTCTGTTCAGTGGGGCGTGGACCTCGGCTCCCAGCTGGAGTCTGTCGAGCGCACACAGGAGAGAGAAACGGCGTCAAGGCAGACAGCAGAAGACAGATCAATACCGGTAGTTGGACAAATCTGCCTTCAAATTAAGAGCTTATTTGTCACCACAGTTTCTGCAGATATTACTGTTACTTACTGTTACTAATTCTGAAATCATTTTTGGGGAGTTTTTCCCCATCAATAGATCGTAAAGCCACCTTTACAAAGCAAATTTGTGATTTGTGATATTGGGATATATAAAATGAAAATGGACTTGACTTGATTACTGCTTGTACTGTCTAATACCAAAGAAATTTAAAGCAGTCGTAGAGTGGTACTAAATTAAAATGATTACTATGAATAAGCTAGATGATATATATACTTGCTTCTTTATATTAGGCCCCACATTATATATATTGTTATATTATATTATTGTTAGACTAGAACAGTATGCATTATATAGAAGGCAGAAAAACTAGGGTTATACAAGAAGTTTATTCATGTCCATACTTCTAGTTAGGATCAGGAAATGTATGTAGGGTGACAAATCAAAGGACAAACCTGAATAAATGAATGTAGAAATATGACGAATGCAGATGCGTCCACACAGGTGCACTGCATGGTACAATCAAACAATTAACATCATGCATAAAACTGCTGAGCAGGCCCGGTTGATTCTGATTTTGTATCAAGATGGCAAGAGGAAAAGATCTAAGTGACTTTGAAACGGATGGCAGGAGCTTCAGTCACAAAGACTGCTGAAATGGCTGGTGTTTCAATAGGAACAGTGACTAAAGTGACGTCTGCATTTCGATCTGTGGGAAAGACATCAATAAGTTGTGGTCTATAGTGCATATTTGGTGACCGTCATGCTCGTCAGGGGACTGAAGAGTGACTGCCAAGGTGCTTTGAAACTGTCCCGGCAGCATGTGGCAGCCCAACACCTTACTAAGACACTTTATGTTGATTTTTTCCTTTAATTTGTTACTCGTCTGTATGTGCATATCATCTCAACAGTGGCCTAATACACTCCTAAGGATATTAAGCCATCAGGGCAATATTGTAAATCAATCAGTAAGACTTTCCATATTAATGTTTTATATTATTTTTGGCTTAATGTGATCAATGTGATGAAATACCTTGATTTGTTTGGTTTTTAATTTCTCCAGAAAGTGTCATTTACTATCTACCAACACACAAAATTAGCCTACATATAATTAGCAGTTTCTTAATTATCATGAATTTCAAACGAGTCACACATCTTTCTCTTAATTTGGACTCTTAACTTTTTAAAGGTTTTTTTTTTATTTTGAAAGCAGTAACCGGATATGCTGTTGTGTCATCCTGCTGACTTGACACTAGTGTAAAAACCTGGTGCGCCAGTGTGTAACGCTATAGGCTGAGAGGGAGGCAGCTGTTGCCATTATTTTACCAGCCAGCTCAGATACATCAGCGGCTCCAACCTCCCTTTAAAAAAAAAAAAAAAGGAAAAAAAGAAAAAAAAAAAGATGAGTCTGTGGACACCATCATAAGAAAAAAAAACACGACACTGAAAATAGATTTTGAAAAGTTAAATCAATGGTACAGAAAAGTAGTATGTCCAGGACGCCTTCGACCTCAACCCAGGAGATCCAAATGGACATGTTCGACCATCATCCTCACACACAGGTAAGACTACGGAACAGAAACGGAAGGAAACCAGATATTACTGACAGAAAAAATGGAAAAGCCTCTTCAGAGATAAGCATTTATCTATATTAAAAAAGGCGGTTTGATAACAGTGAAGCTGTTTGACTTCGGGGGATTAACAGGTTGTTCGGCAATTAAGTGGCTTAATTTGCTTTCGGGAGTCTTAAAATGATGTTTCTGTGCTGTGCGATGCGTTGAATTACGATCGAAATTTCATCCAATTTATGATTATAAGAGGTAGAAAACACAGGAGGATAGATTATAGTTTTTTCTTCCTTTTGAGTTTGATTTATAATTTCATCCTCGGCCTGTGTGTAGCCGGTAATTGGGTTGTAATAAGTCGTCTGCGTGTATACACTATGTGAGGATATGATGTAAGGCTTGTTTTTTATGCTGCTGCCCATTGGATTCTTTAGGAAACCACGCCTTTGTTCAACTAATGAGTAATTACCAAAATGGGTTATTACGTTAAATGTGTATCTGCCCAGTTGGAGGAGAGTTTGAGTTTTATTTGGAAAAAAAAAATGAAGTGAATTCTAAGTTTTAAAACCTAACAGAACAGTAATCAACAAAAGTAATCAGTTTATCTTTTGGATATTGATGTTTTAAGTCTTACATATGACATCAGATCTGTTTCTCCTTCGCCTTCAAAAAAAAAGACACAACTTGGTGATTTTTTTTTTTTTTCCCTTTTCATTTACAATCCTATCCTTTCAACTTTCCATGGTGTCACTCTTTTTTTTTTTTTTACAGCCACAAATACAGGCTGTTTTAGGAAGTGGCATGATATTGTGGGCATGTTTAGTCATAACAGTTTCTATGGATGATGATGAATAAAAAAAAAAAAAAAAAAAAAATTAAAAATGATGAGAATATCTAGAACAAACACACCCACGCTGAGCTCAGTCATTGTCTCTCTGGAGAGGGAAAAAAAAAAACACCTCACCACAGACAACCAGCGCTTCAAACCATGCCAAGTCCTGCTCTCTCCTCTTTACTCCCACTCCTCCCAGCTCCTTCTCATCTCTCTCTTCCCCCTCAGCTCTCTCCATATTCTTTCTCAATCCACTTTCCACGCTTTTGATTGTCCCGCTATCTTCATCCTGCTCTCGCCATCTCACCTCTTCCTGTCTGTTTTTAGCAACCAGGTCTTTATCTGCTGCGTGAAACAGATGGATGGACCCCCTTCTTGTGCCAGGTGGCGGGGGAATGATGTGTGTGTGTGTGTGTGTGTGTGTGTGTGTGTGTGTGTGTGTGTGGCACCTTCTGATCAATTGGATATAAAGTTCATGCCGACCTGCAGCGGGTCACACTGGTATATGTATTTATAACTCAGGGAACTGCTTTTCTAATATCCTGAAGGAGACAGTCTGAGTTTTTCACCCAGACAGCAACACACCAAATAAGAAATTAACTGTGGGGCGAGAACTGATCCACAGTCAGCGCCCAGGGGTCACTTATAGATTAAAGATAGTGTCCGTTGATCAACCATCAGATTGTGAGCAGAATAATGTATGGAGCGTTCTGGCTGGAGTAGTGTAATGTGGTTTACATTTCACAGTTGTGATATTGTGCATCCCGCCACCCGCCACCCTGCCTGCTCCCTGCCCTCCAGTTTAAAGCCCCTTGCTCACACACACACACACACACACACACACACACACACACACATACACACACACATGCACAACACCCTCTTTAATTATACACTTAATCTGGGAAGATGTTTACCAACAGGAAGCCTCCCCTCCCTACTTCCTCTGGCATTTCCCTGCCCTTTACTGACAGGAACCCGCCCCATCATGACTCTGATCATGAAGACCCTTCCAAACACACACGAAAACATACAAACACACACACACACACACACCTGCACCCATGCATTTCATGTTAAATTTAACCCTAGACTTGTGACAACAGAGCATAAATTTGCTTCTGGATGAAACAGGGGTTTTATATTCGTATTTTGGCCATCATCTCAATCTGTTATGAAAAGATTTTATTCACCAGTTTAATTGCTCAGATATCAGCAACATCTCCAGCAGAGCGACCAGGCAGATTATCTAACAGGTTGTAAACAAATCCACAGTGTCACCATGTTATCTAAATGACTTACTTGCCAACAAAAACAAACTATCCGATGTTAACATTCAAGTTTTGCAGATCCTTCCTTGTTAAACTTTGGCTGAACGTCCTTCATTTTACACGGATGTGGACAATAACTTACAATAACAATAACAAAGATAATTCATCTTTGATTTAACTGCCAAATGATGACGATGGACTGTGGTTGTGTTTCTATTCTTCTTAGTTCTCATCTTAGAGATTAAGCTTGTTAGTAAGATCTCATTTCTGTGTCTGGATATCTGATCTGGATCAAGAAAAACACACGTCACAGTAACACCGTTGTAAATGCAGCAGAATGGATTGCAATCGGATCAGTCAGAACACATCTGGAGGTGTTGGATTGTGATCGGACCTCAGCCAGGTGTAAACAACATCAGTGGCTACATTCTCAAAAAGAAGATCCACCCTCCTCTTCCTGCTATTTCACGCAAGCCCGACATCACATGTAAACATGTCTCTTGATCCGGAACGTGTTTGCTCGCCAGCCCTGCCCACCTAACAGGCATCCGATCTCAATGCGGGCAGAATTAAGATAGCGAGAACACTTATTAATGTCAGGAGTTAATTCAAAAGCCCATGATAAACCATAAAAAGCTTGAACTGGACCAGAGACAACAATGGAAATAAGTGCAGGATTTTAATTGTTTTATCCTTGACAAAGTCTGATATGTTGTGCTTTTTACATGAAAATGTTGTCAGTAAACCAAACCAAACAACTGCAATTTACAGTTATTCTCATTATTGATTAATCCGCTGATTATTTTCTCGATTAACCAATTAGTCGCTCTATAAAACATCAGAAAACTGTTATAAATGTCCATCCCAGTTTCCCAGACTCCAAGGTGATGTCTTTAAATGTCTTGTTTTGTCCGACCAACAGTTGGTTTAGTTTACTGTCATATAAGACCAAGAAAAGCAGCAAATTCTCACGTTTAAGAAGCTGTAACCATCGAATGTTTGGCATTTTTGCTTGAAAAATGACTGAAATTATTAATCTTCTGTCGATCGACTGACTCATTAATCATTGCAGTGCAAAATGTCAGATCTCATTATCTACGTATCCAGATACAGATCGCATGTTAATACCAGGTTAAAACAGGGTCTAAAATGTTACAAGAGATGTTACGTCTTCTAGTATTTCTCTACATAATCTTCATGTTTTCACTGGTTCACACAGCATTTTCTAAATATTCATAACCTTTTCAGTCAGTGTAGGTGAACAGATTTGCCAACAGTGATGTAATCGGTTGCATCTAAGCTCCAAGTACAGTTTCCAATCCTTATTTTTTTTCTCATGTATCATCACCTAAAGTTAAACTGTAAAAGCTAGTGAATATTCTAGCATACGTTCGTAACACAGGAATTTTATGATTGAACTGTTAACTTGTCGGGTGTATCATAGTTGTTGTGTAGCATCCTGCTGTGCATTCACTCTATCCCATCAGTATCAGTAAATCAAGCACACAAAAGGCTAGATGCATTATTTTTTGCACTACAGGAGGTTTAAATGAATTCAAATAAATTCCTGAGCTCCTTTATTTGGAGATGTATTTTTCCTTTTTATCCGTTAACACTGGAAACCTCTCGGCCACAGTGTGTTTTTGTGGTTGCACCAGTTGGCGCTGGTGTAACAGGTCATGTTTGTTTAAAGGCAGGCAGGACTGCGTCATACATCTGAGAGCCTCGGTCCGCCCCGTTGTACATGATGTGACGGTGATAACAAAATAGAGGAGGGATTACTGCTGACGGGTAGCTAACCTGTCGCTAGATCTCTCCTGCTGAAAAGTCACTAGATATACAGATGTTGTATTTAGACAGCAGCTGATCGGTTAGGTTTAATGTTTACATAGGTATACGTGTGTGTAAACGTGAACAGTTGTGGACAAAGCTAATTGTTGCTCACAGTGTGTGTGAAAAACCAGTTCAGAGAGGTAATATTAGTTGCCCTGTGATGAGTATAGAGATTCATACTGAATACTGAACATATTACTTTCCAAAGCATACCACAAAAGCCGAGTTTTTTATTTTTCAGTATCAGTATCAGGGCTGGGAATCATCTTTAATGTTTTTGATATTAGAGGAAATACAATACTTTAGGTTGGTTATAGATAATAACACTTTTTTGGTAGTTTTTGATACTCAGACTGGCAATAAGGTTCAGTACTCAGCCCTAATCTGTATAATATGAAGCTTGCAGGCTTAAATAATGTTTAAAAAGTAAATATTTTAGTAAGTAATCCATCAAATTGAACATGTATGGCTCTAAGTTATAATACATTATTGATGTGTGGTCATCTATTTGATGTACAGATAGACAAATAGAGAGTCTTGAGTAATGGGAGGTTCTGATATCTAATATTTCAGAACAGACTACTGAAGAGAAGCACAAACTATTAGTCAGTCAAACAGAAGATAAACAGTGAGATAGTATGAATATACTATATTTTTTTTACTTGTAAAACTGTGTGACAACTGGCTCTAAAATCTCTGATATTTGAGCCTCCAATCAGCACATGAACACAACAGTGCTTATCAAATCAATGTGGACATTTAACTCCATTATCAGGTTACTGTAACATAGTTTTGACAGAAATTAAAGTGACATCATTCTCGCTGTTTTGGAGAAGCTATCTCAAGCGACTTTCAAGTCAGTCGATTTACAAACTGTTTTGAAAAGAGAAGAGAAAAGCAGATGTCTGGGAGGAAGAAACGGCACATTAAGATGTTGAAAAAAAAACAGTTGTTTGGTCAGGAGTCACATTAGGAACTGGCGATCTGTTGTAAACAAAATGAAGTGCAGCCCTTGAACTTTCACTGTTACAGCTAGTCCTGCTGAAACATGAGATGTGACATAAAAGCAGGGGGCATCCGGATTTGAACCGGAGACCTCTTGATCTGCAGTCAAATGCTCTACCACTGAGCTATACCCCCTGTGGTCAACCACATCCAGGAGCATGAGAACACAGGTGTGTGTTGGCTCGTAGAAATACTGCCGTGTTTATTTCTAAGCATTATCTCAACCAGCAGTTCTCTTTTTACACGCTGCAAGAACAACACAGACAGTCTCCTGATTGCCAACAAATGTGATTAGTCGGCATTGTGTAACCATGGCAATGTGGGCAGGGTGGGTTCATAATGTAATGTGTGGCCCAACCCGGATAGGCCATTTGCCAGAGGTCTGCCAATCAGATTACAGGGTCCCAGTTTGCGACAGAACATGAAAAATGACAAGTAATGAAGGCTGCTCATGGACACACGGGGCACATTTTCTCTGGTCGACTTCCTCCCCAGTCTGAGACTCGTGCTGCTTTATCGCTGGCTCTATCTAACCGGCTGATCATATTTAGAAGCTTTTACGAATGCTATGCCAAATGTTAATGACTGTCATGCTCCCCCTAGAAACAAGGTTTTCTAAGAAATATGTCAAGATAAGTTATTTTGGAGCCACACAATTAAACTTTTTTTTTTTTTTTCTGTTTTTCTGCCGTCCAACTTCTCTGTTCCCAGGGAAAGTATGCCAAGAGGAAGAGCCGATTTAAGCGTTCAGACGGAAGCACCTCCTCTGACACCACCTCGAACAGCTTTGTCCGACAGGTAACGTTTCACACTTAATCCTTCCTCCAGACTGCTAATCCAGGTGCTAGACTTGATCTCAACTTTCCCCTCATCTTATTTCATCATCATTCGATGAAGTTTAATGGAGAGAGAAGTAAGAACTTTTAATGATGGGAATTCAGCAGCTCATCTGCAACATTTACATCCTTCATCTTCATTTATTTTATCTCATATACAGTCATAGCTACATTTTTATATATTAGTGGAATTGTTGTTGCAGCATTATGTTTTTTTTAGAGTTTGGTCCATCACTTATAACAGGGTACATCTCAGAACATTTTTTGCAAACTTGCTGATGGTCTGAACATCCAGTTTAACTTTTATGAGCCAAAAATGAAGGTGATAACAATCATATAGCATTACAGAAGAAAGTTTCTCAAAACGTATCCTGATTATTGTACCTTTTAACTTTTAAATCAGTTTCAAACACTTTCTAATCCTGGAGGTTTATCCCCATTGAGTTTTTCCACATTATTTGCCTCATGACAAGTGCTGACAGTAAAAATCTCTAGCGAGAATCTGCAGCAGAGACAGACAGAAGGATATATGAAATCAATGTGACGTGACCACTTCCACACTCACCTCCAAGGGTAAATAAATACATGATTATGAAAAGAACCAGGTTTATAACTTAAACAAAGTCTAATGTATGCACACAAGAGGCTGAGAGAAGAGAAATAATCACTGTCAAATTTAAATGGAAATTTCTGGCATCTATGATATGAGGAAAATTGATCTTACTGCATACTTTAACAGGATTCCGTTTCCGCTGTTTTCACTATCTGCTGTATCATATTTTTTCCGCTTTCCAGTAACTGTGAAAACCAAAACCTGTTATTTACTTGTCTTAAAACACGGTACGTCTTTATCTCTTCACCTGAGTGTGTCACAGCAACTCGCATAATGTACTGTATCTCACACATTGAAATGGCTTTGATAACATCAGTAAAACCTCTGTGACTACAGCTTCATTGTCACAGAGCTGGAGATGAGAGACATCTCCCTTCAACAGAGATTCCTCCAGGGCTCTGATGGTGATTATCAGTCCCCAGGTGTTAGACCACCTCCACCTCTCGCTTGCCACCCCGACCCCGACCCCACCCGGGTCTGTACATGTAGATGCATTGATTGGCTCTGTCAGAAGGAGCGTGTAAAACCTGTCAGTCCTCCAGCTGCAGAGATTTTCCTGCTAAGAATGGTTCAAGAAGCCTCCCCTCGATATTTCCTCTCCTCCGAGGTTTAGGAGGCGGGGTTAAGGCATCACATGCTCGCGAGCCGCACAGCAGTCCTTGTCTGGACATGACATTTCTCAAAGCCACCCCGTGTCACGGCTAACTGAGTCCCCCCTTTTCCGTCTGACCTCTTCATTGGTGAGAGGAAATGATTTGCCCCGTGCCGAATGACATTTGCCTGTTCAGTGCCGGTGATGCTTTAGGAAAAAAAAAAAAAAGAAAAGAAAAAAAAAAAATCCCATCGCTGTTGGTGAACACAGGGAGCTGAACCCTCCTGTGGTTTTTAAAGGTTAGCTGCATCCTCGCTTGCACACATCTTCACCCTTCCCACTGCCTCGTCCTTCATTAACTCTGGTGTGGTGGAGGACCATGTGCGCCGGGCCTGCAGGTTAAACAGGATTCATAATCGCTCACACTGTATGAGGAACTCATTACCCAGAAGTAAGGATGATTTAACGCTTCCTGACTTGAATCTCCTCCCTTGTCTCATGCTATTGCACAGCGTTTCACTCATCAAGGCTTGCAATAGAGGTAGCAGGGATTTTAAACAGACTGAATACCTCACATAATCCAAAAATTGATTTAGCAACTCAGCCGTTTAATATATGGAGCACCTATGAGTGTTTCTGCACATGCACACGATTCCTGAATCCATGTTGAGATTGAAAAAAAATGGTTTTAATTACAGAAAAAGAGGCTTACAGGCGCCCTATAGGTTTTTGCACATATGGCCTATTTTTGACTCCCCCCTGAACAACTCAAAGCAGAGCCCTGTATAGGCTTTACAGTCTCACACACACCTACGCAAGTGCACACACACTCAACGCACGCACACACACACACGCACACACAAATACACGAGAGCCACAATCAGCCAACGGTGGAGCTGGCTGGTACACTCGGCCTGGTTTCCATGGCAACCGGGCCACTGAATCTCCCTCTGTGTGCAGGCACAGTGGGATGGAGAGACGAAGGAGAGGATGTTTAGATGTGTGCGTGTGTGTGTTAGGGGGGGGGGGGGGGGGGGGGGGGGGTTGGGGGGGTTGCAGCCTACGTGTTTGTGCAGTGTTGTTGGTTTGTGTGTCGAGTTCAACAAAAACACACTCCGTCTTCAGGTGTGCAAAGAAGGGCAGAGACTGTCTGCTGAAAAGGCAACATGTCTGCTGTCGTTATTTGAAAATTCACATCTGCGTTGTTGGAAATTAAAACAGCAACGTTTAAAAAGGTAATCTGTTGTGTCTTATAACACTGCAGCATTAAAATAAACATAAAATCAGAGGGGCTGTCGTGATGAACACATAACAGCTGTGTCCTAGTTCAGTGGTTCACAAAGGAAGGTCCTTTAGAGGACCTGAAGGCTATGCTGAACCTGCTCCTCTCCACATGAGATGGTCTCAGATTAGACTCTAGACTGGTATAGACCAAAACTAATTGTGCGTTCAAGTCCTCCTCCTTTATTATCAACAAGTTCTTGAATACCAGTAAAAATGTTCCAAGAAATCCAAGTTTATAGTACAAGACATTTCTCTTCAACACATCCCCAACACACAGGCTACTGGATGAGTGGGGAGTAGCTAATATTGAAGCTAATATTAAATATATTCAATATATTCAGGCTGCACACTGTTTATGTTAATGCTCAGCTGCTGTCATTTAGACTCAGCTGCAGATTTTTTATTTAGTCCAGTTCATGTAACATATGTATAAATCACTGTTAGTCACCATTTCCTGGTAATTGTGATATTTTAAAAACCTTTAAAAGCTGCATAAAAACAACGGATAAAACAACACTAAAAGCTATAATAACGCTAAAATATGGCTAAAAGTAAGCAAAGAATAGAGAAAAATAACAATGGAGTAATTTACCATATAGTTTATGGACATCTTCTGCCAGAAATATCAGATTCGTCCATTTAAATTCCTTTTGCAGACACTAAGTGGCCGGAACAGAAAACATGAAGGCTTCTTTCCCATCTCTGTCTGTACAGTAGAGACAGACTGCAGATATATATGTCTTGTTATCTGGGAAAATGACTGCAAAAGTGAACTTTGTGGAAAATGATGTGTTTTCACATTCGAGGATCGTTTGAGTGGTCATAATAAAAGTCTCCGAATTCAAATAAGGATCTGGAAGAATCTTTGAAATACGGTCAGCCTTGTTGGCCCATTATGACATGAACGGTCTAGAAATGTGGAGGATAGAGCCTCTAAATTGGGAAACTGCTTCTCGCCTCATTTTAATTTAAGATAAGATGTAAATGAAAATCAATTAAAGCCTGTTAAAAAAAATTTAAAAAGCGGGTTTAATTGTTTTTACAGTCAGTCTCTGATTCCTATACTTTTTTCCATTGCTCTGTAGTCAAGATCTCGTCTTGGCCTGGTTGCCATATGTGAAAGGTTTAGAAGGTTCAGTGGCTGTAGAGAGACCAGCAGTCCTCCTGTCCGTCCTGACATATGAATCCCAGCAGAGCGCCAGTTGCTGCTGTGTCTGGCTGCACGAGGGCAGAGCCGACTGGTGGGTCTGTTAGCAGCTCTCCATTTGTTCACCTTCCCCAGCTGACTGTGTTGTCATCAGCTACTATCACGCAAGAGAGGAAGAAGTGGTTGGAGTCTGTAGCCATGGATTGTGTCAGAGGTCGCCCTCTTGTGGACAAATAGGACTACCCCTCCAACCACACCTATCTGCCTATAGACCTCCCTACTTTAACCTTTTTAACAGTGTTGGGCAAGTTAAAATTTGTGTAGATTACAAACTAGTACGCTGTTTTTTGCAGTAAGTATACAAAAATCAATGTAATTAATTATCAGACACCTATAGATACATGGGTTTGGAGCGGTAACTATTCAGCAGATACTTCAAAGGCTTAAGTAGGCAAGCGTCAGTTGCTTCAAAGTGATACAGCCCCGATCACTGCGCCTCATGTCCTCATTTCACTGCTGAACCACTGCCCCTGTTTTTTCCACCTCCCCTCATATCCATATTAATCCCTCGTCTGATACCCTTGTTCCGGCAGATATAGACAAAGAGAAAGAGAGATGGGTTAGGAAGAATGAGATCAGGACAGGAGGCCGGTAGGAATGAAGCAAAGAGAGAGAGAGAGAGAGAGAGAGAGAGAGAGGAGGGGGGGGTTTCCCTGGGCACTGCCCCAGCTCTGTCCCACGTCAGTCGGGGCATTGAATGGCTGACGGCTGCATACCAAGCCTCCTTCTGGGTCTCAGTGCGTTCACGGCCCTGTTTCTGCCCAGCCAAGGCTAAATATATTTCCCCAGTTTGCAAATGTAGCACAAGTCCTGCAACCCGACCCCCAGCCAGCCCCAGCTCCCTTCCTCTACACAAGGTTCACGTTCCTCTGGGTTGTGGAGGTAGGAGGGGGAGGGGGAGGGGGGGGGGGGGGGGTGGGCGTGTGTGTATGTGTGTGTGTGTGAGAAGGGGTTGGAGGTTAAGAGAGCGCTCTCCCATTTTCACACATACGGCACTCTTTTCTGGCGTTCTCTCCTATCATATACACACTACACACATACAAACACTCACAAACACACACATGCACTTGTCAGACTAACAAGCAGATACTCACACTAGCTGCCACTATCTCTCACACACATATACACACGTACACACACACACACACACACACATACACACATACACGTAACTCTGTCCGTGGACTCCGGCGTTGCCCCCTTGGTTTGCCGTGGTGTGGCGAGCGTGGCAAACGAGGTATGGAGAGGACCGAGAGGATTCAAAGGCCTGTAATGGTAAGAAGGATCTAGATTAATCTTCAAGCTGTACACTTTTAGCTGTGTCTGCCTTAACTGGAAGTAGTGTATGTATGTGTGAGTGAGTGTGTGTATCCAGAGAGAGTTTTTGAAAGTTCAGAACACTCTTTTGCCTCTGAGATATAACTGGAATATATAACTTGCCGTCCGTGTCCTGATAGAGCTGTACCTCCTGGTCAGCGGCTTTCTTTGAGATTCCATTTTGGGCCCGGGCCGCAGCTGCTGGAAAGGCGCTGTGTTTTTAATTAGACTTCCAGTCCCACCGGTTGCCTCCGCTGCTGTGTGCACTGCCCGCCCAGCCGGCCCAGGGCTGTGGCCATTTCAGGGGGCTTCTTTCACCGCGAGTCCCCGTGTTGCAGACAGGCCTAGGCTGGATATCGATTTAGCATATTTTTGTGACCTCAGGACTCCAGGACAGAGTGACATAAATGTCAAAATGTCATAAATGTCAAATGTTTCTGTAATTAATGCTGTTAGGGCAATAATTCAGTGTTCCCTTTTTACTTGGAATCATATTGTGATGATCAGGACCGTGACTCACTATTAGTTTCATTATTGAGTAATCTGTCAGTTGTTTTTCTGGTGAATCTTTTATCTATGAAATATCAGAACATAACGGAAAGTACTCATTGCAATTTCCTAGAGGCCATGGTGACATCTGAAACTGCTTGTTTTGTCAGAACAAAGCTGGGAGTAGTGAGTCTTTGGCATTTTTGCTTGATAAACAAATAACAGTTCATTGATTATCAAAGTTGATTTATCAAAATCAACTTTCTCTCAATCCACTGTCGATTTAAAATTTTAGCACAAGTAATGATAGGACCATATATTATGTTATCGGTTTACACAATTCTGTTATTTAAATTAAACTGAATGAATAGTTGAAAGTTTTGATGTAAAGCAGAACAATTGAACACAGTTTGGTGCGTCGATCATCAGTTTGATTACTTTATATTAGGGCTGCAACTAGCAAATATTTTCATTATCACTTAATCTTGTGATTAGTAGTCTGTAAAATATTTATCATAATTTCTCAGAGCTCAAGATCTCGTCAAATTGCTTGTTTTGTCCAACCAACAATCCAAAAAGAGATTCAGTTTCTAAGGAAGTCAGCAAATACTCAAATTTAAGAAGCTGGAAACACAAAGTTTTGGCCTTTTGTTTAGAAATGACTTAAACAGTTAATCAATTATCAAAATGTTTGCTGTTTAATCTTGACTTACTAATGCGTCAGTTCTGATTTTGCATATATTTGCTGTATCGTGGTTAGGGCTGGGTAATCGACCTCAATACTTTTTGAGTAATCACCAAAATGGGTCTCAAAATTATCAGAATATCTAACACTGGTATTGAAAACCTGTCCAGATTTTTGTTGATTTACTCTCTGATCAGACATCAGATTTGATCTAAATCATATCTTTTCTTCTCTAACTTAAGTTCTTATTTAGGAGATGTTGTTGTCATTTTGTTAATGCATTTAATTACTGATGCATTGAGGAGGTTAGCATATTTTGCTAACTGAAAAAAAGGTTTGTATTCGACCATTAAGATATTTTAAGAAGTACTGGTATAAGGTAGAAATAATCAATAAACTAAAATAGATTTCATTGGCAGTAGTATTGAGAAGCCTGAATCGTGACTTGCATCTGACAAATATGTTCTTTGAATATTGTGATATTGATTTCAGCCATGTGCTGGTCAGTATTTTAAACTTGATGGGATTTTTCCCTCCATAATTGAGGAACAACTTGGTGTTGGAGTCCTTCTTTTGCCTGTTTCTTAAAAATGGGAATTTCTAGAGAGTTCAGTCCATGACTCATCTTTCTATTCGTCTCCACACCGTCCAGCTGGTTGCCATGACGCTGCTGTGACAGAGGAAAGGAATATGGCCATTTACAGCCGCTGGCCATGAGCTTCAGATAGGGGCTCCTTTTGTACATCTGTCTGTTCTGCATATCTCCCCCCCTTTTATTCTAGTTTTTCCTGTCCCATACCTGCCTCTTGATCGTTCACTCACCTAATCTCGCCCTGGATGTGATGTGAATACACAGCGGAGCCTCGGCTCGACTGCTAATGCATTCCTGTTGGATCTCAGCTGCCTGAGATGAGATGTTGTGTTCTTCTTCTCTTCTGAAATGTTTGATGACTCGGGCCCCGAGGAAACTCGGAGATGAAGCAAATAGGAAAAGGATATTTAATGTTCTCGCTTTCCCTTCATTTTTCACATCACCTGAGCTGATGAGTATGAAGATATTTTTATCTGTTTAATTATCAGGGCAGGAGTTCACAGTATGCGTGAGATGGTTATCACCTCTTAGTCATACATTGTGAAGTCTGACAACACCTGCTGTGATGTTCCTGTTCGTGACAGTAGCAGATTAAAATCTTTGGCCTCCACTCTGTTATCCAATATACAGAAAGGAAGACACATAGTGGTGATCATTTCCTGTGTTTTATAAAGATGGTAAAAATGAGCAATGAGCGTAATCCAACATAAACCCCAATTCAATATGTTCTTTTTTAAAGCTTTGTGCAGATTCCACAAGCAAATCTATTTAACTACATCCAACTGCTTCCCTTCTTTCCAATTTCCCTTTCTCTCGAAAGCATTTACAGGCGCCGTTGCATTAGAAGAAACAATGTTAACTAATTTCCTTGCTGCAGGGTGACTCTTTTCAACCCTCATTATTCAAAGCACTTGTCTTTTGCCACCCCGCTCTCACTCCTTATTCCATTATCCCCCCCCCCTCTCCACTCTGTTGCCCCTCCCCATTTATTCAATATCAATGCTAAGGAGGTTTAAATTCATCATGGCGGCAGCCACTGTGCAGAAAATGGAGGTGTCAGTAAATTTTTGTGATAATTACTGAGTCTCTCCTCTTGTATCCTTCTGATTTTGTACCACTTCTTCTCCTACTATGATCTTGGCTGTTTGGATTTTACCAACTAAACACGAGGAGGTTTTTAGCTTTTCTTTTAGGGATCAGTTTCAGTAGTCTTGTTAGTGAAAACAGTAATATTTACTTTCTATAAAAACTCTCCAAACACCATAATGTTTTGTTTGATGTAGTTATTGTCATGCTGTTCTCTGAGCTATTGACCAGTCTGTAACTCACTCAGTGTGAGAAAATACTTCATTGATCACCTGTTGAAAAGCTTTTATGCAACTTCCCTGCCGCTGATTTCCCTTCAGGGTATTTTATTTACCATTGATTCCTATATCTTCTTTCTATATCCTTCCTGATGCAGCTCTCACTGGCTGCCTGTAATAAGCTGCAGAGATGGTTACTATGACACTGCTGGGGTCTCTAGTCTGGCACTGCCAATGGGAAAGCAGCTCTGCTGTCAGGTGGCCTGTAGCTATTTTGAACAGGAGCTGTATGTGAAGTGAAGCAAGCAGCTAAATTAGAGACACAACCCATTGACATGAGAAGAAGAAGAAGAACAGAAGAAGAAGAAGAAGAAATGCAGAGTGTCAGAATTGAAAAGGTGGAGGAAATTTGTTCAGTTGCTCTTTCAGTCTATCAACACATTCTGATTGGTTTCAGGGTAGAAAGGGTGCAGAGAGGTTATTGATCAGTTGCTATTTTGACTCGTCCACCTGCACTGGTTTGTGTCTGTGCTCATGTATCCATTTATCCTCTCACTCTCTTCTGTCCTTTTTCTCTCTGGATGTGTGTGACGTGAATCAACTGGATAAGTGACACAGAGGAGCAAACATTTGTCCACACAAACTCACATTCACACACATATACACACATGCACAGACACACAGAGAGTCATCGCCTGTCCCTCCCACTCTACATTTTGCTGCATCACCGACATGTTGTAGCGAGTGTGTAGGTCCCAGGTTATTTCAGACGTCATGACAACATTTTTTTCTCTCTAAAAATATTCCCGAGGTTCCCCATTAAGTTCTGTTAACCTTCAGTTAGTCAGTGCTCCATGTTAGGATGCACCTGTATGGTTTAGAAGATGACTCAGAGCTGGTTAGTGGGGGCGGCTGTTATTGTCCTCATTAGATGCTGAATGCTGCTCACAGGATCATTCCTCCTACTTGAGAGAGATACAGGCACACCGCTGTGAGCATTTCAGTTTGAGTAAATGAAACAGGAAGTGGGGATGGTTTGTGGATGCCCGAGGATGAGAGGAGTAGCTAGCCGTCGCCTTGGCAACAGGGAGTGTCTACATTCGGTCTGCCGTTGCAGAGTCACAGAGCGCCTCGATGCAACAGGTGGCCGAGCTAGAATCAACATTTGTGTTTGTCGTTTCATTTCAAATCACACAGAGATGCATGGATGGTAATAAAAGGCATAGAGGAGCATTAATCACACATGAATACACACGCAAACACGCTGACACAGCACACAGATGCTCCACTCGTACACACATGACCAGTTTTTCTGTCTGGCTGTATTTAGACTGTGGTGTTTGTCCTCTCAGAAATAGCATTTGGGCATTTTGCCTTGATTTAAATGTGACAATTTGGAAGAAAGAATGCAAAACAAAGGTCCCCGGCATGAATTGAACTGTTGCAGTTGTATGATATGTATCCTATAACAGGCCGCTGGGATGCCACATTTCTTTTCATCTTTAAAGTAAGAAATACAAATACAATTCAAATGACAGCAAATTAAATAGGACTAGGTATCAAGTCTCAGTGCTTAAATAGTAGCAGCCGAAATATGTACAGTAGCTTCCAGTATCAAAAGTTGGCATCAGATGCTCGGTCAGGTTCTTCGGCGTGCTTTAGTCTTTATTTAGATGTTTCCTGATCTAAATCAAGTAGGGCTGCGAGCAACGTTTATTTTCATTATCGATTAATCTGTCAGTTATTTCGGTCGGTTTGGTCTGTAAAATGTCAGAAAATGATGAAAAATGTCATTCTCTGTTTCCCAAACCCCAAGGCGCCGTCCTCAAATGTCTTCTTTTGTCCCCGCCAACAGTCTATAACCCAAAGATATTCAGTCTACTTTCATAGAAGACTAAATAAACCAGAAAACATTCACATTTGAGAGGCTAAGATCAGAGAATTTTGCCCTTTTTTTTCTTAAAAAAGTACTCAAAACAATTAATTTTTTGTTGCAGCTCAAAAATCAAGAAACTAGTTTTGTACTTTATCAATGCAAAGCTCTTCATTTTGTGAAATTAAAAAAAGGGCTAAAACATGTCTATATTCCCCAAACTAAGATATCTAAAGATGTATTGTTTTGGTATCACTACTGAATCTCAGGTATTGTTTTGGCGCTGATATCAAGAATGTTCAAAGGATACCCAGCTGTAGTCCGGAGATATTTGGTGTATTCACTGAGCGGACTCTTTGTATTGTCTGACTACACATGTGCTCACTTTCTAGCAGGGAATTTTTCATCAACATTACATATGGTGTATGTCATCTTTGCGCATTCTCACCTCTATTTTAAAAGCCCACACCTAATGACTCACTTCTTCTGCCTGGCACATTCAGCTGTCCGCATTCTTGTCAGCACCTCCTACAAAGCGCCAGGCTGCCTGACAGCTAAAAAAAAAAAAAAAAAAGGAAAAAAAAAAAAACACCAAGAAGAGAACAAGTGGGATTGTTATATAAATTGAACACTCAAACACTTCAGAAGTTCAGGCTGCCACCCCTCACTGCACTGCTCTGCTGAACAGTACAGTGGGCCTGTGCTGCACAGGCTCACAGGAGGCTCGAGTTTTTATTGTGGTATGGGTGTCTGGATTAGGGTCAGTCGAGAGTCAAGTTACCGTGCATGAGTGGTGAATGTGTTGGAAACTGTAGCCACTTCATGAGAAATTTATACCTGCGCTAATATTATAAACAGTCCTCAGGCCATTTTTTTTTTTCTCTACCTCTACTTGACACACCCACACGCTGAATCTGTTGTACCTGTGCAGAAAGATTTAACACCTCACCCTTACTCAAGCTGCAGTGGAAATTTCGGGCCGGTTGTTATGCATCCTCTCCACCTCGAATTACACAGAGTCAGCTTTCAGCCAATATGAAGGCCAAGGCCCCTTTTGTGTTCATGTAGGTTACGCTGCTTGAGGCAGTCTTGACATTATGACCGGAGAATATAGCAAAGGCAGAGCCTCAACCGTTCTTCCTCATACTCAGACAAGGAGGATACATGTGAATTTAAGGTGCAGGAGTACAACTGAAAGATGAACAAACAGGTCATCAGTATGAACATTCATACATCTACTCAAACATGTTGGGAGTTCAGCATGTGATTTCAGTTGGTCTGCCCCTGTTTTTGTTACCTTCAGGAGTATTGATGGATTCTCGGTCTGGTTTATGTGTATTTCAGGGCTCTGCAGACTCCTACACCAGCCGGCCGTCAGACTCAGACGTGTCCCTGGAGGAGGACCCAGAAGCTCTGAGGAAGGAGGCAGACAGACAGGCCCTTGCCACGCTCGAGAAAGCAAAGGTCAGAGATCAACCGTTGCACCCTCATTCTTCTTATGCACATTGTTAGTTGAATGGTCATTATTCCTGCATAATAATCTTTTCAGTTTTTTGACACAGGTTTACCAGTATCAAAAGACTCATCAGTGTCAGGGGTCTCTAAACTTGGTGTGAGATGATGTTTGTGTACTAATAAATGTTTCTCTAATCATTGCTCCAGACCAAACCTGTGGCGTTTGCTGTGCGGACAAATGTCGGTTACAACCCCGGCCCCAGTGATGACGTTCCGGTGCAAGGCATGGCCATATCCTTTGAAGCCAAAGACTTCTTGCACATTAAAGAGGTTTGAATTTTCCAGATATTCCATTAAGCTCTACAATATAGTTTCTGTAGTTTCTTAAAGTACAAATATTCACCATTTCAGCCTGAACTGAAGGTAAATTTACTTGAGTTAATTTAAGGTAGCACATGGACTGAGGTACCTGGATGATGCAGGGAAACCCAGCATCAGGGCTACAGGCTTGACTCCTTCAAACAATTGGAAGTGTTGGTGGGTGGGAAGCTGGTGAGGGATCATGTATTTGTCGCAAGTCACTTCACTGTCTCTTTCTGTCTAAACTCTACCCAGGCAGTGATTTTCACTCATGATTTTGGTCACGTCGGGTACATAATCGTATTTTTTAGGTGCAAATGTTAGTTATACAGACATTAACTTGCAAGAAATTGTGCCATAAAGTTCTTTGGTACATGATGGGATAGTTTCTGAGCAGCAAGGTTTTATATTCTAAGAGGTACAATACTGTGCTACATTTTTCTGAAAGTGTAAATACAGTTTGTCAATATTTTGTTGAACTATTGTTGGAAACCTTAATGACATGAAATGCCATTTTCGTTCTTTCTTTGTGTTTGTTTATGAGGCATTTTTGTTTCAACGCATACAATAAATGGTGATGTGAGCCAGAAAACACTGGTGTTGCTTTGGTTACTGATGCCTGGTTGTCTGTTCTGCATGCAGAAGTACAACAACGACTGGTGGATCGGTCGTCTGGTGAAGGAGGGCTGTGAGGTGGGCTTCATACCCAGCCCAGTCAAACTGGACAACACCCGTCTGCTGCAGGAGCAGAGGATGAGACAGAACCGACTCAGCTCCAGGTAACGATGATAGGCCCTCTGCATTGGCACAAACGTGAACACGGCTTTTAAAACAGGTCAAACTTGAGTCACACTTCACCCACATGGCAATGTAAAATGTCTTAAAATAGACATAAGAGTAGAAAAGCACTTCGGTGACTCACTATTTTCCATCATGCAGACTACAGTGTACATGGGTCTCTTTAGTCTCTGTTTTTGTTTTCTTAAACAGGGAATCTATCTTTTTTTTTTATCTAGCTGATCAGATTTTAATATACAGTTTGCAATGCAAGCACTCAAGCAGTTTATTTATTTTTGTCTCTTCACTTTTTATTATCATTATTATTTTCTCAGCTGTCAAGGTCACAATAGCATCTTGTTTACTGTAAACTCTGGTGATCAATTTCATGTTGTAGAAGAAAACCTAACAATTATGGGGTGCTTAGAGACATAAAATATTGATGAAATCAGTTTTAACAACAAAAACTGGCATTTTTTTGTGAAAAACTGGTAATAATTAGAGCCTGTATTTCTTATTACAGTAAATCTGGAGGAAGTTCCAGTCTGGATGTTGCCACGGGAACCCGCAGGCCCACCCCACCTGGCACAGGTGAGGTCGGGGGATGGGGGTCTCCTTTTCATCTGGCAAAATAGTAACTGTGTGTGCATGTTTGTGTGGGCACGCGTGCAATCCCGAGTGAGAAGAGACGGGCGCCCTGATATTTAGATGAATATTTTAATTGGCTGGTTAGTCAGGCATGATGATGAATCACGGCGCATCTCAGTGGGTTGCTGTGTGAAGTGAGAGAGAACTTAGGAAGTCTGTCATTAGCACACAGGACGGGACTGAAATAGAGTCGAGAAAGGCCCGCGCTCATTAAACTTGATAAGTATGTCTGGCTTGTGTGTGCATCGCCAGGACGACACAGACCTGCTGCTCAATATCCAGTGACAGCAGGAGAGAGCGAACGTGGAAAAATAAACAACTCTGATTGACATTATGGGTTTTTGATAATCCAATAGATCCACTGAACTGAGTTTAACACTTGCAATCTTAAAAAAAAGACACCCGTCTACCCCATCCACCTTCCCCAAACTACCACACCTGCATCACCAACAACAAACCCATCACACACTTTATCCTCAGCTTCCCTCTTAGCTCGATTCTTTCTTTCCTATCTACTACTTTGTTCCAGTTTCCTCCGAAGCCGCTCCTTTACCCAGTTCTTTCACACCTACACTTCAAGTTTTGTTGCTTTCTCGTCACACCGAAATCACTCCCTCCTCTGCTGTTTATGTTACTACACCCCACATCTGTGCCTGGCTTCACGATAATCTGATGTGTTCTTTTTTTTTTTTTAACCTCTTCTCAATGTTGTTTCCAGTTTTAAGTCATACTGTGCCACCTTTTTCAATCTCTGTGCCATCTCTTGCAAAATTCCTTCATGTCTCTGTCTGGATGCATCTCACATTCTTTCTTCTATTTACTCTTCCCCCTTTTCCTTTACACCTCTATTATTTTCTCTGCTCTCGTCCTCTTTCACTCCGCTTCTTTCTCTTCCTTCTCTGTTTCTTCTCTCCTCTTGTCCCCTTCTCCGCACCGCCCGCTCTCCCCTCCCCTCCCCTCATCAGCTCACGTGGACATGTCCACAGTGGCCTTTGACGTTGACCCCCTCGACCTGGATGCTGAGGAGCCCCCTGAGTCCCAGGGTGACCCTCGCTCCTCCAAGGGCATGTCAGGCAGCGTAACATCCCCTCAGGCCAACGCCCACCGGCTGCCCTTCTTTAAGAAGGTAACATTAGGGGCCCTGGACACTGCTAAGCTCGCCAGCATCCCTCCCGCATTTGTCCCCTTCTCCTCCAGGATGTGGTCAGGTCTACTCGCTCTCCTTCCTTTCTCCATCTCTCACTAACAGCTCACAACGTCCCGGCTGCTACCGTAGCTCCCGAGTCTAACACTGATCGGGCCCTCGGGCTCTGGTCACGATGAGATATGTCTGGATGTTTGTTTCTGTGCTTGTCAGCTGGGAGAGGCGTTGAACTAACTGATACACTCTGAAATGGCTGCTGCTGCATATCAGTCTGAGTCTTTTTTAAAATGAAGCCTCAGTGGATGCAGTCAGTATAAACTCTGTTTTAATCAATAAACAACTCCTCTCCCAACCCCCCCCCCCCCCCCCCCCCCAACCCCCTTAATCCTAACCTGTCAATAACTAAATGTGCTCTTGTGTTTTGTGCTTTTTTTTGTCTCTTCTGGCTTTTGTGTGGAATGATACTGTAGGTGGCCCAGCTAAACAGAAACAGAAGTCGGTGAGTGTGGTTCGTTTTCTAACGAGACTAACCTCTAACATTTCAACGTTTTTTTCTCTCTGTCTCCTCATCCTCTGTCGCCTTGTCTTACATTTCCCTTCTTGTGGTAACTTGTGGTCATATTATACAGTAAAAGCTTCAAAGGGGTAAGAATTCAGTTTGGTTTTCGTGTGCAGAATATTTTCACAGTACCTTCTCATGCTTCTGAGCACAAATATTCATGAGATCATTTGTAAATCATAGTGTCGCCTCTGTCATTTCCGGTCATTTCCCATGAGCTTGTATCACAGCTGTCAGTGTGTAGATGCAGGTGCAGATCCATCCCAGTGTCTGTTAGTCAGAGCGTAACAGTAATACACCCTGACATGCTTTCATTTCCATTTATGATGGCTGATTAGAGCCCACAATCAGCTGTTTTTATGCTTTTCAGCACGATTTGAATCATATAAACAAGCATTAGGCTGCAAGGCAAAGAAGTGTGTTAGTAGTAGGTGATACAGATATATATTTATTCCAATAGTTATCACAGCATTATCCTAATATTAACCTTTTTAACTGCGCAAATTGTCCCTCCCCTCTCTCCCATTCTTGTGATTTCACCATGATCAGGAAGACCTCATGTTCACAAAAGTTATTCTTCAAATGTCCTTTTTGGAATCCGCCCTGACCTTTCCATTAAAAAAAACCAACACACTATAGAGTTGTCATACTGTGTGCTATCTTCCTCAAATTTGAGGCAGGTATTCAGCGGTATTTACTTTACAGCCCCATGCTGCCCTCGCCCTTTACGGACAAAACCATGGGCTGTTATATAGACTGAAAAGACATTTTTTTACTCTAAGTAGACAAAATGTTTACATTTTTGTTAAATTCAAGGACCTTCTGCTCTGTTTCTGTATCATCTACAATGTTTCTGTCACTTTCACAAGAAACTTTAAGAGGTTTCCTTTCTTGGCGAGACCTTATTTATGCATATAGTCACTGTGGTTCAGGAGCTACAACCATTTGGATTTGGGAATGCCATTTTTTAAAGTTAAACATATTTACTAAATATTCAACTCTTCCCTTGAGTCAAACGTTTTTTAGTATCTACCTGAAAAAAATCCTATTTTTTATGTATTTTAAAGCCATTTTTAACTTATTGTAAACATAGCAACTGTCAACCACCATCTCTAAACATTACTATTTAAAAAGAATACTCTGTTATGTACAGTACATCATCATCCCTACATTGTGCGCCGTGCTAACGAACAAGCACTATTGTTATGTTCGGTGCTCTAGCTTTGCCCCTTTAGAGACAAGAGCCATTTGGAAACTTTTAAAATATGTATTTTTAGCTTCTGTGAATACAAATGAGGTGAAATGAGCTTCCGTTGCTCCGCTTTATGTAATGTAATGTAGTGGAGCAGGGCTCTCCAGCACTATCTCCTCCTGCTTGAAGAGCTGCGCAGCACACACACACACACACACACACGGAGGAGGAGGCGTGCTTGGAATACAGATCTAAAAAGAAAAGAGGAAAAAAAAAAAAAAAAACCCATCCAATTTTCCTGTTGTCGGAGTATATAGGACATGTAACTGTTTTCACCCCATTCTCATCGGAAAACAGACGGCTTCTAAAGAAGACAGATGCTTATGGAGTCCTTATAGATGAATCATTCTTTTCATGATTCATAATGTATGAATAAGCCTAAAGTTCATGCTCTACAATATGGAGCGTTTGTGAGTGGGTGTTCTGTATAATGTTTCTCCATTTTAAGTGTGAATGGCTTAAGGAAACACTCCAGTACATGTTGTGCTCTATATTTAAAAAAAATTTTAACCCCAGAAATCCATTTAAAAGACAATAAATAACGCAGGTAAAAGTCATATTTTAGATTTTCATCTTAAATGGCAAAAAAAAAAATTGAGATTATTGAATTTGTTTAAAGAACAAAATGTTGAAGCACGAATGTAAAAAGTCCATTTTTTACAAGTGGCGCTGTATACAGCTCAGTTACTGGCAGTCATAACTTGACAATTCCCCTCAAGTGTTTCTGCATAACAAAAAGAGAGAAGTGTGAAGGATGACGTTTGTGTTAGAGCAGCAGCGGCGGCGGCGGCAGCAGCAGCGCAGTCATGAGAGCTCTCCTGACACTGGCGTCTACTTTAATTATGGACACTAATTATGTGAGACTGCAGACTAAGAAATAGAAGCGAGCGCTTTCTGTGAGAAATTGATCCCTGCCTCCTAACATTCATAAGCTGTCAATAAAACAAATGGACTCCAGCGTCTGAAACTCGCCATCTATCAATCTGACTGCTCACAGCGGGGGAAAGGAGGACAAGGAGGAGAGAGGGCTATTGTGTTGAGTTAATTTTGATTTATGTATGCGTGGGTGTAACTCTCTGTGACTGTAGATCTGTGTGAGCTTTTTTTGCAAGTGTGTAAACGTACAGAATGTCAGACACGGCACGACTAAGGCGATTCACCCCGATGTTGGTGCTTTCCTTTCCTGGCACAGATGGAGCATGTCCCCCCCTATGACGTGGTTCCCTCCATGAGACCCATCATCCTAGTCGGGCCGTCGCTCAAAGGCTACGAGGTGAGGAGACGAAATGAGCAGCATGTGCTTGTTTTACATACTTCACTTCCATAGTGTGTTATCTTATACCTGGTGCTCCCTTTTTAGGTGACAGACATGATGCAGAAAGCACTCTTTGACTTTTTGAAACACAAGTTTGAGGGCAGGTAAGAATCTAGTTGCTATCATGTAAGCTTTAGTTTATAAGGTTTCTGTTTGCCAATCAAGTAACAACTGGTGCACTGGATCACTTTTCTAGGATATCCATCACACGGGTGACAGCAGACATCTCCCTGGCCAAACGTTCAGTCCTCAACAACCCCAGCAAACACACCATCATTGAGCGCTCCAGTACCCGCTCCAGCCTGGGTAAGACTACACACTTCAGCTCTCCACAAAAGTGAGAAGTTGCCACTCAGACAACTGACAACAACTAGGATCTTTTTTTTTTTTGGTTGTTGTTGTTGTTATTTGATGGTTCATAAGAGAAAGAGAAATACTGCAATGGAGATTAGGCAATTGGAAAAACATTTCTTTTCATCACGTCACATGGCTGAACATTCATTTAACTATCTTTCACTATCTGTGTTTCATATCTATATCGCTCTTCGAGTGTGTTTCAATAGATAGATAGATAGATAGATAGATATCCATATTTTACATTTAACATGTTAAAAAAGGAGTTGAAATCTTAAAAGAATATATCGAAAATATCAGAAAAGCACATAAAAATTCGAACTTCCTCAGCTTAAATTCCTGATAATTTAAGATTCAAATTTACATTTTGAATGTGATGAATCTGCGGGCTACCTGGAATTTAGGATTCTGGATCACAAAACATTATTTCTGCAATATTTACAAGTTGATACACTATAGTTTCATTTTACAGACTGTAAAGGTGAACAAATCATCTAAGTACCATTGTTCATCATCCAAAGACCTGAAAGTATCATTTTTTTTCCCCTTTTGTACCTGCTCTGACTGCCTGAGTCTGATCTGGCCTCCTCTCTCTCTTCATCCTGTCTTTTCTGCCCTTCACCCGCCTCCCCCTTTCTCTCTCCCACCACCCATCTTCTTCCCCCACCCTCTTTTGATTCAGACGTACTGGGTACGTATGCTCTCCTTCCAACAAGACAATGAAGCCCTCTTTCCCTCTTCCCTCCCCCTTTTTTTCTCACTATATTCATCATCCACTCATACATTGTTTGTCTGCCTGTCTGCTTGCCTGTCAGTTTTTCTGTTCCTCATACTTCTGTGTGACAGCCTGTAGTCTCCAACAAAAAGGAAAGCGTTACAAAACCAAAGCGGGAACAGATCCGTGGGAGGGCAGAAGGGCGACTGGTAGCTGCTCTACAACTGTGAGCAGGAGCGAGCAGAGAAGGAAGCTGATACTTTTTATACTGATCTCACCCTTATGTTGCGACCTGATGCTGTCCCTTTACTGTATGTGTGCAGTCATACCCAAGGATAGCCTCAATAGAAGCTAGACCTAAGCCTCATAAACTCAGTGTGGTTGGGTTTTTTTTTTCTATTCATAGTGCAGAAGCAAGATCTCACTGAAGTCAAATCCAAATTTGCAAAAGTTTTTGTTGAGGTTAATGGAAACCTTTCTTGCTATGTCTTTATATGAGTTAAAGTTCATGTTTCTTATCACTCAGCGGACGCCCTGTTTCGCCTCCAGCTTTAATTCTTTATCCCTCAGCCCTCTGGAGGCTGCTAAAATGTGTGCAGGCCCCGTGTCTTTGCAGATTGCCTTGCCCCTGTTATCTCTCGCTGCCGCTGGGATGGCAGCACACACACCTCGGAGGCGATGAGGTTCGACTAGACAGGCGAGGAACATTCTAGTTTCCGTTTTAATCTCTCCCCTTACACGTCAACAGGCTGATAAAAAAAAAAAAGAGAGGGAGGGTGTGGGGGGACTGTGCTCGAAATGCTAAATAACAAGCTCTTCTAGGCTGTTATTGAGAGGAACAATGAAAACAAAACGCCCAAGCAGTCCGCAGACTTGAGTGGTTCACCTGATAGAATAATTACTGCTGTGTCTATTAGCTCTAACAAAAACTAATGTTCCACTTCATTTGTTTGATGAGGGTGTTTTTTTTTTGTTTTTGTTTTTGTTTTATTTACATGGTGAGAAATTGTGCCCTTATTATTGGTTATTCCAGATGCAGTGGCATCTCATTCTTAAGTGCCTCCTTCCTTTGCAACTGTGAAATGAAAAAGATGAGAAGCGCATAAGGAATAGTCGGGAGGTGGCCGCAGAATGAGAATGCAGCACTGCTCCATTTAGCTGTGCATAAATGGAACTTAAACCGTGATCTGATCTGATTCATATGCTTGGAACTGTTTTCTCTAAAATTTCGACATGCATGATTAAGTACTAACATGCCAGTTATGTACTTGTGCACTAAGTAAAAGGAAGTATGGCTGATAAACTGTGTCTCTTCAAGGGAGAGAAGTTTTACATGATTGTTTTTGCTCACGTGTCTTATCTGTTTCCTGGGCCTTCAGCGGAGGTGCAGAGTGAGATTGAGCGTATCTTTGAGCTGGCCCGCACTCTCCAGCTGGTCGCTCTGGACGCGGACACCATCAACCACCCCTCTCAGCTGGCTAAGACCTCCCTGGCTCCCATCATTGTCTATATCAAAATAGCCTCACCTAAGGTATGGCAGAAGATGACCTTTACATTCAGACTTTCACATTAAAGCGTCTAACAAATTTGACTCCCTCATAAAAAAACATTTCATGATTGTTTACATCCATGTTGGCTTGCCTGCCCTTTTCATTGCTTTTGTAATGCTACTTTTATTGATGTGTTATGACAACCAACTGCAGTAGAATAGCATGAAACCCACAAAAAACATTGCTCTTACAAGTGGTCAAAAACTCTGCAGTGTACCTTTAAATGTAAGCTTTTTTTCGATTTAAAATTATGACAGCATGCTTCTGTGCAAAAGTGGGCAAGTACATAAATAATAAACATAAATAATTGTTGTTTCAGTAAACGCAGTGCTGTTATCTCCCTCCAGGTTCTCCAGAGGCTTATCAAATCCAGGGGGAAGTCCCAGGCTAAACACCTAAATGTGCAGATGGTGGCAGCGGACAAGTTGGCTCAGTGCCCACCTGTGAGTTTTGTGTTGTGAGAGAAGCCTCTATTAAAACAGCAAACATCCATTTTGGTTCTGTAAAACCTGAAACCCCCCCCCCCCAAAAAAAATGTTTATTTTATTTTTACGTGCAGGAACTGTTTGACATCATCCTGGACGAGAACCAGCTGGAGGATGCTTGCGAGCACCTGGCTGACTACCTGGAGGCTTACTGGAAGGCGACACACCCTCCGAGCAGCAACCCACCCAACCCTCTGCTCAACCGTACCATGGCCACGGCAGCCCTGGCTGCCTCTCCTGAGCCCGTCTCCAACCTGCAGGTACAGGTGCTCACCTCCCTGCGCAGAAATTTGGATCTGTGGCCTGACATGGACGGGCCTGTAGCCAATGATGAAAAAGTGGAAGAACACGCTCTCTGAAGTCCAGCAGAGAGAGGAAGGGGGGGGACTCTGGCAACTCAACCTCAACCAAAACCCAGCAGCCTGATCCCTTTACCCTGAAGGAAGAATGCATTAAAACCCTGTTTATGCTGTATATAGAAACACAACACAAATGAGGAGTCACGACACACATTCACACAAAGTTTCGAGAACATCCACAAGTAAAATTACACAGTCTGTATCTTAACAGGTCAGCGTTTCCTTCCCTGCACTATTATAACTGTGAGAGCTGCTCAACTCAGTCCACACTGGACTTAAGGAATAACCCATAAGGCACCTCTGCCCCTGGGGGCCCCCTCCATTTCACTGTAATCAAGAGTAAAATGATACCTCCTGCCCCCCACCCTGTCCTCTTTAGCTCTGTGGCCTCCTTTCTCCAGCACTTTTTCTTCTCTGGGAGGCTGAATCCAGTTTGCTGTCCTCCTCCGTGTTGCCATGGCACCACCCCTGAAAACAGCAAGTCATGTCCGCCTCTTCAAACAGAAGTGCTTAGTTTGGCGGAGGCTGTTACTAACAATCTGTCCGATTTAATTTATTATCGTTTTAAAAATGATTTTAACAGAAAAATACTAAACCGACTATGTCTTTATTTCCAAGTTACTACTGGTTACTCATAATTATGATGAGCTCCACACTTAACAATGAACACCAGATGGCTAGAAACATGTTTTATATCTGAAACTGCCTCCTTCTACACATTTATTAAGGCTTTCACTTCAGACAATCTATATCTAATCTATAGAATAGTCAAATGCACTTTAAATTCACTTGTATCTCTTAATTTACATATGATTATTAAATCTCTTCAGCTCTGTGTGTCAATGTAAACATAATATGATGCAGAGCTGAATTAATTACGTAATCATCTGGTAGTTGTGGTGCTATTTCTGCTTTTTTTTTTTGTACCATCAAGTCAGTCAGCCAGAAGGTGGCACTGTTGTAATGGTAAATATTCAGTCTGCTTGTTGATTAACTGCTCGGGTGTGTTTTTGTTTGCTGGTAGGTAACGTGATTTTAAAAATGGATCCGTTTGTAAAACTTATGTGCTTTGACTAATTGAGTTATTGCTATTAGAGCGATGTCAGTCATGAGCTTTAATGCTTTCAACGCAAAGTCTTCCAGCTAGAAAATTTTAGTTCATTGTGTGCGTGTGTGTTTCTTTTTTGTTTGTTTGTTTGTTTGTTTTGGATGTCCTGTGTTGTATTCCCTGCTTCACGCTAACCCTGCTGACTAACCACTCACAGTTTGGTTTTGCTCTGCTGTTTGTGTCTCTGCATGGTTGCTGTGTGGCATGGCTGTGACTCGCTGCAGGGGCCATACCTGGTACACGGTGAGCAGAAGCGGGAAGGGCCTCTGACAGAGTGTGGTGGGAGCGGCACTCTGCATGACTACCAGACAGACTTGGGAAAGCCTCAGCAGCAGCAGCAGCAGCAGACATACCTGCGCTCTTCTCGTGGCCAGCTACGAGGAGGGAGCGGCCGGGGCCTGTCACGGCAGGACACCTTCGACTCCGAGACGCAGGGCAGCCGGGACTCTGCCTACACCGAGGCCGGCGACTCCTGCATGGACATTGAGACTGACCCCTACGAAGAGCCCGAGCCCTACCGAGGGGGCGGGGGCAGTCGCCTCCACCTGGCGCAGCATCACGGCCGACAGGCCTCCTGGGAAGACGAAGGCGCTGAGCCAGACCAGGAAAACCTGAACCACCCTCCGATGCCGAGCCAGACGCAGCCGCATGGACGTGCCAAGCTGAGGGAGCGTTACTGCCAGGACCCCGTGGACACAGGGGCCAACATGAGCCGCAACAAGAACCAGGACGACTGGGGAAGGGACGTCTACATCCGCTGAGTACACATCATACCACGGAGGCAAAGGAAGCTACTGGACAGACTGAGAGCAGGGAGAGATGAAGGGGGTTCAGAGGGAACTGAAGTGTGGGTTTGGGGCCATGCCAGTCAGGCTAAACAAATTAATCTGTTTACATCCCAGTATAATGTAAAGAAATACATCAACTGCCAGATGCCATTCTCGTCAACTTCTTCTTGCAATTCAATTTATTTATGTTTAGAAAAAAATAATATTGGTCTGTTTTTTGTTTCCTATGTTAATACTGCATGAATATCATAGATTTCTATACTGACAGCACGAGGACAGTAATTGTTACGATTGTGAATCTATGATTGTGATCCGTATGACTCAATCTCTCCTTCAGTCGTAGAGTGTGAAGGCTGGTAGAGCTGTAGTCTGTCGTGTCTGTCCTCTGCAGTCTTAAACAGGGTCTAATGTCACCGTCCCCATGTACAGTGTCAGGGTTTCTCTTTACCTTAATCTCACTCAGTGCTTTTGGATTTCAGGGTTTCCGCCTATTCTAAGATCCACGAGTTATGAGTTTGTCACCTCCACTTTATCACCCAGACCTTAAAAAAAAGCTGGTGGAGAAGTTGCCATATTTAAAACACGAGAATTTATCGCTGTTGCTACACTCATGTCAGCTTGATAACAACAAAGAAATACACTCCAAAGACGTTTACTTCTTCCCTGACGTGGTTCAGCCACTGTACCCGACTGTACACGTCTGACCCAGTCCTCCCGTTTCTGTTTTCCTCTTCTTCGTGGGTGCTGAGGGCGCCCGCAGTATTCACTCGTTCTCTGGTTTTGTAATGTGGTGCAGATTTAAAAGCAGCACTGCAGTTGTAGTCGTGTGAATGAAGTGTCCTGCCTTAGTCACTCCCACCCCCTAAAACACCCTCATTTCAAGAAAACTCCAATCACAAGTGCCGGAATGTCTCGCCAAGCCATGTCCACCACTGCTACGGTGGGATGTCTTAACTCTTGTTACACTCGTTTTCATGCCATGTCCGTGTCTTTTCGTGTCTCTTGTGGCTACTCTGCACCGTAGCCCGTTGCTGTCGCTCCAGCACATCTTGTTTTCTTTGCACCAGCTTTGTCGTCTGTTTTTCCAGGGCTAATGGTTATATAAAAAGTACTTGTGTGTGGTTATTCACTCCGAACTTCACCCCCAAACAGCTAGCTAGTCTGATATTAAATACCACTCTCTTCTTACTCTTGATTTCTGACTGAATTAGTGTTGATATTTTTTTTTTTTTTTCCTGTGGACATTTTTTTTTTTTTTTTTTTTTTAATCTTCAGTTCTTGTGAGGTAGTGAGAGGCGTAACAAGTAGGGTGGGGGGTGATACAGGGGGTAGGATCAACTTTGGTCTTTACTCAGTTATCTATAATGGAGAATCCATGAATGTCTTTGGCGGGCTGCTTCGGCCCGCCCCTGTCTTCAGTTGAATAAATAAATATTAAATAATGATCAGTAAATAATGTTATTGTTGCGTTATCGCAATTGTTAAAAATATGAAATAACATGTATCATTGGTGCCTGATTGTAGCTACATTTTGCTTTTTCTGCCTTTCATTTTTAATCTGTGGATAAATTCGTATTTTAATTAAAAATTTAAGCAGAAAATGCAATTGTGTCATTTCATTGATGTGGAAAAATGTGATTATCAAACACAGATTCCAAAGATGCAAGTGTTTTAACCTTGTGACCTGTTGTAAGCGTACATACATCCATGTTTTTTTTATTTCTCTCAGGACACATGCAAAGAGATTTCAGTCCTGAGGAAACCATAGAGTACAATAGAGTAAGCTTTTCTTCTTCTTGAGCTCAAAGACTAGACTGTTTACTTCTTTTGCACACTTCAACTTCCTCACTTGATTGTTTCTATGAACTATTATCACCAGAACACTATTTTTAAATTTCAGCACATTTTAATCCATCCACCAAGTCTTTGAGTCATGGAGGAAACATAATAGGTAAAAAAAAAAAGATTCAAGTCAGAAGTTAGATTGGTGCATCTGAGCCCAGGATGTGGTTTTTACTTCTCAGATCTGGCACTGTTATATCTTCATCTGCAGCTCACCCATGCTCTGCAAAGGAGAAAATGTCACAAACAAAGAAACGGTTTCCACATGAAACTCAAACGTGAGCCTTACATCACAGTAATATGTAACAAGGTCTGTTGTGGTGGTAGACAGAGCCCAAGTGTGCCTAGATGAGTGTAATATCAGAGGAACAGATCTGAGTTTGAGCTAAACAAGTTAAGTTAAACAATTATACCTCACATCCACTTCAGGATATATTGATGTGTATGTTTCACACTTTAATTTTAGTCACAAAGGGCAAAAACAAAGGCAGGACAGCAAAACTGCATAAAAAATGCACAAAGTAGCTAAAGTTTTAAATATATTTTAAGATAAAAAGGACATAAAAAAGAAATTGTGGCATGTTTTTGGTGAAACGGTTATATTTCCTGTAATGCACTCCACACAAACACCCTAAAAATAGAATCTAGAAGTGAGAAATATGTACAGGTGGACTGAGAAACGTTCGTCACTATCACTTCTAGTAGCTTTAATCCTCTAAAATAGAGATGGGATTACTCTCATTAACCTAACCTGAAAAAAAGACCCCAAACAGAGCAGCTAGGGCAGATTAAGAGGTCAAAGGTCAAGTCAGAATATTCAGACCAGTACAGCTGAGTCAGCAGACCAATTAGGATTTGTAGGGAGGATTAATGAATACATCATTTTAATCTCATCATTTTTGTCATCTTGGAGAACATTGTAGGATGAATCTAAAAACTTTCTTTTAATCAGTGTTTTTAGATATTTAGAGCCAATAATCATGTTGAATCTTCACAACATCTGTTATTATCGATGTTGTTATTGGGTCAGTTATTGGAAATACCCAGGAAGACTCGATGGGTCAACGGAAATTCAGGGGGATTCCTACACCTAGTTTTGCTTTCACCTCTCGCTTCATAATCATGTTCCTGATACTCAAAAAGAGGAAGGGAAACTGCTTCACTTCGTTTTCCATATATGGACTGGACAGTAGCGTCATGAGCTGCGTCATCCGTCCACGCCTGTCGTCGGTGTGATAGAGGAAACGTTTATGTCTATGTGGCCTTCAAGTGCTGCTGGCTAAACTCTGACTTCTGAGCTCCGACATATGAGGTAGGATGTGTGCTGTTGGTGTGCAGTGATTTTTCAATTAAGCTTTTGTTTACCTTTACCTGGAACTTTTTGTTTCAATTTAGAGCGCAGATAGCACAGACCTGTAGATAATGATAGATAAAAACAGAGGAAAATGGACACTTAAAGATAATGTTAGAAAAAAAAAAATATAAAAAAACAAATGTTTAACAACTGAGCTACAAGTTAAAGACAAATCAGTAATGCTCTGAACATATGAATTACAGGTATCAATGAAGAGTTTGACATGAATTAGTTAATTAAAATGCATTTCTGTATTTCCCAAATATTTTACTTTGGTGTATTTATAAATTTTAATGATTGACAGCATTTAAAACATTGAAAAGTTTGATTTTGTTGTTGTCTGAAATTAGTTTGGAGTCTATATGACGAGAGATGGTGGGTTCCAGATATATAAAAAAAACAAATAAATCATTGATTGTGCTTTAAAAAATCAGTCAAATGAGTTATGTATACCTTTATTTACACTCAGGAAGAACACATTAACGTACAGGAGGTCTCTTTTACAAGTATGCCGAGTTTACATCATAAAAATAGACATTTAAAAAACCCCATCAGATACAGAACTTTAATGAGTTTTCTGAAAATACTCAAGGACAGCTTGAGCTTTAGGATCTGTTGTAAATTATTTCATGAGAATGGAGCAGCATGTTTGAAAGCTGACTTTCCAAGCTCAGTGTTTACTGATGGAAGATATTTCTAACTGAAGCTGAAGTCTGCAGAAAGACAAGTTCCACCTGTCCAGAAGAGGAATGAGGATAGATAAAATGGTAACCTTTGTAAGTAAACAAGTATACTATCTTTTTTACACAGAGAGAAGGCCATCCTGCATTCTGATAAAGAGTGCAATGATGTATCTGTCACAAATCTAATTGCATTGGTATTGTCACAAACAAACAGTAGCATATAAAAATAATGTTTATACATTTTGTCATTAATTATTAAAATAACATTTGGGATGCTAAAAACTGTCCTGGGCAGAGCTGTGACTATTTTCATTATTAATTAATCTGCCAATTATTTTCTCAATTAATCAATTAATAGTCTTGTCTGTAAAATGCCAGAAAATAGTGAAAAATATCCGTCATGGTTCCCCACAGCCCCAGGTGACGCCTTCAGACGTCTTGTTTTGTCCGATCAATAGTCCATCACCAATGATATGTTGAGCTGAGGTATGTTTACTATTCTACTGGCTCCCTCACGTGCTGAAGTGGGATATTACCCACAGCACTTGAACGCAGCACTACTATGCCCTTTGTCCGTGACTCATTCGACTGAAAAATATCTCTATAAGCGCCACCCACTAACGCTATGCTGAAGCTGATATTAGTTGTAGGAAAAGACTTTGTCCGTCAGTCAGTGAGCTCTTAACAAATACTGAGTATTGTCTCCATCAGGAGAGTTTTCTGGATTTATATTTTTTTACTCGTCTCTCACCTTTACACACACACTTGTTGGACATGGGATTCCTCCTGACCAAGATGATGGCTGTGTTCGGCGACAGAGGTAAAAAACTATAACTTCACTTCACACCGCTACTTTTTCCAGCGTCAGTTTTGTCATTTGTTTTCGTTTGTCAGCTGCTTTTCGAGCATCTTTTAAAGTATATTAGGGTATGAATATCCGAAATGAGAAAATATACGTTGAACATAATTATAAAAGAGACTTTAATAGAAGACATGAATTGTTATTGTGTAGCCTTTCACACAGTCTTAAATATTGCCACTCACACATTCTCTGCTGAAAGCCTTTTGAGGATTTGGCGTTTTTCTTTATCATATATGACACTAAATTTAATGTCTTTTGGTTTTGGACTGTAAGTCAGACAAAACAAGTAAATTGTAGACATCTGTGGCCTCTGAGAAACAAATGATTCATTACAAAATGATTAATCAATTAGTCACTAATGACAATAATCTTTAGTTGCAGGCCTAGTTTTCACTAACTTTATCCTTGTTTTCTGCCGAACCCTTGATGTATATGAAACTTGGCTCAAAGCCATTGTTAGACTGGTAGAACTGCTATGCAGTGATGTAATTATTCCACTGATCAGTACATCACAGTCCTGTTCCTGTCTTTATCTTATCTGTGTGTGTCTGACATGTGATGCTAGATTTTAAACAAATTATGCAACTCAAGGTCAGCTCAAGTGAGAATACTGAGTGCAAATAATCCAGTTTGCAGGAAAAAAAATATAACATGTTGAACTTTCTTACAGAGCACAAAGTCGTCATTGTGGGTTTGGACAATGCTGGGAAGACAACAATCCTCTACCAATTGTAAGTGTAACACATATTTGATCAGGCTACATTTCTGAGGCCAACATAGCGTCATATAATTATAACAAATGCTTCATATCTTGATTTTTTTTTTTTTTGTTTTCCCCTCCCTCCCACACAAACACGTCCAGCCTGACGAAGGAAGCCGTCCACACATCGCCAACCATTGGCAGCAACGTTGAGCAGATCACAGTACGAAACACTCAGTTTTTGGTTTGGGATATCGGAGGCCAGGAGAGCCTTCGAGCCAGCTGGTACTCATACTACAGTAACACAGAGGTACGGGTCACTTTCTGTCCCAGCGTGTGCTTGTTCATGTCACGTATGAGCACATTTTGTTTTTATACTTAGCCTACACGTTTGACTTTTGGTTTTGCTGGCTTTCTTCTTGTGTCTCTTGGACTTGTGTCCCCCCCCAAAAAAGCTGTTTTTCTTACTGAAACTAGTGGAAACTACATCTAAATAAGAGAGATGAGCACTGAAAATTCAAAATATTAATGACACTTGTGGCTGAGAAGTTGATATTCCAGAAGAAAGACAGAAACCTTGAGTGTAAAAGTTTATAGGCCAGTGCTGACCGAGTTATTGCACCTGTTTTGGCGCCTTGCAGTGATAAACTCTAAGAACTGTTACATAACCATTTATAATAAACTGTGTTACATGTCTGCAATGGGGCTTTGCAGACATTTTGTGCTCCCTGCTATCATTACAGAAATCACTGATAATGTGAGATAATCTATTTATTGATATGATATTTATATGTTTATGTGGCACTTTCAGATTGTCATTCTGGTTGTGGACAGCACTGACCGGGAGCGACTGACTGTCACTAAAGAAGAACTGCATCGAATGCTCGCACATGAGGTACAATTCAAGTTGTGTTGACAGATGTGTGTGTGTGTTAGTTCAAAAGTCATGGTTTGTTTTTTTTCTTTTTACCATCAATCATTAAGGTAAATCAAGTCAAAAACAAATTCTGCCATTTTCTTTTGTTTTTGTTTTTTTCCTTGACGTAAAACCCTTTTGTTACGCAGTCAAACTGCCCCGGTGAGTGTCTGTTATTCATGTTTTGACGTCTTGGATACACTCACGCTTTCAGAGTTGTGCCATATACGTAAAAAACCAGACTGCTAACCCATGACACAGTTTGTGATGAGGAAGTTTCAACATCAGACTGTTTCAGTCAGCAGACTAACGTGTGTTTAGATATTCCGCTGAGGCTGCTGTTCTCAAAGTTGACATGAGGACATTTTTGGGGTTTTCACTGGAAATGCTCAGCTCCATAAATTGATACCGAGAGCAGGGTTTTGTAACCCATCTTGTCTTTTTTTTTTTTTTTTGGATGTAGGACTTGCAGAATGCCGCCATTCTCATTATGGCCAACAAACAAGACATGAAGGGCTCACTAACAGCGGCAGAGATCTCCCAGTGCCTCACACTTGACACCATCACAACACACTCCTGGCATGTCCAAGCATGCTGCGCCCTGACAGGAGAAGGGTGAGTCTCAGTGATGCATCGCACACACTCTCTCTTTCTGTCTGCTATTATCATAGCGTATGAGTCAATCCTAAAAATGACTTTGATCTATATTCTCTTAAAATGTCTGTCTCTTTTTTTTCCCCCCCTCCCAGTCTACCTGCCAGTCTGGACTGGATGAAGTCTCACGTTGTTGCAAACTGAAGAGCCATCCAGTGGATCATACTTCCTCAAACTGTCCCAACTTCTTTGGCACTGCAGAGGCCACGATGGCGTCTGTGATAGAGCCCGCCTCACCACACCTACAGTATGTCTTACTCAAGCTGTGTGAGAGTCTGCAAGGAGCTGCCCCACGTCTGGAGTCCCGGGACGACATCTGGATAATCTTAGGGGTGGGGAACGTACACCACCCTGATACCAGTAAAATAGGACTCCAGGTGTTTTGTACTCTTCAAAAACTGCTCGGTGGTTTGATTATATTGTAATAATCTGGTTAACTGGCAGTAAGTTTTTCTCAGTTGTGGTTTTAAAGACGTGCACAGTAAGAAAGTCTTTCATGTGCTTTTACTGTAAGCTTCCTTAAGTGTGGAGGTGCACCGTGTAAAAGATCCTACCTGACCAGTAAGGTCACATTCCTTTTTGCTTTCATTATCTTTCATTTAATTGTCGTCACTAAGCTAGGACAATACTTTATTAATTGAATGAAAGTATCAGACATTCATTAATTACCAGAACTGAACAAGTAGCTTGTTACAAAATAATCTTGAGGGCATCTAAGCAATTATGAGCAAGGCAGAGCATATATTTTATGGGTAAAGTTTGATTGACTCATCACATTCTTTATTTCTCTTGTTCTACACGGTGACCTTTTAATCATGATCTAAGTTTGACCTTTGATATGTAACTCCTGTCACTGACTACTCCTAGTATTGCTGTACTATCGTGTATCTGGTGCAACCACGTTAAGTCTCTTGCTAGTTACAGAACAGCTTTTCAATGACAAACTAAGTTTAGTAGCTGCCTAGTATTAAGCCGTAGAGAAAGACTTTTACAGTAGGAAGGAAATGTAAGCACATACTGTAGCTCCTGTGGCCTCCTCTACTCAGAAACTCTGCAGTGGTAAAACCTGCACCTCATGTATAAAATTAGATTTTATGCCAGTGAACAACAGCATTTTTGTGAGACCTAAAGATGTATAGTAATGTTTTTTTTTACAAAAAAAAGCTTGAACTTGAATTATTTACTGTATATTACAGCAATTTCCTGAAAGGGAAACCAAGCTAGCTGCTAAGGACTATGAATTATATTTAAAAAGTATGTATTGTATGATGTGTACATTTTTTAAAAATACATATTATTATTGCAAAATGTGCAGTGGGTGTCTTCTGTCTTTCAGTTACACAGCATACTATTAAAGGGTGGTTTATTCCTGCAGTACCAGTAATAACAAAAACATGTCACAGGTGTTTGGTTGACACTTGAAGTCATAGCAGCTGCTTTTGGAGGCGCTGCAGAAGAAATTATACAGATTTTCATACTATAAATACAATTGTACCTGAATCCATACATAGATACACACAAGTAAGCAGTAAAACCTCATAGCAGTAATCACTTTGACATCGTATGGGTCTAAAAGCGTCTGCTTTAACCACAAGTACGTAGGTTTCATTTAGTTAAAGAAGAAGAAAAAGACTCAGGGGGCATCCGGATTTGAACCGGAGACCTCTTGATCTGCAGTCAAATGCTCTACCACTGAGCTATACCCCCTCGTGCTTATATCAGCTGATATGCTCTGTATTTATATATGACAATAACTATTGTATTTAGCTGTTTGTGAGCAGAGTATAGTACAAATTTTCCTTTAACCGAAAACAGTTAGATCTTGTCGACAGTCGCGGTATTTAAGTGAAAAAGTACATACACGTCATTATGTTGACCGCTAGGGGGAGAAATGAGCTCATAGATGGCTGCATGTGGCCACGTGTACTAACCTGCAGAAATGACAGGATTACTCCATTGGCATTCATTAACATTCAGCCCTTATTAATTTTTAATTTAATATTGATCGAAATACAAATGACACATAAAATCCTGTTTTAATGAAATGCATGATGTGTTGTAAGATATATTAGTATTTTTCATAAAAAGAACACCTGTTCCTTGGGGTCATACACTGTACAAAACGTAAATTCATGGAGTGTTTTTAGGGTTTGTTTATTTGGTGACCACAGCAATAATCATGTGACAGGAGAGCACACAGCTGGAGGACAGAGTTCACTCCGTAGAGGGAATTGAAATAAGAACAAATCAAAGTACATTTTTGTTAGTATGTTTATTGGCTGTCATCTCCAAACAGTTCATGTTTCCTTTGAATGTAAAAATAATAAGAAAAATAACATTTTATATTGTGTATTTTGTGTATATTTAATGCAGGCTAATATATCATGAGATTTTTAAATGTTACAAAATGTCATTTCCACAACAGTCATTTCCATCACTTTGTTTATTGTGATGAAAAAGATATATTGTAGTGGAAATGGCAATGCCAGTTTTATAAATGCAGTCAGTTGGCTTATATCACTAAAATTATTGCATATTAAATTAAACAATTGAACAAAACACTTTATCAGATAATTCATATTGTATGTAGCGAAGTTTAAAAAAAAATGCCAATGTTGTTGGTCAACTACAATAGTAGAATAAATAAATGTGACACTTTCTTTTTTTTCTTAGAGATGGCACACGAGACCACAGCAGAGCTCAAAACCAAACGGACTAGGCAAAGAAAGAAGGATAACTCTGCTGTTTCACAACATAATTTTTTCACGGATAAAAAAGAAACATCAAACTATGCAAACTGCTAAAGATCGGCAAGTGATCACCAAAGTTGTGGCTGGTAAGCTTTTGAAGAAAGACCGCTTTGCTAAAAAAGGACTTTGGGTTCTTCTCCCCCGATGAGAGCTGATGAAGACAAATGTGACAAGGGCCACCAAACTCCAATACATCTGAAGAATGCAATGTGACAAAATCAACAAGGAAGCGCAGGAAAAAATAACAACATTTCTGCAGCATGACGACAACAGCAGAATAACAACAGGAAAGAAGGAGACAATTACAAAGAACAAGAAAAGAATGCAAAAGCACCTCCTGATTGAATCAATGAAAACACAACACCAGAAGTTTAGAATTGAGCATCCTGAAGTTACAGTTTCATACAGCAAGTTTTGCAAAAAGCGACCTTTCTGGATTGTTAAACCAACAATCAAGGACAGAGACACATGTCTCTGTAAAATACATGCATTTTATGGCAGACAGACCGTTTTATATCAGTGATAAAACGTACCGAACTCAGTGGCTTAATTATGCCTCCGTAAAATACATGCAAATCTCCAGTTTATGGAAGACAGACTGTTTTATCATAAAGTGGTAAAATGCACCACCAACTCAATGACCTAACTGAGTCTGTGGCATGCACAAATGCAACAAAAGAGTGCATGCACAGTCAGGGAGTGCTCTGACTGTAAGGATAAAGAACTGCAAACCTCCGCCTTTGATGCAGGAAAGCAAATCTGATGGTTTGAATGGAGAGGCGAGGTTGAGGAGAGGGAGAAGAGGAAAAAGGATGGAAAAAAGAAAAGTTAAAAGTTCATCTCACAGTACATGGGACTCTACAGACTACAACATCAGACATCAGTATTCTGCTCTCAGAACACTGAAGGAAAATATAGGAGAGGATGGTATCGTCTTGCAAATCGATTTTGCAGAAAACTATCTGCGTAAGTATGGGAATGAGGTCCAAGCAGTCCATTCCCACCAACAGGCCACTCTCCATACAGGTGTGGCTCACACCAAAACTGGGGTGGTGTCTGTCTGTTCAACAATGCGCCATGACCCATCAGCTATCTGGGCTTATCTTAACATAGTGACACCCCTACCTAAAAGAACTAAACCCAACAGCAACCACACTGCATGTAATTAATGATGGGCCAACCATACAGTACAGGTCCAAGAAAAACCTTTTTTTTGAGCAAAACTCCCTATTAGATGGGATTTCAGAGGATCACATGGAATTTTCTCAAGGCAGGACATGGAAAAGGCCCAGCTGATGGAGTTGGCACAGCGGCTAAACAGCAGGCTGACTAACCAGCAGCAAATGGCATTCATCTTCCAAATGGGAAGGTGCTGTATGAGCAACTCTCAAAACAACCATTTACCGTTAATCTGATATATGTCACCGAGAAGGAGATTGAGGAAATGGACAGTTTCCTTCCTGATGGTCTGCAAACTATCTGAGGCACAATGCAAATACTTCAGGTTTCATTTTATGTTTTTATCTCTAGAGTGTGTAATTTGAATACATTATGCTCCTCTAGATTGTCTCTGCAATACCAGCAAGGATTACTTTGTGAATTATAAACTGCTTTTGCTCAGAGCTTCATCTTTGCAGATGTTTTGGTCTCTAAACAGTAGACATGGAAGGAACAGGTGCCACTAAGACACCTTGGAAAACCACCACAGCTCAGTCTATTGCAGAACTTCATGTGGAACTGATTGGAAAAATGGTGTGTGGTCATATATGATAGGGATCCTTATCCAGGCATCATACAGGATGTTGACTTTGACAGCTGTGCTTTGGTGAAAATCATGAATATGTAACTTATGTAAAAATAATAATAATTTTTAAAAAAAAATACAACTTTTCATGATTTGGTTGATCAGATAATTCCATAAGGCCTGCAATTTCTCATGTTTTGTTTTCTAACAATCATGATGTAACCTGTTCATAAATCCTGTGTTTTGTCAAGATTATGAAAAACAGATTCCAGCATTACCTTATCCGGCAATCTTCCAGACTACAAACTATCAACGTGTGCCGGCGAGAGGGAGACAGAAATATACTTTATGGGTGAATGAGATAGAAGACCAACTACGCCTCCCGGGGAATCACAACCCAGGAAATATGTACGACTGGGAAATCACCTCAAGTTCACGCTTAAACAAGGAACACATTATCATTCAATGAGGGGACAGAAACATGATTCAAAATAAGTAATAGTACTAAGTAATAAAAAACAGTATTTATTTTTTTTATTTTATTAAATCAAATAGGAATCTGGAAAATGTGGCTGAAAAGACAGGAAGTAATTAGTGGTTTTAAAAAAACACAATATAGAGTTGAGATGAAGTAGTAAAAATATTCTTTTACTGTTTTTCTCCATTGGTTGAGCACAATGCCTGAAACATAGTTCACATGTTCAAAGCAGTTAACACGAACCACACAACACTATTTCATTTTGCAAAATAATACATATAATGAGAAAAATGCTCTCAGATGGTCAAAACATTTAATAAATATTGCAAAATGCTGTGAGATGCTCAAAACATTGAAATACATTTGCAAAAATCAAATAACCGCATGAAAACAAGAAGCCATTTCATCAAAATAGGAGGCTTTCTTTACCATTCTTTGAACATTGGCAATCAAAATTGTAAATACACTCATTAAAATGAAATAGGTCAAAGGTTCATTTGTTCTATGATCCATTTGATGCTTAGGGTGATATGATACAGACTTTGAAATTACCTGGTTATACATAATCCCATTTAGATCTATATTCCTTATCCTTGTTCAATTTCAAATAACTTTTACAGAATAAACACAGAAAAGAACTTTTACACAGACAGAAAAGACAAAGACAGAAAATTCCTCAATGAAACCAAAAATGTACTCAGTTTTTTGAAGATTAATATTTTTTTACAGGAAACTGAGAACAAAATTGTGGATACGTCATCATTATCACCAACCCTACGTTGACGTTATGTAAAGAAAATTAAAAAAAATACTCAAAACATTTATTCATCCACTCTCCCCTGTGAGTCAGACCACAAATTTTCAACATGTTATAAATCCTCTTGTAATGCATTGAGGGGAAAAAACATCTGCTATGACGAATCCACCCCTGGCAGTTTTCTGCAGTAACGGCCTCGCAAGCAGCATTCATCGCATAAAGTAATGATATCTGTTGGTATGGTTGATGGTCATCACTTTCCATCAACATGAAGAGAAAAACTCTTCCTGGATTCAGGAAAGGGGAACATGGTGGCAAGAACTCCATGTTCACACAAGAGTGTGCTTTAAACCATTTCCTGATGCAGGGTGAGCAATGGAAGCTCACATTGTCCCATATGACGCCAATATTGGGCTGTCTGCCTCTTCTTAGAGCACTACATCTAAAAATACAATGAAGTGTTCAGTGTTCTGCTGTCCAATCAAGGGTATGTGGACAATGACACCATTCATGGAGATGGCAGCGCACATGGTGATGTTCGCCCCACGTTAGCCTGGCACATCCACTGTAGCTCCGTGGCCAATGATGTTCCTCCCTCTCCTCCTGACTTTCCCCAAGTTGAATCCAACTTCATCAACATAAACAAACAGCTGTGGTGAGTCACTGCCTACAAGCTCCATTATTCTCTGAAAAGAAACATAGACAACAGACCAAATCATGCAAAGCACCATCAAGTAGAAACACAATTACAGTACAGGTATTGAGAAGAATATCAACCTGTACATATTGATACCTCAGTATGGTACCTTCAAATGGTACCTTGTACAGCTGTGTCATTCTGAGTTGATGCTTATGCAGCACACGATCAAGCGTAGAAATGCTCACACTGTGTATGGTGGGAAATATGCCATTGTCTTCAGTGATGTGTGACTGTATTTCCCGTAGACATATAGCATTGTTTGCAATCACAAAATCGACAATAGCCATTTACTGTTCTTCAGGGAGTGAAGAAGTGAAGAATTTTCCTCTGCAACCTATTGGACTCTTTGCTCCAGTCGGTAGATGAATGCAAGGACAACATTCATGCTATATAATAATTGCTTTCATGATGGACACAACATTGAAATGATTGAAATAAGTGATTGCTAAGGAAAATGTAATTCATAGCTTACCTGTTTTCATTTGTGTAAGTCCTTCTGACTGATGCAACAGAGGATCTACTGAGGGTTGGTTGAACCCTCTGACCTGCCTCTCTCATTGTGACGCCATGGTTTATCACATGGTCCATCAAAAAAGATCAGGAACAAAAACAAGAACAAATAACAAGAACAAAAGTTGCACAATCTCATTCGAAATAAATGCACGCCTGGGTCTTCCACCTCAACCACCACGCATACGGACACCTCTTCCTCTTCCTCTTGCTTGCCTTCCTCTCACTCTTTCTTGCTCCATGTTCACTACACCAAGTAACTGGTGACCATTCTGATATATGATTTAAGTCTGATTGGTTGATGAACTAATAAGCTGTGATTGTTTGCACATGTGGTAATTAGGCAACACATTTGGGGATAATCTCTTTCTGTTGAGAATCATTGCTGTGTTAACTGTTTTGAAAATGTGAAAAAGTTTCAGAAATTGTGCCCAACCAATTGAGAAAAACTGTATCACAAAACTATTTTAAAATATAATTAAAATCTTTTACCATTAAAGGTCTATTTAAGGTGTACTTCTGGTATTTCAAAGAAATAAACAAAACCACAGCGGACTGAGGTTGGTAAATGGGGTTGAAGGCTATGCTAAAATGTGTTTAGGGTGCTTCCATATACTCACCACAAGTGCAGTCACAGCCACGTAAACACATGCAAACAGTAAACACTCATCCGTCTAAGTGTCTTTAACCACAGCAAACAGTGCAGGGACCTCCCCCCGGGTGACTACACTGTTAAAGATTTTTCTGTCAAAAAACAGTAAAGAACTGCCAGCAGGTTTAATTTACTGTAAAATTGAAGCTGTCTTGCTGTTGCTGAAATTATCAGTTTTTGCTGTTTTTGTGAATACAGAATAACATTCTTATTTTCTACTTTTACAGTAAAACACTGTCAAAAGAATTGCAGTTTATTACTGTTAATTTGCACTTTTTTCATAAAAGGTATACTTACAGATTTTCACTGTAAACTGCAATATGTACGACAATCTACTCCTGTGACTTGATATAATTACTCACTGACAGTATTTACAACAGTGAATAAACAGCCTTTTGAATTGTGATGTAAAATGTTAAGACAAATGATACAACTTCAACGTGTTTCTTTCCAACCATGTCTCACTTTATTAACATTTTAAATGAAGATGCTAAACATCTGTACATAAATTAGAAAGTAAGAGAAAAAACAAAGTATGGAGCTCATTCATGTAATTAAACTTAAATTTCAGTCACTGAGAAAGTAAATACTTAAACAAACAGTGCAGTCTGTCTAAATATTGTACACAAATAAAGACATGAATCATTATAAAATATGAACATGCTTCTCTAAAATGCAAGCTGTAACCAAACTGTCCAAGTTAAGTGTGTATTTATAAGGTTTTGTAATGAGTGACTGAGTGACTGACTGAGTAACCATCAGTAACAAAGTGAGTAGCTGAAAAGTGTGGCTAAGAGACTGATTGTGTGGGTGGGTGTGACGGTTCAAGTCCCATTCAAAAGTCCATTAGTTTCTTTAGTAGACTAAACACATGACGGTTAACTGCCATCATCTTTTTCTCTGTGACTTTCTGTCTTCTGTGACAGGAGTTTGTCCCGTCCTGCCAGGGTGCCTCTCTCAGAATTTATCCCTATGAAGTGCCTGAAAACAAATAGATGTGTTCAGAGATGGTGTGAAAAAATGTTTTATTATTAAGATAATAATAATAATACTTAATTTATATAACACATCCATTCTTCAGGGTTGCATCCATCCAAGGACTAAGTTAGGGATGTTGCTGTAAATTGCTGATGTGTTTCATACTGGCCACTATAGTATTAAATCCATGAGTATTTAGGCATGAAAGAACACCATTTCATCAATTACAAAGTGGTAGACACTACAGCAATGGGACATCATCTAAATCAAATTAAGTAATTTGGACGCGACATATAAAACAAAGTAAAATTAAACTCACCGTGTAATTTGGAGCGTCACAAGTCCAGCTCCGCTTACAGAAATGTTGAGATGCCGCTGAAACGAGAGATTATTTTAGCAACAGTACAGATGTAGCTAGTTAGCAAGGCTCTGATTTCAAAACTTAATTAACTTAACTTAATTCACTCAATCCAATGTTTTCCTCATTTAATTGGAATAAAATTCACCCCAAGAAAACAATTTTAGCAAAAACTAAAAATCATCAAGATTGGATAATAAGTCAGAAAGAATCTCAAAGAATAAATCTCAGGCTTAACAAAAAATATATACTAGTAAAAAAGCTTTTTTTGTTTGCTGTTGTGATCAGATGGTAGGGTAAATAGTAGTAAGGGCATGTAGCATAATTCAAATTAACTGGAGATGTAATGTATTTTGCCTATGCTACCAAGTAGAGCAAAAAGGAACTCACCTATTGATTTGCTGGATGAAAATAGGTGAAAAATCATACTTCACTGTCCAGGCAGACATGTGCCAACTTTGCTGTTGTAGAGACCTGCTACTGCTGCTGCCGCTGCAAGCTGCTACTCCAGCAGCAATACTTTAAATGTTGTAGCACCACCTACAGGTTAAATTGTATCAAATGCTACAGACTTGTTCAGTATGCCCATCTACTTTGCTGCATTTGGTTGCCATGGAATATTACATTTAAAAGATATGGTAGTTAATAAGTAGTATGGTGGTGTTTTATTAATGGCCACAAGGTGGGGGTATTGGTGCCATGTTTCAATATGTTGTGCATACTCTCATGGAGAACTTGTGTCCCAAGTTTAATATAGACAACAGAACTGTAGAAATATTGTTACTGTGGCGCCGATTGTGGGTAGAATTGTATGAAGTGTTACACACTTGTGCAGTGTGACTGTATGTACAACATTCCCAAATTTGGTTACAATCAAATTTTGTATCGATGAGTTATGACCCGTTAAGTGCATCAGGCCATGTTTTCAAAATTTTGGTAACCAATTACAGACAATTGGTAAGTGATACCCAAAAATGATCTCAAGTTTTTTTTCGGGGATCATCAACATATGGTATGCACCAAGTTTGGTGAAGATTAAACGAAATATGTGCCAAAGAAGCAAAAAAATGTGTTTATCAAAAAATCCAAAATGGCGGAAACATTTCATCTGCACAAATGGGAGTGGCCTATATCAGTCTAATCTGCATCATCCAAGGAAAGGACTGTGCAAATACTGTTTTGCTACACCTCACGGTTCCTAACTTATTAGCCAAAATGATTAATAACTGACCACATGATGATGCTATTAGTAGCATGTTTTAAGATGTTATGCATTTCCACATAGGACACCTGTCCATGAAGTATGAATACTTTAGCACTTGTTGAGATTTCACCTTTCAAACATTCCTCCCATAGACTGCCATTATACATTGCAAAAAAAAATTAAAATTAGATACAATTACAGGAATATGCTAGAAAAAAGAAAAGTGATAACATGCATCTCCTGGAGAAGATCCACGTTTTGGCGATCGAACAAAGTTTCTAAATGAAATATATTTCTGCAACACTTTCTGGCTTCTTACAATTATTTACTGTTTTATTGTAAAATAAAGTTTTACCTGTGAGGAAGCTTTGCCAGAGTGAGTAAGGTGTAAGTAAGGTGATAAGAAACAGACCCAGAGATTTATAAAAGGTGATTTATTCTCACCAGTGTAACCAAAAACAATTTTCCCCAAATAATGAAACAAAATCAAGCAAATCAAACTTACCTTAACACAGCTACAGACATCCTCTTTCATTTCTGCACTTTCTCAAACCAACAACTCTCCCTTTAAATAGGCCCTCCAATCTATCAAGGCAGAACCATGTTTCTATCAGTAGTGTCCTTTCCATTATAACAACTGGTATATGACAATGTCACTTGTATCTGTTAACATTGTTTACACACACAGCAACCACAACTTGGTAATAAAATGAATCCCCCCATACTTGGTCTAACCCATGACATCACTGGTGAGGTCAGCAAGAGCTTCGGTGTGAGCGTGTCAGTCCTCCTTGTGAGCGGCGGAAGACAGTTGGAGCACAAAGTTTTGAATTTGGTTGCTGTTTATTGTTACGCTGGTTTGAATCAATTTGGGTAAAGATTAATCGACTTTGACATTTGGTAACCTGTATCAGCCAACAGCCTGTATCGGCCGACAGCCTGTCTAGGCCCATTAGCGGTTCTCTCATGCTACTTCTCATTGACTGTGTAACTTGGCGGGGAAGGAGGTAGACGAGGACAGCTACAACAGCATGGAGTTGAGCGAGGGGGAGGTGTATGGGAGTGATAAAGGGGGAATTGAATGGGAACAGGTGGGGGAGGGAGGCAGGAATCAGAAGGCTAGTGTGAGGATGAGGAAGAAACAGGATGAGGCTAGACTGGGAGGAACAGAAAGTGATGGACAGGAGGATGAGGCAAGGAATCCTAAAACAGGATCCCTTAATGTTGTGGTAAAGTTTGGGGGAGAAGGTGGAATAAAGACAAGTGACCCGTTAAAACTCACCAAAATAATGGTAACTTGCTACTTGGGTATAATACAGAGATCCAAGTAGATAAAGTGAGAAAGTTACTGTGTGTAGGAAAAGTCACAAAAACAGTGAAAGTCAGAGAGCTCCCTTAGTGTCAGTATGAGGGAGCTAGTTGAAAACCTGAACTATTAAAAGAATGACAAGAGGAGCTGAGAAAAAAAGAGACAGAAACAGTGATGGTTGAGTTTGATGCCAAAGATATCCCAAAATAACTTTATTTTGGATTTATCAAATATAATGTGAGGGAATTTGTCCCAAAGCCAATGAGGTGTTTCAATTGCTGGAGTTTGGCCATGTAGCTAAGATGTGCAAGGTATAGTGGTGATCATGAATATGAAAAATGTGGATCAGGTATAAACCCGAAACGCTGTAACTGTGGAGGTGAACACAGTGTTGTGTGCTGGGGATGTGAATCAATGAAGCGAGAGGCTGCAGCACAGCAGATAAGAGCAAAAGTCTCTTATGCCGAGGCAGTTAAGATGGCTGGACAGGAGAAACTGACTTACAATCAGGAGTGTGGGAAACACTGACAAGTATTGTGAAAGAATTTGAAAAGAAGATGTTGGCAGAGAAAAAGAAACTTTTGACGTTTATAGCAGGAGTTAGAAATGCGACTGCAGATGTAAAATCTAAAACAGAGAGAATCCAGATTATTGTCAAAGCAGCTGTCCATCATCTGGATATGAAAGGTGTGAGATGGGAGGAGGCCAGGGATAAAGTTAGATATTCAGGCAAGTCAGGGAACACAATTTATTGGTTAATAGTATAACTATTTTAATCCTCCAGCAGTGGAACGCAAGAAGTTTGATTGCTAATGGCCAGGATTTCAAACGGTTCATCTACAGCCAGAAGGAAAAACCAGACGTGTTGTGTGTCCAGGAATCGTGGTTAAAACCAAGCTCAGAGTTCATAATAAATGGAAATGTGGCAATCGGGCGGGAAGGGAAAGATGGAGCAGGAGGGCGTTGTGCCACCCTTGTGAAGGAGGGCATCCCCTACAGAACTATTGGTATTGGAACTAAGCTGGAGTGTGTGGTTATTGAAGTGTGGGCAGAAAGGAAGAACCTGGTGGTTATAAATTTCTATAATCCATGCAGAAAATTAGAACTCAGTAAACTTGAGGAAATAGGAGGAATAAATAGAAGAGGCCCTGTGTGGTGTGGAGACTTCAGTGCACATAATACGTTATGGGAGAGCGATAAAACTGATTACAACGACCGAGTAGTGGAAGAGTTGCTGGATGAGAAACACCTTGTTTGTATTAATGATGGCAGAAACACAAGGATAGATGTGAACACTGGCAAGGAACCTGTGCTAGATCTAATGTTAGTAACCAATACCTTAACGCAATTGTGTGACTGGCATGTGTATCAGGTAGGGACCATTGGTAGTGAACATTATCCAATATACAGTAAAATAAATATAGCAACAGTACAGAAAGCAGAGGTGGGAATTGGATTTTTGGAAAAGCTAATTGGGGAAATTTCATGAATGAATGTGATAAACATCTACATCAGATTAGTAACAATATGAATACAGAAATGTTTAACCATAAAATAATGCAGGGTATAATATCAGCGCTAGTAAGTCCTATTCCTAAAGCCACAGGCAGGACAAAGAAGACTTTAGTACCACGGTGGGATGATAAGTGCAAACAAGTGGTAAAGAATAGAAACAAAGCATTAAAACTGGTCAATAGTTCAGTACATACAAGCCCAAGCAATGGTCAGGAAAACAGTAAGACAGGCAAAGAGGACATATTGGAGGACGTTCTATGGGTCAACTGGGAATACCACTCAGATAGAGGAAATCTGGGGAATGATAGGAATGATAAAGAAAATGGGAGGAGATAGGAGGGAATGGAACTACTCTGTTCTGAGCATTGAGAAATGAAGTGGTGATAACCAATAAAGAACAGGCTGAGCTAATGGTAAATACCTTTGTAGCAGTACACAGCTCCAATAATGTGACTGAGGAAGGAAAGCAAGGCAGGGAAAAAACACTAAAGCTGGAATGGAGACACTAGGGAGAAAGAATAATAGTGGTAATGAACTAGATATCCCATTTAATGTTGGAGAGTTGAAGAGGCCATTAGCCAATACAGGAAAAAGTGAACCGGGAAAAGATGGAATATGTTATATAATGATTAATCATCTAAGTGAAGAAGGATTAAATAAGTTTCTGATGTTATCCAATAAAGTTTGGAAGGAGGGGCAAGTCTCTATGAGCTGTAGGGAAGCAATTATAATTCCAATCAGAAAGCCTGGGAAAGATCGTAGTAAGCCAGTAATCTACAGACCCATTGCTCTAATGTCACATATCTTAAGCTAATAGAAAGGATGGTTAATGAGAGGCTCGTGCACTTTCTGGAAAAGAGGGACTTGGTGGCTGCATACCAAAGAGGATTTAGGAGAGGCAGGAGCACAATGGACCCGGTTCGGGGTTTGAGGATGAGGTCAGAAAAGCCCAGGTTTTTAAATGTGGAAAAGGCATTATGATATGTTACGGAGAGAAGAGTTGTTAATTGAGATTCATTGAATGGGAATTGGGGGAAACATCTTCAATCGGATTATGGATTTTCTACGTGGAAGGACTATTCAGGTTAAGATAGGGTCAGAGCTCTCAGAAAAACATGTTGGAGAAAATGATACGCCCCATGGGAGTGTTATAAGTCCTACAATATTCTCAGTTATGATAAATGATATTTCTAAAAGTGTACCTTTAGGCATGGGAAGGTCTCTGTTTGCAGATGATGGGGCTTTGTGGAAAGGGGGGAGGGAATCTAAAAGATTTAGTTAAGAAACTACAAGAAATTGAAATGGAAAGATGGGGAATAAAATGGGGTTTAAAATTAACTGTGGAAAAAAACTAAAGTAATGTTCTTCACAAGTAGAAAAATCAGGGAAGCAAGAAATCTGAAGTTATATGGGAGTCAAGAGAGTAGAATGTTTTTGGAGTACATTTTGACTCCAGACTAACATGGAGAGAACATAGAGGAAGCATGGTGAAGAAAAGTAAGAAAGCCATTAATGTCATGAGGTGTCTTGCTGGGCTAGTATTGGGAGCTGATATTGCGTCATTGAAATATCTGGGCAAGAAAGGTTATGGTAGTGTGATGTATGGCGCAGCAGCCAAGACTGTGCTGTCGGACCTGGACGTTATTCAGGCTTGTGGTCTGAGGATTTGCTTAGGGGCAGTGAAAACGGCACCAGTGTGTGCTCTTCAAGTTGAAGTAGGGGAAATGCCACTGAAATATACAATGGCTAACTATTTTGTAAACTATTCAAAAGTTCACATTCATGTATTTTGTGCACATCTAGGACTTAAGAGGACTAAATCACCTGACTCACCAGAAATCAGCTATTGTATTGGTAAGTAAGATAAATAGTTATATTTTATATTTAAAAAGTCACTTAAGCATTTCATTGTGAAGTCCTAGTTAACTGGAATAATTAGGAATTAGGACTGTAACATGAATTATTTCATAATTGTTGTTCAGTCCCGTTCCCACAGGATCAAATTGACTACTGAGTGACACTTTCTACAGCAATCTGAGGAATGTTTGAGTAGTATATCTGTATTGAATTATTCAAGAATATGTAGACTTAATGCTTTTTATGCTGAGCTATTACCACACTGAAATTCCATACAAAAATGGTCTGTATTAGTGTGGACAAGCTGCTTCAGGTAGTGGTGAGATGATGTAATATGATACAAGAAGTCCAATTTGAGTCTAATCATCTAATTGAGACAAATTAGATGCCAAAACGCTACATAGCACTTAATAATACTGCAAGTCAGTATTTTACAATCCTGGCAAGTTTGTAAAGTCTGGAAACATGACAGAAGCCAGCTCCCATACTAAAAAACCAAAATCAGCAATCACACACATTCAACCTTTTCTTCTAGACACATTTGAGCCTAAAGTCTATAGGCCTACTAATTCTACTAATTTAACAGATATACAAGGACATTAGGACAGTTCTTATTCTGCCATATGATGAATATATGAATGAATGAAACAATCGTACCCTGTCATAAAAGGTCTCTGCTGCAGAGATAAGCAGTGTATCTACAATAAGAAGATGATCTTCAATATATGGATATATGCTCATAAAAGAATGTTCTAATAAATGCTGTGCCATAATGATTTAATCTACAGGACATCTGTCTCTCTGACATTCGTGGTTTGTCACAAAAGATGTTTTATGTTCTGGGCGCCAGCATATGAGATGAGGTAGTAGCCTTGGATGGGTAACGAAGCTATCTTCATTATTTACAATTAGAGTTCACTCTGACCCTGTGTGCCCAAGTGTTCCCTCCTCTCAGGTTGCATGATCAGTGCTATACTATAAGTTAGTAAGTGACTGTTTCCTGTAATCCTTTAAGTTTTTGGTGAGACTGTATCCATGTATATGTTGTGCCAAAGGCTACTCTGACATCACATATTTGTTTTCAATAAACTTCGTACATACAAGTAAGAATCAACTGGAGCCTATGGAATTTCTTCATTCTCCATTAAATCCTCCATAGAGTAGCTCATTTTGTCCTTAATGTTGTCATTCAGGACATCCTCTTGATACTGAGTTGCAGTCCATTTTTGTACAATTCGTATCATCATTATAATCCACTTATATTCTCCTTTGTGATTGATATAGATAGAGATGAGGGATTAATACAGCTTTGACCTGGATTCATGCTATCAGTTCAAGAAAAGGATAAATGTTCCTAACATTACGCTCATAAAGTGTAATATTGCTTCAGAAAATAGAAAGCAATGAAAGGCTTTCCATCTTTTGTGCATTAATTGATTAAAATCAGCATAACATCTCTGTCTGAAAATTCACACTTGCTGCTGTGACACTGTCTGCTGTGTTTATGGTCTGAATTATAGGACAGGGTGCTGATTGCATTTCCAGCTGTGAATCCAATAAACGCTCTGGCAATCATTTTCTTTGCCAAGGATTCCGTGTTTGCTCTCAAAGCAGATAGGAATGATGAAAGCGGTGGCTAAGCATGGTGGCGGAGTCAGCCACAGTGCTTGTAAAGCTCGCTTTTTGTCAGTTTTACATGCCATAAAAAACAAGGCTTTTACATAACCGCTGGAAATAAAAACTGCAACAAAAATACTTTTCTGTTCCATGAGAGCTACAAAAGGATGTTGTTAGAATACAGACACAATGTTTTGGGGAGCCATAAACAGAGTTGACAAGGAATGTGCAATACCATAACTAGCTCTGATTTAAGGCCTGGCATTGTTAGCATCATGATCTCCGTGTATAATCTCAGATGTCAAATATCTCACTGCCCTTGCAGCTGGTTTGGACGAAGGGAGGCGCCATACAGCTGTTGTCCAGTGAGACTCCAGTGGATGGTCCTATTTATATTTTCATCATTCAGACTGATGGGAAAGGTGAAGGTTAGCTGTGATTCAAAGGGGGTTACTACACTGGAATCCCAAACAGAGGAGATTATTATAGATCTAGAAGCTGTGAATGTGTGTGATCTAGAAAAACATTGTGTCTTTGTAATCGCCATGGCAACGGACGAACGGCACTGAGGAGGAGAGAAGGGGTGTAGTTAGAAACAGGGTGGTGTGTGGAGAGAGCAAGATTCTTAGGGAGGAAGAGAGAGTGGTTGTGGAGTGGAAGTGGGATTCAGAGAAAAGTGTTTTTGCAAAGAGAAGAAGAGGAGGAAGAAGAGAGGACCAGAGACAAAGCAGTGGTTTTTTTATTTTATATTTGTGTCTTTTGCTGTCGAAGATGTGTCTCAGCTTGGTGATGCTGCTCCTCTGTCTCTCCCAAACAGAGTTGGCAAGAGTTTGGACTCAACAGCAAACAGGTGAGCTGTTTGTATTTTCCCTCCATCATCTTTGCTCAGTGCCTCCTGTCTGGTCACACAGATTCTAAAGTCTACAAATGTGGCAAGCCTGTCTTGCAGCTTCTCCACTTTTTTTAAATATTTTGTTGTATTAGTACTTTTACTTAATTTTCTGAAGCCTGCGTAATTAAACTTATCATGCAAACGTTTTTTGCTGTCACAGTCATGTACCCAAACTTTCCTGAACTTGGAAGAATAGTTAATGGTTTTACTAATTAATTTACATGTCAATGCTGTTTCTATTTTAACTTGCTATAAACCACAGAGGTTTAGCAGGAATCTTTATGGACCAGCAAATGGGCATGCCATGCCCTTTTCATTTTATGCACAAAAGTGAATGACCTACTTTACAATAAAGTGTACAATAAAAATACCCAATTCCACAAGCATGCAACGGAGTCCAAACAACAACCCGCAAACAGCCTGTCTCAGTTTTAAAATTAGATTTGGACTTTGTTTTTCTTCTTGCCTCCCTGCTAGAGTCTGGCACAAACTTTTTGGAGACTGTTAGCGAGAAGACATAGATTTATCAGTTACTATATATTTCTTGATATAAATGCAAGTATGTCTTTTGGGAAGCTGGAATTCGTAATAAATCTTTCCCTACATTTCACAACCGCTGGTTCTTCAGCATCAAAACAAGTTAAACCATCTAGTACTCCTACTGAGTCCAGAAGAAATCTACTGCGAAAGGATTATATTGCAGAAGAAACAGCATCACAAAGTCCTGTGCAGGAGGCACACAGATATGTGCTTGCAACATAATGGATCACTCAGTATTGACCTTGCATATCCTCCTTTCCCTTTCCTAATTTGCTCTTATCTGCCTTGTCACTCAACATTATATACTGTTCCCTTCTTAAAATATGACTCTGGTCCTAAGAGAGCCATGTACACCATCTGAACCAGACTGTAAAAACATAGACCCCCGAGCTGAAAATGAATTGTGTACCCGGTAATGACCTCAGTGTTTGGCCTCCTGTCTCTTGTTCTGCTGAGAAGTTTGCTTAACAAATAACATGAAGCTGATCCAGACATTTTGGAGCTAAGCACACTCTGGAAGAATAAGAAAGAAAGTGAAAAGGATTGTTTTGTAAGATTGAATCACAGATAAGATGTTATTGTCTGTGGATCCCAGATTGACTCTTATTTTATAAAAGTCATGTGCAATTTGACTTTTGATAGCAAAACACATGTTTTAGGAAAATTAAAGAGGCAGGAACGAAAACGGTTCTCTGCCAACAGCTGAGCAGCTTATTCTTTGAATTATGTTGTAATTTGAAACAGCGTTTGTATGGGAAATGGTTTTGGCCTGAACTATGTCCCCTTCATTAATTTCTCTTATCGGACAATGAAAAGCAGCCTCATCCACGCAGAGATTTCGTTTCACCATAACAGAAGAAAAGTGAGGCAATCAATGCACCCATGTTTTGTTAACAAGACTTGACCGAAATTGGAATGTCACTTGTTTTAATAGTTTTATTGTGAAATACAACTTTGTTACACCCTCTTAGGGATATTATCAGTTGTATTTGTCATTTTAAGATTCCCGGGTGTGCTTTAGAGCATTATTACCATGATAACTGCTTCAGTCAGCAGCTCATTTACTGGCCAAAATATATACTAAAAGAAGCCACGCCTCATCAGCTTTCTCTATTTTTAATAGTCTAATCGAAGTGAGAGTTCATTAAACATGTTACTTTTCCTCTCTCAAATACAAAGGATTTATTGAATCACCAAGACAAAAGTGTCTCTCTGTATTCAAACCTTATTATCTGTAATGAAAGCTATTCAAAAACAGGAATTGCACATCTGTAAATCAACCACAATCCTTCAAGTGAACTACACATATTTATGTGGGTGATGTTGAGGAGTCAATGCCAACTCCTTCAGCATCTGCTCAGGAAGGGTGTGTCCTCACAGTCCTCTGACCGCTCACAGAAGAAGTCAACTAAATGTCGTGGTTTGGTTGCTCCTAAAAGAGCTGGCAGAGGTCAGTTTTCTGACCAAAACATCTGCCTTTTCATTGCCTAAATTTGAAAGAATGGTGTTAATCCTTAGCTTAGTGCTTCTCTCATTGCCTCAAAAATATTAAAACTTTTACACTCTGAAATAAACTTGTCTTACACTGGATTTAGTGCAAACTTCATCTGTTTTCTTGACCAAGGGTGGTTTTACCCAATGATGTTTTTCTCACTTTGACTCACCAGCACCATTCATATTTTGGCACAGTGAGATTCTTAGGTATTATCTTCTAACCGAGGCACCACCCTGTTCTTTTCCTAGAGCAAAAGGAGAAGTACTAAACAAATTAGGACCCATCTTCACATTGACTCACTTGAGTCAATATGATGACAGATGATGAAGATGAAGACAGAGTTGACTCATTTGCTTAGGAACTGTTTTGCAATCCTTTGGATTTTTTTTTTTTCTCTTTTGTTTTGTTGGTGGGTATTTCATCATATACACAAGAATAAATAGAAAGACGGGACTGCTATAATTGTCGATGTGATTTGCATGGACCATATTACAAAATTGTGCAACTGGTAGCTCACATTACATCATAGTAAAATCTTAGTTTTGAAGTTAGTTCTCCAGTTTTGAAGATTTTACAGATATATTATTTTATAAATTATAAAATATATAAAATATATGTGTATAAAATATAAAAGTATATCCAGTATATTATTGCATATATAGAGATATATTTTATTAATTATTTAATTATTATTTAATTATTTATGTGACTACAAGGCAAATTATAGTGTTGTTATTGACTTTTATCAACATACTGTATTTCAAGGGCATATTCAAAATGTCAGATTTTAATTAATAGTATTAATTCTTTCACAACGCTTATTGTACTATTTTGTATGAATTACAAGAAATGTTGTAAGATACCTAGCAGTAGGATCAGAGTTCAGACTATGTGTTGTATTCCTGTGAGAATGGTTGGAGAAGGAGTGATTTTTTTTTTTTTTTTTGTTAGTTTAGCAGATAGACAATCTAACTCCTAACTCGTTTTGGTTATCTGCCACAAATTCTTATTCAGCATTTGCACTCCTCCCAGCTTTTATAAACCAGAATATGTTTATCTGCTACACTGCAGACCTCAACAACTGTGCGCACACCAGTTCTTCTCTTACCTCATAGATGCCATTACAGGGCGGATACAGTCCTCAACAATCGCACATCTAGGTTTAATATACGAGCTGCCCCGAACACATTGACGCACCATTTAATTGCATCAAAGGGTGGAGAGAAACATTTATGAACAAGTACAATAAACTCCTTATGAGGTCAAGACATTTGGGTTGTCACTTCAGAGACTTGTTAAATGACGCATTGTAGTTTTCGGTGGAAGAAATCAGTATTATAACTGAGTGGATGTAGAGTGATGTTAAAAGCAGGCCTCGCCAACCAATGTCCCACAAAGTCTGAACTCTGGGGGTTTGGCACAGGACATAAGGACCAACAGGCCCATGTTCCCCTCCACACTCAGTACAGAAATGTAGACATCAACATTTCCCTGACACAAGAGAAGCTGCGCTGGGTGCTGGCACCTACAAGAACTTGTTTAGAAGCGCTTGAAAATGTGGCCAAATTCAATATGTCAGATTTAATATTATGACATTTTTTTCCTTGTTTATTATCCAGATTTTTGTTAAGGCAAATACTCTGAACTAACATGAGGCTCCTTGCTTTCACCACTTTCTCCTTGCTCCTATCTGTCCAATAGAACCTTTTCTGTTGTTGCTGGAAATTCCCCATCTTCTGTTTCCCAGTTGACTCATGGTGTTCCTCAAGGGTCAATCTTGGGGCCATTGCTGTTCTCCATTACAATACTATTGTTGTACTGACATCACCCAGTTATATGTCCTAACCAAACTTACCACCTGCCTTTCTGATATCAATTGCTGGACTTCTCAAAATTTCCTCCAACTTAACGATGACGAAATGTAAATTATCTTATTTGCCACACCCAGTTCTTTCAGTCAGATAGCCCACAATCTTGGAGCCCTATCACATAACATTAAGCCATCTGCAAGAAATTTGGGGGTTTGATTCTGGCCTTTGTTTTAATGACCAAATTAGGAAGGTTGTTCAATCATGTTTCTTTCCAGTTAATTTCAAAAATTAGATCCTTCTTATCCTTTGAGGATTTACACAGGGTTGTCCAAGGCTTTTTTTTTTTCTAGATTTATGTAATGCGCTCTACACAGGTATTACTCATGTTGCCCTCTATCACCTTCAATTGGTGCTGCTAGGATTATATAACTCCAATCCAGCCTCCCTGCAATGGCTTCCCGTTCATTTTTGCATTGATCGTAAAAATTTTACGGTTGACCTTCAAGGCTTTACATGACCAGGCCCCTAATTATATAATCCTGCTTAGATTGGCTGATAGTGGCTTTCTGGTCCTGGCAGTTGACTAAGGGCTATCAGGCTTTTGCAGTCCGGGCCCCAAAAACTCTGGAACAATTTACCTGCTGTGATTAGGTTAGCTAAATCTATCACTGTTTTTAAATCTCTTCTTGAAACATTCTTTAAAAAAAAAAAAAAAAAAAAAAGGCTTTCATCTCTGTGTGAATTTTATTTTATTTCACTTTATGCATTTATATTTTATTATTATTGTCTTGTTGTACTTTATCTTGTTAGCACTTTGTAACATTGTTAAGAAAAGTGCTATTTAAATAAATGTTGTTATTATTATTTGTTTAACAATGAACATCTACAAAACTGCAGTAAAGAAGATTTAAGTTCTAGTCTATTAGTTTTCCTCATTAACACGGGCAAGTAAATGTAGTAGTAGAAGAAGGAGAGGGAGGTATGTCTGCATTCAAGTTATTTAATATGTTTACCTTGTGCTATAATGTGGGTTTGGTTACCATAATTTCTCACACCACATGAGCTACTAGGCTATATATGCCCTTCTCCCCTAGTAGCTGTAGTTATTTCAAACTTACAATGTTTTGCAAACGTCAGGACCCATCTTTATTAAAACCATTTTACTGAATGTGCATCCACATGCTTTAAATGTCCTTACCTTCATCTTTAACCAGTCTAAATGTTTCATCCTGGTGTCAAACATGCACACCCTGGGATACAACTCTGTCAGGGCAGAAGTAGATGAAAGATAAATCTCAGCCATTTCACAAGCAAATTGTTTCAAAATGAAAATCACCATTAATGCACTGCATGGGAGTTGGAATGTCATCGCAGTTTATTTGACTCAGGTGTGCTAGAACAGAGCTGGAGCAAATACTAATGGGTACATCCCAAGTCCCTTAAATTGCATCCACATTTCCCTCACTTGCGTCCTTTCCTTGCGTCTTAGTCCCTCCCACAGAGGATGCATGGAAAGGGAAACCAAGCAAGGAGAGAGGAAATGAGGAAATATGTTTTTAAAGAAATGAGACGTCCTTTCCTCTGAAGTGACACATGAAGCAACGTCAGTTTCTGATGACGACAGCAGCTGATCACAGCTGGATCAGCTGTCCGTCGGATTTGAAAGCTGTAGACTTTTGTCTGAGTTTGTGTGCTAATACTAATAATTGTGCAGTTATCACTGCCAGAGCAGCTGTTTTCTCTCTGTAGCCTGTTACCTGTTTGCCAAACACCTGCACATGAATAAAAACCTGCATTCTGTATTTATACTGAGTCCTTCTCAGAGGCACAGGAACCATTTCTACTGGCTGAATGTAGTCATATTATTTATTCATTGTGTGCGGCTGTATTTATTGATATTCTGATTGTGAATTCATCATTTAATAACCTAGAATATGATTAGGCTGTCTTTTGAACAAACAAAATTATCTATTAGGCTAAATGTTTCAGGAACAAACTCAACGTCCAGGATTTTTAAGCCTCACATGTGAGTGGAGATGACAATTATTATTAAGTAAAATATAAATGTGTTTAAAATTTGTTTCTTGCTGACAGAGACTCTCCCTGACTTCAATTTTATCCATAATAACAAATAATGGGGGGAATAACAGCTCATAAAGAGAAAAATCTTACCAATAAATGAAGAAGATTGTTTATGGTTCTTTTGTTGTTCAGACCAACAATTCAATTTAACATTCAATAGTGGTATATTCCTTGGGGAAGTTCACAATACTAAGAATAAATGCTTGAATAAGTATTACAAACTATAATTCTCCCCCAAGGAAGATTCCTTTGGGCTTCACTTCATGGAGAAATGAATTTGCAGAAAATTTGACTAGATGGGGACAAAGTTTGTCTTAGAAATTAAGTTAAAGAGGTATCCTTTAAAAATAGCATTGAATATATCCAGCAAAAAAGACATTAGAGAGATTTAGAATTAATATTGAATATTATTGCAATTTCTATGGACTAGAAGAAACAATCTGTCATATGTTTTATCACTGTATATACAGTATATACCAGAATATTTTGGGAGGATGTTCCGCATTATATAAGAAGGAAAACTGGGCAAATGATCCAATTTCAGGATAAAGACATGTTTATATGTCTTGAAGGTAATGAGAAGGAAAAATATATTATTATTATTATTATTATTATTATGATTATAATGATTATTATTATTATTATTTGTATAGTTACTCTTACTATTAGGAAACTTCACATTCACAAGAAGAGATAGGCTTACTCCAAACCAAATCTTGGACATCTTTATCAATACTGCATCAATATAGCACCACAATTAGAGACCTTAAGAATAATAACTAATTGTGTTGTTGATAAGTTTCTCATGGACCAGTAATAAGTTATTTTGAATTTGTATTACTTTTCTTGCTTTTTTTCTTGTAACTTTGCATATATAACCCTGGTACGGACAGTTTTGTGTGTATATATTGTTAATGTACATGTGTTCTTTAAAATTCTCCATGTGCGATTCTTTTTCTAGGACGGCGAGGTCATGACCCGCCCAACTCTGCCTCTGATGGGTTTACCCTGATATTCTTACCCTGACCTAGCCAATCTCACTCCTCATACCTGAAGCTAACCGACGAAGGCAACGAGTACTAACCAATCAGAGGCGAGTAGGGCAGATCATGACTTCACCGTCCTAGGATAGAAAAATTGGCTGTTCTTAAGTCTATATGGCTGAGTCAACTTTGTAGTAATGCTAAACTTACAACACGGAGATAAAAACGTGTGTACACTTACCCTGTTAATTTTAAAATGCAAATACTTCAACAGCAGTGTCTGAATTTTGTTAACTTTGAAGGAAAGCCTTTCTCCTTCAGCTAAGGGGCAGACCGGTCTGCTAGCTATGTTAGCTAGCGTTAGCATGAGTTGGGGAGCAAGCAAAACACCTTTACACACATAATGACAGAAGATTGACAACTTTAAATCGACGGTTAACAGGTGTTTGAGTTTAGGCTTTTTAACCGAACCACTGATAGATCCGGTCGAGTCACCCTGCTCAGTTTAATCTGCTCAGTTGCCAACAGTCCCGACACGAAAACACCGGAGCAACAGAGACCAACTCTTCGCGGCAGCCAGGCTGACCACGGCAGGACATTCACGGCGTTTCTGACGGGAAACTGAACATAACGGAGTGATTCTCTTGGCTTTTTTGTATGTTGTTCGTAAACGTTCCCAGCGCCATTCAAAAAACCCTCCCGTAGTTTACTGAAAGCCAGAGACAGAAAACAGCAAACGTTAAGTACAGGAGGTCGCCCTTACTTAGGGTTAGATGAGACACCCCGCGAAAGAAATCAGTGCCACCGGGGTTTATATAAGCTGCGTGACGTCATCCAGCGTGTCCCGTAATGTGCCGAAAAGAAATCGCAATCCCCAACAATCACCGTAATGTCCTTAAAAGACAAACGACAAAAGTCATAAATCCTACAAATAGATCCTCAAAAATATAATAGATTGTTGTTATGCAAACAATAAATAGTTTTAGCCACACATATATCATACATTTGTTTGTCATTATGAAATCTGGAAGTGATTGTTATAGGCACACTTAAACGTTTTTATCACCTGCTTGTGGAAAAAATAGGAAGTGTGATTGGTAAACACTGACTCTTTATTTTTTTTAACGAAGCTGTAAAATCTAAAAAATAAAAAAAACATTTTGTGGGAGCCAAATGTATTTCTGAAATTTGCTGAAATCGCAGTCTTCTGGAATAATTTATTAATTACATAGTCTGTAATCTTTTTATTTTACACAACACACTATGAGATTGTTAAGAAAAGTCCAAGAAATGTAAAAGCATTGCTTACGTGTTATGTTTCTTACATAGCATATTTACTGCATAGCATATTTGCCTAAAACAACAAGGAAAACATTTAGTTTTAATTATACAGAAATCAATTTTTATTTGAACTGACTTAGAGTGGGCAGTTCATTAGATAAGCAAGCATATTTGCCTAAAACAACAAGAAAAACATGAAATTTTAATTATACAGCGATCAATTTTATATGAACTGACTTCGAGTGGGCAGTTCAATTGATAAATATTTTTGCAGACTATCCCACACAAAAAAGTCCTTAAAAAGCTTTCTAGGCAAACATTGTCAGTGTTTGTATACCATCAGCAGCAATTACTTTTAGGAGCTCATTCTGTACGGTTTTAAATCTACAGCTGTGTCCATGACTGAGGTTGTGCAAGGACCAAGATTCCTGCAGGTTCAAATCCAAGTCTTGGTATAAATGTACCAGCAGTCATCCATTTTCCACACTCCATAGAAAATCATAGTTTGGTGCTAAAATAAACTCCCAACATCAACTGGAAAGTAATCCTCAGTGTGGCTTTGAATCCTAGAGTCTATTCTATTCTATGCTTTCAATATGCGCTTTGAATGAAAGACAAGTCATCAGTTAAAACAACCAAAACTTTAAAACAAAACATACCTACCCCAGTTTGCTTACACATACATGGTTTACATTGTTTGTAGGATTTGACAGTTCCCTCCGAGCACCAGTAAATATGCATTTGTATTGTTTTTGTCTCTATTCAACAATGGTTCAAACTGACAAGGCTAAGACTGACAATATCAAAAGCAAATTGTAATTTCTCATTTGGCTGAGTGACTAAGCTCTGAGCCACAACTGTAAACATCATTCTCAACAGTTTGAATAAAACTGGCATCAGAAATGTTTGCCTGCAGTGTGTGGCACCGCAGGGTAAAACAAAAGCTTTGCTGTGTTACCTTTTGTTTTTTTCATATTGAAATGGGAGAGTAGGAATAAATGGATTTACAATTTGAAATGCATGAATGCAAGTGCTTATGCATCACATCCCACAATAGCTGTTATGTACTTTAACACGATGACCAGCAAAACATACTAAACCGATATGCATAATTTTTTAACAGACGATTGGTACAGTGTGATCTCACAGCAACATGAAGAGTCAACCAGAGATGACAGTCACACTCACAGAACCCAAAGGTCATCTTCAGGCCATGCTAGGACAAGCAGGGCAGTCCAGGGTGGAGAGCTAACCATCAACACGCTGCCAGACAACATGACACGCGTAGTGGTGAGTGCCATGCCACAGCGTTTCATATGACTGTAATGGTTTGTGGCAGTTATATTATGTTTTTGGCTTTTAACATGTTGGATTTTGTTTTAGTTGGAGTTAAACACTGCCCTCTTTTGGAAAGTAAAATGTACTCTTTTCCACTCTCTTGGAGAAGCATACGGCAGCATATGATTTAACTGTGTTCACTGTGACTTCTTGATGCCTGTATGACACGCTCTGTGAACACAGTCACATCATTACAAGCACCGATTCTCTGTGTTTTTCTGTCTGGAAGGAGGATTCTGGCAAATATTATACATGGCGTAGTTTTGGCCCCGAGGACCAACGCACACAGGAACTATGGGTAGACATGAGTGACATCCGGCATGGCCAAGTCAGAGTCCATGGCATTCTGTCAAATTCATACAAACAGGCTGTGGTGAGTCTCACACACAAAAAATACATGTACTTTTTTGCTATCTTTGCAAGATATTCATTAAAAAAAATCCAATGTATATTGTTTTATCACCAGGCCATCAATAAGTAGTGTGTTTTATTGTGTACAGGGGGTATAGCTCAGTGGTAGAGCATTTGACTGCAGATCAAGAGGTCCCCAGTTCAAATCTGGGTGCCCCCTATAGTGATAAGCTCAAGTTGGTTGTGCTAAATCAGTAAACCTCTATTTAAAATCTTTAGAATAGATAAAAACACTGATTCTTTGTCAACAGAGAGAAGCTTCACATGATAGTCAACCATGACAATCAACACACCAGATGCACAAATGCTGCTTTCATTGTAAAACTCATCTTTCATATGTATTTGTCAAGATATTAGCAGTGAGAAAATGGTCCTTGTCGGGGGTTATAGCTCAATGAGAGCATTTGACTGCAGATCAAGACGTCCCCAGTTCAACTCTGGGTGCCCCTTACTTCTAAAAATGTCCAGTCTGTGTTATACTAACATGGCTGCATTTAAAGTCTTCTTGTGGGAAGTAGTGTAAGAAAGTGCAAACTTGCTATAATATATAAACAAACTGCAAGGTTTGTGTGCTTTTAAACCCATCTTTTCTATATCCTTGGTCAGACAACAAAGTGCTGAATTGCAACACTACAGCAAATATAAGTACACAAACAATCTCTGGCTCTTCACTTTTCAAAGGAGGGAAGCCTACATTTTACCCCTCACATTATAAATTGATCTTTTTGTGATAAATCGTTGATAAACATTTTATTGATATGGTCATTTACCAGCCTATCAATAAGAATCAATTACTAGTTTGTGAAAGGGGGTATAGCTCAGTGGTAGAGCATTTGACTGCAGATCAAGAGGTCCCCAGTTCAAATCTGGGTGCCCCCTGAAATTGAAACAGTTGTCTTTATAGTGGTCCACCATAGTGTAAATCTCTCCACATACACCAGTATTTGACCATTTGAAAATGTGTCATTACTATGTCTTTGGTGAGATAAAGTGCTAAAAAAAAACAAACAACAATACTGCAGAATTGCTGACTCTTTAAAGGAAATAATCCAGAATCTTACCGCCATATTATGTGAATGACAACAAAACACGCGTAATGTAAATACATGCACCAATCTTTTCACCTACTGTTTATCCATATGGTAATTTACCAGGCCGTCAGTGAAGAACATATAGGGGGGTGTAGCTCATTTGACTGCAGATCAAGAGGTCCCCAGTTCAAATGTGGGTGCCCCCTTTGAGCAAGCATTCAACACATGTCCCACTAATGTAGTTGTGATAAAAAAAAATGTTCAACCATTTTGATAACAAAAGTCATCTTTCATTTATGTCCTTGATGAGATATAGCACTAAAGTGCAACACTGCACTGCAGCATTTGCAAGTACACAGGCAAATACACGTAGATGATTTATTTGTCAAAGGAAAAAAGCCTGAAATCTTATCCTTCACATTTTATGTGAGACCAAGGCTGAGTGGAGTTCAATCTGAAGCATGCAGTCACACTGCCAAGGGAGTTAAAGGACTGGGAAATGTTGGTACATGTCAAAAGCCACAGACCTGCCAGAGGCTGTCAGCACCTGCCCGTTCTGGACCTTTAAAGTCCAACACCTGGCACCTGTATAATACACTTGGCTCACTTTAATCCAGAAAGATTTGGTGGATTAGTTACAGGAAAGAAAAAATCCTGTACAATGAAAAAGTTGCCGCGGCAAAACACTAATGGGTAAATCTCAAGATTTTCCAAGTGGAAATTGGAGTGCTTTAGCTTTGTAGCAACATCCAATCTAGGTTACACTGTTGGAGAAACAACAGTTGTTACATTTTTCAGTGCTTACATCAGGTTGTAAAAGGATGAAGCTAAGAAGCAAAATGTGCTCGAGACAGGTGTCTGTAGTATATTATGATAGTAAAACTGGACTCATGGGTCGTCATCTTCATCAGTGGTTACAACACGGTCAGTTGTCCCATTTTCCTTATTAATCTTGATAGTGATAATATGCATTATGAAAATGAGTCTCTGTGGTGTTGTAGATAACAGTTATTTAGCAGATTATATGTTTTGGGAAATTCACACCCAGTAACCGCAGCCAAGTTGTGTCTATGCTTTAACTTGATCCTTGCAAAAGAGTTACATCACACTGTGTATTGGGAAAAAATGTTTATCAGAGACAGGGTGACTGCTAAATTGGAGGCAGAGTCTGCTAGTGACCACAGGTGCATATCCCTGTACAAACTATACTGATAAGGCCAACCTCAACAGCAGCCCAGGGGGGTATAGCTCAGTGGTAGAGCATTTGACTGCAGATCAAGAGGTCCCCGGTTCAAATCCGGGTGCCCCCTTCCTTATATACAAAGGTCAACACTAATTAAGTTAAATAGATCACATTAGGTTAGTGGGCTTTCACATCTATGGCTTAGTCTGATAGTAATGAAGGTATGACAGTTCAATTTAAAAGTGTGCACATACAGCTGATAGAGTTACTACATGAGCGAGAATGTTGCTCATGTCATGTCACATGTAAATAAAACAAAAAGAGCTTTTTCCCAGACATGTTAGCATTTTGCAGCTTTTTTATTCTACCTCAGAGCAACTCAAACTCGCTCTGCCTCGTCCTCCTTTAGGAGCTGATTAGGATGCTTAGCAGCACTGCAGAACAGCAACTTAAAACATAACCTCAAAACAGGAGGCTGCAATCTGGTGCATTGTAGCTTTAGTTTACTTCCACAAAGCATTATTGAAAATGTTTTTTTTTTTTTTTGTTAAATATCTTTACTTGTCTTTTACTTTAGATGGACAAACATTATAAAATGACATGTGTAAGGGAAGATTATTACAGAACAGAACGATCTGAACAAACCTGGGAGGTTTATCAAAAGATCCACTTAAGTGAAATATATCTTCTAGCTATAGAGCATTGAGCAGCTTTAATATGTGGGGTTTAAGATTCAGTGAAGATCAATGCAATCCAAGAATACCAGATTTTTACCAAATATTTCAGACATTTCTTTAAAAACCTTTTGAATGATAAAAAAAAATGCTGTATGTTAAAATATTTCTCTCTTCTACTTTCTCTCTTTGCAGAGGGTTGCCCTGTCATTTGACTTTCCCTTTTATGGACATTACCTGAGGCAGATTACCATAGCAACAGGAGGTACATTTTCATTTTCTAACAGATGTTCAAGTGACCTTTTCAAGCATATGTTCAGAGCGGAGAAGTGTTTTTGCAATGTAACAGGTCGTACAGTACACAAGTCTTACATATTTGTCCATCTGGCCATTTTCAGGGTTTATCTTTACAGGGGACATTACTCACCGTATGCTGACGACAACACAGTACATCGCCCCTCTAATGGCTAATTTTGACCCCAGCTACTCCAAAGAATCCACTGTGCAATACCTGGATAATGGTGAAGTACCTCCTGATATTTTAACATGTCACTGATCCTTAGATTGTCTGATGTTTTATTCGACTCCTGTTCGGCATCCACTGTCTTCAGGTAAGGTGTTTGTGGTCCAGTGGGAGCGGGTCAGACTCCTAGGCAAAGAGTCAGAAGGGGCCTTTACCTTTCAGGCTACGCTTTACAAAACAGGAGCCATCACGTTCAGCTACCGAGATGTGAGACACAACCTCTACTCTCTGCTCTTTGTAGCGTTCTCAAAGCTGTTCACATCATTTTCCTTCTCATTGCATTATTCAAATGGGCATCTTTTTGTCTGTTTACCAGATACCGCTGTCATTAGACGTGATCAGTTCAGCTCAGCATCCAGTGAAGGTGGGTTTGTCTGATGCCTTCATGGTCACGTCAGCCTCTTCTCAATCACCAGGTAAGCAATAATGTTCATGCCTGTTCTCTTAGATGTAGCACGACCATCCAAACACATAATCGGTCTTCAGTAAACCTTCAGGTACCTAACCCTGTGATATCTCTAAGTACAGATGCCCAGCGGCGGATGATTTACGAGTACCACAGGGCTGAGATAAACACCACAAAGATCACCAACTACTCTGCTGTCGAGTTCACCCCACTGCCTAGTAAGGGATCTATGTCCATATTAAATAAGTGGAAATACATTTAAAAGATGTGTTTTTGCATGCATCGACACTCCTAAATACCTACAGTATTTTCATGCTTGACTCTCCCTCTCTTCAGCCTGCCTGCAACACAACAACTGTGAGCTCTGCCACTCATCCAACCAAACTTCTGGCTGTAGTTGGTGCAATGTACTCCAGAGGTTAGTTCAGCACCTTGCTGGGCCCCGATGTTAATATAGTGCAGTTTAAACCCCTATCCATACACTTCTTGTGTGTTTTAGGTGTTCAGATGGCATGGATAGACACAGACAGGAATGGCTGGACTATGCCTGTTCAGAAGAGGTACTGCTGGATGTCAAGAATGAATACCTGTTGATTTGTTATTATAAATGTGTCATAATTTGAATTTATCTATCCTTCTATTAAATGGACAGAGTAAAGATGCAACCTGTGAGGATTACTTCAGGGGTGACAGTTCCATCGGCCCCTCTATCACACCAGAGATGGAGGATGTGACCTCTTTGACTCCTCTACAAAACGGCTGTGAAAGTGATGGTAAGGCTGTGTCATTTTCTGTGTCGAAGCAATGTACAGTCAATAAAAGCTGCAGGTTACAAACTCTGCAGTATATCATCATAATGCAAATGTTTTTTTTTCTTAAGTATGGATGCTGTGCTTTTTTTCTACCTTCAGATTACACCAAATGTCATATATTCAAGACTGGCAGTGGTGAGTTAATACTTGTATGAGTCATTATGGTTAAGGTATATGAAGGAATTTTTAACCATGTATCTTCCATACAGATGTGAAGACAGATTCTTCAACCACGAGTGAAGGGTTGGCTAACTCAGGAGTGATAGCCGGCATAGCAGCCGCTCTGGTGTTACTCTTAGCTCTGACAGTAGTAGCCCTTTACATCAACTACCATCCCACAGCTGCATCACCACTTTACCTCATCCAGGTGAGCACAGAATATGTCCTACACCAACCCCGATTGTTGATGTTCGTCCACATCAAATATATCATTTCTTTTACTTGATTTTTTTTTTCAGCGACGCAAGAACTACTGGCCTTCCTTTAAGTTTCAGAAGCAACAATCTGGTTACACAGAAGTAGAGGGAGAAGGCCACGAGAGGGACAGCATCGTTGAAGCTGGGCCATGTTGAAACCGTAAATGCGACCGTGGATGAACAAGATATTTGCATTGAACTGATTTCTCCAAACATTCAAACATTTACTTTTCCAAACCAGTTAAACTTTAACATTCAGTTATGATTGTTTTTCAAGTGGTTTATCATCTCATGATGACACACTGTTGCAGCAGTTTCTGTATATTATAGTTGAATGTTATATGATGTTAAATGATTTCATTTGAAATTGCTATCTCTTTTTGAATAAACTATTGTTGCATTCACATCTTTTTAAATAAATCAAATTTGACTGCAATAAACTGTGAATTGCATGCCAATGGCTGGACAACTTTAGCAATAAGGAAGTTCAGTGAGACACATCAACTATGCTGTTTTACATCAAACAAATAAAGATCTGGATGTGCTTCAGTTTCAGTTTCTGCTGCTTTTGACTGTGAAGTTGATCTTTTTAAGCTCCACCTCTGCTTTTGCAACACTGCGGTGTAGTATGCAGCTTCTGATCAGTATCCCAGCTTGCAAGGCTTATGTTTTAGTGTTTTATGTCAGGTTCCACATGATGAAAGGTTTGCAAACAAAACAACAAAATGTTGCAGCCACGTTAAACGAGGAAATATCAGCTATGTATATGCAGACAGTACAATTATTTTGTCAGCAGGTGTCAGCCTAACCAAATGTATCACATGGACATCAAGTAGGACATGCAGTGAACGTGGCAGATGTGTAAAAATGTGATTTAAGATCACTCGTCTGGTAAAGCCCCCCCAAAAACCGCAGCAATAGAGGTGATCGCATAAGTTTGCCATGCAAGCACAGATGGAGAAAGGACAGATTTATTGGACGTGCACAAGCTGGATTCATTGACAGAGACGCAAATTTTTAGATCGTGTTGCTTGACAAGAACTTTTCCGCACACAAGTACTGCAGTCTCGGATAAATATGTACAATGCATAGATGTTATAGTTCCTCTTCTGAAATAATAATCATATTTTTCTTCGGAGTAAAAAGGACGGAACCTCCCGCACTGCCTCTTCCCTTTCAGCTTGGGAGCGCGCAATTGGAGGGAGGAAGAGAGGGGGGCAGCGGGGACGCGCTTTCCGTGTCTGGTTAGTGGACTGACAGCCAGCTGTGCGGCTACAACGACAACAACAACCTCCTGGATTTGCTACTAACAACTAGATTAGTGTTGGTCTGCTACCGATCATAATCGTACACTATAGCTAGTTTTTGAAAGTGACTACTCGACAGCACATTGCTATAACCAGTATCATCGGCGGTTTCTGTGCTAACTAGCTAGAAGAGCATTCCTCCAACATGAATCCGTTGTGTAGCAGATGTAATCTAGTCGTTTACCCCACGGAAAAAGTGAATTGTCTGGACAAGGTAAGAACATGAGAAAATGCTCTTACTTCCTGTGCGTCTTTTAAAAATAACCCTCTAAAGTCTTCCTCATTTTGTACCCTAACAACACTTATTTTTGCTCCCTTAAAATTACACCTTACACGTTCCTTGTGAATGAATTGAACACCCCAACAGGACAGGTATTTCGCTAGCTAGGCAAGCTAACGGCTAGCTTAACGTCTGCAAAGCGATGGCACAACAAGGCGGGCTGAAAACGAAACTACACTCAATCATGTAGATAATTTATTAGCTTTACAACCCAGGATTTGCATTTCTTTTTTAAAAAATCTATACAATTGCTTTAGGCTACGATATTGATGAACCCAAAACGAGCGATTTACAGTGCTTCCGACAGCCCAGCCTGGTCTGGGCCTGGCTGGCACCACTGCTTTGAAGAAAACCGATTGATAACGTTTATTTAAGCTTTCTCTCAAGACTTCCTCTGAGCTCAATGGATTCACCTTTACAAATACATATAAATGATATAAGAAGCCAGATCTGCTCGTTTCTTAAAAGAAAAGAAGAATACAGCCCTGTCGCCGAGCTTTTCGTGTTCAGCGTGGACTGACTGTCTTGTACATGTCTGTGTCCAATTCACAGGCTAATCCAAGTCAGGGATGAATAATTTTCAATCAGAAGCGGTAGCCTAATCTCAGCCGAGGTTGTAATCTCATCAGTTTTACCCATTGTGGCTATGCCGAGGTCACAGACTCATATGGGAGCACCAGTATGAGTTAAAAGTGGTGCAAACACACCTTGTTCCTGAGTCCCCGTTAACTTTTAGGTTGATGGAGGTGATCATGTGTAGATTATTGCATTTATTGAATGCTCGTGCAATCAGTTAGACTGTGTATGTGACAGAGAAGATAAAGCAGAGATGTAAGTTAACACACTTAACTTCAGAGGTGGGTGGGGTCTGCTGTAGTTGGCAAGAGACTATGTTTGTATATTGTTACCAAAACAGGGCTTGGGGCAAGTAGATAATTTGTCTAATGGACGTCTGAATGGCTATTGAAAATCAATCCCTGTCGAGACATGCTTATCTGTAAGGGTTGACAGACGAGAAAGGTGGAGAAAGAAGCCCACAAAGCACATTATCTTAAGTAACATCAGCACTTGATTGGATGCATTATTACCCAGCTGCATGGATGTGCTCCTGAATGCACCATGACTAATGTTTTCCCAAAAGTGCTCCAGACAGGGATTGATTCAGTTCAGAACCCCCTTCTTCACGTTCAGGCAATCCAAGCAGCCCTAAAAATATAAGTCATGTTACCATGTTAGGAGGCCGGTATTGATGAGAACCAAAATTGCCACAAGTACAACCCGAATGAGCTGTGGAATCTGGCCCGAAGCAGAGTACATTCCAGCAAACAGACACTCCCATAAAACGTGCTCTGTCAGAGGCCTGCTGTGCTGTCTGCCTGCTCTGAACCGAGCACAGGAGAGGAGCCTGCCGTCTGTCTTTGCTGCCATTCCGCATCAGCGCTCGCCCCTTCAGACACGCCAAAACAACCTCCCTTTTTCCTTCTCCGTGGCACACATACACACTGTCCTCCTCGTTTGTTTAAAAGCAGCAAAGGCCACATTTTTTTTTTGCCGGGGGGAATTTTTCCGTGTGCTGCTAGGCTAGCCCAGGTGAAGGCAGAGGAGTCGAGGGTTCTTCCACCGCTGCATTGGCATTCTCAGCCACCGATGAATACCTTTTTACCTGACAGTCTTCTTCTATAATAGCCTTCTGTGGAGAGGCTGAGCCACAGAGGCTTGTTTGTCTGTCAGCTGCATTCCAGTATAGCAGGGCTGGGCCCAGCAGAGGGAGCGGGTAGCCGAGCACATGTAAAGACAGGAAGTGAATTTTGGTCGAGGCTTTTTTTGGGTGACGGTTTTGCCTACTTATTTGGCTTCTTTTCAATACTTCCTGTCAGTAATGAGTTTATAGCCGAGTGTTTATTTGCTCAGGTTGATACAGCATCTGGCTGGTATCTGTCAAAGTAGCTTTTTGTGGCTTAAGTGAAAGACAGCTGTTGAACCGGAGCCAATAAAACTTGTAACAAGGACGTCATACATCATATGTATGTGCTTGTGCCTAATATATTTTACCAGTGAAACACGTCAGCGTTCCGTTAATGCACAGATGTATGTAGGAGTGAGATGATTTGTTTAGTTTGTGGGTCACTTTAAGAGGAAGTGTGCAGAGCGGCTCGTCTTAAAGCTCATCCGTCTTTGCAACACTCGTCTCTGCCGGAGTGTGTGCACTTACTATCCCTTCGTGCTGTCTGCACTTTGTACAGAGCCCGTTTCTACATGCAGGAGAAGACGTTCAATCCTCCTACATCACTTTATGAGATTTATTAATTTTTAACTGTGACATATATGTGCCATTAAACTCTAGATTAGGTGATATAACCAATTCCTGGGCAGTAAATCAGCTACTATTTCAGTGAACGTAGTATTTCACAAGTCTATAAATAATGTGAAAAGCTCACAGCTCATCTTTTAATAAGTAAGGTTGAAGTGCAGACATCTCAGCTGGCTCTTGAATAAGTGTTTTGGCTCACGAACATGTTAACAATGTCAAAACATTTTCGTGAGTGTTATGTATGTGTTTTTTTTTTCGGAAGCAAGAACCGTTCGCTTGTGTCAGACGTAGTTTTTATGCAACACATGAGCTCCCAACATGACACCAGGTTTCATAGACAGCTTCACTCAAAGCAAAAACTGTTGGTAGAGAAGAAAGTTAAAAGAAAAACGGATGGATGAAAGCCAGTTTGGAGGTGATTTCCCTTTATATCAGCAGGGAAAGCTTTTACAGTGCAGACAAGATAGGAAATAACCCCGCATTTCAAAAGATATCTCGCTTTGGTACGCTCACAGAATATATAACTAATTGCATTTTGAAAGATTAGACTGCATTAGAGTTGCAACAACGAGTTGATTAATTGATTAACAGAAAATGAATCAGCAGGAAAAATGCCAAACATAACCTGGTTGCAGCTTCTCAAATGAGAGGATATGAAGCTTTTTTTGTGTCATACGTGACAGTAAACTGATTGTTTTTGGATTTTGGACTGTTGATTGGACAAAACAAGACATTTGATGACATCACCATGGTTTTTAAGAAAATATAACAGCATTTTTCTCTGTTTTGTGACATTTTATAGATAAAAATTGGCAGATGAATTGATAATGAGCATGATTGTCAGTTGCAGCCCTAAAAGAAATTTTGTTGTTTACTGGGACTACTCTCCTTTAAAAAAAAAAATACATAAAATCGCAATGTTTGTACTTATTCTACATACAGCAAACAGTTATATTTACAACATCACCATTGCGTTTGATAAAACGGCATGAAACATATCCGAACAATGAAAGAACTGTTTCAACGGGTTGACAAAATAACCTATTTTGCAGGCCTGTTTTTAAGAATGATCTATTTGTGTCTTAAACCTTTTTCTGTAGATTCTGGAGATACAAAGCACAAACAGCGGCCGCACGTCTTGGTTCACATGATCTTAAATGCGCAGACACAGTTGGAATTAACCAAAGTGTGTGTGTTGTAATCGGATTTCATAGACAATTTGCCTCACACACACTGACGTATCTGACACATACAGTTTCTCTCTAACTCCAGCTTACATATTTGCGACTGAGTTGTGTCCGTTTTTCATTATTTACAACAAATTGGTTGCTGTGTTATTCGGCGCCGGCGTGGGATTTTCGGGTTAAGATGTGAGCCTCGTTTGTACTGCTGCTGCTGCTTCTCGATCCCAGGAAATTGCTGGGTGAAAAAGGGGGTCAAAGGTCAAGCTGTTCACCGCCACTGTACAGTCATAACTGTATGAATGAGCTTATATATGATGCACCCTCTACAGTCATGTGAAAAGAAATCTAAAAATTGGTTTGATTAGAAAACAGTAAAGCCTTTTTTTTCCCCCTGTGCTTTATCAGAGCTGCTTATGCTTTGACCTGTATCCTTCACGTAATCACTAAACTCCTTAGTGTTTACGTTTCAGTCTTATACAAACATTTTGATTGTGCCAGTATGAACCAGGGATTGTATCGGTCATTTAAACGGGTGGGATTTGTCTGCATTTTCTGTCTGGTGATCCAATGCTATTTCTCTGACCCCCCCCCAGATTTATAGGAATTTGTCTACCACCTTGCCTGTATTTAGACAGATTATTCTGAGAGCTGATTCATGTTGTCCGAATGCCAAAAGAGGTGAGGAATAAGGTCCAGCCACCACACAGTCCACCTCCCTTCGGTGACTCACAGTCACAAACACACACATCACGGTCTGAATCACCTGAGTTGACTCCACAGCGAGCGCCCAGGTACTTCTCCTTAGTAAATTTAATCAGAAAAAAGGAACTAGTACACATGTTCTGTTTGCTTTCCGAATCTATTACAGCTTTATTTCTCTCCTTCTTCCACTGCTTTAAATTAAAATTAACAGAAAGACAAACTGACAGCGTTAACTGCTGCGAAGCCGTAAAACATTTCCTTATTCATGTTAATGATAAAGCAGAAGAGCGTTTCACCCTTACAGTGCTTTTTTTTTTTTTTTTAAATTTTATTTTGAATGACTCGTTGCCGGGGCGGCAGTATGTGTATGTTGCTAAGTGCACATCACCGTCTGGAGTGGTTTGGGAACTGTGTTAAGTGCATACTCCATCATAGTGTGTCGGTTCAAATCACTGTCAGCCCGCTCGCCAGCAACAAAGCCCTCGGCTCGGGTAGAAATTAATGGCGTCAGGTAGGGCCAATAATTAACCATTGTGCTTTAATGAGTTAGTTTCCTGTTTTAGTATCAACCAGATGTGGGCACTTTGTCTTTAGGCATGTGCTATCTTACGCAAGAATAATCTTTCACACTCACACAGCCACGGACTAAGCCGCTATAATGGCCCGCTGTGTGTGTGTGGTTTTTTTTTTGTTTTAGTGAGGCATTATTGGTTTAAAATAAACATCTGAGTCAACAACATCTGAAACATCTTTTCAAATTCAGAAAAACCCAGCCTCTAAAGTATAAAACAAAGCAGTGTAGATTAAAGTACTGTTAATCACCACTGATTTGACCAAGAGTCATGAAACATTTCATCAGGGTCTCAAGGGATGTCCTTCAGTGTTATAAGACTCTCTTTGATGCTTAATTAGATGATTACCAGATGAGTGGACCATGCAAATCCGTTTAACATGATTTTTTTTTTCCCCCATCTAAAAATAAAATGATATTGTCAAAAAATTCTCATCTTATCAGTATAGAAAAGAACACCGACCAACTGCTGGGAAATTTGTCTGCTCTACATTGGTAGGTGACCAACCAATGTTTCCCACGAGTTTTCTATTAAAATCAAACGACAGTGATGGTTTTGTTAATGTGCACCTGTGGTTAGTGGTATGGTTTTAAGTAGCAGCTAGTACAAAGGCTGTGAGAAAACGCAACCCTCTCATTCATCTGAATGGGGGCAGTGCGTTGATGCATTGGTGCTCCGGCAAAACAACGCCGGCAAAAAAGTTGAATCTGTCCCGACTTCTGCTGCAACACGATTGGATATAATCCGGGAAAGCCGTATTCAACTGTTTACCTCATGATTGGCATGACAGAAGATAAAATAGTTGCCTCCCTGATAACTTTCCAGAGTTGTAAAATCCTGTCTGTTAGTATTACAAACAGTAATAGTTAATAATAGTTAAGCAAGTGTTTTGGTGCCTTCGAATGCATTAATCCGTCTGCTCCGACTACACTTCCTGTCTTGTATTTCATTTTCTCACTGCAACCATAAACATCAAGCTCCCACCGGCGTAGCCCCCTGCACTGTTTTAACACAGGGCTGTTTTCTGCCTAAACACAGCTTAATAGTTACAAAGGAAGTGCTTGACACAACAGGCCTGCAGCATTTTAATGCCTTTTAGTCAGGAACTTAATTGTCTTCAATCAGGCTGTAGTTAGCATGTGAGGGCACGCTCCTGGTCAGACTCTCACTAACCGTCCCTGTGTGTCTGATGTGTGTGTGTGTGTGTGTGTGTGTGTATGTGTGTGTGTACTACAGTCTATGGTGCATACATGGTGTCTGGATTTGTGCTGACCTCCCATATAGCTGCGGGGTTTTTTGTCCAGGCCAATTTGTACTTGGTTCCCACCGAGAGGAAGCTGTGAGGCTGACTGAGCATTTTTGCTTGTGACTGGAGTCTTGGATCTCCGCTGACACACATACATCATGCAGTGAGACATATAACCTACATACAGTACTACACACATGTACAAACACACATTTAACGTTCACACACACACACACATATAGACACGCATACACATGTGCCCTTGAGCTACCTTGATGCTGAGAGACAGTGCTGTCTTCTTTTTTTTTTTTTTTTTTTTAAGGGTGTTTTATATCTAGGGCTCCATTTCTGCAGTGTCCTCATTTTCCAGCTGACTGCCAGATCGTGCCTCGGTACACGAGAGCCAGGTTTTCCTGGAGCCGGACTAGGCTAACTGCTGGATCGAATCTGTAACATACATTTAGGATGTTTATGTCACCCACACATCTGTATTTGTCCCTTCCTCCTTCAGATTGTGCCTCAGTTCAGAGGAGATGGGTGGTGGTTCATATCTGACATTAGAATGCGTCTCAAATGTGTCCCGAGTGACCACTTGTGATTATATTTCACCTCCCCGCACACACTTGATTTTATCTGTGGGCATCAGTGCTCAGCAGTGGTTGCAGTTTCAACCACAAACAGAAATGCCTGTGGCGGCTAAATACAGAACTGCTCTCAGTAGAGTGCAGATCTCCACCAGGTGCGTCTTCAGTTTTCCTTAAAAAGCATAGAATAGTGTAACGGTATTGTAAGCAAGCGTCCTCCTGGGTTCGCCTAACTCTATAAACTTTAAAGAGTAACAATAAACAGGACGATAAGTCCAAACTTCCCCATTTAAACACTGCATTTATTTAGAACATTTTGTTATTTATTTAAAACATTTTGTTGTAACGCACCACACAAAATAAAGCCCCTCCCTACCTTCCTCTCCCCAAACAAAGAAGAGTTGAATCTCACTCAGTTGTCCCTCCCGGCTCCCTTTCAGTCAAGATGGTGGTGAAGCTAACAAAAACTGGGATTTATTCATCTGGTATTGTGCCTGACTAGCGGATAATGACATATCAGGTATGGAATGAATCTGCAGATGCTCCGGCTCAAGATGAGACCAAACTTTTCTATGGATGTCAGATTTGGAGCAACGACAAAGGCCAAAATGTGGCCTGCAACAGACTCGTTTTTTAGTTTAGACAACTGACTGAAGTGCCTTTTTGCTGCAGTTGTTGTCTCTACCGGCTGGTTAAGAGGAGTGAAGAGTCAGCAGTCAACGGTGGTATAAAACGCCTTATAAAAGAGGTTTTTCAATAATGGTGAATTATTGCAACCACGAGAGGTCCTTGAGCATACAGTCATAAATGTGCACAAAAAATGTTTGGCTGATGGGTCCAGTAGTAGTGAGATTAACCGCGGACAGATACATGCACACACACACACAGACACACACAATTAAACACATAATAATACTGAAAGTTCACCAGGTGGTCCTTTTTTAATGTGTGAGGGATTTTAAGTTTTAATATTCACACTATACTGCAAGTGTGGACACATGCAGCTCTGACCACCTCCGGTGCATTTTAACACCTGTGTTTTCAGCTGTCTGCTTGCTGTGAATTGTTCAATCAAGAGGCAGTGAACAACAGTCTCAGAGGCTCATTTTATCTATTAGGCGTTGGGAGGTGGGGGCTCTCTAATAACTTGGTATTTCACCGAGGGGCGGTCGGTGCCTTAACATCCTGCGTCACACAGAGTGTCGTGTGGCTGATGCGTGTTCTCATTGGCTTGCGTTGGGTCGTCTTGTCACTTTTTGGATAAGCCAACAAAACCGTAACCTTAAAAAGTTGTATTTTAACCTAATCTTTGCCTTAACCTCAAGAGTAAACCTACAGGAGACCTCACGCCTATTTGTAACTTCAAACAAAGATGATTTTTTAATTTTTTTTTTAGTGATCATCAATTTATGAAGTTGCATTTCGATTTCTCCTCCTCGCATGGCTGCAACCGTAGGACCAGACTTCCCTGCAGATTTTCAAATGACTTTTATCTGACTGTTGATAAATTCTCAAATAGACCATCATAACGTTACACTGGAAAATATGTACAACTAAATAGTGCTAGAATATATGAATATTTAGATGGACTAAATTATGTCCAACAATAAAAATCTACTCAGATAGGAGTCTGTATACTGATGTCAGTGTAGCATCTTGCATCTATAGCTGCCCAAACGGGCTCACAAGGCAGACTATCAATTTCCATATACGTAGATATAACACCTAACATACAAATGATAGGGAAATATGAATAGTATATTATTCACGCTTTCATACTTGACGTGCATCAAATAAACTGATCTCATATCGTTACGGAGTTCGCTGAAGCGTGCTCTGCTATGTCCTGCAAAACCACACCCATCCGGGTGAAAATATCAAGTTTTTAGCCAGTCCCGACGGGAGGGAGATGAGGGTTGTCCTGGGTGTAATGTGGGTTAGCAGGTTGGGCGAGGCTTAGGAATAGTTTGCTAAACAGTTGAGTTGAGCAGGCTTGTTCTCTGGAATACATCCAAGGTCAATATTTATCTGGGAAACAACAGAAGTATCAAAGTCCATGCTCAGCTGATAGGCTCTCCTTAATCTTCAGCATTTAAATTCACACTTCTGTGTTACTACACACCATGATGGTTTATCCCTGGTTTACCATTACCACAGAAGGGAGAACTGCCCCTGGGAAACGAGAAGGGGATAACAATAGCAGTGGCTGCACTGGGCTGCTAACAAACTGCATGCAAAGATGGCAGCCACCACAGCTGCAAATCAGCTGAAGCTAGAGGAAATGGAATCTGCCGGCAATATGCTGTTGTTTGTAAAGGGATTACCATCGCAGTACTAGTCAGAGCAATGAAGAGAGAGAGAGAGAGAGAGAGCAATGGAACAAGTAACACTACGTGTCCATCTGAGATCTTACTCAGGTCTTGATTGGATTGTAGTGGGATAAGGAGTTTGTTCCACTATTCAGAGCTCAGGCCCAGTTTCCATTTTGAGCCTTCTCTTTTGTCCACCTCTGTACAATATTGCAGGCCCGCAGCTACAAACACCCAGGTCAAACACACACATAAATTTGCCTGTTGTCAGCACATACCACCCTGGGTGGTCCATTATATCCAGACAGCACAGACAAGACTTTTCTTAAGACCAGCCTGAAGCCATATTTTAGATCATTCGATAATGGAAGGAGAGATGTCTGAAGTGAATCATTCATTGTGTCGTGTTATTCATCATGTTTTCATACATAGCACCGTCATGATTGTGTCTACAAAAACCTGAACATCCTGGTGATTTATTGCCAGCTGTGTATCGGTGCTGTAACACACGCCGCATTATCAAACTATCACTGCACACAGGGAAATTATGGATTTTTTTTTTTTTTTTTTGTCTGCTTCTTGTCCAGAGAAGACTTTGGGGGATCAAACTTGCATGTGTTTGTGAAAGGAATGCAGAGAAAGTGATGTTGTACTTTTTTTTAGTGTTTCTGCAGTTTCATCCTCTATTTTGAAACATCTTTTCTGTGCTGTTTGTTTGGAAGGTTAGTGTTTTGTGTGTGGGCAATTGGTGTATAAATTGATAAAGAGTGGAAAAAAGAATGAGAGGGGTGGCAGAGCACCCTGAGGCCATGTTAATAAGGACTCCCTCTTTCTTTCCCTCCCGTTCTTTCTCTTTCTCTCTCTCCATATCTTTGCACTCCTCCCTCCCTTCCCTTGACGATAGCAGGAGCAGCCAGATCATTGCTTCACTCTCTGGCGTTTTCTCTCTCTCTCTCTCTCTCTTGCCCACCCCTCCCCTGCTTGCTCCCTTCCTCTCGCTCTTTCCAGCTCCTTCTTTCATGTTTCCTCCCTCCTTCCAGTTTTATCCAATCCTCCCTCCCTCGATCCCTCTTTGAACCCTCAGGCTGCAGATCAGGCCAGTGCCAGGAGAGAAAAGGAAAGGAGGCGAGAGGGCGGTGGGTGGGAGAAAGGGTGCTGAGGAAGATAGAGGCACAGCCTCTTATGAAGATGGATAGAGGAGTTACAGAAACATGCAGGCCTGCAGAGATGAACAGACGGAAGGAAGGGAGTCAAAATGTGGCCTTCAGAGCCCAACTTAAAAAAACAGACAAAAGCTGCAAGCTGCACGTGTAGATCTGAGCTCATAATCTAATTATAAAGGTGTCAAAATGATGCCATCAGATTAGACGAACAGATATATACTTGTCAGTAACAAACTTTACAGCTCTTCCTCATTAAAGCTAGCTCTGTCTACTTATAAATAGTAACCATACAGTTTGCTTGCAGAAGTGGAAGTTTCTTTATCTGCTCAGTGCCTGCACACACAAACTGCTGTGTTTCCACATTGCTATACTGTTTTGACTGGACGGCATCAGTGGGCCCGGCCTATAAACACGAATGTCTGTCCTTGACTGACTGAGTGAGTCGCTGAGTGATGAAGTTACACCATTGGTCAGCCGAAGGGTCGAAGGCTGCTAGAGCTTGGGGCAGCTGAGTGCAGAATGCATTTCACACCAACCTGCAGCAATGGCATATATTGTGAGCCAGGCTAAAAGCTGTTGTAATTTTCACTGTTTTATTAATTTTCAGTATTTTATCAGGTGAGAAAGTAACCATTTAGATTCCCAATATGTGGCCAGTTTATCCCAAAAAAAATAAAGCCTGTTTGGAAATTTACTACGACGTTTTCAGAGGCGCGAGGAGCCGCTATGTGGGTGAGACCAGCCGGTCATCTCTGCCGCTGCGGCCCGACTCCCGAGATTATCAGCCAGTTACTGTCCGTCGTCATCCCGCAGAGAACATGATCCAATCAACTGATCAGTGTAGCTCTTTGGGGATTTACTGCTCGCTCTTCCTGGGGGGGTGGGGGGGGGCTTGGTGCCATGTGTTGCCACTTCCTGTATCTGTCATTTCAAATTAGCATTTCATACACAGTTCAGCTAGACACTAGGTTTTGACCTAGTCTTGTTTCACACACTCTTTTAACAGTCACTATTCTTTCTCTCTGCATCCAGCTCTTGTCCTTGTGAAATCTCAAGGGAATAAAAAAGTATTTCTGACCTTACTCATTCAATTAGCTTTCCTGTGCTAGTTGTTGTAATGGTGTTTTTGTGTGTGTGTGTGTGTGGTATACTTTCCTTTTCAGTAAAAAAAAACGTCTCAACTATCTGTTGCATTTACATGTTGTCTTCTCTCTCTGTGGTTCTGACAGTACTGGCATAAAGGATGCTTCAGCTGCGAGGTCTGCAAAATGACTCTAAACATGAAGAATTACAAAGGCTTCGAGAAGAGACCATACTGCAATGCGTAAGTTGTCCCTAGATCATCATTCTGTGTATGTCTCTTTTTTTTTTCTCTTTTACTCGTATGGTTCAGCCTGTAACCCAAAGACACTGGCAGAAGTCTTTAATCTGTCCACAGACTGAAATAAGACTCTCTAAATGTGTGTGTGTGTGTGTGTGTGTGTGAGTGTGTTGTAACCCAACTAAGGCCCCTCTATCCCTCCTCTGCTGTTTATCTGTGACTATTCCAGCTCCCCCCTCAGAGAAAAAGGCCTATATGTGGTGTGGGAAAGTGGCTCCCTCCCTCCTCCCCTCCTCAGTTGGGAAGGGGAGGGGAGTGGGGGGGGGGGGGGGTATCAACAAAGGAAATTCCTAAAGTTCCTCTACAGTGACACAGGCGGACACACTGAAAACTAGCATGTCCACTCACGCTTCAGCACATAATCACACACTAAATACTCATCAGGAATCCATGGAATCCCCTCTCCCCTTACTTCTAATGATTTTCTTCTCTCCCCCCCGTGTGTGTGTGTGTGCGTGTGTGTGTGCATGTGCATATTCTGAAAGGGTATGCAGAGAGAAAGTGTTGCTTCATGTTCTGACAAGTTTTTTTTTTTTTGCATTTTTCCTGAATTGCCATTTTATTGCCAGTTGCACAGATTAATACCAGCGATAAGTTATTTGTGCCAAGACTGGAGTATAATAACATGACACTTGATTGTTTTCTCCTTCCAGTACATGAGAAAGTGATAGCAGTTTTTTGGCAAGGAATATTTGCAAAGAACTCTACAATATGCTTTTCCATATGTCTAAAACCTTGCATTGATTTTTATCCTGCTTGCCGCAGGGCTTAAAAGTGCACTGGATGAACGCGAAGCAAATTTGTTGCACTGTAATGGTCCAAAAGTTGGCTACATGAGCATTTTTGTTGCCACAAAGACCAATAAACATGTTCCCAATCAGACAACACAGATGTAAGGAATGATTCAGTCTGATTTCGCAACTAACCAGGTACTCCAGTAGTTAACCCCCTAATTCCTTTTTTTGCTCCTGACTTGTGTGTCGTGTGCAAAATGTAGTCACGCAGCTTTAGGATAATTGCACATATTCTCTCGAGATGAAACAGTTTTTCTACCGCATGTTAAACTGAGAGAATAGAACAAAATACGTTATTACTTGCCCGATCTAGATAGGCAAAACTCCTTTATACATGCAAATAATTTCCAGGTTAACCAGATGTGTTGGACTGTTTCTGGAGTGCAACCAGCTTACTGCTGAGTGTGTCTATTTGTCCTCACACACACACGAGCATTGAAAAAAGGATGTAATAGGCATTTTTTGCAGCAGACATTTTGACTTGACATTGCAGGAAAAGCACAGATGTTACCAATAATGTTAACAATGGCTCAGTTCTATTAAAGTGTCCCAAGAAGCCACGGCAGTGTTACAGTGAGCCAACATGAGCAGCGCTAGTATCCTGAAACTGAAGCAACTACATTCAGCCATTCAAATTCAGCCATTATTAACTTGACTATTTACATCTGTGCTTTTCCTACTGCCACATATCAAAATGTCTTCCATGGAAAAGGCTTGTTAGTGCTTTATTATTGTTTTTTGTCACTGATGTATGACACAGAAAAGATGTATGACACAAAAAAGCTCCAAATCCTCACGTTCAAGAAGCTGCAACCAGCGAATTTCAGCATTTTTCTTCAAAAAAATGACTAAAACAATTATTTGATTATCAAAATAGCTGCAGATTAGTTTCCTGTCGAAGCTCTACATTTGAGAATATGGGGTTAGGTGACTAACACCTCTCTACAGGCCTAATTATAACCTTATATTATAATTATAAATATTATAATTTGTGTCTTGAAAAATGAAATGTTTTCCTTATTTAATGTCTCACTGAGACACTGTGTCGACTTCTGATCCTTCACATCCAGATCAGTCAATCAGTTAACCGCCTGCAGCAGGTGTCGTCCCGCTGTCACCTTTTGTTTCCACAGACTAAAGCGCCATCTCTTTTCACCTTTCCCTCCGCTCACCGCGCCAGCAGGAGTGAGCCTGCGGGAGCCTGTTTATTATGCCTCTTTCCGTTTGTTTAAAACAAGCCTCGTTAGAGTAAACATCATCAGTGGAAGTGCCTCCCACTTCAGGAAAGGAATGTAGGCTACGTTCTCTGTTATTATTATGTGGGATAACTACTTTATCATTACTCTATATTTGTCCTTAGTAATTGATATAGGCGTTGTTTGTTTTTACTGTATTCCTACCCGCTTCTTCCCTGAGAATCCCATCCCTGATTAGATACTAGAGTCACAGGGGGGATTGTGAGAGATTTAAGAGGGCAAATAAGTAGACACATAAATTCTTCAGTTCCTCCGGAGGCTGCCGGAGCCATTGTTGGGATGCTGCGTTAATGGCTGATAGTCTGACATTTTTTTGGACATCAATGCACCATTGTTAAAACTTTTGACAAATTGTCTTGATTTAGTGTCACGGATGTAAACTTGCCTGCGAGTTAATATCCATCTCACACTATCTGGAATCACAGTTTGAGGTCATTTCTCGATATGTTGTTAATAAATAACCAGTCGTGATTAAAACCACTTTCACACTGTGGCGTGCCACTGCAGGTCACTTCCTGGTCTGTGCTGCCTTCTGTATTAGTCTGGGAAAGGTTGCTTTCTCATTGAAAGCTGAAGAAAAGAGGCCTACTCAGTAAGATATCAAAAGCTGCGTTTCAACCGCAGGAACTTTCCCCAGGGACTAAGAACCTTTTGAGGAACTCAGTTCCTCTACCTGCGTTTCCACCGGAGGAACCAGGGTCTAAATTACGTTCTAAGGGGATTGTTTTACCCTCTTAAAAAGTCTCTGCTGGGGGGGTAGTACTCTCCAAAAGTACAGGAGCTTTGGTGGCGGGGTTTGCAGGGACGACCGTCGCTGATTGGATTGGTTAAACACACTCAACTCGTGTACCGCTTTATTCATAAAACAAGAAACAAGTTATTCTAGTATCGATTTAGGACGAGGGGAGGACATTTCTCTTCATTTGTTAATGTTAAAAGTGAATTCAGGTTTTGCTTTCGGCTTCCGGACTCGAGAGTGTGAGTGACAGAGGGAGAAACTGCAGCGGTGGATGAGCCGGCTAGAGAGTGAATGAGGAGAGGAGGGAGCAGCGGTAGCTAGAACAAATCCAGTGAATGAGAGAAATAAAAAGTTATTTTCTGATTGTTTGATGTCGGTCATGTCCGCCGTCAAACAATCGGATGATTTACACTCAACAGATGATCGACTGTTGAGACAGACGCTCTTAGTTTCGGTTTTAGTTTTCTCCTCCGCATTTCTCCTTTTCATTCATTCATTACATACAACTCAAATACAAAGAACAGGACAAAGCTGTGTTGTTTTTTTCTTCATGTGTGAATGCTACATTTCAAGCACTGCTGTTTTTTTTTTTTGTTTTTTTTTTTTTAATTCTTCATGGGTCTAATGTTCATGATCTACCTGGTTCCTCAGATACAGTGGAAACGCAAACAGGATTGTTCTACGGAGACTTTTAGTTCCAAGTTTAGTTTCTGAGATTAGCTCCTCTGGTGCTAAAGTACCTGAAACTTTTGGTCGAAACGGGACCTTATGAGCTCTGATATATGAGCGTCACTGTGTATAATGGATTCAGCCAGTCAGGTACAGCAGATATCCTGTTATTTGCTAGCTGTCTTTCACCCGTGCTGCTAACTACAGTTCCTCCACTGTGATGTTCTGTGATGAGACTTTTATCATGATTGCCTTTCAATCAGTCATTGAACTTGTTGAGTTTGGTGATATGTACATGTTGATGAAATATCCCTCTTGAATAATACATTACAACCTTTCCAGGTCTCACAGGGTCAAGCCGGCCACAACATCTCCTGGTCCCAGTATGCAAACAGGTCTCTCCTCCTGCACGATAGACGGTTTGTGTGTGTGTGTGTGTGTGTGTGTGTGTGCATATGCGTGTGATTACACATGCGTGGCCCCCCTCACTCCTCCACCACCCCCCCCAGCCGTACCTCCCTTCCATTTTGATCACTCCTTCTTTAGAGTTCACAGGGCTAACTGAGTTTGTGCATGTGTCACACATTCCGGCCTGCGACTTATTACCTTGTTATACAACCTGACAGATAGATGAGTGTTCTTGTGACTCACTCATACAGGCAAAAAAATATATATATAAGCATGGTTACACACACAGACACACATTACAAGATCCTCACTGAGTGACTAAGCTTATATCTGCCACCTTGTTGTATGTTTGTATAACAATTTGCCTGAACCTTAAGTGCAAGGACACTTTCTAAAGACACATTGATGACAGGAAAGCTGTTAACACAGATGCTGGTTGTGAGGGCGTGTGAGACTGAAACTTGTGCCTCTTGTCTCCGACAAACAGAGCGGTTTTTAGCTCCGTGAAAGGAAGTGTGTTCCACCACAACCTAGATACACCCAAGCCAGAAAATATTAATAGATATTATTTATTCCCTGGCTTTGAGATATCCTTCAAGAAAGAGAAATATTTACAGCAGTCATAAAAAAATTAATTTTGCAAAATCTATTTTTATTTATGTCAATTGTGTCCATACAGATATGCGTTTGTCAGACGCGACTATCGTGACATATTCAAAAATTCAGCTTTATTTTCATATCTTAACACTGTGTCCACACAGAAAGCGTAGAGTGAGCAGCTCCATCTGTGTGTACGCTGGAGGCGTTCAGGTACAGTGTTGAGTGTAGGTCATCCGCATGTTGGAAGCGCTCAGAGCCAAATTACTGTAGTTACACATGTAAAACAGAGGAAAATAGACTTGAAGCCTGAAAACATGCTTTGGGTTGCTGTTACGCAGGCTGAGTAGACAGCTGTATTGAGCATGAATTAGCTTTACTGCTACGCTATGAAGAGTGGGTCCTAAAAAATATTCCTCTCGATTTCCAGCCACGCGGGCTTGTTCATTATTCCTTTGAGATGTTATAAATAGATGTTTGCACTCAACAGTGGCAGAGGGCACCTGTAAATGACAAAAGAGTGGCGTGTCTTTGTGGGATCTTTGCTCCTTTGATTATCTTATCTTAGCGTAGTTTCATTTGCATCGTTTGATTAGCTTGCTTCGCCTCCATGCCCGGCCTCAGGTGCTAACCAGCAAACTAGCAAACCACTACATCTGAATGTTTCTGATAGCCGCCGTTTCAGGTAAATGAGTACTAGAAGTTGTAAAAGCCAACTGTGAGCGTGCACAGACTTGCTTTTGTTTCCAGCCTTATGGATGGATGCAGGCAAGGGATCAAGTGCTCGGGTTTGTTGTATATCGCAGGGCTTGGAACGCTGACATCAATCAACTTCTGCTCTTGTTCAGATCCTACTACATTTATTTTCCGCCTCCCACTCTTTGAAACTGTCCTTGGGGTTTCTTTCAAGTGGCTCACATGTTTGTTTTTTTTTCAATTTTTACAGTTCTTTATGTAAAATACTTCAACCACAGTCCTTTGTTAATTTTTTTTACATCCCATAATCACATCAGGATGAATGCTAATACAGTTTATTTACCATGTTGTCAAGGAAACGGAAACCATATTGCCTAAATGGGTTACCCAGAGGCACGGATAGTGGTTGAAGATTTTTTGAGGTCACCCAGCACCCTGAGGCAGGCTGGGAACTACAGTCCATCTGAGTTGTTAATAAGCTGTGCCGGCTCTTCTTCTCCTGCTGGATTTGAGCCATGTGTTTTCACTGCCTTAAAGAGGACCTATTATGCTCATTTCCAGCTCTGTATTTTTATTTTTGGACTCCACTAGAGTGGCTTTGCATGATTCACAGTTCAAAAAAACTCTTTATTTATCAAACACTGGCTCTGACCAGCACACCTTCAACAGGTAAACAACTTATTTTACTTTGCCGTGCCGTGTAATGGAAAAACACTCACAGCGTGCCAGCTCGACTCAAGTCATGGCTCGGTGTGTCTACCCCCAAAACAATGGAAGAATTCCATAATGTTGGTGGAGCGGAGAAGTGACCTCATGCGTTGTGCATGGAGTAGATGACCATGTAAAGAAATCCGTCACGAGCCGACGTCAACTCAGGGTGAAAGTAGGAAAAATGTCGGAAACCGAAGGTTCGGAGAAGCCTGAAGCCGGTGCTTTTTTGCTCACAGGGATTACTTCTACATATGTTTACCTCATTATTTGACACTTTGGCCATGTTTAATATGAACATCTGACATTGTAACATAATGACTGAAAATAAGGAAAAGCATAATAGGTCCCCTTTAAAGACACGCTGAACTGGAAGGCATCATTATTAGTGGACCTGAAGGCTACTTGTGCACAGAAGCCTCCAGTGTATAAAAACACAGACTTATGCCTTGCACGCGTAAAACCGTTGACATCAGTTTGAACAATCAATAAGCAAGCGTGTGATGAATGGCTTTTGGAATGATGCTCGGTGTGCCGCATGCGTGCATGTCTGCGTGGAAGCCGTGCGTGCGTAATGCTTACGTCTGTTATATTTATGTTTGTTGTATTTGTTTCAGGCAGAGCGTTTTTCTACTGAGCAATAGGAGGTCGGGTGGTTACGGGTCTGCGGCTGTCAAGAAAATTCCCAGAATCCATTCAGAAAAGAGACTCGCCTTCACGCTCCGCTGAAGGGGGGCTGCCCATGACATCATTCACACTCACCCACTGTCTCTTTGACCCTGTTGCTGGGTCTGTTGCGCGCTATCCCTCTTCCTGTTATCCCCCATAGGGCTGTGCCCATGAGTGTATGTGCCTGTGTGTGTGTGTGTGTGTGTGTGTGTGTGTGTGTGTGTGTGTGTGTATGTGCCTGTGTGTGCCTGTTATTTGTAAGCTTGGAAAGCTTTTTCCACACCTGCTATGGCTCGCCTCCAAAACTCTGCAACCTTGAGGCTCTCATCTCCCCCCTTCCCTACACAGCCCCTGCCTCACTTCCTCTTTTTCAGGCTACCTTGGCTCCCACTGACAGAGCATTGTGTGTTATACTGACATGCCTTTTGTCTACAGGGGCTCCTAACTCAACCTCAGGACCACCTTGAATAACAAATGCCCCCACTGTGGGGCCACAGACTGCACACTGCTTGAGTTATGCTGTTTTTTTTTTTTCTCTTTAGAGTCTAGGCTTGAGCATCACAGTGGGAGTCTGAGTAAAAGCTGGCATCTGCCCGTGTTTGTTTACTGTGTACTGATATTCTGTGCTGTTTTGTGTGTTTTATTATACAGACACTACCCCAAGACAAACTTCACCTGTGTGGCTGACACTCCAGAGAACCTCCGCCTCAAACAGCAGAGCAAGATGCAGAGCCAGGTAACTCTTCATGCCAGCAGCTTACCCATAGGATTCATGGCTAAATCAAACTCAAGCTGTGAGACATGCATACAGTTTGTTCACACGTTGGCACCGTTCCACAAAAGAGGCAATAAAAAGAAATGCTTAATTTGAAAAAGCCTGACTTGAGTTAACCTTTTTAAAATTGATCTGGGAGTAAATGCTTTCACAAAGCCAACTTTCAGATAAATAATCAGTCTTAATTCAGACCTGGTTTAATAAACATTCAAGATAACTGCGTACTCACAGCTTTAAGACAGACCTGAGAAGCCAAGCATGAAATTGATTCACAGTGGACAAGTAAGAGACTTGGAAAGAGAGAGAGAGAGAGAGCTGAGGGGGATCTATGGCCATGTAATCGTATGGTAAATAAAATGTTATGGAGACAAAAAGATGGAAGACATCGCCAAGAAAATAAGAGAACTTGGCTGGCCAGGTACAGGTTAGTGGTACGCAGCCTCAGAGGTGAGCAGTTCTGATACAAGAAATGTTGGTGCGGTAGTTTTGGAGGCTCTGTATCTTGTGTGGATCAAGTGACAACTTCCCCTATCATTGGTTCCGTCTTTTAATTGCTGAGTTCAACAATACATTACAATTACAGTACTAGTATGCCCTCAAATTATATTTAAAAGTGAGTAATGCATCTTTTTTTTTAGCACTTTCCTTTTCCTTTTATCACCAGTTGGGGGGAAAAATGTTTGTTACGTGAGAAAGTATTGCAGCATGAATGTCTTAAAACCGGTTATAAGCTGCATTCACCATTTAAGTTTCAATGAAATGTTAAAACTTTGTCATTAACGACTCTGGAGAAAGCACTGCTTCTTAGCTGAGTGAGTATTGCATTGCTGCCTAAGCTCATGTTTAAGCTCAGCCTGATAATTAGCCTCATTGAAAACAGGTTAGTCAGGAAAAATAGTTTACTGTGGTAACTTAATTTGACCCTAGTTGAACCTGACTGTAGCAACATTTGCTAAAATTACACACAGATGTACACATTGCACCCCCCCCCCCTTTCATCAGAGGTATGTAGATGTGTCCACAAAATGGGTTGCGGTGACAAAAGTTGGTCTTACATCTGATTGGTTGGTGGTAGGTGAAGGCAGGGCTTGTCAGTTGACACACCCCATACTCCAGAATGGTAGAGCTCACCCAAAATAACCTTAATATGGTGTAATAATCCCAGCTTAACCTTGTGTAACAACCCTTTTCATACCGCTGTTATCTTTAGTGTTCATGTGTATGACTGTCATTCAGTTGCTTTTTTTATGATGTTTGCAAACTGCTTTATACCCTAATAAACTGTGCGCTTTACTGCTTTTTTATGCCACACAATCAGAGTTCCTTACTGCTGTGTGACCTAGTACTGATGCACTTTTATTTTCTCTTTCGTTTTTGTTCCGCACATTTTTTTTTGAAGGGGCCACCCAAGTGTATTGACGATAAATCTTCCCAAATTATCTCCTATTTTTCTCTAAACGGTCCCCAGTCTAAGTCTGATTTGTAACCACAGGAAACACTACTACGGCTGTTCCCGCAGAAGCTAAAATAAGAGAGACCCAAATATATTGTAAGACAAAAAAAAAACCATAAGACCAAAATATCCATCTGAACTGGGTCATGTGTTTTTTTCTTTAATGAAGATTGCTCTGATAGAGAGAGTGAGAGATTTGTACTCACCAGAAGACGTACGACAATGTTTTCCCACTTTGGCTACTTCTAGTTAAAGGAAACATAACTCAAACATAGAGTGAGTATAAAATGATATTAGATAGTGTGGCAGACAACTGTGAACCTTGAACGCTGTAGAAACCTCACGTTTCACTTCTCTTATTTGTGCTACGATGTCTGGGGCATGTTCATTCGTATTCTAGGAACTTGTCTATCAATATGATCACTTACGTCACCACTGCAAGCAACAAAACACAAGTCAAAAATGAAATTTCACAGAAATTTGTTTTTTTAGCCCAGTTTAGTAGAATCGTCCCTTCAATTTCAGTCATTTTGAGCCTCATCAATCACAAAAGATGGTTGGAGGAACTGATATAATAACCTGGATATGAAGAAGGAGGGAGAAGCTGAAGGAAAGGCTTGTTTTATCAACATTTAATAGAAGAGAGCGCTGTGCGGAGAGGAGGCGGGGCTTCGGGGCCTCGTCTTATCCGAGTGTCAGTGTCAAACGCTACGGATGAGATGAGGGGTGTTTGTATGTGAGAAGGGGTTTTGTGGAGTATTGAGGTGGGGTCAGTGGTCATACGGGGAGGGGAGGAGGGGGGGGGGGGGGGGGGATAGCTGATGAATCGAGGAGACAGATGGTGTTTTTCTACATGGATTGTGCATCCTAACAGCCCCCCACAAAACACTCAACCATACACCAAGAGACAGTCGTTATACTAAGGGGTTTATCACTGACACTAAACTAAGTATGAGATTATGAATACACAAAAGATGTTTTTGCGTGTGACACGGAGGATTCATGTGATCACGGATAAAGACCAGCGTAGCTCTCTGTGACATTTTCTTTGTCTCCTCTGAAGCGGTCGTGTGACGTCACAGTACAGTATTCACAGTGGACAGGAAACTATGACTTCACTAAAAAAAAAACCCAAGGCTTTCACAGGAAGTAGAAAATGATTTACGATAAATAAAAAAAATTCCCCTCAAAATGAGGATACAGCTGAAGTCAACAGAGTCCTTCTCGCAAAACTTCTCAAAATATGCTTTTGCTGACAGAAAGTGAAGGAAAAAAACAGCTGATTTCTTTCTCTGATTTCACTTTTTCTTTCATTTTTAAATGAATTACAATAAATAATTTAAAAATATATATATATATATATAACTCACACTACTCAGACACATGCACATGTTGATGTAGATATGTTTAGATTATATGGAATAAGCCTCTCGCACTGTTATGATTGTGTGCCATCACGGTACTATTATGTTTGTGGCAGTGCAAGGAAGTTGTTTGTTGAGTACTGTGGCCATCTAACCCTTCGCCACCGCCGCTGCCGCGTTGCTACGGGAACCCTATTGCTATGGTAGCAGGGTAGAGGTTTGTCACACCTCATTACAAGACTTTGCAGGGGGAAACAGAAAGAAACAAGACGGAGAGAAAGAGAAAAAGAAAACGGAGAGAGCGAATTAGGGAGGAGGAGATGGGAGAGCAATGAGGCGCACATGAGCAAAGGAAGAAAAAAAAAAAAGGAAGAGACAGGAAGGCACCAACACAGAGAGAGGGAGGAGTGCAGGGTGAAAGAGGAAGAGATAAAAGTAAAATCCCCAGAGGAAGGAAAGCTAGAGGAATGCAAATAGAAGCAGAGAGAAAGATTATAATGAGGAAGAGCTCCAGCTCTGTGGGATGATTCTGTCTTTTGCTGTTGAGGCAGTAAAATATGAATGAATGAAAAAGGGAGCACAGAGAGAGAGAGTGGGGAGTGTGGGTGGGGAACGAAAGCAGAGGCATGATTGGAGGAGAAGAAGAAGAAGAAGCTGTTGCATAGACCCAAAAAGACAAAGGAGATGGACTGAGAAATAAAAATAGGGGGAGGATCATACGTTGACTGATGAGAACGGAGAGAGAGAGAACGAAGGACAAAGATGGGTCGAGGCCACATTAATCTTCTTCACGACTTATCTTTGTGCGCAGGCTTGAGAGCCGTGTATAATTTGCCGTAGAATGAGGATCAGCCATAGATTTCGCTTCATTTTCTCTGTGGACGTCACGCTAGGGAGGGTGACAGCAGATATGAACGCATCACGCCGCATCACACACACACACGCACTTAAACGTTAGCTATGAATCATTGCCACGTCATGTTATCACAAGGGCGGTTGGGTAGATGAGAGGAGGATTGGTCAGCACTCTGTATAGCAGTGTCAGACATTACGTGGAAGTCGGGGGAGAGTACGGAGGGGATGGAGCTTTGTTTCCTGGTAATAGACAGTCCGAGTTGGCTTCATTATTGGGGCAGTGCAGGAAACCGGTGCAGTCACCACGGAGGCAGGAATAGGGAGGTGGAATTAAACGATTTGTCATTGTTGTAATGTCATCGGGCACGTGCCGAAGAGGTCAGATGGAGAAGAAGTGAGAAAGCAAAGCTGTTGGTTTAAAAACAAAATCATGTATCTGACTTCCTGCTTCAGGTTTTGTAAAAGTGGCAGTTTGTGGGTTTGAACACTCAACCAGCCACAGGGCAGCAGTGAGGTAGCGCGCCCATGCATTGTAATTTCTGATACTCATCTGACGCTCGCATGGGCTGGACATTTCCTCCACTGCCCTCAGGGTCAGGATAGGGTGGGAAGGCTGGAAAAACACACACTCAACAGTCACTCACACACACAGACTTGTCATACACTACCTCTTATTTTGACCATATATGGATGCTGGCATTCACTCCCCAGCAAACAGGAAGCGAACTTCACCACAAAAGACTATGCAATATAGGCCCAAGCTTACTTTGCTTGCACACGAAACACGCACGCATACTGATGCTGGTTACATTGGAAGTTTATGCATAAAAAAAATTGATTATTTCTGCCCATGACTGCAGGAAATACTCTATTTAACGTAGAAACGTCTTGGTATGTTTGCCGAATCCAGAGTTATAGTCACTACTGTTGACACAAGTTTGTTGTTATAGTGAGAAACATGACCAGCCTAACACACTAACAAAATAGTACTAAAGTGATCTACAGTCAAGAAAATACTTTAAAAAAAAATCAGCAGAAAGTTCATTTCACTAGAGGATTACATTTCAGCAATTTCATGTTCATTCATCTAACGGTGTCAAGCTTTAATAAACTCAACAGTAAAGCTGTTTTCCCCGCTGCTATAAAAGTATTTTATTAGGCTAAAGCGTAGCTCATTAAAACTCAGGACTGATCCATTTGTCAAGCCAAGTATAAGTACTTATAAGGTGGACGCTGATGCCACAGGTGACATAGGTGAAAAGCATTACATTCTTTTCTGAAAATGCCAAGACACACCAGTTTTATGATTTTCAAAAAAAAAAAAAATCTGTATATGTTGAAAGAATCTAGGTCAGAGCATCTATAAATAATCATTTATACAGTATTTGTTGGATTTTCCTTGTTGACTCACACGCTGTTGATCTGACAGTGTTATTAATCTGCTACATATTCACTGTTTTATGTTTGAAACCTTCTCTTTGTTTCTAACATGGTCGGGGTTTTTTTTTCTCTGTGCAGGTTCTCTACAGGGAGGATTTTGAGAAGAATAAAGGGAAAGCTTTCCATGTGGTCACAGACACGCCAGAGTTGCAGAGAATTAAGAAATCGCAGGACCAAATCAGCAATGTAAGTGTCACCACTTAAACCCATCTGTCTTAAGTCTTGACAGAAGAACTCTAAATGTTCAGTATTTGAAACGAAGACAAGCAGCTGTTGTGTTTTTTTTCCCAAGAAAAAATGTTGATTGACAAAATTGACTGACATTTCATAGACCAAACGCTGATAAAGAAAATAATCTTAAGTTGCAGCCCTAGACTGAACATTTAGGGCTCTTCTAATGTCTGTAATAGTGACTAATGAGTATAATCTCTTTGCCTATATTGAACCGAGAATTCGTTCTGAGGAGGATAATTAATCTACATGAAGTACACTGGAAAGTTGTCTTCTCCTGCCTTGAGAATAGTTGACATCACATCTTCAAGATAACCTTTAGGCAGCTCATGCTTACGTTGTACAAAGTGAAAGACTGATACTTACAGTACCAGTCAAATTGTTTGACTGGTACTGTATACCGACGTCAGCTCAATATTCATACATGCAACCACCAGAACCAGTAGATTTTATCGTTTCCTTTATTTAGCTCATCACCTCCTCTTTCTTCGGCCTCCGAGAGCTCCGCCAGATTAAGATCTCAGGTTTTGTAATATTTGTCATGTTGTTGTTTTTTTTAAGTAGCTTTCATCCTCCTACTTAGTCACAGTAAATGTCAGGCTTCTTCTTCTGCTCACAGCGCTCCTCATTTATAGTGATGGAATTCTCCTCCAATCGCTTACCACACGGACCATTCTCCTCCACTCTTCTCTCCTCTCTCCCTCGGCCACAGTTATTGATTTGCCATTTCTGTGTAAATACAGAGCAGCGATGTAGAAATGCATGCAGTGTTTACATTGCATCCACAGACTGCTTAAGTCAGCTGAAAAGGCCTTCATTTCTATGGGAAACACAACAACATATACGTCATTACACATAACCAGTTGCTGCACCGGTCTCGCTAATGGTATAATTAGGGTGAAGGGTGATGGGTAATTACTGCTTTCACTTGATGAAAGATCTCGCGTGTGTGTGAGATCAAGGACGTTTTGCAAGAAAGAGAAGGATGCACATATATTACATGTATTTATGGGCTCAAACACACAAGCCACATCAAGATAACGTGCATTATGGCGGGATGGATTCAAGCACGTTGCGAAATGTTTTTAGTCTGATAAACAAGTGGTTCGCGAGGGTTGAGCTGCGCTTTCAAAAAAACGTCCTTTGTTTGTCTTCTTCTCTGGTGCAGTAGTCATATCAGTCAGTCTCAATACAAGTACTTGACTAATGATTTTCCCATCAAACCATTTATGACCTACCTAAAGTACACAAGCCTACGGAGGGGTTGCCAAAATGTCGCCCTATTATAGCGAGTATTGGTTCTCTTACTGAAACTTTATCACATCAGACTATTGGCTGAAAAGCTTCAATCATTAATAACTCAACTCTCTGAAGTGACACATAACAGTAGTGATCTTCTCCTGGTTACTGTGGATGCAGGCAGCCTTTATACCAATATTTCTCACTCATCCGGGCTTTAAGGTGTTTTTCTTGACGTCAGGCCAGAGAACATTCCCCCAACTAACTTCCTGGTCGACATGTTCGAAATTGCTTTGATAATAAACCACTTTCTTAATGTCTCTCCAGAGACATGGCACTGTTATGGGCGTAAGCTTCGCCCATGACTATGCAAACCTTTTTATGGGTTGATTTGAACACCAACATGTGTACAATAATAATCCATTTTTGCAATTTGTTGTGTTTTGGAAAAGATATATTTATGACATATTTCTGATTTGGAATGCTACTAATTATGATCTCCAGGCTTTTTTCATAGTATCTCAACAATTTTATTGATTCAATTGAATTCAACATGGAATGTGACAGTCACTTTTTTTGGACACATGGGTAATCTATAATGGGAGAAACATTTACACCACGCTCTTCACCAAACCCTCAGGCATAAATAGTCCTTTACACTACTCAAACTATTATTCTGTCCCCCTCAAAAAAGTTCTGCCCTATAGTTCATTTCTTAGGGCTTAGAGGCATCTTTACAAGGGATGATGATTTCCAAATAGAAACCTACAAACTCTTTGATCAGTTTCTGATGAGAGGGTATCCACGAGGCATTTGCAAAGGCTTATGAGGAAAAACAGAAATGAATTATTCACCGAATGTAAACCCAAAAAGCAAAAAAAACATTCTCTTGTATATTTAATACTACCTGTTCACCACTTGGGTGTGAGATATGTAATGTTGTGAAAACACACTTCAACATTTTATCTGTTGATGACATTGGCAAAGAGATCTTTTCATTCTCTTCCGCTTTTTCTTTTACTAGAGCAAAGGGATGTTTAGGACACACTGGTACACACAGACACACACAAAAACTTCATCCGCCAGGGACGTTTGGACAATGCCACAGGTTTTTTTTTTTTCCCTTGACGAATTTAAGCTGCATGTTCTAACTGTAAGAGTACAAAATGACAACATGCAGCTCTAGTAATGTTGTCTGCCATGCACCAAATGTGGCATCCAATATATAAGAAAAACAAAAAGACATCATCCTATCTCAGATTTGGTACTCTGTGGCGTTGGCATGATGATTCCTAATCGTTGTGGTGGAAATATAGATCAAATTTTACTCCTGATGTGAATGCAGATATATCTTCTACCTTAAAATGCTACACCCTAGTGGCTTAAATGAAGAATTAGATATTGTATTCTGTCACTCTATTGTATTGTCTTTCTGTACCAGTGGGTCTCTTTCCCAGTGTAAAAGCTAACATTTGTATGTATACACTGTATATCAGTTATGGTATGAAAATGTGTTAGGGCTTAGATGCAATGTGTGCAATGTTAGATCCTAATGTGTTTGTAATGACCTGATCTGCTGGCCATTGGCTTCATGGGTGTTCAGTCAAGCCCTAGATCATTGATTAGGTGCCCCTGTAGAGTAACCCACATATAGGTGGACTCATCATGCATGCCTCTTTTTGCACAGAGGAAAGTCCAACATGGACTGTTTGAACTCTATGCACTCTCTGCACATATTTTCACTGTCTGCACGGCCCTGTAATGTAACAAATAGAAATATCCAGACTCTAGTCTGAATTATTCTTTTTTTTTTGTTCTCTGTGTGCGAGTCCTTCCTCGCTGCATTAGACATCTGTTTGCAGTCAGTGCGTCATTCATAGCCAATCATAAGGGAACCACTCCAGATGAGCGCTACATCAATCTCTCTTTTTGCTCTTGTTCCACCGGACACAAGAAACAAACCAGTTTAGTCAGCACCCTTCCCAGAATGTCAGCCGTGTGAAGGCCCTTCACTCACTTTTACTCATCTAGACTCGTCCTGTCTGTCAACCTTGTCACGTCTTTTCAATCTTGGTCCGGTCTCTTCCGTTTCCCCTCACCGTCCTCTTGTCAGTTGAGAAGTTACAGGGGAAGCTTTAGTTCAGCAGCAGCTTAGGCACTTCTGTAAACACACACACACACACACACACCATCTGTTCAACCTGTTCCTTCAAAACAAACCAAAATAATCTCATTCGCACACTCTCACTTAGCATATTGCACTTGAGAACAGTCACACTGTTCTCTCAGTCACTTGCTTCACTGTCCTTGCACAAACACTCTGTCATCCCGTCCAGCCTGTGAACACACTCCTCGCTAACGCCGCCGGCACAGTGGACTCTTTGAGCGCGGGTGTAAGCGGGGGCAAAATCAGGGTTGTAAATCTTGACCACTGTGAGTCAGTCTGTTATCAGCCTGGTAATAAGGGGGGGACTGACTATTTAGTGCAGTCACAGAGCAGTCACTCACTTTCAGTTTCATCAGTGTGGCCTGGTTTTATGTTGTGACACTGAATGCTGCCTTTGTCACACTAGCAGATTGATAATTAAGTGTTTGTGTCTGAAATTGTAAATCTTGTGCTTCCTTTTTTAGTTACACAAAAGAAAATACACCTGCTACTGTAGTCATATGAATGATTTAAGTGACATTATGATGTGCTTAGTCATATGATTCCCCTCCTCCTCTTCCTCAGTATTTCCTCTTGAATCTAGCTGGCTCATTCTCACCCCAAGCGTTCAGGCTTCTTGTTAGTTCCCTTTTTTTTTCACCTCACCTGTTCTTCCTGATGTGTCAGCAACGGTTGCTATGCGACTCTGCCCTCACATTACTGCACACTACATCCGGCCCCCGAGATGTCATTTCCTCTCAGCGTCAAGTTGCTTCCTGAGGCTTTTGCTGCACGTAGCGCGCCCCACCTATCACCACAAACGCAGGGGTGCTGGAGAGCAAGTGGGAGCCCTCTGGTGGATGTAAAGGGAACTACACGCTGTGACAGACTTTCTGGAAAGATGACTGCAAACGTAGATCTGTATCTGTTAGATAAAGTTACATGCACTCTCAATCTTTATCTATGAACTGTTTGTGTATTTCCCTTGCAGATTAAGTACCACGAGGAGTTTGAGAAGAGGAAGATGGGAGGAGAGGCCCCACAGCAGCCGAGCAACCCCTCTTCAGGTATTCCTTCCAACACACTCACAGTACATACAATATACTTACTGTCAAATGGAGTCAATAGTAGCTTTTAACGCAGTAAAAAGCTGTGTAGATAGAAGCAGCAATAGTAACTGTAAAAGTAGTCAAGAAATAGTGAGGAGGAGAAGAGACAATTTTACACTGGATATACCAGTAACTAACCGAAAATAATCTTAAATGTCCAGATCACCAAAAAAAACATGATTAAAGAAACTGTATGTATGGTTTGATAGCACTAGTGAAAGCTTAGAAATATGTTTTTTTTTTTTTTTTGTGGATCGGATGAACATTTAACCCTTCAATTAATTATCAGGGATTTTTGGTTTCCTAAGAAAAGTGTCCAATTGTTTTCCCTATCTGTGTTTTGCTCCCTTCATGCCGCAGGATGTATGAGCTCATCAGGCTGGGTGTTGCCTAATCACACCACATAGGGTTCCTGGTTCTGACATGTCCACCAATCTCCTCTGTATTTAATCCATTGAGCTATAAATAGTTGAATTTACTACAGAAATTGCTGTATTTAAAAATTAGAAAGTAATTCTTATAATGCCCAATCTGAAATCAAAGGGTTAAATCAATGAACAAACAGATTTATTCATTTACTCAAGCCAAAAAATTTAAGAATGGCTGTTTGTTTGCATTTTCAGTGGGAAAGTTATGGATAAATATTTGAATGACCCGTGGACCTGCTGTTTGTATTTTACATACCTGATTTACACAGAAAGGCATTGTTCAGAAGGTTGCGTAACAGTAAATTCGAAAGCCACTGGATGCACGTCATGGCTTGCCAGGTTTTTGAATTCCTCATTCTCTCAAAGAGCTCATGCAAACATACAGACAGGAGTAAATACACCTGGCATTAAGATGCATTGGCTGTATAGACTGACATCTTAATTCTCCTGCCTTAAAGCAATAGATTACAGATAGCTAGATTTATAGCTTGTTGCTGAATCCCAGTACAGCTCCAAGTGAGTCTGGTGTCTGAGACAGAAAAAACGTTTCCAGCTCAAACATTTGTCTTCTTTTTATCAGCAGCTTACCAGCCCCCTGCAGCCTCTCAGAACTACAACTATGAGCCTGCTCCTGAACCAGCGCGCCAGGCGGCTGCCGCCCCACCTCCAAGTGCTGGGGTAAGTTTCCCATTGCCCCCCCCCCCCGCCCCTCTTTTGCTGCAGATGGACCCCCAATGCCAAATACAACTTGATGAAATTAAAAATCTGAAACAGAATCAGAAAATATTGTTGTAATTTGATCAATACTGCAATAACAAATGTTTACACTTCACACTAACATTAAGACTTAGAAAGTCAGCCATTCAGAAACTTTTTTTATGCCTCCCCGCCTGCGTCAGCCGTGGCCGGAGGCATGTATTTGGGTTGGCTGCCTGTCTGTCCATCCTATTCTCATAAACGCGATATCTCAGGAACGCCTTAAGGGAATTTCCTCAAATTTGACAAAAACGTCCATTTGAACTCAGGGATGAACTGATTAGATTTTGGTGGTCAAAGATCAAGGTCGCTGTGACCTCATGTCCGTCCCATTCTCTCATAAATGCGATATCTCTGGAACACCTGCAAATTTGGCACAAACGTTCTCTTGGACTCAAGTATGAATTGATTAGAATTTGGTGGTCAAGGTCATTGTGACCTCACAAAAAACATTTTTTGGCCATAACTCATAAATTCATAGGATAAAATGATTAAGTGACATTTTATATTCATTCATTCAAACCTTTGTTTTTATAGAGTAGGCCAGGTCTTTTTTTCAAGGACGCTCTCATTACAATACAAATATAATATATAAGAAACGATAATCTGCAAATATAAACAGCAAATATGAACAGATAAGCAATATAAAATATAAGAAACAATAAAAGCAATATATAAAGGCAATAAAACACATAACATGAAACATTAAGGAGTGTAAAACTTCAAGCTCAGTCAGAACACATACTTTCACTTTGCCCTATGGCAGCTGAAAGAGATTTAAAATTATTAAAAGGGTTTAGCTTGTCTAATTTTACTGCCCTCTGCAAGGTGTTCCACTTGTGTGAAGCATAATATTTAAAAGCCCATTTCCCAATCTCAGTGCTAACACGTTGATTTTCAAGGACTAAATAGCCTTGGGACCTAGTGCAGTGTGAAATTGAACTAAAATTAATAAGACATGTCAGGTACCCAGGAAGGTTGCCAAGGAGAGCTTTGTATATAAATAGGATGCAGAGCCGTTCTCTTCTCACTGCCAACGACTGCCACCCAACTTCAACTCTAAAACCATCCCCAGTTATGAACCTAAGGGCAGAATGATAGACTGCATCAAGAGGTTTAAGAGTAGAAGCAGTAAAGTGCATATAAATAACATCACCATAGTCCATAACGGATAAAAGGGTCGTCTGAACAATTTGCTTTCTATAATTTTTGCTTTTAAAGACTTAGTCATTTCATCAGTGTTTTTTGAAGTACAGCTCATCGTCTATCCAGAAACTAAGGTATTGTTTCCCATTAAGTGTAGTAATATTTACTTCCATTATACGTTTTATCTGAGTTTAATAGTAATTTAAGATCAATCGATGTTTGCTGTATAGAACATACATCAATATGCAAGTTTTGAACAGCCTTGGGCGGCAGAGGGCGATGTTGTATAGATAATAGCGTCATCTGCATACAGATTAATTGTGCCATTTGTCACTTTTTCACCTAATTCATATCCAAAAGGTCGATTTCACCGTGACATCATAATGTTCTGCAAAAACACTTGTCTGGCCATTATTCAACACCATAACTCAGGAACAGAAGGGGGAGATTGTGACCATATTTCACATTTTGTCAGATACTGAATTGATGACACTAATCCTGGGTGACCACCTTGAAACTGGGGTGATTGTTTAGATCTTCTGTGCTGTCAGGTTGAAGATGTGTGTGAAGCATCCACGTTTTAGAATTTGTAGCTTCTCTGCACCGATATCCATATCTGAAGCTTTGTCTACTGTCATAGTTACAACTTTGTGTTCTATCAGAATCAGTTTTATTGGCCAAGCATGTGAGCACATACAAGGAAAATACACTTTTATTAACTTCCCTCAAAGTCTTCACTACAAATATTATGAGTCTGGACAGACATGGGTGTAAACTGCAATGTGACTAGTTGGCAGAGGCATACAACCCCGAGGAAACAAGGAGAAAGAAAGATGGGTACGACAGACAACAAAGGTCCCTTGCTGGAATCGAATCAGGGACATTGTGGTTATGTGGCATGTGCAGTAACCATTCAGCCACCAGGATGCTTCCCATTCAGAAACATTTTAATGCTGTAGTTAATTTAGTAGCAGCTTTTTCTTGAGCTCTGTGGCAGCTGTTGTCTGTTTTTGGGGAACTAACCGGATTTGTTTTGTGTCCACAGAAGCGGTACAGGGCCGTGTATGACTACTCTGCCGCCGACGAGGACGAGGTGTCCTTCGTGGACGGGGACGTGATCGTTGACGTGCAGCAGATCGACGAGGGCTGGATGTACGGCCGCGTGGAGCGCACTGGCCAGCAGGGCATGCTGCCTGCCAACTACGTGGAGGCCATCTGAGTGAGAGGGAAAGAAAAAAGAGGGAGAGAAAAAGGAGGAGGAGGTAGAGAAAGGGAGGGAAAGAAGGAAAGGAAAAGCCCAGTGCCATCTCATCTTAATGCCGCTTTCTCTTGATTTTACTCTTGTTCCCTAATCTGTCCTGTGAGACCCTGAACCCCGCCCCCCCCACCACCACCCCGCCTCTTCTGCATCCCTGCTCTGCTCTCACTGTTCAGCTCGCTAACCACAGACTTTCTCTTACTGTCCGTCTGTCTCTCTCTGTCTGTCTGCCTGCCTCTCTGTCCGTCTGTTTGTCCGTCTGTCTGTGCTGATGTCCGTCTCTGTTTGGATGTCCGTCATCCTCTTTACCTTTTTCCCCCCAATCCTGGCTCCACTCTCGTGCTGTCACAAGTGGAAATCGAAAGTCTTAAAAAGATAAACTCACAGTTCATTGAAGTATGTCAGGGGTCACGCCGTGTCACACAGCTCCATCCTAGCTATAGCACTTAAACAATCATCATGCAAAAGTAAAGAAGAAGAAAAAAAAATGTAAAAAGCCCTTTTCCCCACAAGTCCGTCAACACGTGGTTTCCATGGCAGCCAACAGCTGCAGACGTTATTCTGTGGACGAAATAAGTTTGCAGTGTGGGTGGGTGTGGCATTTTCATAGGCCTTTTTGTTTATTGTTTTTTTTTTCTTTCTTTAATTTTGCAGCGTGATCTTGGCCAGACTGGAAACACAGTGCAGAATCTCAGTCTATCAAAACTAAGCTTGAATATTTTGACTTGTGTACATTCCTTTAACCTCTAACCCTGTTGCTGTTGCATCAATCAGCCAGTTATCAGTCTTAAACAGAGAGGTTTTTATTATATTTATAGATAGACACGCATTTTTGCCATTGTGTGCTCAACTAGGCACCCTTGTGTTCAGCACTGCATTGTGGGTATTGTTGTGAAACTGGAATCGTAGCCTAACTGAAGAGCACCTCCTGTCGTTGCCTCACTCAGGCATGTCGCATACAGGAGGGATCAGGGACAAGTTAGGGGACATTATCAGTCCATCTCCTACGGCCACACTGAATATCACATCACCTCAGCTGGTGTGGATATACAGTATATACACCGCTATTCCTATTTTTTGCAGCCTGAATGCCTTCAGTCCTGAGAGAATCACAAAGTTATGGTGATCAAGGCTAAACTGTTGTTGGAGAACGGAGACGGGAACAGGTCGAGTCCTTCCCCTTTGCTACAAAATCACCATCAAAGAAAACCCATTTATAAAGGAGGAGGCCAAGCACAACTCTATATTGTGAATCTTTTCTTCTTTTTTTTTTTTTTAATTTTAAATTTATTCCACTGTTTTTGTGAGTGAACATTCCAGTCTTTCTTTCCATGAGATGTGAGTGAAATTGTTGAATCCTCGGCTGTGGTAAATGTTGTCGTTTTTTTTTTTTTTTTTTTTCCTCATGCTGTTCTTCCTTTGCCTTTATTGTTATTGTAAGATGCTTATTTTGAAAGAAAAAAAAATTCAGTGTATTAAATGAATAAACAAACCAGCAACTCAATTTATGAACCAAGGCAGAGGAATTTATCTAGACTTGTGCGGTCACAGTATTAGATTAGTCATGGGTTTAATCAACCTGCAGTTTCAGGTCAGAACAAAGATGGCCGCCTGTTGGAAAAAATCAGCTGAACGCCTGCTCGGTCAAGCCAGATTGTTATTATTATATCTCCATTATGCTGGAGCTAATGAGTCTCTAATAAGAGTAATGTTACGGGATGACATTTATAAATATCCGTGAAAGAAACTTTTACCAGATGCTCTGGTCAGTGAATAAAACATCAGGCCTGCATGTCAGAACCAGGCAATTTTTTTCTGGTCCTCCTGGCAGGTAAATCTGGTAAAAACCAGTGAATTAACATATATAAACCGCCGCCAACCAGCTTTATCAGCATTTGCTTGGTGGTGGACACAAAGATGTAAGGACGGTTGGTTCATAAACACACAATGAAGCATTTCAGTTGCTGACTATTACACAGCAATGCTGTATCCTCCTTTCGCTCGAGATACCGTAGTGCTGCGAGGACCTTATCAGATTATAAAAATGATATTTGACCATTTCTCAGTGGTGTAAATACTCATCGGCCCCTGACCATACACACACACACACACCTCTTCGCCTTTTTTCTCACCATTTTTCATCCTCTTGTGATGCACTGTGACGGTCACAGACACGAGCGATCAGGGTGGTGCGTTTTTAGGTGGGGTCGAGGGCGGGGGCCAACAAATTTTCAGCTTTATTAAAACAAACAAGGCTCTCGCTATGTAGCTAAACGACATTGTATAATTGTATATGTATCATAAAGGTGAATTAGGGAAAATGTTTTTTACAGGTCATGGTGCTCTGGGATGTGGCTTGCCTGCAGATAAAAATTAAAGCGGATCATATTTTTTTGTGAATGTGGCTGAGGGGAAGTAATGTGATTTTAAAAAAAAGATGACTCATGGAGAGAAAAAGAAGAAAAAAAAAAAAAAGTCCAGTGTGGTGCAAGTTGTCCGTTGGTGTTGATGAACATTCATACATTTTGCAACTCTAATGTGATGAATTGTGACAGTGCTGATGAAAATAATCACTGAATCAGAGTTTAAAAAAAACAATAAAAAAAACACCTCAAACACGTTTGCCAAACAAAATGACTATACACACTGTATGTATGCCTGTATTTTGGATTAACCTCTACTTGACAACAGGACAATTTTATTTGCAAAGCAGATGCTAGATTGGAAAGCTGTTTTAGAGCTCACGGTTGTGTTTCTCTCAAAGAAGAAGAAGAAGAAGTGGTGGTTTGGCTTGAAGTGAAATGATGATTGTTGTTCCTGGCTTATGATGTTTGCTCAAATTTTATTTAATAACAAAGCTACTCACACCGATAGCCTCCGTTACTCTGTGGATTACATCTGATTCAAACCTTCTTTTGTCGCGAGGTTGTTGCGTTCTGGATGAAATGGAGAAAAAAAAAAAGAAGTGGCCAAAGACAGCCAGCGTTGTGTAAGTGTGGCTCAGGGTGGATTTGTTAAGGCAAAGTCAAATTTGAGCATGTCGATGATGTAAGTGTGTGTCGGGCTTGGGGGGGTTACAGAGGGCGGAGATCTGATCTCTCTCAATCTCTTTGGCTGTGAGGCAAGGCAAGTTGTTTGTCTGACCTGAATATTAGTCAGGAGTTAACCTCTATTCGCCAAATAATGGCTCTACCGCTCTGGCATCACTCATCTATCTACTGAACCGTGACGTCATATCATAACCCTGTTTCCATTCCGTTTCTATCTAGTATCCTGTCCACCCCCTTCTGCTGACGTCCCTCTTTTCCTTCAGCCTTCGTCGTAGGCTGCCGCGCTTCTGATGAATCATTCCCTGCTTCTATGATACTGGTTATATACTGTAGACTTTGCAGAGTGAAATCATGTAATCCACAATCGCAGGTTTAGCATTCGAACCAGTTTTGTGCATTCCATCTTAAAATTGTTTTTGTTTTTGATATAATTTTGTTATTTTTTAAATAAAAAAAAATAAAGATACCATATGCATAATGACATACTTGTGTATTCGATACTCGGAATACATACTCAGATTTAAGGACCTGATATCATCTCCTGTTGCCCTGTTACAGCACTTCAAATTGTACTTATGATTCTGCAGATTCAATAAAATGTCATTTTTCTCAGACTGTTGTTTGTGCTACGTCTTATGTCATTGCAGCATAATGTGGGTACAGTTATGAAAGTCTGATATTTGCTGTTGGGCCCCCTGACTGTTCCCAACCTTCTGCCCTCTGTGCAGGTTCACCAGTATATTGCACATAGCGGACTTTTACATGGAAGCATCATTATGTGCTCACAGATCCAGAAACCCAACAAATACTATTGCATTGTAATAATACAATGTATGTCTTTTAAGTTTTCTGTGTGTCAATTAGTTTGCTGTAATGTGAATAATCAAAACACATCATGTAAACACAATATTAACTAATTGATCAAGTCTTGCAACTAGCTTTTGACACAGGGCCTCTGTTGCGTCAAGACAAGGTCGTAATTTCCATGAATTTCCAATGGTAAAGTAGAATCCACCCTCCTGATATTGAACTATTTAGTGGTGTAAATTCCCTGACAATTTTTTAATTAAATTACAAAAAATCACTATCTGTAGCCTATATTGGCCCTCTGACACAAGACATGTGTACTCTGTGAAAAAGTATACATTAATCGATGTATTCATGCAAGATCTTCATCACTTTAAGAACAATATCATGGAAATATTTTCTTTGAATTGGGGCAAAATGGTTGGTGTGGAAGATTATGTAAAGCTGGTCCTGGCAGCTATATTTTTGCGTATTTAAAATAATAATTAAAAAAAAAAAATTAACGTCAATATAGTGGGTTAGTTTTGCACGTGCCTAATTAGGTTTAATTGAAAATGTCGAAATTCAGTGAAAGTTACCCTCCCGGTACCACTATGTAATTTTTTTTTATTACCCAGAGTTTGGTCTGTCAGGTCATAATCATAATCATAACTCCCTGGTTGTGTATCACCCTCATCAATCACACTTTATCACTGAAATACGATGTATATGATTCATTAATCGATGTGGAGGGAGTGGAGTGTAGACTTTAAGATAAAAATCCTCCTGAAAGGCTAAACTCGGGGTAAAAACACCCTGAAGTCCTCTACCTTCCTGTTTTGTAGCAGGAGGGGGAGGGTCGGACTCATTCATTTCCACTCCGTGCTTTTCCCGAACTGTTCCGATCTCGGCCGATCTATCGCACCGGCTGCTGTTTGTGCCTGGCTGTACGTCTTGCATCTGCACCGTCCATCTCTTAACATTATTTCCATCATGGTGGACATTTTGATGTTGATGTTTTTCGCCATCATGGGCCTCGTCTTCCTCTCGTACATCATCTACATGCTGTGATGAGGCGTCCTGCAGAGCGACACAGGCGGTCGGTGCTCGACAGCACAGAGGATGCGTGTTTTTCCTCTCCTGCATCCCTGGTTTCCATTACGGACAGTGGTAAGAGAGCGCTTCACTGCATATGATGAATTTGACATAGATGACAGCCTTTATAGATGCTCTTCTTCTGTATTAGGGGGAAATGCTCACACCACAGCACCCGAAGGAGCAAATATAAAGTAGTTTTGTGTCCCAGTATTAAAATACAAATGCATGAGCACAGCTGTCATCTGTTTCAGGGGAAGGAGCCATGGTCGGGCCGTGATGGTTTCCCATTGGAGCTCACATGTGGGATGTGAAGAGCGATCCAGCAGAGAGGAAGAACAAATGGAGAGGAAGTGGAAGCAAGACTCTTCTATCTTGCACTCTGACATCATTTATCCCCCTCTTCTTCCTTTATTGGGTCTCTCCAGTTTGGCCAAGATGTTTGTCCAACCCCTACAGCCCCCCCCTCCACTTACCTCTATTTGCAATCTAACCACTGTATTTTCTGTGCTACTAAAGGCAGTGCATGCCCGTGTTTCTCTTTAGAGGAGGGGAAATGTTACCTCTGCACAGGTCCGGTATATCTTTAGATATGGATGCAGGATGGTTTTGTGGGGCTGAGTGTAATACAGGTGTAGAATTTGCCTTTTAAATAGCACTGTGAGCTAATTGTTGGCTCTGTTGACAGTATCATCCATATGACTGTGTGGCAAAAATCCTTCATGATTTGTTTTGTCAAATTAGTGTTTCATCAAACCGTCTGACACCTTCAGGCTCCTTGATTTTTTTTTCTGGATAGTTTTCATAATTTTGTTGTCAGTGATGCTTCGGTTGGCTCAGCTTTGACATGCTGATATCTTTCATTCAAGTGTTGCCAATGTGTTCTCCTCCTCACTACAATCAAGATTCCCCGTCGGGTCCAAGGGGAATGTGTCAGCACATTAACTTAAGTGTTCTTGCCACTACTACAGAAGTTACAGGTTGTACCATATCAGCTGCCCCCATGTCTTGAAACTTTTTGTTGTAATTATTTTTGGCTGCAAATGACATGCATGAATACCAATGGTGTCATTTCAGAAATACTGTACGTCTTCTCAGTTTTTTTTCACCTTACCTCATATGAATTATTTGTTATATATGAATAATGTTACGTTTACTGATGCACTGATGCTTCACTGAGGTTAATGGCAGTATTTCACATGATATGTCGAATAAAGATGATTTCAGTAAACCCAGCTGCCTTCTCCCTGGTTCAACACACGTCACTGTATTTTTATTTTGTTGACAATCATAAATCAGCAAACAATTACTCACTTCTTATGCCATAATAAGTTCAAAAGCCTGTGTGACTTGCATATATAAAGTGTAAATATAGGGTTTCGTAATTACTTTTTTGTCATTTTTATTGTATTGGATAGTGATTGTAGAGATGTAGACAGTAAACACTGAGAGAGAGATTGCTGGAATTGAACCGGTGATGCTGCAGCAACATAACACACACAACATTGCACACAACTTAATCACACTTGGTCCCTACAGATATTGTCTTTGAAATAAGCATTATTTTTTTCAGGTGTGGACAGTGAATAACACTATTCTGTTCAGAAGAATTTCGATTGGCACCTTAGGATTATTGTATTTCTGAGGCCAAGTACTGCCTCAGTGCCTCTGTAATAGTCTGTAATGATGTTATTATTCTATTCGTGGCGAGACGGAAAATTGCAGCCGAAAAGTGCTGCATACAAGTGGCACCTGAAGAGTCACGGTCCTTGAGGGAATGCAGATATGCAGATAGACTGCACTGAAATAAAAACTATTTTGCTCACACTAAGCCTACCTCTTTCCTACCAACAAAGCAGAATGTTACGTATCAATCAATCAAACTTTTCGTAGAGGTTAGTACAATTGCTTTACAGCTGACTGAATCAATGTAAACAGTAAAAACTTTGAGACAATGTACACAAAAAAAGTCAAAAATGTAATACAACCAATAAGATAGATTAAAATAAAATAAGAAGTAAACAAAACAAATGAAGAACAGTAACAGATAAGAGGAAATAAAACATATTACAATAAAATAAATGATCAAATGAAACAAATAATGTCAATAAAATATTTAAGTTTACGTTTAAAGGTGCAGTGTGTAGAATTTAGTGGCATCTAGTGGAATGGACTAATGGAATATAATATTCATAAGTATATTTTAATTAACGTATAATCATCTGAAAATAAGAATTGCTGTGTTTTTGTTACCTTAGAATGAGCCCTTAATATCCAGACAGGGAGCAGGTGCTCTTCCACAAAGCCCACCATTTTGCACCGCCATGTTTCTACAGTAGCCCAGAATGGACAAACCAAACACTGGCTCTAGAGAGTTTCACGGCCACTATAGGTTCTCCTACAAGCTTGTAAGGGGGAGGGGAGGGGGAGGGGAGGTGTATTCATTTAGCTGCAATCTGCAACCTCACCGCTAGATATCACTAAATCCTACACACTGCTCCTTTAAAACAGTGGTTCTCAAAGTGGGGTCCGGGGTCCCCCAGGAATCCTTGAGGGGGATAATTAACACAATGACAATAAGTAACACAATGACAGAATGTATGACTATTGTGGTCATGGATTTCATACACTTTCTGTAATAAAACATCTAAAGGCAATCTCATCTCATCAGATGGGGGTCCATGGTCTAATTTGTGTCAGTTTAGGGGTTCTTGACGTGTGAAGTTTGAGAATCACTGCTTTAAAGATACCCACACTTTCAGCTGCTCTCAGTTCCTCCGTCAGACTGTTCCAGTTAAGCTAAAAGCTGCCTCACCAAAAGCTTTTGTCCTGCACTTTGGAGCAACTAAAAAGACTTGTGCCAGGGGACCTGAGGGACCGCACTGGTTCATACAATGCAAGCATGTCAGCCAAGTAGGCTGGTGCCAGACTATGAAGTGCTTTAAAAACAAGTAAAATCTTTTTAAAATCAATACGGAAACTGAAAGGCATACAGATGTAAGGACTTTACATAGTTGCCCCTATAATCACAACAAAAATATCCTTATATAGCACACAATCTCGTCAAACCTGAGTCTGGTTAGTGCTGTCTGTGCAGTAGTTGTGAATATAGACGAGTTTGGGGTGATAAACATGTAGCTCTTTGACAAAAACATCCACGCTGTTCGGCAGAGCAATGAATGCATTAATCACATTGAGCTCCAAAGATACATTATATGTAGTTGGCCTCTGACTTCTCTGTAAAGGAGGAAGGTATTTAGTAGTTTATACTTAAAAGTCTTTGTTATACGTGTTTATCTTCAGTCTTCAGCTGCTGCAGGACCATTTTTCTTCTGGTCACTAAAGTTTTTGAGATGAAAACGTATTCTGAGCATAAAGGTGACTCCGACTGACGTATTTTATAAACTGAAACACTGCTGAACACTTTGTGTTAAATGAGGCATACTGGCATGTTGATATGAGTATTATGGATGTCATGCTGCTTATTGTCCTGCAGATGGTGCCATTTACCTACAGTAGGCTGTAGAGGATCACCTGATGACTGTATCTATGCATAAAACCCGGTTCTTTCCAGATGTGTGGAAGAACAGGTTACATGAGACAGGATGGCAGCAGTGTGATTTCAATTAAACCGTCACAGATGAAGAAAAACAGCAGGTTTAGCGTGTTTTGAATGCCTCGAAAAACGAGAAATGGGAGCACTCTGTTTATGAGATTGAGACTATTGTCAATGAGAGGAAGAGGTAAAGAACTTATTTCTTGTTTTACAGTGTATGATTTGGAATAATTATGTTTTAAAATAACCTTTTCAACAATAGCTTTGCCAAAGAGCTGATCCAAGAGTGATCTATACATGTCATACCCAAAGTTAATTATCATTTAAAATGAATCACTGTGATACTCATGGACTTGATATTGTATCTACATGAATTCAGTTTTATTGTCATATTGAAACAAGATTAATTTCTAACTTGTCATCTCATTTAACAGATTGAGGATTTCCTCTTGTCTCCATCCTGTTGAGGGATTTCGAATGTGTCCAAAGTCACAGGTCAGCTTCTCCCCTGCCAGATAGGATTCACATATTTTGCTTTTTAAGTGATTTAACCTTTTTAAAAATGTAAATTTATTCTGAAAACCTTCTACATTCCCTCCTTAAATAGATAGTGATAGAAATAATTCCCCTTTGTTTCTAGTCTTTATGCTAAGCTAAGCTAACCGACTGCTGGCTGTAACTTTACAGAGATGCATGAGACTGATGTCGACTTTCTCACCTAACTTTCAGCAAGAAAGCAAATAGGTGTGTTTGCCAAAAATGTTTAACTATTCCTTTAAGGTCACTGCCTGACAGTGTGACACCCTCCTCCCCACCTCGTCCAACCACTTAGCTAAAGTTTCTCCCACATGTGTGCAGACAAGACCCTCTCTGGGAAATAATCGGAATTCCTCTGCTGATAGTATAATCTACCACTCTCACCAATACAATACTCCCGCTGTTCTATCTGAGAGCACACACACACACACACTCACACACATACACACTCACACACATGCAGTCATCTCACTTCAAACAGCATCTTTGGCACAGTTAGATCAAATGACACTGCAGCAGTCTGCAGTAAGCGGGTGTTCATTTGGGTAAGAAAAGATACAGATGCATTGAAACCGGACTATAGAAAACAGGGCAGGGTCTGTTTTGTTGTTTGTTGCTCCGCATGTTACATGACCTTGTTGTACCGCTGCTGTAACTTAGACCTGCATTCCTATCCCCCCCCCTCCCTTCACTCACTGGCCTGTCACACTGCTCCTAGCTACCATATCTGATCATGTCACAGCTCTGTTATGTGTCCATTGAATCAAAATAAGCCAGAACAGGTGCTCTTTTGTTTTTTAGCTCCAGAGGCCTTGGGTTTCCCCCGGAGCAGTATTTTTGGGCAGATGCTGTAGTACAGGACATTTTTAAAGTGTTCATGATTTCTTTAAAAGGGAAAAATCTACCCGTAGAGCGCTCTGGCACTGTTACAGCAGCTGGCAGCGTGCCTCGCATTTCTGAGCCCATTTTGTTGTCTTCTTGTATTTTCCTTACTCTTTTACATAGCTGGCAAAATTAACATGATATAACATCGCTGCCAGATGTTTCAAGTACAGATTTTGACGGCTGATAAAAAATATAAGCAATTAACATCAGGGGTTTTTTTGTCGGTCCTTAAAAAACAAAGATGAGGATGTTTTTCAGATTCATTTCATGTTCGACGATCACACTGTGGGAAATCCATTGTAGAAAAAGGAATGATATTAATTTCTTCACTGACAGTCGCCTCAATGGACCACAAGATATATTGTGTTTAGAGTAAGATACTTGTGCTTTCTCTCTACCAGATATGGTCTGTTCCACTGCTGAATAAAATAATCCTGGGGTCTTTTAAAATAATTCTGGGATAGCTAATCAGTCACTTAAACAGACATGGATAACGTACGCTGAGAAAAAATGTACAAGCCAACATTATAAACTACAACACATCATCACATAATTTCTCTTGGAATGCGCCTGAACCTCACAAACCGATGATATATAACATTGTAAGAGTATCCCAATGTGGATTTTTCCTTTAAATTGATGCTGCGCAATGTGACCCATGACACATGCTGCTAGTTTGTAATAACATCTCCCCTCTGTGGCACCTGTAACCTCTTGCAACCTTTTTAGGAATGCCAGTGAGACAGAGTTGAAAGGGGGTAGCGGGGGGGGGGGGGGATAGAGCAGCGAGGAATTGAGTGTAATAATACAATAGGTGGAGAGGGGTAGGGAGGGGGGTGGTGAGGATAGAGACAGAGCAAATAAAGAAAAAGGAGGCAATGAAAGAAAAGAAAGAGAAAGAGGCAGCAGGAGGAGGGAGGTAGAGGGGGTTTGCATCTGTGCGTAGCCATGGCCTTCAGCAGTGGAGTTCCTGTTGTTGAGGGGAGGGAGTTTCCCTCCGCGCGGGCCGAGAGGGAAACGACAGAGGATGTCTTTTTCCTGGCTGACCAAGAATGCCCGGGCCTCGAGGTCTTTCCTCTTTTGCGTGTATGTTTCATACAAGTTTCTGTATAAGTTTAAGTCTTTATGGTAACGATATGAGCCGCTGTCTCCGTCTTTCACTCTGGATCTCAGCCAACGTAACACTGATGCATAACCATTTCTGCAGAGAGGCGAGCACGGGGGGGGAAACATTCCTCCCAGGGGCAAAGGGATGCCTGCTCTTAAACACCCAGTCCACCCTCACCACAGAGAGGACTACACGTCCCAACATTCATGCTCCCCCCCCCCCCCCCCCCCCCACAATAGGGGGCGGGGGCCATAAATCCTGCCAGCCAATGGCTTTGTGTCTGGGGAGCTGTGGTTGGTGTGTTGCACGGCAGCTGTTGTCAATGGCAACAGAGGTTTTCAGGGAAGCATGAGCTGGACAGCTGGTAGAGGGTCCCTGAGTCATCTGCCGGGAGTCACATGGTCCCCCAGCAGCCAATCTCAACCCTCCGCCCTCCTCTCTCCCTTGCTTCTTCTCTCTCATTTGCTCGCTCCGGCTCTCCTCGGCTGCAGCAGGAGGGGGAGGGGAGATGGAAAGAGAGGAGGGAAGTGGAGACAGAGAGGGAGGGAGGGAGGGGAGGGGAGGGGAGGCGAGGCAAGGGGCCAGCTTACACAGGGAACGAGTGAAAGAGCTTGAGAACGAAAACGGAGAGCGGGAGTCTCTTCCCTCCGTGTGGTTATCAAGAAGATAGGTGAGGATCCCACACACGCCCTGTTCGCCCTCCAGCCTCCACCCAGAGCAGCGGCAGAAGAAGAGAGGACAGAGAAAAGGACAAGAGAGGAGTGTTTGACTGGATGTATCAGACTGTCACACTCAGAGACACAAGGAGAGACAGTGTCATGCCTCTGTTGAGAGGCGCAGCAGCAGCAGCAGCAGCAGCAGCAGTCGGCTGCCAGGCTGCCTCGCCTGTGTGAGGAGGGCAGGATCGGATTGCTGTTGGGAATACTGAACAAGGAAAAGAAAAGAAACAAGAGAGGCAGCCGGCGATCTCGTGCCATGACTGGGAACAGGAGGAGGGAGGAGGCTCGCTGAAATCATGGACCAGGTGAGGATGGAGAGGAGGGAGGGACCGAAGGGGAGGTGAAGGGGACCAACCGATCGGGCTTCACACATCCACACCTTGCTGACACAAAACACACAGAGCAGCAGCAGCTCCTGGTGCATTCATAACATCCATCATCCCCCTTTTTGTTTCCCTCAAGGCACAAACAAACACAGCACAGCATGGGGGAAGGGGGCCGGCAGAGGTGCTTGCCATCAAACAGCCACCGGCAAGTGCCAGGCCTCTGGAGAGATGACACAGCTCAAAACATTACCGACTTAATCTCTGATACCTCGCGTTAGATCAGCACTTGGGAGAGAAGGAACAGAAATGCATGAAAAGAGGGGTGTGGCTGAGTTTAGTAGGTTCTTCTGTGATGATCCGTCTTAACATGTCAGGTAGCAATTTGCACCCTCGCCCCGAGTCAGGATTGAGGCGGGAGACGGGGTGTCATGCAACAGGGTTCTTTTCAAAAGCATCACATCCAGAGCCGCGCACGCGTGTGTGTGTGTGTGTGTGTGTTTGTGTCTGCGTTCATTCATTGATGCTCAGACGAGTGTGTCCGCCGCTTTGTAACACTGTGTACTCATGTCACCAGTCTTTACAGCGGGTGTCATCTACAGCTCCACTTGTTTACTCTCGCTAATGAGAGCAGAACTGTGAGAGCGTGGATGTTTGCGCCCGATGCTTGGTGAATTTGCCTCTCCTTCACTTCCAGTGTCTACAGAAGCAGATAGTGTTTAGGAGTGTTTTCAAATATTTGGTGCGTTTTATAGCCTGTTTTGACGTTTGCCAGAGCTCTGCGTGGAGCTCGATTGCAGCTGTTATTAGGTTTTGTATCCAGCATGGAGGCAACCAGCTGCTGGTAGTTGAGCGGATGATGAATGGTTTTAGAGGACGAGAGAGCTCGGAGACACAGAGGAGCACCAGCCCGGTCCCCCTCGTTATATTTCCCCTCCATTGCCATCAACCTGCTGGCAGTGTGTGTCCTGCTCATTGATTACCTCATCCCCCCTCTTTCCTCCCTTTCCTCCCCTCCCTCTGCCTCCTCTGTTGCTTTGCGTCCTCTCCTCTCCTGAGGTTGAAGTGGTGCGAGCATCAGGTTTGTGTAGAGGAGAGAAGGGGGGGGGGTTGTATATGGGTGACACGCCCAAGCCCAGCCCTTCCTTTGGGTGAATTATGCATGTGGTCCATACGGGGAACATCTCCTGTGTGTGTCCACAGGCTCAGGTCGGGGTTACATTAGCCCCCCTGTATAGCAGAGATGATGTCATCCCTGCTGCCAGCCAGACAATGTGTGTTTTTGGGTGTGTGTGTGTGTGACTACATATGTAGGGAGCAGGGGTACATGTCATTCGTATGGATGTACACTTGTTTGGTTTTGTTTGTGTGTGTTGTTGTTGTTTGCTCTTAACCTTATTTCCTCAAATGCTATAACACAGAGCACATTGTGTTTTGGAGAACACATGTATGGGTCATGGCCTCAGTGTCAGACACACACACACACACACACACACACACACACACACACACACACACACACACACACAAAGTATCAGTTCACATTCTGCACAGAAATAAAGACGAGAGCGGTGTAGCTTATAGGACAATATAACACAGGAAACGAAAACTATTTATAATACTGCGCAGCGCTGTGAAATGCTGACATGGCATGGCCTTGGTGCAGTGCTAAAGCTGGGTTGGTGTCATTTTAATAAATGGACCACATTGTGATGTAATGGCCAAATATGATTATAGCACTTCCTGTTTGTCACGTGACTGTGTATTATTGTCATTTAGAGATGTGGTTGTGAAGCTTTATCTCCTCTTGGGTTTCCTGCTTTAGGCCTCCGTGTGTGTTTACACTAAAGTGGCCTCATCAGCCAGATGATTCTGGATGTACAGTATGTGTCTGAGAAACATCTAAAGATCTGTCATTTAGAAAGATAAACACGCGCTAACATTGCTGTGTGAATGTAAACAGAAGCATGTAGTGTTTACTATAGTAATGGAAAGGCTGCAGATTATTCAGGACATCACCATGCGGTATCTGTGTTAGCTCCTCTCTTTGACTCTGTGTCGTGTAGCTGTCTATGCAAGGGCAGATCCACACATGCACAGTGATAAGGAGGGCAGTGGCACAGTGAGGAACAGGAAAAGGCTGGTTATATAAAGTGTCTGTGGGAGAGAATCAAGGGCAGCAGTGGGACACTTCTCTTTCTCTCTCTCTCTCTCTCTCTCTCTCTCTCTCTCTCGCACTGCGAGCCGAGTCCGTCAGCGCTGCATTCTTCTGCGTCCGAGTAATGCATGCTCCACGCTCTGCACATGATGTAACTCATCCTCAGTTGAGGTGTCTGGTTTTATAAGTTTACAAAACACACTGACTGACTGACACCGGGAAAGTTCTCAGTGCAGAACACACGCCTGGGGGACGATTTAAATGCCAGACTCACTGCAAATCAGTTTGGGTCATTAGTGCTTTCCGATCAATAGTCATTAAGGCAGACCTGGGCAGGGCTGTGGTGACTGCTGCCCTGCGAGCGCTGGCTTTGGAGATGGAGATGCCTGACCGCATCCATCAGACAGAAACTAGTGGTTGTCTCTCTGCTTTAGCAGCAACAGGGCATAGGGAAAAGTCATTTTGTAGCGGTTGAAGCAGTAAAATCCACATAAAACAGCAAGAAAAGAGCAATTTTAAGGTATAATGTCATCAAACATGATTTTAGTGTCCATTTTTAGTGTCCTTACTCAACTTAATATCTCCTGAGATGTACTACTGTACAAGCTGACAGCTCCCTGATACTGCAGGATGAGCCTCATTGCTGTAGACGGGGTGACTCAGTTATGTTTACGCTGCTGTCTCAACACGACTCCCCGGAGGCTCAATTTAGGCGACAAGGCGACATATGTCTAACTGTACTATGTGTGTGTGCATATATGAGTGTGTGAGTCCGTGTGCGAGTCCCTGTGGCTCTCAGCCAGAGTTATCTGGTAAATTGTTTTGTCTGTTTCCCATAGATGTGACTAAAATGGAATGCAGTCAAAATTAGCTCAGAGCGAAGCAGCCACGGAGAGCAACAGGGAGATATTTTTTATGAGAGTGAAAGTGTGTGTGTGTGTGTCAGAGAGAGAAGAAAGGCTCTTATTAAGTTACAAAGGAGATAGTGAGAGGGAAGGATAAAGGAAAAGAATGAGTGTATGTGTGTGCCTCATGGTGGAACAGGTGGTCTAATCTGACGCCCCACCCATGGCACCCCGAGGCCCCCTGCCTACAGCCCTTCAATCTTTGGACTCTGGAATTTCTTGCCTTATTGTCCTGAGCGGTAGACACTGAGGGACTCTAAAAGAATGAACTTGGTCTGCGAATTTGCATCTAAATTGAAATTAAACACACATATATAAGCATATATCGATCTTCTCACCCATGCGGAGAGCTCCTGCCCGCTTCTCTGACCTGATTGTCAGTTTTGCAACAGAGAGGAAGAAAGGAGTATGACAATGAAAATTAACCACGCTACAGGATGGAAATGTTTCAGCTGGTTTTGCATGCGGTGACCAGAACACACATAGCTCTCCAGGGACCTTTGTGGGACACGGAGCTCTGGGAGCTCTGGGAGCTCTGGGTTGACCCTGGATACCATTAGTGTCTCTGCAGCAAATGGAGCATGCAGCCTGAGCAAGAACGGACATCAATCTCCACACTATCAGACTGACATTAAGGCATCATTCTTAGGTTTAAATATGTATGGTATTTGCTATCATGCATACTTGCAGAATCATTCAAATCAGATTTTCCTTAAAAGTAGATTTATATTTTTATGGCCCGGCTATTTTTATGAGCTTTTATATAATAAAAATTAGTCTTTTATTTCTACTTTTTCTTCTGCTTGTTCATAGGATAAGGAGACAAGACTTTCTAGTGTTTGAGCAAACTTACATTTAGTTTTTTTAGTTTGAAACATGTATTTAAACACGTTTGGAAGTAACTCACTTTCTTGGGATTTTTCTTTCAGTATGGGTACGTTCATCATGTCAAGTGTAAGATGAAGATGTTATGATATGTGTCTTTGCACGCAAAGGTTGTCAGTACAGGGTTCATGTTCTTAATTCAGTCTCTATTGGATTGTCAGGCAAGCGATAACCAATTGGTAGATGCCTGCGGGCAGACAATGGGCAGATTGTCCTGTGAAAGAAACTAGGACACCCATCTCCAGAAAGTAAACAGCTCCTGTTCCAACCCAGGACGACTGCTTTGGACCTCATCCTCAATACACTTGAGTGGCGAGCAATGAATGCAGATGGTTGGGTGGGGGGGTGGGGGGGTGTACTCACGCAGGGGTCAAAGGTTAGCCCGTGTGGTTAAAGCCCTTCCTGTCAGCAGTACTTTGCATGAGTCCAGCCCATGTCAGGGATCTGCAGGCTGATGACACAGGATGAGAGCAGCTGAGCAGGGATAAATGCAACAAAACAGAGGATGAGGTTTATCAGTAGCATGAGGCAGCCATCCAATTAGGAGACTCGCAGGCTGTTTCTTACCGAGTTGGTCTAATTTAACCTAATGGGGCATGTTTGGCGTGCACAGCGCTCCGTTTGACATGTTTCTGACTTCAACCCATGACCCTGGCAGTCTGTTTCTATCTCTTGGTATTAGTTTTCCAACCTCCCGCTCCTCCTCTTTCGTCCTTGAGTCTCAGAGCAGTCGACTTCGGTGTCCAGGTGCGGTGTGAAGATGTCAGTCTGGTATGAACAGCTGTGCAGTTGATGCCTGCTGTTTCATTACTTTGATCATTAAACAGGCCACAGAGATGCCCTAGTGTCAGTGGGCACCACAGCTGCATTTCAATAATGAACTGTACGCTTCATGAGCCACTGACCTCTTGGCCTATTTTCCAAGCTACTGAAGATGTGATCCAGTTTTAACACAAAAAAATGAGACAATGTAAGGTCTGATTACAGATAAGCAGTGATTTTAAATAGAGTTTGTCCTATTTTGAACATTTGCTTGAGCATCATTAAGGCACTCAGTTATTGTATTTTGCTGTTCTCACATCCAGAACAGAGCACACTGATCTTTACATTTTGCTCGGTCAGCTTTTTGCCACATCTTGGACTCAAGTTGCACAAGTATTATCATAATAAATCCTGTTAAATCCCAGTGATTGGGGTTAAAATTTAAAATTCACCACAGAGCCATAGCTGAACTTCTTCTTCTTTTTTTTTTAAATTCCTCATCCTTATCCCACCTTGTCTTGTAAGGACTGAGCCCCCTTGTGGTCTACAAATGCAACTGTGCCTCAAATTCTATCTTTTCAAGGGGATTGAGGATTATCTATTTAGGGAAATCTCTGCAGCAAGCAGAAAAGGAACAGATGGTGGTCTTTTTACAGAATTCAACCTAGAATAAGAAGATGTTTGTTTGCTTTGTTGTTGATACTGATGACGGTGCACAATTATGTTCATTCAGCAAGGGGAATATATACGGTAATCCTCTCTGGTTTGGCGGCTTTTCACTCTCATTGATCACATTAGGAAGTGTTTTTTTTTATTGTATATTAATGCGATTGTCACTGCTCATTATAAAAGGTAATATTCCTCACTCACAGATGTACTTTTTAAACTATTTTTTAACTTTTTTTTTTTTTATGAATCTCAGCAGTGGTTAAAATAACGTGAGTGTGGACATTCCTTTTAAATTCCGTATACCCATGCATGTGTATTCAGTCTGTATTTAAAGGTTTTAAAGGTGAGCAATACCAGTCTTTTATTCACTCTGTTCTTATCTCTGTCTATGATTCAGGCTTGGGCATGAAGTCTAACACAGAATTATGATTTTATGGGACTGGCAACAGGATTTAAGATGTGTGAGCAGAACGTGATCGTTGAACAGATAAAGAAGGGGATCTTTCATGAAGGTTAGAAATCTATCAAAGCATTCCTCCCGTGTGGTCTGCTGTCCTACTAAAGGAGAACACCCTGCTTTAAGGCCATGTCTAGACGAACTTATCTCTCCGTTTTAAGGCCAGGGAAACGCTCGGATTAGGATATGATCCCCTTGGACATACAGGATTACTCAATTTACTGTATATACTGTAAGAAGTGTGGCTTACAGCCTTTGTTGTACGACACATGCTCAAGAGATTTGTCGTTGGCTATAGGGTCCTGTTTTGAAGATGAAGACGATTGTTTTTTACATTAGGATGCTTAAATCCTCAAATGAGGTGTGCTGTATCATAAAACTAAACAACTGTAGTTGCTTTTTGAGTTTTAAAAATGAGTTTTTTAGTTAGTTTTGTTAAGTTTTGATTGCAGTTTCTTTAAAACATTTGCATTAAACCTTTAACCAGTTAAAAGTTGCATATTAAGATTAAAACCTCTTTTTCTCGGCAGACCTGACCAAGAAGGAAGCATGAATCGTATTGTTTTAAAATCATACTATAATAAATAACTGTAATTGTCATAACAATGCTTCTGTTTGTGTCACATAACTGCCAGCATGAAAGTAAAACTCTCTAATAAATAGTATTAAAAGGAAGTAGCCACCCTGAAATGTCCAAAAATGTCAGCTTTTAGGATGTGTGATCACATCAGTTACAGTTAAAGCATTTTTCCAAGAGTTAAAAAAAAAAACTTTCAATTGTCCATTTTCCGTTGCATATTTAGGCCGGTGTATTCAGGGAATGTCCAACCTACAGTAATATAATAATAACTTTCTAATTTTATGTTGTGAGTTATTTTAGGATGTTCCTGATTCATCAGTGACCAGCAGAGAAATTGCAAGTTGTAAATATTTTTCCTGATATCTGATAAACTGGTTCCCGAATGTGACTTAAAGACATTTGTCAACCTTAGAGCTAATTTCCATTGTCTGCCCGCGTGCTGCAGGAAGTGATGCTAGAAGCAGGATGCGGAGCTGTGAAAGGTAAAGAGGCTGCAAACACATTCGATCTCTATGAAGTGACGGGCAGCAGGAAGGAAACTTGCAGAACTGACTACTGGAACTATGAGCTTTTGTTTATTTTCCCTCTCTGTCTCTCAGAAGAGGTTTAGGGGAAAAGAGAAGATGGAGGAGGAAGGGGGGAGGAACTACAGGGATGTCCTTTGAAGAAACGTGTGCCAAGCATTCATAGTAACAGCTAATATTTATAGAAACGGTGGATTACCCTGGAAGTGGATGTGATTCACTTGTTGTCTGTGTATGTCTGGAGCTTTGAGGAATAAACTGATCGAGACAGACTGGAGACTTTGGGGTGTTGAATCAGTGGTCATTTGTGCAAACTGTGACACCTGAACATCCACTATTCTCCTCGTTAGACTCGGGGTATTTCCTCCTCTTTGTTCCTTTATCTCAAACGCTACCACATGGCCTCTTTAATCAGTTCTTGCCATGTTAAGACCTATGACTGTGCCAGAAAGAAAACAATTCATGTTCGGGGATGAGAGAGCGTATCGGCTTGTATGGCCAGGTAGGAATTAACTGCCCTGATAGAGTAAAAATTAAAGTAAAATGATGATGGTAAAACCAGTGAAAATAGGGTTAAAATGAAAGTTGAGAAAGTTCTCAAGTCATGCTCAGTAAGCTTCAGGATGTGACAACATGTCCAGTCATAAGCACAAGCTGGTGAGGTCCATGTATACGTGTGTGTTTGCGTTCTTAGCCTCAGTGATTCACTCCCTCCAGCATCCTACCCAGCTGAACGTCCCCTGCAGGGGCCAAAGCTCTGACTCGAACCTATCTCCGTCTCTGCGGCCGTACAGCAGCCAGTCAATGTCCACAGACTCGAAGTCTCATTTTGTCTGAGTTACCGCATCCTGCAGAAGAAGGAATGAGGCAGCTGCAAGAGCGAGAGGGGGATTACAGTGAAATGTAGTGTGGGGTGAGGCAGGGAGAGGTCAGCAGGTCAGCAGTGGAACAGAAATGACAGACAAGACGAAATGTAGAGATACGGGTTTATGATGGAGGTTGCTTTTTGATCACAGTTACAGAAAAACAACCTGGAAAATCTGCAGTGAAATCGTCTTTTATTTCTTTTGCCAACCTGCTAACAGACTTTTCTCACAGCAGGCATTTTTGACTTGTCATAAGAGCAAAAGCACAGGTGTGACTCATAACATTAATGATTAAAATGTGCCTGCAAGCTACACCTGTGATTTTCCTGCTTGTCAAAATGTACAGACATAGAAATATGCTTTGCTTGTTTTAACCTTACTTTACCTCGAATAATGTCAGTTTCTTTACATCATAGGAGAGCATTTTGCAAACCACATGACAGTGAGTGACTTTATATTTTTCCATACTTTAACTGCATGATATGAAAATCTATAAATAGAAAGTTGCATGAGCTGTGTAATACATCATATGAAGATCAAGTCTGCAATATTTTTTTGTCAAAGTTTTACCACTCTTGTGTTGATACAACTTTAATATAACACAGATTAATGCACATTTCATGTTTACTATGACGTGTTATACAACTCAAGCAAGTCTCAAAAGTCTGCTTCTTTATTTTCATACAATATGGATATGAATGGAAAGGTTGCATCAAGTGGAATCATATGGCCATGAAAACAGTCAAATCAACAAAAAAGAGCAAAACATGGCTCATTATTTGTGTTCTTCCAACATCTTGCGACGTGTGTATTGGGGATATCATCAGTAGTTTTCGTTTGACCAAAGAAACTATCCTGAGTCTGACTGAGGAGTTAGCAGAAGCACTGAGCCTCGCCACATTAAGAAGCCACAGCCTCTCAAGTCTGCGAGATCTGTGATTTTATGTTACTGGAAGTTTTTTTGTTTTTGCTACACTCTTCACTGAATTTTCCCAGTAAAATGTCCTTGGAACTGTTTCCAGAAGGTAAACATTTTCTGCTGGAGTGAAGGGTTGCTCAGTCAGCCATGATTTTTAGTTTGAAAAAGGTCTTAGTTTACCCAGACTTCCTAGCAAATTAGTATTTAAGATCGACAGCTTTGTGCAACGGATTAATTGAAACATCTTTCTGACTCTTAGTTGGAAACAGCCTTTTAAACAACTCCCATCAAGTCAAAGCTTCAAGCACATTTGGGATCCAGTTATTACAATTAAAGCAAACTTCACTGTTCCTTCTATTTCATTTGTAAATCTCCACATTGAAGTGTCTGTATGCCAGTGCACACACAGTGTAGTTTGTCACAACCCTTGTTGGCTTGTCTGTACTGACCAGTCAGCTGTTTCCTCCTCTCGTGCCAGTTGTCCGGCCAGACAAAGAGGACTCCTCCTGTCACGCAGAGAGAGAGAGAGAGAGGGGGGAATTTACAGCTCTGGCTGGAATCCATGAAGGCCGGGGGTCGATCGCCCCCCGCACCCCGCCCAACCTTCCCACAACCCCCTTCAAAGGAGTGCCACAGCAGCCTCTGTGTCAACAGGCAGCCAGAGACGACCGGAGTGTGAGACGTACAGCGGAGTCACAAGCACATAAATATCCAAAACTCTCCCTCACTCATCAGTGACATCCGTGTCTTAATCACATGCCTACAGTCATGTATGTGTTCATGCTTAGCAATAAGCAGCTGAACATTGCTTCTTAAGCCCGAGCATATGCAGACATACTTGCAGATATTCCTATAAGCTCACAGTCCTCACTGCTCTAGCTCCTGACTCTGACTGATCGCTTTCAGCTCTCATCGGATACATTTCATGTTATCAGGCCCAGACAACGATAATCAGCTTCTTATTACATTTGAGACGAGGACAGAAAGAAGGTTAATCTTTATATTAGATCAGCTGAAACTGAGGAGAGCAAGAGATGCTGCAGCTTGGCAGGATTTTTGGCTCTTAGCAGTAAGAAAGAATATCCAAACACTCATTAAATGCAACTGTATCAAGTGGAGGGTTAGTGTGACCTGACTGACAAAGACACAGTGTGTCTAAGTGGAGTGTTATAGACTCTGGACAGGCTTAAAGTAAATCATGTTGAAAAGATCTGGCAGCTACACTCCTCAAACTGAAAGTATGTCTGTGTAGAGGGCGGTGGGGGCGGGTGATGGACATTTACTGAAAGGACAGACTCAATAACTTGAGGGAAGTGGAGTGAAACAGAGGAGATATGAAAGAATGAGGGGGCAGAAGCCTCCGAGGGGGGTAAAGTTGGCTACAAAAGGGGGGGGGGGGGGGCGGAAGCGGTATATGAGGATAAATGGAGTGGCTACAATTAATAGTAACATACCAGCGCACATGCACTGTGAAGTGGCCTAGAATGATATGAGGATTGTCAGGGGATGCCCACCCACCACTCCCTCCCTCCCTCCCTCCCTCTATCCCTGCCTCCACTCACACTGCCGCCACAGCCTCAGCAGCAGAGCGGGAATCTTGTTAGCGCCGAGGTTCCACCTAGGCAGGACCACTTGCCGAGCCAGGCCAGTGGAGGGAAGTGGGAGTGGAGGGGGGGGGGGGGGGGGGGATGCGGTCGAGTGAGTAAATAGGATGATGGTTGTTTATGGGTTTGTCCTACAAGGCGCCAGGCTGTGTGTGTGATTATGTAATGACCGGGAGAGGCCTCTCGCAGTCTCTCTGGATGGTCCCTGCTCATCCCCAGCCGGCCCTCGAGGGAAAGCGATCGGGGCGTGTCGCCTCATATCACCATCAGATCCGGGGCCACTCAGTCAATCACGGGGGAGAAACCCAACGCTTGAGGCTGTGTGTCAGTGACTAAGGCTGACCCAGAGAAACAGCAACGAGGAGGAGTTGGAGGAGGAGGAGGAGGTGAGGGTTCAGACGCTCACTGTAAGCCATCAAGTGCAGTAGGCAAGATAGAGGATGATGGAAAAAGACACTTCTTTTGGTTTGATATGGATACAGTTACAGTTCTTTCCTGTATTTTAAAATCAGCTTTTTTTAAAATACGCTTACCCACCTGCTCAGATATGACACCTCAAACACACAAATCTCTCTCCCTCTCTCTCTCTCTCTCTCTCTCTCTCTCTCTCTCTCTCTCTCTCTCTGCACATCTCAGTCTCAGCCGACCAGCAGCCATCAATAATAGAAGGCCCATTTTGCTCGCCTGACAGGCAAATTGATGTGTAGCGTGAGCGTGTATCTGCATGCAATCTGGGATGAGATGTGGACAAACCCCAACACAGCAGGGGTTCACTAACATCAAATCTTTCTTCCCACAGAAAAGTGTCAGGGCACAGACTGATTTATCCCTCCTTCTCCTGGAATAGAAAACACATGGAGAGCAGAAAAAAGAGACCGGGAGGCTGCAGAGATAGATGCTGATCCCAAAGTCAGAGAGGATAGAAAGTGTCCAGCTGCGACAGCCCTCACGCTCCTTGACCCCCAGAAATCAAGCTCTCTCTCTCTCTTGTCATCCTCCCTTTTTCTCAGGGGGCCATCTGCCTCGTTCTCCCACCTTAAGACTAGGATACTGCTACTAAGTCCCTCTGGGCTCTTACTCTGCCACGGTGGATTTCCAGACGATCTGGTATTCACAGAAACTACTTTGTCTGCACTGTATGAGTAACCTGGAGGGGATTTGGGACACATGGCAATTATCCGTCTCAAATAGCGTTGAATTGGAGATGAGCGAAGGTCATGACTAGGACTTTTTCGTCGAAGTGTCCTCTGTAAGCTTTTGGAAGGGGATTGTGTGTCTCAGAGCGGAGCGGAGGCAGAGGTTAGGAGGCCGTGAAGAGAGAGCGAGCAGACAGCGGAGACATGTTGAGATGGAGGCTGAGTTGGCAGCTGCAGCTCTTGGCGTGGGAAGGCTCCCGTAAGCTGCTTTTTCCCTATGACTCCAGTCTGTTTCCCCCATAGGCAGGCAGGCTTTTGAAGTGGCCTGTTCTGATACTTGCACCCCTCAGAGTAATAGTAGCCACATGGGCCTCCAGCTTTGAGCCATCACAGCGGCTAAAGCCAGCACCACGTCGCCACATTTCTCCTAATTTTTTTATCTCATTTCCCCTCTTTTTTTTTTTTCATTTCTTCTCACTTTTATTTTAAGCCATGACAGACGGTGATGTTTACACATGCTATTTTGGAAGTGTAGCATATATATGATGTAGTGTAACTTCTTGGCAGCCGTTTGAAGTTCCTGTTTTATTGATGAGTAAGCTTCCCCTGACTGTATCTCTATCGATTCACATGAGCATTCAGCTGCAGCCAACGTGGCTAAAAATACAGTTTTGTCAACTCATTTTCCGAGAATTTATGAATTATAGTCTATTCTGTCTGGGTGTGGAAGGAATTCTCAATGAATGATGCTGTTAGTCTTTGTTTCTGCTGTGTTTTTGTCAGTTTATCCTGAGTCACACACTCGTTTGTGCCTTTTGTTGGAGGTAATGATGATTGGTTTATGAGACTTTCCATGCCATCATATTGTATAAGCCTGTGGTTTACTGCTCTTACAGTACATGAAAATCATAAGCGCGCGATTCCTGTTGGTCTTTCGACATCCTGTTTTACAACATGACCCACCTCGATCACACACAGTGTTGTGTAATTGTGGCAATAGTGGAATGTAACTAAGCACATTTACTCAATTACTGTACTTAAGCACAATCTTGAGGTACTGTACTTGAGTATTTCCATTCTTTGCTGCTGTATACTTCTACTCCACTACATTTCAGAGGCTAATGTTGCACTTTCATTTATTTGACAGCTTTAGGTAGTAGTTTCTTTCAAAAACCTGTAATGATCATATACCACATATTATAATGCATTATTATACAGTAAATTGAATCATCCTTAAGTATATAAAATAGTTTAAAGTAGCTCCACCTCAACCAGCAATAGCAACATTCAATTGTTGCTTATATGTTAACGCTTCAGTAATTACAATCCGATGATGTGATAGATAATAATATTGTATTGTATTTATGGGGAAAATGTACAGTTTTAAACATAAATGTTAACATTTGCTGTACTGCACCAGATTTAGCGTCAAAGCTACTTTTCATTTGCAGTCCCTTACAAATAAAACACATAACAGCACAATAACAAACAGTACAAAGCAAAAAAACACACACAGGACACATAATACAAAATACAAAGCTACACACAACAGCACATCACACACCCACAACTAGAAATTAATAATGTAAACTTGTCAAATTAAAAGCGGGATTATATGAGAAGACCATCAAATGAGATTTAGATTCAGTGGTTACAGAGCTGAGTAGACACTGCACAATGCATAATGAGTACTTTTAACACTTTTAGTTAATATTAGTGATAATACTTCTGTACTTAATGCTAAAGACGTATCAACTGTAAATTAAATCAATCTTTTTTTTAAACTAATTGTACTACTTTTTAGAACTTTTGCCTGTAACAGAGTGTTTTCACACTGTGGTTTGTGGCACTTTTACTTGAGAAAAAGTCTCTTTTGTTTGCTGCCAGCTCATCAGATGGAAGATTTGCTGGTTAAACTCTATTTAAACTTGCTTAATTTGTCCTATACTTGTTGACAACTGCTCATTTATTTCCACAATGTGCCAAAATCCAGTTCCAGTACTTTTTTTTTCCAAACCTTACTTTTACTGACTGTCCTGGTGGCACCAGCCCTCCCCTCCCATCCATCACACAAACGTTTCGACACAGCCAGAGGGAGCCCGCACGCTGTGGGCTCGCAGGGCGGAGCGCACACATTTACCCAACGCACCCTCCTCTAATTTGACTCCCTTCAGTCCGCCAGTGTCAAGTTAAACCCAATGCAAATACATCACTTCCGGTGTAGGTGTGTAGCATAAAAGCCCGGACTGTGTACTACAAATAAAATAAATGCAAATGAGAGGATACAGAGCACATTTTGAGTGATACTTTTCCCCATCAAAAGGTCTTGATATTTAGCTCACTTCCACTAATGTAGTGGTTTTCAAAGTGGGGTCCGGGGACACCCAGAGGTCTTTTAGATGGCTTCGGATGGACCCCAGCAAAAAGAGGACTAATTTATTCTCACTATAATTCCATCCATAAGTAACATAGTGACAGAATGAATGTATGACTATTTTGATAATGGGTTTCATAGACTTTCTGTGATAAAACATATAAAAGTAAAAATCAAATGGGGGACCCTGGAACAAAATCTTATTAAGTGGGGGTCCGCGGTCTAATTTGTGACAGTTTAGGGGTCCGTGATGTGAAAAAAGTTCGAGAACCACCCCACTAATGAAATGTATAATTAGCTCTGTGTAACATGAGCCCATTATTTGTAAAGTTTAGAAAGTTTACTTCAGGCATTGAACACAATATGGAGAAATAAGCTTGTTATTAACTTCATCCGCAGTTTCAACAATTGTTACCGGATTTTTCTGGAAGTTTACTCATATTCAGTCATGATTAATCAGATAAAACTGCGATACTTCTGTTAACGGTCGCCCTTTACGGGCTTAACTGTGAAGGCTTGGTGTCCAGACTTCCTGTGTTTTGACGCTGCTGCAGTCAAGTTTCCAGGCAGGCCGAGCACAGAGAGCTTTAGTTATGTACAACTGATGCGGTCTGGCGGAAGAAGAAGAAGAGGAGGAGGAGGGGGGGAAGCGCACTGAACGGCCCGAAACAACGGGAACAGAGTGGAGTCCTTTTTTTTTTTTTTTTTTTTTTTTTATAGGGGGAAGGAAGCTGGATAAGTGTTGAACATATAAGTTTGTGTTTGACCGGAGCATTGTTACTCTCAGACCTGCGCGTCTGCCTCTGTTGCCGCTTCTGCAGCAACAAATCTGCCTCTCCTTGTTGCAGCCAAACTGTCTCTGCTGTCCAATGAATGGAGTTGCTTTTTGCCTTGTTGGAATACCACCCTACTCTGAGAACCACGTAAGTACATAGCACGGAGCTGACAGCCTTAACTTGCCGCTTATTTATCATGATACCTGGACATTATTGTGTTTTGGGCGGTCTGGGAGTGCGGCTGTGGGGCTGGTCAGAGAGCGTGATTTCCTAAGAGGATTAACACTAGTTTACATAGCCACTGTGTACACACACACACTCACCGACATACTGTACAGAAACCAAGTGTTTGATCAGTGTTTTTCTGCAGCTTTTGTTCACTATTGTGGACGGCAAATGGTGCGCAACCGAATGAATTTAACCGCAGCTTCACAAAAGTGATCCAGAGTCACATTTTACGCCCGGGTTGCTTCAATCTTTTGTCCGCCTGTGGCTGCATCAGGAGGCGGACAGGCTGTCAATCCAAACGTGGCGACCCAAACAGGGATGGTGTGTGTGTGTGTGGACAGTTTCTGAGAATCATTTCTTTATTAGTGTTGGGTTTTTTTTTTTACAATGAATCGCACACAATTAGTGAACAAATTAGCCGATGAGACCCATTGGACTCACATCTTTCTGACAGTTCCAGCACTTAAACAGTCAATCAGCTGCTTAAACTGTGAAAGTCTTACAAACAAGTCATCAAACAGTGATTTGACTGTAAATGAAGGTGGGGTTGTCTTGAGCGGTGATGCAACAGCGAATGAAGAGATGGGGAAAGTATGACCTCCAGTCAGTGAACATCACGAGACTTCACACAGTCATCAGTCATATATATTTATTTACACTTCTCCTTTATACCACTCTTAAAGATGAATTTCATCCTATAAACAGCTGGATAATATATCCTGCAAGAGTTGGATAAATAGCAGTTTTCTAAAGACAAACTGAACAGCAACGATTGTTGTAAAGCTTGTTAAATGCTTTTGATTGTTTTATTACAGAGGGAATAGTGTTTGCTTCACCTTGTCAAAGAAACAGGTATATCTTTTTCCTCCTGGTCCTGGTGTGACTCCAGGAATGTGTAGTGAAGCACTAATGTGTCATAGTGAAGTCATGAGGTAAGATGTCACTCTGGGCGGTGGTCTGCTTGCAGGAAACATGTGGGTTGGTCTTCTTGCCTGGTGCTGTGTGTGTGTGTGTGGGTGTGTGTGTGTCTGCTTTCATTTAACCTCAGAGTCTCCTTTGACCTGTGTGTAATGTTGCTGAAATAGCTGATATTTGCTTTCCTTCGCTGTATGTATCTGCTGTAGCGTTTGTGTGTCTGACAGGAGGTTATATTTGTCTCCTGCGTGTTGCAACGTTGCTCCGACCTCATCACCCTCTGTTGTCACTTTACCGTTCTGTGTAACTATATAATTATGAATTTGCCAGTTTTTTTTTAATCCTCAAATTTCCCCCACCCCTTCCCCATTTGCTTTCATTTTCTCAAAGCCTCTTTTTATCTGTTGTGGCTCCGTTTATTCCCTCCAGCAAAGAACAACGTTTCCTCTTCTGTGGTCACGCTTTGATTGAACCTCTCTCTAGGTTGTATGTCGCCGTAACAGGACTGTTCCTTCAAAACATGTTGAATTCACTTTTATCTTTTTTTCACTTTTACGCTCGTTACGTATTGTCAGACACTTTGTAGTAAATGTGTAACAACCTGCTTTGCCCGCGTAACCGCCGCTTTAATCGAGAGCCACTCGTAAAACTCCATTCAAAGTGTGTGATATCTTCAGGTTTGACTGTCTCATAACCGTTGGCGTATTACTCTTCTTACAGACAAGCCTCTATCCTGACCTCAACTTTTCTAATCTCAGTCCCTGATCGATTTCATAACTGACCTTTGACCCTGCACGTCTCAGCCAACACCCAGTTCTTATTTAGCTGAGCCTTTATCCTGACAAGTCATTTTACTCGTCAGCTGTTTTATTGTACAGTAAACCAAATCAACTCCTCTTGATGATACATTCGTAAACATAAATAGAGATTCTTCCTTCCTGAGTCATTGCAGGGGTGTGATTGAACTCTAATCCGTTTAGATAAAACGATAAAGACCGTCAGCGAGATGCAAAATCACACTGGAATCCGATTAAACGTGTAATTCGTCAAAATGAGACGCAAAGTAAATCAGCCTGTTGTGTGTAGATTCAGCACCTGAGCGTGGAGAGGAAGGGATGGAAGCGTCCGTTTGATGAGGCGGTTATGATGATGTCCGGCGGGACTGGTTTAATGTGGTTAGCAGGCCTGCTCTAATGTAGCAGCACAGGGCTTCTGGAGAGAGATCAATAAGCTTGGACGGCAGGGTGGGGCAGAGGGCAGGATGAGCGGGGACCCTGAATGCTGCATTGTGCCACGTGACGCCTGAGTATATCGATGATGGGAAACACGAGAGCGCTTTTATGAAAACCTTGAACCCAGCAGGTTGATGTTAAAGCCCCTCACAAGTGTGTTTGTACTCTGATACGCTGCAGTTTTATCCCGCTGAGTGTTGTGTCAAGTCAAGACATTTTTTTTTTTTTTTTTGCTGATCCTTGACCTTTTCATGCCTGATCTGGAAACTGTCTTAACGCCGAGGTCCAGGCCCTTAGAGGCTTACTATTAACCTCCCCAGGATCATTTGTAACAGTCAAGACCCAGACTTCAAGTCAGAGGCTTCGGCTGATCCACAAACTGCCTTTAAGTCCTCCGTAGATGCCCCGCTGATCCAGCTGATCACAGGACAACCACCTCAGAAAGGTTGCAGACCTCAGACCACAGAGGCCCATCCAGTCAGCAGGTCCAGGATCAGTTCCTGGTTAAATAAAAAACAGCTGCATGATGCTGCAGAGGAAAGCATTTCTGTGATCACTAGCAGATGCCTCCACCACGTAGTAGGCACATAGCGCAGACAATACTGCAATGCTGAGAATTTATGGGATTTTAGGAACTTTACATCTTTCATTTCCATCCGTCTTCGTACAGTGTGTCCCGTTTCTACGCTGACTGTGCACTCGTGTTTTTAAATCTAAGGTCCAGGAAACCATCAAGATGTTACAAGATAAATCTGAGGATTCACAAGGCAATTATTTCTAAATGCTTGTTGATTAATGCTCACTTAGTTTCTCCTACTTCCCTCCAATCTTAGTGTTTGATTTTTCTTGTGAATTATAGTGAATTAAGGTGCATGTCATTTCCCATCTCCCTTTCCTCTCATTCCCCGACATTTTTCCACTGTTTCTGTCCAATAAAGGCATAAGTAGATAAATGAAAGGGGTCACAAGCCAAAGGATCCACTGCTATATACTAATAGTATTATGAAATTCTTGCTATTAAGGACTGTAAAAAGGGTGTGCTGATTTCCGGGTAATATAATCAACACTATGGATGTGCGGTCAGACGCAATAAAACACCTGGAAGAATCTAATCCAGTTGTAGTTTATTGTACGTCTTTATTGCAGGTGGTTTGGCAGGTTATAGGCTGATATAGAAAGGTAGTAGCTGATCTACGTAGTGGAGGCTGACAACGACCGATGATGTTTTTTTTTAATCTTAACATGAAGTAGATATGTTATCACTATACATTAAACCTAATACATTTGGAGCAAATATATATGGCTGCCACGTAACTGATAAGTATAACAATACACAACAACCAATCACTCTGACTTCACATAAATATTCCCAGCATTAAGATACTGTGAACATAAATGTACTCGGAACACAGGATATCACAGTTTCACTCAGACAAACACTTACCTGCTGCAGGTAAATGGAAAAGGCTCATACCTGAACTCAATACTGTACTTATGATCAAGCCAGGCTCCTCCTCCAGACCTGCTCTTCACAAGTATATACATAGAAAAACTTTGTAATTATCTTTAACAGTATGCCATATACATAATTTTTATAGCATTTTCTTAATAGAATATGTAGTATCTTAATATCTTCCAGCCAGGTGTAAGGAATTTCGTCATTTCTGTAGTGCATTGCACTGGAGGAAAGGGTTGTAGCATCATGTTAGCATGAATATACTTATACAGACTGGAAGTGCTACATACCTAAAATGTGATTAGTATTTAGTATAGGGCTGAAACTTACATTCAAAAGTCATTATTGATTCGCTGATTATTTTCTCAATTCATCAATTAATCATTTCAGTTAATTGTGAAAAAATACCTGTTATATGCCAGATCAAGACGACAAAACCCAAAACTATTATGTTCACTGTCATGTATGACACATAAAAGTTTCAAATCCTCACATCTGACAAGCTGCAACCAGCAATTTTGTTAGCAGTCCTTAAAAAATGACTGAAACAATTAATCAATTATCAAAATAGTTGGAGATTAATTTTTTTGTCAATCCACTCATCAACTAATCGACTAATGGTTTCAGCTCTAAGTTGGTTTGCTATTTGGACCACAGACAGTCTTGAACAACGTCAGTGTGGTGGATACAGACCAGTGACAGTAAAGTGCACGTTACAGAGTGACCTGCATAAGTCTGTTAACACCATTAAAACATTTCTCACACCTCTAACACCTCAAACCTCCACCCACGACACACGGACACCGTCACCTCCTGCTGCATTCCTCCACTCTGGGCCTCGAGACGACAGCTGCACCGCCGCCTCGCACCTCACACATCCGCAATCATTAACCTGGAGAGTGTGTGTGTTGACACACTTTAATCACTCAGACTTGCAAACACACACAAACACACACACACACACACACACAGAGCCAAGCACAGGTGTTCACAAATATAGGCACTCAAGCATGTTTACATCCCACCTAAATGGTCAGAGTTGCACACAACAAGTCATAATCTGTGCGCAGGTGCATGAAACGTTTTCACACACACACACACACAAATGAGCTCAGTGGAGCGTTTTAATTTGGCCTACCCCTCATGTTTGCCGAGGAGGTCCTTGATGCTGTGCAAATATAGTGCAGCAGCGTATAGGTGGGCAAAGGACATCAGTCATCGTTGACCTTGTTTACTGTGGTGAGAGGGGAACTGCTGGTGTGCTGCAGCTCTGCAAAGCAGGTCTGCTCCTGTTGCTAATGGCTCTTTATCGATCTCCTTTCAGTCAATCAGTCAGTTGGTCTTACTCTTTCTGTTTCGTTATTACACGTAAAACTGTTGCATATATATTTGAATTATAACGATGAATTCTGTTTATTACTAATGAGAAGTTACATATTTTGGGTATTTTGGGGATCAGCTTGTTCCATCAGTTTAAGTGAAATCTTGAAAGCCAAGGCCATGTGTTTTTACAGCTGCACCGTTTCATCAAATGGAAATATTCTAGATGTTTTGTGCAGCATTTTTATACTAATCTCCCCAAATTGCAGCCTGATGTATTTAGGGCTGAAACTAATTATTTGTTTTGATTCAATTTCGATTCATCGTCTATAATACATCAAAAAACAGTGAAACAGCCCATCACAGTTTCTTAGAGGCCAAGGTCATGTCATCAAATTTGTTATTTTGTCCAACCAACAGTCCAAATCTCAAAGATATTCAGTTTACTATAATGTAAGATGAGGAAAAGCAGAAAATTCTTAAATTTGAGAACCTGAAACCATCACATGTTTGATAGTTTTGCCACAAAAAAAAGACTTAAACAATTAATCAATCATCAAAATAGTTTCCAATTCATTCATTTTTGTCAATTGGCTAAATGTTGCAGATGTATTTAGTATCTTTTTGAAACTTTGGGATCTCAACTCGAATTTAAAATATAATCATGTGGCTGCAGAAGTCTGTCTGCACAGCATAAGTTTGTGATAACTGACCCAGTGGTGGGTCAGCAGGGTTGACAAGGTTAATTATCTTTGTTTAGGTTGCTGCCAATGTGCAGTTGATTAGATAAATTATGTTTCTAAAAGTGCACAAAATATGTGGTTGATTTAAGACGAAGGATGCCAGCTAAGTTAAACAGGTGAAGATATTTTTAAAATATTCTTGTCTGAGTAGAAGCTCAGAGGGGCTGATTTTCTTTTATGGGAATCAAAAGACAAAGAATGTTAATAAACCAGCACAACCAGTTGACTTAATCTCCACACTTTGCAGGAGTCGTTATTGTGAAATTGCCAACACAAATAAAAGAATGAGCGCATATTTGAAATCTGTTCTATCACTCTCGGTGTACTTTATTGAATACATGACAAATATTGTTCAGTATATTCTCTGGATGTGAAGTTTGCCTGTCCAGAAGTGACAGATGTGGTACCCAGCCATCTTGTCCTCGCACGGAGAGCCACTCATCGTCTCTTGGTGCGTTTCACATTTGCATCTGACGTGCAGGTGCTGGGAGGTTTGGTGTGAAACATGCAAACAAAGCCTCTCTCAGATACAGATGAGAGCTAATTAGATTCAGCCTGATGATGGTCTGGCCTGCGTCAGTGCCTTTTTGTGTTTGTGCCTGCAGAGATCCTGTGTTGATGTGTGTGTGTTTTGTTTTTGTGCAAGAAAATATGTCGCACAGTACAGTATGTGAGGGGGGCCTCATGTTGATATTATGCTCAGCACATAGGAGGAATGGAGAACAGGTCAGGTCTTGTTCTGAAATGCAGACTTGACTCTGTCTGTATCTGTCTGCAGGATCAGCCTGAAGGCGAGCGAGGCAGGGTTTGAATCAGGGTCAAGGTTCAGAGGTTAGGGGCCCCCCTCGTCACACGCTTGGCCCCCAGTATTGAGGCTAAAGAGGCAGGAGGGAACCCTTGTCGCTGTGTGCAGCAGGGGCCACAGGGGTTAAGCAGGGGCTACCATTTGACTGATCTCCATTCAGATGATCGGATCCTGCATCTTGTTGTGTCTTTCTCATGCCTCGATATCAACTGCGCACATTTTTTGACTTGCGTTCTTATCATGTTTACATTTTTGCATGGAGGACAGAGGATAAAATGTGTGTGTGTGTGTGTGTTTGTGTGCGCAGTAAGCTGAATAGCGCACTGTGTCTGTGTCCTCCGATCTGCTGTGCGGGCTTTTACGAACAGCAGGGATTGCACTGGAATGTGAGAGAGACAGAGAAAGGACGGGGTAAGGAAGAAAAGGAGGGTCGAAGATAACGAAATAGAGAGAATCCCGATGAGTCATGGGGGGAGAATGATGCCTGTGTGACAGCCAAAACACAATGAAACAATGAAAAGTGAAGGCATGCAAAAAGATAGAGGGTTCTCTATTCATAACCTGTATAAAAAGCTGCCAGATTTTGACACTGCTCTAATGTGAACCACAAGTACGAGCTGAGCGTTTACTTACATGCAGTTGCTGGATGGCTAGAAGAGAACTACTGAGAGTCAGTGTTGCCAGATTGGGTTGTTTTCCACCCAATTTCGCTACGTCTTATTGGGTTGGGCGAGTAAAAACAGTTTCGGGATACTTTAGGTCACTTTTTGTACCATCTGGGCGGTTTTTCTAGGCTCTATTCCAGTCCCCTATTCTTCAGTTACCATAAACCTATCATTGAGACAGACAGACCTCAATAGGCTCGACACACAAGGACTGTTATGACAGATAAAACCAAATGACATTTAAGTTTATAACAACAAGGCTAAAACTTTTTTCCTCCATTTCAATTGTTATTCTGTTATAAATCTGTGATAAAAGTCTCCTTCTTTTGGTACCCATATATATATGTATATATATGTGTGTGTGTGAAATGGACAAAAACTGGGCTGGGCTACTTTTATGACAATAGTGCAGGTTTGATTTGGTGTCAGTCAGTCAAATCCATCAACGCTGACTGTTGTTGTAGCACGACACAAATCTACTTCATATGAAAGTGCTTGGAAAATTGAATAACTTTAAAGCCCAGTAGACACAACAAAATATCTTAAAACAGAAATTACGCCTCATTTAATACCATGTCAACACATTGTTGTGATATAATCAGTTATTTTTTGCTTCAGCAACTTGTGCATCACCGGTGGCCTCCGTCAGGAGACTACAAATGGAAATGAGCTTTTAGCTGGTGTCTGGTAAAATAGATGTATCGTGTATTATCCCTGTTAAATATGAAATCAAATGAAAGATAAGATTTCCTGATTGTACTGAAACAATTCATCGTCAATTAAAAGTCATGTATTACTAGAAAAAGCTTTCATTCACCGGCTTCTCTGATGTGAGAAGTTACCTCTTTAATCTCCCTTTTTTATTATCTTTGTACATTTGATATCTTTGGTTTTGGACTGTTGGTCTGATAAAACAAGGACTTTGAAGATGTCATCATGGCTCTGGGGAATTCAAATGTTTAAAGACAAAGCAATCGTATAATCAAAGAGAACTGAGAACTGCCAGATTTATTGATAAGTAAAGCAATTGTTGCCTCCAGTGTTATATAATAGTCATGCACTACTTCAGCTAAAGCATTATTGAATTTCATTACTGTGTTAAAAGAGTTGTGTTATCCAGTAAAATTATTGATAAGGAAAAAAATTAAAGTGATCAACTTGTTTGAGGAGATTCACAATGTTTTTGTAGCTCAGCCGGATTGTCATTAAGCAGAAGAAGAAGAAGAAGAAAAGGGAGTTTTGCCTGGTCGACATCCGATGATGTTTGCTCACTGTACGTAACTTTCCAAACTGGGAGGCTCTTCTTGGCTTGTTTATATTGTACATGGCAGTCGGCCAGCCAACGTGCATCAAAGCGCTAGTTGAGAGTTGATGAGCTGTGAATTGCAGGTCAGACAGTGAATTACTGTACTTTCATTGGAGTTAGTGAGCTGACTCACTGACCTCAATCTCCGCTTCCTAAACAAGAGCGCTGCAGTGTGAACGTATGGAACACACACTCATACACAACCGTCAGCCATGTCTTTCTTACTATTTGTAAGCAGTCTCAGTAGGGAGAGGAGGAGGAGGAGGAGGAGGAGGAGGAGGAGGAGGAGGAGGGGTGGGGGGGTTGTTTTGACAGGCCAAATCATGGGACAGAGATTATCGGGAGGCTAACCAGGAGCTGTGGATGCTGGGAAGAGATAGAGCGTTGTGGTTTTCCTGATACTTGCTGGTCCAGCACAACACCGCCTCTGTTTACATGCTCACTCACCCAGATTATCTGAGAGGATAAAACTAGTGTGTTTTGGTTTCGTTTGTATGGTCCAAGATGTCTTTTCTCTCCATTACAAGTACATGTTGTATGCTGGGTTCAAATATCTGACCCGACAGAACAAATACAAGCATTAGGTATGGCAATTCATCATTTTATCCCGTGTAGATGGTAAGATCAATACCTCTCTCATGTCAATTAAACATGAGGCTACAGTCAGCAGACAATTAGCTTAGCTTAGCATAAATACTGGAGGCAGGGGGGAAACAGCTAACCTGGCTCCGTTGGTTTAAAAAGCTTTAAAATCTGCTTACCGATACCGATATGTTAAATCTTGTTTGTTTAATCTATACGCAACCATAAACACACAACATACACAAACAGAAATGTAAAAAGTTGGGGTTTTACAGACTTATACATGCTTTTGACTGTTTCATGGGAGTGACTTCCTGCCATCTTGTTGTTACAGTATGTAGGGTTGCCAGACAAAAATTGGCCTTTTTTCTTCTCTTTTGTTAATTATCAACACAAAATCACATTCACAGAGCAACATAATTCATCATAGTGGATGTGAGGCATTAATATCGTTCTGTGCCTGAGCTGAGTTTTCATATCAACATGTTAGATGTTATATGACTCGTAGAAATGAAGTTCACGCTGCAAAACTTCTAAAAGGTGGCGTTACAGAAATAATCGGTCACATCCGTGTCTGTTTCTGTTATCAAGAACAGGTTTGTGTTCTACAAATTACAACACAGAAGTAAAGGGATTATAGTAAGCTGGCCATAAATGACTCGGTAAGTAAATAAGCAAGTTTTTCCTCTGAGTTGTGCATGTAAATACATCCAGCTCACAATAATAAACCAACCCACAGAAATCCTTTATTATCCAGGATACACACGCATGTGAACAACTGTATCAGTCACTGTCATGGTCTGCTTCAGATCCATTTGCATCGCACAGCATAAGGTGTTACTCTGTTTAATCAAAGCACGGCAGTAAGCCTCTCGTTACTCCGAAATGATGAGTAGTAGTCGTGTCTTACGTAAGTGTTAATGTATCTATCTAATTGCTGGTTAAACATATATCAGTTCTTTTCATTTTGTTGGTTTGCTTGGGGGGATGTATATTCAAAAACGCACTGCTTACCCAAAGTATCACCTCAACCAAACTACTATGCACATGCAAATACAGTCGCTGAGGACACGCTGAGCTGTTCTCTCTCCTATCTCTCTCCGTTTCTTCCTCTTTGTTTCTACCGTCCTTGTTGATCAGGTTGTTTTTCCTTCCACCTTTTATACTGTAACCTTGCCGCAATTCCAGCTTTCTTGTTTCCCTCCTGACTTTGAGCAATTACTCCCTGCTTTGATCCCCTCTCTGCTGCCTTCTTTGGTCATCTCCTTTTCAGGGGGAACTCCTGTATTTGCTTTCATTTTTCAAACCCTGTCTGAATGTTCAACCATAGACGTTTTCATTTTTGATTCAGCTTTTCTTTTTGAAAATACTTCTCTGAGCTAAATGTCATCTATAAAGCAGTAGACATTCCTCTATAAGTTTGTGCCATAAAAGGTTTGCCCCGGTATGATTCTTGTATATCCACCTCCCTCTCCGTATCTACTCACTCAGTTTACAGAACGAAAACTAACAGTACAGTATGTTTCTGTTAGCGCTCCTCTTTCCTCTAAGCAGTGCCATTGTGTCTTTCATCTGAATAGCAGAATGAGACCATATGTGTGTGTGTGTGTGTGTGTGACTCCCATGTTAACAGCCAAAGTTTGCTGTCTCTCAATTGGGCAACTGAAACAGAGAGACAAGCGAGAACACAGAGAGTCCTGTCATCCCTTGAGGGTGCGCGTCTGACCTTTTCTTCTGGGGGTGAAACAAGTCATGAAACCACAGAGGACGGTTTATATCTACGGGGTGAACGATCACAGACTGTAGCCATCTCCCCAGCAAAAGGCGGCTAATACAGAGTGACAGAGGCTAAAGACGCAGATGCGGCATCAGCATCAGCTTGGCATATGGATGTCATCAGTACATTAAACAAACAAAGGGCAATGCCTCTGGGAACGGCACAAAAAACAGTGAAAACACAAACACCGGCAGCATCCCTGTCCTCTAGAGATGTCCTTCTTTGCAGCTGGGTTTTACAGTATGCAGAGTATCAACAGGAAGGAGCAGGCAGATGAAACGATAGCGTGGGCCGATCCTCCAGTATTCAAAACATGCCATTCAGTATCTGTGTATCATCTCTGTGCCACTGGGGAATGGAGAAGAGAGGAGGAGGCGGAGGAGGAGGAGGAGGAGGGGTAGAAGGGCAGAGGCCAGAATCGCTTTGGATATAATCTGCGGATCATCAGGTTTATCAGTTCACACAGTGTGTGAAGCAGAGCTCACGTAAATGAACCGCGCTTCATAAGTTCTGCTCGGCCCTCGTATCACATGTTGAGGGAGTTTGCTTTGCTTTAGGCTTCAGGGTTTACTAGATTGGAGCGAATTTAAATTTTACGGGGAAGGAGATTTGATTTGTCAAACTCAAAATTCATGGAGTAATTGATTATGTTGTGTAAATATCTTTTTGCCCAGTGGCACAGTCTGTTCAGTATGTTCTGCGGTCCTTTGAAGAGGTCAGTGTGAGCCTGCGGAGTCATGAGTGTTGGAAAACAGAAATTTGAAATTTGGGCTGGTCGAAAAAGGAATATAGGAAATCTCTTAGAACTTTTAGAAGTAGGGATTTTGTCCAGCTGCTTGAGTACATCTGCAAAAGCTGCGTATATACCAGCAAATCTCAAATTCTTTTACATTAACATTCTCCAGTACGCAGACATAATCCACGGATTCCTAAGTGATTATATTCTGTCTGTAAACCTGAGCGTTGGGGTATCTGATTAAATTAAACTATTTCTCCCTGCTTTGAGGGCTCCCTAAATGGCCACTCTACACCCCCAGACTCCCAATTTGAGACCTGCTGGACTGTGGGATTGTGTGTGAAGAGAGCGATGGAGGACTTCCTCAGCGTGGTGTGAGCGGTGGTGCATGGCAGGAATGTAAAAACCAGATGACCTCAAATGGAAACTCCAGGCAGGCCATCTCGCTTGCTCTAATAAACACTCAGACTCCATTCTTGCAGTCCTGCTCGCTCCTTCTTTTTTTTTTTTCCTTCCTGGCTCAGAGCTCTCTCCTCCATCAGTTAGCCTCCCAAGCTGGCTCAGTATGGGCGCCACCACGCCCCAAACGTTGGACCGCCGCCTGGTTTTTGGCCTATAGGCTGAGATGCAAGCGTGGGTCCAGCTCCAGCTTTAGCCAAGGAGAACAACGACGTCATCTTCGAGGCCCAAAGTTATAATTTTCATCTGTTAATTACACAGAGGCAGAGATGAGCTAAATATATACATGTGGGCCTGTAGAGGGGGAGGAAAGCAGCCAAGCAGAGGGGGGCTCCAAGTATGGCCGTCCTTCGCCCAGACTCAGACAGGGGGTGGAGAGATCCGAGAGGCCTGCTGGAGCCCTGTGGTTTTCTGGAGCTGCATGCTGCTGAGGCCTGCTTCTGAAAACAACCAGGAAAAAGAAAGAGAAGAAAAGAGCAAGAGGCAGAAAAAGAGGGAAGGAGAGGGGGGGGGGTGGGCTCTTATTGCAGCGGAGCTCAGACGTGACGCTCTGATTGCTCCCAGCGGTTGTGGTCAGTACACGGGAGAAGAGGGGGGATACAGTGCAAGGAGAGCAGGGTTAGCTCTTTGCCAGATGTCGTCATTGGGCCTAATGTTGTTAAGACTTTATGGTGTATGGTATACACCCATCAGGAGACAGATGTATCTACTCCAGAGAAAGCACAGCTAGACGATACCTGACGAAACCCAACCGCCGCCTTACGGTAGCGCTCAGAAACAGCAGGATGTGGCAGTTGGAAAGCAGTTGAACTATAAGATTCACTCGTAGCTTCGTCCATGTTTTCAGTTAAGTGGGAAGGCACGCTTAACAAACTGTGAAAAGATATCACACCTCTAACTGGAACGGATTTGTTTTGAGTTCAGCGTTCTTGGTGACCAGTTTGACCCTACGAGCTCTCACGCAACTCCAGCATGGAAGGAAAACAAACGTGGAGGTGGAATATTTTATCATTGTGTGAGGTCTCCTCTCTTCAGATTTGAGTGACAATCTGATCGCCGCTGACTTCCAGATTGAAGTTGTAAATCAAACTATGTATCAAATAATAATCCTAAAGGTACCAACTGGGTCGCGATGTAACCGATTGAAGTCCTGAAAATTCCCGCTCAGGAAAATCAGCTGTGAAAGCCAATTTCAAACCTATAATGAGCGTAAATGTCTCTGCTGTCAAACTTGTCTGCCTTCAGGCTTTTTTTTCTCATGCTCGAACAGAGGCACCTTGTTGGTTCTCATGGCAACTGTCTGCACGGAGGTGATGGGTGATGGGTGACTGTGATTAGGTTGAAGACGGGTGTCAAGATGAAACCTGACAACCTGCAGAGAGGCTGCATTTGTAGAAGGATGCCAGAGTGACCTCACCCCCTTCAAAAAAGCATAGTTTCTTACATAAACCCGGTGGTATGTAGCCATGCAGATCGTTATTATTGACTGATTTTAGCTTGAATCAGATATATTGATATCAATATATATGTCAGCTAACAGTGACAGTGAATAATCCTGCATCCTGCATAATACACAACTCTTCAATAGCAAAATTCAAGGCTCTCTTATCAAAAATACTTGTTTATATTATACATTTATGTCAAAAAATGAATATCAGCTGATACGTTGTTATCAGATTTTTTAGCTCTCAAATATAAATATTAGTATCAGCCTCAAATGTTCAGTATTGGTGTAACTTTTCTACAGAGAAATAGCTCCAAAATCAGTATCCTGTGTTATTTTTGAAAAGACAAGTTGTGATATAAATGTCATTAAATGCTCTAATTCTCTTTATCTCCATGTTTGGGTGGTGGCAGATATCTTGAAAAGCCCAACACGTCAGATTTAAAACTATCAATAGGTGCAACTTCAGGACACACAGGGGTGTGGACGAGCATGTGAGGTGAAGAACAAATCTTCAGTTGAGTAAAAGACGGTTTATTTTCATTCTAGTCTTCATTGTTTCATTGTAGATGTGACCTGAACATAAAGAAGGCTCTCTCCGCTGGAGGAGACACTCCCTGCTAATTAGGTTAAAGTGGAGCACCATGCCTCCACTTAGTGTCTGCTGCTGTGCTGGAAAACATAAAATGTGTGTTTAGCTGTGTTATTCCCTATCAATATCTCTCCTTCTCTCTCTCTCTCTCACACACACACACACAAACTCGCTTTCTTTCCAACATCCTAACAGTTTGTATAAAATGAATGATTACATACAATAAACTCTCTTTAGACTATGAAATATTGCTCAGCTGAAGATATAACATGACTTTATGAAACAGGGTCAAATGCTTATTTGCAACACACGTACACACACAAACACACACACACACACACTAACTCAAGTCTAATAGCATTAAATAATTAATCAACATACCAAGATTCCACTGAATGTGACCTGCACGCATGGTAGCAAATGTGTGCTAATGTGTTCTCGTTTAGCTTTCAGTCATGCATTCGAGTCCTTAAGCTTCAGTGTGTTGCACTAAAGTCAAAGAATCCATGTCGCAGATGATGCAATGGAGAGGAGAAGTATGGGAGATAATTAGAGTGTATCTGTGAGTAAATATATGTGTGTGTGTGTGTCATCGGTAGCTTTGCTAAAAATGTGTGAAACTCCCTTCTGCTCTCTCCAACATCCTGACTCTTTTTTTTCTACTTTAGATCATTTTCTGCCCTCATTTTTTAATTCTTGGTAAGTTTTTCCCTCCCGGTGTCCACTCTACAACATCTGTTAACCCCACCCCCCCAGATGTGGAATCATTCCCACTCTTTATCTCCATACGTAGATGCTTGGCTGGCTGGATGGCTGACTTATGTATCCCACATTCCTTCGTGGCATATGTAGCATGACGGACACCTCCACACGCCTGAGTCAGCCAATAAGATTTTTGTGTTATAAATCCCAAACGGTCTGATGTGTCTCTTGGCTGGCTTTGCAGGTTGTTTGAGCCAACATATACGGTATAAGTGGAGATGTATAAATTAAGGCTGCAAAAAAAAGATTGTTTTCATTATTGATTAATCTGTCTATCATTTCATTAAATAGATCATTTAATCTGTTTTATCTATATTTATGTAGTCTAAAATTGTCATTATAAATCCCCAAAGCCCATGGTGACGTCTTCAAATTGCTTTTCAAAAAAAAGGCTCAATGAAAGGTCAATTTCTCAACCGTTCTCCATGGTTTTTACAAAGATATAGATAAAGAAGCGGAAAATCTGCACATGTGAGAAACTAGAACCAGTGAATATCGGATATTTTTACTTGATAAATGAGCAAAAATGTCAAATATTCATGATCGAAACCGACAGACTAAACTAAACGTCAGTGAGTGCGCTGATGGTTTGTAATTAATGAAAAGCTAAATGGGGATTGAATATTTTCAGTTTCAAAAAACTTTGGGTCCAGCTCCATGTTTCCACCCTGAAACAACTCACATGGCCTGACCTCACGTGGTCGTACTGTAAAACACACACACACACACACACACACACACACACACATATCAACACACACGTGTAAAGAATGCATACATAATGCGTTGCCTTCTTGAGGAGGAACACATGGTCAGGTTGGCTGCTTTAACTACTTTAATCCTCCGATCCGCAGGAGTGGGCCGCGCATTGTTGTTGTTTTGTTGTTGTTACATCAGTCCTGGTCAGGGAGGGAGCGAGGGAGGGAGGGGTGGACCACCCAGCTCCCGTCAGCTGTGGGTTGATGGGATATCTGACCCTCGAACATTTCATTTCCGACTCCACCTGCTCGCGTCTCCGGACTTCTCCGGGCTGTTTCCACCTCAAAGCCCACAACAGGTGTGACCTCTCTGATCTCCTGCCACAGTTTTCCCACCCCGACTATGATGTTATCCATTAGTGCTGACATTAAGACTGCTGATAACTGCTTATGAGTCCACACCTTGCACTTTCCCATCCTGCACACACACCCTTATGACTGCCATTGTGGTAAAAAAAAAACAAAAAAAAACTGTGCAGTTGTATGTGGCTGCATGTTGAGTCTCCACCCTTTGCTCTGTCCCCTGTGTCCCAGTGCCCTCCAGGCTTCTCCCCACCCATCTGCTATCAGACTCTGTGTTGTAGGTGCCCTCTAGTGGCCGCTGGGTGGTAACTGCACTCAGAATGCAGCTAAATAGGCCTATAGGTTCTGGAGCATGGGGATTTACTGGAGATTATAGTTAAAATTAACCTGCTTAAAACAGCTGCGTCCTTTTTTCACCCAAGCTCCTGCTTTTGTAGAATCTGCAGATTACTGTTAATGTCTGTCTGAACACAGAGATCGACTCCACCGCTGGACATGAATGTTTTCCCACTTTTTCAACTCAATTTAAAACAAAGCAGTATCTGAATGTGTGAGGTTTCATATCTCTTAAGTTCAAATGTCCTTCCTTTCTCAAACTGTTGAAGGAAAAAACTACCCAGAGAAGTTGTTTTTGATTCCTTCCTCCCACATTAGTCATCTCATGACCCCTTAGCTTTATCGTGTGAACCCTCTGAGAGGTTGGAAACCGCTGCTCTGCATCATCCCTATTTTTGTGGTACAATTGCATCATTTTTTTGTCATTTATGGCAACAGTATGATTACAGATTATTCATGTGGGTGCTGCTTCAACAGATGAAATCCCCCCCCCCAGCTGTGCCACATGTTGAGCCAGGAGTGAGTCACTATAGTGTTTCTCTCACCAGTAGGGGACAGGATTCACACTCTGAGCTGAAGACTCTTCTTTGTATTTCTGGGCTTCAGACTCTGGTACTTCTCTCGACATCTCTGTCTTGGCTCTGTGGTGTCAGTTTTTTGGAGTTTCATTGTGAGCATCAACCCCAGCGTGTCCTTCGCTGACCCTTTTCCGCCCTCTTCTGTACTGTTGCAGCCTGTGTTTAGCGAAAACACCCCATGGTTGTGTCTAGGGCTTGGTTTGTTTGTGACACGCCAACTAAAGGCTCACTCAGCAGTTGCCGGCTGTTTGCACTGAAACTCCTCACTCTTCTCTTTCCTGTGTATTTCCTGTAATCCGCTAGCCCGAAGCATTAAGCATCAACCTATTTCTACTTCTCACATCTTTGTGTTTCAGTGTGTAGGCGCAACTTTGTTTTGTCTTCCAGGGCAGCCACAGTGGAAAAAAGGTGGGAGGCCTTGAACCTGTGTTAATCTGTTGGCCCGCGGTCATGTTATGAGTATGAGGGGGATTAAAACATATCACCAAACTAATCTGTCCGTTACACCAACAACCAAGCTCCGCTCTATCCTGCATTACCTCCCTCCCTCCCTCCCTTCCTCACGCCTTTCACTTTCCACTGATATGTTTGTTATCAGAGAGCATAAGGAGGCTGGGGCAGGAGGCAACGAGGCATCGCTCCTCTGAGATTAGCGGCGCGTGTCTGCCTTTGATATCCTGACCTCTAGAGCTTTGTGCTGCCAGGTTATGATAAAAAAGAATTGCTAATATGAAGTCTGTACTGTCTCCAGGGTGCAGTGTGTTTACTTAGCAATCCAATAGTTACAAGTAAGATAAGGGAGGTATGCTCCGGTGATGTACATTAAGCCCACATGCAGATGACGGATGTGTAGCTGTCTGCCTGCTCAGGCACGCTTCAGCCAAACAGTAGACAGTGTGGGTCACTGGTGGGAGGGGTGCTATTGTCACAGCTCCTCATGTGTGACTGTGTGTCCTCCATGTAAACTGTAACTCAACACTTTTTTGTTCATTTCTCTTTTGTCACCCTCCAGTTTCCCCCCCCCCCCCCCCCCCCCCCCACCCCCCTCTTCACGCTCATTCTCCTCTTTTTGTAAATGCCTTCCACGTTTCATGAAAGGGAGAAAGAGAAAGAGAGGGAGCCGGACAGATAGAGACCTTTTGTTTCCAAATTAGGCACTGCTCTCTTCTTGCCAAAACTAACTGTTATTGTGAAAAATGTGATATGAAATCCCCGCTCAGCGGGAGTCCCCTCTTTCCCCACTGTGAAATGGAGCACTTGTGTATTTTCAGATATTAAACCTGGCTCTGGCTTCCCACCAGAGATGCACTATGATCTAGTCGGTACTCCATGCACTGGCAGTCGTCTGTGATTTCCTGACACGGGTGTGGTCGTCTCTCACATCTCTCCCTACTGGAGAAGAATCGGACCTCCTCCTGCGCTCGCCGGTGATCCGCTCGTCTCTCAGCAGGGCGGTTCCGCCTGGCGGTGCGTCGAACCCAAAGCTCTGGTCTGAACCACAGAGAGAAGAGAAACCCCCCACAGCCACAGCCTTCTGACTTTATGAGGAACCCTAATTACATAGCCTAGTGTATTTATACTCAGCTGTGACTCAGTGGGACATGTGGCGTGTGTTTGTGTGTGTGTGCGTGCACGGAAGAAGCAGCCTTTGTGTTCACACATAAATAGTGTGTGTGTGTTTGTGTGAGTGTGTATTTGTCTATTAGGGAAAGCGCGTGCTGACTCAATAAACTATTTAAACTAGGGATGATGTTGAGTTTAGATTCTCCTAAACCTAGTCTGTTATTTCTGCAGAAAAAAGGTCCTTCAAAGCATGACTATGTAACTTTTGAAAGATGAAATAACTCAGTCTTTCTCTCATACATGAAAAGTTGAATTCCTAAGCAATAAAACATACCTTTCTCAGTTCTGTGCGCTCAGGAGATTTGTCTCTACAGCCCTTACTTCTTACTTACTGGAAAATCTATGTTAGTAAACTGAGGTTAAAGATGAGGGCACAGATAAGTTGCATTATGGGAAGTGTAGGATCCAGCATTTTTTGGATCTTGACCCATACTTGGGACAAAATGTTAGAATATATCAGCCTCTGATGCACCTACTTTTTTTTAGAAAACAAAGTCTCTTGTGAGTCTTCAAATTCTGTGCAATACTTGAGTGCTTGAGTGCCCTTTAAAAGCAACTGACAGCACAGAAGGAAAACCACTTTTATGGTATTTTCATTGTAATTTGTATCTTCTGTTTATTATTTGTGTTTTCTGTAATATCTGATGTCGTTATTCTAAAAGCTCATCTACAAACAAGTGTCACAAATATGGTAAATGTGGTGATAATGGGGTATGAGTCATTTCACGGCTATATGATGTGTATCTGTACCCATTAAAAAAAACCTGAAAGACCAAAAAGAGATCAAAACAATGCAACTCATAAGATTAAACCCAAAAATCATTTATAATTGATCACTCTTTTACAGTTCTGGCTGTTTGCATTATGATCCCTGTCTTTTAATTCATCGCTTCATCATTCTGGATTAACTATTCAAGCCTGCAGTGTGGGTTCTTGTAGGCGAACCGCAGCATATCCAGAGGGCATAGTCTCTGTGCAGATGACGGCTCTCTCCAGTCGAGTTGATACTTGCCCCGGCTCTGCGGCAGGTGAAACCTGTCTAACCTTATTGGTAGCGGATGTACGGCGTGTTAACAGAGATGAGCGTTGGAGAGGAAAGTCAGTTGCCTGCAACAACATGGTCACCTGTCTGCCGCTTTCGCACGTATCCTGGACACCTGGCTGTTTGGTGAGAACTTTGCTATGTGGGCGATTGGACGGAGGGGGGGCGGGCCACTGATTTGGTGGCTTGGTGTTGTATGGGTGGATCCTGTGAATGTTTGAGTGTGTATGTGTGTATGAGGGAGTAGTTTTGATAGAGAGGTCATGTTGACATCCAGTAGCAACCGTTTTATTTTGAGAGCATTTCCAATGATGGTAGCGCTCGTTCCTCCTCTCTCTCCTCTAGCTTTTTTCCATTTTCTCCTCCCATTATTATCTTCCCTCCTCTATATTTTCCCCTCTTAAGCAAAAAAGAAAAAGGGAGTGAAACAGTGAACACAGCAGCAAGGCAAATGTTTTCTTTTCTCTTTGTGCTGGAAATTGGCCTTTTTTTTTTTTTTTGTTTGTCTCCCTCCTGAGTGGAGGGGAGGCGACGGAGGCAGGGCCGGCTTTTGTGGAGTTTAGCGCCGGGATCACAGCTTTGTCAATGTGTTTGTGACACACACACACACACATGCAGCACACGTGTAGCCACCAGGCTTCCTCTTCATGCAGCACAAGTGAGATCTACAGTGGATTTAGCCTATCAGCAGCAGCCTACAGGAGATATCTCCATCTGGACTGTTAACTGCTGCAGCCGGGCACCCGTTCACCCCCCCAACGTCTGGAGCTGCAGTTTACTGTACAGCGCAGTTGTTTGTTTTCTGATGACTGTCGGACCGGTTCATTTGGAAGTTGGAGAGGCAGTGACGAAAACAAGGAAGAAAGAAAAAAAAAAGGAAAGCATAAGACAAAAGGAGGGACAGAGTCAAGGATGAAGTAACTGATACATGTTGAGCTATAGCATTAGAGATGGGACTGGGATGAAGGGATTTGTTTGGCAGATATAGAGGGAAGAAGAGAGAGAAAGAGAGTGAGAGAGAGAGAGAGAGAGAGAGAGGGAGAGAGAGAGCAGTGGGAGGGAGGAGAGACAGAGAATCCAGCCCTCTGGGACAGCAGTGTGTGTTTTGGGGGTGGACAGAGTGGCTTTGTACGCAGAACATCACCGGACACCGAGGGGAGTGACGCTGTCAGTTGTTCTCTGTGTGTGTCTGTAGTGAAACCAGACCTACCTCTGATCCCTGCGCCACACACACTCCTCCATCTGCTGCCCAGGAGCCTGCCTTCTGCCTCCTCCGGACTGAAACCCCCCCCCTCCCTCCTCCTCCCCCCCTGAGAGTGTTTTAATGTGTGTGAGAGTCTCGGAGAGCTGATTCACCTTCTCCCTCGGATTGATGTGGAACTTGTGGGATTAAATTTTGTGGATGCTCCATAATGACAGCGATGGATTGGAGCCAGGAGATGGAAAGTTTAAACTCCATTGAATGACCGGAGGAGCCAAGAAGGAGGATCTGCAAGCGCCACTTAAACCACCCATCCTCTCTTGGCTTGATTGTATCCTCTGTATTTCTGCATCTGGACATTGTCCACGACCTGGTGTAGTTACCTGAGTGTGTGTGTGCGGCCCATGTGGGCAGTGAGCGATGCGGATCTGAGCAAACTCCGCGCCCCGATGCCCGCTGCTATGCTCCCATGCCCTGCGCCGGCCGGGTCTGACTGGAGCTTCCAGAACCCGGTGGGGGTGGACTGCAGCTCCCCTGAACCTCGCTGCATCTGGCTGGCGGTGCTCCGTGGTGCTACAGGGCCACCACCAACCCCACCACCTGCAATGCCTATTGGGCACAGCCAGAGCTCACATCAGCCCAGGGTAAGGCGAGGTCACCCATCAATCTGTGGTCTTCCTGGCCAGATGTGGAGCAAATTGCATTATTTCTTATCTTATTGATCTTATTGATACTAAATTAAATGTTTTATATGTAAAGTATAAGATAATCTGGACAGTATTTGACAGATATGATCAATTTACAATTAATAAACCCAAAGGGATTCATCTCATATCATAATAAGACAAAGAAAATAGCAAATTCTTACATCGCAGAAGCTAAAACCTACCAATGTTTTGGCCTTTTTAGTTATTTATTAGTTTAAAGCAGTCGATCAAATATTAAAATTGCAGTAGATTCATTGTCTTAAATTGTTCAGTTGACCACTAATCGTTTCAGCACAGTGTATTTGACAGCTGAATCATCCTGCATATTACCCACCGAGATGATGCCAATGTATTGTTAGTGCGGTTCTCCAGAATTAAGATTACCCCGGGATTTCAGCAGAACGCTCTCCAGAAACTGCTGTGTGGGATTTGTCAGTCATGCAAGTCAACAAAGTATCTGTGTAACTGTGCCCATTGTGCAAAGACTCTTAACCACTTAGCTGTTGACAGTTTCTTTAACCTTTCAGTGTTTCCAGGCAGATAGTCGTTTTGCCTTCGGGCTGTTTGTGTCTGGCGCTCGCTGCTGTTTTAAACTTTTCCCGGAAAGGTTTTGATGTCACTTTGTGTTGACGGATTAAGATTCAAAATGAGGAAAACCTTACATTGCTCTGTTGAATTGGTTGTCATAGGTTTATATCACCACATACATTCTAGACAAAATTTTATACTTTACGGGTTTGTCTTTTCTTTCTTGGGTGGTTACAGTAGGTATCTCTGTTGGTGGTTATGATTAGAAAGGGATTCTGTTTCCCTGTTCATTACTCATCTCAGTCTGCTTTGCATCTCTGGATTGTAACCAGTGACGTAATGGTAAACGAGTATGCAGCCAATGACTGAAAATCAGTAAGCATCACAATGCAAACAGCCACCAGAAATAGACCGTGCCCAAAATCACCCTTTTGTTCGCTCATTCAATACTCCCTACGTGTGTGGTCATTTTTGCATCTATAAAATGTGGCACATTGCATCGTGGGATTGTTAGCTGGATGCCAGGGACGCTAGTTTCTTCATTCTGTTGTGGAATTTTTGAGGCCACGATATAGTGTGTATATTTACACACTCAAAATTCAGACACTCAAATAACGGCAGACAGTAAATATAGTGTACGATTCAGTAAATAAGGGGTGATTTCAGTGAATCGGTTATTTATATATTCAAACATTTAAAATGTAAACATTAAGTTATTCTGCATTTTATGACAATATCCTCATGTAGCTGGCATTGTTCTTAACACACAATAATATAATATGAATAACGCAATGAAGATATTACCCTAAAAAGATGGATAAAGCCGTCATAACCACTGATAAACCTGATTCATCCTGTATCTACAGAAAATGTATCTACAGTTGACACGTGTTTTCCTCAGTGTGCGACTAGATGTGTGGCCTATTGACCCTTTCTTCCTCTGAGGGGTTTCTAATTAGTGGTTAAAGACAGATGAAGGGGACTCCAAAGTGCCACTTTTAGCGAGGTGTTGTGGGGGTGGCGAGCTGTGAGAGCTATGCGATGCTGTGCATCCCCGCCCCCAATGCCATCAGAATTCAGGGCATCTCCTCCCCATAGGATCTCATTTTAGTGTGGGCATTTATGTGGAATATTACTTCCCTTTTTTTTCCACATTTTTCCTGGTTGTTGCATCCCCCCCACCGCTTGACTCACTGACACAGTTAAGAGATGCCACAATCAGGAATGTGAGTGGTGTGGGGGGGGGAGGAGGAGAGAGAGGGAGGCTGTACGGACACAGCTGGGACAAACAGTTTTTTTTTAGGACAGTGGTGTCCATTAGAAAGAATTTCATAGGAAGTGTGGAAGAAGCGCCTTTCCGCTTCGTTGTCAGGTCTGTCATCCTCCGCTGATGATGCCAAGTTGCGCCATGTGGATTTCATCGATACTCATCCACATGCTTGCAGCTTTGCATCATGAAGGTTTTTAATCTGTGCGTCAGAAGTCTGTTATTTTTGTTTGTTGTGATATCATGAGATGTTATTGTTGGGTTTTCATATTTCACAATTTTCACAGTATCGGCCTGCATCAGCAGTTTTCTTTTTTCCAGTATTGTGTTTTTTTTTACCTGAAGCAGCCCACAACTGGAAAAATACCCTCATAGATTGTAAAGACGATTAAAATCCGTCATCAGTTCAAATTTATATAAATCTCGTAATGTAGAAAAAAGTAACTATAGAAGAAGCTGATAAAGTATGAAAAGTATGAAAAAAATGTTTTTTTTATCTATATTATGGGATTTTTCACCTCGGATACACACTTAAAAACCTCTTTGTGACAACCGTTTAACATCTTTATTTCAAATTGCAAAAAAATGCCAAACACAATTACACGTAAATCATAATTTAATGTGCTATTTTTATGGCACTTCCTCTCCTTTCGGACAGTTAAAAGTAGAGACCAGAAGGATAACAGATCAGAGGCCAGATTTTAACTCACGTCATACTCTGTCTAAATGCCACATGCCTCTGCCCACTCAGCTGCCAAGTCATCCTGTAAAAGTTATTCTAAAACTGCAGCTATTTGTCAAAAATGATCTTGGGCTCGGGATTTGAATCGGAGAAGCCAAAATAACCATCGCAACTGTAAAACAATTCCAGGGGCATCACTGGCAGAGAGGCAGGTTTCAGTTAGACAAAAGGAAAGTACAATATGTTTTTGCTGCTCAGAGCTGCTCAAGTAGAAAACCCTGTTTAACCGACATTGCATCATTACCTGTTGGCCTAGTTGAACTGACTGAATGGGGTTAGACTGGTTTTTGTGCACACATACTATATTCATATTGACACAGAGGTACATGGAAACACACAAACACAAGCCCACATGCATGGCTGATAAATCGTCTTGTTATGCAAGTTACAGAAGGATGTACAGCATCTGAACTTGTGCTGTGTGTGCCGCTCTTTATTTTAAATCCTCAGTTTTCAGGCAGGTTGTTTTTTTTCTTGTTAAGAGCACAGCAGGATATCCAGACACATCATGCATCTCCTTCACAAGACATAAGATGCATTTAGACCTGCAGAGGTGGTGGAGCGCGCCCTCCGTGTGGCCGGTGAGTCCAGGAATTATCAGGCTTGACTTTTTTCGGCGTCCCTCTCCCGTTCCCTCTTGGCAGCCCAGCTCAGGGCTGCTGGGTACAGACAGCGGCTATCAGGATTAAAGGCTCGTCAGCATTTGTAACATCCGTAAAGCTCCACTTTTCAAACAGGTTGCAGCTCTCAGCTGTTTAAAAGAGCATTATTGTTCTGCCCTGCTGGGGTTTAGCAGGAGCCCAGCTCCCGACAGCCGCTGCATTCCTCCGTGCTGCTTTACCTCTGGATGGAGCGAAGAGAGGAGTGTGTGCTAACCAACACGTAGGCTGTTACTGATGATTATGACTGGAGCATGACAATATCATCATGTCCTAGAAAAGCCTCTTACGCACTGAAAATCCATTTCACAGGATTTTATAGAAGATTAGCAATGTTTATTTTTAATATTTCTATATTTTAGCGGGGCTAAATTTTGTCACTGCTATTTAAATCTCCAACATTTCAGCTGAAGATGTTGTAGATTTACATTTCTAACAAAACAGATGAGGTGTAATCCTGTTAGCAGGACATCTGCTCTCCTCGGACCACTCTTTTTTTTATTTTTTTTTTTATCTTTTCAGTCATGCATCTTAATGACACGCTCTCTAATTGAAATCAGGAAGGGAACTATCCCCAGGGACAAGCTTGCTGCTGCTGTGAGTGTGATGTAAACACATGTACGTGTGCACCACTTCACCCACTAAACACCCACTCGAAGCAGGAAGCTGTCATGCGGCATTACAAGCTGCTCTGCATATTCAAGAGCGTTTGTTTCCAGTGTGGCTTTTTTTGTCGGTGTGTGTGTGTGTGTGTGTTTTAATGACATCATCTCAAGGTGGTAATGGCATCCTTTCAGGGTTTCATAGTGTCTGAAGGGCAATCAGAATTTATTTGTTATGGTAATCGGCTTCAACAGGCGAGAACCTGTCCAGATTTCAGGCAAAAAGAATGTAAAAAGGAGAAATTCCCAGTATGAGTGTAGGAAATACCAAATGTCTTCTTTTCTCAGCATAACTAGAGCGAGGTTTCCCTTGTCTGTGCCCTAATCCTCCAGAGGAAGTCAAGTTTAGACCGAAAACCACAGAAAAATTTTCCAAGTGCCTTGTTGGTTAAACTAAATGTCCAACTGCATAGAGAGGCCAGAGCATGTCAGCAAGTTTTTTTTATTTATTTATTTATTTTTTTTTGCTTTTGGATGAAAACTAAACCGGTAGCAGATAAACCGGTCATATGAAGGTGACAGGTACACGAGAGAGGAGTTTGTCTGGCTTCAGGGGACGAAGGAAAGCTGTAGACTCTGCAGAATGGCCGAGCAAAAAAAAAAAAAAAACGCACACCCCACACAGTCCAGACCAGCCGAGTGGGAAACGGTGCTGGCTCAGAGACCCAGTCAGACCCTGTGTGTTTTGGGTAATCACAGGGTTTGGTATTCCCAGCGCCGGGAGGGGCCATGCGGTCGAAACCGGCGTGCTGGAGCCTGTCCCTCACTGGGGCCTGATACTCCTCCCCCCCCCCCCCCCACCTCCCCACCACCACCCCCACCACCCCCCTTCTGCGTCCTCCTCATCCTTCTCCTCTCATTCACTCTCTCTGCGCTCCCTGCCCTCCTCTGCCAGTTACAGTGTGTGTTTCAACTTGTCCAGAGCCAAACCGCTCCCTCTGAGGAATTCACTCTTCGTCTCTTCCTCCTTTCACCCTCTTGCTCTTTCATTTCCTCTTTTTTTTTTTTTTTTTTTTCCAACTCTTGGCCCTTTCTTTTTTTCTTTATCATTTTAATTTGATACCCGGAGGACTTCTCCGCCTTCCTCACGCAATTCTTTATGAAGCTCTCATGCCACATAATAGGGCCTCACTGCCCGCCTCTTTGAGAAAATAGTAGGGGTTACTTTACATTGTTTAGACTGAAGATCAGGCTTTTGACTGTCACGTAGATTTATGCATCTCAATCTGCAAAATACACACTTTATTTAGGCTTCAGAGAATGCTTTGTGGTGCTCCTGAAAATATGCAAAATTAGCCAAATATATATATACAGACTATGCAGGAGAGGACATTTAGTTGGAGATACACGTTGGGGTTTTCCTCCAACATATATAAACTCAAAACATAGTATTTTGAAAAGAAATCTTATTTTTGGTCTCTTTTTACTTGGATGGAACGTAAGAGTAGAGGAGAAAGATAATGTGGGGTAAAAGTCAACGCAGACGGATTTCCATTACACGAATACATGTGGTGAGAGAGGAAGAGGAGGTGGAAGGGAGGAGAGGTGAGTGAAGGAGAATGGAAGGAAGGAGAAAGAGGAGCGAAGGATCGGAGGTGCCTCCATGATAGAGAGTAAGAGCAGTTATTTATAGGAGCGTCTGGTTATCCCGCCCTGCAACGATACCCCACTTCCTGCCTCCAGCCTGCCACTTCCTGTTGTTATGTGGCCGCGTTTGTGCCTGCCAGGTCAAGTGTGAGTGTCTGTATTTATGAGGGGGGGGGGGGGACAAGCATATGTGTCTGCTATGTATCAGGGAGTGTTTGTGTGTAGAGGGGGAACAGGAAGTGAGTCGTGGGGTGTGCATTTTGGGGGTGGGGGTGGGGGGGGGGGGGGGGGGGGGGGGGGGGGGTCGCTCGCCGCTGGTAGTCTAGACATGCCCACTTCTGGCCCACTGACATAAAACACACAAACATACACATACTCAATCTGAAAGTAGGCCACAGAATTTAAAGACCTACAAAATTGTTTGTGAAATTTGTCCATCTTACCCATTAAATGAATGTTTACTAATCTACATGAACCTGTCAGACTTAATTGACCTAATTGTTTTATTTTGGTTAAATTATTCAGGTAAGAAAAATTCCAAACCACCAAAAAATAAACAGATTCACCGGATTTATCTTCTAAAAATGGCCAACTTTTCTTTATTATTCCAAACAGTGTTCAACAATGCTCATATTCAGCAGCTTTTGGCTGTTAAGACCAATTCAGAGGATGTTGTGTAGGAGCACAGATGAGATTGATTTGATAACGCAAAGCTTTTAGTTTCTCTGAAAAGGCAGCGTGAGCCCTAAACTTACAATATTAAAAGGTTTAGCATGATTAAATAAAATCAACCAGAGCTGTTATTGCAAGCTGTGGATTACTTACCATTCATCCTTTTGAGCAGCTTAAGTAGTACCGATCCCATAATAAACATACCATGAAGTTACACTGATCTGCATAGTGTACTCTTCTGTCAGTAAGCGTGCAAAAAACAAGTGTACTTAGCGCCATGTTGTCCTACAAGGATATTATACTGGATAAGCACAAACAGACGTCAATCATGCTGCACCTGTGCAAAATTACTGCAAATGGAAATTTTGTTTGTGTAAGAAAAGTGTCCATTTTCACAGTGCACTGCATTGCTCTACAGTTGTCCTCATCAAAAACACAAACCCTCAAAGATCAAGTACATTTAATATGCAGACTGATGTCTTTGATTATACTTAGTTTGGTCACTTTTCCAGTGTGAATGCACTAAAAATGAATCTTTTGATCTGTCAATCATTATTATGTGGTTATGAAGAACTGAGTTATAGCTTTCGACAAAATAGTGAATGCTTAAGTGTTAGTATGCATCACCACAGTAATTGATTTACCGGGTTGGGATGACACATGGATGATTATGGTGTTGTCGTCTCTCAAATTTATGATGTATTCCTTCAAATCAGGAAGACAGACTTTAGTTCAGGGAGTTCAGTTGTACTAGGGAAAGCTGGATAGCGAACATGTAGAAGTAGATAACTAAACCACAGCAGACATGACCTCTTAGCTGACATGAGGATTCTGCCCTCCTCCTCCTCCTCCTCCTCCTCCTCTTCGCTCCCGCCTGTTTGGTCAGGTGATTGTGTTTGACTGACAGATGTGGGTTGTCGGGGCAGCAAGAGGGTGATAGTTCTCACGTGTGTCTGTCAGCTGAGCTAGCTGGGCTTATTTACTCAGCATCAGGAATGAGATATTTAGAGAGAGGGTGGAAATCTGCCTATATTCTCTGCTTTGAGTTCAGACTCTCCTTGGACCTTCTCTCTCTGTGATAAGACCAAGGTCAGTGTTCCCAAGTGCCTACGTGGCCCTGTCTAGACGCCCTATGTGGCCCTTCCTGATAGGGGACCCCCCAGGTGTGTTTATGGACTATTGTTCTGAGGCTGCTGGGTGGCACGTAGGGCTGACTTGACTCTGAGTTGACTCAATGAGGAAGCTGCTAATGTCATATCCAGCAGTCGAGGGTTGATGTCTCTGGTCTCTTCGTCTGGAGTCTGATTGTAGAGTTGCCCTGTGCATCTCCGGGGAATCATAAACTGTGTTGCATCGGGAAAACTGTAATATTCTTGTAATGTTGGTGCTAATTATAGGAATACAGTGTACAGTAGATTCTTGTCAGGATCATCATTGTATTTAAATATTTCCTCCATTTGACTGTACAAGGTTATAGCTAAGAATGAACATGTGCACACTCCAGACTGTAACTACCCTCGTACACATTTCTGCAGATTAGTCATCCCATAATTGTTATGGGACTCACACACTCCAACTCACAAAATAAGATGCTCTATCTTTGCCTTGTCTTGTTGATCTCTGTCTTCATTTTTTATCAAATCAAGTCTAAAATATGATAGAAATTGATCTGAGTCTCACTGAATCTCTCTCTTTGTCCACAGGCTAAGGGGCGGAGGGATGGTCTCTCTTCAGCCGGTGACAACCCTCGGCCGCCGATGGCGGCCAGGCCGGGAAGGGAGGGAGGCGGCATGGGCTGGAAGGGTCCCCGGACGCTGGTTCTCCATAAGAACTCCCAGGGTTTTGGTTTCACGCTACGCCACTTCATTGTTTACCCTCCAGAGTCCGCCCTGCACACCAACCTCAAGGTGAGACTTACAGGTGTCTACACATCCTTCAAACATTCAAGAATGTCTTAAAGGTGTTAAATTAGGTTAAATATGTACAGTTTCATAGACATGTCTAGTGTTTTTCTTTCATTGAATCTAGTCTTAAGTGTCATTAAGTCCTTTTTCAACTCACATGTTGATTTTTATAGCACACATGGTCTCCATTTCATGTAGCTGGCATTTAAAAAGGTTTCAGAAAGCCTTACATTTAACTTGCTGAACCCAGGAGAGAGCCAATTGGAGCTCAGAGATAAAGCCAATCATACTGCGGCTGAAGGTCAGTGAGGTTGAGCTGAGCAAAACGAACACGGACAAAAGGAGAAAACAAGCCTAGCTGATTAGAGATTCAGTAATGGACTGAACCAAGCAAGCTTGTTATCTGGAAGGTGCAACAAGTTCTGGATTCATAATTACGACACTGTTGAGAACAACAGAATTTTACATTTGGAAGGATATAATCAGCAGTAGTGGACCTGATGCACAATCTACACCCTTCCAGACAAACCAGTTTGAAAACTGTTACTCCTTTTGATTGTTTTTCACATCTTGAGCCTTGTTTTCAGTCTTGGTGAATTCAAGATTGTTCTGGTGTTTTGGAATGAGCCTCTATGTGAGTGAGTGGTTATTTAGCTCTTTGAGGTGTGGGGGCAAACGTCTCCAGATGTGAAATTGAGGGATATGGAGACTGGGGTGGGGTGAGCCAGCTGAAACAAGGCCTCTATTATTATTCTACCACCCCACCATACAGCAGCTGCAGATAGGAACACAGATTCAATGAGATCTGTTGTCTTAGCCTGGTACCACTCACTGGCAGTCAGGCCGTACCAGGCCGGCCCCAGACAATAGGCCCACTGCTGGCCTTTGGCCCTGGTTCTGTCCTCGTCTCCTCTGCCTCGAGGGTCACATGGTTATTTGGGACAATCGGAGCCACAGAGCCACCCATTCTTATCTGAAGAGACTTCGTGGAAGTCTCCCAAATTACCCTCATAGTGTCCAATTATCAGAGGCCTACCGGGTGCATGACCCAATTGGGAACTCATTTCATGGTGTCTGCAGGTCCTGAAAGTCTTCAAGTGTCTTCAATCATACGATCTAAAGCAAAGATGATGGAGAAGGAAGGCAGACATTACACATGCAGTTCTAGGCAACTGAAACCCTTTTCTAGTGAATTGGGAATACATAGAGATGGAAGACATTGATTAGAGCTGCAAAAATAAAGCAAAAATACCAAAGATTTGATGGTTCCAGGTTCTTAAAGGGCCAGTGTGTAGGATTTAGTGGCATCTAGTGGTGAGGTTGCAGATTGTAATCAACTTATATCCCCCTCCCCTCACCCTCCCCTTCCAAGCATGTAGGAAAACCTATGGTGGTCGCGAAACTCACGAAAAAACGCAAAAGGCCCTCTCTAGAGCCAGTATTTGGTTTGTCTGTTCTGGGCTACTGTAGAAACATGGCGGGCTCCGTAGAAGAGGACCCGCCCCCTCTGTAGATATAAAGGGCTCGAAAGGTAACGAAAACACAGTGATTCTTATTTCAGGTGATTATACACTAATGAAAACATACTTGTGAATATTATATTCCATTTATGCCAATTAAGCCCCCTAAATCTTACACACTGGTCATTTAAATGTGAGAATTTGCCACTTTTCTTGGTTTTACATTATAGTAAATTGAATATGTTTGAGTTTTTGACTGTTTATTGGACAAAACAAGACATTTAATGACACCACTTTGTGCTGTAGGACATTGTGATGGACATTTTCACTGTATTCTGATGTATTATAGGCCAAAAGAATCAAGAAAATAATTGGCAGATTCATCGATAATGATAATAATTGTTAGTTGTGGCCCTAAAATTGATTGTGTGTGTCTGTTACCTTGCAATATAACTATATAACTACTAAACACACAGCTAGAAGAGAGAAGTATTGCATTGACTATTTACAATTGGTCTCAGCAGAAGGCTTTGTATACTACAATATGTATCTTCCATATGAAGTTTTGTCTTTAAAGTGCAGCTGTTTCTCTGTAAATTGCGTAGCAAAACATATAAACCCATATTATGACATTTTTTCATTCTTCTGTTTGTTTTATGGAGTAAAATTGGTGTAAAACATTCAAGAAATATCTCATAAGGTCTTATATTTAACTAGATAAAACTCATTGTCATATTTCCATGATCATACAGTTCCTAGATTATTTTTATTACCAGTTTCAGGTATCTGCAGAAATAATGAGATAGGTATTAGCTGCTTCAGATTGCACAGGTGTATGCCTGTTTACAGTGCTTGACCCATATCAGATATCTTGTCTCCACCACTGTCTCCTCCTTGGTTCCGGATGTGATCAGACTGGGGCCGGTCCGCTGTTGAGTGTCCCCAGTGCAGAGCTCTATTCTCGGGGTCGGCAGCTATCCTTTCTCTGCCTCTAAACCCCCCACCATTGTCTGCAGAGCCAGGAATGAGCCCACTCAGCGCAGCATAAAGCCAGGCAGCAGTCAGCCCACCGTGCCCCTAACCCCAAACTGTCCACTCAGCTTAGTACACGCGCATGTGCATGTGTGCGTGTGTGTGTGTGTGTGGAGGTGATCAGACAAACTGCAGCTATCAAATCTCACCACCACCATCCTCACTGCAGACAGCTGTGGGTGTTTGTTTCACTGTATGACGCATGACGTCATTAGTACCTGCAGACCGTCTAACCTGAAACTCTCTGTGTTTGAGCTGCACTCCAGCATTAAAGCTTATAAAAACAAACAGGTCTGTCTCAGGAGGTTTGGCTCGAGATGCCGGGAAAGTCTCCGGCATTTTGAGGAATCTTGTAAACACTTACTCTGTCACTGCAGTTTAAAATGACACAAAGAATACCTGGAACACATCCTGTGATCTGCAGATGATAGAGACGTAGATATGAAGTCCTCCATACCCAACACACTATCGACCACCAACACTCTTTTTAACGTTTGATGTTTAACTGAGGAAACACGCAAGGGATTGTTTTTTAATGTTAAGCCATATTTCACTGAAAGCGTGGTATCTAAACCTGGAGTATAAGCTTGCTTTGCTTGTGCCAGTTCTGTAAAGTAAAAATCCTCAGGACAGTTCCACATATGAATAAGTAGAATGATCCGTGTCCTACATGAGATAAACCCGATTCAGCATTTCTGTAATAAATCAGTGATGGACCGTTTCAGCCTGAATTTGTGCAGTAATTCTGTCTGTTTCTTTCATTTCCAGGATGAGGAGAACGGTAACGGAAAGGGTAAGTTATATCTTTTTTTTCTCCTTTTTCTTTTTCTGTCTTCAGGCAACGATTAAAAGCAAGTACAATTGGATGATGATGATGTAATGGAGCAAGACCTCCCGTATTCCCTCCTGTCACCTCTGCACTGCAGCCTCTCTGTGCCCCCTACAGGACACTATGCAGAACTGCCTCCAAAGCGTCAAGTCAGACTTCACATAGATACATTTTGATAACGTTGGCTAGGCCTGACACACATATTCACCAAGAAAATCAGTCACACGACTACTCAAAGTGAAAATATGTTATCTTTCAAGACAAGGAGCAACTTAAAGGTTTACTTCAAAAAAAAAAAGCAAACTGTTTCTGTGTTTTTTTAATTTTGGAATTCATCAAGCTTTATTTTGACTGATCTTTGCATGTTGTTTTTTTGTCTCCCTTGTCATCCAGGGTATCAGAAAGGTCGACTGGAGCCGATGGACACCATATTTGTCAAGAATGTGAGAGAAAAAGGTCCGGCCCACCAGGCGGGCTTGTGCACAGGTAACGAGAACATATGGTGTAGGAGCATGAACATTCTGATTTGCATTGGAAATCTGTTGGGGAGAGCGCCAGTCACGTGATGCTCCAGACACGAGCAGATGCACAGTGATATTAAAACCTGCAGAGAGAGGGGGGGGGTTAGCCGGGAGGTTTGAGGTTTTCAACGTCTCTGTTTATGATATAATACAGATACCAGTATGACAACTCAGATTCTTAAGTGCATCTGAATATGACAGAGCTATTGAGGTTTTCATGTTGTGTCTTGCTGCCTGAGAAGGGCACCGGTCCTCCAGTACTCCGTGCATGGTTTAACACAAGCTGTCACATCCAGAAAGTCACATGCCAGCCCAAACATATGCAAACATGCACTCTGAGCACTTTGTATGTGTTTCAGCTTGCATGAAGTCAGTGTGAATGCTTACGAACTTTGAATGCATAGTTATTTAATGTCTTTCCTGGGGCCTCAGTTCATAAAATGCTAAGCTGCGGTGACGTCCCTGCATGCAAATCACTCATAACTTAACAGATATTTTGATTTGATGAAATCACAAAACAAATTAGAGAGAACATTTGTTTCAGAAGCGGTCATCCTTGCTGGATTTGAGGCAATAATCCTTGATTTTCATTATAATTATGAAACTGCAATGGTTCAATTTGAATAGGTTTAGGTTTCTTTGTATGTCACACCTTGACTTGCACCCGTGCCTAACACAGATAAAAAGCTTAATGTTTTGCCTGTATGTTTTTGGTTTTTATTGAAATTAGACACACCTTGGCTATTTTAATGTAAACAAAGAGATTTTTTTAGAGCTACAACAATAGCTACAAAATTAATCAGTAGTTATTGTGACAATCTAGTAATCGTTTCACTCATTTTTCAAGCAAAAATGCCAAATATTTGATGGTTCCAGCTCAACAAATGTGACGATTTGTTGTCTTTCATTGTCGTATTTAACAGTAAATTTAATATCCTAACATTTTCGGCTCTTGGTCAGATAAAACATTAATGTGGCCTTATTGTGAATTCCTTTTTTTCACAGTTTTTTAACATTTCATAGACTACATGTTTAATCGATTATTCTAAATTCTGTATATATTCTATATATATCAATTATTTATAAAATTATAAGATTTTTTCCTCCCCTTGATTTCTTGCTTTGATACCTTCTTATTCTGCTTTAATGCTTCTTAACACAAGCCTTGGTCTCTCAAGGAAATCTGTTTCTACTTAGTGTTTCTTTTTGCCGACTTGGAGATTTGCACCTGCCTACGAGGTCAGAGATCGACATATGGTCTGGCATATTGTCATATGTGCTGCATATGGTATAATAATCTATGTATGTTTTGTCAGGGGACCGGCTGGTGAAAGTGAATGGAGAAAGTGTTTTAGGAAAGACGTACTCCCAGGTGATCGCCCTCATTCAAAACAGGTAAGACCTCCTGCCTGTCAGCACTTTGAGCCTTCGGTGTGTTGATTTACTGAACAGTGTGTTTGCTCTTTCCCTGCATGCTCACCATATACATACACCTGAGATGACATACACCTTGTAACTTTTAAAAAAAGAGTAGCCTGAAGCAGTGTACATGCTCTACATGGTCACAAAGCCGGATTCTTTGATGCTTTAGAGGGGGAATTAGGTGCTTACAAAAGTGACATGGCCCACACATGCTTGACTGATACATGTCTGAACAACAGAAAGTTTTTATCCTGTTTTTCTATGCAAATTCTTGGGTTAGATTCATAAACCACCAGAGGAAATAATAGTTTTTATTCATATAAACCTCCTTTGTTGCTGACCAAAAACCTCAGGGAGGTCAGAGGTCAGGCACATATACAGAACAGCTGGCCTGCAGCTGGCTTACCAATACACTTGATAAAGTCAATATTGGCCCCAATACCAATCCAGCATTCCTTGCTGGTGTGCTTTTTGACAGGACTGAAACTTATTTTAGTTTAGTTTAACCTTTCTAGAAATTAGTCAGAGGATTAATTATTAAGATTAATACAGAAATTGGTGACTAACATTTTATATCAATAAACAGGGAAAAATTTTTGGATGTGAGCTCATTATGTTGTGGTGGAGAGTAGTGTTTTTCTCCTTTTCTAATCTGTTTTTCACCCCTATCTCGTTTATTTAAATTCTTCCTGTCCTCCCTTCTTCTTCCCCCCACTGTATGTCTTGCAGTGAGAGTGTGCTGGAACTCTCCATTATGCCAAAAGATGAAGATGTGCTTCAGTTGGTAAGTGTGAGTATGGGATTTTTTACACACCTTATCCCCCCAAAAACACCACTCATGAATCACACACATTATTCAAAGACGCTGCGGAATATGATATTTTTCTGTTTGCAAAGTTCAACCATGATTCACCCCGTCATTGTCAAGGAATGTAGAGATTTTGTTAGAATGGCTGGAGAATGACTCAGAGGCTCTCTGCTCTGTGTTTAGATTACAACACGCATTCATTAAAAGCCGTCTTGACTTTTGAAGCTTACGTTTTTTAAAAAGCAGCTCGCTTCGTACACACACACCCATGTACCGTACAACACATTTTTGTCGCTCCACAGGTTGCCCCATGTTCGCTCACATGATCAGACATGCATCATCCCTCGCCCCTCCCATTAACATGGAGCAACATGTCAACATACAAAACCAAATCACCAGATTTAAATCATCTTTTTCACACATCCATTCCTGCGAAAAAGAGCCTGAAACTGGGTTCTAAATTCAAATAAACTGCATGTCTTAACACTACAAACCCACTCCTCTGTCCGTATACTCCTCCCCTCACTGCTACGCCTGTATCTGCTGCATTCCTAGCATGACATCACCAGTGCTGCGCCTCCTTCCACACTCCCACAGGGTGGAGTAAGACAGAGAATGAGAGGGAGGAGAGAGGGACTTTGGAAGGATCCGAGAGAGGAGAAAACAAGAGGATCAACAGATAGAAAACTTACGAAAAAAGTAATAGAATCGTGAAAAGATTGAATATATCTGAAAGAAGGAGGGCGTCAGATCAGAAGAACGGCAGGTTTTAGCAGCAGGAGTGTCGCGGCAGGAGTGTTGGTGAGGATAAGTCTCCTGTCTTGTCCTCTGCTCTTCCTCCCCTGTGTCTGTTTGTGGTGACTACAAGTTTAACACGCAGGCTGAGGAAAAAAGGTTTTAGATTCTTGTGGATGGCCTAGATTGATTATGTAAATCTTGAAAAACTTGTCAAACTGTATTTAAGCTTTACTCTGTAATGTGAGGACTGTTAGCAAGAATGTTTTTCTTCTCCTGGTGTTATGAAGTTGAGTCAAAGTTGTAAGTGATGCTTTAAATGTGACAGTGTGGCTAATTGATAACGTAATCGGTTAATATTATGCTTGTTGTTTGCAATGGATACTCTCAAAGCAGCACAAGGTGTATATATATATCCTGTATGTGTGTACACAACATTGGTAGGGACATGTGTATTTGTCAGCTGGCTGCTGTGCAGTTTCTGGCGTTTGCTGAAGGCAGTTCATGCAGTTTGTTAGCTAGCATGTGTTTGTGTGGAGAGCTGAGGCCCTGGGGACAAACCGTGGCGAAGTGGTTGAGCTGAGAGACCATTCCACTTTGAGGATTGTTGTGTAATATACATCAGCATGAGGCTGTCTTATTGAGTTATGGCTGTGGTCTGTGTTGTTGTCAAACTTGTTAACAGTATGAGCATATTTTGATTTAAGGTCTGGACTCCCACAAACTCCCACCTGCTCAAGCTCTTCTCCTGTCATGTCATGTCTCACCTCTCTCCCCATTTTCCCTCCTCTCCCAGGCATACTCCCAGGATGCCTACTTGACGGGCAACGAACCCTTCTCAGGGGGAGCTGAGAACCTCCCGCCGCCGCCTCCCCTCTGTTACCCTCGCACTAAGACCACGTCCCCTGCTGGAGCCCCTCCGTCTGCCGCCATGGGCCAGAATCAGCTGGATAACTGGAGTCGCTGGGCAGGTTCTTCCAGTCCTTCTTCACCTTTGGACAACCGCTCTGCAGTGGGCAGCCCAGCCAGCTGGCAGGAGGGGCGGGCAGGAGAGCCAGGTGGTGTGGGTCACAGCAGCCCTGCCCACCGCACAGAGGAGATCCAGTACGGTATGACCAGCCAGCAGCCTCAGGGCCAGACCAGGGGGCGCTCCTACTCTTCCTCTTCCTCGTCAGGAGGCCCTTTGTCCAGCCCGCTGCAAGTCCACTACCCCAACCACCATGCTGCCAGCTCCTCACAGGCCCAGCCACGCAAGTCCAGCTCTGCCTGGACCAGTCCCCCCCTGCCCCAGCTCAGCCACGGCCGCAGTGAGCGCTGCCAGCAGGCCCTCTCTGACTGGTACTACAGCCAGCTGCCTGAGCGCTCAGGACGCAGCATGCAGACCCGCCACCGCAGCTACTCTCAGGACCGGCTCAGTGAGACAAGGAGGCAGCAGCAGCGGGCAGGCTGGCCACACAGCGCCTCACAGGACACCCTGCTGTTACTACAGCAGTCAGGACCAGGGCCACAAGGAGATCCCTACTGGTCATATGGAGACTGGGAAGGGGGCCCAGGTAGGGGCCATCCTGCCTCTAACTATACCCGAACTCGCTCTGAAAACCTGCTGGCCCAGTACGATCGCCACGGCCGCTCATTAGAGATGCTGGACCGAGCAGCAGCTGGACTGGTCTCGCCTCGGTTTGAGAGGCCCTCATGGCACCAGCAGGCTCCCCAGCCACCCCCCAGAACTGACGCCTACTCGAGGCAGGGGAGCCATTACGGTGCTTCACAAGCTCCTCCGATGTCCCGACACTCACAGTCACATTCTAAACACCACCCCCAGACCCACACCCAGTCCCACTCCCAGCCCCAGCAGGCCGCCCCTCAGAGCAGGCGACTTCCTCCCGGGCAAAGCATGGACGACCAGCCGGTGGGCTACCGCAGCTACAGCCCGTCTTTTTACCGTAAGACGGGCCGCATCATGCAGCAAGCACACTCTTTCAGGGACCCTTCGTATTCTGGCCCCCACTTGAACTGGAACCCAGCCCCTAAAACCAGCCCACCAGAGGGCACCCCAGCACCTCTCAGCTCCTCGACCGCATCCCCGCTGGCCTCCACCACACCCGAATCCCAGGACAGAGCGTACAGGCCTACGAACCACGAGAGGGAACGGGGGTCAGTGGAGGGGCAGTCAGAGGTGTTGGCACAGACCCAGGAAGTGGTAATGAGACAGAAACCTCCCACCGGGCGGAGGAACGCCCATGGCATGCGTCATCCCCACTATGCCTTGCCCATGGACGGGCTAGAACCCTCATTGTTTTCCCCAGATCCCCAGGACTCAGCCCCCACCCTGGGCTCCTCAGGAGACAGAGCCCCACATAAAACAAACGGCAACCTCGCCCCCCTCCCTATAGAGGATGACTCCCTGGCCTCCATCCCCTACATAGGTAAGCAGGGAGCTTCTGAGCTTCATCCTCCACTCCTCTCCTCTCCTACGCCTTACTCCGACTGACCTTTAGATTTCATCGCTTTCATTCTAAAACATAATCCACATCGTGTGTTTATTGAATGTTAGTGAAAGCTTAACTGAAAGGAAATGCAAAGCTATAATTCAGACGAAATTATGAGTTTGGGGAATGTGTGTGTGTTTCCTTAATTTCCTTCTTGTCTGTCCATTCAGGCTCTAGGCACTTCTAAGGTTCAGTTTCCATTCTCTCACTGAGATTCTGCTGATGTGTGTGTGTTTGTCTGTGAATGTTTGCGTTGGGTAATACTGGCACTTCCCACAGTCTTACAGACAGTATTAGTAGTTGATTGAATCATATCTGATGGTTTTTCACTAATCCTGCTGCCTGCCCCGGGTCTTTAAGGTCACCTCACTGTGCTGAGGAAATGAGGTGGAGTCCTCCTGAATGTTTGTGTTTGTGTGTGAGCAGCAGAGTGATAGAGATGCCCGTAATCCCTGTAGTATGTCGGTCTGTCGTTATTTGCAGTTTCACATCAGTAGAGTCTCTTTTTCTTATCTTTTAGCCAGTTACTATCTTAGTTTTTTTCATTTTTGGGGGGTTTATCAGTTTAGAAAAGCGGACTGGAATTAGTGGTTTATTAGTATCACAAAAACTGTTTATTGAAGTATTTTTTAAATGATGAAGAAGTTGTGTGACTCACTTAACTGGAAATCTATTGTGTAAATAGACTTGGCATACTTGCTTGTTAAACTGTGCTCTTTTATTACAGTTCATTACACTTTGAACATTGTGAAATTTCGCCTGTCAGATATTTCTGAGAAAAGAAAACTCCCTTAGTAAGATTTTATCCACTTTTTTATTGACCGAGAGGACGGCAATGCACTCAATTTGCATTTTAATTTGCAATATTGTGAACTTTTGCATACAAGTTGAATTAAAGTAATCAGATTGAATGAAAAACAGATTGATTTTGCCATGAACAGATAATGATAATCTGTCATAGCTTCTGTGCATGCATGCTGTGCAGCTCTGCGTCTAGTTGAGGTTGTTTGCATGAATATGTACAGTTATGGCTTCATATGTTCTTGTCAGTGAGAGGTTACTGTGATCATGTCCCAGCTTGCTCCCTGTTCTGAAAACACTCAAAGAGAGGGGGGGCTCCGCAGGGTTCAGATTTGCTTGTATCACTCGACGTGTACAGCAGCCATTAAGTCAAACCGTAGGCAAGCGAAGTTAGTCGGTCATACGAGCCGTGCCTCCATCACCCTCTCACAGCCTGAGGAAAACAACCGCTGCTTACCCTAATGCCAAATAGATTCAAATCAGCTGACTTGGTTGGAAGCTTTGACCCAACTTGGAATGACCGTCGATATTTGAGCCAAGCCACGCTCGGCCAGAGAAAGTCATTTAAAGACAGAAAATCCAGCGGATCAGCAAACTAACAGGCTTCTCTCTACTTCTCTCTCTCTCTTCTGTCTGTCAGAGCACATTCTTGCCTCGTACCTTCACCTGAATTACACGAAACCAGGCAGAGCTGCAGGCTGGGGCACGTTTAATGGCCATAAACTGAAACTAGGCTAGTTTCTCCCCGTAGACGAGAACTAGCTCTTCTCTTCTCTCTCTCTCTCTCTCTCTCTCTTCATCTCTTTATCTCTCTGACAGAGATGCTGATATGATCTGGGTCCGTTTGGGAACATGCGATTTAAGAGGCGGTTGTTGTTCTTTTTTGTCTGAAAAAGCACGGATGTCGGCGAGGTAGAGAGCAGAGGAGCACAAAGGCAGCCTGTGTCTTGACAGCTAGAACGTTTTCATGACGTCTTATGTAGAGATATCGAAAACTCTCTTTACTTTTTCTTAACGCCAGCTCCAAACGGTGATAAAGTATTTAGTATATCTCTGTTTCTCTTATAAAGTGCATAAAACAGGAAGATGCACGTCAACAGATTCAGTTTTTCACTCTGAACCCACTTAGAGTCTTTCAACATGAGTCTAAAGCTGTAAATTACCAGGAGGTTTTTGTGGCGCTTCTTGTGGGGAACAGTAGGGGCCCATACACTCAGCTCCCGCCCTCAATGCTGCTATTGTGCTGCTCTGGAAGATGAAGGGGTTTGTGTGTCCGTGTGGGTGTGTGTGGGGGTTCAGTCTATTACTGTCTTTACAAGCTGGAGCCTGGACACAACAGACCAGGACCGAGACCTTCTGTGCTGGCCTCTGTCCCTCTTCAAAAAAAAAAAAAAAGGCTTCTCGTCCCCTCCGTCTTGTCTTACAGGCACCAGACTCCTGTTTTCTCTGTCTTAATCTCATTCCTTCTCTTTTTTTTCTCTCTCTCTCTCCCTTTTTCTGAAATCCTTGTTTTCGTCTCCGTTTAACTTGTTCGACTTGAAAATATGTCTGTAACCCCAAGCGTAGAAAACTGTCAAGTAAATTACTGAAAGCTGGCATCGAATGCTTCGTCAGAGTCATTCATTCAGTCTTGTTTACTTAGTCAGTTTTACATAATTCAGGCAAAGTTCTTGCAGAGCTGTACTACATTTCATATTTGAGAAGCTTGACCTCTTTTGATCAGTTTCAAATTAAGGTTTCTACACATTTGGTAATAGCGTTTTTTTCAGTAAGTGATCCAATGAGTTATGAAGGAATTTTAAAAACTCTTGAAGTGGAATGATATCCTTCAACTTCTCTAAAAGCATAAAAAATCCCCACAGTTGAGTGATTTTAGTCTCTTCTTTTAGCTCTTTCTTTGCTCTCTCTTTTTTCTGCACCTCTTTCCTCCTCTAATCTCTAATGACTCCATACATGATATACAGTACAGCGGACATAGAGAGTAACAGTGTGCTCGTAGGCAGTATGTTGCTCCCCTCTGCTGGCCCGTCTCAGAGCTCACTCTATGGCTGCTCTTTTTAATGACGGCCTTTGTTAAACCCACAGCCCGGCTATTTCTGGGCCACGCTGTAAACAGGCAGATTCCTCATCCCAGATTGGGAATGTTTTCCGCCTTATGTCGGGCTCTAGTATGCACAAGAGTGAAGAATAGAACGACAGGGGTGGGAGATGGAGGAGCGCCAAAAGAAAGAGAGACAAAAAGAAAATTTGAAGAAGGTGAATAAGGGGTGGTGGGGGTGGGGGGGGGGGGGGGGGGGTGATGGTGAAAGATGTGGGATTATTGAAGGAGAGGATGCAGAGGCAGAGAAGTAAGGATAGAGGAAAGAAGAGCAAGAGTGAGATGAAATGAGAAACCCTAGCAAGAATCTTACAAAATGTGGTGGTCTGTGGGGGTGGATCTCAGACTGAGTCCCCTTCAGTCTGCAGAGCTGTCTGAAGCTGTGCTGCCCTCTGTTGTTCCCACACAGAGCAGACCGGAGCCTCAGAGCCTCGCAGCAATTCAGTCCTGACAGTTTAAAATGTCACCCAGAAAATCCAGCTTCTCCTCACTTTATGCAAATACCAGGCCGGTCTCTAATCCTCTCTGTCAGTCAGGAAGTGTGAGCTGTGTGTGTGTGTGTGTGTATGTTTCATATCCTTTTGTTGCAGCAAAAATTCTTTGAGGCTTGTACCCTGTGTGAGCTATCAAACTGTTTTATGCCTTTGTCTTCTTCAACACTGAAGCTTCATTCATGGCATAAGAATCACCCTGAATATCGACATTCAATCGCCCACTTTATTCACATGTCTACTTGTTAAGATTGTGGCATATTTCTCGTTGCATGTGTCCTGACACGTAATGACTGTAAATTTCATAAAGAACTGAAACCTTGAGCCAGTAGATCTTTGTTGCAAAACCCCCCACTGTTATCAACTGAATAGCTCTATCTATGGCAACAGGAGACACAGGTACTGCATTATCTTTAAATTATTTGCCTTTTCTTCTCTTTAGTCAGTTTGCATTTGTATTGTTTTTCTCTCCTAAGAGAGTCGCACATGTTTTAGCCCCTTTAGCCTCTTCTGTGGATTTGTAAATGACGGTGGATGCTTAAATGTGTCTTTTCTGTAACTCTCACTGGAATCTAGAAATGCCTCATGTTACGGTGTGATTGTCGTATATGTGGATTTTGCAGTTGAATGAATGACATTTAAAAATGAGGTGAAAGTGAAAGAAATGGTTGAATGCATTCGAGAGACAGTATTTAACCGTTTCACCCGTAAAAACCTTTCCTCTTCCGCACCTTCTCTTAATCTAACCCTTGCTCTTTTATCCTTTCCCTCTTCCCCTCCTGACATTTTCCTCTAACACCTACTACTCTATCCCATCTTTCTCTTTCACCTCCTCTTCTCCTCCTGCTCTCCCTTTCCCCTCTTTCCCTTCCATCCTCCCACAGATGAGCCGACCAGCCCCGGCGCTGATTTGCGTGCCCGCCATGTGCCGGCGTCCTCCGTGGTGTCCAGCGGCATGAGTTCGGCGCCTGCCGTGGTCACCAGCCCCGCCTCCCCCACCTTCACCTTCCCCCTCACTAGGCTCTTCTCACACGACTGCAGTGAGTTCCCCCTCCCCTCCTCCTCCTCCTCTCCACTGCATGCAGCCGAAAAGCATCTGATCTGTGGTTTTTACCTGCAAAGTAGACGAGAGCGATTTATGAAGCATGCGTGATATATTTTTTTAAAAACTCCTCAATCTCTTTACTTTGTCTGGTTTGTTGTACTTGGCTATAAATTGCAAGAAGGTGTAAGCACCTCTGCTATTCTAGATGCTAAAATTTACACCTCATCAACTACCTAAAAGTCTTATTTTCTTAAAACTAATGAACAAAACAGTACAAGACACTAATTTCTTGAAAGTTGAAATTTTTGTTGGAAACAGGTTGAAATAATCCTGCTGCACTAGTAGATTATTTCACTTCAAAACAAGACTTTTAGGATTAAATACTGGAAATAAATTACTTGATAAAATGAGGATTTTTTAACAGTGTTTTGTGTATTTTACTTTTTGCATGCTGGATTTATAGAGTGCATGTTTGACACAAAGAAAATTAGCTCAATTTTCTTCTTTTTTTAGCCCTGCATGAAGGCCGAAACGCTGGTCTGAGATTTAAATTTAGTGTGTTCAGATTTATGGTTTAAAATGGGCAAATCTGCATGCATGATAGTTTTCTTTAAACAGATAGCTCAATGCATGGCAGTATGTTTCTACAGAGGCTATACCTGCATGCCAGTGGTGAGAAAAGTAACCGGAGATAATTTAATCTAACCCACCGCTCCAGCTCATCTTCCCCACAATCCATCCTCAAGCACATCAGCCATTCACTCGCCACCTAAACCCCCAACCTCCTCCTGCTTCCTCCCTCACTGTCCCCCGTCTTCTAATCCAACGCCGTTGACTCTGGTGATTGGCATTACATCAACATTCTGTATTTCTCTCTCTCTCTTTCTGTCTCTTTGTTTTCTTTTATTTTTTCTCTCTTTCTCTCTCTTCTCTCCTTTTTTTTCTCTCCACTCATTCATCTCCTCACTGAGCAGGCAGTATTAAATCCAGTCGCCGTTCCTCCTATCTTCTAGCCATCACCACAGAGCGCTCCAAGTCATGTGACGAAGGACTCAACACGTTCAGAGAGGAAGGGCGAGTCTTCTCGTGAGTACTATGGAACTTAGAAAAAAATGGCTGGTTATTGGATTTAAATGACATCTACTAAATTAAATGTGCAGGTAGCCGTTTTCGCATTTAACCCTCAGTTTTTTTCCGCAGGAGGCTACCAAAGAGAGTGAAGAGTTTCTTCACAGATGGGGTGAGCGCTGCTTCTTTGATCAATATGCAGAAAACAAAAAAAATCTTATAACATTTTGTAAGCTAAACGTCTCAGCAAAATCTTTCTGCTTATTTCAACCATTAGGTGTGAACATTTTCTGCTCGGTCTGTGCCTCTGGTGATTTTCTGCACATCAGACTGAAATAGATATTTTCATTTTAGCAATCAATGTGTTTCAAACTTCAAATGTAGCAGCTTAAGCGGGTCATTTCCAATTGAATGCCAGTTGTCAGCTTGAATAAACGTCAGGCATGGATCATTTTTTTATGTGACTTTTAAAAGCGGTATTTAGTACCTTAAAGAGGAACAAAGAGGCTAGATGGTCGCCTTCTGAAATGCTGGTACATGTGTTGCAAAATGATGTAATGTGGCAAGAGGAGAAGTCTCAACCAAACCATGACAAAATATGCCTCTGGAAACACTGGAAATCCCCTTTGGCCATAAGAGACAAAACAACCAAACTCTCACCAAAACAAAAAAAAGATTTTGGCACACAGGGTCACATAGAGTTAAGGATGTTAATATAAAGATCCTTCTTTCACAATTGTGCGTCTACATGCCAGCCCCAGTTTGGCGACTAGCCACCTGTTTGTTTGTCTTTTATCCTATTTGTATGGTGGCACAGTTTCCCCGCTGGGGGATTAATAAAGTATTTTGTTCATAATATCTTAGCCCAGGGTAAAAAAAGTCTAGGATTTTATGATTTTTCATTTTCAGGTCTTAAGGCAATAAGAACTAGAACGTTTGATAGTCTGTCCATTAACAGATTGATCATATCAATCATAATTCTGAACATTTTCCTGTGTGTGTTTCAGTCTCTGGACAACATTGGGACAGCAGAGGAGGTTCGCTCCAAACGCCACTCCACCTCAGAGCTGGGAAACATCACTTACAGCGACGTACGGCGAGAAGGATGGCTGCACTTCAAGCAAATCCTCACAGAAAAGGGCAAGGTGGGCAGATCAGGCTCGCCGTGGAATAAATTAAGGCAGGAAAGTATTAAAAATCAAGCAAACACTCACATCCCTTCTTGTCTTTCCTTCACAGAAGGTGGGCAGCGGCATGCGTCCATGGAAGCGAGTCTTTTCAGTGCTTCGCTCCCATTCACTGTTCCTCTACAAGGACAAGAGGGAGGCGGTGCTTCGAGGGGCCACCATCGGAGGGGGGGCTGAGGACGAGCAGCCGATCAGCATCCGGGGCTGCCTGGTGGACATTGCTTACAGTGAGACCAAGCGCAAGCACGCCCTGCGGCTGACCACCCAGGACTTCTGTGAGTACCTGCTGCAGGCGGAGGACCGGGAGGACATGCTGGACTGGATAAAGGTCATCAGGGAGAACAGCAAGACGGACAACGAGGTCAGAGGACACACCTTTACCTGTCAGATTTTAACACCTGTAATGTGTTTATACCAGAAAAGAAAAGCTCACAGAATCTGGTGTTTTTGTTTGCTGCAGGAGCTCGGCTTTTCCAGACAGGCACTCATAAATAAGAAGCTGAATGATTACAGGAAACAAAGGTGAGTCACCTGATTATAGATTCCACTTGAACATAATGAAGCTGCTGGTGCCACCACACTGTCCCTGTTGTCATGGCTGACAGATTGAACTGAACGTGTCTCTCTGTCTCCCCCTGCAGTCCAACAGGTAGTAAGCCCGACTCCTCTCCCAGGATGCCCCGCATGAAGCCTCCCTTCCTGCTCGCCAAGACAGAGAACGCTGCCGGAGCGCCGCGCTCCCCCAAACCAGACGGCAAAGGTCAGTGAAGGAAAAATCAGCAGCACTGGCAGTATGCGCCGCATGTGGAGGAGTCAGCACTTGGACAAGAGTCATAATTAAGAAGAAATATTAATAATTTACTTTAGTGTAGAAGCAATGATTCTAGGAATTACTCTTATATCAGACCTCCAGCACCGGCAAATCATTAATATCTTTTCTTTAAAAGTTAGGTTGACTTTATGACTAAACCAACAGCACTGAATGAAAGTAGCAGGATTGACTTCTAGCTGGAGAAAGCACATTTTCCTCCAAGACCACTAAGGAGATCACTACAGTAGTTTAAGTTTAAGATAATTTAACTTAGGTTTTATATTTAGAGGGAGTAATAGCCAGGCTATTTTTCAAATTGAAAGAGATAAGTAATAATCCAGTGGCCCAATGTTGATGATAACACAGGTAAAGTTTCCCTTTTTGCTGTTTGTCTTAAGTATTGTTCGATCTGTCCCCAGATGAGAGCAGCCCTCCAAAGTCTCCGTGGGGAATTAACATCATGAAGAAGACAAAGAAAGCCGGGCCTAAAGCTTTCGGTGTGAGGTTGGAGGAATGTCAACCGGGTGCTAATAATAAGGTCAGCCTCAATATCTCCATCCGAGTGCAATGAAACATATTTAATCATGATAATTGTGTTTCTGATTATAATATTTCTGTCTGTCATCTCTCCATCTGCCGCCTCAGTTCATCCCGATGATCGTGGAGATCTGCTGTGGTCTGGTGGAGGAGATGGGTCTGGAATACACCGGGATCTACCGGGTGCCAGGGAACAACGCCATGGTGTCGATGCTTCAGGACCAGCTCAACAAGGGAGTCGACATCAACCCTGCAGAGGAGGTGAGGAACGAACCAATCACCTTGTAGAATAAACCACGCAACCGACTAAACTATAATAGTGCAGCATCAGAAGTTGAAATATCATAATCTCTGTGTTCTTCGCTGTCAACAGAAATGGCAGGACCTCAACGTTGTCAGCAGCTTACTCAAATCCTTTTTCCGGAAACTTCCAGAGCCGCTTTTCACCAACGGTGAGTCCAAACGTGTTGCGACAAGCCACATACTTTACTGCCTTGCACTGTATTTAAATAAAAACCTTATCTTACGTGTATTTTAATATTTGAATATCTTCACAGACAAATACAACGACTTCATTGACGCCAATCGGATGGAAAGTGCATCAGACAGACTAAAGACTATGAAGAAACTGGTACGAGTTTGTTTAATCATGAAAGAATTTGAACAGGATCATTCACCTACGTGACTAACGTGTACGTGTGCACGCATGTGTCTGTGTGTGTTACAGGTACAACAAGTTTATCAGTATTGTCACTCTTGTCTTTCACAGATTCGAGACCTTCCAGATTATTATTACCACACTCTGAAGTTCTTGGTTTGTCACCTGAAGACTGTAGCAGATAACTCAGATAAAAACAAGGTGTGTATGTGTGTGAAAGAAATCATGTGTCACAATCATTAATAACAGTGATGTTATCGGGATTCATGGGTGGTCATTGTTTGTCTTTACTGTTTGGTGTTTGTAGATGGAGCCTCGTAACCTGGCTCTGGTGTTTGGGCCGACTTTGGTTCGGACGTCCGAAGACAACATGAAAGACATGGTCACACACATGCCCGACCGCTACAAGATAGTAGAAACGCTAATCCAACATGTGAGAGGCGCCCCACACACACACACACAAACACATACAAACACACACACACGCACACACACAAATCAGTAATACTCTGATTTACATGCTAAATATTTATTTCTCTGTGTCTTTCTTCTAGTACATCTGGTTTTTCAATGAAGAGCCAGACAAGGATGAAAAGGTATGTCTCCTATTTTTATTGTGCTAGCATAATGATTTATTTGGACTTGTACAACAGAAACAGTGATATTCAGTAGCTCTGAAGACTGAAAGGAAAGGTCGGCTACAGTGTGCGGTGTACAAAATCACAGCTCTGATAAGAGAATCTTTTCAAGTGTGGTGTCAAATAACTTTGTATAACATCTCTGCAAATTTGTAATAAGTAATTGTTACATGTTGTAAATGTTTTCTCAAACAAGAAAAAAAAAAGAACTGCTTCTGGGGAAATTCGAGATACACGTAAACTAAGTTGAAGAACAAACCGTACCACCAAATGCAAAGCTGTGCTGCTCTCTATTGGTGTTCTTGTGTAACTGTATAATTTTCTAGATTCTAATGATTTATTCTGTCAAATGAAATTATTTCACCTAAATGGTAAAAATAATACTGGAATCTGGCTGAACCTAAGATGAAATTACACGTTTTGGCAGATTTAATAAAAATATTAATGTGCTCAGTAAACATCACTTGTAGCTTAGCCATCATTCCGTCATGACTTTCATTCAGTTATGCAATTCATTGATCATTTATGATCTTTCTTTTTTATCAAACAATGGAGTGATTATACTATTTTATAAGAACAATAAATCACTGATTGTACCACATTTGACCTTGTAGTTTAATCTTTGTGATGGACAGCACAGACAGCAAACATGTGCCAGACAGTCTATCCAAAAGCCATATCTTTCCACGTTGTGTGCATCTGTGCAAGAAACTTGATGATCTAGTTTTCATAACTCCCATTTTCCAAATAATGAAGTGGAGTTCTTTAATAGGAAGTTCCCTACTTCATTCCCCGAAATGTAGGTGAACTAACAACCGTTGAGGCGAATACACTGACCGGTGACTGTAAATCACAGACTTTTGTTGCGTAATTGAATCGTCCTGTGTCTGTCCATCCAGACGCCGGTGGACACGGAGGATGTGCAGCCCGCCCCCAACATCGACCACCTGCTGTCCAACATCGGCAGGACCGCTCTGCTCGGGGAGGCCTCAGGTGAGCGCGCCGCTCTCTCTGCTGTCTTTCTGCCGACCAATAGCATTCGGGCAGCTGTAAATCGCAACTCGAAGCTAATGCTGCGTTCTGCTCAAAAGTGGAAGCAGGAAATTCTCCACTAGTGGGTCATAAATTATGATCTGTGTGTTCCAGTGAACTGAGAAGAAAAACTCCAGCTGTCAGACCAGATTTATCTTAAAACAATAGAACAATTCTTCAGTTGTTATCAATACAGTGTCTCTTATCTAAGGCATTTTTTTAATTAAGTCTCAGGAAAAAGACACTTGATTCAACAAGTAGGCGAATTAATCTTGTTCCGATGACAGATGTTTTATAATCTACATTACTCTATGTTACTAAATGACTTACTTTTTGATTACATTAAAGAAATCCTCTCAAGTGTCGACAGTGTCTGCTGCCATGTCGGCATGACGTCAGATAACTTGGTTCCTCGCTTGACTGAAATACCTCCTTGGAAGTTCGTCCCTGTTTAAAAGCCAGAATTCCCTACTTTCCAAAAGAACTGGAACGCAGCATAAGAAATGAAATCTTACATCCGTTAGCACTTGGAGTGTTTCTGTGTTTGATAGCGTGCCTATACTTCTCTCCTTTCTGCTGACCTCTTTTTTTTCCTTCCACGTTGCTCATCTTTCACTTTCTCTGTACGTTTCTGCATTTCCTTCTCTTAGCCGAGCCTGTGGAGCAGCCACTGCGGTAGGATGGGAACTCCCCTGGCAATACGTGTGTGTGTGTGTGTGTGTGTGTGTGTGTGTGCGCATGTGCAATCGAGTAAGCACATCATATTGTGAAAGTGAAATAATGGGCATGTGTGTGTGTGAGAGAGAGAGAGAGAGAGTGGTAGTGGTGGTGATGGTTCATGTCTCCATGGTCTCCATTACCCCCCCCCCCCCTGAAAGTCAGCGTCTCCCTCTCAGTGTCAGACTGAGGTCTCTGTAAGAACGTGTCACTTCATATGTCCCAGTCTGACTAATAAATTAACGGATGACTGGATGCTCGCTGCCTGTTAAAGCTGCTGTATCTGACACTACGGTCTGTCACTGAGAGACAGCTCCCAGTTCAACCCATCCTACGGGCAATTTCAGTCGGTGTAGTCCAATCATCGGGCTCCTAACCCCAACCGTTAGCCTCTAAGTGACTCTAGGTGGTGTCATTTCTGATGTGCCTCAAATTGCATCAACAGCCAATTTCTGTCAAGATTTTGTGCGAGGCTTCTCCGCGGTGGCCCGAACTTTCGCCCTTCCTCCTCGGCCTTTGTATCATGTCAGTGCCTCTGTTTCAAAAAAAGGGAATTTGTTTGCCAAGTCAGCGCAGAGCTAATAATAAAGGTAAAGTCTTCCTTAGTAAATGTGAACTAGGAAGAGGAAACTGTACACCACTTGAACAATGGCTGTGCTCATGTGACACTCACATACAGAATTATTAAAAAGCACTATAATGTTCCCCAACTCATGAGATAGATTTAATATTTGAGCATAACTCAGATGAGCTTAATTCACTATTTATAGGCACAGACAAGACTGAAGTCTCTATTTAAACAAGTTGTGTTTTATGAACTAGCAGAACATAAAAGAGCAGTTGATTTGCTTCCCATCAGATTCTCTGACCTCTCAGGACTTTCAGCTGTATATGAAAGTTTTTACACCGCTCACATAGCTGTTACTAAAAATGATGGCAACTTAGTGTAAAGGACAGCAACTAATGACTATATTTATTTACAATTAATGTGTTGATTATTTTTTTCCATTAATCAAGTAATTGTTAAGTCTATAAAATGTCAGATAATAGTAAAAAAATGCTCATCACAATTTCTAAGCCACCTGGTGATGTCTTCAAATTACTTCAAAAACTCAAAGATACTCAGTTTGCAGTATTATAAAACAGAGAAAAGCGGCAAAATCATCACACTGGAGACGCTGGAACCAAAACATGACTTAAACAGTTAATCAGGTATCAAAATACTTGCCCATAACTTGTCTATTAATTGTTAAATCAACCAATCCTAACACCTCCAGGTTGATACCTTTTAGTGTACCAAACACTGATGGGTCACAGATTTTGGTGCCACACTGGTGAAGTACTGTGCTGATTTTAATATTAAGCAGGGTGTATGCATGATCCAAAGATGAAGCGTGAGAGTTTGGGCCAACGATCTGTAAGAAGAACACAAAATACAGTAAATTGGCTTGAAATTTACAGATGACGTTGGCATTTCAGAAACAACTCCCATCTAGAAAAGAGGCAACGACCCTCTGATGACCCCCGTATTTCTCAAGAGATTTGGATTCCTGCACTACTGTATGTAAAAGACCAAAACAAGCCTTTATCCTGCATCGTGTGTGTGTATGTCCGTTTGTGTTTGTGGGGGGAAATGTTTCTTTCCATACCCTCCACTCAACATTATTTCTGCCTTCACATCTCCCAAAGCTTCTTTCACTGATTGATGTCATCAGTGTTTTTTGGTGATGTCATCGATGTGTGCTGTGTTTTTCCTAATGCAGTTTTCCTCCAACACCCTGCTTCCCAATCATTGTTTCTCCTCCACATACTCAAGTGTGTAAATCAGTGTCTTTGCTCTGGGGGTCCGTCGAGGTCGGAGGGCACAGAGGAGGACACATTTAGTAGAGCAAATTGTCTTTTTAATTATCGTTTATATAATCTGGATGAGGACACGAAACAGCTGCTGCTGCACTGCTTCCTATGGATTTAAACTTTGAAGCGTGTTGAGATTATAGCAACAATCCAATTTATGATGTCACAGCAGGTTTTTTCTCTTTTGCAGCTGCTGGAAAACACCACTGTGATATCAATGATTAAAGTTTCAGTCCCTATAGAGTGGTGCAGCTGCAGTTTTCTGCTCAATGTGATTTTTTTTTTTTTTTTTTTTTTTTTTGTGGCTTTGTCCTTTAAAAAAAGTGATGACCACACCAACTGCCTCTGTGTCCTCCGCCATGACTGTTCACTGCTCTTTTCTGGCCTTTTGTTAACTTCAGCGGATCTGACCCTCTGATCTTTATTCTCTTTTTTCCCCAGACTCAACCAACAGTGACTCAGCGAAATCAAAGGTAACATCTCTTTACACTTTACGCACAAGGTTGCTCTGGTTGTTCGTACAGTATACAACTCACATATTGTCAAAAAAAAAACAAAATAGTAAGGTTTCTTTCTTTTTCAGGGGTCATGGGGGTCAAAGAAAGACCTCACAGCGAAGGACTTCCTGACTCTGTCCATCATGTCAGCTGTGACGGGCCGCAAACGTAGGAAACGCCATAATGGCCGCCGTGTGGGCAGCAGCACCGACGACGACTCAGAGCACGAGCCAATCAAAGCCGGACATCTAGGGGCAGAGGAGGAAGAGGAGGCAGAGTCACCTGTAGGAGACACTGCTCCTCGAGCAGAGGGAGAGGAGGATGACGATGAAGAAGAAGAAGAGGAAGAGGAGGAGGAAGATGAGGAAGTTGTAGAAAGCCGAGTGAAAGAGGAGGTAGAAGAAGAGGTGGTGGCGGTTATTCCCAGTCGGTCATGCTGTAAAGAGGAAGAGGAGGCAGGAGGAAGTCAGGCAGCCATGCTGCTGCAAGAGGAGGAGGCGCGGGCGGAGGTGAAGGGGCCGCCGTGGCGAGCTCCGGAGGATGCACGCTCTATCGTTTCTGGTTACTCCACCCTCTCCACGTTGGGGCGGAGCCTGGGGTCAGAGGGGAGGGGGGACGACGCCGATGACGAGCACAGCGAGCTGGTGAGCGAGACGGACAATGAGAGCGGCTTCGCCTCACGCTCCCTCACTCAGGAAAGACCCGACAAACACCCACCGATACCTGTGAACACACAACCGCCAGCAGCCCCGCGCAGCTTTCTCTACACACACTACAAACCCCCCGTTCTCTCACCCACGAACCTCCTCGCCCCGCCCACACCCCTCACACACACACCAGACTCAGCGGAGAGGAGTGAAGGAGGGGCGCGATCCACCACGCCCTCGTCATCCTCCTTCTCCTCCTCCTCCACTACTCACAGACTGCACTCGCGGCCTTCCTTCAACTCCCACAAGCTGATCCAGTGTGACACTCTGGCCAGGAAGAAGCTGAAGGGGGAGAAGGCCAAGGCTCGCTCCCTGGACCTGTTGGAGCTGTCTGAGACCGCGGCTCAGGGAGACAGGGCCGGGCCGGAGGACGCACCCAGAGCGAGGAGGGAGACCTCCAGAACCAACCCCTCCTCAGGCAGCAGCCAGGAGAGTCTTCGTCTGTCCCGGCCCAAGCCAGCCCTGCCTCCCAGCGAGGCCGCCTCCTTCACCCCGACCGGCCCGGGCGGCAGGTCTTTGGCGGAGCAGGTCCGCGCCCGACTGCTGGGCTCGGCCGACGACCTGCGCAGCGTGGGACTGAGAAAACCGCTGTCGCCCGAGACGCGGAGGAAGAGACGTGCCTGGCGCAGACACACCGTGGTGGCCTCCCCGACTGAGGCGTCCGAAAAGAGACCCCCAATGACTGTCAATGACTTCCCCCTTTCTCCCAACACTCAAAACCAGGTCAAAACACCAGGGCTGCCTCGGGATGCGGACGGGCACGAACAAGGACCGGCTACGCACCAAGCACCCACCTCAAGATTTCACCAGTACCTGTGAGCCCTGCCAGCTGACCCCACCATCCACTCCAAAGCTGATTCTGAAGGGGGTCCAGGCCGAGCTGCTGACTCCCTGCAGGTCAGTAGACTGGCAGCAGTGTGAACACGGTTGTGGTTAGTTGCTTTAAGAGCAGCCACCCTTTTTCTTTTTGATAAGCTCCATTTGCATGGCAAGGGGCATTCCAGTGTTGCCAAAGCTTTTGTTTTTTTTTTGTTTTTTTTTTTCCTATATGTGTGTTTTTTTTTTTTTTTTTTTTTTTTTTTTTTTTTAGAAATAATACAGAAACAGAACAGAGACACACACACACACACACAGAGACCTCATCAAAATCGATGTTTCAGCCAAGAATTCTCATTTGAGTAATAAACGAGCATCCTTCCTTCCCGTCTTCTCTTCCTTCCCGCCTGGCTCACAGACGACGACATAAATTAAAGGGTTTATTTATCCCTTCAAGTAACCGGAGAAGGTTACTAAACAAACGCAACCTTCCTCTGGTTCTTGAGAGAATGGTGCTTCTTATCAAAGTGGGGTTAAACATGAGCTATTATAGAATATCTCCAAACCTACTTCAGTGAGCCAGAAGAGGGAATACACACACACACACACATATATATACAGTTTCAAAAAGTAATAGGTCAGAATAAAAACCATTTCAAGCAAGATCTCAGCTGATTTTTCATATCGGTCTTCCCAAAAACGTCACTCCTCTGACCACAGACACTGTAACACTCTCATTAATGCTCAAAAACAATAAACACGGTAGATCACAAACACACAAAACACAGTTGTCTCTCTCTAGGTGTTAATAATGTTTATGTGTGTTTGCGCAACAATATTCGTGGTCATGTCATGAGTGTGCAGGTGTTTGTGTTGAACAATTTTGTAACATTTGTACAAAGCCTTGTTAAGTTAACCTTGTAAATATAAATATTATGTTATCATATTTGTTTTTACTTTTTTAGTTCTTTTTTATGGTTTACAAAAGTGCGTACAAGTGCACAGTCATTTCTTTCAAGATGTTACTTGAAATGTTTCCCTTAATATATTCTTTTTTTTTTTTGTTTTATATTCAATATATATATATTATATATATTTTGTATTAAAGTAAAAAAAGTACTTTTATTGTGATTTCACCTCTTGGGTGTACCTGTTCAAAGGAGACAAGATAAACATGACTAAACCTGTTCCTTATTTCCTTATAGATGGCCTTTCTCTCTTATTCTCAGCACTGTGCAGAAAAACCTTTATCTTATGAGATATAATGTTGATAAAAACACTTAGAAATAAGTTTATCTGGTAACTATACTTTCAACAATGTTGCATCAACATGTACAATCTAGTAATTACATGTAGCAAGATGAGAAAATGTGATCTGGCAGTTATTACATGATATTTGAAAGTTTGCAGGCAGCTCAGCGCCACACTGTGTGATGGCTGACCTCATTTGTTTTGTTATTCATGTCTGGGATTACTGAGCATTGCCTCCACAAATCAGCTCATATTGACTAGCGCAAGACAAAGTGTGCTCTTTCTTGTACAAGAGAATGAGAAAAGGCCTGACAACGAGACTGTTTAAACATGGTGCAGTGCATACAAACAACTACGTTTTTTTTTTTTTTTTTCATTTATGCCGGCTGTGATGTACGTGTTTTCATCCTGTCCCCTCTGAGGGCTCATCTGTCGGCAGATGAACCCTCAGAGATTTATTACCTTGGGGTTAACATGACGAGGAGTTTTCCATAAGGTCAGGCTCTAATAAATCCTCCCCTCACTGGGGAAATGGTACATTAGATGAAATGAATACAAAATGCCCAGCTGACATGATTCTGTTGTTATCATCTCTCGTCTTGACCGTGGAACAAAATTTTGCCATCAGAAAAACGACACAAACAGGAGGTCCGAAAGTCATGAGAGACTCTTTACATCTGACCAAATAACCCAGTGGAAAAATAATAATGATAATAATAATAATAAATGATAAGTTGTCTTGTCTTACCTCAAGATTTTTTCTACAAGTGCCTGATTTCTGGAATGTGTTTTTGTTCTGCAGTGCCATGGTCGGTTCTTATCTTTCCGTTTCCTTTTGTTGTTTCTGGGTCTCCTCCCTCCTCTCCTGTGGTTGATGGTATAACTTAGGCACTGACCCAAAGATGTGTACATTAAATAAACAAGCGGCCTATCTGAGAGGCTGTGAAATAAAAACAAAACAAAAAAAAAAAAAAAAGCACACCTCAAGCCAAGGATATGTCTATGCACTCTCTTTGCCTTTAACACAGGCGATTAACAGCGATTACTGATGCTGCTAAGAGGGAGGAGGCATAGTATTCTCTCAGCTGCATTTCTTAACAAACGGAGGTCATCTCTCTTTGCCTAGTGATCCACGGTGTGTGTGAATATGGTACACCTAACAAGCCCTACTCTAAAAACTGCATTAGGTCATACCAGACAACATTCAACTTCCTGAGATGAGCAAACAACCCATGATTTCATCAAAAGGAACAAAAGAAACAAAAAAAACCCAAAAAACTCAACAGTCAGTTGGTGTGTGTTGTCTGAAATGTGATTTACCTAATGTCTCATTGTTGTATTTTAAAACCTTTTTGTACATATTATCTTAATATGTAACATATTGTATTGTGTACATTTGGAATTGCTTTTGAGTATAACTAATATGAAAATGACTGGACTTAAAAGGTTGTCCGCTTGAAACCATTTCCCTCATGGCTGTGTGCTTTAAAGCAAGGTTATATGATGTAAATAAACAGAACTATGTTTAAAAAAAAAATTGTTTACATGCGTGTTTGTTTATGGGATTGTGTCATTTTGCAAGATGCATACTTAAAAAAAAAAAAAAAAAAAAAAAAAAAGCAGGGAGGATGAGGCTCATGTTTTGCAGCGCAGACGAGCTTAAAACAGGAGCTGAATGACGCCCTCTAGAGGTTGCACATGAGTAAAGTCTCTCCAGGCCCTGTGGCACTGATTTCCTCTGAGAACTTCAGCTCAACTATTGAGCTTCTTTTATAAAAAGTATAATATTTATGCATTCTTTGAAAATAAGCTGCAATACTGAAAACCTGCTGAAACTGATCATTCTCCCACCAACATCTAAAAGCTTTAAACACCATTTTCAGCAGATTTCTTGGCTTTAAACATGCCCGGCTCTTCTCTTATGAACCAAAAAAATGTTTCTAAAAGGGGGCATAAATCCAATTAGCATTTCTTCTTGCATCATATCTTAGTCTGAGCTTAATAGATTTAACTCCAGAGTGGGTTAACCTTCATAAGGCGCATCTCTATCATGCCCCATCCCCCCACCCACCCCCCCTTTCTGCTGTGGCTACAGTCCGTGTATTCTTCCTATTCAGAGCCCACTGATGTCGTCTTGCCCGTTTCAGGATCCTCACAAGAAAAGCTTTGTGAATATTAGCGTGCTGACGAAAGCCACGTACAGTAGTTCTGACGCTGCAGCTTGTTTGCTTTCCTGTGTGTGTGTTTTTTTTTTTGTTTTTTACAAGACGCTTCACAACACATGACGGTTATAATCAGAATTTCAAAATTTTTATTTGAACTTATGTTAACACACAACTGTTAAAATTTTATCCTGCAAAACAATCTTTTGCAATCCGGCCCAATTAGCTGCAAATTTGTTATTCAATTTCTGAGTGGGAAATGCAACATACAATGTTTGTTTTAAAATTCAAAAATCCAGTATTTATGTCAATGGATATAGTTGAGCAGGAAAACAAACTAAATACTCTCGTGTTGTCAAATACAACTCTTTACAAAAAAAATTCTTATTTTTTTGAAATATTTACATTTCCTCTTGAAAAATGAAAAATGAACAGGACACCCTTACAGTCCAAATAGAAAAGAAACGTCAAGTATTGCATTGCAATGCAAGGACTTTGTCGTCCAGATGACAAACAGATTACAGAAAACGGATGACATTATTTTAAATGCAGTAGTCCCGTGTTTTTTAAGGGATTTTCCCTACTTGACATGTGTCCTTAGTTGGTAGCGACCTGGCCCCTGTCTTTGCTCGGGTGGTTTTGCAGAAGGAGCTCCGTGTTTTGGGCCCTCAGTCTCTCCAGTTCTCTCTCCAGCTCTCTGAGCCGGACCAGGGAGCTCTCCACCGTCAGACCCCCGGGCTCCACGGCGCGCCTCAGCCGGTTGTTCTCCTCCTCCAACCGGGACATGCACTTCTCCAGCTCCAGGTACTCCTGCACCAGCTCCTGCTTGGTCATATTCTGCAGGCTCTCGACGTGGTACATCTCGTAGGTCTCGGAAAAGTCTCTCTGGAGAAACTCCCCACCTGCGTTTCCGGGCCTCCCGATGCCGTCGCTACCTCCGCCGCTGCCGTCATCATCATCCTCTTCCTCGTTATCGAAAAAGTCCTCCTCGCTGCCCGTGTCTTCCATGCGCCCACCCACCCCCGAGGGCCGCCTGACCCCGGTCTCGGTGTTGAGGTCGGGTTCCTCTCGGTCGTGCTCATCCATCAGGAACTGGGTGGTGTTGTAGGGGGCCACTGGGAGCCCTTTGGCGAACATCTCCTCTCTTAACCGGGAAGCCCTTTCAGTCTCTCTCTCATCCAGGGCTTTCTTTTCCTCCCAGGAAAGTTTAAAATAAGGCTTCCAGTGGCGCTTCTTCCTGGAGGTCCGACGCCTGTGCCTCTTCTTGCCCAGGCGCGCATCTAAGCCAGTGTCGGAGTCGATATGCAACTCCTCTTGCACCTGGCTCAAAGTCTCCTCCAGCGGTTCGTCTTCGCCGTTTCCCTGTGAGGTGTGATTACCGTCGCCTGCTGCAAGAACATCGGGTTTCTGGAGAGGCTGAGGTGCAATCGGGCACTTTGTGCGATCGTTTCCGGCTGCGAAGGCAGGACACACCCCCCTCTGTTCGCCTTTCATTTGCCATAACTTGTCTGTGTTGATATCCTCACAGTTCTCCGCCCGCTGTTGCTGCTTGTGGTCTCTCTGTCGCCCCCTGTCGCCGTCCTCTGGCCTACCACGGTTGCTGGCTGGGAGATGCTCCAAAGCGGCTCCGCTGCTCCCACCTGATGGGCTGCCTGAAGTTTTCAGGTGATGGGTCTGCTCCGCTGGCTCTGTCATCCTGATCATCCGCTCTGCCGGCTCCGCTTCAGCGCATTTTAAATTATGCTCATGCTCTCAAAACTGAGCTTAAAAGTTCGTTTAAAAAAAAACTTAAATTTGAACAAAATATACGTATTCCAGAATGAGCAGGAGTCACCAAAAAAAGTTTGAATATCACGTTTGAAAACAAACTCTCGCAAAGTTAAAGTAAACTTCCGAACAGTAAACACTTGTTACTCCTCCAAGGGTTTGTCAGAGCAACTGTCGCTAACTACCATTAACTGTTTCGACGCTGTCAGAGCTTTCGTTCACCCGGAGACTGTGTTCCGCCGTCACAACAGTGTCCAGTGTGCTACTCAAGAAGAGGGAGCTCGTGCTTATATAGTGGCTCCGCCTCCAGCCGTGCGCATGCTGCTGCTCGCGACGCCTATTGGATTGTGGGACATGTGGTTTGGATTTCAGCGCAACACTGGCGGAGGCCTGCATATCAAACTACATAGCCCACAAGTCTACGATAACTGACGAGCATATAAACCAATCAAGTGTTAGGATCTTGACTACACTAAAGCCCACCCTCCTCTTTGTTGATTGGATAAGAGTATAACTTTGCTGTTGCTAAGCTTATGGTATTTTCTGATTGGGCAGTCCAATAGTCAATCAGAAGTACGTAAACTATACCAAGAAAGCAGTCCGGGGCATTTTTAAGGACGCTACTATCTGCAAATGAAGGGGACGCGATTAAAAGTAATGAAAGACAGACGCACTAAAATACTTTAGAATGGCTATATATTGATCCTGGAATAAATAAGCGCGTTTTAAACGTGAGAACGTAGGGCTTGTTACAATTCGCTGACTACACAGTCTAACGCCAAATTATTAAAACAATAAAAAACCCTCCGTGTTGTAAGCAAAATGAAGAAAACCTCTCGCGGAAACTAGTCCGCTTTAAATGTTCATATAGTAAATTAAATGAATTCAGCTCATTTTCAACATGAAAATGTTGTTCATGTTTAGTGTCGTATAAATGTATCCTTGTAGTACGAATTGGATCATTAAATGTTTTAAATAAGAGTATTTTGTGTGTCGTGCGGAGTGATACGTTTCGGGGCAGGGGCTCGGGGGGAACTCTGGAAGCAGCGTAAACAAACGACATTTATTGTCAAGCAGCCGTTACGAGCAGATCTCCGGTCCCCTCGTTGTTGACGGGTGGGTCAGGCGAGCTCACATTTGCTCGATAATCCTGTAACCAGTGGACGTGGAGTGGTGTAGATCCGTTTAGAACATTTCTGCGGAACCCATTTTCTTAAAACGCAGTGTTCGTTTTACACTGATGTGTTATCAGCTAAGGATAAGCTAGCTAGCAAGTGAGCGCTCCGTGGTGCCGCTCCCAAATTAAAACACTGCATCATTCCATAAAGTGTGAAGCCATACGCACTATAACCAAAATAAACGTTACGTGTTCTGATAATATGTCATAGCTAACGGTTTCTGGCGTTAGTCAAGACCAATAAACGCCACAACAGCAACGGTACATGAGGCTAGGCTAGCTAATGCTAACTGGCTAACGCTACGGTGTAGCGTAAAATAAAAAGTTAATATATGTTACGTTTGTATAATATACTATATGTAACATTAACGGGCGGTCAGTTTCATACAAACGTTTCCTTATTCGTTCGTCGATACAGCCGGAGCGAACAGGGAACAAAGTAAAACAAAAATGGCCCTACATGAGTTGCTAACGTTAGCTAGCGGCTAACTAGGCCAGTGTGTTTATACTGGGTCAGCGTAATTGCTGGAGTGTAGATGCTTCCCGTGAGAGTTTCACATTACGGAATTACGGTGAATTTAAACATTTGCAACATAACATTCTGTCGCAACAGTATAGACCAAAACATTTGTATATACATAAATAAATTGGAGAAACAGTCTTTGTTCGTATTAATCCGTGATATGGAACCACCGAACTATTTTAGTTTCAGGAAGTAGACTGCCCCTGATCTTCCAAGCCAGCACTGAAGCTTTCTTTTAGTTTACTGATGGTTAGCAAACTAGTTATACAAGCCACCCGTAGATGAACTATAACTATTCTTTGTTGTCGTTTTATATACAATGAGCTGCTGAAATAAATAACTGTTTGATTAAAAGTATGCCAACCTTGTTATGGTCTATCAATATCTTAATATTGGTTTTGTATTGTTTTGTTTTGCATAATCTTTACACAAACACTGCATGTTGGAAGACTGTTTTCATACTCAAATAAAAAAAAAGTCAATACACTGACTGACTCCATCTTTAACTGAGCATGTTTCCCTATACCATGCACACACATACTTAATTTCTTCACAGTTTTCACAAAGCACTTTTATTTCTATTCATGGAAGAAATGTACTACTAAGTCTTTGACCTCTAATGGTGGGTGACTGGTCTCTCCTAACACTGGCAGCAAAGACTGAGAATCCAACAACACAGGCCCACTGTTACTACTAATAGAAGCAGGCAGAGTTTCATCTCTGGCAAATAAGCAAGCTGAGCTGGGAGTCCTTTGAGGAAGAGGTGATATGTTCCACTTATGAAACCTAATGACCATGGAGATTGAGAAATCCTACCAAGGGTTCCCATATTCTCAAATCAAGGAGCGGTGCAGCTAGGGAACCAAAGCTGCTCCTGTATAGATCACAGCTTGTGAGGATTAGCAGGCATGACTTAATCTCTCACCCTGTCTAACATGGTTGTTGCTGCAAATGAGGGGAGATGAAAGATAGAAATTGTTATAGGCCTATGCGTGGCCTTGAAGTGTAAATTTAAGCGATGGCTGATATCCATCTACACACAAGAGGTTTGTGCTTTTTAGTTTTTCCACATCTGCCATTAAAACTGCAGGACTAGATCTATGTTTTTGCTAAAAAAAAATGTGAATGAAAGAGGCAAACACTTGATAAATCAACTGCATTAAATAGCTGAGTGAAAGAAACATATCACTTTAAGCACCCTCCACCCACACCACCAAACCTGTGTGAGTGTGGATGGCTGCAGATCAGGGAATTCCACATTTTATGCTCTTCCTGACAAGACCAGCTCGCCCAGATGAGCTCTGTCCCCCCTCTGCTCTCTGTTATAACTCCATTACAAAGACTTAATTAAGTTTCCAGCCAGTGCTCTGGTACTGTGGGCACCTCACCTCACATCAACATTGTGATCCATATAGAGAGCATAAACATACAGCTGGCCCTTAAAGGATGAATTTGACTTCAGCACAATCGATTGTTGTTGTTTAGATGTTAGCAGTTTCTTTGAGTGACCAACAGGGGGCGCTGCACGCTAATTGATAGGCATGGAGAATTGGATAGGGGATATTTTTGTGTTTGATGTGACTTTTCGCTCTCTGTGAGAAAAGGATTTGTTTTTTTAATGATGTTCTAATTTGCCTTTTTACCCTTCACATTTCTCATCAGTCGCCACAGATCTTTGGATTTGCCCAATGATTTACACTCTGTCCTCATGAAGCTCACCTGGTAAAGATGAAAGGATTTCAGTTGCAAATAATTGGCAAACTATGACCTTCGTTCAGTGTCAATCAATACACAAACGACCACTAGTATGCTGGTGAGCACACATAAGTCATATTTTAAAAAAGTTATTAGTTTCCTCTAAAAGTAGGTTATTTATTCAGTATTTGGAGTAAATTGAGCCTTCATTTCAGCGTGGATATTAGGAAGTTAGTGTTAATTAAAGGTGGGTACAGAGAATTTATAACTGTTTTTACCTTTCATTTTCCTGTTAGGACATGCCAAACCTCCCCTGGACACACCACCTACAGAACCATGTCAAAGATATATCCATATCTACCTTTGACCACTCACTCACTTTGAGTTTTACATGTTGATGGAGAGCAGATGTCTGTAAATATGACATCTAAAGCAGAAAAAAAGCAAAATTTCATAATTATCTATGTGCTTAGTAAACTTTAAAAAAGTTTGTTGACCATGCCTGTTTAGTTTCGTTTGTGTTTGTTGGGGCGGGAGGAGGAGAGGTGGGGTGTGCGTAAAGTGTGCGCCTTGTTTGGAGTCATATTACGCACAGGCATGGAGAGCAGCGCCTGGGAGGGACGTTTTTATATGTGGAAAAAGGAATAGCCGTCTCTCTCTCTCTCTCTCTCTCTCTCTCTCTCTCTCTCTCTCTCTCTCTCTCTCTCTCTCCTTATCTCTCTCTCTCTATTCGGGGTGTTTTTTGGGGGGCGCTTGCGGAGAGAGAGAGAGCGAGAGAGACACCTGCACTCTCTGACTTCGCCTTACTTCACAGAGCAAACAGGCGAGCCTCGAGTATTTAAGCTGTAGCCTGCACTTATATCGCTGGAGTCTCCATAAGTTGTAATAATGTTAGGCAGCGGCAAGTCAGCGACCACCAGTCCCAGACAGCAGAAGAGGAAAGGGGCCGATAAGACGATGGACTCCGTCAAGAGGCTCGGTAAGAGAAACTCCAAACTTTTTACCTTGAGGTTTAAAAAAAACACCATAATGTTATTTAAGCGCTTTAATGTGTGTCTGTAGCATTATAGTGAGGATATGTTCAGTGTGCAGAGTTTTTCTCCTGTGGACAATATTCCCATAACATCCTTGATATGAATTTATATGAGTGTGCAGTGATTTTAATACGCATTTTATCACTGTTACACTCCTATCATGTTAATATTAATTATATCCCTTTACAAGAAATTATAGGATTGCTTATTTACGTTCTGGCTACTGATGTTCTTACTTATTTGATTATTATTTGTTATAATTTAAAGCCTGAAATATGTGTTGTTTGTTCCTGACGCTCTGTTTTTACTGTTTGGTCACGTGCTTGTGACCTAATAGTCCGGTTGCACCCCAAGTAACAGTTTTATTAGAGAAAACAGCAAGACTGATTTCTAGTAGCTTTCCTTTTAAAATGACAGTTTGCTGGTAATCAGCTTATAATGACGAGCTGCTGACACATCAAACGGAGCTGTAATGGACAGTGTGTGTGTGTGTGTGGGTGTAGTTGCAGTGATCATGTGTTAATGAAGAGCTGGACTACTCACTAGCCCACTAGTGTGATTCAGGCTCCTCACCATCCCAGCCTACATCAGCCCTCTTAATTCTTAACTCACACCCCGCCCAAAATAGACACCTGCTGAGCAGCAACAGAGCACCTGTCAAAATCTCTGGAAAGACACTTGATGTCCGGATATCTGGCACACTCGTTGGCACATTTGCTCTTTCTTTTAAAACTGTTTGAACCTGTGCCATTTGACTATTTATTCTGCACAAATATAACATATACTTGCAGCCGGTATGGTAGTGTAAATGGGTTATATGTTCTTTATGATCTTTGGTGGATTTACAACAGCGTGACATCAAGAAACGGAAAGTTGTTTATAAGATAGAAAGAAAACTTTTAAATACGTGCAAAACAATGACTACATTCACAACTTCAAAATTAAATAATGTGCAGTATTTTACCCCCAAAGTTTCTCAGAAATCCTACAAGTAATAACTTTATGAAAGCTGAGAGCCTGTTTATGTTTATTATGTTCATTATGGCATTCAAGTAACTAAAATCTTGCTCCAAAACGTTACATGACTAGAAATGATTTTTAGAGCGGTGTGTGTGGTCCAGGATCCTCACCGTGTCACTGACACAGCAGACTATGTTGAAACTCTGACGCTACGTGGGCGCTAGTTTGAGCATTACTGCTGTTTGAGTAACGAAACTGTATCTCTGCGCCTGAAAACGTACCATGCAACTGTCAAAGCTATATTTGAGTGTCCTGCTAATACTGAATAATGAAGCCAACGGGGTCATCCCTCCCCCGACCCCTCACCGCCATGTGTCTCCATAAATCAGTCAAGTGGCCTTTAACCCACCGTGCCCTAACATTTTAATCCTTTCTTACATCAAGTGGAAAACACTGTGTAGTTTTGTCATTTTACAGGCTGGAATGAAGGGAGTTCAGTGGTTGTGTGTGTGTGTGTGTGTGTGTGTCATGTGGTGTCATAGGACTAGTCCTGCATGTTTTTTTCAAAGGTTTCTCTAACAGACTAGTTCACTTACTGTAAGCCTTAAGAGGTGAATGTCATCTGTGAGGCTGAGATTTGTTAGTTTTGAGATAATCTGTGTTTGAGTTAGACAAGTGCACATGGTTAAATATATGCCACAGACGTCCCAAGGGGGGTGGGGGGTGGGGGGGGGGGGGGTTGGGGGGGGTTGTGGGTTTGATTTCAGCGTGAGTGTCCAAAGTTGTCGGCAGTGTTGTTAACTCTGGAGATCTGTGTCACTGTGACAGTAGGACGCTGCATTTAGCTTATTGAGAACAAACAGCGAGCCAGCGTATGCTCAGAAATTACACAAACAACATCCGTGATTCTTTTTTGTGTGAAGGTTTGGCCTGGAGCTGCTGTATCAGAGTTCAGAGCTTAATGTGTTTTCTTTGGGAAACAGTCAACTTAAATTAAATAGTAATTGTCTTGCTAATTAAAACAACTTCAGAGGTTAAAAGTGAAATTTGTTGCAAGAAGGTGCGTTCTTATATTAGCAATAATAACTGTTTTATAATCTAGAAAAAGGCAATTCTATATTTTTGTTTATTTGATTTGATTTATTGATTGTGTGCAGTTTTAAACATTAAAGATGCACTGCACCGGAGTTAGCTCGAAGCTAATTTGAATCCGTAGTCCCTCACAATCAAAACAGACAACAGCACAACAACAAACAGTACAAAGCAAAAAAAACAAACAAAACAAACAAAAAAAAACACACAGAACACACCATACAAAATACAAAGCTACACACAAGAGCACATCACATACCAACAATGTCAATTACAAATTAATAATGTAAGCTAGACTTGTTGTTATCACCAATAAATCCCATGTAAAGAGCAAAACCAATAATGTGCATTAATTCATAATTGTAATGATTCTACTGAAATGTGTCTGTAACACTGAGTATCTAACACTGTCAAGTACCAAAAGCTGATTGGATAGAGCAATTAGGGCTGCCAACTAATGATTAATTTCATTATTAGTTAATCAGGTGATTATTTTCTCAGTTAATTTTGATTAAACATGGCTCAACACAAGAGGGCCAACTCCTCAGGTCAAGACTCAGCAGTTTACCTACACCTGAAAGATGAGGGACACTCTTTCAAGGACAACAGTGTACATTGGAAGTACACAACAGCACTTATCCCCCCACCTACAATGCTGCCCTTTCATCCCTTCCCAAGAGGATTTAACAACCATTCACATTTGGCCTCATGTGACAAACTCCAATAACTGTGGTTTACACTTGGCCTTAGGTGGCTCCAACAACTCTAATGACGGTCATTACAGCAGCCAGGAGCATTAACAAACCAAGTGGTATCAATGACCTTGATAACGATACCACACAGTTTAAATACCTGGGACTCCCCACCAGTCAGTCAGAACTGAAGAAGCCCCTTGGATGAGAGGCAAAACGTCTTCACGTATCTACAACCAAGTCCAGTTGCACTCGATTCAACCCTCCTTGGATAACCATGACCTGGATGACTCCTCACAGACTTCTTGATTAATTCATTAGTCATTTGGTCTATAAAATGTCATAAGATGGTGAGAAATGTTGATCCCTGTTTCCCAAAGCCCATGATGCATCATCCAACAGTCCACAACCCAAAGATATTGAGTTTATTATCATAGAGGACAAACATCAGAAATTATTTACATTTAAGAAGCTGGAAGAAGAGAATTTTGGCATTTTTTCTTTAAAAATTGAATCAAAAGGAATCGTTGCAGCTCTAAACTGATGCTCTGCACTCTGTGACACTTCTTACTGAAGATATACAGTTGAGAGAGAGAGACAGAGTGACATAGTGCCCCCACTCCCCCGACAGTGTGAGATACTTTAAATTAGGACCCATGGCAGACATGAACCCAGTGTGTACACACACACACACACACATATATATGTATGTATGTATGTATGTATGTATGTATGTATGTATGTGTGTGTGTATATATATATGTGTGTGTGTGTGTGTGTGTGTGTATATATATATATATATATATATATATATATATATATGGAGAGAGAGAAAGAGGGAGAGAGACAGACAGACAGACAGACAGAGTGCCCCTACTCCCCTGATAGTGTGATACTTTCAATTAGGACCCATGGCAGACATGCACGCACACACACACCCCCACCCCCCCACCCCCCACACACACACACACACAGACATATCTGTGTGAGTGTCCCTATATATATCTATCTATAGCCTTTATTTATATAGCAGTTTTCAATAACGAATTTACAAGCACATCACAGACATAAAAACTGAAGATACACAATGCAATTACTATTTAGAATAAGTTCAGTGCAATCAAGAAATAAAAAAGACAATGAATGAAACTTAAAAAAGAATAAATAAATTAATAATTAACTCTCATCTTACCAACATATTTAACATACAAGGACTGCCAACTGGAGTCCCTGGAGACATCAAGAATAAACTACTGTAAGACAGTAACAGATTAATATTGTTTTAGAAAAGTTACAGTTAATTTGCATATTGTGTGAAATGGAAATAAATACTATTCTCAATACAAATTGCAGCTTTTATCCCAAGAACAATCTTTCCACAAAGCCTTCAATATAACTGACAGAGTGCCCCGACCCCCCCTGATGGTGTGTGATACTTTAAATTAGGACTCATGGCAAACATAAACTCAACACATACTCATATATCTATTAAAACTGCATAGATGGAATTGAGTGCTTTTGACTGGGATCCCCCAGGACCCCAATACATTGGGTTTTGTTTTTTTTAAAAAAGCACTAATTAAAACAGAAACATAAAACAATGATATGGGGTCACAGGGAACAAATTGATTGACAAAGTCATGAAAAATTGGAATGATAACAAAGAACCTGTGAGATATGACAGAGAGTAAATCTCTGGTGTCTGCAGGTACCCCAGTCGGTAGGATTAAGGTTAATGGTTTCTGGACAACAATAGAGCTGTATGACACAGGAGAATAACAGGCTTTGACTACACAGACAATACTTGTCAGCAGGATCAACTCATTGATGGTTTTGGTCTTTTTTATTGGATTTTCTTTTTACATAAAGGATATTATAGAACAAAAGCTTTATACACTGCATGATAATATCTTGTTTATTAATGAGCAAATGCATGATGTATCATTCATTACGATAGTCAAAGAGAATGTGTGACCAAATAGTGCTTAAATTCAACTCAATACAAAGAGGCTGCATGGCTTTTATGTTCAACTGTGTGCTGTCCAAAACGATTGGCAGTAATTCTGCATTTCCAAACAACACTCAGTTTGTTGCTAATCCTTTTTCCAGGGAATCTGTTGTCAGATCAGTCAAGGCTGCTGAGAGTCTCGACTCCAAAGTGCAATCCTCTTTTTTTTTGTCAAGCTTTCCTCAGATCATCTTCTTTTTCTATATCCACTGATTTTTAAGGTTGAGATCTCATTTTCGTTAAAGACAGGACTTTGATTTCAGAGATGCAGAGAGCACTGCCCTACTTGCCGGCTGCCCCCCGTCTCATGAGGACAACTGTGGGACAGAATTGAGAAAACTGAACTAACCCGTCACCCGCATATATATTGACAACACCCTAACTTGTCTATCTTTATGCAAGTGTAGAATCCTTGCTAGCCGGCTCTCGTGACAGTTGTTATGCTGAGAGAAACGTGAACCATGTCCCAGGAGGAGCTGGTATGTGGGCCTGAGTGAAGAGGACTCATGCAGACACTATTACTGACCAGCCTGGAGGCACCATCGCCACACCCACCGTCGATACACCCTAGGAGAAATATGTCTTCTGGGATTCATCTGAATGTTTATTGTTTTTTCTGCAGCTGATTCAGCAGACGCTTGTTTTCTTTTTGCTTGTGGCCACTTGTTCACACATGGAGCTGTTAGAGTTATTCACCAGGTTTTTTAGAACTTCCTTTGCTAATTCCAAGAAATGTTTTTTTTGTTTTTTTCTTTGCTATGTTACATCAGCGTGGTTGCTAGCCAGTCGGCATGCAGGGCTTTGACCATCTGATGAAGTGGATGTCAACAAGATTTTCTGCGGGAGACGATGAAAAGAAAACACAATTCGGCTGTCTTGCCTCAAGGATCATGCCCATCCCTCCCTTTACATACTTATGGAGAGGCTTTCAGAAACACATAGTGGATTTAAAATGTGAATGTGCTTCTGTTGAAACAAACTGTGCATAGAAAACTCTGTTGTCTGCTTGCTTCCTTGCTTGCAGACTTGTTCTCACTTGTTCCATCCTGGTTAGATATTAAAACAGTGCAGGTAGGAAAGCAAGAATGCGGTTGAGGCTGGAGAGCCGATAATAAAAGGTGAACCGGTGGGTTGAGACAGAGGCAGTTTAGGCTGTTTGGGCAGCTTAACGTAGTCAGTGACCTGCAGTTAATCAGGTCCTTGTGCTCAGCTTGTGGGAATGCCTTGCATGTGGTAACAGCTTGGAAAAACAGGGTTGTTATGGACGGAGGGCTGGCAGGGGGATTTCTTTGTGTTCGACCCCGAGAGTGGGGAGAGATCCACGGCTGCACCCACTTTGTTTATAATCGGGGGGAGGAACTGAGAGCGGTGTCTGTTGTGCCGTAGCTTCGGGGGCCCTCCGAGGATCTCTGTCAGCCATTTGGCACTGACAGCGTGAGGACCTCACTGTGATTTTAGGGAGAGAGAGAGAGAAAGTATGCCAACTGCGTCTGGACAAATCTTTAGAGGTGAGCAGAAGAGACGAAGAATTATTTGACAAGAGTGAGAGTTTGTTTAGTCTTCTCCTCTGAATAGTCCTGAAAGAGAAAACAGCTCAGTGAGAGGTCCTATTCATCCCAGCAAAAGAAGCAATGAGGCATAGCTGAATGTCCTTTATTAACAAGTCTACTGTAAAACTGTCTGTCATAAGAAATTACAAATACTGACCAATAAACTTGCAGAAAGCAGTTTTCTGTTACAAGGGTTGCACATTTAAAAATGACAAATGACAAATTTTACACCGTCACTGTCATGCAAAATGTGAATTTGGACCTTCAAACCTGTTTTGAACCTGAATGTCTTATTTCAAAAATATTTGTATTTGCCCCCAGATCAAATTTGTCTGGGAGCCTTTGTCACAAGTCATCCACTCTCTCTGTCTCCACTCATTTCCCCATATTTCCCCCCTACTGGCAAAATAAAGACAAAACACTGCTGTAAAAACACCAGATAAGACCAGATACATTGGAGAAAAAAACATCTAAAACAACTCCATCCATACCACTGCAAAATAAAGAATTATTGGGATTTGAAAAAGAAAAAAGTTGAGTGAATTTTACATGATTTGACTCTGCTTTGCTTTGCCTTTAGTCTTGTGTGAAGTGTCTATAGATACAGAAATGTCCATTCCACAGGATTGAATTGGACCATGCTTCCTTTGTGGGTCTGACATGTTTGAACCTTTGGAATGAGAGTCAGGGAAACCACTGTGTAAACACGCTCCACAGGTCCTTTCAACTTCAACCTTGCAGTCCTCAGCAGCTTTAGAGAAGAGTGAAAAATGTCCATGATGATTTCCTAGAACCCACATTGACATCTTAAAAACACTTGTTTTGTCCGACTAACGGCCCAAAACTGAAATATATTCAATTTTTAATAATAGAGAAAAGAAAAATGCAGTAAATCTTGCATTTTTTTGCTTGAAAAATGGCTTAAATATCAATTTAGAGTTACTTTATGTAAGTATGATATGATCAATACTGGTTAATCTAAAAATTTAAACAGTAAACTGTACAGTATAGTGTATATGTCATGTGCTATTATGTCACTGGGCTTTAACCCACTCTGTCAACTTAAACCTGTATTGTGTGTGTTGACCATGTGTATAGATCCCTCAGGCGTCTCGCTTTCATTTGTTTTCTCCTATAACATACCTTGATTCTGTCAGTGCTCAAAACAAACAGTGACACTTGCCTTTGTCCTGAGGCTCTGCATTTCTTTAACTACTAGAGTTGTGTCAAAGTCATTCATAATTAAATTTCCATCACTGGTAACAGCTAGGGAAAAGTACGCATGAACAGCGCAGCCAGACAAGCACTGTTATTGTTACAACAGCCACCTTTTCTGCTGCCTGGTGACCCGCTCCTGCCCCAAGAGAGAAATACATCTACCAATTATTATTATTACCTGATTCACACACACAGCATTCAGTTTCTCTTAGCTCTCTCCTAAACTTAAGTTGTTCATTATTCTGAGGTCATAAACAGAAGGAGTGTTCCTTTCATCTTTTGTGCAAACTTTGTTAAAGCATGAAGTCACCTTTCAAGACACTCCCTGACATCTTCACCTAGTTTGTTGTGCGGTTTGTATAGAAAACAGAAACTTGGGTTTAAGGTATAAGCAGAAAAGTGTTGACTATATCTATGAGGTCAGCGTGACGAATACAGCCAACAAGGTGTGTTTTCAGGGAAATATTAGTGCTCATTTTTTCACCCACTGTCTAAGCTCTCAAAAAAGAAAAAAACAATTATGTAGTTTGGTTAAGTGGTACTTAAATAAGGCAAATGCGTCACTGCCTGCTCCCAGGAACAAAAACTCACCTGTAAAACCACAGAATTTCTTTGACTTCGAGTTTGTCAGATATTTTTACACAGTTCTTTACTTTTGTTCTTTTTCATGGCCCTTAATGAATTTAGCAATTTTGCATATCCTCGTTATTTGAAATGGACTTAACTGCCACTGTGGAAAAAAATAGTCAGGGAGGGACGATGAGTAAGTGACAAGACAGTATGAACTTATGATGAACCTCCTTAGACTCATGCAAAATAAACCTGTATGTCATCACACGTGTCCAATATCTCCATAAAATTCCACGAAAGTTAAAGAGAAACTTGAGTATTTTTCAACCTGGACCCTTTTTTCCCATCTTTTTGTGTCTAAGTGACTAATGGGGACAACAATTTTTGAAATTGGTCCAGTATCACGAGATTTCAGAACAAGACTTCTCCTTGAGCGAGACTTGGTTAGACACAACGACAAACAGACCAGATCACTTGAAAGATAAAAAAAAAAAGTCTTATTTCTCTGTATGGTCCTTTCCATAATGTTGTCAGACACTTATAATAACAATGTGAGCCTGTCAGTGGCAAAAACAAGCGCTTTTAGTGGACTTACATTGACGGTGCACTATTGCCCAGTCGGATTACATCACAATTCATTTCACGGCTGCAGGCTGCAGCGCTCTCACTCAATACTGGACCAATTTCAAAAATTGTTGTCCCCATTAGTCACTTAGACACAAAAAAAGATGGGAACATAAGGTCCAGGTTGAAAAAATACCAAAGTTTCCCTTTACTAATGACAAAAGGTCAAACTGAATCACACTTCATCTCTACATTTTTTTGTTTTTTCTGTGTGTTGCCCAGGGCTGCTGGACAATGAGGACATACATGTGATGATGAAGGGCTCCAACATGGTGAAAATTCGCTCTCCGAGGTGGCAAAAGAACCGAACCCTGCGGCTGCTGGAGGACGGACTCACCGTGTGGTGCGAGTCCACCAAAAGCTCCCGAAAGGCCAAAGCCCAGCAGACGTGTAAGTACAGCTTAAACCGGCCTCTGTGGTCCAGGAGAGTACAGAGAGTGTGTGTGTGTGTGTGTGTGTGTGTGTGTGTGTGTGTGTGTGTGTGTGTGTGGGCTGGCCAGAGCAGAGTACTCATCAGGAGAGAGGATTTAAGGTGGAAAAGAGGCAAAGGACCAAGAGGAAAAAGGGACTCAGTTATGAGAAGTGGTTAGGGTGAAGGAGGAAAAAAAGGAGCACTGAAAGTGAGTGCTCATGAATAAGAATTGTTCTTCTACAATGAAGGGTTTTCATCTTGCAGAGAGGAAACTTAAGCGTTATCAGATTAGGAGAAAGGGGCTTTGCCTGGAGGAAGACTTATCTACAGGGGAGTAATGTAGAAACAGATGAACGGGCCTTCCAAAAGTCCAGTAAAGACTGGGATGTGAGTCACTGCGCTCATTCAGCCAGCTCATTGTTCAGAGTTGTTGAGCTGTTGTATCCTGGCTTTATCTCATGCCCTCTCCTCTACTTTGCCTCATTAAAGGGATTGCTTGTTTCCTTGGTAAGTGAGGAGACTAATCATGAGCTCTGCAGCCTGGCTAACTAATGATCATTTGATATGTATGCACCAGTTCATAAAATGGATACGTAGACTTGTTAAGAGTCAGGTAAAGTATGCTGGATCACTTCTGACATGTAAATACATGTTCAGAAGGTGAAGCTGGCATGAGTTCACTAATGCAGGCGGTTCCCACGATTCACAAAAAGTGAACTCCGGGGGGGTTTATCGTGTATGATTGTGTTGTGGAGATGTGGAGATGTAATATTTAATCTTTGGGTTTTGACTGCCGATGAAGAGCAAATCTGATCACAGATGAATTCGAAGACACGCAGCACAAAAGCCATCAAAGATTCAATTCACTCAAGCCAGAAAAAACAAGTCAGTCTTGATGGTTTCAGGGCTCAGCACAGAATGGAAACAGCTCTAGTCAAGGTTGTGAATGACCTTAGAATGAAAACTGATGAGAAAAAGCTCTCTGTGCTCGTCCTGTTAGATCTCAGTGTGCTGCATTCAATACTGTAGATCATAATATTCTGCTGGACAGACTTCAGTACTGGGTTGGTCTCTCTGGCGCAGAGTTAATTGGTGTTATCATCGACTCTGACCTAAATTCTGAATGTCACATTAGAAACGTGACTAAAGTGTCCTTCTGTCATCTGAGGAATATTGCCAGAGTCAGACCGTTTCTCTCCCAGGCAGACACAGAAAAGTTAACATATGCTTTTATCTTCAGCAGGCTGGACTATTGTAACACTCTCCTGTCTGGTGTGTCTAAGAAAGCTACTGGTCAGTTACAGCTTGTGCAGAACGCAGCAGCACGTGTTCTGACGAAAACCAGACAGAGAGCCCACATTACTCTGATTTTAATTTAATCAGGTCATTGATTACCTGTCTGTCACAGAGCTAATTTTAAAATTCCTTTATTGGGTTTTAAAACACTGAGTTTGAGTGTCTTTGCTCATCTTATCTGTCTGACATGGTTAAGACAGTATGAGCCTTCGAGGTCCCTTAGATCCTCTGGCTCAAACCTCTTGATTGTTCCTGAGGTCAGAGCTAAAAGGCACAGATTTTGTTAATTACGCCCCAAAACTCTGGAGCAGTCTGCCTGAGGGCCTAAGGGGCTCTAAATCTGTTGAGACTTTCAAACGAAATCTTAAGACACATCTTTTTACCATCGCTTTCTCTAACTCTATCTTTTTTTCTCCTTGTTTTTATTGTTTTATCATAAACGCTATGCTTATCTGCTTTTATGCTTTGTGTTGTATTGTATGGATGAATTGTGCTACATAAATAAAGTGTATGATGATGATGATGATTATTATTATAACTGTATGAAGCTGTGTAGGTAGTTCCGGTTTTATTTGCCAAGGTTTCGAAACCTACTCTGCTTAGACTCGTTCCACCACCCTGATTCAGTGGAACTGGGTGGAATTTTGTTTGTGGGTGTTTGTGACATTGGAAATTTTAACCGTAGTGTCTCTTCCCAGAAACATTGTCCAGGTTACTCAGGATAATCCACAGATGTCACTGTGAATAGTGTTAATTTAAAAGAAAATAGAGCTCTCACTAGACTTCAAAACTGATTTTAAGAAAGTGAAACTATTTGCATGGCTAAATAGGTCATAATTTGGTTGACCCGCCCTTTAAAGATACATCTACTGATTGGTGCTGGTGCAGAGGGGAATCTCTGAGATCAGGGAGTGAAGCTTCTCACTGACAGGGGAAAATATGCGTCTGGTTATATCATGTCTACAGGAGGAAGCTTCACCTTTTTTCTTCCCGTTTGGCCTTTTATCAAATGTAAAGGAAAAGGGGAAACAATGCAACATTTTAAAAAATAAGTGATTTTAATGGTTGCTGTCACAGCAGGTAATGAGAAACATAAACCAAAGTAGGTAGAAATCAAAACATGGCAGGTCTTAGACAACTTGTTCAGTGGTCGTGTCAACAGTCAGGCATCCTTTAAGGTCCTATCTGTTTCACTTGTGTAAACACAACTTTGCCCGCCACCTTTCACATACAAACCCAGGCCTGGCTCAAATACAAGATTACCCTTCCTGGAATAAAATCATAAACTGTTTTACTGCTGTTCTTTTTTAATAAATCAGGATTTTATGTTCTTTTTATTGGTATTGGTCTTTCTTTATTTGGCAAATGAAAATTCTGCTTCCCAGAATATTTAAGCCATTAGATGTGATGTAAATAATTCAACTATAAATGCAGTTATTCTCAGTAAAGAAGTAGCTTAAGAGGAACTTAATACACATCACCTTTTACTTTCAATTGCCTTCATTTTCAAATGAACACATTGTTTTACACTGCCAGTAATGGGAGTGATGTAATGGGATGTTAGGTTCGAGCATGCATGGTGAACCTGCTGATCAAGTTATTCAAGGAATCGATATGAAGATGTCAGTATGTTAAGGAGGGCACAAATCTTGTTATTGCTTGCTATTACAGTATTTCAGTTACACCGGTGGCCTGACTTATAGAAACACAGATGCCTGGAAGTATAAATAAAACAAGACACACTGATTGGACTGTTAATGAATAATAATAATATAAATTCTAAGAAGATGGTGGTTTAACAGGAACTCATCAGCTCTTTTAACCTCAGCTGAGCTGTTTCACCTGCATCATATTTTATATGTTGGTCTTAAACTGACATTAAATTTCAATTCTTGGATGTGATTCTTATCTTCGAGAAAAAAATGTAGTACTGCAAGATAGGGAGGCGTCGGCTGACATGCATGAGCTCAATCTCTCCTCCATCTTTTATTTTCTTCCTTGTTGCTTGACCTTTAGCTTTCCCGCCTCCCCTCTGTCTGTCTCCTCCTTCCTGATGTTGGAATGCAGTTTAAAGCTAGCCCCCTCGAGCCTTATAGATTGGGTGGCTGGGTAGGTTTGTGGGTCAGCGGGTGGCGAAGGCCGTCTTGATTATGCTGCAGCCGCGCCAGAAATAGATGTGAGTGGTCGAGTTGCAGTGTGTAACACTCCTTACGATGATGACAACAAGCAGTGTAGCTCCCCTCCAGTTAAATCACGAGCACAAGTTGTTTTTTTGGTTAGAGGCATTTGTTTTGCACATCCATGCTGTGGAACATGCTGTGAGAACTAGATAAAATACACAAATCATAAAATGTGTCCAGTGCAATACAGAGCATCCTCATAGAGAATAACCATTAAAGGAGATATCTCACAAACTATAGCTTACATAATCAATTAACTTTGAAGGCTATAAGCTGTTAAACTGTATCACAAGAATATTGGTTCCTCTATGGAAATATTAGACAGGTCCTTTTAAACATACAGAACGGTGACAAATTAAAGGAAAAACCAACATAAAGTGTCTTAGTAAGGTGTTGGGCCACCAGAACAGCTTCAATGCACCTTGGCATTGATTCTACAAGTCTCTACTGAAGGGATGAACACCATCCTTCCAAAAGATATTCCCTCATTTGGTGTTTTGATGATGGTGGTGGAGAGCGCCGTCTAACACGTCAGTCCAAAATCTCCCGTAGCATGGAAACGTTAGGATAAAGGTGATCACTATGTACAGCTACGTATTGATTTGCGACCCTTCCCTCTAAGGGGACAAGTGGACCCAAAGCATGCCAGCAAAAAGTCCCCCACAGCATAACAGAGCCACCGGATCCCCACACTGTTGGGGTCAAGCATTCAGACTTGTTCCGTTCGCCACACATGCACTCACCCTCTTGTCAAGAATAAGGTGAAGGATGACTCATCTGACCGTATCACTTTTTTTTTTCCAGATCTCTGTAGACCAGTGTCTATGGTTTTTGCACCAATGAATTCTCAAATGTGCATTGATCTTCGTAATGAGGGGTTTATGCACTGCAACTCTACCATAATATCCCTCTCTGTGTAATTGTCGATGGACTGTTCTTGCTGACACAGTCTGATCACGTCCTGCGTTGACACTCTCAGTCACCCGAGGAAGAGTTGCTCTGTTTTTCTTTACATATCGCACTAATGCACAAACATCAAGGTCATCAAATTGTCAACCGCAATTTCCAACCCTCTTTACTGATGTCTCTCCCATAGATCTAACCGCAGATGTCGCTTAACACTCTAGCCAGTTGATCAGTCTTTTTGACTGAAGCTCCTGCCATCTGTGCCCCAACCATGAACCCTCTCAAAGTCACTTAGATCTCTTGCCATTTTGATAGAAAATCAGAATCAACTGGGCCTGCTCAGCATTTTCATGCATGCTGCAGAGCTTGATTGGATGTTAACTACTTAATTGTACCACACAGGAAGCATCTGCATTCGTCATGTTTCTCCACTCATTTATTCCAATTTTTCCTTTACTTTGTCACTTGTCTGTTTGTTCTTATGTGTATGTTCTTAATCAAATGTATTTAATGAACTTAGGCTGTATAACTGTCTCTGATGGCAGCTCCAAGCAGTGTAAGGGCAGAGTGACCACTTCAGCAGGCAGATACAGATATTGCAACACCGGCAGGCTGCTGAGCACCATATCTGTGTGTGTCCGTGTGCGGGATGAATGCTTGGCTCGGTTCCTCTTTTTCCTAGCTTCAGGTCTGACGCTTACAGTTCAGCGCTGCGCCTTATGCTCTAAAGCACTTGGCAGATAATACAACACTTAACACTTCTGCTGTTCCGCACACACGCGCATGACACTTTTACCATGTCTCTGGGATAATTGCAATGGTGGAATGTGGAGTAATTTTGAAGAGGTGGACAGCAGAGGCTTTATGACCTCCAGCAAGAGAATGAGGCTATTGTCAGGGCAGAAACACTTCTTATTGCCCAACTGAGTGAATACCACGCTGCAGGCATCCTAGTGCAGAAATAGACGAGCTCTAGTGCTGAATCAAGTGTGTTGTGTTAGGCTCAGCAAGGGAGTCAGTGTACGTTTGTGTTTGGCTGCCTTCGCTGGGCAGAAAGCGTCGCCCGGTTTCACCAGAGCCCTGCAAATACGAGATTTATTGAGATCATATCAAGTTGTAAATCTCAGCCTTTTCGGTGTCAGATAAGATGTTACCTCGATGAAAAACTCTGTTAGAGGATTATGTACTCGCAGAGCGGTGAAGCGTTCTTTCCAATGAATGTTCTTCTTAAGCAGAAGCAGGAAGGCTGGAAGCCGATCAGACAGGAAAGTCAAATATAAGAGAAAAAAACATGAAACTTACTGTAGGTACAATGAATATGAATGAGAAAGTCGTCGCATTGCAGGTTAAAATTATCCTGTTGAGATGTGTGTTAAGTATGTGTTATATTTGACAATCACGTTGCCGTGTCAATCCGCCCGGGGAAATTTATGATTCCCTAAAAAAACTTGACGCTTGACCTTTAGCTGGTTTGCTTCATGTGTTATTTTGATCTTAAGCCAATGCTGTGTTTACACAACAACACAAGAGCTTTCTTTGGCCTTAACTTTCTTTTCTTTTCCTCTCCTCTCCTAGTCGCGGTGACAGAGGTGGAGTGCGTGCGTGAAGGCTGTCAGTCCGAAGCGCTGAAGCGGCTGTCCGGGACGGTGCCCGAGAACCAGTGCTTCACGGTGGTTTTCAGAGGAGCCAGGAAGAGCCTGGACCTGCTGTGCCCCTGTGAGGATGTAGCTCGGCGCTGGGTACGAGGGCTCCGCACCTTGAAGGAGCGCGTGGCCAACATGACTCAGACGGAAAAACTAGACCAATATCCTGCCCAATTTTCAATACGCTAGATTAAATATAGTGCAGCTGAGAGTGCATTGCTATGGTGACTGACTCTGGCTGTCACATGCACTATCCCACGTCCACAGCATAGCTAAGATGAACAGTAATGACTAGATAAAAAAGCCCTGTCTAAATATAGTCTGACTATCACTGTTAATTACAATCCCTCATAGCCAGAGGATTGTGAGTGTAGGTATCAGGTAGAGCATAACATTAAGATCACCTCTGCTCCTATATATGTTTTTGTCTCCCTCAGTTTCTTTCTTTCTTTTCTTCAATTGATAGTTTTGTGAACATACTGTACATTATCTAGTTATCTAGTTAATGCTATCTTCTATCTTTTGCTTTCGTTCTTTTTGTTTCGTAACTCTAAAGATGTTTATCTTAAATGGTTTATTATGTAGGTGTGGACTTCCTCTCTTACAGTTTGCACAACTGCACGTGCACGGACTACAATTAGTCTTGTCGCTAACAAACTGATTGACACATTTACAAGAGATTTCATGGCAAAAGCTTAATTTTAACCGGTGATTTTTGGACTCTACAGATCGTCATGTTAAACTATGTAAACATCAACAAAAGCGGGCTTTTATTTCAGTTAACCATCATAGCCGTTTTCATGACTAAAACTGAGTGAAATTATTGTATTTAAAGGTCCTATGCTGTGAAAAAAATCACTTTTCTTGCCTGGCTGCCTGAATTTGGGTTAGTTAAAGTTAATTAATTATAGCCCTTGATCAAAGGTACATTTTCAAACAGATTTTACTGGCACACATTAAAACAATAACCCTTTCAAGTTGGCAGGGAATGTAAGAAAAACCCTTGGACAGGTACACTCTTCCAAGTCAAATAATAGGTTGCAAAAGGGCAATAACAATAAAAAGCCACAGTATGACAGAACAAAGAGTGTCTGATGTCTCTCCTATATATCAACACCCACATGATGAAGCATAATCCAACTAAGATTTGAGTTTATCTTTGCACATTATGAACTCAGAAGCTCCCCCTAACTGTATGCTTTGACATTAGTCTTTAAGTTTTTTTCCTTAATCCTCTACACTTGGATCCGTGGCTATCTGCGGCGAGCGGATCAGAACCAGGATGGCAAGATGTGCTACGATGAAGTCAAGCATCTGCTACGGATGATCAACATTGACCTGAGTGAGCATTATGCCCGCTCTTTATTCAAGGTGAGGGCATGTGAGTTCCTAGTATCTGTATCCTGTGGTCAGTAAATATAATTCATGTGAGCTGAATTCTGAAAGCGTACGAGTGTAAGAAGAGAGGGACTAACTGCACAGGGATGATATTTTTGCTAGTTAGGGTCGTATCAGCTTACTCTGACACCCTGGAGTCTAGAGTCTGTGTTCAATTACCAAGCCAGCGGCAAGCCAACCACCAGCCCCCCTCCCTCTTATCTTCTCTACAACAAATCAAGAGCCAGTTTTTTTCTTTATTGTGGAGGATTAGTGTCTGCTATGTCCCTCAGCTCTCTATTACAGCCGAATTGTTGGTTTTATGCTCCTTCCTGGTGCAATTTCCAGTACTGACCCTCCTCAGAGAACCATATTCTTAATGTAAGTACACACAGCTGGGTTGAATTATTACAGAGATGTTTTCCCCACAGGGAATTTGAAGCACTCCCAAAACAAAAGCATACCATGTTAGATTTGTGTCTACATTTTGCCCCGTGTGTTCGATTTTTTGTCCACTCATCCCTCTCCCCCTGTATCCCAGAGGTGTGATCGATCCGGTGATGGTCGTCTGGATCACATAGAGATTGAGGAGTTCTGCAGAGAGCTGATGCGACGGCCCGAGCTGGACGCTGTGTTCAGACACTATTCAAGTAATGGTTGTGTGCTCTCCACTGCTGAGCTCCGTGACTTCCTGGGAGACCAGGGCGAGGACGCTTCGTTGAATCATGCTCAGAGCCTCATACTCACCTATGAGCTAAATGACTGGGGTAGGTCCTAAAAGCACTCATTAAAGGCTTTAAAGGAATAGCACACAACATTTTTCACGTAAGCACCAAATGGTGATTCAGGCTAAACCTGTGAAAGTTTATGCTACTCCAAAATCTGAGGCAAAATCCTCTGCTGCACAAAAAAGTGATGCACTTTATGTTTTCAGTAGTGACAGTGGTTTGTTTAAAGGAGCTAGTTAGCGTGATAGCCACCATAGATGAAACAAAGAAGAACAAAACACCACCTATAAAGGATTTCCAACGAAATAACAGAGAGAAGAAACAAGCCTAAAAAGGGCCCATTCATTATTACAACCTACATAGTAAAAAAAACAATATTCACAATGTAAATAAATATGATATACATAGGTTATATATTGTATAAAAATTAAGCAAACTTATACAACAGAGGTTAAAATATGTTTTATGTGTTTTGTAGGATATTTAGGAAGGGCAATAGATCATTTTAATCAACTGAGAGAAAAAGTTCCATAAGTTAGGATCATTTATCTTATTGAAAATTACCTCTGCTAATGAGTTTAGGAAGATGATGAAAATTAGATGTCTTCTTGATTAAGAGTGAATCTGGGAATTAGTTTGAAAGTAAGACAAGAATTGATCTGAAAGTTTCCCCATTTCTGAAATAAAGGAGCCGATGGAGTGCAAAGATTTGACAACTGTTTGCCCTCCAAGTGTTGTCAGGTATAGTAATAGCTATATAAAATAATAGTATATATATTTGTATATATACTGTATATATCTGTACTCCTGCCAAAAAGGAGTACAAAGCCAGGCTGGAGCGTGATTCAAGCACCAACGACCGTGCAGTGGTCTGGAACACATTCAAGACAATCACAAATTACAATAAGAAAAGCCCTGCAATCACCCCATCCCCTGGACCAGCTGACGAACTCTACACCTTTTACATTAGGTTTGAGAGGTCCCCTATCACACACACACTGATGGCCCATTGTCTGGGCCACCCCCTTCACCTCAGGACCATCAGCCTACCCCCCCAACCCATCCCAAGAATACAATCCAGAGCCATTAGTTATTGACTGCCTGCCTGACACGTCCAGCACAGTTCAGCCTTCAATACTATCCTTCCCAACCGTCTGCACACTGAGCTACTACAACTGCAGGTACCCCGCCCCATCTATAGGTGGAAATCAGACTTCCTGACCAACAGGAAGCAACAGGAAGCAACAGGAAGCAAAAGGTGTGGCTTGGCACCCACCTATCTGCCCCTTCTCACCACCAACACTGGAGCTCCACAAGGTTGTGTCATCTCCCCATATCTTTACTCTCTGTACATCAGTGACACCTCCAGCCACCCTTCCATGAAGCTGGTCAAGTTTGCTGCATCAAGCGAGCTCACCAGAGGATTCCAGTTCTACAGAACCACCATCGAGAGTGTCCTCGCCTCCTCCATCACTGTGTGGTACCCTGCATCCTCTGCCCACACCAAATTCAGACTGGAACGCATCATGCGAACAGCCAGGTGGCTCACAGGCCAGGAACAGGTGGCTGTGAGCCCCCCCACCCCACCCCACCCACACACACATGCACTTTCACACACACACTGTATGGGATGGTACAACGTCTACTATGGGCACATACGTCCTGCCAGGACTGTGCAACATGAAGCATACTGTACCATATATTATTACTTAACTGTATATTTATTCTTGCTCCTAACTTGTATATATATTCTTATTTATGGTTATTTTATTCTATTATGTTTCTCCTCCTACTCTCATTTTTTCTTAGTGTGCTTTTCTATATCTTATTCTTTCTTGTTTCACTGTGTTGTGTAACTAAGTCAAATTCATGTGTACATTTAGCAAATAAAGTGATTCTGATGATGAATGTCAAGTTTTTTTTGTGAGAGGAGGTGGCTGTAATAGTACTTTTTATTTAAAGACTTAAATTAAACCATCACCAGTTTTTCTGATAAGCCCACTAATTGATAAACAGCTTGAAAAAAACATTTTGCCATTTGTTGCAGCTCAGAAGAACCTGTTTATGACCCAGAATGGTTTCGCCATGTACATGCTGTCCTGCGAGAATGATTTGGTAAACCCTGACCATAAAAGAGTCTACCAGGACATGAGCCGCCCCTTGGCCCACTACTTCATCTCCTCCTCGCACAACACCTACCTAACCAAGGACCAAGTCACCAGCGCCAGCAGCACCGAGCCATACATCAGGTGTTCAGACACAAACTCATCAAACAGCACATATTTTATTTTTTCTATATCTGCTTGAAAATCTTTTATCTGTAATCATCCTGTGATGTAATATTAAGCATTCGTCTGTCACCGACAGGGCTCTGAATCAGGGCTGTCGCTGTGTGGAGCTGGACTGCTGGGATGGAGATAAAGGCGAACCTGTCATATACCACGGCCACACTCTCACCTCCAAAGTGCTGTTCAAGGAGGTCATTGAAACCATCAACCAGTACGCCTTCAAGGTAAGAGAAACCTGATTTGTTATCTTTTGCTGAAGTAAATCCTCAGCTCTGACAGTTTGCAAACTGCTCCTCCTTACTGCTAATGAATTAAGTGAGAAGTCAGTCAGTAAACACATCCAGATTCCTAACTTCTGGCCTTCACAGCTCCCTACACTTCTTGTGGTTACAGTTGCATACTTGGCACTGAGGCAACTGTGCAGTACTTTGACATGTACTATTGCATTACAGTGTACAGGCCTTGCATTGCTATTATGTGATCTAATTGCATTTTAATGGCTTGGCATAAGATTTTTTCTGCATTCCTCCCCACAGGCGTCCCCATACCCTCTAATCCTGTCCCTGGAGAACCACTGTTCTGTGGAGCAGCAGGCTGTCATGGCCAAACATCTCCGCACCATCCTGGGAAGCAAACTGCTCACCAAGCCCCTCAGTGGCCAGCTACAGAAGAATCTGCCTTCTCCTGAGGTATAGAAAACACAAACACACACAGCTGGAACCTTCTTCAAAGACCTCTGGCTGTCCAGTTTTCTAATGAAGTAATTTGTTCCCATGACCTTCTTTGCAGGAGCTAAAGGGGTGTATTCTAGTAAAAGGAAAGAAACATGTTCCTCACCTGGGCCAGCTGGGCAGGACCAGCAGCTTTGCCAGCTCTTCAGGCTCAGATGATGAACAAGCAAGCAGCATTAAGAACACACCCAAGAGGGTCCCTGCAAAGGTCAGTTCATGACAACAAGTCATTATTTCTTTGCAAGCTGCCTGAGCAGCTGCTAACGTGAACTTTTTAGATAATCAACCAATTTTCCTTTTTGTTTTCCTTTGCCCTTCCCAGGTCTGTCCTAAACTGAGCCCAGAGCTATCAGAGCTGGTGGTGTACTGCAGGAGTGTCCCGTTCAGCGGGTTTGAAAATACATCTGAAAAACTACCAAATGAAATGTCCTCCTTCTCTGAAAGTGACGCCCTCAGGCTCATCAAAGACTCTGGTACAACAGCAGACATAATTGCATCTTGACATTATAGAGAGAAAGTCAAAAAGATTTGTATAACAGAGCGTTACTGCTGCTGATTCTACAGAAAATATAATCAGCCTACAGTGTACCCTGGCATGTGATTTTCTATCTTTTCATTTGCAGGAAAGCTTTTTGTAAGACACAACAGCAGGCAGCTGAGCCGGATCTACCCCTCTGGCCAGCGCCTCCAATCATCCAACTATGATCCTCAGGATATGTGGAACGGTGGCTGCCAGATGGGTTAGTCTTCCAGATCGAAGCTAGGATGCTGTTCTCATTGTTGGAAATTAAGTCAAATTATTTGAAAAACATGATGTGGTCACTCCGTAAATTCCAAAGAAATGAAAAAAGTAACTCCCCCGAGAACACACTGCTACATCACAACACATTGATGTCACTGGAATTTACTGATTCACTGACTGTAATTCAGTGTTCACTCATGCTGAAATGTTTTCTGTTGGCGTGTCTGTAATCAGGTTTGTCATGTTACTGACTGCACTCTTCTCTGTTTGCTGTGCAGTGGCTCTGAACTTTCAGACGTCCGGGGAGCAGATGGACCTGAACCAGGGTCGCTTCCTACCCAACGGTCACTGTGGATACGTACTGAAACCCAGCTTCCTGTGCAGTGCCACGTCCAACTTTAACCCAGAGAACACGGGAGGAGGCCCCGGTCATATTCCCACCCAGCTGACTATACGAGTGAGAGGTTACTTATTGGAAACATTCTTACAGAGCATTTTGATCAGTTGACTTAATGTCATCTTAAATTATGCTCATAGTTTGATATAACACATGACAGTATGCTATTGTCTGACAATCCTGCAAATTTTGACATACTTTGTTTTCCCCGATCCATATACTTCATATACTTTTGCACTCTATTTACCCAATATTGTCCTTGTGTTTCTCCATAGTGTCATTTTACTGTTGTTTATGTTGTCTCATGTTGACATATATTGCATGTCTGTCTGTTCTGGAAGAGGAATCCCTTCTCTTTTGCTCTTCCTGAAGTTTCTTCTTTTTTCTGTAAAAATGTTTTTTTAGGGGTAGTTTTTCCTTTATCCAATACAAGGGTCTAAAGATAGAGTGTGTTGCATGCTGTACAGATTGTAATGCCCTTCGAGGATTTGTGTTTTGGGACTACACAAATGAAAAATGACTTGACTTCAGTCAGAACTTGATATGCAAACTGACTAATTACATTTCCTTTTCAGGTAATATCTGCACAGCAGCTGCCAAAAATCAACACAGAAAAGGCTAGCTCCATTGTGGACCCACAGGTGTGGGTGGAAATTCATGGGGTGGCTATTGATAACGCAAAAAACAAAACCCACCGCATTGACAACAATGGTAATGCACAATAAAGCAACGACAGTTAAGCATTAAGCTCATATTATTAGCTGTGTGGATGTTTTAAATGATTGGTTATGATTAATGATTACTGTAAAATAATGTAATGCTGTATTATTTTTTTCATTATTGTCTTATATTGTCATGATGCAAAAGCAGGAGGTAACAGATAGCACCATTTATCTTTGTGAGACCTGATTCTATGCAGTGCATTTCTTTGACATATTTTTGTAGGAGCCTTTCCTGTCCAACGCCATGACTGGTTTGTATGAAAGGCACAGTACTGGATGATGTATTTACAGCTCTTGTGTGCCCTCTACAGGTTTCAACCCACAGTGGAACTGCACTCTGAGCTTCCCACTGCAGGTCCCTGAACTGGCCTTGGTGCGGTTTGTAGTGGAGGACCACGATCACACTTCAAAAAATGGCTTTGTGGGACAGTTCACTTTACCTTTCATAAGCCTACGCACAGGTGCTCATTAACATCCCCTCCACATATTATAAAACAGTCAAAACAGTCAGAACGTTTTTTATAACGTGTGTGCCACATTCTCTATTCTCAGGTTATCGACATGTTCACTTACTGAAGGCGGATGGTTCCAGTCTGTCCCCTGCCACACTCTTTATCCATGTCAAAGTTACACGCAAAGGAGTTCCCATCAAAACTGTGTCAGCGTATAGCCATTGCTAAAGGCAAGGAATGACATGCATCTGAACCAGATGGAGAGCTGCATTCTTCTAACAACAAAGGTCTTTGGAAAAGGAGCTGTGATATGAGGAGAGAGAGCAACTGCTGCTGCTGTTGCTGCTGCTGCTGCTTCCCGCCAGTCTCCCAGTCCAGACCTCAATTCGTCCAATTTACACTGAGCCACTTCCCCAATGCAAGATGTCGTTTATCAGAGATGAAGAAGCGCGTTGGCTCTCAGCAAATGAATTGCCTCGGGCTGGATAATGAATCCATGATACACTGTGGGAGTATCTGGTCTTGTCAGCGCTGAGTGCTCTAGAAACAGCAGTGAGGCACTGACGACTGTAGTTCATGAAACACCCTGATATGTGACGCTGTACAAAACAGTTCTTAATGTTAATTCAAATGTGTAGGAGTTTATTCCATATCTGAATGAAGTTATGTTATCTTACACTTTTGCATTTTTTATACTAAAGTATTTGGTTTTAACTTACAGAAAGATGGTAGTTTCACTCAAATAGCACTTACTTGACTGCCACATAAGTGTTAATAATTAGATGAAATCATGAAAAGCTGTTTTGTTACAGCTAAAATTTGAAAAAAATATAAATATTACTGCAAATTAATGTTTCAGCACTAACTGTGATGTAATACAGATGTAATACTGTTTCAGTGGTTGCCACGGGATGTATTGTTCACAACGGTTGAACAAATTCTCAGAGTTTAATTCAGCAAGTCTTACTTGAAACTCCAGATACTCTTTGGCACTTTCAATGTCTCTTAAGAGAAAGACTTTCTTTTGAGATTTCCACAATGTGTGAATGAACTTGAAATATAAACAGTATTATGTTGCAGATAGATCTTAAAAATGTAACTTATTGTATTTGCATCAGCATCATTTCACATAATGAGTTTATTCAGTCAAATTGTGTTTGACTTTTGAGGATAACTTTTGCATGTTTGTTTGTTTCTTTTCTATTGACAAGCCTGTAACATTTCTTCGTTGTTGCCAAAATCCAGTTAACCAATTGGTGGTTAAACTCTATTGCAATAATCTAATCCAACCACCATTTATTGTAGTGTACAGTGGATCATTTAATACTTTCATAAGGATGTTCCCTGCTAATAAAATGGTGCAGTAATGACAGGTGCTGCATATAGATTACTGTAATTACAGTGTCTATGATCAGGATGAGATTCTAGCATGTAACTAACCAATGGTGAGTGAAGTATAACCTTGCAGTGTTAATGTTTATAGCCTTTGTACTGTGAATGGCTGTTGGTATTATGTGTGCAAGAGAAAATACTGTTTTCATAAAAGAACTAATAACACATCACTGTGTGAGGCCTTCTGTTGTTTTTACAGAGAGATCAATATAAAGGAATACACCCATGTTTGGTTTGCATCTAACTGTTCTTTAAGTACTGAGCAGCTAAGCTCACTGCAAGTTGTTAAGCTGCAGGAGATCTAGAGGGCTGATGAACTGCATGTGGGCCAAGGCTGAGCCAAAACCATGCAGGAGGCTATTTGTAATTAGGCTGGGTTTTTTTTAATTAGTTAAACTAATGGCTTTATTAACGGCTTGTAAATAACTGACTAATTCTTTATAGATCAGTCGTAAGCCATTAATAGGAACAAATTTGGGATTTACAGGTTCTTAAAAATCCTATTGGCTTGTGTGTTTATCCTTTCTACTGGGTAATAATGCCATAAATGTTTTATAAATAAATGTTAGTAGCCCATTAATAAGTGTTCATGGATTTATCGCCTTCTAATTAGCCATCAGTTGTGTAGGTATAAGTTCTAGTAAATAGATTGGATTTTGGTGCAGATCCTCTGTAACCCATTTCCAGAAGATAAGTGGTAAAACTGTCCAACCACTCAAACGTATTTTTCACAACCTGCCAACCAACCTGGTCATGATATTCAATAGTTTTCTTATTGTCAGCAAATCCCATGAAAACACCAAAACCAACAATGAATTGACTGAAGTTGTCTGTGTATCCTAAGCCTGATAAAGCTTATTCCTCTCTGCTTTAGACCTCCATGTTGTCCAAAAACAATTAAAACACATCAAGGAGCTACTTTTTTTGCACTAACAACATGTTCCTTCATTACCATGAACAGGAGCATTGTAGTTTGTTTTGACTGTCCTGCTGCTGTAAATACTCGTTAGTGCAGCAAATCCACAACTGCAAATAGTCCTCCCCCCAAAGCACTATTTTCTCATTTCAGGAATGTTTGCTAAAAACTACAGTGGCCAGTATTATATGTAATTACTAAATTACTGGGCCTTTAAAAAAATGAAACTACATATTTGTGTGGAGTTTTTAAATATTTAAATCTTTGGGGTTGAATGCCACAAACAGGGCGGGGAAGTCAGAAAGTATTCACCAACCAATGCATTGTTGTTGTGGGATTTGTATTTACATACTGACAAACCCTTCATTCCTAATAAGTAATCTATTAAGCAACAGTACCTCATTTATCAACCATTAATAAAGTCTTAAAGTCCCCCTACATTCAAAATATGTTTTTCTTCTTGTTCCTACAGTTGCTAGTTTGGAACCAATCGTGGTTCAAATTACAGTGTGATGTGGAAACTTGAAGCCTCGAGTGCACATAATTTCATTTTCATACTATTTATTTAAAACCTCGGAAATTGCATTGAGGGAGAACCCTCATTTTCAATGGTGGCGAGGTACAGACATACAATAAATGCAGACACAACTAAAATCAAATAGCAATAAAAGAAGATTACATGGCTATATCAATTAAAAACAAGGTAAAAATTAACAATGCCAAAGAGTAAAAGTGTAGACTGAGAGTGGACTTTACAGTAAAATAGGAGACAACTTGTATCCAGCAGGAAAACTTTAGTAATTAGAAATATTTGCAAATTCATAGATTCTGAAAGGAGTAGATGCCATCTTAAGGATATAAATGAAGTAGTTATTCTTTTTTTGTGGAAAAACCATATTAGACACAAATTCTTAATCAAAGTAGAGTATTTCATATAGGCTACATCTAAAAACATGTCTAGAGGGGATCTTTAAGTTACACAACCCATTTATATGGGTGTCTAATTATTAAGCGGCTCAATATTACATCATAAACATTATGTTATTATTTAAGAAATGAGTCTAGGTTGTAAACTATGCGTATCCACTCCTCACATGTTTACTGTCAAACGCCTTGCTGTTTTAATTTCCCTTTGAACCAAGTGACAGATCACATGGCTTTAATACCCATGTGTGTGAGTGTGTATGTGAATATAATAGAGATTAAATCATAAATCTTAACTTTTTATTATGAGAGTAAGACGTTTACGGCTAAAGATATGTAAAACCAAACTGTCACTTCTACTATAGAGCATGTTGTGCTTATTTTTAACTTCTTGGAAACAAGTCCAGGAACCAAATCAGTCAGACAACAGTGCAGACATCTCCATCCGCGCTCTGAGCCAATAGCATCGAGGGAGGTTTAAAGGCGTCGAGGGCACGCGGTGGGCTCCGTCCTCACTTCCTGGTTGAAGATGGCGGATGAGAATGAGACAGCACCGATGCCGGAGAAAGAAGATGTAGAGGACCACGGACACTGCAGCGACTGTGAAAATGAAGAGCACCACTCTGACGATGGGTAAGAAGGCATGCTTATCGCCACAGCGGTGCAAAATGTGTGACTGTAACATACCGCGCTGCAAAACGTGTGCAAACTAAAAAGCCTCGGCGAAGCAGTCGGGAGAGACAGCCATCGGATGGAATTGTCCCGCCCACTCGCTTTTACCCTATTGGCTAGAAACGGCGTCTGCTTGCCGGTTCTGTGATGTGATTGGCTTAGAGTGCGTTCTGTTCCTAATGTGGGCGGGCCTTCTTTGGCTTCGCTTTCCTTCAACCCTGCGTTTGCTAGCAAGGCGTTGTAGCGGGGTAGAAAACCAAAGTGCGCTTGAAAGCTAAGCTAATAGTAAAACACAACATTTATTTCCACTTTGATAACTTGCAGAAAAGGCACAATCTTTCTTTTACTAAGTTGACAGTTTGACATATCATCCGCACGCCGCTGCTGGCTGTCTGTAACTGATACAATTTATGGCAACCCCAGTTGACATTTTAGCGAGTTAGCTCGCAAGCTAACATAGCTGTCAAACCCCTATTGTCTGTGAGTGGATCTGGCTTCAGACACAGAAGTCGAATCAAAAGCGAAAGAAATTAAATCTGCATGTCGTGACACATGCAGTTTGTTAATATCTGATAGGGTTTCCCTTGTTATACTGGCTTTTCGAGTCAGCGAGGCTTTCAGTCCACCCCCCACCTTTAATCACAGACATATGAATTATCCTAAAGCAGCCATAGCCCCGAGTTACCGAAAACGGGCTTTGATGAGTACAATAATTTGTTTGCTATCGGCTTCTGTTAATGTTTACCAAGCGGTGACAGACATGAAAGGAGCCCAAGCTTGCACATATCGAGGCGTGTCCTGCTCACAGCAAGTGCGTTTTCTTCTCATTGGAGTAAATGGAGAGATGAGGTGCTGCCTTTCTGGTCTGTGACCCTTTTTAATAGAAACCAGTGTCTACTTGCGACCCCTCATCACCAAGTTAGTGCGGTCATCAGCTGTCAGCTTAGATTGTCTCATTTTTAGAGATCTGGCGTATCCAGTGTGTCACAAGAAAAGGATAAATTCTAGAAAAGTCAGATTAGATAAACCTAATTTTATATATTTTTCCTTGTTTTTCCTTTAATCATCTAGTTACTCCTCAGATTTACTTTGAGACGCAGGTTGGGAAGCTCTTTCGTAAGGGGAAAGTGATGACCCCGTTTATTAAATGAAGTGAACTAAATGTGAGAGCTTCACTGGTGCTCTTTTTGAGCAACACATGCAATTCCCCCCCTGCACACACACACACACACACACACTCAAACAAAGAATAGTTCTGGCTGTTAACTGGACGACTCTGGTGAAGTGGAAGCCTGTGGAACAAACTATTGAATGTTTTGTTGTCCATTGTCCCAGTCACTCACTCACTCGCTGACCCCTTGTACATACATATGTACACAAGCGTTGATACCACACACTCTTCTCTAGGGGTCATGTGATTCACCATCTGTGCTGGTGTTACAAATACAGGCCAGTACTTGGCCTCTCTCCTCTCTTGGACACTAATGAGATTATCCTCTGTAAGTATGCAGTCTCTCCCAAGCCAGGAGATGGGATAGATGGGTGGGGGTGTGTGGCTTCTCAGCTCTGAATTGATCAGAAAAGGGGGTTTCAGGAGTACCTGTGAATGGCAGTTTATACTGTATTCCTCTCTCTTGTCTCAGCACAAACGGCTGACACGGGTGATGTTAAGGGATACGTACGCTGCATGTGTTACTTGTACTTAACTCTACCAAATTTATGTCCTGTGAGTTTCTTCTGACTTTGCGTTGTTTCTGTCTGACGAACTAAAGAGCTTGTTTCTTTACCTTTTTTCTAAAGCTACACCCTAGACCGTCAAGGTAAACAGTCGTCTGTCAGTGAGAAATCTTTCACAAATTGGATTAACTACACTAGATGAACCTTTTCCAACTTATCATGTGACTTTGTTTCACAACTGAAGTACTGAATTGTGTGAGGGAAAATGAGTGAGATTAACACTTTTTGTTTTATATACATAGTATACAGTATACAGAAATCATGTATAGTTATGTTAGTAGTACACAGGTGTTCTCTTTTAACCAACCTGGCTGGTTTAATGTCTTTTTCTTGGTCATCATGACACATCTTTTTGATTTAGGCTGAAAAGGCAGGTGTATGGGTAGTGATTTAATACAAAAATATATAATACAGCTTTAAAAATCCAGGCTATTATGTTTTATAAGCACATCCCAGCCAAAGATTTTTTAAAAAAAACAACAACATTTTGACCAGAACATAGCTTTCCTCTGGGATGGTAGTCTAACTTGGATGCCTTCTATTTCTGTCTTGTGTAAGTGACAGGGGTCTGGGTGACGACACCGGCGCCAAGAAGAAGAAAAAGAAGCAGAAAAAGAAGAAGAAATCTGGTGCCACAGAAGCTGCTCAGGACCCTCTTGCCAAGGCATGAGTTAAATTATTATTTTTTATTAAGTAACGTATATGAAGTTAAACAGTAAATAAAAGTTCAGGTGTGATTTACTGAGGTTTGGAGTCATAGTTGCTAAAGTTGTATCTACTACAGAGCGCAACTCAAACATAGAAAAACGACAGAAGAAATCATGATACAGTTGCTGATGATCATTGAAATTTTTTACTTATGTGTGGCTGTAGTGCACTGAAGAGGGTGTAAATGCACTCTCGTGGACTGCTGCATGTAGAGATTTGCATATTGTCCGCTCACAACGCAGCGCTCGGTTGATTAGACGCTACAGGTGTATGTCATGGTATCAAAGGCTGACACGTCTCCTTTACCCTCACAAATTATACCAGAATGTTTAGATACATTTGAGAAGACACTAGGTAGGATAAAATAATGACGACCCTCTTAACAGTTAAATTAAATCCTGTTTACTCTCCCAACAGGTGAATTCATTGCCAGCTGATAAGCTACAGGAGATCCAAAAGGCCATTGAACTGTTCTCTGTAGGCCAAGGCCCTGCCAAAACCATGGAGGAGGCAACTCGTAGGAGTTACCAGTTCTGGGACACACAGCCTGTGCCCAAGCTAGGTATGATGTTTGACAGGGCCTTCAGTTCATGGTTGAGCTCTCTGTCATGCATCCGAGGTGTGCTTCATAACCAGAAACTGTTTTGTTTTCCTTCAGGGGAAACGGTGACATCACACGGCTCCATTGAACCTGACAAGGACCACATTCGTGAGGAGCCCTACAGCCTCCCACAGGGCTTCAGCTGGGACACCCTCGACTTGGGGAATCCTGCTGTGGTAAGAAAGTGTATAAACTCATAGTAGGGATGCACAGGAGAAATCAATATGTTGGTCAATACTTTATGGTCTCCGTGGTTTTTACTGAATTTTGGTAATTTTGTCTTGTGTGATTGTTTATAAATATTTGAATAAATTTGTGTTGTTGAACTATTTATACTGAGAACTACAAAACTTGATTTACTGGTGAAAACATCATGCAATGATTTCTTTCATTCTTTCTTAAACCAGCTCAAGGAGCTTTACACCCTTCTCAATGAGAACTATGTGGAAGATGATGACAACATGTTTCGATTTGACTACTCTCCTGAGTTCCTGCTCTGGTAATTCTCTTCATATTGGATTTTTATCTACTTTCACACCTGGGAAGGAAATGCTAAATACTATAATGGTATATTCTTACAGCTAGTACAATGCTTTGTGGCATTTTCTTATGAGACACTTGGATTAATGTTTTTATATTAACACAGGTGATGGGAGTAGACTAATTTGCTGCATGACTGACTGACTTGTCTTTTTTTTTTTCTCAGGGCCCTGCGGCCCCCTGGCTGGTTGCCCCAGTGGCATTGTGGGGTGAGGGTTAACTCTAACCAGAAGCTGGTAGGCTTCATCAGTGCCATTCCTGCCACCATCCAAATCTATGACATGTAAGTGAACACACACTTTTTCAAATTAAATCACATGCTACATGAAATCAGACATCTCTTTTTACTGATAGTCTTATAATGTATACTTAAATTTCAATTAATTCAGTACTATAATATAAATGCTTGTTTATGTCATTATTCTGATGAGAGTTGGTTGCAGACTTGCTCAGAAAAGTGTTTTTTTTTTCTTGTGTTTTTTTAGAGAAAAGAAAATGGTTGAGATCAATTTCCTCTGCGTCCACAAGAAGCTTCGTTCCAAACGAGTCGCTCCAGTTCTGATCAGAGAGATCACCAGACGGGTCAACCTGCAGGGCATCTTTCAGGCTGTTTACACCGCTGGAGTGGTACTGCCCAAACCCGTGGGCACGTGCAGGTAGGTCTGACAGAAAACAGCCTGTTTTATACACATCCTTCTTTTTTTTTTTTTTTTTTTTTTTCTTGTTTTACAATATAAGAGAATCCTAACAAACCCATTTTTTATGTGCAGGTACTGGCATCGCTCTTTAAACCCGCGCAAACTAATCGAGGTGAAGTTCTCCCACCTGAGCAGGAACATGACTATGCAGCGCACCATGAAGTTGTACCGTCTGCCTGAGGTTGGTGAAAACATGCAAATTTTACTCTCAATCAATAATGAATTAAATCCTTTTTGTAAATACTACATCGCTCCACCATAACTATATTTTCCTCCTCCTCCCCGCCCTCTTTCCTCCAGGCCCCGAAGACTTCGGGTCTGCGGCCGATGACCAAGAAGGACGTGCCGGTGGTGCATCGCCTCCTCCGTGAGTACCTGAGCCAGTTCAACCTGGTGCCTGTCATGAACCAGGAAGAGGTTTCACACTGGCTGCTGCCCCGGGAGAATATTATCGACACTTACCTGGTGGAGGTAAATAAACACCACGTATCACATTGTCTTCACTTAAGATACTTCTGTTTTAAAACCATCCTTCCAGTGTGTCGTACACCGAGAGGCTTTTTTTAAAAGTGTTTGTTGTTCCCTTAACAGAACGATGGCAAGGTGACTGATTTCCTGAGTTTCTACACACTGCCCTCTACCATTATGAACCACCCTGTGCACCGCAGTCTAAAAGCAGCGTACTCCTTCTACAACGTGCACACCACCACCCCCCTGCTTGACCTGATGTCTGATGCCCTCATCCTGGCCAAATCGGTGCGTTCCCTTTTGATCCATGGCATCTGTGTTCTCTTTAATGCTGCTTACCTGCAGGGAACTAATGAGGTTTTTTTTTCTTTTTCTTCTCATCTTTTATACAGAAAGGGTTTGATGTCTTCAATGCACTGGATCTAATGGAAAACAAGACTTTCTTGGAGAAGCTTAAGTTCGGCATCGGTGATGGGAATCTTCAGTATTATCTGTACAATTGGAAGTGTCCCAGCATGGGGTCAGAAAAGGTACATCTGGAACACATAATGGCGGTATCAAAGCTCAAAGGTTTTCCAAAAACACTTGTCTAACACCTCCAACTTTTTTTCTTTCTCAGGTTGGGTTAGTGCTGCAGTGACATCCCTACATGCCATAAGCAAGTGTCACCAACAGGCCAGGAGACCGCACCATCGCACTGACCACCCGACAGATGGAGTGATGACTTCCTGCTTCAGGAAAGGAAACCCACCGCCCATTTTTACTTTTTGACCTTTTGAACTTTGACCTGCACTACCGCTGCCAGGCGGGGAGGCGGAGAGAGTCTCGGTGCTCTCCCTCCTCCCTCGATCACATGGACCTTAAGCCATTGTAGTTACCATCCCCAACAACTGTATTACATCTGAAAAGCTGTCTTGATTGTACCAAACACGCATACACACTGACAAACAGTTTGCACAGATTACTGTATACCAAACACTCGCTGTTGGCATACCAACGAAACGTACAATACGTGTAAATAATATCAGACATAACTTCAAATTATGCCGTAACACATACAGACTAGAACCTACTGTTTTATTTTATTCCTAAATGTTGGAAGTGCTTTTTGCAATTAAAAATCTGTCATCCTTAAGTTTTAGAGATAAAAAAAAAAATCAAAATGATCAAAAAATATTTAAAGAGGAAAAGGCTCAAAAAGATGAGGTAATAAATACCAAAAGTGGACACCAGATAAGGGCTTCTGATTTTTCTTCTCATGCTTGACCCTGTGTCTTTTTTAAATTTTTTCTCATCAAACCCTCTGTTCTACCAGTCATTAATGGTGTTGTTTCAACACTGCTTTACGGAAGATGTATATGCTGGAGTTGGCATTCATGTTCTGGAGCTCTTCTCATCTGTATTAACTTTTATGACTCCTCCTCTCCAGCTTTACTGCATTAAAAGAAGAAGCCCTGTTCAGAGGAAAATGAAACACAGACTGACAATAACGGACCAGCTCTGTTTTAAGAACATAATCTGAATCATTTTGGACGAGGCTGGACTGCCGCCGCACCGAGGTTGAAGGCATTCTGGCGCGGGGGGGGGGGTTTATTCGACACGTTTATCAGCAGGGATCAGATTTATTATGACACCTCTCGAGTTAACTGTGTCCCAGTTGCAATGTCCACTCTTGCGGACTCTCAGACTTTTGACTTTGGTGTTATCAATTAAGTCTGTGAGGGAATTGGAAAGTTCTTGAGTGCTTTGACCTTTTTTTTTTTTCTTGAGACTTTCATTTATCTGCAATTACGCAGAGGGAATCACACAGGAAGTCTTAAATAGTCATTAAAAATTAAGATAAAACACAAAATACAAGTTTACATGCACATAGCAAGCACTGTGTCAGGCTCTCTGCTGTATCGATGGTTTGGTTTTGTCTCATTTGAAATATGATTACTAATAGTATGCTTCAAACATGCAGTTTTACTAACGTGTATGAAACGTGAGCTTTGCAGGTAACATTTCACAAAGTGCTGTCCTCTTCCTCATACAGTATTCAGAGCGTTACGCAAATCATGCAGGTGTCTTCGGTTTAAAGTCTGTGAAAGTTCAGGGTGGATGTTGGAGCTGGGCCTGTGAGTTGCAGTCTGGACAGCTGTGGGTGGGTGGTGATGATGACTGGGGAGTGGGGTGGGAGGGGGGGGAGGGGATGCCCCACTTTAAAGTGTTTCTTATGTAAAATGTTGATTGTGCTTGCAAACAGATGTAAAAGAATTAATGGGTCTCATGGTGTTATGATGCAGGGAAAGAATGTGAAGATGCAGGTGATTTTTTTTTTTCTTTGTTTTTGTTTTTTGTTTTTTTGAGCAAAAAATAAAATCTAGAAGTTGCTGTGAGGTTTTTTTTTGCATGTTTTCTGTCAATTGGAGGGGGGAGGGGGGAGGGGGGGGGGGTCCATGTCGAAGGTTGTGTTTACACAGAATATCCTGAATCTGAACTTCAAATCAAGGCACCACTGTGCTGAACTGCAGTATAAAATTGACAGAAAAAAATCTCCACTTACGAGCTTTTTCCTGCAACTTTAACGTGCATCTAAGTGTAAAGAGTTTGTTTAGGAGAGTAGTGTAAAAAGCTAATAAGTGGACCTTCAGTTAAGTTGTTTTTTTGGGTTTTTTTGTGAAACTAATGTCCAAAGTCAGGATGAATTTTCATGCTAAACTGCTGAAACTGTTTTCTAATGGCATGTGTAAAGCGATACCTTGTGCTTTTGGTTCAGCTGACACCGCTTGCAGTTTTTGTTAATATGCGGTGAAGCACAAATCATCAGAGGTGTTTGAAAGGCAGATAACATGGAGGAGTCTTAATCAGATGCATCAAATTCCAACAAACTAGATCAGATGCATAGTTTAAAGATGCAAATACACAACAAACAAGTGCTGTTTGTTGGTTTTGTATACTTCTACTACTACCTTTTAGTAGTAATTTTGTTTTTTAAATTGATCTATTTTTAAAAAAATCTAAAATCCATCGATAGATAAATACTTTTTTGATCGCAAAGAGAAATTAAAATGCCACCACAGCCACCCAACATGAATCAAAAATACGAAAATAATGAGGTAAAAAGGTAAAAGAAACAAATTCAATTAAAAGCTAAAAATGTATCTATACAGCACTTTTCCAAACAAGGTTACAAGGTGCTTCACATCTGTAATCAAGATTAAAACAGTTCAGGATTTGATTAAATAAAATCAGGCAATTAAAAGTATAGAAAAATGGATCAGAAATACATATTAAAAAGAATAATATTAAAAAGAGTGAAATAAACAAATAAAGAAAACGTTAGACATGTAAGATTTGTAAAAATGTAACTGGCGTTGTTTAAGAAAAATAAGGAACATAAGGCTTTGATTTTAAAAGAGGCTTTTAGAGTTGATTAAAAGATTATTCTGAAGGCCTCAGATATTAATAATCTTAATAATCGTCAGTAATCGTCGTAATGTTAGATTTATAGTTGTTATGTAATTGTTTACTCTTTACAATGGGCAGTGAGGTCAAACAGACCTTTTGTTTTCCGTTATGAAACACAGCAGGGGCGTGATTTTCGTCTCTTTTCTTTTTTTCCAAGAAGATGCGTCGCTCTCACACTGAACTTGACGCTGATTGGTCGAAATCTCTTGACGCGTCCTAAAGAAAGTCTCTAATTGGCTGATATCATTGACTGTCAGTTATGCTGGGCGGTATTTTATAGGGGCCCTAACGCGGAAGTGAAAGCACACTGAACGGAGCAGTTGACATTAGGTCGATACACAGTAATCATGTGGATCAGTGTGGCGATTATTTGTGTGGCTTTGGTCATATTTATATTGAAATATGTCTTCGGCAGCTCCGGGCCCAATCCGTTTGAGACGGACACCCGTGAACCGCTGAAAAACATGGTTCACGACATGAAAGAGAAGAAAAAAGTGCTGAAACAAGGTGAGTGAAAGTGAAATGACCGAGGTCGTAATTTATGTTTAATTTCATTTCTTAAGTCGCAAAAGCTGAATTTAAAGCCATGCAAATTATATCGTGTGCAGTTTTCTTACTTACACGTAGGTTTTCCCTTCAGTTTCAGTTTTAGATTAACTGTTAAGATAATGTGGAGAATGGAATGACTGTAGTCTAGTTTCACTGTGAGCATAGCTGCAGAGGAATGACTGGTTGTGTGCAGAAATACTGCATAACCTTTACTGGAAATCGTTGGAGACTTTTCTATGATTTTTAACCGAACTGAAATATAAAATATCTTGTTTGAAGCAAATCTTAAAAGTTAGAGGTTATAGCTCTAAATAAATGACTGTCTTAACAGATTTATTTTAAAGCTGAAAAAAGTGTTAGATTAATAGATTAATAAAAGTAATCAATTGACAGAAAATTAATCACTAACAATTTTTATAATTGCTTAATTGTTTACATAGTTTCATAAAGCAAAAATGTGAAGTGTTTTATGTCACTGTAAATATAAAATTGTGAGGGACATTTTTCACAATTTTCTGACATTTTTATCGATTCACGCAAAACAAAAAATCAAAAACATAATTTGACAGATTGATTTTAATATGAAAATAATTGTCAGAGGCAGCTCTAAATTAGTTCATACACTTCTTCATCTAAACCTGTCATTACAACAAATTAAATTAAAACTATGTGGTTGCAGAAAATGCAGTTCTTTAGTAAAGTTAACTAAAAATGCAAAAAAGGATTCTTATTGATTCTTTTGACTAATTTTTCTTAAATATCAAAGGTGATAAAAGCTTATCAGAAGCTCCCAGAGCTCACACTTATGTCCTCTATTTTGTGGATGACCAACAGTCTAAAAACCCAAATTTATTCAATTAACAGTCACATTTAAAAGGAGAAAAGCAGCAAATTTTCTCATTTGAGTAGCTAGAACCAACTGGAATCAACTGAAAGGTTTATTGCTGTTGTGCCAAACATGCAATATGTTTTGTTGTCTCTTCCTCAGGTTTTCTGGAAAGTAAAGTACCTGAAAACCTGGATGCCATCATCATCGGCAGTGGGATTGGTGGGCTTGGACTTGCGGTGCTTCTGGCCAAAGTTGGAAAGAAAGTCCTGGTTCTGGAGCAGCATGATCGGGCCGGAGGATGCTGCCACACGTTCACTGAGAAGGGCTTTGAGTTTGATGTTGGTGAGAAGATTGGTTTTCGTCTATTTTCTGTATTTTTCAATTAATAAAATGCTATGAAGGCTTCATTTCATGACCACACTGTACCTAACACAAGAGTTTGGGCAAGTAGAAATGATGCAAATATGTCTGTATGAGATGGGAATATTTCCACATCAAAGCAAAAAAAAAAGTCTTGGTCTAACATAAAACCCTGTTGCATCCTTCTTGATGTTTTGTCTCCTTTCCTCCCTCAGGAATCCACTACATTGGTGACCTGTTGGAGCACAAGCCGTTCCGCTGCATGCTGGACCAGATGACCAATGGACAGCTGCAGTGGGAGCCTCTGGAAAATCCGTTTGACCAGGTTGTACTGGGACCGCCAGAAAACCGCCGTCAGTACCCCATCTACAGCGGCAGGAACCGTTTCCCCGATGAGCTGAAGAAGTGCTTCCCTGGAGAGGAGAAGGCCATTGATGAGTACATGAGGCTGGTCAAGGTAAGATCATTTCTCACTACAGACTATGATCCAGTGCTTTAAAAAGTGTCAAGTCAAAATATGATCTGTAGCTTCAATACATAGACTTGTATTAGCATTTAAAAAGCCTATATTGTATCTCACAAGTTACTGGAAGAAGTTTAGGGTAAGTGATTATCTGGCCACTTTATTTTCTTCTGTTGACCTTTACCTTCATTTTAATCTGCAAATGCCTTTTCTCCCAATGAACTGTTGGTTCAGAGCTGCACTTTAGCACAAGCGTGGCTTCATTAAGCATATTTCTGTTGTTGCTGTCACTGGTATTTCTCAAAGGCTCAAGGGTTATTAAGTCAAAGGTTAGAGTAACTGGTGAGGCCTCTTTAAAAGTTTAGATATTGCATCATTTTACCCAGACTGAGTTGTGATATATTTTTGCTTTGGCACACAGATGACAGAATTTCATTTTCTTTATCTGTTTGGAGTCAATTTAGTGCAACTGAAACCATATTTCATTATTATGGAATCATTACACACAAGTCTTTGATTACACAGTTTGTGTGTGTTGCATGTTTTGTCTTCAGAAAGCCGGACGAGGCATTTGGCTCCTCGCTGTGCTGAAGCTCTGCCCCGTCCCCTTGGCTAAATTCCTGGTCTACACCGGCTTAGTCAAACATCTGTCATTCTTCTTCAAAATCGCCCCACGCAGCCTGACAGAAGTGGTCAATGAACTGACAGAGAACAAGGACCTCAGGGCTGTCTTCACCTACATCTTTGGCACCTACGGTAGGTCATATCAGGCTGCAGTTCTGTTGGTGTAATCAGGCTCGCCGTTATCTCTTGACTAAGCTGCTCATAGTTCTCGTTTCCCTCTCTGATCTGCAGGTAACATGCCGAAAGACTCCAGTTTTGCCATGCACAGTTTGCTGGTCACTCACTACCTGAATGGGGCCTGGTACCCTAAAGGCGGAGCCAGTGAAATTGCCTACCACATGATCCCCATTATCGAGAAGGCGGGGGGTGCTGTTCTAGTTCGTGCCCCAGTCAACCGTATCTTGTTCAATGACGCCAAGGAAGCTTATGGTGAGTGTGATTTCCTCTAATACACAGTCACACCACGCAGCACTGGCAGAGGTGACGATTCACTGCTTTTGTTTGTTTCGTTTTTTATGGTTTCAGGTGTGAGCGTTATGAAAGGTCAAGAGGAAATACACATCCGTGCCCCTATGGTCATCTCTAACGCTGGCATCTTCAACACCTACCAGAAGCTGCTGCCCACAGAGCTCCAGGCCATGCCAGGTTAGGAAGGAATTATTGGTGCAACTAATGACTACTTATCAATTAAATGCTAAGTCTATAATATTAAAATATAGTAGAAAAGTTCCCATCACAATTTCCAAAAAGCCAAAGTGGCCGCTTTATATGGCTTTTGTTGTCTTACACTATACATGCCTATACTTACACTATGAAGTTAGTTTTCATGTAGCTTTTTATCAGTGAGCTGTTAGTAAAGTTGTACCGTATGATGTGACTCTCCCGCCTCGCAGCTATCCAGAAGCAGCTGAGCTTGATGAAGAACGGTGAAGGTGGCCTGAGTATCTTCCTGGGCCTGGATGGAACAAAGGAGGAACTGGGCCTGAAAGCAGACAACTACTGGATCTTTACCGAGAACAATTTTGATGAGCTGTATGTTGTCTTGTATCTGTTGACTGATAAAGTTACATAAAAATTGCTGTTTAGCTTATAAGGTCAGTTTTTATCTGTTTTTGTGCCAACATGCAGGGTTAGGGTTACTATTTTGCTCATGAAAGCTGAGATTTTGGTTAATCTGCATGCTATAGAAATGTAGTCCTTTTGGTTCAAGTAGTTTAACTAAAGACTGTATTCCATCTGTTTCAGCTGTTTTGTATGTCTGAAAATTCACCAAAATTACCTGTGTTTCTTTTGTAGAGTGGAAAATTATATAAATGGAAAGAGGGAAGAGTCTGCTAAAAGTGTGCCTCTCCTGTTTGTCGCTTCTCCATCAGCTAAGGATTCAACCTGGCAGGAAAGATCACCAGGTACTCACACATCAGATGCAGCACAACAGTATCTCCTCCCTTTGTTCTGATGGTGAAGCTCATTTCATGCATGAGTTTCGTTGTAAATTGCCGTATAGAAAGTCAACGCTACTGACTCCAGACCAAAGTGTCCTGTTTTTTTTGTGGGTTTTTGTCGTTCAGCTCCAATGGTCTCCTTATTTTTTTTCCTAACCGTAGGCAAGTCCACCTTGAGTCTAGTCAGTTTTGCCAAGTACGAGTGGTTCGAGGATTGGAAGGATGGCAAAGTGACAAACAGAGGGCCTGACTACAAAGAGCTGAAACAGATTTTCATTGACTCTATTCTGGATGTGGTTATGGATGTTTTCCCCAAGATCACCAGAGACAAGGTGAAGTTTCTTAATCTGCTGTCTAACACAGCCAATAAACTCATGTGTCAGTAACTCCCTGGCCATATTTTAGAAACTCGGTAGTTCTAACTTTTCAGGTGTCTCTGTTTGTGTAGATTGAGTACATCGACGCTGGAACCCCCATCACAAACACGCACTACATCGGAGCCCCCAAAGGTGAGATCTATGGAGCGGATCACGGCATCGCCCGGTTCAGCCCTGAACTCAACGCTACAGTGAGACCTCAGACTCCGTTGAAGAACCTCTACCTGACAGGTCAGTCCATCTGGAGATCGCCTAAATTTCTAGACCAGACTTAAAAGTATCCCCTGCATTCAGTACATTTTGTTTTTTTTATCGTGTTGCAGGTCAGGATGTGTTTGTATGTGGCTTCGCTGGCGCCCTGGCCGGAGCTCTCACCTGCGGCTCGGTCATTCTCAACCGCAACCTCCACCTGGATGCCATCGCCTTGGCGAAGAAAATGAGATTTGTTAACAGCAAATTGAAAGGGGAGTAGATGCATGCATACAGTAATATGCAATAATATTTAAAACACTGTGTTAGGAGGCTTTAAGTGGCTCAGCACAAAGAGCGCCTTGTGGTGGTTTAATGCACACATCTCATCTAAAAAATGTAAAAATGCCAAAGTGGAAAGATTAATTTTCCACATCAACACTGTCTCTATTTTGAAATATGCATACCTACACTAATTCATGTTTGCCTACTTGAGGTTTGGTGAAATAGGGGAAACATAAGATGTGGGATGTTACATGTCTGAGTAATGAGGCTGCTGAGGTTTAAGTAGTCAACCTGTACTTAACCAAACTAACGTGACCTCAACTGTTGTAAATGTAATGTAATGTAAATGCTTTTGTAAAAATTCACATTCACCATGTGTGCCATTTTATCCCAAACATCTAAGTCTGTGCCTAATTATGCTATGTGTTTGGTTTACAGATAATGTAGTAACAGGTTTTAAAGGCTGCTTCCTTTTTATATTAAAACATACGAACAAAAAATTGGTTGCTGTTTGGTCTCTGGTTTACCATGTTGGTTTTACCACAATATTTGCTCATTATCTACCTGCATCAGTTGACATCTACCTAGCCTATTCTCTTTAGAGCTGTACAATCAATGGAAATATAATCGAAATCACAATATGTGTCCACAAATCATATTCTCCAGAAGTAAGAGAACATGCTTGTTTGGTGCATGCCCCAGCAAAAATCACATCATCGTCATTTTTATATATTTTTCATTGAAAATGAAATGCAAAAATGACCATTCCCAGTAAAACTGTGACCCATGTCGCAACATCTGTCAACATAATCGCAATATGTTTGGTCTTTTTGCAAATTGCTCAGCCCTAATTCTCTTCAACTACCTGAATGTCTGCAACACTTCTGCAACTCAAGTGAGATAAAGCATGTTGACAGGATAGTAACAACCACCAATATAAACAATCATCTATTTGTTTATCCTTTAAATCTCAATATTATTAAATAGAATCACTTTGCTAGTAATAACTGTCATGTAAACGCAAATTGAACTTACCAGTCGTAAACATTTACTTTTTGGTTCAGGTAAATGCTGGGAAACCACATACTTTCTTATTATTTGTTTATTTGTTTATTTATATCGGTTATGTGCACTGACCTCATTGCACCTGAACGCAGCATGTGTTTGACAGTGACACTGACAGCAGCGGGAACACGTGTACAAGGAGTGGGCTTACCAAAAATGTACATTTGGAGCTTTCTGATTAGTTGGCGAATAAAAGGGGTGTGATTTTCTCATAATTTTCTTGATGCTACAGTTAATGCTACGACATTTCCACGCAGCCAACGGCATGGAGGCAAAAATGCGGTCAGCAGTCTGAGGTAAAGTAAAAAAAAAAACAAAACACCACAAACTGTAGCAACAATATGTAAGATAAACACTTATTAATTGCATCAAAACAATATTATTACAGGTGGTTTGTGGCTTTACTCTGTAACAGGTGATAATTACCGGCTAGCTAACCTGAAAACCCAACTTATTTAGGGAAACCTTGTTAGCTAGCTCCCTCTCTGACCTAAAGTGATGGCGGCTGGTAAATACCACTTATCTAATTGTTGTCACCCTAAAAGTGGACATTTCTCTGAGAAGCTCAGGTTCATTTATCCTGAATTTTGGAGGACCATGGATGACAGCACTAAACCTTTGTGCTACGAGCTCCTGGCAGAAGTAGGAGAAGGCTCTTATGGTAAGGTGTATAAAGCCAGAGAGGTCGGGGAGAAACAGCGTCTCCTGGCGGTGAAGAAATTCAACATCCGCGGAGACACGTCAGAGACCGGGATCCCTGCCTTCATGATCCGCGAGGTGGCGCTGCTGCGTAAGATGAAGTACTTCAACCATCCCAACATTATCAAGTTAGTTTGTGTCTTATATGTTCTACATATACATCAAAATTTAACAGAGATGCGTTGAAAAAATACCTGGTGAAACACAGTCAGCTGTTTTACCCACATACACACATACTGAGATCTAGAGCTGCAACAATTAGTCAATTAATCAATTAGTTCCCAACTATTAAATTGATCTGCATCTATTTTCATAATCCATATATCATTTTGAGTCATTTTTTTAGGGCAAAAAAGTAGCTTCAGCTTATCAAATTTGAATATTTTCTGGTTTCTTTAGTCTTCTAGGATAGTAAACTTGAATATCTCTGGTTTGTGGACTGTTGGTCAGGACAAAACAAGACATTTAAGGATGTCAGCTTTGGGAAATAGTGAGCCACATTTTTCACCATTTTCTGACATATTATGGATCAAACAACTAATCGATTAATTGAAAAAAATAATCATTAGTTGCAGCCCCACTGGGAACATTGTGAGGTAAACCATGTTTGTAATACGGTGTGTTGTTTTTGGTTATACCCTTATTTGTTGCTGTTAAGTCCATTTTTATTTATGCAGCCCAATATCACAAATTGCAGATTTACCCTCAGGGGGCTTTAAAATCTGCACAGCAATAAAACATCCTCAGAAAAACGCCCCCTAAAAAACCTTTGACAGGGAAAAAATGGAAGAAACCTCAGGAAGAGCAACAGAGGAAGGGATCCCTCCTCCAGGACAGACAGACATGCAATAGATTATGTGTGCACAGAATAGACCAACATAGCAAAATTACAGTATGGAAAAACAGGAGGACAAATTATAGATACATTGATATGAAGAATACAATCATGAGGAAAGTCCAGGTGACACCAGACAGATAAACGATGTAGAGCTGCAACGAAAATGTAAGCAAAGATGCCAAATATTAGCTGGTTCCAGCTTCTCAAATGTGATGATTTAATGCTTTTCTTTGTCATGCCTGATAGTAATCTGAATATTTTTGGACTCTGGACTGTTGATCAGGCAAATCAAGAAATTTGAAGACATCACAGTGAGCTCTACATAACTATAACAGGCTATTTTACAGTTTTCTGACATTTTAGACAAAATGATTAATCAATAATGAAAATAGTGGTTAGTTACAGCCCCAAAATGATGTATCAGCTCATGTCATCTTAGAAAAGACGTATTGTCCTATTGGCAGCAGATACTACAGTCAAAAAATATGACTTTATATTGGAAACCCAGTGGGTTAACACTTCTGTGGCAAGGATGCATGGTGAAAAAACCATGAGACCATTCTACCTTGGCAGTTATATTGTTATAATTGTATAATTATCTCTTATTATACTGTATATAATTATTATTATATAATTATTCTCTGCAGATTTCAATGAGATCCTAGTTGGGTTTTTGATTTGTGGGGGCGGGGGTGGTGGATGGGTGTCGTTACGGGGGCAGTTATTTCTCTACTTCTCCATTTCTGTACATTTTCTGTTGTTTTTTTGATTTTAGGAATTATTGCATAAGTAAAACAGTCACAAAAATAACAAGGTTGTACATATTTGTTTGTTAGCGCGTGTGTTTTCTTATCCCATGCTGATTGAACCATCCAGGCTGTTGGATGCGTCTGCCGTACCAGTGGGCCAGAGCTTGGACCTCACTCTGGTGTTGGAATACATTGACCAGGATCTGTCTACCTACCTCTCTAAGGTTCCTGCTTCTGGACTGAACCAGGACTGTATTAAGGTGTGAACACATCACTTGATTTATCGTAGCATAACATCATGTATTGTATGTATTTGAGTCGTCACAAAGCACTGAAATAAACCCTACTACAGTTTACACCAACCATTAAATGTATACAGTCATACAAGAAATACAAGGATTTAATTTTCCCAACCAGTGTTCTTTTTAAAATTTGTTTTGTGTTTCTTCTGTTTGACTTAGTAGCAAGGTGATGCAGGTTTAAAATGGACACCTTGACACCCTGTTTGGGCTTTATTTTTTCATCTGGGATTACTGGTTAGTCAGATTGTGTTCGCTGTGGAGCATCAGTAATAATCCTCATTGATGTTTTGTTTACCTAGATTATTCTAATCTGGGTAAACGTGGACCATATATAGACCATAAATCTTAGTGAACATCCATATTTCTCTGCTCCTTATTTACCACAAAGTTAGTTAAAATATATTTTAAATTACATACAACAGCCGTAAATGTTTAACTGTAGCAAAGTTGGACTAACCGTCAGCTGCATCAACACACAACACAGAAACCAAATCTTTCATTTTTACACTTATGGAAAACAACTCCCTGACAGAAAGCAGGAAACTGTGAGTCTGCCACTGCACAAGCAGTAATTACTTCTCAGCATGATTGGCTCTTGTTCTTGGAAGGATGCAACCTACAAAGATGCTCAGCAACAAGTTGCTAGGCCAACATTAGCCTAAATATATCCATACATCTATTTTGCTATCGTAATGAACGCAAGCGACAGTAACGACCTTTATATTATTTTAAAACATCTCCTAGCACAGCTACCGTAACAAGAATAAACTGCCCGGCAACAGCTTTTATATGGATTTTACTGATGAAAACCTGATTGTAAACATCTGGTAAATAACACTGTGGTTATGTAATGTTTAATGACTTTAGTGATGAAAATCCCCTGAACGCATTGTTGAACAAGGGACTACACACAATGTATTTTTTTTAGACACAGTGAACAACACAGACTACTTCATTTTTCAGCACCTTTTCACCTGGTCAACACATTATTCAGTTTAGAAATGCAGACGCTGAAGGAAACAGTGTCTGGATTTGGACAGAATAGTAAGTGCTGCTGTGCTGCTCTCTGTCTGTGCAGGATGTGATGCTGCAGTTGCTGCGGGGATTGGACTTCTTGCACACAAACATGGTGCTGCATCGTGACCTAAAACCAGAAAACATCTTGGTCAGCAGCCACGGTGAAATCAAGATCGCAGACTTCGGTCTGGCACGCATCTACACCTTTAATATCGCTCTCACTCCGGGTGTAAGTGAGGCCACTCATGCTCATGCTTCAAATTATAACACAATTGTAAACTATTTGGTACACTATTTTCCTCTTGAGCCTCTGTGGAGCCTGTTTTTTTCCCCCTATATTTGGCACAGTATTCTGGCTGTTCTGATGGCCTGAGGTGAAAAATGTTCTTTTGCCACTCCGTCCAACCTCTGCCTGTGTGTCTTTATTTTGTACATTTTCTCTTCATATGTCTCTCTTTTTGCAGGTGGTGACGCTGTGGTATCGAGCTCCGGAGGTGCTGCTGAACTCGGTTTACATGTCCTCAGTGGACATGTGGAGTGCCGGCTGCATCTTCGCTGAGCTCTTCCTTTTGAGGTAAGGATAGCTGAGTATGTGTCTGGTCCCCTAGCTAGAGGAGATGTGTGACACTGGAGCGTGAATAATGAAAATATTCTACACAGTCGTCAAAGTCGAGATATAGCTGTCATATCACATTGGTTGTGCCCTGTTCTTGTATTCCACAGGCCACTGTTTCAGGGATACACAGAGGTACAGCAGCTGCAAAAAATCTTTGAGTGAGTATTTTTTTTCTCTCTTTATATCTGTAATTGAGATAAATATCTGCCTGTTTACTGCAATTTGCTTAAATTATAAAATCAGACAGGGATTATAGGTCTGGCAACTTCCGTATTCAATAGTTGCTCAACAGCCATGGAAACTGAGATATCAAATACCCTAATTTAATGCAGTTTAAAGACACATCTTTCCCCTAAACAAGTAAATATGTACATTAAAAAGAATCTTGAAACTTAAAGCCTTCATATCACTGTTTGAAAACGCCTGGCAGTTGACCAGCAGGTTACTTTACCTATTTGATGTCAGATTAGCTTTTATGTTTTGGCCTTGGTGGGTTATCAGTATTATTATAAACTTTTATTTAATCAGGTAGCTTCAGTGAGATAAAGATCTCTTTTGCAAGAGAGACCTGAGGACAGCAGGAGACATAGAACAGAGATAAGACAAACACAAACATCAGAAGCAATCACAAAAGTCACCTTTATAAAGGTCAAAAGATTAAATTAATCCACTGAGATGATCCTTTCAAGTTTAAATGTCCTTTGATATACTGAAATGGTGTTTATATAGTGGAAAGAGCTGGACGTCAGTTCTTTACTCGAGGGGTATCAAGAGTTAAACAGTCCTTGTCTGGTGAACAGCAGTTTTGAGTCTGAGAAGAGATGTGATAAACTGAGGCCGCTTTACTCACAAACATGTATAAACAAAAATGGTAGTGCACTACTTTTTCATACAGTACACATAGTTGTTGCTGCTGCTCAGCATTGCTTCATGTTCCTCAGGGTTATTGGTTTGCCCAGTGACGAGGAGTGGCCCAAAGACAGCCCCGTCTCCTACTCGGTCAACTGGGGACCTAAAGGCCCCTGCACCAAGCTGCTGCCCAACCTGGGCCCAGATGAGAACGACCTACTATCTGTGAGCAGATTTTATACCGTAGATGATTAATTGCTTTTTTTTCAAATAGATTAAATTAAATGGATTACAGTAGCAGTACTCAGTAGTTTAACAAAACTCTCCAACAGATAATTCATAAAGTGCTACGTTTTCTTACCCGCAGCAATGTTTGGCATTCAGACCGAGCAATCGCATCTCCGCCGCAAAAGCCCTGGCTCATCCTTTCTTCATGAAGCGCTGAGGATGTCAGTCGAATGACGAGCGGAGAGGGGGAGAAAAGAAAAAAAAACTGGTCGGAGCATCCACAATCTGCAGTCAGCCTTACTAACAAGTCGTGTGCCGTAAAATGAATCGTACGCTTTGTTGAGAGCATTTGAAAGCTTTTAACGTCAGTTCATCAGCATCATGAGAGACTGTGGTCAGGTTTGAGGGAATACAACTTTTATACCGATAAAAAGTACATCATACCTGACTTGTAGGACATGACTCTTATGGCACAAAGATCTTTAGCTTTAGGTGAGAGTGTATGTTTTGATAAAATGTCTAAATATGTATTTGGTTTGCAATGGAACAGTTTTATTTACTTAGTTGTATTAATTTCTAAATTTAACCTGCCTTTATAAAAACTGTATTCTTTGATTTAGATTTTCGCTATCACAAAAATACGGTGTTGCCAATCCTACTTTGTTGTTGTTTAGTGTTACTATTGAAGATATGGATGCTGTTTGGCTGTAAACTGCTGACAACACTTATTATGAGCACCTTACAGTTGATGAGTTGGTTTATGTTGTTTAACCAGGACCTTTCTGTTCTACACTTGTATACATCTGAGGAGATGCACTGCTTTCTTTTTGTTATTTTTGTGAAGATATTTATGGTGTAATCGCTGGATTATGTTACACCTGTATTTATGTTTGTATTTACACAGATTGTGCAAGCTATTTTTCTACCGATGCATGAGTTTCACTGTTCATTCAAGAAGCATTCCTATAAATAATTGTCTCTCAAATGTCTCTGCCATCAGTAACACTTTTCCTCAATGATTCATTTATGAAATATTTGTTGTTTTTGGCTCGATGACTGAAAACCAGTAAGTTTGAAGAGAGACATCTGCTGTTTACTTCTGTTTAATGTTTTCTGGTGTTGTGTTTGTGTGAACTGAGCCCTTAATAGAGCTCCCTTTCCTTGTAATATCACAGTCTGAACAGACGATGGCAGTGCTGAAATATTTCTCACACCGAGAGGGAAGGACCAGTTGGATAAAAGTTCCTCACCTTGTAAATGTCTCAGGACCCTCAAATTTAACTTCAGTCAACTGGAACAGAGAGATAATTTGATTACTTCCCACTTAAAGGGCCAGTTCACCCAAATTACAAAAAACATTTTCCACACATCTTTCGAGGTGCAGACAGTTTTAAGGTATGTCAGTGTGAGATGTGAGATATGGTAAATGTTGAATCTGAGATGGATTATGATACAGAATAACAGGTTTAAAATCCCTCTTAAAATGAATTTAGCAAAAATAATTTTGTTAATATTAATGCACCGTTTAAAGACAGAATTATTAATTGCAGTTTTTTATTGTCCTTAATTTTCCTTTTTTTTTTAAATGCATAATTTAAATGAATATTTACTCTAATGGCACATGCCTGTATAACTTTAAAAGGTGCCCCACTGCACAGCTGCTTCATTATATGGCTAGAAACCAACCAGATCTCCCAGCCTGTCAATTAGTTTGTGACACTTTGACTTTATTTAAGAATATGCACCATGTAAAAACAATATAAACTAAAATAATTAAAGTCCTAAAAGTAGATTTTAACACAGGACCCCTCTGCAAGACAGGGGCCACAAGATTGAATGAAAATGCAGGACCCTCCTTTATGAATATTGTACATTAATGGTGCAAAATCCCAGGGAAATTAGCAAATTATTATATTGCCAAAAAAACAAAACAAATGTCATACAGGGGACTGGGGTTTAGGGGCTTTTCTGAGGCATTATCCTCGCCTCCTGTGATCGCCACACTAGCGCGTGAGACCTCAGCTCGACGAGAGAAGCGCCTCACAGTTGCCATATTGTCGTCCGCTTACTGGAGAGTGGAGAAATCGCCCCACGGGTTGCCCATCTATTTATATTCTCCCCCCTTAATACGGAGTGCCCTCCGCAGCTGCGAGTGTGACTACATTTGGACAGACACTCCGTAGAGAAGGGCCAGTGGGGAGGGGACCGCCGGTCTGAGGAAGGGCAGCGGCGCACTCATGCCCACTTCGCCCGGCGCGCAGTGCATGTAAGTACACATGTGGGACTTCATTCTTTACAAAAAGAGCTTCACTGTCATTGTCTCCAACAACGAAATTACAGCTGAAAATCCAATTTAGCGTAATCGATAGTATGGTCACTCATCTGTATACGAGGTATTTGCTATATCTGACTTGCCAAACGTAAACTTCGGGAAGTTAGGGCTGTGAAGTGGACATAGTGTAGTATGACTGTGGTTATGTTTTTCAGTCACTTTGTGAGTAAAACGTTTTCTGTGTGAGAGTGGTCTAAAGGCAGTGACGATTTAGTGTTTTAGGGCGCCAGAACATGTTTTACGCACAATTTACGCACGAATTACGCATGTTACTCCTATTTTATCTCAGTCGGTTTAAAAGTTGCTTTTGCCCTCAGGTTGGATATGTTATCTTTGTTCACCATGACTTACTATCAATAGGCTAGTTTGATACGTCATGAAGTACTTTGGCCACTTTAGACTACAGAATATTTTTTATTAGGCTATTTGTCATTGTATAACCATGTGTCTATAGTCCTTTAAGGAAAGTTGTTTCTAACTATCAATTTACCCAATCCACATAATAGGAGTTTGATATTTTGCATACTGTTTGGATATTTGTTGGACAAATAAATCTAATTTATACATGTGATAGAGGAATTACCTGTTAATGTGTCACATCCCACTGGGAGCCATGGATTATGGTGGGTGCATAACGAGAAAGCCGCTCTTACTCTCTGCCCTCCGGCCACATGCCTTTGATACAGAGATCAGTCAAAGGAATGACAGTGAAGCTGCTGATCAATTTCACACATCTCCGTCTTACTTTCTGGACAATGCAAGGCTGTGTGAACCCATCCACAGTCATGATTTATCACAGTACGTGACACTTGTAGTTTGAAGTAAAGGCTTCTGGGACTTTGTCCTTGAATTATGGTGTTCCAAGGGGGGCTTTAGTGCAGGTACCTCAGTCAGGACAGGTGTAATTGGTCATAGGCTTATTCTTGGCCAGCCTTCTAATCTGGTTTACTGTGCTGCTGCTGGACAGACAGACACTGTTGTTATGTAATGTCTGACATGTCTGCACCTCTCTGTCAAGTGAGTAAAGTTGGAACCAACAATAAGAACAACAGCATGCAAAATATATTCAATCCAGGGCCATAATAGTGTATTGAAAGCTCTATTGTGGAAGATTTGAATTAATATCCCCTTTCTTTGAGCCTCTGGACATGTTCATTTGAATATTACAGTGTTTTACAGATAAGAGACTTGGCAGGGTAGGTTGAGAATGGGTCCTGTGTGCTCATCTGCAGGCTTTATTTCAAGCTAGTGTCAACTGGTGTCACTGGATTAGAAGCCCATGATCCCTGTTGAGCCTCCATGGCATTCTCCCCTCCAATCGACAATCCTCCAGCATGTCACATGACTTTTGCTCTATACAGAAGTGTGGCCACTCTCAACTCTTACTCATGTTCTGCCGGCAAAAACATAAAGGAGTGTGGCGTCAGTGAAACTGGGGATGCTTGTGGCTTACTCTCTCTGCGTCTGGACAGGGAGGTGAGTTCTCCTGCTCTGGGCTGGCTGACTGTTTTTGTTCGAAGCACATGTACACCTGTAATGAGATGCCGACACAGATGCAACACACACACACACACCCTAATCTTGTTGTCTCACACAAGGATCACTGCATCTTACAGTTCAGCTCATTAAAGCTCTCTGTGACGTTGTCATTTTGGATCTGCACTCCCCTGCTGATAACGTGGCCCTCGGTTTGATAATAATTTGAGTGTTTCTGACACATGAAAGGCAGATCTGACCAGTAGTTGTGTAGACTTCGACATTTATTCTCTGTATCGCGTGTAATCTGCATCAGGGTTCTGTTTCGTCTTCTCCGACAGTCTGAGAGCAGCAGCGAAAATATAAAAATAAATTTAAAAGCCGCATCTATAACAAAATATTTTGTGAACTCGACTGCCACCAGAACCATTCAGCCCTGCAGCAAATCTATCTGGTGTACTAAGTCCGCGGCTCACGTCTCTTTGTTCTGGCTCCATTGTGCTTCCTGTGTGGGGGTAACACATGAGGAATGCTGACATCCACAGTTTTGGATAGCACACACACACACATATATGCAAACACACATTTATGTTTGTACACAGTTGTGAACACACACTCAAGCATTTGCCAACCTAGCTGATGGTTCGCTGCTGTCTTTAAATGTAAATCTGTGTTATATCATTACTATTTATGTGTGGTTAATAGCCTCAGATGTTGCTAGTGTTGTGTATTCACTTCCAGGCAACCATGTAGCCAACAGGGACTATCTGTGTGTGCATATTGCCTGGGAACATGTCATCATTTAAATAGTTCATTATATGTGTATTTAAACAAATGGGAAACCATATCTGATCTGACTTCGCCTGTGTTTCTTACAGATAACACGCTCTATGTTGACATACAACAGTGAGACTGGCTATGCGGCTTGTTAGATAACATTTGAACAAGAAACAGCGGCTGTTCAGCTTAAGTTACTACCAGGGGTTGTGGAAAAGACCAGGAAGCCAGCGGACTCAGTGCCATCAAGGCCTGGACCCAGAGCGGAGCTGAGCTGCTGAGGTGTTGGGTTTCAGTGCAAGGGGATATTCCTGCATGGCACTGCAGGCTGATACAGGTCATCTTACACGAACTTGAGCGAGGAAGAGAAGAGAGGATGTACTTGTAAATTGTTTTTAATAATGAAGGCAGCAGTTTATGGATTGTTGTCATGGACTTTCTAAGAAGGCCTCAGAGTCGTGAAGAGCATATAAGTCGTGTGATTTTGTCGTGTTAGTGATGAATGCACGTTTCTTATTTTCTTTCTTTTTGTTTGCTTGTTCCTCTTTTAGGAGAAACACCTCACCTGCTGATGTACAGATCGTTTCGCAACTTCTGATTGATGGACTCTACAAGCGCAGCAAAGCAAGAAGTCTTTAGGTCCGATGGAATCTGAGAATTTTACTGGAAGAAAGTTTGGCCTCATTGTCTTGCCTTAGCTGAAAAGTGGAGAAACAGCCCATCTGCTTTTTGTTCCTAAATGCTTTGCACTTATCCGAGGAGCAGAAAATCACCTGAATCCTTCTGAGGGACATGGATGCCATGGAGAACCCAGTCCTGGAGCCCAGGTCAGAGCGGATCGCTCGCTACAAGGCTGAGAGGAGGCGGGAACTGGCTGAACGCTTCGGCAACATGGAGGAACTACCTTCCAAGTGGGTGAGGAGGGATGGGAAAGAGGTGCACGACCCGGCGACCCAACCCCACAAAGAGATGTCGAACTCAGAGGGCACGATGTCCCTCAGTGAAAGGATTAACGGCAGGACACGCAAGGTTACAAATGGATTAGAGGCAGAGACTTCTGCAGAATCCGACTACTTGAGAAGGTGAGTCATGTCTGGAGTCAGTGATGACTTGAATTAGTGCGTCATGTGGAACAAGCGCAGTAATGCAAAACTCTGTAATCTACAACCATGGTTCATTATTACTGGCTTTAGTTAAAATATTATATGCATTATGTTATCAGTGTTTATCCGAGGTGATCAGTGTCTTCTTGCAGGAAACATGGACATGAAATCTGTGTAAAAATCAGCTGAAACTGTAACATCTGTGTAGCAAGTGCTTCAGAACAGGACACAGCCATAAAAACAACAACCGAAGAGCATTATCAATAACAAGATTTTGTCACTAACTAGTAAATTGAATTGTGACTGTGTAATGCTGTAGTGTAGATGGTACATACAGCATAGTGATGGTGTCTGATGTAGAGGACAGCAGGTGTTTTGGGCCTAATTTGTCCCAAACACCAATAAAGCACCCGTCACCTGCTTCAACTTTTTCCATCTGGACATCAACAAATACTCTACTGTGCTAAAATAGCACAACAGATTGTTGGTATTTTGGTAACTGTTAATTACAGTGTGTACTATCATATAAATACAATCACTGAGGACGAAGTGACCAGAGAGAAAAAGAATTTCATGTAGTTATACATTCTTATAGCATACATATTATATGTACTGGATATTTGTGGGACATCACTACATGATCTTATGTATGTAAATATTGAAGAATATAGATATGAGAAGCAGGCTGTTTTCTTTAAAGCCATGGAAACAGTTACTGACAGAAGTTAGTAAAGGAAAGAGTTTACAACCACATGGATTTACAAAACATATACATTTAATTTATAATTTTTTTTGCATTTGACAGTAGAAAACTTGAAACTTTCTTTAAGTTTACCATGTAAATCCTACTCATTTGTAAATCCAAGCAGGTTATACTACCAGTTTTTAAACTAGGTCCGGCCAGCAACACTAGATCCTTGACTTTGCAGTTGCTTTGCAGCTTTTGTTACTAATTAAAACTGAGAGGTCTAAATCAGTGGGTCCCAGCAGGGAGTTTTAAAGCCAGGCTGATTCTTCCCCTCCATTTGGTTGGTAGTCTCCCAGCTTGACACTTTTCCTATCATGTGATCTGGGTGCTTCTTCCTGGAGCTGGCATTATGGAACAAGGACTGGCGTGATCTTTACTCTCAGAAAAAAGGAACAATATTGCACCTTTCACCCCCAGGGTTGCATATTTTGGCAAAATTTCATGGAAAGGTTCAATATTGTACTTTGTTTCCGAGCTGGTTTCTTAGTCTACAATCCCCGTTCCTGCATCCTCACCTCCTTCCCCTCACTCCCGCCCCCTTCAGGCAGGGTTCCCGGGACTCTGCCAGCATGCTGAGTGGGGAGGGGCACCTCGTCCCTCATGGACTCGATGCCCCGCAGCTCCACACTCGAGTATCAGTGGGCCAGTTGAGAAGTGCCCTTCTGCAGCAGACCGGGAGTGGAGCGCAGCCAGAGAAAGTGTAGGGTCACCTGCATGTGTGTGATCCAGACTGTCACTATCAGCCTGTGTACCTCTGTGACAGTATATGTCTTCACTTCAACATCTTCTTCCCTTTCCTCCTACTCTATGTGTGTTTGGAAACTAGCTGCTCTGATGCCGGGCGAGCTACGTCCTCTCTGGACCTGGCAGTGAAGCCGGGCCCTGAGGGGGGCCGGCGACGCACCCGGCGTTACCTCCCCGGAGGGTCAGGCGGTGGTCGCAAGACCAGCGAACGCTTCAGGACACAGCCAATCACAGCCAATGAGATGGAGGAGAGCAGCGGGTAGGGGCTGTTTGCTGTGGTCATGAAGATAAAAAAGAATCCAAGCTCTGTGCTGATGAAGCACCTGGCTTGTGTTACAAAGAAGATGCTGTTTGCAGTGATCGTTTTTGCATTTTTTATACAATGCAATGTGTACATTTGCCAGCAAAACTTCTAAACCTGCTCACATTAACTTGACTGACATAACCTTATAACTTACCGCATGCTAGTCTTCAAAATGTCAACTTGTGTTTTTAGACATGACTTTCAAGTTGCCGATAGTGTGTGTTTGATCATTGTTTTTCACTAAAAAACACGCACTCACACTTTGGCTGAGGTGTGGCCAGTGCTGCTCCTTTACATAAATGGACGGTGTGGTTTGCATGCGTTTGTCCTCATTCGTGACCTCCACAGTGTTGCTTTCCGGAGCATGCAAATATGACACAGTATCTTCACTGTGTGCGCTGCACATTGAAGCACAAAGACATGTATTGTAAGCTCAAGGCAGGATCTGAGGAGCCAAAGCATAAAGTCAACATCATTTTCCTATTATGCCTTCACATCTCACCTGGTGACCTCATCGTTTGTCTTCTTTCACTCCTCTAGGCTGTTGGACGAAGAGGAAGAGGAGAACAGTAAAGGTAAAGCTGTCTTCACGCCTGGCTACGATCTCACAGTTTGTTGTTGTGTTTAGAGACGAACAGATGAACTTTTATGACGCAGAGAGGGAGAAGGTCACACACTGGCACAATACTGGTCTCCATTGACACCAGAGAAACACAACAGTGAAAACATGAGGGCAAAGGGCAAATGTGACATCTCTTGAATCAAGGAAATAAATCAGGTTATATTTTTAGGCTCACAATGTTTAATATGCTCAGCGATGACAGATTTATGTGTCATAAAACCATGTGAGCAGCAGAGTGCTGCTAAGTCAGTCCCACTCTTAACCCCACCATAAAAAGATTACAAGCACATCTTTGGCTTACTGAGAATTTACAACACAACTGCAGAAACAAGTAGCCTTTGTAAATCTAGTTTTCATTACTGTTGGGACTATGTATTTTAGGCTGTATGTCTTGTACCTTTACGATCTGTATCAAGCTCAAGATTCTGAAGAATTTATTTATTTATTTTTACCACAAACTGGCAGTACTGAGTTTCGTTTTCTACCTGACTGTTAGTTTAGCTCCTCCACATTAGAGGTGGCAGTGTGGTGCTTCGGTGTGATGCCGGCCCGTGGCCTCACACGAAGGGATCAGTCTCAAGGCTCTGCCTCAATGTAGTCATGATAGCTTGTTTGCTCTATATGCTAGTTATCTACAGCCCTGCTTTTATAGGAAGAAACGTACACAATATAATTTTTCATCACTCAGTATATAAGTTAGGGGGATAAAAGGTGTTTTTCAGAGATAGTTTGTTATGGTGGAATCAGTAACCAATATTGCTTTTGAATTAGCAATGTAGAGCAACTGAAGATAAGAAAAGCCACAGTTTAAATGGCCAGTAGAAATGAATCTTACTAATCAAAGCCTAATTTTGCTAGCATTTGTGTGTTAGTTAGTGTTTATGTTTTATCACTGGCACCTTTCTTTACTAATTGTCAAATATAATTTCTGAAGTGTGTGAAAAGACACAAGTTGTTATCACGTTTATTTGAATATCTTTTACTGACTTCATGATTCATCTCTTTATCTCGCAGCGGATGTGAAAACCGATGACAGAGCCAAAATGAGCGTGGCAGCCAAGATGTCTTTGTTTAAAGTGAGTGTATGTTAGCCTCAGCACTGAAACAAGATCCTTAATGCTGTTCATGACCCGCTTATTTTCTCTGTCGTGTGCTGTCTGTCCTAACGGCTGTGGCTAAAAATGATTCTGTGTGGAGATCATAGCTATTCGCTGTTTCATCTGATGAGACAGCATCTACATGCATTCATGCACTGTCACAGCCACATATAAAAGGTATTCTGAAAATGTATTTATTACAATTAAGCTGTTATCAGGATGCCAGATCCTAAATTAACTCTAACCAGAGGTGTAACCTGAAATCTGCCCATTAATAAAGCTTGACCATGTGGTGCCCCTTACTGGATTAAAAGATAATATCATGTAGAGGTGATAAGTTGTCGAGAAATATATCGAACAGCTAAAGACAGTCCTTCATCGGTCATCACCTCAGCTTCTAATCTTACAGTCTGAGGCGTATGGTGAGTCAGTGCTGAGCACGCTGAACAGAAACTGATCATGTTGAGGGATATGAATGGTCAAACAGGTGCTGACCTTGGATCCACTGTTTAGTTCGATGCGAGAGTTTGTACTTATTAAAAGAAAGACTAAATTTATAGTGTGGTTATCCAAAACAGTGCTGAAACTCTCAGAGTTCATACAGAAGATGAAACACACTGTCTGCATTAGCAAAACAACATTTCACCTGCTGCACAGCTTTAGTCATGAAGCATCAGGTGAAAATGTGCTAGACACTGTATTGCCATTAACAACCATAGCAGCTGTGTTATAATTAGCCTGCTGCTCTGCGGAGGCAGGCGGGGAGGTAACTTAAGCCGGCAGGTCTCTGGTTACACTGTGACCTGTTGGGCTGGCATCCTATCCATGTAGCCAAAATGCTCCACCTTACAGCTAGCTGCTTTATTCACCAGCTATCCGACCCGCTTCCCCTTCCCTCCCCCCCTTCTGTCCATACAAATAGAACAGGAGCCATCAGACCATTTTTGTGGTCTTACTTATTTAGCAGGTGGGGGCTGCTGATGTTGGGTCCACCTGTGTCAAAAGCCCCGCCGAACCAAATGTGATGGTCAGATGTCATGTGTCGATATTAACGACTCTGATGCCTCCTCCGCAGGAGCTGGAGAAGTCTGCTGCCCCCGAGGCCTCGGACTTCCTGAAGCCTCGCTCAGGGAGTGTCTCTCATGAACGCAGAGTGCGCCGTGGCAACGAGCATCGCTTTCTTACTCAGCCAATCACCTGTGAGGAAATGGTGGCTATCAGGTGGGCTGTGCCGACAACCTTGTGGCCTCCCGGTGGGTCAGATATTAGCTTCAGTGCCCCGGAACACATATATAGAAGTATATTATTAGATTAATAGGGATTTGTTTGGATTCTGAACAGTTTTATATACAATGCAAACTGATATTGGCATTACACTACTTTTTTAGCATCACTTATGTCCTTTATTTGGTTAAAAGACAACAAATGATATGTTTGTAATGTGTTTGTTACTAATGAAGACCTAAATGTAAAAACATCTTCTAAAAACGAATCATGAATATGTAATTTCATTTCTTTTAAAAAGGTTAGTCATTTCCTGAAACAACTGGGCACTGTGACTCAACATTATCCTTTAATTATAAGCCTGTTTTATAACATATGTGTTCATGTTTGCCTGCAGTGCCCCTAACCCAGCACCACCAGTTGAGGCCCAGTCTGAGCAGTCTGAGCAGGCTGAGTCAGCGGAGGACGGTGATGAGAACTGCAAGCTGAGCATGAGTGAGAAGCTGGCCCTCTTCAACAAACTGTCTCTGCCTGGAAGGCAGGGGGGTGGCCATACCGATGGACCCCCAGAGAGACGGAGGCAGAAGGGGGCTCGTTACCGCACGCAGCCCATCACTGTGGAGGAGGTCAGCCTGGTGAGTAGACGAACCAAGACGATATAGTCAAGTCGAACTGTATTTTTGTTGTTTCATACACAAGAAAACTCAGTGTTTTATATAAAAACAGCAGACATAATGCTAAATCAAGTACATTTTAAATAATTATCTTGAACTGTATCTCTGTTCAGCTCCAGAAAGGCCCCGTACAGCTTCCTGCGTTCTGTTTGTCCCCTCATCTGTCCGACAGACAGCAGGCCTCGTCTGTCAACCTAAAACCTAGTGAGGTTCGCCTTTCCCAGCCAAGACCTGATACCGGTCCCGGCCCTGGGGAGCCCAGTCCTACCCAGCAAGGCTTGCAGCGTTATGACTCGGAGCCAGGCTTGAGAGGAATCCTGAAGAAGAGCCGCTCTGGGGGCCCAGAGTGGAGCATGACAGAGAGCAGTAAGATGGATGCACCTTTCAGCCATGAACAGAATGGTGGAGGCTGTGGTGAGGCAGAGATTCAGGGGAGGATGGAGGGCAGCGAGATGCAGGAAATATCTGCAGCACCGCGGAGAGAGAGACGAGAGGCTTCAGGTGTGGAGGGAGGCTCGCTGACTGCCGCCCCCTGGAGGCAGAGGGCTCGAGCCAGGAGGGAAACCATCGCCTGTACACCAATTAGAGCCTCGTCAGAGCAGGACGCTCCTAAGGAGGAGAGGTCCTGTCGGGTCAAGACAGAGGAACAGCCAGTTTCCTCTGTGGAACACAGCTCGGATTTGACTGGGAGAGTCCAGTAAGTACCTGAAATTAAATTAGACGGGCTGAGACGTGCGTCATCATAAGTGAAAGTTGGCATGTTAGTTGTCTTGATTCTAATACAACATTTTGAAGTATGCATGAATATGCTTTGATGATAATAATCTGGGGGAAACACTAAATACTTCTGATTTTTAGGGCTACAATAATTGTCAAATTTACAGATGTCATTGGTACAAATATCAGCTATGAGCATTTTTAGGATGGAAATTGAACTGGGAAACAGTTTTTTGTAGTATTTTGATAAGTTCCACGGTTTATATTCAACGTGATCCATCTCAAAAGGCAAGAGGAGGAGCAAGAGAGTGCAAGGATGAGGAATGAAGAAACCACCAAATCCACGGGACATGTTCAGGTCACCCTGGTGGATGGCACTACTAAACTGCATGAGACAATCAATAGCAGCAGTAACAAGGTAAGAAACAGAGACATTTCACTCTGGTACTGTAAAAGTCTGTACCACATCATGGGCTTAAAGAGTGTCTCTAATGCAGAATCAAAACCTAGTGGGTAACACTTGCCATTATTTGCCCCTCCATAATCTTTAATCCTCTGTGAGTCTTGTTTGGATCCAGTGGACTGTCAGCAGAGATCGATGAAGTTTAATGGCAGAGGCAGACGGTTGACAGTGCAGCAGTAGAGTCAACCCAGCAAGTGATATACCCAGCGAGTGTCCATGTTTAAAGAGTCATATAGTCTCATATAAATCCTGCAAGGGTAGAGCCAACGATTAGATCGTGTTTTTTTTAAGCTGGCCACCACGTTCGCCACCAAAAACAGCGCTGCCATTTGGATCATCCTTTTCTGAATACCATACCGTACCTGCAGCTAAGTAAGCTAACCAACATTTGATGCATTGCGCAGGAATTACATTCAACAAGTTTAAGCTGAGCCCAAGTTTTTGCACATGCACGATCTTGATGTAGTGTACTTTAGTCTGAAATTCCCACTTTGAATTATTAGCTTATTTATTTCAAACAGGGAAATTTGTCATATCATTCCTGCCCACAAGACTATTAAAATATACCCAAACACTGGCTGTAAGCAAGCATCCTCTAACCTCTGCTAATTGTCTAAAACTCACAGGTCACTCCACTGGAATCAAGAAAATTACTTTTGGCTTAAGAACACTCTTAAAACATAAAGAATCATATTAGAAACGAGTCAAAGAAATCTCCGATTTTTGCAGCATGTCAATCTAAATTCTGTGATAAAGCAGTTCAAACTGAGGAAGAAAACTCAGTATTGCAGTTTGAGGTTGTTGGGTTCGCTCTTCCTGTCATCTTTAAATCCAGAGAGAGAGAAAAAGCCTGTGGTTAGATCAAAGTATTTGTCATTCCAGTGAAACCAGATATAGCATCTCTTAGCAACAGCACTCTAGATTTGGTTGTGCTAAATGTCTTTGGATCAGACTTGAGTTACTGGGGAATATATGCAGGCTAGTTGGGGTGTGACTGGCCCAGAATGTGGCGAGGAATGTAAACACACCAATTATTCTGGTGGTTAAATGTTGACCCTTTTATGACCCTGTGATCTCAGCTGCACCATGTTGACAGTATGTGTGTGTACATGTATGTGTGCGCATTGATTTTTCTGCTTCCATTACACCTTTGATATTTGGCCCTCTTCCCTTCTTTATTGATTTATCTCCCTGTTTTTCCCCGTACTGCCCTCTGTAGGAAGAGACAGAAACCTCTCACGTGGAGAGTATCGACCTTCAGTGCTGGGTAAGTCCTCAAAATGCATAAATCATCTTACATCTCCAACATGGAGACTTCAACTATTTTTAAATAGCTTTAGCCAACCCCTCTCTCTCTTTCTAATGCCTCTCCTCTCCTAGGAACCTGTCTTTGCCTCTGTCTATTCTAGCAGTACGCCCCAATATATCATGTGTTTCAATCAGGTAATTGTTGAAACCGGTGCATGGCAGATTAATTGTTGCTTACGGTTTGCAGTTTTCCTGTCTGCAGTGAAGAATTTTTTTTTTTGTCATTGCACACATTCAGGTGGCTGTGATTTTTATTTCTGATGTGTGAAGTTTCACTCACACTAACGAGTCACCTGCACGGTGTTTTATAACACTGTTTCTGTTACTTCTGCACTCTTATCCTTCCAGTTCTCCACCTTCACAAGTGGTACCCAAACTTTCTTTCTGTCATGCCCCTTCCTTTGGGAACCAGAAAAATGTCATGCCTCCCCCTACCTCCCTCCCTGATGTGTAAATTGTGTAAAGAACTGCTAACAATACAGGGAAGCTAGTAACAAAAGGAGCAAAGTTGAGTTTTACTGAAATAACATCATTATTAACATTATCAAGAACATGAAAAAAGAAGTGAAAAATTCTGGTCAAACTTAACCCAAACTGCCACACTCTATTCGAAGATGCTTCTTCGCATTTTTCAACTTGACTGCTGTGGTTGCTCGATGAAAATTGCCTGTTTACCGTGTCAAGATATCTGTGCATTTTGTACTTCCCATGTTGTTTTCTGTCTGCTAACCTGAAACTTGACAGCTTTGCCATCATCCCGGCACTGTTTTTTTTTGTTTATCTTTGTCAAATGAATCAGATTCATTCAACTTTTCAACCGCTCTAAACTATTACCCCTGGTCATGCGCTACTCTCCTGCAAATCCACAACGTTCCTCCTAGGTGTTTCCGACTTTCCTACATTGAGGAAGTCACATGTGATCTTATTATTCCTACATTTTTTTCATTACATCCACAGACCAGCCTGTCCTTTGAGGCACAAGAAGTCTGCTCTCCTACCAAGAACCAGAATCAGCCTCAGTGGAGACAAAAGGTGACATATGATGGCCTTTTCATCTTTGGATTTTTTTCTATATTTTTGATATTTAAATCCACAGAGGAGCCCATCTGTATCTTAACCGGCTATCTCTCTGGCTATGTAGGCTAAGGAGGTGGAGGATGAGCAGCCTCAGATGGTTGAAACTGAAGAAACGAACACACAGCAGGAAATGAAAGAGCAGGAGACTGAATGCATGGCCAAGAGAAGTGAGTTAACTCGCTCTTGCTTACTCTCTTGCATTCTCATACTCTCTGAATATTTGAACTCAACTCTGGAAGGTTTTTGTTGGCCTCTCTGACTCTTTCCCTTTGTGTTTACGACCTGTTAGGTCTTGGGTCTCCAGAATCAGACAGAAACGACGCCTCCCATAGCAAGAGACACTTCACTGAAGCTCCAACATGCACAGCTGATGGTTAGAGCAGTTCATATATACTAACTGTATTCAGACTTTCCCTTATGTGTCTCTCTAAACTGTTTGTTTTGTCTGCTTAACAGAGATCTCTGTGCAGCCATTGATGGAGTTTGAAGGTAAAATATAAACTAAGCTTGGAAATCATCATTCAAAGGCTAATTGATACTTTTACAATCTTTTAAGTTTCCTGTCCCGTCCTCCCCAGCTGCTCCGCAGAGCGCTCCACTCTCTGTAGCTACACAGGAAGTGAAGGAGGTGACGCCTGCGGATGAATCGAACACGTACGATGGAGGTCTCGACAGCGAGCAGTCGCCTCCCTCCACCTGCGCACCCCCACCCTGCGGAGATGCTGCCGCCACAGAGAATGAGCAGGACCTGGATGTCCTCTGCCAGACCAACACACACATGTGAGCCTGATTTTACTAAAGATTTTATGATTATTAGCCTTTGATATCGCTTTAATATCTAAAATATTCAAGGAAGTGGTGGAGAAAAGATGCACCCACCTCGCTGACAGACACAGGGCTAGTATGCTTCATATTTGTAAGAAATTATCTTAAGAACGGTCCTAATCTTTGACTAATGAGCCAAAGATGTCTTAAAATCTAGGAGTAACTTTTTTAAAGTTTAAGTTTGGACTGGAGTGACTCCAAAGTGTTGTAAAATAATTACAATTACTTATTATTATTATTATTATAGACTGCAATAATTAATTTGCCGGTCCAAAAACCCTCCTTGAATGCTGAATCAGCCAATTGCAAAACACCAAAGGCGATGTGTCATGATTAAACTCCTTTGAGAGACTTCTAAAATAAGATATAAGATATGATTATAGTTATATCAGAAACATTTGATGTGATACGTTGTTCATATTCATACAAATAAAAATCATAAATGAGTTAAAGAAGCACAGATTAACAATTTAAAGAGAACCATCAATGGAGGTATGACATAGTGTAATTAGTCATTTCTATATTTTCTTTTTCATTGTTGTTAAAATTCATCAAATTTTTTGTATTTCATGGCTCACTCACTATAATAATTATTCCACTTTTTATAATTGATTTAGATATAGAACATGTGAGCATTTCATTGTATTCAAGCAGAATCTATAATATCATAAATTGGATGACTCAAACTTATTGATGTTGTACAGGTTTTGGCACAAATCTTCTTTATCAACTTGTCATCATGCTTCCAAACTATCTTTTTCTTGTTGGAGTGTGTGTGTCCTAATTTCATAACTGTCCTGAAAATGATTGATGACGCTTACTGTAATTTCAATTAAAAAAGCAAAATTACTTCCTTTTTGTGCATTTAACACCACATTTAATACATACTAGCCCTGATCACAGTGACCTCAAGTAGTAATTTATTTTATTGTGTACACATAATCATTTGTTATTAAATATAGTAACTAAAATTTAAAGTTATTTATCATCTGTTTGTGTGCAGACTGACATCAGCAGTAGCAGAGCACAGGCGGTCGGTGCGTCCGTCCCGTCGGACTCAGGGCTCCAGAAACCCTCTGCGGGCTCTGGCAGCCAGGGAGGACATCACGCAGGACTACATGGGGGAGAGGGGCAACACTGAGGAAAGGATCCAAGCAGAGAAGAGTCAGTTTGAATATTTCTCTCCTTTCTTTTCTCTCACTTTGTCTTTCCTCTCGGTTAGCCTCATCTTGCGTTTGTTCCTCCCTGCAGAGTCTAAGAACTCCTCCGTGGCAGATTCACATCTCGCCAGGTCAGAAGACTCAGATGCTGCCCAGTCTTACCCTCCCTTCAGCAACCTGATGCTCATGCATATCAAAGGTCAGAAAAGATTTGGTTCATCCGTGTCCGCGTGACGTTCTCTTTGTGCTCAGGTGTTTATATTAACTAGCGCCTGTGGTGACAGGTAGGCGGCATGTCCAGGTCCGTCTGGTGGAGCCCTCGGTGCGGTCGCTGAACAGTGGAGACTGCTTCCTGCTGGTTACTCCGGAGCTTTGCATCGTGTGGAGCGGAGAGTTTGCCAGCGAGCAAGAAAAATCCAAGGTACCGAGGAGGACAGAAACATACTGTGATGATCTAGTTTTTATTCATGACAGTCTTGTTAGAATAAAATTACACCAGGGTTTAAATTTAGTGTCACATGCCAACGTGCCATGAAATTTACATAAAACCCTGGAGAGGATTCTCTCTAGAGATTTAAACTGGTGAAGATATTGTAATTATTTCATAAATATTCCGTTTTTTAATTTCATGCCACAAAATTGATAAAATGGCATCAAATATGACACTCGATTCCGCGAGGAGGACTGTGTGCATGAAATTCATTTTGAGTAGCAGTATAATACATTTTTTCCGGAGGTAATACGGCTGGTACTGATATTTTGTGATGTTTTCTGCTCTCAGTTCACACAATCAACAACATCTTTGTCCTTCCTCTGTTACAAACGCAGGGTTTGATACGTTTTGTTACGATGGATTACCTAAACTCTGCATGTTCTCACTACTTCCACCTCACTGTGTTCTGATCACTTTGTCATGTTGGAGGAATAAAATTTAGATGAAAAATGGTTTCAGTATTTTACAAATTTGTTTCAGGTTTGCACAGAAACATATTTTTCTTCTATGACACATTCAATGAAGATATACAACACCTATTTAAATTGCATTCTGGGATTCATTAATTCACTTTAAAAGAATTCCCTGGTAGTAAAACTCTCTTTTCCCTTGAAGTTCCTGTAGTCAGAATACATTTTTAGTAACAGTGTTTCAAGTATTCTCTTTCCACTCGATCCCATATGACTGTTTTGTAGCAGTATTACGACTTTAGGTTTTGTTTTTCAGGCCTCGGAGCTGGCGTCGTTCATCCAGAGCCAGAAGGACCTGGGCTGTCAGGCCTCCCAGGTGGTCCACCTAGAGGAAGGGCTGAACTCTGACAGCAGCCTGGCTGAAGACTTCTGGAGCCTTCTGGGAGGAAGGACACAATACAGAGGTCAGAGGTTAAAATGTCTACTTTGTAAATGTCTCCCAGAAAGTAGATCTAAGTGACCACAAATCAGAGCAGCCATCCATTTGTACATTTACTATTTTGTTAATATTTGTTGAATTTAGCTGATGTTCTTATTCACTAAATGTTATTTATAATGTCTGTTTGCTGCTCCCCACAGGAGCGGGTGCACCAGAGGAGGATGAGCTCTATGAGCGCGGTGTGGTGGAGTCTAACTGTGTGTACAGACTGGTGGAGAACAGACTGGTGCCCCATGAACAGGCCTGGGCCTCCATCCCCAGCATCTCCCTGCTGGGATCCAGTGAGGTATGTGGTCTCTTCTGGATTCTCCTGTTGCTTGATCATTTTTTACTGCAGGCTTTGTGTCGTTTCTCTTCTGCAGGATTGTAATACACACACATTGAAGAAGTCCTAAAGGTGTGCATTTACTGTGTGTATTTTTGGGTCCAGGCTCTGGTGTTTGATTTCGGCAGTGAAGTGTACCTGTGGCATGGACAGGATGTCTCCCTCAGCAGGAAGAACATTGCTCTCCAGCTGACTCACCAAGTGTGGGTCGGAGCGTATGACTACAGCAACTGTCGAGTCAACCCACTGGATCCCACACAATGTAACCCGAGCATACAGCTGTAAGTCCACACTGCAGGCAATGAAACGATTAAAGCTTTCAGCCTGTACTAAACAAAGAAAAATAACAACAGATACTGTAGATATTAATCCACATTACAGAAATGACAGAGTACAGCTGTGAATGCTCTCTAAATACATTTAACATTTAGCTAGTAAAATCAAAGCGATGGATGTAATTCCTCACTAGACACAAGTGAACCCTAGGATACAACATTAAGTTTACTGTGCATGCAGCAAAAACCCCAGACGTCTGCTGCAGGTCTTTAGTGCACACTGTAAAACCAAAACAAATGCCTTGTAACATGCTGCACACGGAGAAACCCCAGCATACAGCATTGTGTCCAAATGACTGCTGTAAAATCTGTAATTCTGTAAAATGCTGTAAAATCCCAGCATGATGTTGGAAAGTCCACACTACGCAGTCAGAGTGAGAACTAACATTAAGGTCTACTCTACGCCTGTAGTCTGCAATACCCATACGTTCATATGTGATTGTTCAATATGTCTTCTTCTGGTTTTATGACATTTTGATAACTTACCTTTTTATTTGGTCCGCAGGAGGGGAGAGGGGCGTCCCAGCTGGGCGCTGTTGGGCTGCATCTTAGAGCACAACGAGACAGCTCTGTTCAAAGAGAAGTTCCTGGATTGGACGGGCAGAAGTGGAGACATGGAGGAAACTGTCCCAGTGAAGGATGAGACACAGGTTAATTTCACTATTTAACAGCTCAAAGTCATGCTGCTGCACGCACAATTTTCAGAGATGGATGCACACAGTAATTATAATTTATCTGAGTGTTGATTGGCTCGTTGATTGATACCGGTGACTAAGCAGTTATTCCATCACGTCTGGATATATCTGGATTTGAAAATTCACCTCCCAGACATTACTCTGTTTTGGAACATTGAAGAAATGTGACTGGCATAAAATCCGTCTTGGAAAGCCAGTAGCGTGTGTAGAAGAAGTTTGATTGACACTTCTTACTTTTTGCAATACAGATCAGCTAGCAAGGTCAAATATTGGAATGGCACATTGCATCTCGGAGAACATTTGTTTTTCTTTTTCTCTCACTCTGGTTGTAAACAATGCAATCTCACTCCAAGATATTTCCCCTGCAGCTTAAGTAGCAGAGACTTTTTCCACAGTCTAAACATGAGCAGTTAATGTCAGGTTTTTCCGTCAGTTACTCAAAAACACAATTTTTTTAGGGTACTTTATATTGATGGTCAAAACCCAAACAAGGAGAAACCCATTGCAGAGAAGCTGTTTCTTCACTGGGAGTAAACAAAATAGACCAGAATGCAGTGCAACCATAAGACATGTTGTGTTTTGAAGAACAGAGCCTAACTGAAAGCCTCCTCTCACCCTTTGTCCGCTGTCCGTCTCTGCACAGCTCATCCCAGTTCAGTCTTCCCCGCCTGTCTCCCCGTCATCAGACCTTCTGAGCCCCTGTGACGCCAAGGTTCTAGTGTCCAGCCAGTCGCTGGAAGGGGACGGCTTGGTCCATAACGTGCTGGCCGGCGTCGATGTCCAGAGGGGTCATGGGGTCATCACACTGGAGGAGGGACACCAGATCAAGCTTGAAACGGCTTCCGTGGACACATGGCACGTCCAGGAGTTTGATGACAGTGAAATTCCTGTAGAGAGCACAGGACAACTTTATGAGGGAGACTCTTACGTCATCCGCTGGACATACAGCATCAGCACTGTTGGTCAGTGACATTCACACATCATCATCATCATCACATCATACCCTACCTTCCCAATGAGAGCTTATTCTAAATCTACATGTAAATTGATGTTTCTTATGATGATTTGTTTTTTCTTATCTGCTGTAGATAAGATTAACAGCCCCGATGATTGTAGCAAGGACCCTGGACAAAAAGAAAACACTGTTTTCTTCCTTTGGCGAGGCCGTCACTCCACTGTCAGTGGGCGGGACACCGCTGCTTTTCTGTCCATTGGGATGAACAACCATGAAGAGTCCCAGGTAAGCGCATCACCTTCAAAATGGATCATCAGCTCTTACTGTACAAACAAGTACAGCCTGAAGTAATAACACTCTAAAACAAACATTTTTCATATCAATAATTTGTTACCATTTCCACAGACTGTGCAGACTCCAAGTACAATAAAATAGAGAAAAATTACACAGACATGAAAAATTAGAATATTGAAAAGTGCATATTTAGGCAAAAGAAAATAAGCAAACCAAAGGGCAAGAGCAAAAGTATGTACAATGCTGTAAGTAGTAGAATTTAAGTAAGTCATTAAAAAGTGGATACAGAACATTAGACACAGAGCAATATGATACATGAAAAAACCAAATGAAGTGTGAAAAAGGATATTGTAAAGAATAAAAGTATAAAGGGAAAACAGCGTGCAGTGTAAAGTTGCTCTGAGACTTTGTAAGTCCTCTCATCTTTTTCCTTTTACAGCTGAACCATCTAAAACATCTTACAGCTTATTGCAACAATAACGTAACACTCAAAGGAACCATTCTTTAAAATAAGAACTCTCACTTGAGTACACTTTTTTCTGCGAATGTATGTCTATGCTTCTGTAAAAATGTTGAATGGAGGACTTTTATTGATACTTTTACTGAGAGAATGGATTTTTATGCTTTTGTCCATAGCTGAGTTATAAAACCTAGAACTTTATCCTGACATTTTCAGTGCTTCTCTAGCAGGACTGGTGTTATTTACAGCCTGTGTGTTTGTTTTGTTGTTCCTGAAGGTGGTGGTTCCTCAGGGAAAGGAACCTGCTTGTTTCCTGCAGCTTTTCCAGGGAGGCCTGGTCATTCACAAGGGCAAGCGAGAGGAGGCCTCTACTAATGCAGGCACAGGTATGGTGTTTTTTTCCCCTCTTCTTGCATCTAATTTTCCTCCTTTTTTCATGTAAGTTCTTTCAAATATTCCTATGTTTTTGCTGAGCAGAGTGGCGGTTGTTCTGTGTGCGAGGGGAGCTCCCAGAAGAGGGCTCGCTGTTAGAAGTGGATTGCTGCTGTGCAGGTCTGAGGTCTAGAGGCTCTGTTGTCCTGCTCAACAGCCAGCAGGAGGTGCTGTACCTCTGGACTGGCTGTAAAGCTCAGAGTAGCTCTAAAGAGGTTGCCAAGAGGGTAGTGGAGCATCTTACTGAAATGTAAGTTTCATACTCTGGATGGCATTTCAACAGACTTTAGCATCCAGTGATAATTTCAGCATTCAAAGATGAAATAATTTCCCAGCCTGTAAAATTGTGCATGTGGTGTGTGTTTGTGTGTGTGTGTTAGGTGTCCACCAGAGTTGGGTCTCAGTAAAAGCAGCCCTGTGAAGGTGCAGGTAGTTGAGGAAGGTTCAGAGCCTGCAGACTTCTGGACAGCACTGGGACAGATGGACAGGAAAGCCTATGACTGCATGCTGCAAGGTACATGACTACACACACTTTTAGTTCTGTCCACACAGGATACTTTCAACAAGCCTGTGACGTTTAAGTTCATAGTAAAAAGCTACACATCTGTCCTCCGTCAGATCCAGGTAAATATAACTTCACACCTCGTCTCTTCCATCTGAGTGCCTCTTCTGGGAGCTTCAAGGCCGAGGAGCTGCAGAGTCTAACACGGCTGCCGGGGCTCGTGATGGCAATGCCCTTTGTCCAGGAGAGCCTGTACGATGTACCACAGCCAGGTGAGAGCAGAATCAATACTATTTTTAGTTGTTTTTTTTAAGCATTTAAAGCAGTAAACCTTTCTGCTTTTCAATTTATAAAGACTGCACATGAAAAAGTATGAAAAATAAAATTTAGAGACACATGAATTTGTCTCAGAAAGTAAATTTTGGCTTTTAAGAATTGATTTAAAAAGACTGAATTGTACATTAGGGGCTTAATACTTCAACATATCAAAGTACATGCAGTAATACATTGCATGTTTTTTTCATATTTTCACTGAAAAACTTTTCATACTTTCATACTACAGACCCAAAACATTTTTCTTTGATGTATTCTTTTCTATATTCAACATTTACTTTGCCTTATCCTGTTTTTTTCCTTCTGCTAGAACCCAAATATCCCACAGGAACTATAAAGTCAAACTGAATCTAATGTTAATTTAATCTAACTCCACTTATTGTCTAATATATCCCGAATCTTTCTTCTCTGTCCGCACAGCCTTGTTCCTGCTTGACAACCGTCTAGAGGTCTATCTGTGGCAGAGGGGTCAGCCTGAGCAGACAGAGAGCTCTGCTTCGGCCTGGAGCCGCTGGCATAACGAGAGGCGGTGTGCCATGCAAACGGCGCTGCAGTACTGCAAAGGTAAAAAGGAGGCTGTTGGTTTGGAAATAAAGGCATTGCTGGTTTGCTGATATGTTTAAAATTGTGCTGTTTTCTCTCTGTATTCCAGAGATGAACCCACGACGCCCACCGCAGGCCTACCTCATCTTTGAGGGGTCTGAACCTCTCACCTTCACTAATGTCTTCCCTTGCTGGGAGAGGAGCCTGGGACCCCACACACAGGTAGAGTACGAGCAGTGTCAGTTTATTATTTAACACAAGGCTAGATGTTGTGTAGTCCTGTTGCATATGTGTATGTGTGCATATGAGAAACAACACTCGGAGAGTCACAAGATCACAGACAGATATTCTTTTACAAGTATTTATTAATGTTTGCTCACCACATCAGCATGATAGATGTTCCTCACTGGCCACAGCTGCATACATTTTATTTTTTATGAACTAATTCTTCATCTGAATGCAGGAATGTATCCCAGATTTACCCTTATCACTAAATAGGTACAAGGCATCACTGTGGTCTAAAGGGCATTCACTCCTAAAAGAGTTTCATTAGTCTAGATTAAGGCTGCGACATTGAAAATAATTCAACTTGTCTGCCAGAAAACCTGAAGTGGAGTTGTCATGCTCTCAGATGGATCATATTTTTTAGAGAGAGTTTGTAAGAGTTGGCAAGAATAAAAGTCTGGGTGGACTCACTTAATCTTTGTCAGGTCATTTTTTGGAATACTGATACCAAATAGTAGTAATAAGTCTATGATACGTGGAATATTTCCCATTTTGCAGTCCAATAATCAATACAATCACATCTGACTCTTCCCTGTGTGTGTGTGTGTCTCAGGGCGACGCAGGGCGGGTGAAGCTGACCTTGGTGCAGGACGCCCTGGCCCAGCTCATGAAGACCCAGTACCCTCTGGAGGAGCTGCTGCGAAGCCCCTTGCCTGAAGGAGTGGACCCCCAGCACCTGGAGGTCTACCTGTCTGACCAGGACTTCCAGGTAGACTTGATAGGATCAGCAGCATGCAGTGGCGTCTTTCATCCAGCAGGCCGCAGTGTTCACCAGATTTTACTAATGAAAACTGATATGTTTATAATCTGAAGATAATTTATGAGAATAAGTTTTGTCTAAACTTTCATATTAACATTTTTATTCTATTTATGAATTCATTCCTACATCGTGTCCTCCGTGAATAAATCACTGCAATTATGTTTCAGACTATTTTGGAAATGAAGAGAGATGAATATGCCTCCCTCCCAGACTGGAAGCAGATTGATCTGAAGAAAAGCAAAGGGCTGCTTTTCTAGACAGCGATAACAAGCGGAGGCTGACTGACGCGCTGTAGCAGGGACTTCCTCCTCCTCTGCCAAGAAGGGATGACGGCAGGGGGATATTAGCACCATGCTGTTGCACAAAGGACTGCTCACAACGTAATAAAAAGAAGAAAAATTCACTTTTATTTATGTCAAATTAGTATGAGTGTGTGGACTTTTTAATCGGACATGGATTTCTCCGTAGCTATTGTTCAGAGCAAAAAAAAAAAAAAACAAAAAAAAAAAACACAAAGCACATTTTCCTATGAAACATTTTCTCTGTACAAATCAGTGAAAGATATAAAGAAAAGGTGTGTGGGGAAAAAAGGAAGAACGTCAGTAACAAACTGTGGGATAAGGGATGAGAACATAAGAGTGCTTACAAAAAAAAAGATCAATTCTAATAAACAATGTAAACAAGAAAAAAAAAAATAAAAGGCTAACCACTTTCTAAATGTTTCCTCCTCGATCGATATATTTCCATCGAAACATCTTTAAACTTTGACAGAAAAAGAAAAACTGCTGCTTTGCCAAAATCTTAAAACAAGCGTGTTTGACGGCAAAAATCTATGCTGTGTATTTTACAGTCGTGTGTCATATGATGTTATGATGTGTTTATTTGTCTGCCAGCCTTGTGTGCCATGGTCAATGTAGCTGGAGCCCATGTGTTCACTCTGACTGTGGTTAATGCCTTATTAGGACTCCTTGGAGGTTTACTATTAGCTATGCATGGGGGAGCAGGTAGACATGCTCCAATAACATCCCTCTGGCCCAAAACAACACGCTAATTCTGCTTCACCTCAACCAACACACTGTTCAAAACATCCTTCTGACACGCCAATATACAAAGACATAATGTACTCTCAAATAGTGACTCTCTGACAGGAAATCAACTGTGTAACACGAATATTCTTAACAGCTAATGGTGATGTACTTAAAATGTCTTGGTCTACTTTGATATTTGTGTATTTTTCATATTCCTGGCATCATGTAGATAGAAACAGCAGCTACAGTTGAATTTCTTAGCAAAATTTGAGCTTTTTTCTAAACCTTTTGGTGTCAGAATTAAAGCACAAGCGTCTCTTTCTTGACTCAACAAGTCTCACAAGGGAAAAAAACAAGCTTTTAAGAGGAAGAGATACCATTGATAACAGCCACAGTCAATCATAACATAATGCATAAATGAGAAAAAAAAAAGGCAGTACTCAACTGGATGTTAACTTTACTGCTGATGCGCTAAAACTACAGCTGTTGCTCTCTTGAGCTGCACTAAAAACCTCACACACAGGTGATTTCTAACAGTGTAAGAGTAACCGAAGGAGGCTTTTAAACAACCCCAAGTCATGCTGACCCCCCACAAATTGTAAATAAGTCAGGTTAGTCTTCCATTGGTCCACTGAGTTGGAGCCCCTTTGGACTCGCTGGCTAACTGGGTGTTATTTTCCTCAGAATGGATTAGCTGACTAAGCCTCCATGTGACTGTGCAGTGCCGGTGAGATTGGATTTAGGCCCACCGCTGGGTGATGGTGCACTCGGGAAGAAATTTCCAAAGACCTTTTCGCTCGCAGGCAGCTTACACCTTAAACAGACCAACTCTAAAAAAAAAAAAAAAAAAAAATCTGTATGGGTAAAGCCACCTGGATCTGGGTGTGTGACATCTACTTTGCAGTTATTACTATACAGCTAGTGAATGCACAGACTTTTTGTAATCAGACAAGATTAAATTACGTGGCCTTTTCTCGATGTGCGATGTGAAAATGAGAAATTGAGTCCCCGCATCCATCAACACATCCATTTACAGCTCGGAAGTGACTGGATGATGAGTTTGGGAAGCGTGCGTGACTTGCAGAACGTATCAATTGAATACAGAACTTTGAAAAGAAGCAGCTCAATGATAATATGGACACATTTTCACACCCTGCTGCTGCTGCTGTTTGTTTGTGTCTGAGTCTGTGTCTGCCCTAAATGGCTTGCTCTCTCTGTACGTCGGCTCCAGGTATGCTTCGGTCCGGTTCAGAGGCCAGCGCCGCCTCACGCAAAACCACCATGTGATCTTCGGCCGCGTGGAGCGACTGGTCGATCCAGTCCATACTGCCGGACATGTGACAGGCGTTGCGGGTGACCAGCACCAGGTGGCTGACTGAAAGGAGGAGAGCAGTGGCCCTGAGGGAGAAGAATATAACAAATGGGTTTAATTTAAACTAGCTTTCTTGCTGCTGCTGCTGCTGGATGAAAAAGTGAAAAAGCACTTATTTCCAAAAACACTTTTTTCTAAAGTAAGCAAAAACACACTGGTGACAGCATACAACGGGTACAGAAAGAGCACGAAAGCAACACGACACATGACGAATTGCATAAACTTTAAATTCAATTTGCTTAAATGATGAAAAACACCAATTTTTGAGCTTTCTGAAAGTTTTCCTGGAAACATCAATTTCCTGTGACACTCGAGAATGTGCATAACGGTCCCTATCATATGTCTGTAAATCTCAAAGGTTATTAAATTATGGATAAATCAAAGTCATGTGGTCGCTGCTCTCCAGCTTCTTCAGACGCCAAATCAATCGGCAGAGCGGTAGGTCTTTGCATTAAGCTTTCGCAGTCATGCGAAAGGCCCATTTAAGTAATGGAGAAAGGGATGCGATTACCTGGCATCGAGCAGAATTGGATCCAGAGGCGGGTACATGGATCTGACCACGTCGTCCACCCTGCGAGACAGGTCAATGAGGATGTGAGGAGGCGGGTTTGCCTGAATCAGTTATATGACGTTGTGGTGAATCGTGTACGTTACCTCGGGCTGATGCGTTTGGCTACAGTGATGATGTCACTCAGGCTGGCTGGGGCTTTGACCTTTGCCCCTGAGCCCATTGTCATGGCGACCAACTTTTCAGTCAAAGTGTGGCAGATCTGAGTGTGGGATTAACTGTGTTAGTATCAGTAAATCACTGAATATACTTTAAAAAAAATGGACTAAAGGAGCAAGTACACTTCAGTTACCTTTAGGATAGAGATGCAGTGAGAAACCAAACCACTGTTTGACAAAAAAAAAACACAGAATTAGTTTTGACTCTGACAAAAAACACATTTATAGCAATGACATTTACTAACAACTCAAAAATCTCTTTATTGTATCACTAAAATTCTGCCAGGCAGTTTATGTCATGCCAATAAGTGCTACTGCTAAGACGTACGAGGCGTCTTCTATCCAGTCCTCGTTCTCTAAGATGGCCTCGATGTGAGGGTTGGTGATGACCACGTCGTCCAGCTCCAGCTCCGACGGCTCGCTCTGGGTCTCCATGGCTCCGATCAGATCGACTGTGGGTCTGAGGGACAGGACAGGAACAGCAGAGGAAGGTAAGCTGGATTCTGATGACGAATGACTTATATTGATTTATTATTAATTTTCTGTGCCTGGATTGAATTTAATGAGAACAATTCAAAAAAATGCTTGAAAACAAAAATCTGTGAATATATGGTTTTAAATCACAAGTTGCCACAACATCAAACTCCATTCACAGACTCTCATTAAATTATAAAAACATTAAGGTCGATCAACCTTTTCTCTCCAAACCAGAGGTGAGAAAAGAGACAACCTAGAGTATGTAGCTTAAAACAAGGACTTTTTACCTCTTATTTAATCTGGTAGATATTATATTGAATTGTTTGAGTGTTTAATGGATTATTTTCTACTGGATTTATATTATATTCCTATTTTTAGTAAGTCCTGAAGAGGAAACTGAATCCCAAACTTATGGATGCATATTAATTGATGTAAATGACTAGTGATGACCTAATTTCCTTTTATAATTCACTTCTTTGTTCACTTTTCTTTGTAATATCTCCTTTTCATGAATAAATACATTGTTGGAAAGGCTTTAGGATCCCATGAGCCAATGTTATTATTGTCATTTTTTTCCCCAAACGGTAACTAATGAAAAGTTGTGAATCAGTGGTATGAAAAGGCAGTGGAAAATCTGCAGAGGGAAAATACATTTTTGAAGTAAATGAAGTCCAACTGCGACAGAATAGTCGGCCACATGATACAGAAAGTTTTAAGACACTGAAGGAAACACAGAAATGAAAACTCCTGTCTGTTACAGATTTAGAGGTTTTGTATTGTTTCACTGACTTGGAGTCAAAGTGGTGCAGCAGGTCGTGTGGGTGGCAGTAGCGGTGTCTGCACACCACCACCAGGGCAATGAAGGAGGCCAGGAAAATGGTGGCCAACACCCCAATGGCCACGATCACCACTGTCTCCATGGCGACTCCGGCTCCCACAGCGGCTGCAGGCAGCAACTCGTCGAGAGGAGGAAAAAAAAAAAAAAGAGTCCAATCAGGGTCGGCTGATTGTCCGAGCTCGATTACGGATGGGCGCTCATCTGTTGAGAGGAGAATAATTGGTGGTTTCAGTCTGATTGGGTGTAACATCAAACCGGAGAAGAATGACATTATCTCCATACTTGAGGATATCTATGTAAGAAATTTCCATTTCTGTTGGAACACTATGCACATCTGAATCCACGGAGTAAAGAATACAATCAGCAGCGTTTTCTCTGTTTCTAAAAGTGGCGCACCTTCAATGCACACATAAAACTGACCTTTATCTGAGTACATACAAAGCTGAAGTGTGGTTGCCCTTTGTTTGCACTTTATACAGTGTAATGAGAACAATGTGTCTGGTAAACAGAGACCGGTAACACTTTATAATAAAGGTACACAAAGTTTTGATCAGTTAGCAGGGAGAAAATGATGAATGAATGAGGAAACTAACTGCTAGTAAACCAGCCGGCACTTCTTGAATAACTCCAAATTAAATTTAATAGAGAGGCTAATAATAAGTTAATGATTAGTTAATTGAGAAACGAGTGAGGAACAAATGAGGAATGACCTGATAATTGATGAATCGTTAACAAGTATGTCCCCGATAATTCCTAAAGGAAGACTATCTAGTAGATACTGATGAGATCAGACTGTGAGATCCTGTATTAATGAATTATTAGGTAATGATTAGTTCATGAATATGTGTCAATCGATCATACTGACCACTTTCTTCATGAGTCGCTGCTGATTATCTCTGAAGCAGCTGCTGAGGGGCACAAAACTAGTAACGACTCATTATTAATTAAACATTAGTTACTGTTTTTGTGCACCCCCAATAAAAGTGATACATAACACTGATCAGTTACTAAGTAGTCCCTCATTACTTCATCATTATCTAACAGTTAATTACCCTTTTCTGTGCCCCCTCAAGTAAAGTGGGGTACAAAAAGGCACATCAATCAGGAAAACTACAAACCACAGCTGATATTATATGAATTCTATTCAACTTTAATCAGCAGCCACAAAGTCAACAACTTACTGTCAAACATCGTGTGGAGATATACGGTTTTTAACAACAAAGACAAGCTAAACCCACAAAACTTGACGACAAAACTCTCATAAACTTTGACCTCTTACCATCCTGATGTTTTCAGTCCTGACGGAAGTATTTTTGGATTGTCTGCAGTTTATTTTAGGTGACATGTTCCGACATTTAGCGTCTCTCTGGAAGTGTAAAGTATACCTGCCCTCTGCCCAGTTTAGTCACTCATTAACCCGTCCTGTCCCACACCTGAGTGCCCATGTGTGAGTGAGTGTAAACTCTCTAAAGGGAGGCTGTCATTAAGAACAAGGCAGCACCCTGGATAGTGTTTAATTGATTTATAATTAGGCATCACATTTTTTTTTTAAAGCAGAGATAAGGTTTTGTCTGTTAGAAGCACAGATTTCCACAGGGAAGCTGAACTTTCAGCATTACAACATTGTAAACCTGCATTTTTGCCCGGATGATTGTGTGAGATTCTGCCATGGAATGCTGTAATTCTTTAATCTGATTAATTTGTCTTACACTAGCCGTATCATACAGAGCTTTCTCCCGTCTTTCTCCTGCCTGAGAGCTTTTCTGACTCATTTTCTTTTCACAGGCCAGTGGTATCTTGAAATCTTAAAATACCACTGCTAAAAGGAAACACATATAAAGGTAGACAGGATTTGAAGTACTTTAGGGTACAGATTATCATTCAATTCAATTAAAAATATATATCTCCATATTCCTGAGTGTGTCTTATAGTGCGATCTGTGTGATTAGGAGGAATACCACAGATTTCTAAACAGTTTTGCTCTTTGCGTTCAAACCCAATATAAGGAAATTGTTTGGAAAAATAAATGCAAATTGCTTCTATGGAGCACTAGCTTTTCCCCTAAAGCCTAACCAAAATGATTTTACTGCAAAGGGTACACATACATATGTAACCAGTTGTGGTAAATAACTAAGTGTATTTACAAAAGTATTATTCTGACATACTTGTACTTCACTTAAGTATTTCCATTTTCTGTTACTTTATACTTCTACTCTTATACATTTCAGAGGGAAATGTTGCATTTTTTGCTCCGCTATATTTACAGATATAGTTACATTGCAGAATCAGATTTTATATAAAAATACACAATCTGCTTCCAAGATATGATCCACTGCTCTAGACAAGACTAAGCAACAGTATATAAAGTACATGCAAATGCAATGACAGTCCCGTAACATAATATATAATAACATTATGAAACAAACCATTCTGCATAACAAGTACTTTTACTTTTGATACTTTAAACAAGTTTTGCTGATAATACTTCTGTGCTTAAGTAAAATTGTAAGTGCAGGACTTTTACTTGAACTATACTGTGGTATTACTACTTTTAAATACAGTAAGTGAAGGATCTGATTACTTTTTCCACCACTGCAAATAACATACGCAACAGTTTCTGAGAGGATAAACCACAACAAGACATTAAAAAAACAATAAAATAATTACTTTTGTTGGTGTGTGTAGTTTGCATTTACAAAACACCTGTACACTGTATCTCTGCTGGATGTCTCACCCAAAAACTCATGAAAAGGGGAGTCTGAGACTCAATTTAAGTCAGGCCTATTATGCCTGAATAACAATGTGGCGGAGATAAACAAAACATACAACACATCAAACTTGTACAGTTAAATAATATTTCATCATTTCCATTATTTTTCCTTATTTGATAGATAAATAGATACATAGAAACACACACAGGCGCGCGCTCACAGCAACCCACATGCACACATAAAAGCAAAGTTTTCCCATTTCTTCGTTTTTCACAAATACAGACAGACACATCACAGTCATAAAATACATCCGGTATACCAAAGCCTGGTAAACATTTCTAATGTTAAACTACAACATTCGTACCTTTAATGGACCAAACAAACACTCTTTTTTATAGTTACTCACCCAAACATTTTGTGCTTTTAGTTCGATTCCTTTTAGAAGACAAAATACTTTCCCCTCCGCCACCAGGAGCGCGGAGACGGCACCGACATCTCCAAACCTGGTGCGTGAACGCGCCGGAGCTGGCGGTGAATGACTGATGAGCAAACTTTTTCTCTTTAAACTTTGCAGCGCGAGCGCGCGCGCGCCCAGCCGCAGCTATATCTGCGCGTGGACAGATTCGGCCACGCGCCTGTTATGAGAGGGGCTGTTGGAGCGGTGTGCGTAAAACCCCTCTCTGCCTTGTTTTTAATGAGGAAAAGCTACAGTACTGCTAATATGAAACACAAGTAGAGACTTTAAACGCTAGGTGGCGTGCCCTAACCAGTTATTAATACACATTGAGACCTGCCAACAGTTGATATTGCGGCGTTGAAGTCACATTTGAGAAAAGGTGAGGCCAAATGTGACTATTTTGAGTGTTTCTGTGGTGCTCTGAAGTTGTAGGTGTAGTCTGCTGCTTCATGCCACGTGATTTGTTTTAAATTTAATAACCTTGTTGTACTTTTTATTTCTCTATAAAGCACTTTAGTGTTAGTTTTAGTTGTGCTCTACAAATAAATTTACCTGTTCATAAACTCTTAGCTGTGTTAGCCAGGGAAGACATTTTGACTTGTCATGACAGGAAAAGCACAGGTGTAGCTAGGCTAATAGGATTAATTAACGATGGTCCCATTACATTTAAGTGTTCCAGTAAGCAAACATGTACTATAGTAGGGCCCTGGAGGTAGAAAGCCTAAATTGAATGCAGCCATCTTTAATGTAATTAGTTACACCTGTGCTTTTTCTGCTATGAAGTTGGTCAACCACACAGTTTGTTGTCAAAATCACCATGAATAGTAAGAGTTAACTAATTTCTGCTAATAGTATGATTCAAAGTTCGTTTTTGACTTTGGAAACAGCAGTTGACATAACAAACTCATGTCAAGGACCAATTAGAAGCTGTTGCAGAGCTTTCAATCATATCTCATGATCTTCATTGGCAGACAGAGTTTGATGAGTTGAAATTGTTTCCTGAAAATTTCTCAAATGATCAAATTTTTATTTCACTTTAAGGATTTCTCATAGTTTCATAGATATCAAACTTGGAAACAGAAGTTGACACAAGGTCCATTTAGTAGGTGTTCTGAGGCTCAATCATTAATTGATCAATGATGAGGATATTGTTGAAAGCTCCAGTACAGCTACTTGCTGGAGATTGTGAGATTGTTGTTGCCGTTTTCAAGGTAAAGAGTAAACGCTGAGAGCTAACATTGACAATCAGTCCTTTTAAGCTGCTAAAAAACCCATCTATAATTCCATGAATGATTTATGATTCAACAGACTTTATTCAGTCAAGTTTAAAAAAACAAAAAAACAAAACAATAAATGAAATAATAAAGAGTTGCAGTGTCTGAGAGAAAGTAGCAAGGTCTAGGAGAAAAACTCTGATAATGACATGTTTGAAAAGCTACTAAATAGACCTTGAGGTGAGCTTGTTTCGTCAGCTACTGTGAATATTCCTCATATAGATATAAAATCATACTGGTTGTTTTCATCTACAATGACAGAAATCACTTGACAGTCATTAGAAAGAGATAAATGTGAAAAAATGTAAATGCTATTTGTCTGGCATACAAATGATGATCCAATAAGTCCTATCAGTCTCATGATAATATAATGTTCCTTCATGTTTGCAGAGCTTTGAGCTATCAGTAAACAGATGGATGAGGTCTGCTTCCCACCACAAACATGCAAAGGAACTAACAGCATGCAACACTATAAAGGTACGACCAACGTTTAACTCTGTATACTCTCTGTTAGCTCGTTCGACATAACTCATATTCCCCCCGCATTAACACCCAGTTTCCGTGCATGTTCCACTTTACTGGAGCAGCTCCGTACCACCAGCAGAGATAATTATACCCTCTTCAACTGAATCCAGAATGCAGCATAAAAGCAAAGTGCATCAGCGCAGAGCCTGCAAAAGCTAGTTAATGTTTGAGCAATCCTGTCAATCACCGCGATGCATCATTAGGTGTGTCTCTGTGATGCGTTCTGGTACGGGCGCACATCTTTTGAAGTCTCTTTCAGTACAAGAATGGATCTCAGACTGAGAGAGCAGACCGGGCCCCGACTCTCAGCTTATAAAATATATATTTATTTAACATCAGTTTGGATTAAAAAAAAAAAAGGAATAAAGTTTACAGCAGGGGCACCACCGTAAAAATAAATCCTCTCTGCAGACAAACACAAACATTCATCCACCTTGCTTGAGGATATTTAGTTATCTTTCTCATTGTGTAAGACGAGTGCTCCAGCATCCCTTGTACTGGTCTCTGCTCAGCCATGTAGGTCTTATTGTTCATCACTGGCCAGCGAGCTTCACAGTGGCGCCGGGTTAACAAGCAGGCGGGTGTTATCCAGTAGCTGTATTGAACAGCGGCGGAGCTAATCAGCCGGTAACAGTCGATTCCTCCTGAGAGCGTACCTGCCAAACGGTAATTGAACTATTAACTGTCCTGGATGTGGCCGAGGTGCCTGTCTGGAGTACAGGGGTCTGGGAAAGGAATGCCTTTACTTTATCCAGAGTACACTGTTTATTTAAAAAAATGGGTGCTGTAGTATTCCTTGACTTTACAGTATAAGGATGGTAAAACATGGTTAAACACTGTAAACATGGTCAAAGTTCCAAAACCTGAGGTGAACGTTTGTAAAAATGCTCCCTGCAAGTCAAAGACCAGGGCTTCAATCTCACCTCAACGCTCCATTTGTTACCTTTACTTCCTCCTTCTGATGACGTCAGATTGTTCCCACATGCCCACAAACAACTGTCTGTTCTGTAGCCTTTTTTCCTATGGTTGTTCCACGTGTTGCTCACGTTGTCTACTCGCATATTTCGGATCAGATGGATCGGATCGGACTTTTACGGATGTATTTGAGAAGTTTCCATTTCGAGTGAAAAACGAGAAGAAGAAGTGAAATCCTACTACTACTGTTTGTTGGCATATTTACCCCCAAAGCTGTCATTAAAGAAGAAATAATGAAGCATCTGGTGTTACATCATCAGAGACACATAATTGAAAATTAAAACAATTTTTATCTTTTTTTTTTTTTTTTTTTGTCACTCGCTCTCGGCACTATCCTCCATCATCGAGGAACTGTAATTATCAGGAATATTTATCATTGAACGTCTTAACAGAGAAAATTTAATAAATCAATTTAAGCAACTAAGTTTTGCAACTAATCTGACTTTTCACGAATTCCAACAAAAGCTTTTTTGGCATGAAATTTGTGCAGAAGGTTTTGTTTTTTTTAGATTTATTTGTAAGTTACCTGCAATGTTCCAACCAACCTTTTATTTGCAAATGAGGAAGATGCAGTGTTGTCTGTCCTCTGGTTAGGAAACAGCTGGAGTTTTTTGACTTTACGTCTTGAATCTCTGATATTACTCCAGGAGGAGGATATATATATATATATATACACTTTTAATGTTTACAGAAGCAGCCATCACTCTGCCATTAGTGTGTATGCAGGTTTCCCCTGCCGTCAATGATCAGAGTCAATGGATTGTATCGTAACAGAAATTGCCACCTGTTGTTTCCTCCTCAACCTGCGATAGACAAACTGTTGTGCCAGCTGCTGAGCCCCGCAGTCGACAAGAGGTAGTAAATGACGCATGATTTCCTTGCAACTCCTCTTGGTGTTTTATTTCTCATTATACCAACTCAGGCATGCTTCTCTCAGCATGGATGGATTAATGACTAAGGAGAGAGACTGCCTCTCTTTGATTTTTGTTCTTAAACCCTAAACACAAATTGACATTACTCAGGGTTTATGCTTTTTTTTTTTTTTTTTTTTCTTACAGTCATCAGAATAGAGGCTCATCACAGGTGCTTAGACTGTCTGCCTTTGACTGATCGATGGGGAGCGAGAACGTGGGTTGTTTACAGTCCCCGTGGCCTATCATGACATCTGTGGCCCTGTGCAGCTCTGCAGGCAACAACGGGGAGGAGCATTAAATGTGTGTATCTGGAAAAGAAGGGGGGGGGGGGGGGGGGAGTCTTCCGTCAACAGATGGCTGAGGGTGGCCTCTGAGAAGCTGAGGATCTAGAGCAGCACTCTGATGATTTATCTATTGCTTGCTGTCTCTTAATCAGAAACAGTGGGAAACATTCTTCACTGTCAATGCTTGACAACAGTCTTTGTGTTTGATGCCTGTTGTTGACAGAGTGGCAGGCTATACAAATATATCCCCCCCCCCCCCCCCCACAGCCTCTCTGGCAGGTGTGGCCGTTAAGGCGGAAAATCAATCAACTTTGGCAATTTCTTGCTCTGTTATTTCACATCATTTTTATGACTAGGTTTTTGATTAAATTCAGTGCCTTCATAAACAGCTATATATAAAAGTAATGTTTTCACCCTTCAGTAATCAAGTTTTTTTTCTTTGCCTTGGTTAGCTTTATTCTCTCCCTCATATTTTCACACATGAGTTAAAGCTTTGCTTTATGATAGCCGAGACTGGAATATAGTGAAAATATGTTTGCTTGAAAATAAAGATGGAGATTATTGTTGCAACAATATACTGGAAAATATTACCAGCCAGTCTGCAGGGAGATTGTTCTTGAAGTCCATATTCCCTCTATTGTATTTTCTTTGTCCATTTTATGTGTTTTTGCGGGGGTGGTAATGCTTCCCAGATTTAAAAAAAAAAAGATGTTTTTGTTTTCTCTGTTTTTATCAGCACTTTGAAGCTGGAGGCAAACCATGACAACACCATCTATATCAGACATGCAGGAGAAGCACAGAGACAACTCAGAAATATTAGTAAAGAGGCTTTAATCTAAAAGATGTGATCCAAGGCGAAAGGTAAGATAAAAGAACAAGCCCCTATTAATGGAAAGTGGTCTTTATTTTGTGCATCAGAGGTTTGGTTTGTTTTAGACTTAAACTCAGACACAACCATCACCACCACAACCTGAAGTGGTCTGAGAGTGTTGGTTTGTGGTTTGTTACACGAGATTGATTTTCACCATGTGCATATCAAACATCCTCCTGCTCGCTTTGTTCTACATGTGCACTTTTACACCTTGGAGTTTGCCATACATCGATTTTGTGCAGCTGCATTCAGCTTGAATGAGTTCGCATGGATAGAAACAAACATGTTATTGTGTTATTAGTAATCAAATAAATGTTACAGGTCTAGTTTAAATTCTAGGAGTGGTGTACAGTGGTATGAGGTTTTCAGTCCACCCGTTGTCAGTACAAAGAGGACCGTGGTTCATTTGCAGCTGGTTAGGAGTGTTGTGACGCTGTAAAGTTAGTCCAACTTTACAGTCAGTCAAGTTTAGTTTCACATGCAAGTCAATTTGTATGAGACTGGATCCAGTCTGGGGACCCAAGACCTAAACCTCAGCCATTGTTATGAGCTCTGGGTAGTGCCTAACAAAATGAGATCATGGATGCCAAATTCAATTTCCTTTAGGTGGGCTCACCTGAAGGGAGATGATGAGAAGCTTTAACCAGAACCACAAAGGAGTCACTTAAGGTGGTTTGGTTATCTAATCAGAATGCTATTTTGACATCTCCCTGTGGATGTAGGAGACCATGGGGCCAAACTGTAAATTCCTGAGGGATTACATATCCCATCTGGCCTAGAGGGCACTTCAGAATCCCTCCCGGAGGAGCTGCAGGAAGTGACTGGGAGGGAAATTTATGCTCTACCTCACGCTGCTGCCACCAAATCCAGATAAGTGTCAGAAATGGCAGAAATGGATAGAAACTGAACAATTTAGACAACTTTTCATGGTATAATGAGCTACATAAAATAATGGGCTGGCCCAATCCTTTTTGGGACATTAACATAATCTCTGAATTTGGTATAATGCCCCTAAAACTTTGCTTCAGTGCCGCCTAATCCCCAAATTTGTCCCAGTGCTCCCAAAGTTTACTTTTTATAATCCCAAAATTTGTTAAAGCACAACTGGTGCTTGAAATTGCCTCCAAGTTGACATTTTCAGATATTACGATATAAGACAATAAGGGTTTATGTCTTTTAAATAGATAAATTATAACAAAAATCAACAAAGGAACCCATAGGGAATTCACAATTTCCTTTTAATTGGTAGCTCCGGGGCCACCAAGGGATCTATGATCCTGTTATGTTGTCAAGAGATTTGCAGTTTCTGAAAATTAATTAGAGGCAGCGGTTCTGCCTAACTTGCCACATTTAGTCTGGCCATACCCCAAAATTATTTGGCACTAGAAGACTGAAAAGTTGAGACCAGAAGCAAAAAGATCAGTGTGAGAGTGTGAGAACAAATAGAAACCATCCATTTACAAACTTTTGAATCTTGTGTTACCTTGACAAAACAATACATTGCAAAGCTTTACCTGGATGAAGAGGATAAGGGAGGCGATGACGTCACTGAAGTCTCTGTTATAACACCCACAGCATGTATCTGACGGCCGTGGTTGAAAGGGCCTCATATGTGGAGAACATGAATAGATTAAATGGTCTGTTCATTGTAAGTTTCCCTGCATGTGGCAACAATACAGCACACAGAATTGTATTGTATTATATCTTTAGGTATATTTGAGTTTATGATGTAAACCGGCAGCGTTGAATCACTGGCATATTTCATTATGTTTCTGAATAGATCAGCCTTTGAATACACTTTCTGAAACCTTTGTGCATACAGAATAGTTCCTGTTCTTAGTGCCACTTACAATATAGTTTCCTTTTAATGACCCTGTTTTATAAGACCTGCGCTCTTCATATGGTTCTCAACTTTTCAAAAAGCCCATTTTCTGTGAAGAGCGACTTAAAAATCTCTCGACTTTCAGAATGGGGCTCAGCAAAAAAAGTCCAAAAGCAAAACTAGAGAGTTTTTCTGAATGTTCCCAGCTTTACTCCAGGGATCTCCAATCCCTGCAGCTCCAAAGGCTTACATGGCTTCCTATTCTATAAGCAGTTGAGCTGGAATTGCGGGAAGCTCTCTGAGACTGAGAGTGATACAATGGAGCTGGGCGGGGTGGGCTCAGATAAAGGGTGGAGGACTCAGCGGAGTATAGGACATAGAAATGTCCTTGAGAATCAGAGAATCCAGCAGGCTTTTAGCCAAACAGCTCTGCTTCTTTATTTTTGCCGTCCTAGTCTCTTCAGGGCTGCTGAAATCCCTTTCTTGGCAGGCAAACAGAGGAAAAACAGAAAATGTTTTTCTTTTGTTGCTTTTGCTGGAGATTACAGAATGGTGTAGGCTAGAGCAGCATCCTAGTATGAGTGCTAGGAGGTGTGGGTTATGTGTATAGTTCTTTTTAGAAATACAATCATCTGAGCTGATCTTTAGAAAAATCTCAAACATGTTTATAATACAAAGTAATTGGTTTGTCATCTCTTTATATGGTTACAGTTAAGTGATAATGTGATTATATTTGCCCACATTTTGATCAAATCATAAGAATCCAACTATATACAAACATTTGTGAGTGGAAAATCCACATGTACATAGTTTTAATACACCAGTAACTTTCTGCATAGTTATTCAAATCAAATTTAACAAACTGGAAAAAAGGAAAGAAATCCAATCTATCTGCATCAGGTTTGCTGAAAGTATCCATCACATTAATCTCTTTTTTTTCTCTTTACCTTGCTATCTAGATAGCTGTTTCTCTTCTTCCATTCTTATAACCATTTGGCACATTTAGACCTCCTCTACATGTCACTTCCAAACATCTATGGTTCTTTTATGATGTGAAACTGACCAAATCAGTAATGTTATTTAAAACAATACTGTAAGTATTCAGTCTTGGAAACAACTAGTTCATATTGTCGTCCAACCACGTTGGAAGGCACAAGTGTTTATAGCTGTTCTGAGCGGCCACAGTTGTCGTCAGAGTGAAAACTCAGCCGTCATATATCATGATAATTGCTTAAATGTGGAGATAACGGCGCACACGTTTGGACAGTCTTTCTTGGAAGGCATTCATAGTGTTGTACTTAATTGTGCAAGTAAATATGTAAAGAAACAAAATAGCGAGCTTAGGAAAGAATTTCAAGCCAAGTTAAGTAGGAGTGAAGTTTGGATGGAAAGGCACTGGAAGGACTGGATGGCACCTTTCCAGTTGACATTGGAAAGCTGTGGGAGGAGGGGGTTTCACACCATCAGACAAGCACTTCTGTAGGAGTATTCTGACGCCTTTTGCTACTGTTGTACCTGTGCCTTTCTTTACATTGACTTGTTTGTGTGTTAGATTGAGATCTAAAAAGCTTTCCCTCTGATCAGAGGGGAGTGCAGTTGCCTCATTATATGTATTGGATTTATACTTTGAATAAATTTCAGTGGCATGCTCATGTTCAATCATTAAGCCGTAAAGATCATCACACACCGCTCATTATGCACCGTCGCCATCAATGCAGCCACATGGATAAAAATACTAAAATAAAAGGAAGTCAATCTCATTTCTTCTAAATGTTTATAAGTCATCTGTCACTAACCCAAGAAAAGCCATAATGTGCTCAAATGTGGCACCCGGTATCTCCTGAAAAGTAAATTGAATTTAATAATGATAATAAAGTACAAAGTGCTTTCCGGAGAGACAGTGTAAAAGACAATCACAGCATAAAAACAACAGCAAAATACTGTTACACAAAAAAACAGACTATAGCATAAAAGACATTTAGAAACATAAAGATAAAACACAACAGAGCTGTATTATGCAAATAAATAAGTTTAGTTGTCAGACAAGAAGGCGAGTCTATAAAAATATGTGATAAGACGGGGTTTAAAAGCCGAGACTGTGTCGGCAGACTGAATACTAACTAGAAGACTATTCCAAAGCTGAGGAGCCAGTACAGCAAAAGTTTGATAACCTTTTGACCTTAACCTGGATCCAGGAACAGCTAACAGGCACCAAGCAGATCTAAGAGGCCTTCTTGGACAGTAAGGAGATTAAAAGTTCACTGATGTCCTCCGGTACCTGGCCACGTAAGGCTTTTGTAAGTCATGAGTAGGATTTCAAAATGGATTCTACAAGAAATTGGTAACCAGTGGCTGCCGAGTTCTGCAGAGTCTGAAGATGAGCTAAAGCACGAGCATTAAGGCAGGTAAACAGAGCGTCGCAATAACCCAGGTGTGAAGATATAAAAGTGTATATTACTAAAAGACATTAAACTTTTCGTCATTGCGTTAGCTGATAATATGAGCAGTGAAAGTGTTGATGACTCTTTATGTTCGACTTGTGTCTCCCCACATAAATTCAGGCTTTACGCTCTGTTCACTTGTCTGAGACAGAGCCTGCTGCGCCTCAACATAAACAGTTAAAAAAAAAACCTACTTCATATTTATACAACTTGCGCACCAGATAATTTCCTTGTCAGAGTAGGTTTCTTTAAAATAGCGCTTGATTGTAGGCTTCATGGGATTCTCTTCAACATGATCACGGGACACAGTGTTTCTGTTTCTGTAAGCCAGAGGCAACATTTTGAGTTTCAAATCTAAACTACGCCAGAACTCCCATAACCACAGTCCTGAAAATCATACATAAATGTTATTAAGGGCAGAAAAATTATAGAGTGAAGTCACCCTGAAAATGAACTTTTGTTCAGCATCCGATACTGCCTCTGGCTGTTTTCAGCTGTCCATGTGCTCCACCCTTGCGCTTTGTTCCTCCTGACTTCACATGAGCATACTGGCTCGCCGACAGAAGGGATTTATTTCATGTTAACAAACGGATACAACATCTTTCTACAGTTTTCACCAATTAGCGAATTATTACTGTGATTCCTCGGAACATTTTGCTCCAGAAGTTTTACTTTGCTAATGTTTAGAGTAGTTTACCTGCAAACTGACACAGATGACGAGCGAATATTCTCCACTTCCATCTGTGTACTCTGCTTCTCGATTTGCATTTCTCTTTGCCTTCTAACTGCATTTCTCTCTGTCCATCATTGCTAATGACGTTGCCTCGATTTTTGTATTCCTCCCAACATTTCTAATTTAATTGAATGAAATTTGATTTTAGGGATTACTCCCCTCTCGATTTCTTATCACTGCATCATAGAGCTGAGAAATTGCTTCCTCCTTTTAGATTCTGCTCCTAATCTTTGAGCAATTTCATGCAACCCAAAAGCCTAGGGGAAAGTGAGAAGATGTGAGAAAGCCGACACTTTAATCTTTGTCGCAGGTAAATTGATAGATCCACTGTTACTGTGAAAACATTCATATAGAACGGTGAAGTGGATGGCCGTCTCACACAGATGGATAAATTAGACTGAATTAACACAACAAGGAGAGTTAGTCCAGCACCCTTTTTTAATATTGCGAAAAAGAGATCTTTTAAACTAGAGTTTTAGTATTTCTTGGGGGCAAAGGAGAAAGTTTTAATAACCACAGTTTCCTAACTAAGTAGACTAAAGCTTTATGAGAGGTCAAGGGCTAATAAGGTGGAAAACAAAGTAAAAAATTCAAAACCAGTTGTACAAAGCAATCAAAATATCAAAGTTAAGCCTAGCATGGCATTTAACGTTCGACTTGATGCTGTAAGCCCATGTTCGATATTTATGTACGTAAGGTAGTTAAGAGAGCCTGCTGACCTTCCAGTATAATGTCATAAATAAATCAAATAAGTCATTGACATTTATATTTGTTTTTTATTTATGTTTTGACCACAGTTGCTTCTTTGCCATTCAAATTTGCTAAAAAGCTTTTTGTAGCTCTGCCCGTTGAGATTTTCCTCAAAGTGACTGATGAATTTCTGTCTCTGTGTAAATGTTTGTATTATGAAAATTACAACTTGCCATCTGTCAAGTGTGAAACAAAAATACTGAAAATGTGTCTGAGTGTGTCCTGGTGGCTCAGTTAGTATTGTGTACCCAAATGGACCTGGAGCTTTTGTCTCCCAACTCCCCACCACCACCACCACCACCACCACCACCCCACTGTCTCTTTCTACCATCAATTACCACATAATGCCAAATGTGTGTGTGTGTGTGTGTTCACTTGTGCATGTTACTTTCTTGGGAAACTGACAGTGGTGGACAGTTCCAGTCAGCTGTGTTTCTGATGAGGATAAATGTCCACAGTGACCTTGGTGTTTTGTAAAATGATTCAAATCTTGACTTGCTATCAGATGGCCTAATCAACCATGTAGGGTCAGTCAGTCCTGCGTATAGAGGACACGCTGCCATCATAAACACCCCCTAATCCCTTTTAATCAGATTCTATTACTGGACAGACCTTCCTTGATTATATCACTCTACTCTCGGTCGACTGCCCCGGTTTCAACCGAGCCGACCGCGAAGCTCGGTTGAAGTGAAAGGCTGCGTGGAAGCGGTGTGTGTGTGTGTGTGTATACCAAAACCCCGCTCCGCAACGCTGATGAAATCCACTCTGTGGTCTATTGATCTGGCCTGCAGTTTGATTGATGCTGTCTTTAAAAATTCATTAGTTTGAGGCATGGGGGAGCTGCAGGGCGGCAGGCGTTCCTGTAGGGCACATTTGTCTATGTTTACAGAACCAAGAGCATTCAGTCAGCAGCGAGAAAAGAGGCCTGACGGGGCCACCCAGCACCCAATGAGTCACACTGTCACTCTGTACGAGATGCACTCAGAAACACACACATACATAGTCCCACAAGGTTAGAAAAGAAGGTAATATTTTGCACATTCTCATGCACCTACATGCCTATCTTTGGTTATTATTGATTGCCCGGTGTGAAGCACCTCATCCTTCCCCGTGTGCTTATTTCAGACCGGCTGAAAACAAGGCTCTTGTTCTGCAGCAGCAGCACCACAAATCCTTCATCTTAACAGATGTAAAATACATACACTTCATTTAGAGGCTGTGGTTGTTCAATTATCTCTGTGAGTTCTAGGTCATAAATCAGCTGTAGGGAGATTTTATGGAATATTATTAATAATGTATTGAGACCATAATATCATTATTTTATATTAAACAATTTTCATACATTCAGATAATCCCAAGATCTTTTGAAAAAGGTGAAAATGAATCACAGTCAAAGACATTTTTTTTTTTTTTAATATTTAATCTTTATCTTAACTTTGTTGTGGCAAAACTTTTCTAATTAGCTCTTGGATGTGACAAACGCTCTCACAGGCTGCAGAGCAGAAGCACTTTCTCTATCCTGCACCTTTCCAAATGTGTTTACGAGGCACTGAGAAGCAACATTTTAGAAACAGCGGTGAGTGCTGCCAGAGCAGTTCACTGTAAGATCTACAGCCCACCGGTGCCATGTCAGTTGATAATAACTCGTTACATCACAGGGGTGATTAATACTGTTTGGACAAAAAGAGAGTCGGGGAAATGATAATAGATTAGTTCAATTAAAACAAATGGAGGGAAAATGGAAATGTTAATAGAAAAATGATTCCCTCTTTTAACTTCTTGTTTAATATTGTTAAATTTATTTGTGTGTTTAAGTGTTTGTTCCTCTTATGTAACTGTACTGTCAAACAGATTCATAAACTCCATTGTTTATGATTTAATTCCAATCTTAATTGATGTTCTATTGGGGTTTTTCTTTTTGTAATTATATAATGAATCTTTTATTTTATTATCTAATTTCACACCCATTAATGATTTATTACATTTGCAAGTTTCTGCATAGCAGGTTTCTTACTGGTAGGTCTGCAGTGTTTCCCTGCATGCTGGGGGATGCTACAGACTTAATGACCCTGAATAAGAATAAAGTGAAACTGAGATGAGGCTTATTGAACAATAAACCAAAAAATATTATGTCTAATTGTTTGTATGCACACATTTTTTTTATACAGATAGTTCTTACAGTTTTATTAACACAATATTTTTATTACACGGTAGCACAATTTATACTTTATTTTTGTTGCCTGCACTTCCACAGCTTATTAGTGTATGGAAGCCCATCTCTGCCAAGAAAAGAAAAAAAAAGAAAGAAATGAAACTAAGTCAAAATGTTTGACTTTTTAGGTCAACATTATGACCAAAAAAAGAAAAAAAATCAGAATTAAGAGTCAAAGTTTGACTTTTAAGACAAATTTATAAAATAGTATCAATTCTGTGATATGTCAATATATTGACTTGCCATGAGTATTTTCATTTTTGTCGTTGCTAAAGTCAAAATTCTCTCTCTCATCTTAGAAATGACAACATTGTGAACGTCCCTACAGATACAGAACACCACTCGAAAGTTTGCACACCTTCCCGTTCACTTGAATGAGGAAGTGTACGTCCACACTTGTGACCGGTACTGTTCATTTTAAATGTTGATCTCTGTCCCTATACTGTGTGTCCCAAATGTATTTAATGTAATCACTGTGAGCATGTGAGGTATTGATCCTCAATGTCCTTTCTGAATGTGCAGCTCCTAACTGTGATCATAAATCATGGAGCTACTACAGGGGATTCACCCTAATCGATGTTTCCTCGTGCGTTTGGGGACAGCGGCGGCCGACCCGTCGAGGACCGGCAGCAAATGAGGAGTTAATTACGTCATGTGCTGGAAAATACCCCTGACTTGATAAGCAGGGCCATCACGATGTGTCAATTAATGCTTGTTGTTAGTTATAGCTGTGTTCTTCAATTAGTGCTGATTGGAGGCAGGTCCAGTCAGTACTTAATGGTGAACAATGGGTCAACAAGACAGAGCTCTCGTAGCGATGATAAGTGAGGAGAGGAGGGTGAATGAGGGAGCCTGTAAATAACTGTGAGGAAGAAAGATATTAATGTGAAGAGAGAGAATAAAAAGGAGTGAAACAGGCAGAGTAAAACGGGAAGGAAAGGCTTTTGTCAGCCTAATCATACTCCTGCTGTAATTGCACTTGTAGCGAGTATTACATTGACTATGTTCACATTCACAATATTCCTACTAAGCTGTTTACATGGCTAATGAAAATGAATATTCCACTAATATTCCCATTTACATGCAGCCGTGCATACTCCGTTTATCACATCAAAAAAATGGAAAAGTGCTATTTTGCTTCTTTGCATGAAAATAGGATCTCTTTATAGAGTTTTCCACTGGTGGCAGACTTGTTCGACCATGCGGACACAGCCTCCCTCTTTCATTCATATAGCCACCTTCTTGAAAAGGTCGGCGTTGCGATATTTGCACATATCCGAAAACCTGTTGATATCTAAGTCTTTAAAAATGTTTAAAAGTAGGTGTCTTGTCAACACACAGAGCTGACCGTAACCAGGCAAGAGGCCGTGTGTCGCAAACTGTAGTAAATTGAGACACATATTCCAAGTGCGCTTGTATACACGTCCAAAGAATACTCCTAAAACCTGAAAAATGTCATTATATCCCACATGTCTTAATTGGAAAAATCTACAAAAACCTAATTTGGAATATCCAAGCGGAATATGCTGTTTACCTGTGTCAATTTGGAATATTGTCATATTGGGAGTAATAGTGGAATATCAGCGTGCATGTGAACGTAGTCATTGAAACCCTACGCCCACTCAGCAAACCACCACAGACAAATGTCCACAACGCTCTCACTTCCACATGAAAAGCAGAGACTGAACAGAAGGCGATCCCTGCAGTCTGAGCTCGCAGCTCCCCCGCAGTGGATTCTGGGTCAGGTTGTATTCACCAGCAGAGCGGAGGGAAAGCCTCGGCTGTCAGGACATAAAACACTACAGAGCTGCCGGCTTTTTTGAAGCAGGGAAATGAGAACTTGCCTCTGCCTAAGCTTACATCACCCCTACTCCTCGCCCACTCCCACCGTGGAGTAGGGAAGAGTTCAGAAACACCGTTCCACTCTTGGCTTTGTCAGCACAGACCAGAGCCCACGCTTTGTTTGTGTGTGGATGTACGAGTGATAGACATTTCTAACGTGAAGTTATACCACAGAGGATGTTTGTTTTATTTGTGTGTTGCAGCTCTGACATACTATATCACAGCGCGTGTGCTTGTTTAAGTGATGAATCTGCCTGCATGTGCATACGTTACATGTGAGAGGCTGCCCCCCCCCCCGGCTAACATCATCACAATACTGTTTTCATCTTCATGACTCAGTGGAATAAAATAGCACCTCTGGCTTCAACGTGTTACACAAGAGGCTTGTGTGAGAACATAGGACGGTAATGACTTCTCTCTTCTGCAAATAGGAACGTGCATATCGTACCAGCCTGAAACTCTCAAAGGTAACACAGGCGTCCTCGGGTAGAATAAGTCTGTATGATGCACATGTATAAACACTGATTAGGCGAGGAGGATCTGTGGCAGCGCTGTCTCGCACAGGTTGGAATAATGAGATCAGAGAACGACTCCAGTCCTGACTATAATCTAACTTTATGCTACTGAGCACCGATTCATTTTTCCTGTCGTGGTAATTAGACACCGGTGGGCATTGCAGGCTTGAAACAATGTTTATAGCTGTCACCTGTCATATCTGTACTCCAACACCTACTAATATTATGCCTCAACATTTTCCCCCCAAAACCATGATCTCATTGGAGGGTTTTTTTTTTTTTTGTATAAATGTGTTGCAGAGGTAAATTGTGCATGAAGCCTTCATCTGAGGGCTGTATTGCTCAAAAAAACTCATTCTTTCTGTAGCTGTACAGTATGTAACGAATGACGCAGGAGCATTTCCGTCTTTGATCTCCATTCTCTCACCTTGTGGCTTTGTGTTCTCTCAAAGACACATTCACCGCAGTAGATTGGTGACGCACATTAAAAACAGCCAGAAACTTGGCTTGATTGTAGAAAAGGACCCAAGGTTTCATTTTGCCGGAGCTGTTGCCCATTGATTCCCAGGAAAACTAATGAAGGTTGGAGTGTAAGGGTGATTAGCCGACAGCATCACAGGCCCCCTTTAGCTCTTTTGTTTCAAAGAGAAGAGAGAACGACTTGCATCGCTTTCTGTAGCCTCGACCAGCTTTCATATTTAATGTGAATCCCCATATTTATTCTCTCTGTGTTACAGATGCCTTCTACCAAATCTTTAGCGGAGCAGGTAGAAGTTTTGACAGTTTTACACATGCCTTTCTTTCTCTCAGCCTCTCTCGTTTTGTCTTACTTTCTCTTTGCAAATTAAACAAATGCGCTTAATTTTTGAGAGATTGGTCCATTGGTGGGCTTAATCTCTAAGGGATGAGAACATAGACACCACAATTAATGATGTTTCCTCAGTCTATCCTCAGGTGATCCGCATTGGATCTTTAGCATTCATTATAGTGAGTCATAAGAGGCGTTTGGCCATATCCAAAGAATGCAAACAGACCTTTTAGTTATCAATACACAGTAAAAATGTACCAAAGTTGGGTGAGCATTTCTATGAAAGCCCTCTAGTAATACAATGCCTAATGCCTAATATAATGGTTCATCTTAAAATAAGACAAATTGCTGTTTGTATCATTGTGTGTGTGTGTGTTTGCACATTTAACCTTGTTTGATTTCATTTTCATTTATTCTTGACTTGACTCTTGACTCTAAATTAATTTTACACATTCCTGCGAAGCATCTCATAAACACTAGATCATTGTTGCATTCAAAGGTTAGAATATCTACATCACTGCATGTTTTTGTGCGTGTCATTATGTGAGTAGACGCTCGGAGGTTCGTTGAGGGTTGTGAATATGAAGCTGAGTGCAGCTCAGACAGAGGTGTTGCAGGGAGAGGACAGAGGTGGGTGGGCTGCTTGAGAGGCGTGCCCTGATAAATCACTTCTGTTCTGGAGACGTGAGCCTGATGCCTGAACTCAAGCGTGACCAAGTGGTGAGGGGAAGAAGAGCTGATCAAAAGAGGGAGAAGAGAGGCGGAAAATTGAAACTTAGACTGCTGGCTCCACCTCCTCCTCCTCTTTCTCTTTTCTCTCTCTCTCTCTGTGTGTTAGTGTTGCATCTTTGCAGACAGGAAGCTACTGTAACTACCTTTTTTAAGGTGTGTATGTATGGATAAATTAATGTTGTTATGTAGAGTATAGCAGAGGCGAACAAACTGCTGTTCTAATATTGACTGTCATCCCAAATGCTATGAGTGTAGTTTAGTGAAACATGACAGGATACTGGGAGTGTGTGTTTCTGTGTGTAGTAGTGTGGAGTAACTATCCATGTAGACATAGTGTGAACTTTATGTGATTGCCGGTTCAAAATATATGAATTACACACCTTCACTGCAACAATAGGGCAGTTTCTGGTTCAATCTAACACCTGTTTAATGATGCTGGCTTGTGACTCCATGGGGCATATAATACTTAATATAAGATGCCACCAGGGGTTCAGGTAAGGTTTCTTGGGGTGTTGTGGTATTCCTTTTTTTTTTTTTTTGTTATTGCTCTAGATGTGGCGGTGGCTTGTGTTTAAAGCCACGGCTTAATTACCATACTTGTCAGGCTCCCTGAGCCATAACGCCTAAATTACCAGAATTACCTGCCTGTGGTGTCACATTAATTGTGAGGCAAACACCTGTCATTATAAAAGATAATTAAAAAAATAATCTATTTGAAAGATAAAGAGAGTGGGAGGGAGTGTTTGGATGCAAGAGGGGGCAGTCTGCCCGAGGCGTTTGCAGACCCATGAGAGTTAAATGTGCCTGAACTCTTTAATGGTGCCGCCGTGCATCGAATTTCTAATCAGGCTGCCAACAAAGAACCTGTGCTGTTTGTGCTAACAGGTGAGGCTGCACCGCTGTCTGTCAGCCAGATGTTGAATTATCTATTAAAATAACAACAACATCAAGAACAAGAGATGGCAGCTGAAACATTAAAGCAGGTAAACACTGGATGGAAAGCTAAAAAGACAAGCAATACGCATGTTGTACAAGTGTCAGAATGACAATAAGCCAAGCAAAAGGGAACAGAAAGGGGAAGGCATGTCGATGAACAGCACGGTTGCTTTTGTTTATATAAAGAAGAATTTGTGTTCCAGGTTTGGGAAGCTCTTGCTGTAAAGGCTGCCAGACCTGGATATATAACCACAGAGGCAGGGAAGATGTGCAGTGTAAGATGGAGTGTGTTGTATCCTTCATGGTGACTGTGTTGTTTGTTCTGCGCACTCAACCGTGATAATTAAAAGACTCCCTCCCCCCTTTTTCCCCCCAGAGTGCTCACTGTTTCCTACACAACTGAAAGAACAGCTTCTCTGCATTACCTAACATCCAGAGACAGACATGAAGAGACACACATTGTACATTTGCGCTACAAATCCAGTGAAATCCACTTTGACTGAAAATGGAATCATTATTATTTTTTATAAACCCCATGTATGCTGCAGGGATGCTCCTCTGGTCTGTTTGGTAATTTCACCTCACAACTATTATTGTATTATAAGTTCTGAGGATAATAACTATGAATTGGTGATTTGTGACTAGAAGGAACATCTCACCAAGTTTTGTTCAGGCTCCACAGCTTATTTAAAAAAAAAAAAGCCCTTAAAGGTTGCTCCTACTCAGATGCAATACATCATATCCATCTGTTGCACTTTCCATAAATACTTTCTCAAGCTGCATATTTTTGCTATGTTGGTGTCATAATTTTTAGGACACACACTGCTATCGCACCAGCACAAAATTCCCTCATGCGTAAAGTCGTAATACAGTTCACTTAATGGATTAAACAACAAATCAATTCTCTTTTAACATCCTAATACCTCGACTTTGGGTTTTCTGTAAATGCAGATTCCCGATCCAATACCTGTGCTCTCTATTTTCTTTTCTAAATTTAAAATCCATTCACCGCACCGTGTGAGCTGGCAGCTTGCTGTGACTGAATGAAAACATAGTTATGACATTGATGCAGAAACTGTATTTAACCGTGGATCAGTCACATCTGGCCCGATCTGTGAAATGATGTCGGTATTGAGACCTGATACTGATCCGGCAGATCTGATTGGAGCATTGCTGCTAATAATCTCAACTAGACATATACTTGCTTAAACTTTATTTATTTACATCAGTTCATTGCTGAAATAGATGTCTGAAATGGCAATATTTTGAACCTGTTACAAAAACTGTATTTTAAGAATAATCAGTCTGTATGCCCTAATTTTTTTTTAAATGCAGGATTTCATGTGGTTAAGGATCTTGTTTTCCATTCAGCTTGACTCTAACTGATGTCCCTCTCCATTTTCCACATCTGAGGCCTCGACTGGGGCTGTTTCCAAATAAGAATTCATTTATTCATCCTTCCTGGAAAGACAGATGATATTGGAGGAAATCTGACCTTGTGCAGGAACAGAATGACATCTGAATATTCACCATATACTGCAGGAAGCGTACTTGTTACTGTGAGATCCACTATACAATGCACTGAATTAAATTGGTAACCATATGGCATGCATTCAGCAAATCTATTTCCTGATCGTTTAAGTGTAAGCTGATACCGTCTTTGGGGAAATAAAATGTCATAGAATTCATATTAGCCTCTGCATAAAAAATAGGAATGACTGAGATTGAGTTGAAGACAGACGGTGAAGGTAACAGTTGGTGACAGAAAGGCAGGCGAGGAAAAGCGTCAAGCTGCAGCATTTTCTCTGAGGGACGGCGCTAATCTTGACGTTTTCCTCCATGCAGCTTAAATCCATCTGATTCCATTTGCATATACATACTTTCTCATGTCAATTACAAGACCTCTGACAGAGCCGCGCCCATGTCGACTGTAGTTTACATCTGCTGCACTGTGTGGAGAGGGACAAGGGAGCAAGAGCTTTACACCACAACACATGATATTAAGAATGTATCCCAGTGCCCAGAGTGGTGTTAGACCCTTTCAGCCTGAGGCTACAAGCTCAGGTTTTGTAGTTCTTCCATCATATTGCACATTTTCTTTTTCAGAAGAACTAGGTATGTTTGAAAACAAAGAAACATTTCATGTTATATAGTTTCATTCAAGATGTAGAATTTTGGTTTGCCTAGAAAAAAAATCCAGTAATCAGAGTGAACTAATTAGTTAATTCTGTGTAGCTTTTGGTGAAGCTGACTGCAGCTATGCACATACAATAGCAGCATAACCAACAGATATCACAGGCAAAAAAGAGCAACAACTAACCTTTATTCAAATAAATGTTTACTTGACTTTTATTTACTTTATATCTTTATTGAATTTTCAGAACATAAATTCATGTATTGCAAAAACAGTAGAAACATTAACACAAGCCTGTATCCATCCCATACATAAATACCTTTTATAATATCAGGGATTAAAAAAATGGGGGAAAAAAGGGAAATAATACCTGTTACATTGTACTCATTAAAGGAATAGTTTGATATTTTGGGAATTATGCTGATTTACTTTCTTGCCAATGAAGAGAAAAATGATAACACTCATAGTTATACAGAAATGAAGTAGCCAGCTAGGTTAGCATAACATAAAGACTGGAAACAAACAAGATTTTCATCAAACAAGATCCAAGTTTTGAAAATAAAAGTTTGCCAGATCTTATAAAACTTTCCAGTTGAGCAATGAGTTGTATGTTTCAACTTGCAATAACTGACCCACTTGGGGAACACAACACTGACATATCATCACCTCTTAAGTTGTTATGTCGAACTTGCTAACGAGCGGTTGTTTATTTACATGTCCAGCAATTAGGGAGCAACATTAAGAGCTGCGTTTCTGTCCGCTTGGTTAATGTAAGTCCAACATTCACTCTCTTTTAGCTCTTTTTGTCTCTGCCAACTCCTGAGGGAAATATCTAGCTCTTAATTTGGTCGCTAAATGCTCCACTATGTTCACCAGCTAGTCGCTAACTGTCTGTTCGCCATTTGTTGCTGAGCAGCTGCCCGCTGCAGGCGAAAATGACACTATGAGAGCAGTGAGAATGAACCGAAACAGTAAGGTTGCAGCCAGACAGCCAAACAATGAGCTTAACTCTATAAAGCCGAAGGGAGCTGCAGAGTCGCTGATAATTCTCTGTCGGTTCATCGCTGCGAGCGACACCTCTGACATTACACATTGTCATTTGACACATGACAAATTGTTGTTATTATGAAAAATATTGATTATAGCCGGGTTGAAGTTGTTTGAGTTTGAGGACTATTATCTCCTCAAACCAGCGTTTATGAGAAGCTGGTACAGTAGAATCATTCAGCTTTTGCTTCAGGGTTAAAACCTAAAGGTGAATTTACAAAAACATCAAAACTATTACATATTACAGACTTATTGTTTTGACAACCTCTTCCCCCACCTCAGGGGAGTCGCCATGATAATATGCAAAGGAATCTGGGGAAAAAGGGAAACCAAGTGTGATAGCTAATTTTGCTCATATAGAACATAATATGTTGACTGACAAGTGAGATATTCCAGTTGAGTCGTGTACATATAAACCTCATTTTAACAGTAGGTGAAACTGTGAGGGTTAAACACAGCTTGTAATAAAATGAGTTCACCCATTACAAGCAGTTTCTTTGTGTTTATGTATTCCGCTTGTGTCTCAGGGGTGTCTGGTGTGGAGAAGCAAACACACATATCGATGCGTACGAAATGATTTTTTTCATAATGACTTTTCTGGTTTATTCTTCTCTTATGATTCAGCTTCAAAAAAATCAATATACACCAGCAGCTTTCCTCTTTTCATACTATCGCAATTTATCATCACGAAATACATCCACACATAGACAAATGCATAATGTAACACTTATTCCCACAGTGATCTGGGCTATTCATGGTGACTCATGCTTGCCACAGTAATGAGTGAGATGCCACATAAACAGGAAGAGATAAGCACGCAGGCCTCTCAGCCATCATCAGGCTCATCCTCTGCTCCGCGGTCCGCTCAGCATGGATATTTCAGCACCCCAACTTAATGCTTTTGTTGGTGGGAGCTAAGTGGTTGTGACACACACCTGAAGATACAGACTAGCAGTCATACTAGATGTCAAAACAGAGGAAATGGTTTAAGCACATACTGCTGCGCTGTTCTTTTAATGCACATCATCCCGTTCTTTTGATCTCCTCGGATCATCAGTGATGTCAACCGCTTGTTGGTTGCTGATCTGACTGTACTGCACGGATGAGAGGAAGCCTGCAGGAAAGCAGCGGATTTTGCTTTTTGGAAGAGAGCCCGCATGACAGGGTTCACTGTGTCCTGTGTTGTTGTTGTCCATAGGTCGGCAGTGTGAGAGAGGTAATAAAAGGTAGATAAAACCCACTTTCCCCCTCGGAGGGATAAGAGATCAGATTTTGCCGCAGCTTTTTCCTGGAAGATCCATCTCTCCAACAGAGCATCCAGGCGAGAGGCCTGAGACTCAGGTGCACAGCGTCCAGCGAAGCAGAGATGAGCTCTGACTGTGTGTCACTTTGACAGAAATTTTCTGTTTCTGTCTTTGTGCTTCAATGGATGTGTGACTATATATATATATATTTGTGGTTTTTTTGAGCTGTATGACCAAAACTGTATAGTTGAAGTGCAGAAAAATGCTGCTCTAAAGGCTGTAAATGACAGCACCTGTACCATTTTATGTCACACAGAAGAAGTGTGTTGTGGTTTCATATACATGTAAAAGCTCATACTGTACATGTCCACTTTAGTACTGCATAGTTCACTGCTGAGTGAACTGCCCCAGTGAGGAGGAAGATGTTTCTCAGGGGATTCCTGCACTGACAGTATCGCTCTTGCAAGCTGAGCCCAAAGTCTCATGGGATATGGAGGGTTTTTTTTTTCCAAGTCTCAAGAGTCCATCACATAAAGTAGTGAGGACAGATCCTGAAGGAATGGGTCATGGATGAATCAAGGAAGGATTTCAACACATTTGTTACGGATGGGAAAAAGACTTCACTTGATCAAGAAAGTAAAGGGGTCAGTTCACCGAAATTACAAAGAACATATTTTCTCACTTACTTCTAGCGGTGTCTAGCCGTGCAGTTTGCTTTTATTCTCCCAGGTTTTGAGATATCGGTAAGATTTCTGACGACTCTCCAACACAATGAAAGAACTCAGCATTGAAAAATCTACAGCGTCATCATGTTTTTGAAGCATTCTTTGTCACTCAGAATAATCCACAGACCTCACCATGAACACTTTACATCGGAAATACTTTCTAATACATAAAGCCTTTTTCATACCAAATTCTTTCTTATCTACTTTGGAGGATATCTTCTTGCTCCAGATAAACTTTTAAAATACATTTTTGCACAAAACAAGGACTGTGGATTTTGTCCTCAATTATTTATATTGTACTGTAAGTGCATTAGGAAGGGATCTTTTAATGGCCAGTATTTTTCAAGACAGACTTGAGAAATTGTGAACCTATCCTTTTTAAAGGTTATCATTGCACTGTTGGACCAACTTCTATTTTTGCCTCATCGTTACACTGATACTTATGAAGTCTGCTCATCGTAGCTTCAAGCTTAGCTCCGAGTCAAATCCTCAGATCCGTGGACGTTCGCTGCACAAACACCGTTCAGCTCTGCCGAGGCTACAGTATCACTATATTTAAATTGGGATGCTGTTTATGAGGGAGACAAATTCACCACACTGCAGGACTAATTGGACTTAGACATGTGCGGACTGGTGGACAGCTTTGTTGACTGGTAAATTATGAATATTTACAATGAGGTGAATCCTTTTCAAACAATTAGTACCGATGCTTGCTGTCATGACCCCTCAAGCCAGGAGGGTCGAGTATTCGTCCGGTCAAACTGTGGCGCAAACGACTCTCCGTGGGGACGCCGCTACATTAGTTAGTCAAGACGAGATTTGCAAATGTTTCACAGAAAATGCCCGTCATAATCGGAGAACACTAACCGAGCTGGCAGCACAAACGAGCATCAGCTTGCTCTTTCAATTTTCACAGCAATTACCTGATTTTCTTCCAAGGGACTGAGCCAGGTTTATACAGATTTGCATTTTCACAAACATAAAATACACACACTCACAGAAACATCTCAGGATTATCATTAATTTATGTAGTATCCACACATACTGTGTACAGTATATAGTATGTAACTTCTATAGATTTCTCTCTATTCCATTAAGACTTACAAGATTCAAATATACTTTTACATTTCTAACCATCAAAGAAACTTTTCTGCGTTTATGAAATATATCACTCTGGTGGCTTACAGCTCTCGGTCAGACACTTCTCCTCCTCTAAACTCCGAAGTAGTCATGAGTCCATTTACTGAAGTACAGCACTTGAGTACAGAAACTTGTACTTGTACTTTATTCTGGAGCTATTGTGCTTATTTCCACAGTTATAGTTACATCGTAGATTAAGACTTAACATCCAAAATATATGATCAGTTTATAAAATAGAGTGTATTTATATAGATTAAACAGTTTTAATGGATGGAGTTTGCGCAACTGAAGCATCTCCATAAAGAGTGAGATGCAGTTGAAAGCTCTGGAAAAAGCCAGTAAGTGGACCTTGAGTTAAGATTTTATGTTAAACTGGTTCTGAGTTGTTCAGCTACAACATTAAAATGCTACATACATGTTAATGCATCAGTAATAATAATCCAATAATATGACCAAATTGATGAATAAAGCATTTTTTTAAAATTTTCATGTCATAACATGTCATAAAACTTATCGGGAACAATGTTTAGGTACACAGACCGTCATCAGGTTATTTCATAGGTTATGTCATAACATTAAAAATGGTCTATATCCCATGACACACAATAATACAACATATAGATAACATCTCCTGGCAACTGACATTAATTTTCCAAACAAAAACAAATCTTTGCTGAAAACTACATACTGTATCGTATCGTATCGTATCGTGAAAAACATGTTTTACACAGAAAAACCTTTTATAAAAGCTACTTGTACAAATCATTTTAATGACCAGGCATCATTCAAATACTCACACAAAGGAAAAATGTCCACTTTACAAAGTGTTTTCATAATTCCATAATGAAAGTAATTGTTTTTAGTTTTACTGAATAATCTCTTTTTGTAATTATAATACAAAAGGCATCTGTTTAACCCACATAACTGACAAAAATTCACATAATTTTAAATACCAAACTTGGTTTTGATTAAATATGTTCTAAGTTTTGGCTTATTCCTAATCTCGTTAGCCCATTTTCCTTTAAACAAATAAATAACAAAATCTTTAATCAAACTAACATAAACTTTTTTCATTCAATAATATGATATATAACAACACATTTCTGTATTTTTAATTCTTAAACACATTTTCCTGCTAATACATCTGTATTTGAAGTAAAGTGTGGGTTCATGACTTTTACTGCCAACAAAGTATTTTTGCATTGTACTATTTCTATTCAATACTTCTTCCACCACTGATTCCAATGAACAGTTTCAATTTGAAGCTTTTTATTGTTCTGCTTTCCAAATTAAAAATTAATCATAACTACAATTGTGCAATAAACATGCTCTGCTGGTAACTTATCTCTGACCTTTTTAATAGTAATTCTTTATCTCGTCATTGATGGATGACGATAGAATCCATTCATGATATATTTAGATAATATTTAATATTTTCTTTATAATTATTTGCATAAGAATGGAAGCCGACCTCTGTTTCATCTGGCTTCTGCTTCAAGTCAAAGCTCTCTCCGAGGATGTCACAGTGTGACACGTTTGAATGTCTCCTCAGAGATGAACTGTGGCAGGATGGACAAAATGGATGAAGCAACTTTCTCTGGCAGATGCTGGGCTGTCTCCTGTTGTCTCACATGGGACCTAACACATTCAGGGCCCCGCGGGACTCGACAAACAAACACCTTCTCCACAAACACACAAGCACATCCCTCAGCTGCTTGGTAGACAGTGTTTTTATTTTTTATTTTTCGTGTTTGGGATATTTTAAGACGGACCCTCCTCCTCCCCCGCCCCGCCATGTGCAGAATTGTGCCGGCATACCCTGAGGAAATTTTGAGGCTATAGTGCACTTTAATACATTTTGAGAGTAACAATAATCACTTAGGAAATAATGTCAGTGCCAACACATAGATGAAAATTGGACTAGAATCCAACACAAGTCACAAATATGGTCAATTTTGAAATTACTCTTTTTCAGCTCAGTTTCTTTTTGCATTGAAATCACTTTCACTGTCAAACTAACTGAGCAGAGGAGCACAACTGCAGTATCTTTCAGGTTTTTGCCCTAAATTACCTGACAAATGTTCTAACACTCATTACTCAAGTTCATCCAAACAATAAGCCATAATCTAAAAGTTACACATGACGTGACAGTGAAAATTAACGTATAAAACATAGTAGAACAAAGGGAGAAGCTTTAACTTAATAAAGATATATGACTGTTACAGCCAGGACCCCTGAACCCAACCACAACATAAAAATGCAGGGCAAAAAAGATAAGTTTTCATAGAGATAAGTCATGGAGAAAATCCACGGTGGAAACGCCCATCACCATCATGACAGCAGCTGACAGCAGGTGAAGGAAGCCTCCTCCCAGTCCCGGATGTGCCCAAGTGCTGGTTCTTCTCCTCACTCACTTAAATGAACGCTGTGTTCGAAATCGCATTCTAACGTACTACCTACGACATACTCAATCAGTATGTACAGCATACTGCCTACTAAATGAATGATGAAGTATGCCATTACCAGCAGACTGTATTACCGACACCATATTGGTAAGGCCAGTCATGTGTGCTTTGAAAGTGCAACCTGTATTCAAACAGACTGATCTTGTAGTAAGTGTTGCATGTATGTATGTTACAGCCCCCTCGCTCACGTAGTGAATAGAGTGACAGGACTGTACTGTATGTGCACAACATGTATTGTGAGCTGTTGAGCTCTGCTGGAGAGATGATGCCAACCTTTGTTCACAACACACCATACAACTCGGTGATTTTAGCAATTTGTCTCTTTAATTTAACATTTTAAGAAATACTTATATTTAAAAATTTAAAAAGACCCATAAAAAATACAGAGAACAGGACCTCAATGTCCTCAATTGTAGATACGGGCCTGCTGATCCTGACTGTGCACCGCCGCGCCGAGCACTCTCTGCTGGCTCTCTGGACACTTTGAGCCCGCAGGAGCCTGCTTCAGTCTTTTCCATCCTGTCGTCTCTTCTCTCCCTCCACAGCGGAGCTGCCCTGACCAGCTGGTGGAGCTGGGTAGCTGCGGGCTGCATTGGACCCTGATCAAGTATTGATGTCTGGCTCTCCGTGCTGGCTGACTCACCAAAGAAGAGCTCTACGAGACAGAGATAGAGAGGAGCTCCAGAGAGGGTGGCGGTTTCAAAGAAAGCTTGCATATAAAAACTGAACAGTTAATTGCGCTGTCTGGAGCCAAGATAATTTCTAACATGCATAGGCGATTTAAAAGGAAACTTTATCTAACTTTCTAAACCACATTTAGATCCCCGTTCGCCCCTTACCATTCATTTGCTTCAGATTTGACGTTCTGCGTATTTACTGCAAACAGCAGATAAATTCTGTTGTGGAGGATTTAACAGTAGATGAGAAACAGCATGGAATCACTGACTGTAGGCCTGTGTGTACAGACTATGTCCAGCCTCATCAGTGGCAGGTGCTTTGGCAAGGAAGTGTGAGAAACTAATCATGGTTGCTGACCTTTTCCAGTCCCATCATGCTGTGCATGGCTATTCTCCATGCAAGCTGTTGTCAGTATGCATGGGCTAGACGGAGCCACAAAAGGTCCAAAACTCTCTCTCTGATGGGGTTGGGTCACTTCACCCCTGATCTCAGTTGCTGTTTGTGTTGTTTTTTTTTTTTTTCTTCCCTTCAGCATGTTCTCACTCCATGTCTGCTGTTTTTCCTCTTCTGTGTGAAGTGAAGCAGTGCTGCTGATCTGTGCTCAGGTCCACTGCCTGCCCAAACTCAATACAGTTTACCAGCTCTGTGCTATAATCGGTTAATGTTCACCAGTTTATTCAGTTGGCTGATCACATGAAACCAAATCTGCAACCTAATTATGTGAATTTGATGTAAAGTAGTTATGAAACAAATGGCCTTCTCTTTCCTGTGTGCGTGTGTGTGTGTAAAGATCAATAAGTCAGGTGAATGACCCTCACAAATGTCATGAAATGTGGGTGTTTTACAGCTTCCAACATTTTTTAAATCTCGCTGATATCTGAGCAAAATCCTGTATTATATACAACATCAATACAAAATCGGGTGTCATACACACAACGGAGGTGTTGAGTCTGACTTTTATGAGTCAGAACAACTAGGCCTCATGTAGTGTTTTGTTTGCTTTACAATGAAAAATACTTTTTTTTTTCTCCACACATAAGCTGACATTACACATAAAGTTGGTTGTGTGATACCATATGTTCTTTTCATTGTATCATATTTTCAAATGTGCGGTGTACAGCATGTATCTGTTTTATTTACTCCAGTATCAATTATGTCTCTATATTGTATTTAGAAATGTTTTTGAATACTTTTCATACTTTTTGTAGACTTTTAATGTCATGCATATTTTCATTTTGTCTTGTGTCTCATCATGTCACACTACGGTTATTTTTTGCACATGCTGTGATCTAAATTGCATATTTTCATCTTTTTCACCCCATTCAGTCAATTTTTATTCATGTCATATATTTTCTTTTCTGCAATCATTTGCTACAGCAACAGCCCCCCGTTTCCTCAAGGGAATCATTAAATTTTCATCTAGGTGTGCCACAAAAAAAAAAATCAATTTCTCTGAAACATATGTTGGTTCTTTCACAATCACCTAAACAAAATAAATACACAGATTTCATTCAGTCATTTGGGCCCCAATGTCTGGCTACTCATACAGAGGACTCTCTCTCAAAGTGTTTGCGACTAATTCAAATAAACACAATTCACTTATTTGTGTTTTATAGCCATGATGGTATCCTGTTTTCAATCAAGAACATGCCAGACTATTGTTTGATATGGATTTTTTAAAATTAGATCAACATCAGATGAGATATACTGTACAAATTCGGAGGTTGTGCTCTGTGTTGGCTGCATGTTATTTTGTCCAGGGTCTCTCACCCAATGCATGCTGGGATAGGCCCAAACCCCCTCAGCTGACCTCCGGCTGACAAAAATTTCTTCATTTAATCCAAATCTAATACTTAGACTTGGGGTTTTTTTAAGCCACTGATCTATTCTTTCTCAGGAAAAATATATTCTATATATTTTTAAAAGACAAAGTAAAGTATTGACTGCTACAACGAATACTAATACAGTGTTTCCTTATTGAAATGACAGCTTGAAAGCAAACAACAACAAACAGAGAACAAGGTGGGAATGGGAAAGAGACACAGATGAAAGAACTGGAAAAAAAACCCAGAGAGATATGCTATGTGCAACGAATAAATGATTTGATCGTGTTCTCAGCACAGACGCGATGTTGACAAATGAAGACGAGGCTTAAAAGCTTAACAGCCACTTCATTGTTCTCAGTTCCATTCAGATTGTTGCATAAATTAAACGTAAAAAGTGTGTGTGTGCATGCGTCTGTGTGTGTGCATGTGTCACCAGCACCTCGGGAGGTGAAGAATGCACCGAGGCTAAATGGTGATTGTGCATATATTAACTTTGTGTACTCATGTCTTTTAGTGCCTGCCTGCTATTACCTGGAGAGTTCACGAGTCTGCACTGCATTCACACATGCATGCACACAAATACATGAGGAAAACCAAGTACTGAAATTGTGGATTTGAGCTTAAAAGAGCTACAGTCACAGTATTTTCACTTCACTTCTCTATAATTTAAACTAAACAGCTTTTTTTTTTATTGTCAAACTTACTGAGATAATCAAAATTGTACTTATATCAACACAAACACTCTGCTTAGCAGCATGATAGTACGTTGAGTCTCTGAAATATGTTTCTTAATTACCTCTCAAATATTGATTGGGAACTTTGCCGGTGGCTCTTACGGCTTTATGGATGTCTGCACAAAATATTGTACCAATCCCTCAAGTAGATGTTGAGATATTTCACTTAATAAAACTTTAACCTGCTGGTGGCGCTAGATGAGAAGACAGTTGATCACTAAAGCCAGTAGATCACTTCCTCTTGGGACCATGAATGTCTGTACAAAATTTATTGGCAATCCATCCAGCCTTTGAGATATTTCAGTCTGGACTGACTGATGGCTACAAGTGTAAATTATGCAGAATTTAGCATGAGAGTCATCGCCTATTTTTCCTACCTGGCATTATTTATTTGCAGAGAACAAATGCTCAGATAACAATGAGACCTAGCATTAATCTAGGAGTTTACTTTAGTGTAACTGTGTAATATTGTAGCTAACTTGACAGGCCTAAATAAATTAGGTAAATCTTTTTTTAATCACCACTTATGTCATAAATATAAACCTGGATTTGGGGCTTTAGATGTACATCAGCCTGTGTGCCAGGACAATATCTGGTGCACCATTTGTGATACCCATAGTGGATTAAAACTGTATTCTGTCCTTGTGAACAGCTTTCAGGCATCCCTTGTTACATATTTGCTTTAGGTACCACTCTACTGTACAGTGTCTGTGAATGTATAAACATCCTCTTGACATGTCGGTCTCACTTTTTCTTGTCCCATTGAAATCTGCAGATGAAACATGTACGCCTTTTTGGTGATGTTTATGCTAATGCAGGAGGACTATACAGTGTTGAGTGTCTGAATCTCAAAGTCAATATTAGAATCTCTTTCATGTGGCTCGGCGGCAGAAGATGAACGTGCCTTAATGGGCGTCACACGTGGAGTTTTCATCTCTGCTGAGGATTTCACGTGGATGATTCCCGGTTAATGCTCCATATGGTGACAGTCGGAAAAAATGTCTAAGCTAAGCAGTCTAACTTTCGACATGTCATGTCTTTAAAGAAGACACTCATCATCCCCTTTTATACTTTTAGGTGGTGAGTCAAACTGTGCACAGTGATCAGAAAAGTTCATTACATTGCAGCCGCGATGGAAGACAAAAACACATGTCTGCATCACGTTGATTGGGGGAATTCTCCGTCAGGGTTTTATCTGGTTTGAACTCCCTGCTGAGTATAAATTTTTCCACTACTGCCACACAAATAATCCTTGGGGTTGCGATAATTAAACCAGCAGGAGAGGAGAGAGAAGATCAGTGGGACCTCATCCACTTACGATGAGTGTTACCTATGTGGTAACAGAAATATCCCCTCTCTTCTCAAACTGGCTGACCACAGCAGTCATGAGTTGTAGGGATACGTATGTGAAGCCTTATGGAAACACTTTACATAATCCTGACATTACTATATTGTGTAATATACTTTCACGTGTAATTTCCAGGTAACACTTTGGTTTTCTGAGCATGTATTCAGATGTGATTAGGTTGTTTTTGTATGCAGAATGTGTTTCTTTAAGACAGAATGTATAATATATCCATGTGAACAATTCCAATATATTTTTAAAAGTCATCTCATGCTGTTTATTATTTATAGTAAGAGTTTATTCCAAGTCATCTTTATTTAATTCTAGCAGGTTTTCTTTATATTTCAAAATGGCCCATTTTCCCAGTGCCACAAATGCCACTTTCCATCACAAACGCTGTATTCAGACCAAATCAGGTAGTGTGGCCCACCGCTGCAGGGTCAAGCGGAGGTGTGGGGGGGTTGGGGGTGTGGGTGTGTTTATTTGTGCTCTAGAACTTAACCACTGTGAAACAATCAGAAAATAACCTTTTATTGATCTGATTCACCGGCCTTCTCGCTACCAGCGCTCCCTCTCTTCATTTATTCTCCAGCCCACTCGTCTTTTATAAAATGAATCGAGAAGCCGACAGCAAAGTCTAACTCTACTTACTTTCTTTCTTTACTTTTAACGTTATCAAACGAAGAGGAATGTCCTCCCCTCGGCCTACTAATGTCTTTTTACTCCCTCATGGCAGAGTTTACAGCTCTGATCAGCCTGATCTCAGGCTGTGATTGGCCACCACAGCCTTTAGCCGCGGTGACGTCAGGTTGCGTTTCTCTAAATGTTGACTCTGGCGCTGCTGTGGCCAAGACGCCCGCAGCCTAACACTCTAATTCAAATTAATGGGAGGACTGGCGTTTTCACTGCACCGCCTGATTCGGTGTGAATACAGCCAAAGCCTATCATAGTGTTATGCTAGTTATGAATTAAAGGACCAGTAAATAACATTGAGCCTCACTGGATGTCAGCAAACAACTATTTGCTATGTAAAGATATAATGGAGTAATGGCAACCTGAGCAGTGAATGAAGTCACACTCCCTCTGTGTGTGTTGTCATCCAAGCTTCTGTGTTCTTTGTTTTGGTAGCCGCACCGGCTGCACGTGCATATTAGTGCATGTATGAGTGTATGCGAGTCCCTCTGTGTCCTCCATGTCCGTTTCCAAGATGGCGGCCGCATCATGAACTTTCTCAAATTACAGCTGAACAGTACACTAAAATATGTTTCTGAAAGCATTTGAGATGAGAAATAAGCAACGCAGTAACAGAATCTTGATCCATATTTCATCAGCGCTGCCTAGTCTGACAATTTGAGCTGAGTTTCGTGAGTTGTCGGCTTTCTTTTTTTTTATTGAGTAAATGACACATGTTAGTTTTGGTCTGAGATGTTGGTGCTATAGTGCGACATCTAGTGGCTGAATGTCTTGTATTGTAACTTTAATGAACTAAAATGTTCAAGGATGACCTAACATGCGTATTTCCAGGTCTATATTAATACTCTGGGGCTCTACTGGAATATCTTTATATGATTTGCATTTTAAAAAAACTCCTTATTTATATATATATTTATATTTGTGTGAATGCAGAGCTTCATCCTGTCCGCTGTGGCCTCTCTGCTCAGCGTATGTGTAGCTCAACCTCACCCTTGGTCAAACAGACGCACAGACCTTCAGCTCTTTATACGTCCAATACACAGAGACAGAGACAGAGAGCAGAGTGGAGCAGGGGAGAGAGACGGAGACAGAGATGTAATCAGGTCGCTACACTATGAGTCTCACACCTCACACCTTGTGTGCTGTCGTTGGCTTGGGGCTACACACCCACTGCCCAAAGGTTGATGCCCAGAAGCATCTTGAACACAGCAAGATATTAAAAAAAAAAAAAGAAGAAAATACAGGCAGAGGGCAGAGTCTCTGTAGTTAAATACACAACCACACACTTTTGTATGAGTCTATGCATTGGTTTTTTTTTTTTTTTAGGAAAATCCTGCATAGTATACCTTTTTAAGGCCCCTCTCCCAATGAACCCACTGTGTTCTGATTGGTTAGCTTTAGGAAGCTGCCTCTTAGCAGACTTCCGCCTCCTCTGAAGGCTGCGTAAACAAACGATAGTAGTCGGATTTCACTTTTTTCTATTCTTTACTCGAAATACAAGCTTCTCAAATAAATCCGTACATGTTTGAGCCTGAATCCGATCTGAAACATATGCGAGTGCAATCGACTCATGGAGCAACCTTAGCGGTGAAGGCTAGAGAACGGATGGCTGTTGCGGCATGCGCGAACAATCCGATGTCAGTTTGATGGGGAAGTAAACGGGGCATTCATAGCAGGCATTTTTACATACGTTCACCTCAACTTTTGGAACTTTTACTATATTTAACATAGACATTTTACATTATAACAGTACATGAATGTTATATTATTCAAATGTAATGCCCCTTTTTAAAGTATCTGTACATTTCACTAGTTTCAGAGAAGTGGCCTTATGGAGGATTCAAATTATCATGTCATGTGTGATCCGTTGTTTCTGAGACATTATGTAAAAGGATAATCCTCGCTTCATGTTTTTTTCCCTCTACATTTTCTTTTATTCCTCTCTGCACGGCTTACAAAAAAAAAGCCAGTTCTTCCTATTTCACTCGGGGGTTTTCCAAGCCTTTGAAAAAGACTTCACCCCACACAAAAGGCTCAAAAGAAGAAGTTGAACTGTAAATGTAACCCACCGCTGCTGAACTTTGCTGATGAGTGTTGCTCTGATAACACTAAGCTCTGCTCTAGCTTTACTCTGAGCATTTTATACTGTAAGGGTTTGCTGTTCTCATCGATTATCAGCTCAGAGATGATCCCACAGGCTTGGTGTGGTTGTGTGTGTGTGTGTGTGTGTGTGTGTGTTACAGTGCAGACACAGAATCCATAAATACCATTTCATCTTCAGATTCGTCACAGGTTTCAACAATCAGATATGAGAGTGTGCATGCAAATGAGTTGTTTTAATTTACTACCCATACTCTAATATTTCTGATTTCTTTTTTACTTGATATGTTTGTTTTTATTGACATTTACAATAAAACAGCTGGCTTAAGTGATTTAAAAGTCTCCTTTACATAATCAACTCCTTTTCATCATCTTGCACTTCACTAAATGATCTTTATTAGTCTTATCAGGTGGGAATGATGTATCCTTCTCACTGACATAATTTCAGGTTGCCACTGAAGCCACTACTGTAGGAGCAGTTAATTTAATGTTTTTCACATTAATTGAGGAAATTTAAGAGTCCTTATCTCAGAAATTCGACAATCTGCACAGCTGTGTCAGTCTCCTCTGCACATGCTGTAATTTTTGTGAAATCTTTCCTTGATTTTCTGGCTTCGGCACAGGAACATGACATCTTCATTCTTTATCTTGCTTACAAAGCTCTGATCAGCTTGTTTGTTTTTCCGACCAGGAAAACAGCTGTCATGTTTGCTGTCAACAGGTGCAACAGCAAATACATTATGAAGGAAAACGCAGCGCCATCTGAATTACGTGTTTCATCAACATAATAAGGAAATGTTTTAATAAACGTATCTGCAAAGTCACAAAGGATGGAACATAATTTGCTTTCCTAGAATATCTGCTGGCTGAAGCATAATTAATGTTTTTAGGGTTATGTTGGGCAACTTGAAGCACTTGGTTAAGTTTAGGGAAAGATCCTTGTATCGGTTAAATATCGTAAAAGCCAATAGTACGTAGCATGAGACAGAAAGTATCTATTACATTCCCTCCGAACCATATATAGCAAAAACATTTACCAGTATGTAAATGTAAGGAGAAAAGAGGCTGTATACCGTGTAGATGTTAAACTAAGGTTTCCAAGACATAGACAAGTGGGAAACTAACAAGGGAGAGACAGACTGGCAGACAAAATAGAAGCAGAGAGAAAGGTAGTCATATCTTGCAGTCATGTAGCTGTCACTATAAATAGTATTTAAGAGCTTTCATTTTGATGGATTTATGAAACTGCCACAGGTATGTGTTGTTCTCTTTCTCATCTATGTGATGGGTTGTTCCCTAGTGGGTAGTGCTGTGGTCAGTAACAAGCTGACAACCAGAAAACACCTTATCGAAATTGAAAAAGATACTTTTTTTAAAAGAAAATAAACAGAATGTGAATTCCTCCGTGAAAATAACACCTAATTTTTATTGCCAGACTTTGAAAATACAGTATATTTGTTGAGTCAAGTCTTGCGTTCATGCCTTTTTGTCGTCAATCAAGCAGGCTCTAGTGTGACTCACAGGACCTCAGATGTCAGAGTGCAACCTTGTCAAACGGAGAGGGGAGACGGAGAAAAGGGTTTAATCACACTGCCTGGAGTTATTACCATGTAAACTGCACACGCATTGACGCACACTTTACTGTAGCCTCAGAAGGTGTCATGATGACGGCAGTGCGGAATCAGACTGTGAATGAGTGACTTTGTGTGATTTGTAAAAGTCAGCAAGGTCCGAAGGGGAGATGACTGAGCTATCCTGCTAAGTCTAGGCTCTTATTAACCGGTTTGCCTGTGACTTCCTGTCTCCTTGTTGTCCTATCTCTGCCGTACTGACATGCTGTTGGCCGATGGGAATCTCAAATGAGGCTTTGGATGAGTAGGGGCTGACAGAGGGCCAATCCCAGCATGTACCCAAAAATTCAGCTTACATTTTCCTTTGCCTTCCTCTCTTCTTACCCCCCCCCCCCCCCCCCCCCCCCCCCCCCCCCCATCCACATCCAGCTGCTGAATCACAGATGAAGAACAGCTGATGGGAGTTGACAGCCTGTCTGACTGCCTGCCTGCCTGTGGACATGCTAAACGTACTGACTTTCACATACTAATGTTGAGGTAAGGGGTCATACGGAAGCATGCAGCACGTGACTGCTGAAGCATGCAGACGAGCAGGGAAGGAGTATGTGCAAGTGTGCATGCCTATATTCAGCACATATTCTCCTTGTATACAACATAATTCAGTCCAGTATGCCTACTGTTCGTGGTGGATGATTCTGCATCTCATGCCAACATACAGTGATGTGTTATTTAGTCTTTCTTAAAGGCCACATAACAAGCTTTTTATGTTTTTCTGTCATTTATATTCTGTTATAATGTTGGATGTCTAAGTTTAAATATGGTCAAAGTTACAAATCTTAATGTAAACATGTAAAATGCTCCCTGCAAGTCAAAAACCAGGGCTCCAGCCTGCTTAGAGCACTCTGTTTGTAAAGTTACTTCTACTTCACCATCAAACATCGAACTGGCCAATCAGAACAGAGTGGGCTCATAAGGAGGCGGGCCTTAAAGAGACAGGAGCTATAACAGCCTGTTTCAGACAGAGGCTGAACTGAGGGGCTGCATAAAGAGCTTTTTGAACTGTAAATCATGCAAAAAGTATTCCAGTAGAGCACCAGAATAAAATATAAACCTGGAAATGTGCATGATATGTCCCCTTTAAATCATGGATCCCCACCCAAAGTGGGTTGTCGATGTGTGGATGCTAATGATATCCTGAAATGTACAGTACCAGTCAGAAGTTTGGACACACCTTTCCATTCCCTTGAATGAGAAATAGTCTGTTATTTTTTTTGATTGAAAATGCTCCAATATGCTCTCCCTTGCACCAGTATGTTTATATTGCTTATATTGCCCATTGCCCATCAATGAGTCAGGCCCTCCACAAGCATGCGTAAATATTTTCCCTATGTTTTTGTCAGAATACTTAGAAACAATAAGAGCTTGGGTGGAGAGCTGTAATGAAAGCTTTAAAAGCAATAAATTGATATGACACTTGAATACAAAGCCACCACAGTATTGCAGAGAAGGAAACCTAAAAAGATATTATTTCCACATTGGACGAATGTTAGAGAAAGAAAGAAGAAGACAGTTAGGTGCTGTTTTTTCCCAGAAGTGTTTAATGCCTACAGTCAAGTGAGTTTGTAGCTGAGATTTGTTATACATTTGATTCTTTTAATTAATGTTTGTCACACACCTAAATCCTGCACTTTTTAATGCTGATGAAGTGCTGAGTGAAACACGTAGCTCTTGTCAGTGTTAGTAAATATTCTTGATTAAATTTAGAGCTCAAGTCATCTTCAAGCAAAAATACCACACATTTGCTTGTTGCAGCTTCTCAAATGTGAGGATTTGAAGCATACATGGTGGTAAACTAAAATTTATATGGATTTTTGACTGTTGATGGGACAAAACCAGACATTTAAAGACATCACCATGGGCTCTAAGACATTATAGTGAGCATTTTTTCCACAATTTCCGACATTTTATTGAAAATACAATTCATTGATACTTAAAATAATTGTTAGTTGCAGCTCTAATTTATATTTTTATGGGATGAGTTTGGTCTCTACCTCAAACACTTTGTTTTTACTGCCATCTGATGATCCCTTTCTACCTTTAACCAAGTATTTTAGTTGCCTAACCTTAACTATACTATAGTTTCCATGTGCAGATATTGTAGAAATAAATAATTTCAAAATCGTAGGCATTGACTGTTCAAATACTTATCATTAAACTTAATGCATTGTTTTGCAGAATCATCTCCCGAATGCTCTGTCTAGCATCATGTTTTGCGCATTCAGATTTCCTCATCCACGCAGTATGAGCACAGTTGTGTCAGTGCCCTGGAGATGATTAACTGCCTTGCTCAAGGGCACTGCAGTAGGATAGATAACCGACTAATACCAGAGAGCAAACCTGGAAGTTTGACCGCTGAAGGAACGGTAGAAAAGGGAGACATTACAGAGAAACAGGGTGTGTGTGGACAGCATGAGAGGCTGCATGTGGAGAGAAAGATCTAATACGTGATGTGGAGTGACACGTTGATTTTATGTGATGGTGCTGTAGTGGCAGCACCCAGGGGTGAACCTGACACCCCGCTGAACATGAGACGTTTGGTTTAAGAAAATGAAACTGGGCTAGCAGAGGAAGATGATGAGGGCTTGTCGCTATCATCATCGTCATGACCAAAACACACTCAGCTCTCATCTCTTTTTCAGCTGTTGTTTAAAATGTTACTTTTTTTTTTGTAACAGAGATGTTGTTCTTCTCTAAGGCCATCAAAAAATGTATATCTCTATGACTGTTGCTTTGTTTATCTGTCTGATTGTACGATTTGATTCAATGGTTCATGAACTGGTTATATATTGTTACCTCTCTTAGATTTTCCACACTATCAAACAATAACAAATATATTCATCTCCTTCTTGTTCTGACATCCCAAAATTCAGCCAACATATCTTTGGAAACTTTAGGATCTTGAGTAGAATCCTAAAGCAAATTAATTTGTGATCCTAATTTAATTTGAAACGTATGAGAGGGGGAAAAAAAATGTTGTGCGTGTCTTATCTCACGAGGCTTTGTTAATGAAACTTCCCTCTGCCAGTTATGTGACAGATTAATGAGGTTTTTTTACAGACTCATTGCTGTTAAAACCTGATAAATGATTTTATGGAGATTTTATAAATTCCAAGTAAGGAATTTGACATACATCACACTTTGTATTCTTGTTTAATGTTGACAAAACTAAAAGTTAGAGTAGATTCTTTTCAGTAATGTGGTTTAATGATTTTACAGTACATGTACATTGTTTACAGTTTATGCTACTAACTGCATGGCCACTAATTTTCACACTAAACACATGGATAGAGCCAAGTTTAGCTTCATCACCCAATAATTTGTATTATTTGAATTCATCTCAAGACATAAAAAAACTGAATGAGTTCCCCTTCAATGCTCAGATTTGTTTTGTTTTGATGACGATACGTTAGGGATGATAGTGATGAAGGTGTTAGTTACGATCTAAATTGTGTAGGAAAGCTATTGAACTCTGAATGGCAGCAGAAATCAGCTGTAGCTCTCCTAAATGTTCCTGCTGTCACCGCGACGACGACAGGAAATGTTAAATGTAAATCTAAACGTCTCTCTGAAACCGCGGCTCTGTCAGATCGTTTGTCACGTATTCCTTATTGGTCCCCAACTGTGAGGCTCTGTTGTCTGAGGGGACCCACTGAAGGTCAGTGTTTCTGTTTAGCTCGTGTGTGTGTGTGTGTGTGTGTGTGTGTGTGTGTGTGTGTGATCTATTTTCAGTAACTCCTGTCCTTTTTTCTTAAGTGCACCTCCGATGTCTGTCTCTCCTTCTCCGCTAAGAGGATCTCCCGCTGTGATTTCACAGTTGATCAATTTAATTTTCCAAAACACTTTTAAGTCTTCCGCTAAAAGGTCAGAGATGACAAAAAAAGTTTGAAACACAAAGATGCTTATCCTCTTTCACCTGCTTTAATGGAAATATTAATGAAAACACGTGGCTGCATGCTTTTCCCCTGTATTGTTAACATCAATATTAATTGTTTTGTACACACACTCATTCTGTCCTTTTCATAATCACACTGTTGCCCTACTTTCTTCACTCTGCACATGTACAAACATACATCCAGAAATAGATTTGTTTATATATGCCCATGTATGTGAACAGATGCTCACTTTCTCCTGCATGTCCGCTGACTAGAAAAATCACCCGTCAAAGCAATTCATCTCGCCGCCTTTCAAGCCCGGTGGGTTGTTGTTGTCGTAATTAAAAATGACACCTGACACAGATTTTTACACACAGTTGTGATCTGGTTTTGGTTGCTGGTCAGCCACTTTTGCTAAATACAGAGACGCATTAAATGCTCTGCCTCGGCCTGACTGACACCCTAATTTGCATTGGCCTCCAGGTTGCTTTCGGTGGCCGCAGGAGCTCCATATTATTCTAACAAACTGCAGGAGAAGCAACAACAACAACTGATTCTCTTCTCTCACATGTGACTAAAGACTGCTGGTAACAATAACGAGAGTGTGTTCTTCTGGAGAGGCAGTAAATCAATGAATGATGTGTGAGAGAGCATTATGTAATAATGCCGGTAAAGCTGTGAAGATGAGATCTGACCTCCGCAGTAATGGTGTAGGTGACCAGGTGGATCAAGGTATCTTAGATTCTGAAGCTGTGATGGAGAGAAGATTGATGCTTAAGCCTCAAGACAGAGTGTCGGTGTGGGCTCGGTGACCTCAAACCTATGTTTTGCCATTATCAGCATGTAATGAACAAACTGGGACCATATATAATGGATGCTATACATCAGAATGCAGCCACAAACTTACATATGTTATGGTTTGTATATGGGCTATCAGTCTGCTTAACCTGACACTGGGTTGTAGAAGGTGACGAATACAGCTCATTATTTTCATCCATAATAAAAAAAAAAAATCCAGTAAATTTGTAGGTTTATACCTGGAAGACTGCCCATTGGAGAAATATGCCATTTTGGGGTTATTATTCTATTAGTAAGACGACTAATGACTAACAACATGTGTACTTGAGTCATTCGCATCCATGCTTGTTGCCATTTTTGTGGCAAATTTTTCTATCGCTATTTTTCTGGCTCTGGCACATTCTTAAGCTCAGCTATAAAGTTCTTATCAGTTGTTGCTCCACTCAGGCAAACAGTGGTCAATGAGCACAACACCAGAACAATTTGTATTGCTGAAAAAATTTTGATGTTTGCAGTGATTCAGTGGTCGGGGGGCCGAGTGCCTCAAGAGGACCGTGCTCACTGAAAACTGCATTGATCGCTATCTTCTTGCAAGCAAGAAACAAGAAGTTGTGGATTTATGAGGCATAAGATCAGGGTGAAAACGAGTTTAAAGTACATGGTCCTCTCCTCTTTAAAAAAAAATCTAGATATTTGCAGTGTAACTCTGAAAAAGTGAAAACGGTAAGCCTTACAAATGGTCTGTTTATCACTATAACTTCACTTATGTTTGCATGCAGTTTTGTAGCCTGAGTCCAAGTTTCCCCGCAATGCACCTTAACCTACCAAAGAGATGTTTGACTAGCTATGAAAAACAAAAACTTAAGGTGTGATTTGACTTTTCACTTCATATTGTTTGTGAAAATTTACCACTTGAGATTTTGCAGTCTGTGTTTATTCACCCAAAATGGTCAATGTACCTGTACAGACATTCGCTATAAACACTGACTGTATGGTGTGATAAACGTGATAGATTTTTCAAAATTAAAACTTGCATAGATGTGTATTCGACCCCCGACTTTATATGCACTTTGCTTTTAGTCTGAACACATACTACAAATATTTTAAGGTGTTGGAGAATTCAAATAAATTCACTTTTTCATTTAACTTTCAGTTTATTATCAGGATTATAAAACTAAGTGGCAACAACTACAGCTTGAGGCAGAGGACAATGCAGAAGTACTATAAAGTATAATGCCACTCACAGCTACTAGATGCTACAATTTACTCCCATTCAAAAAGTGTCAGTCATTATGGTCTCAATCACTAAATTGAGGCCTTTCTAATAAGTGTGTTGGTGGTCATTTGTTAATAAGATTTGAAGACTTATAGTAGCTTCGATGTCTGCCGTGTGAGCGTTGATTGACAGCACTTGCACTGACTCGGCAAAATATCACCACAATGGTCGTGATATTTTGCTAAGTTCAATGTTACTCGATTAGGACACCTGCCCTGTCGCTTGAGGTAGCAGAGTGTGTTTCCAGAGTGTTAAAGGAAACACCCCGCACTTCTTATCCGGAAGGTTCTTGCTCCAAATGGAAAAGACGACACTGAACATAAGCCGCAACTCTGGGCTGATGTCACACATCTCTACCATAGACTGTATAAAAATATGGACGTAGTTACCGTGACGTCACCCGTTGGTTTCTGAAGAGCGGTTTTGAAGCTTAAAGTGAGCCGCTCCGGCCGTCGCCATCTTGGCAGTGCGTGACTCTGCCTAACTCCCAGCCAATCTAAAATGGGCAAAGAGGCGGGCCAAATGGCTGAAACAAGCCACTTAGCGGCTGGCGGACCTGTCACTCAAAGCAGCCATGTCCTTCGTTATGCATAATTTTACAGCTTAATAAAATTTAAACGGGTGAGTTATAAAAAAAATTCACCAGCCGTACAGTTGTCATGAAAGAGGAAATTAGCTACAGAGACCAAAACCGTTTTTTGTATCAGGCTGTAAACATGTTTATTTCTGCTGTAAAGTTGGGCATTTTAACATGGGGGTCTATGGAGATTGACTCGCTTTTGGAGCCTCAAGTGGCCATTCGAGGAACTGCAGTTTTTGGCGCTTCCGCATTGGCTTCATTTTTCAGCCCTGTCCATCTTTATATATAAACAAGATTTGATGTCTTCACTTATTGAACATCAACAATATTAACTGTTGCTATCACTCTACACATTTGAACACCTGTTTCCTGCTTTGTGTGTGGGGATACTGAGGTTGTATTCAGGCTGAATAATGCTTAGAGAGTGAAGGGGTGCATGCACACTGCATGGGCTCAGATCTCTTTTTGATGGACTGATGTATTTCTTTGCTGGACTGTAGCACACAGTAAAATGAAATATGAGGAACAACAAAGACGGGGAGTTTATGTAAGCAGCAAAATCATGAAAAAAAAAAAAAGAAAACATTTTCCCATTCTGTCTTCAGTGAACAATGTGGAGTGAAATTGTGTTCATTTTAATCTGCAGAGACGGTTGAATGAGTGGGCGTCATCACATCAGGACAATTTAGATTGAATGAGATAAGATGGCAGACACAGAAATTGCCTGTCAATGTGCTGTAATTGTCTGCAGTTTCTGTCACTTGCTGCTTAACATTCAACCTGCAGACATCTGTGGAGCCACAACACAAACCTGTGTAATGCTTTCTATCCACGACTCTGTTTACAAAGTGCTTTCTATCAGAACTTGATTAATTTCCAACTTGCGTCATTTTGCATGTTTGACACTTTTTCATCATCCCCTCAGACTGTGATGAGATTAGAATTGAGGGATTTTGGGGGAAGTTTTTATGAGTTTCGTTGCGACTCTGTTGGCTGGGACAGCTGCTTTACTAACACTTTATCAGCACATGCTGATGTGGAAACCCATAAAGCATAATGTGAGATAGGCCTACAGTCACACATCTTCCTGGCAGTGTTTCAAAGAATGATAGTGAAATATCGACTTGCCAGCCAGCCAGTCCACACTGCAGGCAACTAGATAGATAGATAGTGTTACTTATGTATGAGTTAAAGGAAAGTAAGTGTGTTGGTCGGCTTGTCTTGCAGCATTCGGAGTCTATAGGTGAATTTAATAGGATAAAGCTGATGTGGCAAAGCGCCCATTACACTCGTATCAGCACGTACCTTTTCCTGCACATTGTTCTGTTTTTTTTTTTTTTTTTTTGTCATTCTCTGCTGCTTTTACTGGTTGCCAGGGAACAGTATCATATGAACGCTGGGTCTTATCTTGTCACACTCCTAATTTCCTGTGGACCAGCTCTCCCCTGTGGCTGCCGTTCCTGTGACGATGGAGATGAAGAGGGGAGGGCGGCGGCAGCGGTGTGACGGCGCAGCTCCCACTAAGACAACAGTGTAGTCACACAGGGTGGAGAGGTTTGTAATGACTGGGTAAACAAATGCGGAACATATGGAGCCTTCCATCGCCAGGGACAACACCTCCTCAACAAATACATCTTAGATTTCACATGGAGATTCAGCAGGGCAAAGGATCTGTTTTGATGTTGGCGTTCAAAAGGCTCAGCAAAAATACAGGTTTACATGACTACTCACATGCACAGCGCTGAATGGTCTCATTCCTCTAATCAGTGCAGCTAACGCAGCGGGTGTTTTGTTATTGTCAGGGATTTTGCAACGGGCGGGTGAGGGCCATTTTACTCTGTCTCACTGGAGATGCACGGTGAATACTATTTACACCCCAGTCTAAGATAGATAGCCCAGGCAATTTTAAATCTCTAGCCAGAGATGGAAAGATAGCCCAGGCTGTTTTCAGAGCAGGCAGAGGCCGGAGTCACAAGAGTTTGACGATAAAAGCAGAGTAATGGTGTTCCAGCTGCGGTGCCTCCTCTGGATCAGCAGCAGGGAGTCCAGGATTGAATGAAATCCATCTAGTTCAGCCGGATATTCTCATTTTTTCCTGAGAAAATCGATAAAAATTCTGAGAAAGCTGCAGACTTTCCCACATTGGAAAACCTAATTACATTTACTCAAATATTGAACATAGTATTGTAATTATATGATTCCTTTACTTCAGTATCTCAAGTTCATGTTGGTTTATACTTTTACGTCACTACATTCTTAGGACACTATAATTATTTAACAGCTATACTTAACCCCGAAGATTCAAATTTTACATAAAAACAAAATATTTTCCTTTCTTATAGATTAAACTACTCAACAGGATAAAGTTGCCTACACCATTAAAATGCTTTTTACACCTAAATGCATGCCACAATGAACTAATATTATAATATGATAATATAACCCTCTAAAAGGGGACAATTTGCATGATGAATGCTTAAACTTTTAATAGATACAGTTCATTTTACTGATGATACTGAGAGTTGAATTATAGCCAGAGACGTGACCAGCACACACAAATAAAAGCTAGTCGCTAATAAAGGCCAGAAAAAGAACATTGAGGAGGGATGAGATTAACTATATTAAAATAGTTCACGTGGTAAATTCAGCATAATGTGCATTCCACTTCATCAACAACAGTCATGTTATTCTTATCACTCTGCTGCTCTGAGTTTTAACATAATGCTGTTTTATCCCCTAATTATTTTTCTTCTACTTTGAAAGTTACCGTCAATAAATCTCAAAACTTCATGCAGATGTTTCATATTAAAAGTTTACAATGAGAAGGGGAGATTGTGCCATGTGATGCCCCGGCTGGCTGTTGATGTATATCTGTGCAGGAAGTCTTGAGGTTCATCGACAGCAGCTTGACAGCAGTGTGAAAAAACTGTGAAGAAGTGATCAAAAATAATTGAATAAAAGGTATTTCTGTCAAAAAAGAGAAACTTAGAGCAGCAGACTGGTGAATATGACATGACTGTGTTGTTGTGCTGATGGAATTAGTGCTGAGACAACGTACATTTTTCTGAATTTATCAAGACAGATGAATCTACAGCAAAAATAACATTGGAGAAGATCAAAAAACAGACTTTCCATTAAAATATGACGCAACTGGAGAACATAGAAATAACGGTTTGTCATATAAGCCTGTTTCTCTGAAGATGCAAAACACTTGAATTGCAGGATTTTAACTCTATTATTATTTATTATTATTATTATTAACTTTAATTTAGTATTGCAACTGTTACTAAAGTTATTCCACCACTGATAACTACACAGATACTGAATTGCATCCACTTATTCATCTATCATATACTGTATACACATGAATACACATGCATACAAGCACATATATGCACATGCATGCTCGTTAGCCCTTGACATGACACTCCTTGTGATATGACTGTTGGCATGAAATAGCATTTATATGCAGAGTGTATTTCCCTGAAGTGGCTCTGACGATCATATAAACACTTATATCTTGTTTTTCTCGAAAGGCGTCTCTTCTTGATTAAAGAGAGCTTGAATGACCCTCAGACCCTGATTGGCACATTTAGACTGCAAATGAGCGGGACATAAGAAATCTTAAAAGCCAGGAAAGCTTAAGAGAGCAGCGCTATTTATCAGTTAGGTGTTTTATCGTCTAAACCGCTGCAGCAGTGCGGCGCATTGGCTTGTAATTGTTCTTCCAGAGATCAGATGTCAGGCCTGGAGATGTATGGGCCTGCTGTCTGTGTGCTGAAGCTCTCGCCTGATTAAGATCTGTTACAGCACACAACACAGCAATTCAATTAGCCAAGCCCTATTCCCGTGTTAACCAGTGAACTGTACATAAAAGCAGGCCAGCCTATGCACCACCGAGCACCATTTAACAGTGATTAAATATAAACAATCAATCTCTCTTACTGAAAGACTAATTGCAATTTTTTTTTTCTGTCTTCCTTTCTCCTTACGCCAGTTATATGAAAAATTACATCAGTGGAATGGAAATTTTGGAAAATCAGGCATCATCCAGCCTGTAAATTTGTGTGTGTGTGTGTTTGCAGGAGCACGTTAATAGCTCTCTCAGTCAAAATGTAAACAACTGCTGGGTAATGTCCTCATCCTCTATCCCTTATATTTTCCCTGCTCACCACCTCGATGCCGATATAACGGATACATTGTGTGTTCTATACATGAGGAAGCAGCTTTCGGTAGCAGGTTTCGTTAAATCCAGGCAGAGCTTGTGTGGAATTAGTAAATAGGCTGTTGGAGTTTCACATTATGCAGTCTGCTTCACTTGTTTATGCTTTCGTTGCACGCTTGCATCATCGGCAGTTCTTCTGTGTGCATTTATGTGTTGCCCCCCTCATGAACCCTATTGACTTTCCCCTTATAGCTCCCATTGGGATATACAACCTCCCCACCACTCCCTCCCCAATAATCACCACATCCCTTATTACTGGCTGTGTTAGGAAGGATGTGGTCTAGCTTGGAATGGGTAAAAAGTTTTGCAAAGCTAAAGCTACTCTGTTTTAGCCAGAAAAACCTAACTTGACTCCCACCCTGAGAAAGCCGATCTGTATTCAGAGAGGAATATTTTTTGGTTGAGCTTCACCACCTGATTGCTTCATCTTGTGATTTCAGTGAGAGTTAAGACTGTAATGTAATATTTATCGGTTTGGAGTGTAATTCCAGAGGACGGTTTCGAATAAAGGATTGCTACAGTTTCCCTTAAATTACTGCTTAGAGCCTGAATATTAAGCTTAAGATCTACACCTAATCTACACCTCCTCTAATACAAACAGCACGCTGGTCGGTTAGTCTGCCAGCTCTCAGAAACACAACACGTTATTAAGCTGATATTATAAAGATGTCAATTCAGACTGGATTCTTACTATCACATGCAGTGACATTGAGCTAAATCGCTCTGGATCTTTTATTTTCCGGTAAATATTCAGGGAGTACTAGAACAGGATTTGAATTATACATGAAATCGCTGATTGGTGCGATCGCGAGACACCTCCTTCCAGTTGCAGCAGGGCCTTAAATGGAACATAGTTATTCCACGGACGTCCTCTTCCCTCTTGCCTCTGGAAAGTGCGAGCCCTCCTCCCGCAGTTGATGTGACAGGCCTTTTAATTGTCTCATTCAGATAACATGTCATCGCAGAGCTGAGACCACGCGGTGACATCTGCTAATCATCTGTCCAGCTCTTGTTCACACATCCGTCCGTCCAATCCGGGGGATCCGATCACCTCTCGGTGCCCTCTGTCTGGCCCCCCGTTTCATTCTCACCTCCTATCTGTGTCCATGTCTTTCATTCGCACCCACTCTCACACCGCTGTTCTCCTCCAGTGGCACTCACACACTCCCACCTATTTCAATTTCAATCTCAACATCACTTTTCATCTCTGCTCCCCTGTTCATCCTATCTCTGCATGTGACTGTATCAGAACAGCCTCTTATTACTCGTCTCTCTTGCTCCAGTGCTCCTTTTCCACCTTCTGGTTTTAACGCGTTGATCATCTTGTGTGATATTGTGATCAACACAATGTGACTACAGACTTGCAGTTAAGCTCCTTAAAGGATCATTTTGACTTATTTAGGTTGTAAATAACTTAGGTTATTTATAATTTTGACCATAATTTATATCATTTATGGTAACTAATAATCTGTGAACATGACTGCAACAAAGTTTGATGGATGCTGTCAGATTATCAGACAGGATGTAAACAAGATTAAGTAAACTACTTAATTTGGAAGTAAAGCTCAAAAGGAGGAGAGCTAAAGCGATATCTCACTGCACAGGAAACCTATGGGAAGTAAAGTTTGGGTTATAATTTTAAAGTTCACACTCATTTTCTCATCCAAATGAGATTTACTAACCTGGGAGTGTTTTTTTTACAACCTGTCTGATTGTCTGAGTGTTTCTTGCCCCGCCTGACCTCTTTTTATGGATCTCGTTATGTCCCCAGCCTATGCTATCAAAACCAAATGAAACAAAGGCCAAACCTACAAAAATGAGAACCAAGTCGTCATGAACCAGAGTGATCTTTTAACAGACTACATTCCTTTATAAAAATATGTTTTTAGGCATTTTAGGCATTCTTCCATCAGGGTGGAGGTTAAGTCTCCCCAAAGGTAGCACTAATAGATACAGATTGTCCTTCGTTCCATCTGCTATTGTTTTTTAACCATGATTCCTGGTGACAGTGTATAAGTGTAGGAGATCTGGATCTTGTGCTGTGTTGTGTATGATGTATATATTTGTGTTGAATCTGAATCTTTTTAAGCTTTTATTAGATAGGTGACAGTGGAGCATGCAACAAAGGTCCCATCGCAGTTTGTGATCAGCACCTTAGTCTCTAGACACTTATGCTGTGTCCCAGTTCCATATACGAAGGGGGACCCAAAAATTCCTGGAACTGTTAATAAATCGTCATTATAAATCTTTCACTCGGACCTTCTAATCCTCTACAAAGTACTCTGATTCTCTTTAAGTTGGCGAATCTTCTCCGTTTTAGCCCCAATTTTAGTTTCACCAACCTGTAGACATACTAATAGTATGAGCGATAGTGATATTTATTCATTTTCTTTGTTAATGGATGTGTTTTTACAAATTTTAAAGGTTTAGTTCAATATGTATCACCTATTTTATTGACCTCGCTTATGTTTGGCCTTTTTATTAATAGATCAGCTGTATTTCACGTTTTTAATTTAGCAGTGAGGCGTGCTTGCTAGCTACACTAACGTCCTCTCGGAACGGTGTTTGTTTGTGTGTTAGTGTTAGTATTGAAGTGATAGTATATATTTTTATCTCATCTGCTTGAGTCTGACTTGAGTCTCTCTTGTTTATGATTGTGCAACGGCAACCAAACTAGTTTTGTGTCTCGGGATTAATAAAGTTATCGATCTAAGTGTGTTTACATCGCAAAAGTGACTAAATTAAGTGTGCTAAATAAGTAAATTCACACAAAATTTGCTTCATTTTTTAGGGTGCTGTTGATGGACACTGCTGTTCCGTGATACAGCCCAAATAACACATGGAGGAGCCACTTACAGAAATGTTTTTTCTCTTTGATGCACAGTAATGTACATCGAGTGAAGTGTACAATGAAAATTTGTATGTTTACTTTCGTGTGAGTTTATGCGGATGAGGTTTACATCTTTTCAAACCGTCCTCTCTGATGCTGTTTCTTTCACTTCCTGCTTCCACTTTTCAAAACCAGGAGGAGCTCATATTGAGGTGTTGTGTATGATTGTATGTGTTACACTCCTGTGCATCATGCACTGGAGATGAATTGGAAAGGAAAAGAAGTGATGGCAGTGGAGATCGGTTGTGATGCATCCCCCACCTTCCTGCATAAATGTATTAGCTGTGTATCTCAGCTGAGGCTGTACAGTAAGTATGTGTGTTTATATTACATGCGTGTGTGTGTATGTGTGCTTGAATGTTTTGTGCAATGATGCATGTAGGTATGTTCTGTAAAGGCTAGAGGATGGGTAGTGGAGGGATGAGCTGCTGTAGTTGTTAGTGCATCGAGCCCAGCAGAGAGATAAAAGGAGAATCCATGGGAGCTTTACTTGATAACACTGGTGAGACTCAGTGAAGTGGTTGGAAAACATTGCACTCTAGGCTCATTGCCCAGAGAGTTGTGCTGTTCTGTCCTCAGGGATGTCCTCCACTTCTCCACTGTATATTGCCAAGCTCCATATGGCACTGTAGCAGAACAGAATGGACTTTATTATTTATTTGCAGTGTCTCTCTTTCTCTCTATGTGTGTGTGTGTGTGTGTGTGTGTGTCTGTGTGTGTGTGTGTGTGTGTGTGTGTGTGCACGGACACACGACCCAAATGAGGTCAAACGATTGGACTGGCAAAGCATGAGAGACCACGACTGTGCATTTCATGGAGAAATATATGCTGTTGTAGCAGCTCGTAGCTCACATTTCCCATGAATACAGAGAGGGTAAGTTGGCACTGTGGTGCATTATGGACCAGTATATTTCCTCAGGGTCAAGGACACAGAGTGGCTCCTTTCTCACTTCATACTGTATGTCTAATCTTCATTGTGCCGTTTTGTGCCGCAACTCCATTTATTAGCAGTGCTTCTTCCACCCTGCCCACCGACACATCCAGTGATAAATTACACTGCCCACAGAGGATCACTCTGCATGAATCACTGCCACCTTACTTTAACATGGCACTGAGCAGGAGGGGTGGGGGGGTGTAAAGGCTTGCCAACTTTGCAGGGAGTATTTTGTTACTGCTCAGAGTGAAAAATAAGGATACAATCTTGTTTATATGATTTTATATTGCAATAACAGAATATTTCTTTTTGTAGTATACTGTATCTTCTGGAAAGTCAGCAGTAAAATACTTGGTTGGTTTGGTTAAGTATTGAAAAAGTCAAGGTATCCCATTCTGTGCTTGTAATCAAAACCAACATCTTTCTTAAACCAAAACAAGTGCTTTGAAAGGCTAAATATAACTATTAAAACATGAATCATGCTTTAGTTGCCATTAGAAGATATTAAATACAGTTCCAGTCAAAAGTTTGGATACACTTTCTCATTCAAAGGAATGGGAAGGTGTATCCAAACTTTTGACTGTATGTTGTCACTGAACACTTTGCAGATACATTCATGTAAAGAATTTGCTCATTATGCTAATAAAAATGTAACTGCTGTTGCAAATTAGTGGTATATAAAAAGCCATTTTTACTAGTAAGGGCTGCGTAACCAGATGGGAATTTCTATTTTTGGCTTATTCAGTGAATTTAATGTTTGACAAATTAACTTAAACCGAAGCATTGTCTACTGGTGATTGCCATTGGTTGCATATTTCTGTGTGTTATGACCAGGTCAACCAAAGAGTGATCCCGCCCCCCCCCTTTGGTCTGTTTCCATTGCACTTGTTGCTTTCATCAATACACAAACATTTCCACGTTAGCCAAGAGTAAAAACTTTTTAGTGATATTTCAACTTTTTCTTTAGTTTCCTGTATTTCCACTCAGCAAATTGAAAATACACATTAAAAACAGGTGAATGGAAAGTGCACTTCCAATATCTGAGTGGTTTTAAATATATATTCATCAGGCAAACATGCATTTGTTGTCACATTTTATTTTAGTTTGTGCATCTCACTATCTTGTTTTGTCTGCCCTCCCAGTTTCCCTCATACAGTGTGTTTTTGTAAAGGAGGATCCCTGTCTCTCATTACCATCGGTTGACAGTATATGTTTTATTCATGTCTCCGATAAGTAACAACGCTGCCCAGGCCCTCAACTAATCACGATCCCGGTGGGGAGAGTCTTTTCCATCATTAGCTCCACCTGTGGCTGGGCTCTGCTGAGCTGCAGATGCTAATATGGCAGTGATGAGGTTAGACACACAACAGCCCTGCCTGCATCTGTAACTGCAGGTTGAAGGATGAGACCTAATCACCAAATCAAGTCTGTCATCTTCTCTGTGCTCTTGCTGGAAGCAGCGTCGGGAGTCCCTAATTGCCAATCAGGGATAACTAGAGGGCTTCGGCGAGGGCTTGCGAAATGTAAGACCGGAGAGGCGCTACAAAGTAGACTGGAACCTGGCTCAGAGAAGTGCAGGAATCCAGGCTGTAGAGTCGGTGAGGAGAATAAAATCTCACAGAGGTGATTTTGTTCTCTTTGTATTACTGTGTAAGGCTGCACTGTGTCTGTCAACTGAGACCCTGGCAGGAGCAATTAGGTCTTCCCCCCCCTATATCCGTCAGACTACATTTGATGTCTTTTAGTGCAGCAGACTCTACTATCTTAAGTGTGATGCAATCATTACACATAGATTGTAGTCGTCTCTCTGTACACATACTGTATGTGTGGGTGTTACATCATTACAGGGAATTAGAGTGAAGACTCTGGAAATAAGCACTTTAAAAATGTATGGGCTTTTTTTTTTTTTAACTGTCTGGGTCTTATTTTTGTAGTTTTGATCATTTTTTCATTCATTCATTTCATTATTATTATCATTTATTTTACCAACTTTATTTCTAAGATCTTGGGACACAACAACATCAACACATCGTTGTCCTGCTACCTGCAAGCTCCTCTTCCTGGAGTCTAGTTGCCGCTACTTGTCATCTTTGATCTAGCACACCACAGCTGCCCTGAGCACCCATGTCCGTGCTCACCTGCCTGTTAGCTGGAAGTCTAAACTTTTTGTTGGTGACCTGTGCTGTCACTCAGTTGTTGAGCTCTGATTGGCTCCACTGTATCAGCCATTACTTATTTTTCTGTGCGTCATTATTTCCCTTAAAGCACTTTGTAAACTCTGTTTCAGATAAGTGCAGCTGTATTATTTTTTTTTAGTATTAGACACAATTACAGTGCAATCCAGTGGGCAAAGCAACACAAGAGTTCAGATGATAAAACAGGTTGTTAACAAGTTCACTCTTCATGCTTTGCAATTATGTAGAGGTGATGACTGTAATGTTGGCTGCATCCCCACATCGCAATTAAAACTGCGAGCAAAATAGATCATTAACAGGAATGATGCAAAACCTATGAAAATAAGAGGCACAAGCAAAATAGATAATTAACTGGAATGATGCAAAACCTATGAAAATAAGAAGCACGTTGGAAAGGTGTCCTCGTTATTTTCTTTTGGGCATTTGTTGGGGACTATTTTCAGCTGTGGATTAATACACATTGGGTGCTGAGTGAGCAGCAGGATGGTGTATGTAGGACTGAGTCAAAATAAACTGCAGTGTGTGTGTTCTTGGTAATGAAGGAGCATGTCAGCCAAGGTAATAGTGTGGCTTAGTCTGCATTCAGACCAAATCTGGTGATCCAGCACTACAGCGCTGGCGGCTGCGATGGCGGGGGCGTATTGTTTGAGGTACTGGTGAGACAATGAAATACGATCTAGGAGGTCGAGTTGGAGTTACAGACTAATGAATTTAAGGACTTATCAGAAGTCAAAACACTGCAAAGCAGTTTATAAAACTCACAGACAGGATATTACAACTTTAGAAAGTTATCATGGTGGAAAACGTTTTATCTTTTGTCGCGACGGTCGCAAGGTAAACAGACGAATACGACGTTCACGTTACAAAGTAATCCACCAGGAATGTGTGGTTGCATGTATGTGATTAGCCAATGCAATGTGACGTTGGGTTGTGTTCCAGCAAAAGTTGAGTGCGTTTCAACTTTTTGCCGGACAGCCGGTATGCAGAATGAAAATGTTTTTATTGGTTTTAGACCACAATGGAGCTCTATGGCACAAAGGAATAAGTTATATTAGTCCTCGGCTACACAGACTTTGGCTACTTGTTAGCAGGAATGATTCATTGTTGGTTTTGGACTTTCATGGGATTTGCTGACAATAAGAAAAATATAGAGGTTGCCAAAGTTATCCTTAAAGGAAACAAAAACAACTTGCTGTTGCACACATGCACTGTTACTCACAAGGCTGCTATAATGTCAGTTATTTTGTGCATTGCATCAGTGTAATTAACATCCTCAATGTCAGTCAATAAACAAGGACTATGGGGACCTGGCTTCATTAACAACTGGGCTGAAATTAAAGCCCTAATGGCAAAGTTTCTCTGCTAAAACACTCCATCTTATCAGGATTAATCACAAAGAGAAGCAAGAAGAGAAGGGAAAAAAAAACAACCTACCAGCACTTACTGACAGGTCCAGATTTACTCCACAGTTTCGAATTGTCAGCCAGCAGGAAGTGACAAACTGAAAGTTAAGCACAAACTCCAAACTGTCTCCCAAACAGAAATTAATGAGCTCTTTGTCCAGAAAAACCAGGACTCAGCAAAGTTATATCTCTCAACTCGCTCACTGTTTGGTTTTCTTGACTATAAACCAATCGCGGCGTTGGACATTTCAGTTGCTGAGGCCTCCGAGCATTCAGTTCACAAAGATAACTTGACCCAAATTAGTATTATGAGATCAACATGATCCACAGAGAGATATCATGTACTGTGCGTCACCTGCAAAAATATGAAAACATATCTTTAGAGAAACAAAAGGGATTACAAGAAGCAGTGGAAAGGGATTCAACAGGGCTTACTCATGCGAGTCGACTCCACTCTGTTAATCACACTGTGTTCCCTTCCTGATACTCTAGATGAAGCTAATATCAGTGAGGGATTAATATCCAGGTCTCCTATTAAACAAGAAATGGTGCTGGTGCAGGCAAGTGGGTGTAAGGAGAACCGTGAAACAACTGCCATGTTGATGGTTAACTGTATTTAGTCTTATTGGGCCCTGGGATTATGGGAATTATGAGTATCCACGTACTGCCTGGAAAATCCTATTAAACTCTCATTATCTATTCTATTAAGAAGAGAGATGCACAAAGAGCTTTTTCTTCTCTATGATTTACTCTCCTTTGTAAACACACACAAACACTCACTCGTGTACTATGTTTTATTAGTGTTTGATGCTTGATATTAAGGATGATATCATTGTTATTAATCTTCTAATGCCTACATTGTGTGTCCTTTAGTTAAAAAACAAACAATAATTAATGAGACTGACACTCACAAAAGTTTCTGTATTGTTAAAAAGAGGGTTTGAGACAGTTTTAGACTATCGTTTTACACAAAAATCCATGATTTTTTGCTGTTAAAATGACCTTATGCAGCCTGTTCCATTCCTGGTTTTGTCTCTTAACTTTTGGTTGCTATTGCTGGCTATAGTAAACACAGGTAATAAGTCATGGTTCTGATTGGTTCACCAGGCCTTCTGGGCATTTCTTAAAGTTGGAAACAAAAAAACGCATTTTTATGGATGTCGTATGGCCTGACATTACCACCTCCACCACAGATATCTTACTATAAAAAGACCATCTTCAGTTTAAATAGAGTAGGAATAGTGATAAATATGTGTATCATTGGAGGGAGAGGAGCAGGATCCTAGTGGCCTGAGGGGAGAAGCTCTTCCTGAGCCTCTCAGTGCTGGCCTGGCGTATCTGAAACCTTCTTCCCGGCTGCAGCATGGAGAAAAGGCCGTTATCCGGGTGTTCGGGATCCTTAATGATTCTCCTAGCCATATTCTTGCAGTGCCTGGAATAAATATCCTTCAGGCAAGGTAGAGGACTGCCTATTGTATGTTCAGCTTAATGAACCACTCTTTGCAGGGCGTTGCAGTCCTGTTCGGTGCTGTTTCCATACCAGGCAGTGATGTTCCCCATCAGGACCCTCTGGATGGTGCAGGAGTAGAAATTCCTCATTATTTGATGGGATACCCTGAATTTCCTTCAGGCGTCTGAGGTGAAAGTCTCTTCCTTGCCTCTCTCACCACTGAGTCAGCATGCAGCACCAAGGTCAAGCCCTCGGTGATGCATGTTACATAATAAAAAGCCAATGCCATGGAAAAATGGACTGTGTGTGTAATAGTGTAGCTAACCCATTGAGTCTGCACTGTGCACTTGCTTTGGCCGAGGAAATATTGTATTTGCACATTTTGAACAGCCACATTCACACAACTTCTGCTCTGATATCATGTTATTATAAACAGGTGGTTGCAAGCAGCAGATGTCAATGTACATAACGCGACATATCCCCACTCCTGGTGTAGACAGGAAGTTAAAGGATGGAGTTGTTGGAGTTCAGATCAATCAACAATCTGATATGTTTCAAACTGGCTGGTCTAATCCTGTTTTCTGTGCCGTGAGGGTTCATCACTCTCTATCGCTGCAGCTGAGCTTCCTGTTCATATAGTTTTCCATGAGAACTTCCTGATTAATCAATCGTTGGCTGTAGAGTCCTCAAGGCTTTTTTTTCTTCTCCACTTTAGTCAATATTGAATTGGTAACAGTAGTCGGCAGTGTCCATATCAACAGAAACATATAAATGTAATTGAACATAACACAGCTCTGGCGCTTCACACTTCAAAGGCTTTCATAGATTGGCTGTCACTCTTCTGACAGCCAGCAGCTGAAATCCGCCTCAGCCCGTCTGTGACAGCGTATACAGCAACCGAGCGACGCCGTCTTTGGCAGGATTTCACACAAATCGCCGAAAAATAAGTCTTGGCTGAAAAGCAGATAAATCCATGCATGTCTTTTTTTTTTTTTTTTCATTTCTGAGAACTGTGAATTACATGCAATGACGCAAGCGTGCTGAAAACATACAGCTGTGATATCAATACATCAAGCCTCTATTATTTCAAGGACCCATAAATTAGGAGGACTGGGTTACTTTTTCCGCTGTTAATTAAAGCCTATAACATAATGCTATGGCACAGTTCAATGTAATTGAGTTGATTACCACTGGCTTGACTGTTCACATGCCTCCCACACACACAGAAGGGGGTTCAGAGGTCAAACACACCTACACTGCCGTCATGGAGCGCTCCCCGGAGAGTGCTGCTTAGAGAGCAGAGGACGTCACTTTGGCTGAATGTATCGAATACCTTTTTAGTTTAGGATGAAAGAGTCTCACCAGCCAGCCTCACATTTATCATCCAAGCTTCAGTGCAACATAATTAAGGCAAATATCGGATGTAGAATTGACCCGCAAAGCCACGTTAAAACTATAGCTGAGAAATATTGAATATTTGAAGCTTGCAGATTTATCAACAGTTTGATTGCCGCGGGCTCCCATGATTCAGCAATTAAGACAAACAATAGCCAAGCAGGCCGATAAGAAAGAAGTCAAACCCTACTTTTCTTTCTCATGCTTTGTAATTTTTAAGCTATTAAAGTTCTCTTTTTTGCCTTCCCTCTAACTCTATCCCCTCTTTTTTTTTTCTCTCCTCTCCTCTCTTGGGACTCACAGAGCTCCAGGATTAGATTAGCTATCATTTATAGCAAGCCTGGGAGGCTGTGAAGAGCAGACTCCATCAGATGGAGAGATAATGGTGCTTTATGATAGATCCTGGCTAATGAAATGCCACTGTCTGTAATGAGATCAGTGAAAAGTGAGCTTTTGACCCGCTGAAAAGGGCAGGCAGCATGTTGAGAATATATACTGAGGATGTTTCTGACGTCTAAGATTCTGCCCTCTTGTTCCCCTCCCCCTGTTCTGGACAAGGTCTTTCTCAATTTTATGACAGTAAGAGATTTTTTTTGGAATAAAACTGTGAAAATGCCTGACAGTGCTACAGCAAAGAGGAGCCTGGCTGCACGCTCGAGCCGAAGCACAACATGAATCACACATGCAAAAAGCACAAACAGTGGAAATGCCAAAATGCTAATGCCAACATTTACCAGGGGCTGAGAGGTGGGGCTGTTCAAACAGTGGGAGGTGTGTAAGGTCAAGAAGGAGATTACTCATTCTCAGTGTGCCTCAGAGGTCCACACATCTGTAAAACAGCAAAAAATACACAATAACATACCCGACAACAGCATGAAGAGCCTGTAATGCTGTGTTATCTAACAACAGGAAACGTTTAGAATATCAAGCCTATATACCAAATTAATCAACATACCAATTATAAAGCACAAGGACACTGTGAATTTCCACTCAGATTGGTCATTGTTTAGAAAATACAACCCTCTTCATGTGGCTTAATGGTGGCGAAGACACACGGTTATGTGGAAAAATGGGTTCTGTGTGTTTATGTTTACATGCACATTAGTATCCTGGTTTCGAGTCTTATCCTAGTAAAAACTGTTGCTGTTATTCAGCACCTTGTATCCATGATCAGAACAGTATCCAGCTTTCTGATTACTTTTGTACAAGTGTGTTTTTGACCCTCCAACAAATCAGCCATTAATGTTTGTATTTCCTCAGGATTCAGTTTGGGTTCTGGATGCTTGAGCTCTGCTGGATTTGGCTTCTCTCTCTGACCACCAGCAATGGAAAACAAGAGCAACAGTACAATTAATAGTCCTCATTACCAGTGTCAAACCATGTTGGTCATTAAAGCTGGAATGATGCTTCTCCGAAGATACAAGTAAACGTTTCTGCAAACCTACATGGAGAAAGGTATTGTGGGTATTGGTATTGTCTCAAGGGGCTCAGTCAGAGAGGAGCAGACATGTGCACCTATGTGTTTATGCCTTAATCTAATGCAATGAAGAAAACAGCTTTGTACGGTGATGTGGAACTCCTTAACGTCCCACAATCATAGAAATTAAGGGCATTTTTAAAAAAACAGCTGAAATTCCATCTTAATAAATTATAAAGAATTGTTAATACAGGTCACTGTGGATAAACTATATTATATTGAGTATTATTGTGCTATGTATCATCATATTATGATAAGATTATTGTATAATGTGCTAGAGACTATCCTGCCTCCATCACCTGTAGTGTCATGACTGTGGTGTCATCCACCAGCTAGCCTCTCTATTGTCTAATCAGAGATGGCACTTCTCTTTCTTTTCTTTTCTTCACCGTTTTACCTACATTTTATGTGTTTTTTCTTTACACAAAATTGTCCATTGTTATTTTATCTTGATTTGTATTGGATGTATTTTGTGTTCAATGTGGATCCCAGGAAGAGTAGCTGTTGCCTAGTGTAATGGCTAACGGGGATCCAAATAAACTAAACTAAACCAAACTAAAACACCTCCCAAATCTCAACAACGCATTTAGCGGACCTGTGCATCAAGCAAGCTTGTAGTTTGAGTTCTCAAAACTGGGATAAAGGCTTATTCAGGTTTCTGAAACCACAATATTATGTTAATAGGCACAAATCCCAGAGAAACAGTGGAAAAAGAGGTTCAGTGAAAGTGTTCAGAATAAAGAAAGAGAGCTGTCAGATGAAAAGAAAGTGACAGAATTTAATACAGTCAAAATGCCAAAGCCAGAGTAATATTTAATACTACTTACAAGTATATGTTCATATAAAGAGTATATTTACTTTAAATTTTGCAGAATACCTTGCCCTCCATTATTGGATTGGTGATCTTTATCAGTCATCTCACACCAGGCAGTGTGATGAATTTATGAATAAGGAAACCCTTCCTATCACATAATGACCATTTTCTTGATTGCCTTCACTTCCCGTCTCTCACCTCTTGAAATATTCCTCTCACTCTCTCGGTTTTCTTCTGTTTATACTTCACAGGTCATCAACCTCCTCCTGTCCCCTCTCATTTCCTTCCACTTTTCTCCGCAATCTCAGCAAGTCAAGCAGTTGTGTGACAGCAAAAACGTATCTGAGAGCTATCATCTTCCCCCTTCTTATCATGCCGGGGGAGCTCAGCCACATGTTTGAGTCTCTGAAGAGGGGTCAAGGGTCAAGCGGAGTCATCTATAGCTTCAGGAGAATCCAGAGGGGGCTTATATGAGACTAACAAGTTTTCATTTACACCTTCTCTCCGCTCTCCTCACTCAACTTCATTTTTCATCTCTTCTGTCATTCCCAGGGGAACGGCACGCGCTCGCTTCCGCTCGAAAATGTGTGTTTTCCATCTCAGGAGACGATTTACAAAGAATAAATTGGTCTCATTTTCTGTCATACATTTTGTTTATTAAAGCGCCAAACTGTTAAATTACATATACTTTGCCTGAGGCTATTTTATTAAATTGTTTACAGTGGTTGTTTTGTTGCAGGCAGGTATTTTAAAAATCCATGCGTCTGGCAATTGTCAACTCACTGTTATTTTTTTTAATGAGATAAAGTCTGAAACCACACACTTAATTAATTTGAGACATCTTTTCAACTTCCACAGCTCAGTGCGGTCTGCCTGTTACTGACAAGAAGCTCCCCCACAGGCATAAAAAAAAAAAAAACGCCCTGAATCTTCTTTCTCTCTGTTTTTTATTACCATTTCTATTATTGTCAAGAAGTCATTTCCGTGGCTAATCTCTTTTTTGATAAAGATAAAGAGAAGTCACAGAAAGAAATATACTTTTAAATTTTTTTTTTTTTTTTTTTAGTTTTCTTTAATTGAGGAGTCATGGCAGGATTAAATTCTATTTGGTCCAGGGGAGCAGCCGGTCCTGGTGAGGCAACAAAGGAAATTGATTTTGTGCCCCACATCCTTTCCTGCAGCTCTTGGCTTACGTTCGGATGGCACGGCACAGAGCCATGTTAGGGCAGTCGGGGATGCAATATAGTTTTCTGCATTTCTCTATCTTTTGAATGTGGAAGGTGGCTTGACAGTCTCGCTTTTTGGAGGCGTGAAAACGTGGAGGTAGAGCGAATGAGAATCGCGGGTAGAAAAAGACATCTTAAGTTTTATTGGATTTACTAAGTATAGATATAATATGTAGGCTAATCTAGTGTCTGCCAGAGGTCAGTGCTTTGGTATATGCATATTAAAATGCAGAGTGTGGCATTTAAAGATCTCTGTCACACTTAATATGCTTTACTAATAAGCGCCATCATCACCCCAGATGCTCTGGATCTAATTTTGCCATGTTCAGATGGCCAGAGGATTTGCTTTGAATTTCAACTATGCTATACCTCTGAGGAAACCCTTTTAGACCCACGAAGCCTGAGGGAACATTGGACTGAGTGGACACCTCTGGGCAACTTGGCATGCTTGTAATATCATGACCGGCGGTCACCTCAGGCGGTGCCGACAGACTAAAATGTGCTAAGCTGACCTTTTGCTTCTAATTAAAGTTTCGTGTGGCCAGATGTGGTGAACTGGCCCATATTCTGTGGAGAGAGGCGGATGTCCTGAAGCTCTTATTCCTGTAGCAGCACATCACATTGGCTCATCTGCCTCACTCCCACCTCCTTCACACCGTGTTTGCTACTCTACAAATGTGTGAAGTCCTGACATCCCATCCCCCCGGTGAGTGCCGCATGGGCCGCTGTCCTGGAGGAACGTTAAGTGCACCAATAACACCAATCCTTGTACGTGAAGATGAGTGGAAAACTACACGCAGGACATGTACAAACACATACACACACACACACACACAGTCACATTTATACACACATGTCAGCACTCTAGGGTCACTGTGGAGATACTTTGCTTGTCTTTCCATTTATTTTTCTTCACGTCACTGGGAGCTGTGAATTGGAAAGACGGACCATTTCTCACTCGAGCCCCGATCGTCCCTCAAAACAGTTTACTCTGGGAATGATATGTGAGTTTCACAAAAAAAAGACAAAGACAGACAGAGACAAAGAAAAGTCGAGAGAAAAGAGCTGAGTCTCATTTGAAATGGATGGAAACATTAAACAAAGCAACCAGTAAAGCACTAAATAGCCTCTTATAATAAAGAAACGACTGCAAGGTCCATGAGACCTAATGTGAATTGGTGTTTTCTATTAATGGTTGTAGAACGTCATGATTGAGTTGGCATTTGTTAACGTGAGAAGTGGCACAGAAAAGGTTTAGGTATAATTGACTCTGAATGGAATTTATTTGCTGCACTTGACTCCTCTAATATCAAAAATATGTGCAAAGAGTTTAAAATATTTGAGTAAAAATTTGTGTATTTCACATGTCCTCTCTTTTGACTTGCATAACCAAATGCTTTTTGTAGGACATAAAGTGTTGTTATCCTTGTTAATATATAGAACACTTTGTACTGTGAAGATTAATGTCTGTATTTACATTTTTTTAATCAGAGAACAATCTACATATGTCAAAAATGACACAAAATAACACTTAACAGTAGCCTGAGATGACTGCTTTTGAGACAAAATTGCCATCGAACATATAAAAAAAAAATCAAAATAATTCGCGTCAGACTGTAAATAAACCATCTCCTCTTTGCAAACACTGTGTTGAAATGACTTGGTGTGTGGTGAAATGATTTCTCCTCGCAGCTGTGTGTGTGTGATTAGTCGAACGGCTTATCGTCTCGGCTGCAGGAGAGAGCAGAAGGGGCTCTCTGGTCAACGCTGTCTGATAGGGAAACTATCTCATGCTTCTGATGGTGGACGTGCTATTTGTTGACTCTTGAAGGCGTCAGGGGAAAGAGATTGCTTTTAAGAGTCCTCACACATATTACAAAGCTGTCACTGGCAGGAGTGTTGACAGCTGATCGCTCTGTGGGAGTGTGACGCTCAGTGAAGCAGAGTGTGCTAAGATAGAACTTGTCTGAGAGGTTAAGGGTGGACAGACTTTCCCACCATATGATTATTCCGATTCTTCCAGCGTCCTCTGCTTTGTCTGAGATGGAAAATGTGCCGTGACTTCACCTGGCGTTAATGTGATTGGATTGTAATCGCACAAATCCCGTACAGCATCCAAAGTTCAGGCATAAAATCACCAAAAAGGAGAGGAAGATTTGATTATTTTTCATGTCCCGAGATGGTTGAAGACAGCTGTGGTTAATTTAACACACACACACACACACGTGTCTCCCAATCACATGATTACACACATACTTCAGTGTTTTCATCTTTACAATCACAAGTTCATGTGTATAAACGCCCAGTGTTGTGCACATTTGATGTTTGACACTAGACAACAAACCTGACCTACCACAATATGGACTTTAAAGGGTGCACACACATGCTTTTTGTGATTTTCTGTCATTGAGATGCTTTTATAATGTTGGATATCTATGTTAAACTTGGTCAAAGTTCAAAAACATGAGGTGAAGGTACATAAAAAATGCTACCTGAAAGTCAGAATCCCAGGTGTTAGCCTGTTATGAGCGCTCCATTTCCAAAGTTACCCAAAGTATCCCCCATTGAACTGACATAGCTCGCACATACCCACAAATGGCCGTCTGTTTTGTAACTTTTGTCACTAAGGTTGGCTCAAACATGTGCCTGATGGGACATTTCCATGTTTATTTTTGCCCTTATGTCACACCAGAGGGGAGCGTCAGCAGTCCAGATGTCCACAAGTGCCCCTCTGTTTCACTCAAATGATGAATATTTGGTATTATTTTGACTGGTATTATATTATACACAGTCTGGTATTGTATTATCAGGCACTGTAAAGACAGAGATCTCTTTGAAATGGAAATGTGGTTCTATTAAATTAAATTTATTTTGAGCTTTGATTAGTATGTGGATTATTTTGTCTGAATTGTGCTTTCAGTTTGAGTTTTTTTTGATCAAGTACCTCTAAACCTTTTTTTTTTGGATGTGCACTCTCTGCACACTTTTTATTTCTAAAAATGAAGGCTAACCTTGATCCTGTGTGCAAAAGAGGATGCTCCTTTCCATTTTTTTTACTTATTTCCCTTAGAGTTCATGCCCCTGTGTTCATATGAAACTATTTCAATCACCAAAATATGTTTTTAGGAAGTTTTAAAGCCTTTTTCCCCCTTTCAGTATATCAGACTGAATGTTTATCTTGCACATTCACCACTAGTGATTTTCAGTTGGTTATTACTATAAAATCAGCATGTGGTAACTAGTATGGTTATTAAACTAAAACCACTTGGGTAAGATTAGAGAAAGATTGTGTTTGTGGTTAAATGAGAAGAATATAAAGAGATGAAGACACTTCAGTAACTTCACAGCACACTACTTTATTCACTGGCAGCAAATATTTATCGATCACTGAACAAAATCACTAATGAAAGTTGAACCACCCCTTGAATTGAGGCAAACACATTTCCATAATATCATTGCCTGCGTGAAGGAGGGTTATTGTTGTGGTATATCCTGAATTGTTTGGATCAATTCACCCATCTTCATCTTCATCACTGTTCTTTTTTTGGTTTTATTGTTACATCTGCTCGGCATTCCTGCAGAGAATCACATTCTTGAGAAGTTTGACAAGAAAAAATGGACCTCAACAAAAGCACAACTGTTCATTTTATAATCAGCTGTACTCAGTAGATGCGCACAAAGGCCTTACAATATATATGTCAATCAACTTGAAAATAACTTTTCTTGTAGTCTGCGTTTGTCTCGTCCTGTTGTCTCACCATCATATCACTCAGCATCATTCCTCCTTCACTAACAGTCAGTGGTGTTTAGAAGGGGGACGGCCTTTCTGTTATTATTAGCGCAAAGGTCAGACTGTGTCAGTTTGTGGCAGCCAAAGGCGGGCTAGGACAGTGTGTTCCAGATTGTCTGGAGGCTTGAGAGTCTGACAGGAAGAGCCAAGCAGACAGTAAGCAGAGGGCGGGGCATCATTGACTCCTACACAGACACATCAAGGATAACTGGCTACATTAACTCTGTCCATTAGTGCCTGTCTCTCGCAGACAGGAAGTGACTGATTGAGGCAGATGTGTGGGATTTATTTATATCCCGACTTATTTAGCTGCTTTGGTTGCTGGTTGTGAGGTTGTCAGGCATCATTTGAAATAATGTCCAGGGGATCTGTGACAGACAGTGAGTGTGTGTGTGTGTGTGTGTGTGTGTGTGTGTGTGTGTGTGTGTGTGTGTGTGTGTGTGTGTGTGTGTGTGTGTGTGTGTGTGTGTGTGTGTGTGCTGTGTATGCATGTGTTTGAGCCTTTCTATGTGATTGTGTGTGAGCTAGGGGATGTTAAGAGCACCAGAAAGGAGCAACGGCTGAGAAACTCAGTGGTTCAGAGCTCAGTTTTTGCTGTTTTACAGCATAACTCATCTACAAAATGCAAAGCCATGAGTGCATTAACAAAAGAGAACATACAAACAAACAGACAAACAAAAGAGGTTTTCACAGATCAGCCAAAAAAGGAACAATAAAAAGACAGCTTCTGATATACCATGGTTAAAACCACTTTGCAGTTAGCAGGGTTGTGAGAAAACAAACAAAAAGCTGCCAGGCCAGTTAATTAGATGAGTTCTTTGTTTAGGCTTCATCCTAACGCTAACTATGTGACATCAAATTAAAGCCAGAGTTATAGTAGTCTTATAGGGCTGGAAAGTCTCTGTCTATCTATAGACTCTATCTATGCTTTATCACTCAAAGTCCAGATTTCTGATACCTGATGGATAATCAATCACTTTGCTTTAGTTCAGTACATAGATTCACAATCACTCATGTAGTTTGTTCATTGTTTTCAAGCTAAGCAATTGCGTTGTCATTCAAACGCATATCACTGTCCATAATGCATGATGTACCACTTGGATTCTAAATAAATTGGTGTAGTTCAGTTTAAAACAAGGCTTATATGAACGGTCTGTAAGCTCAGTAGCTCAGAGTTGTTGTATCATGTTTCTGTGGCGTTCAGTCTTTCAGTAAACTTTTAACCATGAAGTAACATACTGTATGTCACTGCTAAACTGACAAATTTGCATAAGTGATGGACACTCCAGTAAGAAAAGCAACTTATTGTCTTGGCCAAAGACAATGGTGTTTCAGTGAACTCAGCTCAGTTTAAAGTTTAGATTTGTTCATTCATGTACTGAACACCTCTACTGACGGAGGTGACTTTCATGTGCATTCTTACCTGAGAAAACACCTCAGAGAAAACATTAAAAAGACATCCTATCTAGAGCAAAGGCATTCATTAACTAAACTGGATTCAAAATGTAGTAGATAAATACATAACCTGCAAACAAAAAATAGATGGCAGACATGATTGCAAGGGATTCCCACCTGATCCTAACTGTACATTTTAGCGTGAAATGTCTTTTCAGTATTCGGGACATAGCCCCGGAGTTTCTCTGAGTGATGGGTAGCCCGCAAGACCCTGGCTGACTTTGTGTGTGTGTGTGTGAGGTTAATGCTTCCCAGTTGCTCTGCTCCAGTTCAGGAACTGGAGACGTTAAAGGGCTGGTGCTTCTCCTGGGTGCACACAACACAGCAGAGCTAATAAAAGGATCTGATGAGACCCAGCACTGCCTCCCACTGACCCAAATACAGGCTTACATCAGTCACCCCTGACTGGACTGAAGTTTTATGTACAGTGTCTCATGTTCCATGTCCACACAAAAGTGAGAGAAACCAAGGAAGCAAAGCGTATGAGCTTGTAATTTGACACAGATACAGTATTATGTTTGAGGTGGTAGACAGATGTGTGTTTTTGCCTTTAAATGTAGTGACGAAGCTTGAACTTTTTCCAAACTTTCTGAGAGTTGACCCTCAATCCCAGAGAGGTTGAAACACTGCCACTGCAAACACTCTGGTAAATTGATACAAGAATGGATGGATAACACATACTGTAGGCTTATAAATATTTAATTTGTTGATACATGTGTCACCAGTAGATATCATCCTGTTGACAAGCATGTTGTGATCAGTTTTGTTTTCTGACCTGGTAGGAATTTCCAGATATGTTGCAAACAATTTGTATGATAAAAAAAAAAAAACATGGTTCACAGATCAGTTTCTTCTCTTTCCCCCTCTTCTTTCTCTGGCTCTCTGTATTGGCAGCCGTTATGACTCATTGAAAACTTCATACCAAGAGAAAGAACATGTGCAAATATGACAAGCTTTTGATAACATTACAGCTATTTCCCTCTCTGCCTTAGGTGCTCTGATTCACTTTCTTTCATTTTAGTCTCTTTCTGAAGCCTGTACTGACAACTGAGATGTGATATTCTGACAACTGCTTGTTTAGTTTTGTGCTCAGACTTGGTACGAATAGCCAGAGGGGATCTACTGTATGTTGAAAATAATCACAAAGATGATGTCACAAGCCTGAATTCATAGGTAGACTTCCACTTGTCTTCTCTCTTGAAGTTGCTCAGCAAACCCTTTTCTGGAGATTTTGGCATATTTCTTCAGATATAATAAGAGCTTATTTTGTCTTTCTGAGAGCATCAGATGCTGTACTGCATAGAGTAGGAACCTACTGGTCCTGCCTAAAAGACTCTAACCTGAACCACAGCTCCTTTACTTGACTTATTAGCGTACCTTATACATAAACAAACTATACACATGAAAAAGTGTTCTGTTTGTGTTTTGTCACATGATATAAATCATAGTGTAATTACTGCTCATTTGTAGGAGTTGTGCTTGGTGTGTTATGCTTCTTTTTCTCTGCTTGATATTCATATTCTGCCCCTGTCCTCCTCTTCTACTTTTTCTCTTTCTGTCCCTCACAAACAACGTGGGTTTGTTGGGAACATAGATTGTATATAAAGGTGGACATAGAGAGGTGTGATGACCCATTGGTTTGCATTGAAGCCAGTTTGAAGCCCAGAGTAGCAGCTCATGGTCGGTGCCATCTTTTCTGTTTGGAAGTGGGTTGTGTTGCCTTTCATGCTCTGGAAACATACCCTGCTATTTTAGATCGAAGCTACTTTAGCTAAACTATGCTAACTGGGCAGGTTCTCATAATCAAGTAACGTTAAATTTTCCGAAATATTGCGTCAATAGTCTGACTCAGTGAGTGTCGGAGCTGGGGAGAGCAGCAGATGAGTGAATCACAGCTGTCAATCAACGCCCACACAGCAGACATCAAAGCTACTATAAGTCTTCAAATCTTATTAACAGAGCATTCATTTCCAAAATGACCACCAACATACTTATAAGAGCGCCTGAATTTCTCAATTGAAACCATAATGACTTGTTGAAAAAAATGGTTGACTTAATGTTTCTAGAGATAAGTTGATGCTTTTTGAATGGGAGTCAGTTGGAACCAGCACCTAGCGACTGTCGGTGGACATAAATCCTTACTGTACATAGTTAGCTAACTCGGGCAAGATGGGTAACAACAGTCCCTTTGGAAATATCAGCTTACTGTTAAGTTTCTGTTCATTTAAAAGTAAATGTAATTCCATTAAACTTTCATAACTAACTTTAATACCAAACTAAGAAACCTGTCCTAAGATCATATTTTCAGTTTCCTTACACCTCAAAGGGCAGAGCCAATCTTCCTGCACTTTCGTTGGGCACAAAATAACATCTGATAAAACTTGATTATAGACTTTGGGTCCAAACCTTTTGATGTCATAAAAGCTGCAGGTCTGCCTGCTCTTAGCACACCTGTAGCAGTGAGACTACTGCTAGAGGTGTGTAATTTGGTCTCAGTTTGTAACAACATCCCCAACGTCACTGACTTTCTCCACTGCCAAAGGCCTCCCATTGCCTTCCATGTGGGTGTGATTCGAGGTGAGTGAGCCTCACTTCTGTTGTTGTCATCCCATCGGATACATCTGGTGCAATAAGTGTTGTAATTGCTTTGTAAGTAGCAGCAAAATGGAGTCCAAGACAAATTGTTCAATGCGGACAATAAAATGTATGATATCATTGCTTCCAACAGTGTCTATTTTGCACTTCTTGTCCTTTGTGCTTTTAAACTATAAAAAGATATCAAAAACATCAAACCACAGTGGAAAATTACAGTGTGAAAACCATTTTGTAAAAGGCGACACATCATTACTTTAAAGGAAAAGAGGCATTATCTGTCAGAACCAAAAAAAACTTTTCAGAAAAGAAAACTATAGTAAGAAATATACTGTGTGTATGTGAGGTAGGATAATAAGCAGCGTGGGCCAACATTTAATAAAAAGTAGCTTTTATTTCTCTCCCTGCTCCACCGCCCACTCCCACAAATTCATGCCTATACTTTGAGTTTCTTCCTCCTCGTTGCTAATCTCTTAACATGGTCCAAATTGTGAGAGGTGTCTCAATGCCTCAGACATCCTCATTTGTATCTGTCAAACTTTAATGAATGCTTGGGCAATGAATGTTGCATGAACTGGAGAGTTAGCACATGCACTGAACTGTGTTCCAAGTAAGACACATGATTAATTATTTGTCATTTACTCAGCATTGTGCATCCTTTTGTTTTTTAGTGAATAAAAGGGTGCATGACACTTAATTCTACATAACAACCCACTCTAAGCAATATTTTGATGACCAAAACTAAACAACTGACAGTTTATCCCATTAATTGGTCTTTACACTGTTGTGTGTCCAAGGAGGCTCCACTTTTGAAGTGATAAATAAATGATGGCTGATACGGTTACCACCAGGGGAAGGTGTCTGCACACAGTGTACTCACTGTGTTTGACAGGGCTAAAAGCAGGAGACCTGTGGTTTTGTCTCTCTCCACACAGACCCATCAGTATCATTTGGAACCTGACTCTGGTTTGCAGCGAGACGCCTTGTCAGCGACTCAAACGCTGCATTTGGCCTCTGCTCCCAAAGGATGGATTCTGCCAAATTACATTCCCTGAATATAAGCAATAAATTGTTTGTTTACTTTAATCAGGCTCTGGCTTGTACAGTGAGTAAAGCAGCACAAACTGAGGCAGAGCTCGTTATCTGAGACAAAGTTTGAGTCTCACTTTGCTAAATAGATCTGATTAAGATGCCCTTGTTCTGATGCTGCAAACCTACCTGATGGAAACAAATTGGACTGATGCACATTTTTCTCCCTTTAGACACACATCTATCAGTGCAGAAGAAATTGAAAGAGGCACTTTATGCACTAATGAGTCTTAGATATTCACAGTGGTGGCTCCCTGAGATAGAATAGAAAATGCATAGTTTCCTGCCTAACGTCAAGACCCGTACACCCCCAGAACTGTGCTCTCCAATCAGCTCAGAGTATCCTCCAGTGTGCACCTGCAGAAACCCAGCAGAGGTGTTCAGGAAAAAGAGACGGTGTTTTAGGAGTGTATCCGTTTTCATCAGAGAAGGTACTGTGGCTTTTTGTGGTTCTAAAACAGTTTTATTATTGCGTTATTTTTGTAAAGTTACTCTTAAACTTCAATGTTAGATGTATGGATGTGATGTGCAGGATACCATCAAAATAAATAATTTCACTTCATCCAATCACTGTATATATTCACATATATTATCAGTATCAGACTAAATGGTCTGACCCAACAGATGTGAGGGGTGGAGATAGAAAATGAGTGTTGGACACGGTTGATTTTTTGTCCGTGTGTCATAGTAGAGGAAAACCAATGTAGCATCTGGGATGCCTCACAACATCCCAGCCAAACCATTAGAGTTTTTTTTACTTCTCTTGCCTAGTTTGACAACATCTGCACTGTGTTACATGCACAACTATTAACACGATAAAGCAAAAGATGATTAATGCTGATGAAGTCATTCACTGATATCTCCTTCCCTCCTATCACATAAAGTACATCACGAAAGGCGTGAAAGTCAACAAGCTATGCTGGTCCAAGTCCAACACCCTGTCTCTCAGCCAAGTCATGGCAAGATTGCATGACTGTAGTTGTCTGCATAGTGATTATCTTGAAGGGCGATAAGCCTTTTCACTGACAACAGTTGCTTGCTGTTGCAGCTGGAAACAATGCTGATGAGAGTTGTGAACCAAAGCTAAAAGACACTAAAACGTTAGATAGAGCTAAAAGGAGCTGCAGAGGTGAGTGATCATTCTCTGTGTATTTTTTCATTATGAAGGACAGCCCTTTAAAAATAATGAGTTGTGTGCTCAATTATTAAATTAAAATGTGCAATACCTGTACACTACCTGCTCAGCACCAAACGGCTAACAGACACAGTTAGCTGTAGACTAGCTGGTGAACATACTGGAGCATTTAGCAGCTAAAGAGCTAGATATTTCCCTCAGGAGTTGGTAGAGAGCAAAAACAGACTTAAATTCACCTGGTGGACACAAACATGACTCCAAATGAATAATAATGTTGCTCTGTAAGTGCCGGTTGTGTAAATGAGCAACTGTTTGCTTACAAGTTCAACATATCAACTGAAAAGGTGATGATATGTCAATGGTGTGTTCACAACTTGGTCTGGCAAAAAAAATCAGTTAATAGAGCCATTTTGGAGCCAAAGCTTCTGTTCCTGGATAACTGAATAGAAACTACAGTATGAAAAGTGAAAATGATGCCATGCTGAAATTTTCTGAGTGACATTACACCATCTGGTTTGCAATTTCGGTTTGACAAATGTGTGAGCCCCTTTCAGCTGTCTAATAATGTCCAATAAGCCAAACTTCATCTCTATTTCAGCTCAGCCTTTCACTACAACCATCTCTAAAGCAATGGCTAACAAAATGCGCCACCAAAAATTAACCTCGGAAAATGTAAGACGACAGCAGTCATATTCATTCATTATTAATTACTTATTATGAATTAGGGTCTGTCAACTCATCAGAGGCGATGATTAGCACTAATATACGTAAATCCATTCTGACTGCTCTCAAGCTTCCTACAGAGAAGCTTAATAATCCTGATGGGACTCACTTTCTCCACAATGTTCCCATTCACACGATGAAAGTGGTCACTAAATGGTTTTATGAGCATTATAATAAAGCACAACTGTCTTCATCGCTGAACGAATGTGAGGAGAATTAATCTTCTATCCCTCAAAACAATTAGAGAGAAAATACAGATGAACATAAAACAGAGAACAAAAAAAGCAAGATCAGAGCAAACTGAAATTCATCACTGATTCAATTTCCACTTATTCATGGGCACCAAAGGGCAAAAGAAAGTGTACAAAAGCACATCTTAAAAGGGGTTTTAGAAGAATGTGCAAATCAAGTTAATATAGTATCCTCAGACGAGCCATTACAAAGCTACAATAGAGCTTCTAGAAATACGCTTTCACCATATTTTGTGTCACTTTCTGTGCTGTTTCCATTACTTTGACAATTAACTTGTGAGCAACAGAACAGTAAAATCAGCCTCTCAGCACATGCTGTCGCTCAGTGTTCTGCTTCAGTCTGATCAGAAACCATTACACTTGTCTTTTCTACGGATATTAACTGTAATCAACTGCTTTGCGAAACAGAAAGTTAAAAAAAAATCCGAGCATTTGTTTCACTTTGTGGCTTTTATCACAGAGCGTGTGAGTACCTATTCTTCCAGGGTTCATTATATATCATGAAAGGTGAGTGTGTGTTTGTGTCCTCACTGGTAAACCATGTCTGGTGGAGAAAAAAGGAAGGGGAGGGGGGGCATCTGTCTGTCTGTTAGACACAAAATGTTTTCCTGTCTGTGTAAAACACAGAAAATTATCAGGAGACTACATTTCTGGGCTGAGCGAGGTCAAACCCATCAACTTGATTTTAAGTTTTGCTTCCTTCCTTCTGAACCAACAGGGAGGGAAATAGCTCTAGAAAGATTAAAGTGACTTGGCATTCACTCTTACCCTTTCTCTCTTTTTTGCTTGTTTTGCTTTGGGCAGCAAGAGGATTTAATCACGGTACGTTTTGTCCACTAACCAGATTTTGACAGCGTTTCTTTTCTCATTCAACTCAGAGACAATAAACCATGAATGTCAAAGTGAACCTTTGCATCTTTGTCTTTAAACCTTGTTTGTCTTGCAGCACATTTTTTTAAACGAGTTGTCCCCCTGTGGTTAATATGCAGGGATGTGCCTCTCTGAATTAAATGTGATGTATCTCATGAATTAAACAGAATGTGTGTTAATGGTTTATGCTAAAATTTCCATCAAGGGAAGATGAAAAAAGGAGATTTTTGTTTCATATTTGGGAAGATCTCATGAAATTAAATGACGACAGGTTGACCTGTGATACGTGATTCTCCCCTTAAAGTGCTGGAAAAAAAAATCTAATTGCCATCATATATTATAATCGTATTTCATACATAATGCTGCAAATAATTAGAAAAAATAAGAGGGCAAATCCCCCTGCGGTGATCTGTACTTCTCTCTTACAGAGAATTCCCCACCCCCAATCTGTGTCAAACATGCTGCTGAGATGAAAGCAGAGTTAAGAGGTGAAGATATAAAAGGTGCACATGTAGAGAGAACAATGCAAAGTGGGGATGTGCTGCGTTTCCTTTGTCATCCCTCTTTAGTTTACTAAGACACAGATGGTGACAGGAAGTCACAAGGTATGAGAGGAGGGTAATTAAAAGAGTATCTGACATCATGCTGTGTGTCGCCAAGCTGGCTGGCATGTTTTACCAACATGTTGCTGACATATTTTGTCAGTAGTGTCAAACATACTGTGCTGTAGTGTGTCTATGAGAGGAGAGATTACAACAAAAAGGAGAGACAGAAGCTGCTTCTGCTGTTCTCTAACAATTGTCACCCTTCCACGTTCTGTCTATGACACAGTCTCATGTCTGTGTTTTTAAAGCCCTGTGGCAGTGGTCTAAATGGTTGGCAGGTTGCTGTTTCAGATCACTGGACTAAAGGCTGAGTCATGATGAGGCAGGTCTGAAAAGGAGCCAGTGCTTCGCAGAGATGTTCCTAAATCTCAAAATGCAAGTCCAAGTCAATTCAGGACTTAAATCTCTCCAACTTCAGACTGAAGAGCATTCAGGCTATTTCTAGACACATCACTGTCATGAAATTATATCCTAAGTAGTAATTAATCCTTAAACACCCACACTCCCTGGAGAATATATATATTTTTAAGTTTTAGCCACTCTGCTGTGTATTGTAGCTGTATTATCTTTTAAGCCGGGATGATCTTTTTTAAAATGACTGAAAAAAACAGAGTCTGATTTATCAATATATATGTTTCATGTTCATATTCATGTGACTTTTCATACTGCAAGCAGCAAGTCTGTCGTTTTGCAGGTGGAACAGTTAAATGGGGAGTTAATAAGTGCATAAACAACAATTATATGATGACTTTAAAGCATAATACTCTATTTTGAAACAAAGCAATCATTTTAATAGTTTAATCTTAAAAAACAAACAGATTCTAGCTTGGCGTCTAGTGTGTATAATGATGATTAGAAGCAGCTGTGTTTGGTTCGGTCAAAGGAAACTACAATGAAAATTACAAACTAGTGAGCAGAATTATCAGTGTCAGCACGATAAACAGAAAACTGAAACATATGAACGTTACGTATTTTGACTACAAATGTAAGCTAACATGCTCAACTCAGGAAATACCATCTGGAAGAAAAACTTTGCATGAATAAATTTCAAACATACGGTGAAAGACTGTTTCATGAGCAGCTGAAACATCTGGTATCACAACAAGAGCATGAGTGGCATTAACTCGTGTGTGGATTTTTACAGGAGCAAAATATATTTGGAACCTCTTAGTTTTGGAGCTCGACGTTGTTCTGTTTTCCAGAATGCTTTCAAAAATAATCCCAAACACTACCAGTGTGTATACGCCTCCTGTGGAAGCCCCTCTGAGTCCAAAACACATTGTTTTGTGTGTTGATTCAATACGGTGTAACATATCTGTGGCTGGCAGACAGACTGTTCATCACACAGGAGGTTGTAAAACTGAATAGATATTCCTCCAGTGGAGATGTCCACAGTGCCTTACTTATGTTTAAAAAAAAAAACAAACTCTGATTATTAACAGTCAGAGTCACGTCTGAAGTAAATAAAGATGAGTTGTGAGTCACGTCTAGAGTTGATTTACGCGTGAGGAGACTGCCCTCAGAAAAATGACTGCACTGGTTGTTTGGTCAAAAGCCTAAAACTACCTACGTGTACATTTTCCTGACAAAGATGTCTTGTGGCTTCTACAAATCATGACTGTTATCTGACAGGAGCAATAGGGGTAGCATGAAAATCATCACAGGGTGGATGGTTGGGCCAATAAAACGTGTGACTTTGACACCAGTGACTGCTGTTCTGGGGGCGGCCGTGGCTCAGAAGTAGAGTGGGTCATCCGCTAATCAGAAGATCGGCAGGAAGATCCCCGGCTCCTCCAGTCCGCAAGTATCCTTGGGCGAGATACTGAGCCCCAAATTGGTCCTGAAGTCTGTGCCATTGGTGTGTGAGTGTGTGAATGATTAGAGACCTTGCATGGCAGCTTCTGCGTCCATCCAATGTGTGTGTGACTGGGTGAATGTTGGCATGTAAAGTGCTTTGAGTGGTGGGAAGACAAGACAGGCGTTACATAAATGCAGTCCATTTATCATTCTGTTTCCTGCCACTAATCAACATTGTTTGCTTTAACCACGGGCACCATCTTTCTCTACACTTAACCAAGTAGTTTTTGTGTTAAAACCTGACCATAGTGATAAATGACAGAGGCTATTTTGTCATTTAGTTAAGAGGATGTGTTGAGTGTAAGCTCCCATTTCTGATGGCTTTTATCTCCCTCTGAAAAGACAACAAACAAACACAGACTGTGTCGTCTGCCTTCGTCCAAAGGCGAAAATGTTCATCCATGTTCTGAATGGCCACACTTGAAGGCGAGATGAAAAGCCTGCTGCTATTGCCTCCTCCTGGCTACATCCCACGGACTCCTCGATCTCTCTCCAAGAATTGTGTTTTGTCTTTGTATTCTTGATGCAATTAAACATAGAAAATGAGATACTGGCGGATACTTTTGGACAGCCTCTGCTTTTTTCCGATCTCACCATCACAAAAGTGTTTTCAGACACTGTTAGTCAATCTGACATGCTCATCATCTGAAGCATACTGAGGCCTTCAGCTGTGTTGTTTGAAGAGCGACACAGTCCCCGCAGTTACATCCAGCTGAAACTGTTCATGTTTACCAAAACACCGAGTGGAGAACCTGTGGTCCTGATGCTGCAGCGCCCACTTTGAAGAGACCGGTGTGATTTAATTAACCCGCCGGTGTGAAATTTCTGCAAATGTCTGGGCTGCTTTAACAGTCGAGTTGGCAGGATGACAGACAGGCAGATGTTCAAACAGTGTGTGCATTCTTCTTTTGTGAGGAGGGGGCTGCTGTGTTTGGCTGCTTTTAAAACAGACACGGTGTGATGGAGATTAGGAGCAAGCTGTGCAACCGGTGTTTAGTGGGTCGGGCAGGCAGGCAGATGGGAGATAGATTTTACATATCAAAGCCAAAGAACCAGGAGGAAAGAGAGTGAACATCAGGTGTGGTGATCTAGACTCCATCATGACATTGGAGGCTAGAGGAGAGAGGCTAATAATCAGAGAGCTGCGCTGAGGACAGATTTATTGAACAGGAGCAAAGTGAATCTCTTCATCATTAACTTGCCTTATTTAGATTTTGTCTTTATCTTGGTGTAAACACCCTGATTACTAATGAATAGAGTTGATCTCTGTGTGCAGCGACTTACAGTAAATCCAACATTATGTTCCTTCACAGTCAAGGCTGGCAACTATCCCAGGCCCCCAGACTTCCAGGGTCCCCAGAACCTCCGAGGTTCTGTGTGCATGAACTGGTTTAGGGTAATTTGCGCTAATAAACTGGTTGAGCAAAATAATAAAATACCGTATATTGTGGAATGACGGAGATTTGCCTGTTTTGATTTTGAAATATCCTTTACACAAAGGTACGAGATGGTCCTCGACAGAAAAATGAAACAGCAGAAAAACTGTTTACATTCCTGATAAGGACCTCTTGTGGCTGTTGTCTATCAGGTGAATGTTTTGTGATGTTGATGATGATCTGTTAGGGAGGAAGTCGGGGTGATTGGGTTTTATAGACTGCCTGAATCTGACACAACAGACTGCTGTTCACATCCCATTTCCTACTAACAGCATGCATTGGTTTTGTTTAAACATGACCACATTTTTTCACGGTTAAAGGTTTTTTTGGGGGGAAGTTTTTCATTAATCGAACTGAGGGTCTTAAGGTTAGAGAATGTTGTATGCTGTAAAGCCCCTTGAGGCAAATTTGTATATTAAAAATTGACTTCACTTGAAATTGACACAATCTTTTCTTACCCTTAACCAAATATTGCTTGTGCCTAAACTTAAACAAACCTAAAAGTCCCCTTCCACTCAAAAATATGTTTTTTTCCTACAGTTGGATGTTTGAGCTTCACTGTGCAGAACGATGTACATGCAGAGTTTGACACCTAAAGCTGTTTTCACATTCATCTGCTTAAAGTGGAGAGTTTCTCTATGCTCACTGAAAATCTGATTTTAAGAGCCAATCGGAGCCAATCGTGGTCCAGTATGCAACTTACACAAGTGTGATGTGGAAACTTGAAGCCTCCACTGCACATACACTGAGAATGGACTTTACATTGAAGTAGGGGACATCTTGTATCCAGCAGGTAAACTTTTGAAATGAACAATATTTACATATTCATAGATTTTTAATGAAGGAGTGTGTTGTTTAGTTCAAAGTTTTTGCTGTAAGGTAGCTATCCCTTTAATATCTGGTTATATTAGCTAATTGATAAAAATATAGCAAATCAATTAGCAGGTCTGTTTTATGGCATTATGAGAGTGAAGTATTCCTACTTGGTTATTTTACATATAGATGGTTTCCCAGTTGAATTCCCAGAAAATGTACTATATCATGATATACACTAATATCAAAATAGAAGACTGCATTTTCCATGATAAAAGACTTTATCCATATCACCCACCCCTTATGTGTCAAAAGCCAGGGTTGTCATAAAGAGCCCATTGCTAATTCTGGCCCCCGGGCCTTCAAGAGGTTCATACCGGCCATGCTCACAATTACCTTCCTGGTTGTGTGAATAAATCCTTCTATTATTATAATTGGAGGGGTTAACCACACCTTTGTGTCAAATACTACCGGAGGACAAAAAGCAATAAGACAATCTGAATAACTGATGGGTCATTTGGTACTTTCTTAATAATTTCACAACCTCATCCTACTTACATCCCAAGAAATTGGCCTCATATATAAGTTGACAACACCCATCGCCACAGAATTAATGTTATTATTCTCCATGTGGCGATGCAGTTATGCAGCAATGACCATTAGTGTGTGACAACAGGAATTATTATTTCCTGTGGAGCCCTCACAGACTATTCGCTGCAGGGGTGGGCTGAGCAGGGCAGCACTGGGAGGAGACAGAACAAATGCAATTTAGGTCCTAAGAAATTTTCCCCTGAAAACCCAATTACGTCTCTGTAGGGAAGACAGGGTGATAAGGGTCATTTTGTTCTTTTTAATGGAACGACAGAACGGCTGCGTGTAATGATGGGGTCTCTTTTTATTCTCTTGGCTTTCACTCACTGCCCACATCACTGTCACACTTCTCTTCGTTTCTCTGCTTTCTCTCTCTCTCTCTCTAACACACAGACACATACACACACACACACTCGGTGCAATACAGTACTCTGGAGGAAGAGTATGATTTAAAGTCCGTCGAAAGAGTGTGATTAAAAAGTAAAAGACTTTTCAGTGTCTGAGGATGGATTTCAAATATCTCAGAAAGAAACTTCTCTTGCTTTTGCTGAAGGGTGGGAAATGAAGAATTGAAAAGTGGGAAACAAGGGGACTAGGAGGAGTTCACTCTTTTTTTTTTGCAGCCAAGCCTCTGATGCCAAAATGTGTACGTGCAATCATATTTTGTCCAAGTTCACGCTTGCATGTGACAAGTACAATTTCACAGAAGAGGTAGCGTCAGACAAACGATTTGTCCAGGGAGGAAAACTGCTCATCAGGCACAATGTAGCCAGGAGAACGCAGCCATAAAAGAGCAGAAAAGGAACCAAAAAGAAATAGATAGATAAGGAGGAAAAAAGGGAGTGAATGGATAAATGGAGCATGGGAAAGCCATTACTTATGTTTACAGGTTTGACACCCCAGGTTTTCATTTATGAGTGCCAGATAGAGGTGGAAATGTTCAGTGTAATATACTGATGGTGTAGCAGTGCATGACCTTACTCTTGGCAGGAGGTGTGTGGGCTATTTGATGCCTTGACAAATGGACACGCACTAAATATGCAGCCATAAGCACATACAGTACGCTCTGTCTCACACGTGAAGTATCTCATTATAACTGATTTACTCCCATGGGATGGTGCCTAAAAAGAAAAACTGCTGTTAAACTGTGTGTTTGTGTATGAATGTGTGAGAGAGAGATGTTAACTGTGCCATTAGCTGTCATTTATTGTGTGCTGTGCAATTGTGATTTTATGATGGTTTTATGGGGCTGGTGGCGTGAACTTTAATTAATCAACACACACCCCCAACATTTGGAATCCAAATCAAACCCAAGATTAAATTTCATCAAATATCATTTGATAAATGTGCATAGCAGAGATTGTAGTTGGCCGTAGTAGAGGTTGTTGGCCTTTAGTTGCAAAAATATGGAGCCCATTGACTGTATATAAAGCTTGAGGCAGGGAGGTGTGACATCACCCGTTGCATTGGTGCAGGTGTGAAGTCCACAGTTGCAGCTTATGGTCGGCGCCATCTTTTCTGTTTAGAGCCAGAACCTTCTGAATAAGGAGTGGGAGTGCATGTCCAGGAGCCAGGGAGAGCAGCAGGTGGGCAAACTGTCAATGACAGCTGTCAATCAACGCCCACAGGCCGGCAACAAAGCCTACTATAAGTCCTTGAATCTTATTAACAGAGCAATAATTTCCAAAATGACCACCAGCATACTTACTTGAAGGCCAGGGTTTAGCAATTAAGACCATAATGACTTGTTTTTTTTTTATTTTCCTCCTGGCTCCTCCCCCCTTCTTTCTGTCTCCACACTTAAAAGAAATGTAGTCACAAAGCCTGGGGTTATGTGCAAATGTCTCACTCGAGTTAAGACATTTTCAGCTCATGCAGATGCGCCTGTACCTCCATTCGGGCTGCCCAAGGCAAACTCATTTCTTTTGCATCCACTCGTGTCCACCCATTTCTGTCTTACTTTGTGTGCAGTCACCTTTAAAATGCGCCTCATGTTTAATTGGAGGATATTTTTTTTCTAACAAAGGTTGTGATATAATTTTGGTTTCTCAATATCCAGTAGTAGTGTATTTATTTTATTTGCACCGTCTCATTTTCAAGAGGCTCCACTGACACGAAACAACATGAAAATTCATAGACAATTAAACAAATAATAATAATAATTATCATAATAATGATAAAACATATTGGGCTTTCCCAAACTAATTTGCACAAAGCGAACAAGAAATAAAATAAATATGTAATTAGAGTCTCTCTTGCCTTTTTGGACCATCCTTTAGTTGTTTGACACAGTGTTACATAAATAAATCTCCTTCTTGATGCTATTTATTGCCTATTAATAACACAATAGTAGTTCAACCTACTGCCATTTGGCGAAAGCCTTTATCTGATCTTAACATCTTGTGTTCATCATGTCTTTCCTATGGCTGGATTAAACAATGGACGAAATGTCCAATAAAAACTGCTCAACCAACATATGCTGAAATAGTTTCTTCCATTTCATTCGCAAGTGCAGGTGAATGTGAACTAGTGTTTTTCTTCATCCCACCTGACTGACTGCACACACTGACCTAATGAATGTTATAAATCAATGAATTAAAGGTGTCGTTTTAAAACACTTGATCCTCAGGAAACTCGGTCTGTTTCTTGTCTTGTAAGGGATGTGTGTATATATAAAGTCTGTCTTGGGTCCAAGGGCATCACATCACAGTTTTCCCAGGTGTGGGCACAATGCCAAAATCACTGTACAAGTGCACCTCTGTCCCCTGAGGCTCTGTCTTTCACATACAAAATCCCTTTAGACTCTAGAAATGATGTTTTATATTTGTATCATGGCCCAATAGCGGGCATGAATGACTTTACCTTATTTTGGTATATCCTGTATCGGTGTTGGAAAATATTCTCATTAATATTGTGACTTTGCCGTTCTGCCTACTGGCTACAAAAAAAGAACACAACAACAAGCTGCACAGCCTCTGAAGTTGACAGGTATACAACTGAAAACAAATTACACTGAATATTGTACTTTGGAGTCACAATGCCTCGCAGCTACCTGAACAGACAGATATTGAATTCCTCCTCTTTGATCGCTATGCATGGGAAAACCAAAATTTCAAAAAAAAAGATACAACTCCATCTCAGTCGGAGACGACATACCGTATCCAAAATCACATCATTCAACTGGAACACACATCCCACAGTTTGTCTGAGACGTCACGGATATCTCTGATGGAAATAATATATTCATATGTGTCTGAGTGTCTCTCGTGTGTGCTGCTGTGATGAATAGAGCTCACGGCTATTTATTGATTTCTTGTGGGGGGGGGGCATGAGGTCATATTGCTAGGTTTGCACCAAACTTCTCTCTGAGCTGTAGTTGGATCCTCCAATCCCTTCTGACACCAGCTGTCCCTGTGGGAGCGGAGTGATTATCCGAGCGTCTGAGCGTCGGCTTGTGTTGCAGGTCATGGGTTGGATTGCGGTAGCGAGACAGCTATTGATTGGTCCTTTGATCTTTAGCCCGGTTACGTTAGGTGGAGCAAAAAGAGGGACGTCTCCAGAGGATGCTCGGACTATGCATCTTCTCCAAGATGAGCCGTTCATTCCGGCACTTCAGTCCAGTCACAGACACTAGCTTTAAAGAACCAATATTTACACATTCCCCACACACGGCCCACGGGCAAGTATTATGGTAATACATGCATGGAAAAATCGATGGAGTCAGCTATTCATTATTTTCAAAGCATGTCAACAGTGGTTGTCTCAATTGTAAGGCAGACATGTTGAAATTAAAATGCTACACAGAAGGATATGCGCTTGATGTTATTTACTATCTTTCTCTTTCTAGATTCCCACTGGGTTACTCTCTATGGATAAGGGGGAATAAATCATAGCGCCGCAGATGAGACACTTGATATCGGCAGTTTAGATCAGCAGTCCAACTCATCTGCACGCACCACCACCCAGACACACACACGCGCTCATATTTTAAATGCTGTATTTGAGTTTGCTAAACGGGAGTGGGTGTAAGAGTCTGATTTTCAGCACTGAAGGATACAACGAGGATCTCCCCTCACGCAGACATAAACACACATATACACCGCGGCTGTATGCTTAGCCTCCACCGCTGAAGGGCAAAGAGGTTCCCATGTTGCCGTGGTGACTGTGGTGGAAAGAAGCGGCTCGGTTTTGATTGACGGCTGCTGCATCTGTTTGTGGAGTATGCGTGTGCGTGGGTGTTTGTTTGTGTGTCTCCGTAAGGTGATTCCGTCAGGCGCATTTCACCACAAGTGATCTAATTAGACATTCATTCACAGTTGGTGCAACACAGTACACTGTGGATTATAAATGAATCAGTTATACATCAAAACATCCCCAATCCCCAAACCTGACTGTCTGATGGGAAAGAATGGAAATTAATGCACTCTTTTTTTTTTGACAGAGATGAGAATTATGTTTTTTTGTCATTTAGAACTTTCTCAACTCCCCAAACTGGATATTAACATGTCAGCGGCACATTTGAGTTGTAGAACAGCATAGGGGAAGTCAGCGAGCCTCTCCATGTCTTGTCTTTTTATTAAGTATTCATGTTCCTGGTATTTTTAACCTGTGAAGACATCAGTGTCAGGGTCGCTATAGCAGAGGCTGAAACCCTCCGAAAACACCTCAGACAGGAGCTGACTCTCCGAAACTCTGATGAAAATGGTGTTGCCAAGGTTCACCATGTCGTTAGTTTAAGACACAGAGGAGGGGACAGTGGTTTCACTGTGGGCCACTGTGGGAAGGTTTCTAGCAGTGGTCTCTAATAGTGGCTCCAGGTAGCCCATAGAATGATATTAGGCATCTTCTCAGTTGGTAAGGTAAATAAACCATCATTTGTGACAGTTTGTCCAGAAAAAAGTTCAAGGTTTGCCAATTTAGCTGTTGTGAGGACATAACAGGGTTGAATGTTGGATGTCTGTGTAAAACATGGTCAAAGGACTGAGGCAGAGGCTGAACTGAGGAGCTGCATAAAGAGCCAGTATAAGATAAATAATGAGTTTTTTTTAACTGTAAATCATGCAAAGATAAACCAGTCCAACCTTAGAATTAAAATAAGGACCTGGTGTATATTTTATTATAGAACAGGTCTATAATAAGATTATTAGTCTCATGATTGGTGTGATCATTGTGAACATTTAAGCTATTGTGGATATGCATCAATAACATGAAAATATATGCCTCAAAGTGTCATTACTGGTAAGTCCTATTCAGGGGGTGTTACAGATAAAATGATTTATCTATACACCAGCTTTTTTAAAATACAAACTTTTATGTATATTTTTAAACCAAAGTGGGTTGAACTGACCATTTTTAGACATCTTACAGCACTAAAAGTAGGAGATTGGATACATTTTACATAAAGTATGACAGATATGAAAAAATAGGTAGTGCTTTGAACTGCTATTCTTTCCTGGTTTTGGTAATAACTGCACAACGAGTGGTTGACAGTGGCGAAAAATTATCCCCATACAGAGGCTGAATACAGTATGAGGTTGTTCACATGAAATAGCCTAATTCAAAAAAATAAACCTGGCTATTTCAACATCATCGATTAATTGAATCAGTGGGTCATGTAATGAAAGCAGTAATCAACTGTAGGTACAACTATAGTTAAGTTGAACAGAGTTTGTGCTTCCTGTAAAACCGTCACATTAAGTTTCATTATTAACTGTCTCCATGTTTCATCGTAATCTTGTAATGAGTCCATTTCTATTCATTGTTGTGTAAATTGGCAAATCATACACAGCGTGAGAACAATGGCGAACCATGTGTGTAGTGAATGAATGTACAAACACACACACACACACACACAAGGCTGTATGCAGCTAAATTAGAGGAATAGAGTGTACAGAGCGGTTTGGGCTCTGTGTAAACTGAGTGGGTTGTTGAAGCTGCGGGTTCATAATGAGAGGGGGAAGCTCTCTCCAAGTGTGCAGTTGAAGCAGGAAAAATCTCCCTCATCAATTGATTTTCCTGTCTTTGTTCTGCTGTATTGGTGAAATTAAGGTTTAGGAGCTCTAAGTACTTTGGATAAGCTGACCCCTTGCGCTCCATACAGTGTGGTTTTTTGGATTTAGTCTCATGCTTCCTGTTGCTTTCTTCTCAGTATGTTGTTAGAAGACTATTTGTTTCAGGAAAAGGAGATTGTCCTTATCTGTAAATCTCTCTGGCTGTTTGTGAAACAGCTGACAAAATAGTATCTCTTCATTCCTGGAAAATAAAATTACTACTAAACCAAGATTGTGACTGTCTGCTTGGACATACATTGGAGAGAAGACCACATAATCCTGTGTTTAGACATGATGCCTCAGTGACCACATTACCCCTCTGTCTGGAACGTTCAGCTGACTATAATCAGCTTCCATTCTCCAATGAACACCCTTCATATTTCTCTCTCTCGGCAGCAGCGTGGCTCATTATCCTCTCGCACTCTCTCTTACACGCACTTTATTCACTGAGGAATTATGGGATTGTTGCTGCATAAAGTGTCGCTTGCCAAGGGGACAAAATTAGGACATTAACAACAGACTATTGAAACTGCATTGCACTGTTGGATTAGTTATTGACATCTGGTAAAACTGTTGCACAAACAATAACACAAACAATAATGAGTTCATAAACTAAACAACCAAACATAAGTTTTTGGTGTGACAAGCAATAAAAACACAAAAAAGAGAAAGATTAAACAGCATTTATTATCAGCTCAATATAATTTATATTTAGATAAAACTTATATTGACTATTAAGTGTAGTGGTGCATACATTAAACAATGGATTTAGTGTATACATGCACAACTTGCAGAATGATCAAGTTCGCATTAAGCATGAAGTTTGTGTTTTTTTTGTTGTTTTGTGTGTAACAAAGCCTGCATGAATGTCTTTGCTATGAAACACAAAAACCACAGTAATTCCAGTAAAGGTTGTGTTTCAAGAAAAAAAAAAAAAACTAATCAATAAATTGTCAGCAAACCATTAGTTTTTCCTTATCAAAGCCTCCCAAGGTGAAGTACATCTCTGAATCTGTTTCCATGCATGTCTCCTCCTGTGCATCAGTCATTGGAGGTCTGTGGGAGTCTGTTGTTGTGGTCGTGGCCTTTCTGGGTTTCAGCGGTCAGCGTTCATCTTCCGTAGTTTCGCCGGCAGGTTGTCCTCCAGCCTCCCTCCAGCTGAGAGCAGTGGGCTGGGCATTGGCACTGGAGCAGGGGACAGCGTAGGGTGTAGGCTGTGCTGGTACAGATCTCCCGTAGACTGGGTCATGGGTTCGAAGCCCACCTTAAGGGACTTGAGTTGCAGCCGATTCTCCGCCTCAGGTCCAGGCGAGGAGCTAAGGCGCTGGAGCTTCAGGGGCAGGTCTCCTGTGCTGCAGGCCTTCTCAGAGTGCTGGGAGCTCAGCAGAAGCACCTTCCTCTGCAGGTCCTCCTTCCCAGAAGAACTCATCCTCTGCAGCTTGCTTGGCAGTCGACCCCCAGCGCCTCCATGACGGCCCCTTTCATCTGAAGTGTTGATGCAATCCACGGAAAACACCCGATCACGCCGGGCGCCATGGCTCTCAGTCAGTGCAGGGGTGGGAGTGGATAGAGGTGAGGGCAGTGAATTCTTCTCTTCATGCTCTTTGACGCTGTATGGTGGTGTTGGTACCTCGAACGTGCTGTGGAACTGAGAGTAGTCTACCCTGAAAAAGCCCTCCTCCAGAGACATCACCGGCAGGAAGCGATGGCCCCATAAAACCTCATCCTCAGTGTATGACGTCCGTGCCTGGCATGTCATACCTACAAGGGAGTGACAGGGAAGTAATAACTTTAATAACTGTCATTAAATGGGAGTTAGCTGCAAGAAAACAATTACTGGCAGATGAGGGGGAATTCAAAAGGGCACAATTCACTCCCTTTATCTCTTTTTCCGCTGCTCATAATCCTGCCTGTGCAATCTACCATTCTGTGCCATAGTCACATACTGAATATTTAAATATTGTTTCAACAGTAAATCCACAGGAAAGGTTTCTTGCCATTTCCTAAATGGCTCATGAAAGCAGCCACACAGCTATTACTACTGACTATTGTTTGTACTATATGTCTCTCCATATTCTAAGCATCTTGCCTTTATGTACTGTAAAGAAATAACTAGGAAGATGATATGTGATGAAGAAACAGACATCTCTGCTTGTGTCTTTTGTCTGTCTGTAAATATTCCTCCCTGAAGTTAAAGCAGAGCTGTTTCTGTGTCCGTGCAAGAGTGAGCACTTTCCATATTTTGTGCTGTTAATATGGGTGAAAGGTGAGTGACGCTTGGTATCAGTGTTGTGTTGTGTTGTGATAATTGCCAGTTTAAATCTGATCAGCATAATTAGCAGGCACCCACCACCATTCCCACACCAATACATCAATGGCAAGAGCCACGGGTCCTGTCTTTACATGTCATATTGTAGCTTGTGGTATTGATTGTGAATTATACTGGCATGAATCTGCTCTCGTCTGAAAGGCAATTATCTATTGGCACAATTATGTCATGCTCTTTTGGCAGTTATTTATTAGTGTGCATATTTGTCCATAAATTTAAGATGACATCTTGAGAAGCAGAGTAAAGATTTTCTAGTAATGCTTGTGACTGTGTGTCTGCTGTATACAGCATTGTAAATGCTCGCAAGCATCCTGAACCCACTTTTTCTATTTGACCTCAGTTCTTGTAAAATAATTTCCTTGACATTTTGATGTTTGTTGTGGGCCCTTTGCGATCAATAAGCACTTAGTCCATATTTTTTCTGATCCAATGGCTCTGCTACAACCTGAGCTTTTCTGTTAAACACTACAGTTAGCTGTAGAGTAGGAGTCTGATCCCGTCCCTCTGAGCGATGATATGTGCAGTGTTATGTCATAGCCTGATGCTATTCCAGGCTCACTACTCATCTTCATCCACAGACAACCTTCAACAGTCCTGCATCTATACATAGGTCATTTTTATTCTTAATTAGCCCCAGAGGCTTGGCTTGAATCACGAGGGTGAGTTTGGGACAATTTTCCAGTATTATAGTCTTTTCTTATCAGGACAATGACTGTATTTCTGCTGACTGTAGATATATAAGACAGCAGTAATACTGGTGCAGTGGACACTTCTGGGTTTAAAGCCTGACAGGCATGCTGGTTTTGTTTCATCATTCAGGCATCATATGGGTATTCAACCAGCTGGTTAATGTTTAGTGCATCTTGCATAAAAATAAAAGCCCTTAGCACAACTATGCAAACACTTGGCAGACAGCGACCAGGGCGTCCCTGAAGAAGACTTTATGTAAATTTCCTGGCAGTAGCCTTCACTGGCACTGTTTATGTGGTGCATTATGATGCTTCGGCTTTTCTGCGAGTTTTTATTTGAATCTGGCCAATGTTCATTTGCAAGAATATGAATTATGACAACAGAGAAATGTAACACACATGTAAAAGAGAGGTGTGTGTCATCTGCATATTAGTGAAAGTGTAAGCTATAGATGGAGATGATAAATGGCTTAACAGGGGAAATAAGTTTCCTTCTTTTATGAGATTTATTCTTCAGATGTTTGTAATAAGTACAATCAATCTACACTTTCTGTTCTGTTTTAGGATGAAACACTGTACTACACTTCAAGGATAAGGCTGGTGCTTTTTTAAAATCCCATGAAAAGGACCCAAGCATTAATGCCTAAGTCTGTCTCTCCCTTGTCTGAAGAAGACAAGCTTAAAAGTTATTGAAATACCTATTTTTATCTTTAAAGAGGCTAGTTGGGTAGTTCTGTAGTTTTCAGCAAATGTTACTCAAACAGGAGTCAATAGTGCATTTGTTAGGAACTATTTTCAGTTTAGGATTAGTCTAATCTGAGTATTTATGGCAGCAAGACAGAGTCAAACTAAACTACAGTGCACATGATCATGGTAATGAAGGAACATTTCACCCAGTGCAACAGTGTGGCTCATTGATGTGTTTTCATAGGTTTTTGACAGAGTTTGTGCTCAATAACACAGAGGAATAAGATATACCAGGGGGAACCCAAAAATTCCTGGATGACATCGATAGCATGGCAGTCGGGTGTAGTTATTGGATTTGGCACCAAGTAGTGTATGCCTACAGCTTTGTTAAACTAAAATTGTGACTGAAAGGGAGGAGATTCGCCAGTGTGGAAGAAATCCAGGAAGAATCGCATGAGGCTCTGGACACGGTGACAAAAGATGACTACAGAAAATGTTCCCAGGTTGGGAGAAGTGCTGGGACAAGTGTATGGTGCTTTAATTGGATTTGCTGACCAGAATCATAATATTGCCAGCCTTATCCTTAAAAGACAATAAAGAGATTATGTTTAGCCTGGTTTCGTCACATTGAGTGTAAAACTATAAACACTGTTACTGTGAAGGTTATTTATTCTATAGAGACTTCACTCTCCATCTATACGTCCATTCTCTATAGCTGCTTACACCTGCTCAGGGTAACATACTTTCTCAAACTTGACAGAAAAACATTCAGTTTTGTGGAGAAACACGCCTCAGACCCACTCTTTCTGCTTTTGTTCTGATGTGTGAAAACAGAATCAATACTGCCAGTAAGACATGAACTAAAACTGACATGTATTCGAGCAACTGCATGGTAATGTGTCAAGTCTGGTTGAAAGACAATTGAAATGAGTTGGAGAGACAATCAACAAGCTGAGCAGCTGTCAGGACCGGCTAGATGTGAGGGGATAACTCTTAATGTGTTTGGATTAATGGGATATGTGTTAGCGTGAGGATGATGGGATATCAGGATCAACTGAAGGTGACAATGACAGGGCTTCCCTCTTCTACTCTTCAGCTATAAGTGCCACAGCACTGCGCCAGTAAACTTGTGGCTGCTCCCTGATTTAATGGTATTATCAACAGAGCACAGACCATGTTGCCTGCCTGCCTCTACGCTTCTCTGCTGATCCCTCCTCCTGCTCTAAGCCTATTCAGCTCTGTGGTTTCTCCTATAGCAGTAGCAAAGTGAGGGTTATGGGGGATGGATAGAAGCAGAGCTGCAAAGAAAAGAGTGAGATGGATTTATTTGTGTTGTACTTTAGGGAAGAATCATTCTGTTAAATATATATAAAAGAGAGAGAGTAATGTTGTTGCTGAGACTAGTCCAGCATGGCTGCCTGTAGTTTACAGCAACGGCTGTATACCAGTGTCTCACAGGCTCAGAATTACCTCTGCTCTCAGCTGTCATCTGAAAAATGGAGTGGAACTTCTACTAAAACCTTGGCTCATTCATCAAAGTGACACACGCATCTATGACCACAGGCTTTTATTATGCATAGAGTGGGCATAAACCGATTCTGCAGTAATAAAATATCCCTCATAATTCAATCAGTGTGTCATTCTCATGTGTTGTTCTCATTCTTACTTTTTTCAGGTCCTGCCTTCTTCAAATATGCAAAAACGTGGAAGGCATGGAAATGAGATTTCACTAGAGTCTAGATTATGAGGCTGATATTAATATATCAATTTACATTTAAATTGTGTGGGAGAGGAGTGAAGAAAAGGAGCGATGAGAATGAGATGGAAGGGACACAAAAAGCATTAAAAGAAAAGAGCTGAAAGAAGTTTAATTCAAGCAGGATTCCTCACCAGTGGTCTCCACGATGCCCTCGAGGATAACAACAATCTCAAACTGTTCATTCATGAGTGAGCGCTGGGATAGGTCGAAAAAGGGGCTCTTGGGATTGATTTCATGGCAGATGGTAAGAGGGGAAACTAGGAAGAGCTGGTCTGCACCCGTCCCAAAACCAACATCCAATTCACACTGGTCCAGAGGCAAGAACTCGCCCTCAGGTGTCTGGCGAGACTGAAAGCCGAAAAGAGAGACAGGGACAGAAGTAGAGAAAGACAGAGGGGGAAACAGTGAAATAAAGAGAGAGGGGATTAAATGCATGACATGGTAGAACAGAGTAACAAAGATTCTTGTTCTTCAGCATAATTCTCATAAAAAACGTCCACTATATCACCCTCCTAAAAAAAAAAAAAAAGTGACGTTTGCCGTGGACACAGACTTGGCACTTCACATTGATTTCTAGAAGAACTTATAGTATGTAAACTTGACATTTGAGACAGTAGTGTTTGGACAGGACTTGCCCACAGAGCGTTAACTGGTGCGGAAGCATTTAATTGTCCAGATGATGTTGGAGCACAGCACCAAGGTCTTGGATGTATTTTCTCCTTTCCTGTCTTATACTGTCTAATCAATCTGTTCCCCTTTTCTCTTCCTGTTTTGCTCTCCTCACGTAGCAGTCTGTTTTTCCCTTAAATGTGAAGCCATTTGCTTACATCCTGCTTTTAGAAAATAGATGTCTGGGGTTTTTTTTGTTTGTTTTGTTTTTTTTTTAAAAAAAAAGCTTTTATATATTAAAAAAAAAAGCTTGAAAGGATGGTCAGCCCTGCTAAAAACAAGCTCATGTGTTTCATTAGTTACAGTATGTTTTGACATATAATATTATTTCTGTGTCGTTTATGCTTAAAAAATCTGACCCTCAGAGGTCATGATTATCTTTTTCCTGTGTGGTAATACTTAATAAATATTATAAATTGCATCACAAAAATACTTTTTAAGTCAACAATACAAAACAAACTGTGTTAAGTTGATTTTCTCATAAAGAATTTACTAGCAAAGAAACATTTTATACTCTTTTTCTACATAGTTTCACCTCCGACTAATAATTGAGATGTGTCAGCCACCGGCCACCCACTCACCCACACTATTCCACCACCACACAGCTTGTAATAATGATAATGATCTCCCACACAGACACACACACAGTCCCACCACCATCTCTGTAACCCTCTCTGCCATTTCTGTATCTTTTGTTCTTGTTGTAAATCCTAAAATATTCACACACACATCATTCCAACAAAGGCATTATCCTCCTTCAGCCTTTATTACTGAGTCATTGTCATGTGGATATATATTTGGTATCACCCAGCAATTGACTCTTCTCTCTAAGCCCCGCCCCCCCTTGGTTACTGTTGCTACGTCTGTTTACAGTGATAACGGTGGCAGCATTATCATCAAAAATCTAAAACAAGTCAAGGTTCTTGACCTCAAAAAGAAGACTTCTCATTTCTATCTGACGACTGTCAATTGCAGATTTTAATAGCTCCAGCTAGCTAATTATCCTAACTTTAACTCTATCAAACTAATGTAGTGAGTGCAGCTCCCTGGCCTTTTAGTAAGTACAGCGATGCTCTGTTACTTCAGTAGGTGGTCATGCTAACAGTTGTATTTTACATTAAAGTAGACAAACAATTGAATCTGTTAAATGCAGTCTTTACCCTTTTGCTCTTGTGTTTTTGATTTTTGGAAAAGCTAAAGAAAGAAACCACCCTCCAAACTAATGAAATAATTAAACTCAACATGTGGAGAATGAATTAAAAACTAGTCGTGTTGGTTAGAGTTGCTAAGCTACTGGACAACAGTCGTTTCAGTGGAAAGTAAAGGAACACAAACGTGAGCAGAACATTGACTCTAATAAGATTAAAACAATTTGAGAACTGTTTTGAACTAATGTCAGAATTTATGCTCTAATTTCAGCAAACGATTCAATTGTTTCAAATGTTTTTATGTCAGATATTTTTGGGGGAATCAAAGATACAAAAGGACTTATGTTTTCATTAATAAATTAATTAGGTTTCAATGGGTTTACTACATCTCTGGTGCTGCTTTCTATCTCACTCACCCACCCAGTTCACTCCTGTACTGCAGCTACGTACCACCCGGAGCCCAATTTGATCCTGACCTCCCAGTGACATTGCCCTATGGTTTATCTTTCCGAGACGCAAAGTGTGAATGAAGTGTGAGTAAACAAGCTTTGCATTGCCAGAAAACATTGTGTTCTATTTCTATCTCCTGTGAATATCAATGAGATGCTCTTCTGGATTTACGTTTGGGGGAGGGGGGGATGACTTTCATGTCAGGGGGGCATTGTTCACTTGTCAGGTGCTTACAGGCCGCTGAACACTGTTTGGCATCGTTCCTCTATGTGGGTTATCTCATGCTAGCTTAGGGAAATTCTACTTTTCACTTTCTGTCTTTGTCGCTTAAGATTAAAAAGATGGATGACTGTATGCAAACATTGACAGGCAAAGCTCCTTACACAGCCCCTGTTAGCACTCTCCTACGCTTCTTCCTGCACAAAGATTCAGAGATAGCTGAGCTTGTCTACTGTCTTTTCTGTAAATCTGACACTCTGTTCTAACAAATAAACAGATTTTCTCCCCAAGCTCTGCTGCATCAAGACAAGGACTTTTTAAAATTCATTTTATTCAGTGCTTTTGGGGAGATGGTACAGCAAAAGCGCCAGATGAGAACACAAAAACATTTCTGTTCAAAATTCTACCCATTACATCTGACAACTCACCAACCTAGTCAACCTGCCAGCTGTTCATTATCATTAGAAAGGCAACGTGGTTTTGTCTCACGCTCACAAAAGGAGAGTTTCAGTGTCGTGAATGATTCTCATGGATGAAGACAGGTGATAAATAAAATTGATTAGACTTAAAGTGGCCTGATCTTCCTACTCAATTCCACTCCATGCCATGCTGGGCCTTCATCAATCAGTAGCCTGAGAGTGGGAGTGGAAGATATCGCAAGTCACCTGACAAGCCGGCCGAATCAAGCAGGCTTTCACACTACCAGATACCGTCTGCCTACTCTATATTTAGAAAGATTGAGCCAGTCTAAAATTTCAACAAACAAGTAAGTGTCAGCAAATCCAGCTGACATGAGTGAGATGAATTGGTCAAATCAAATCAAGAGTGTTAGTGTAGTTTTAATAAGATTTCTGTCTGCACTGAAACATGCAAGAAATGTGAAAATGGCTACATCTCTTCTTTCCCCTCTTGGTGAGAAAACAACAAAAGTGCATCAGGTTACTAGCAAGAAGAGGGAAAGACACAACCTGACGCAAATAAGATGCAAACAAGACTCCTCTCTCCGTCATAATACAGCCCAACTTACAATTTTGTTGTTCTCATTAACAAATATTTCCTTTGTCAGACAATTCACCCACCAGGCAAACGGCAATATCTTTGTTGCCGCACCGAGAGAACAATCAAACTACCATTTTATGACACAATAAAACTAAATGCAGCTTAATGACAACACCTGTGCTGCGCGATTGGGAATGCTGACGTCTAAGATGAGTGATCGCAGAGAGGGTTAGAAGCGACAGAATGTGTGGAACTGTAATTGTACTGCCACACAGCCCCTCGATGGTGTCTGAGCAGGCTCACATCATCGTTTTTCGAGGGAGGCATCTTCAGAGTTCTTGAGTGCATCGCTGAAAAACTAGTGTGGGCAGAAGGCCAAAATGGTAAGAAAAAGATGCATCATTAGACTCACTCAGCTTAGTGTGAACGTAGTATAAGTTACTTTTTCTTTGAACTGGTTATTTTTGTTCTTAAACATAAAGGAGGACATGGGCGAACACATCAAAACTCTCTGTGAGCTGTTTTTTTTTTTTTAGTTCCAAGTTCATTTGTGCATTAAGGGTACAGCTTCTCACGCACATAATCAAGTTTCCTGCTGCAGGGAAAACATCTGCATCATGGCCCATCCAAATCTGGAGTGACCAATTATTGCTCACATGTCCAACTCACTGCGTTAGAACTCACTAATCTGACAAGGATGACACCAATTGTTCCAGCAAAAGTTTAGATTAAACCACCTTCGCCCAGACTTCACATTGATGTTGGACAATCCTGCAAAACTCTGAATTACGTTCGATAATAACATTTCTGAACATTCGATGCCAGCAATTTTATATTCATTTAGAGCTGCAACTAATGATTATTTTCATTATCAATTAATCTGCAGATTATTTTCTTGATTAATTGCTTAATTGTTTCAGTAAATAGTAAAACATGCCTGACGAACAGCCCCAAACCCAAAGATATTCAATTTACTGTCATGTATGACAATGAAAAACATTAAATCTTCATATTTGAGAAGTTTAAACCTGCACATTTCTGACATTTTTGCTTAAAAAATGACTAAAATGAATATTTGATTATCAAAATATTTAGACAATTAACTGTCTGATGATTGATTGATCGATCAATTGACTAATCATTGCAGCTCTGTATTCATTTACATTTATTTCTGATGGGATGCAATCTCTGGTTTCTGGCATAAAAGTCAGACAAACTAAAATCTCTTCCACCAACTTGACCTCCACGATCTTTTTTTTCCACCTGCCTTGGTGTATAAATGGCACAGTGCTTCCTGGATTAGCACTGAACGTTGGCATTGGACATAAGTCGTGCACTATAGGATCATTCGATATGAAAGCAATCCACAGGGTTACTTGAGTCTTTTCTCAATGATCTAAAAATATTGGGTAGCCACACTGTCTGGAAAGTGAAAACTGCAAGATTTATCTGGATTGTCAGCCTGGTAATCAGGAGGCATGTGAGATCACACTGATGTTGATTACAGAGCTCTAGTCCACAAAAATAGGCATGTTTTGAAGTAATGGTCTGAAATTTACTATGTATGTATGCTGTTTCGTCTTCTGCTTGCAAACAGTTTTAAATCTCAATGTGACACTTAGTGACTTTGGCAGGAGTGGGCAGAAATAGTGTCACAATGTTCTTGGCCAAAAATGTGTTTTGTCGTGACTGTGCTGCCTCTGATTTTTTTACTTAGATGTGGAAAATACTGTAACTAGGCTCATACATTATTACTGTCAGTCTGTGTGCAAGGATCCTGAAGCTGTAACACTAATATTACATTTTACCTTTTGTGTTTCCTGGCAAAAACACAACAAATATACACATTTCACCTCACATGCCTTCTTTTGAATGCCTTGGAAAGCAAACTTAGCGAGGAAACCAAGGTAAAAAAAAAAAACGTAAATGTTTGTGTATGTACCTACATGTATTGTTATGTATTTGTTAGCATGCACCATCTTACAGTGGAAAAAAAAAACAATTTACAATGAGTCTTAAGGTTTTCTGGCTCAGGGGCTTGCTAATCAATGACTCCAGAGCTTCAAGGCTCTCCGCAACTTGATGGTATAATTGCATCTCTATTCTTATTAGAAAAGAAATGGAAATCCATTCTTGTTCTATTGACTAGTGTATGTAGCCCATCCTGCAATCCTCTGAGGAGATATTCAGCCGAAAGGATTTCTCTCGCTTGTATACCTCTGAAATAGAAAGCACCACTCATACAATGAAAACATTAAGAAAAAAATCTGTTAGTAATTCTTTTTATTTCTCCCCTCTCTTACTGCAAGCTGCTCTCCAGCTCGCTCACCACTTTTCCATCACTTCCAATCAATCCCTTTCGCTTTCTCTCCTCCTCCCACAAACCCCGCAGTAATACCGGAGTTATATTTTCAGCTGGGATGTTCCACCAGGATGCCCTGTGAGGCTGTCATGGATGCCGTGCAAAGCTGCATTTCAACTGCTTTATGGTGGGACTCCGTATGACAGTTCCCATTGGTCTGTCTCTCCCCGTCTTCCTGCTGTCTGCTGTCATCTAGTAATCATCCGCGACAGTTCGGCGGAGCTCTGGTACACCGACATGCTGTCCAAACACAGCAGCGCCAACAAGTGTTTCCATTTCCTCTTTTACTCAGCACTTGACACTTCAACTTAGCCTGGAAAAAAAATGAGCTGTAGCTTCATCTGACGACTCAGTTCTGTATCGACAGTAGTAGCTTTGTCACAGATTCACACCGGCCATGCTATATGTGCCTCGATGCTGAGCATACTGCTTCAGGTATCCAGGAACCATCAAACTGTCACCTTTCCAGATCGGGGCTTCGAACCACAGTTGTGAGAACTGTGATTTTTTTAGGCTCGTTCCTCTTAGTCTGGTTTGAAGCTGGTTTTATGTGTGCGTAAAACTCTTATCTGAGGAAAGGGAGAGACGCTGTTGTAAAACATGCATGAATGAGAAGGATTTATTCTGAGCTTCTTTAGATACTTTATCGCTGACTGTAATACCTTAACCAGCCTTGCAGCATGTACTACAGTGGCTATGACTACATGGTGGCACCTCCCACACAGAACCAGTCAATAACATTCTTCTTTTTTTGCAGCTGTGAGGTAATCTCCTCTTTATTCTATTGCTGCAGACTCCATGTGAAACCACAAACTGTCTCCTGATCCTTCAAAGCAAACCAACTGACCCCATGAGTAGGGCTTAGTATCAGCAGACAGTCGGTCTTCACTGTCTTCAACAAAATATGCTGGCTTTTTTAAGTGGTGTGGCCTCAGCTAGTATAGGCAAAAAAAAACCTTCTTTGGCTTCCTGGGCATCATTAGAGAGAGAGGGAATACCATCATTCTGTATCTAGGTGTGGTCATAGTGAAAGACTGGTGCTTTTATCTTACAGGGGAACGCACTGAGACCAGTTTATTTGTGTCTGCAACATCTCCAACAACACCGTTCAGTTCGGTGAAACAGAGCGGTGGTTAGTGTAATCCTTGCTCTATATGAAAACAGGTGGAGCATGACGGCATGCTTTCTTAATAGCTGCTGAAGGCTCAGTTGATAAGAGCAGGGTTAAGACCATCCTTTTACAGATACGGACTCTATAGAGTTGACTGCACTTGACCTTATTTGCTGTGATATACATGCAAAGCTTCAGTGGTCACTCCACTGCAAAGATGAGTGCCCTGTAGAGTTTCATTAAGGTAGGAGTATGCTTGAAAAGAACTACTTCATACGACATGTCGTCTGATCTCGTTGGATGGCAGAAGTGTTTATTGTTGTATCTTGTGGCCACACTTGAAGGGACAGGGTGAAAAAAACCTGCTATGATAGAGAGGGCGGAGACGCGATAATCGTTTAAGTACGGGAATAGCAGCTCACATTTTATTTGAAAGGCGTTCATAGTGTTGTACACAGAAAAAGTGACAGAATTAGTTGTATAAAGAATGAAAAAAGAGCTTGAAAGAAAGGTTCAAACCCTGCTTACTTTCTCATCAGCTTAGCCAATCATGTGTGAAGAAGCTGTAAATGTCGGATTGACAGTTTTGAGCTTGTTGGACCCCCCCCCCCCCCGCCCATTTATAACATGGGAAAGGCATAGGAGGAAGGGAAATTTAGACTTTTTCAACCATTCAACAAGCACTTTGGTTGAAGCATAATTGTTCACACAACTACACTATGCCATTGTTTACAAAATGTCATATTCAGACTCAATATGTGACTGAAATCAGCTCAGAGTTTTATGTAACATCAATCAAAAGTTTCAGAGAATACTCAAAATCATATTATGAGGTGATGTCTCAGAAATAGCTCTGTTTTGATTTATAAAAGATTCAGATTAGATTTGATGTCAGAGAGATGTTCATTTACTCAGCTTGATGAACAAGTTACTACAAAAACCTTTTCACAAACTCTCTCACACACACACACACACGCTGTTTCTATAAAAGTTGAAAAGATTCCTCTGCCAGTAATGTCTAAGTATTTCATATGATGAGGTATGACTTGAGAAAGGTTGCAGTTCAACAGCACCACCAACATCTCTGTACAGGGACTGCACTGAAAGCATTCAGTCTGAAATATGATTACTTGAATTTTTTTTATTTAAGGTTTTTTTTAAACATAGTATGTGACATATAATAGCTAAAGGTATGTTCAGTTTAAACAATACTGACATACATGCACAGTGACTCACTTATTTTTTTTTTACATTTTTTTTTTGTTCTGTACTCTGGCAGAGCTACTGCAAAAAATTCTGTCTCAGGAAGAGAGTCTTTGAAGCGAAAGAACAAGGTTAGACCACGAAGCCCTGGAGCAAAAATAATAATAAAAAAAATACTAAGGAGCACAGAGTGGATGCTGTATTTATTGTATTTCACCACAGAGAGAGGGAGTGTAAAAAAAATGATGTGGGCTTGGCAGAGAGGTCTTGGAATTTATACTGATTGTATTTCTTGCAGCCCAGAAGGAAAAGTAAAACAGGAGTGTGGCTCTTGACTGTAAAAATTCAGTGAACCTTGATTATTTTATGATGCTACATCTGCTCTTTTTTTTTTGAGCTAACATAAATCCTCATATTTATGTTCTGGATGCCATCATTCTTTTTAAAAAGACACTTTTAAGACACTTAAAACTGACTATTCATTATATTATATTAGATTAAATTATATCAGAAGACATCAAAGGTGTGTTGCACAGTCTGATTGAGATGCTGAGAGCTTACAGCTCACTCTCACAGGAGAGACGAGGGGGAAATCGACGTAGACATGTGTGATTGTACTTTATGCCTATGGGGATGTTCACTTCCTCCATGCTTGTAACTGTGGAATAGCTCAGTCGTCCCTGCCTCCCTCTCTGCCTGCATGCATCATTAAGCTGACCAACGCTGTGCTCGATGTGGCTGTGCGGAGGAGAACACAGGCATAAACAAGCTCCAAGCACCTCACTAATGCTGTTTATCTTCTTTATGGCCCATTTTGCACATTGAACATGGATGTGGCTGAAAGGAGCTCTATTATGATAATTAAAAGAGGAGCCAGTCAACCTTGCTGCTGTTTTGTGTGTGATTTTCTGCATTGTTGCTTTGTTTTCAGAGTGTGAGGTTCATTAGCTATATTCCCCAAAAGCTGAGTTCTTCATTAGTGGACAACAAACATGACACAGTTGGTCAGGAGGAGTTTTTTTTTTGTCCTTTCACTGTTTCCAGTGTGTTGTTGAAGCTGTATTCAAACACTGTCATGCTTTCTAACATATTTTGTATCTCAGGGAAGAGAAATAAGAAAATACAAGCTAAAGAACAAAAAGGAAGATAATGCTTTTTCTGGCCACAAATACCTTTTTTTTTTATCTTAATACTCAGTCCCAGGAGTGCTGTTTTACTGACTCCACTGATCTGGGGTAGCGTGTGAAGCTCCCTCACTACTGATTCACAGAATTTTTGTAAGTAACTTTATTCCTCAGGATGGGAATATTTCTGTCACGTCCACATGTGACCAGCTGGAGAGGAGCTGATGCTGGTGTCGACTACCCACACTGCAACGCTCCCCACAAAGACCAGCAGTCCCTTTACTCTCTTATCTCAGTGGTTTGAGATGCACCTGGCTGATACTCAGCCTCAGCATCCTGCAGCTGAAGGATTATGGTAATGCCACCTTAAGCCTGTTTTGTTTAACAAGGCATATATTGTGTGGTGGGACCTGCTTATAAATAGGCTGTAAATGAAAAAAAAAGGCTTAATTATAATCTTTGATATGCAATATGCAACTTTTCCTTTTCCCTGTGGGCTCATTGGTGAAAAATAATTCATGTTCATCATGTGCTCAACTTCAACTCTGCTCCTACACTTCAGGGTTTCACTTAGTTTTCAGGGAGTTGTTCTCATCAATTATAGAGCACATAGACGCAGAGTATCTGGCACTTGTGAGCTTACCTTTATGAGTTTGCACCTGATCTGAGCAGACACCATGTGGCTGTTCCGCAGGTTGCCCACACGGAACATGAGGCACAGTTTGCCGTCTCGCTGAGAAATCACCGCGTCCTGACTGAACATGAGCGTCTCTGCGCGTTTCTTAGGTTGAGACATTTTTATGAACATGCAGCCGATGAGAAAAGCGTCCACTATGGAGCCCAGCAGTGACTGGAACAAGAAGAGGATGATGCCCTCTGGACACTTCTCTGTAATGTACCGGTAACCGTATCCGATCGTGGCCTCAGTCTCGATAAAAAACAGAAAGGCTGAGGGGAAGTTGTAAACATTGGCTACACAGGGGGTATAGGACGAGTCGTGGCCGTGATTTAGGTCTCCCCTGATGTAAGCGATGATCCACCACATAGATGCCATGACCAGCCAAGCGATCGTATAAGTTAGGATGAAGATGAGCAGGTTCCATCGCCACTTTAGGTCGACCAAAGTGGTGAAGAGGTCAGACAGATACCTGCTGGTCTCTCCGCCGAGGTTGCCGTGCTGCACATTGCAGCGACCGTTCTTCTCCACGAAGCGCTGCCGTTTCTTCTTGACCGGAGCAGAAAAAGTAGTTGCCCGATTTGTGTTAACCACTTGATAGTCTTCGCCAAATTTTCTACGAAGTGCCGCCATTTGAGCTCCTCTAAAGTAAAGGGAAAATGACTTGCTGTTTAATCCATGTTTCTGTTTGTTTGAGCCACCAAAACACTGGTTACCTGCAGTGCGTAAAATGCGCCATGGCCACTTTAGCGCGCACAGATGTAAATCCTAGAGATAAAAAAATACGTGAACGTCAGTGCTTTCAAAGCATATCTAGTATCCCCTTCTTTAAAAAAAAAATCCAATGCTCTTCCAGTTATTTATGGGTCAATTTAGAGTAGCATCAGAAGATCGCTGACTGGAGCTGTGCGCTCTGCTCAGTCTCCAATCACACTGACTGGCGTGATGCTCACCAGCGGAACGAAATACGAGGAGCTGTCTACCATTCACAGCTTCTGGTGGGCTGTAAAAGATGAAGTGTGAGTGTGTGTGTGTGTGTGAGGGGGAGAGATGCGAGGAGAGGGAGGGAAGGGGGCAGGGAGAGAGGAGGGGTGAGTTACACAAGACTGCGTTTGTGTGTAAAAAAGAGAGAGAGAGAAAGAGAGAGAGAGAGGTGAGCAACATTCAGTTCATTTGGTCAATTAAATCAGTGTGTAACTTAATTGATATATTAATTAATTAGGTGATTCATTCATTCATTCATTTCTCACAGTGCTTTAATTGCCTTTACATTTTATGATTAACAGCATGGAGCCTCACACAGATGAGGTTGAAGGTTCTTTGTGCTTTCAAGTTAGACTGTGCCATCTACTGGATGGACGACCTATGTGCATATTTGATCTAATATTGGTCTAATAGGGGCAACATGGGGGGACATTAACTAATTGAATTGCAGATAGGCTACAGTATTGCTCTGTGAATCTCAGCCAGAGTTTATAGTCTTACACTGAAGTATAATGTCAAGTAAAATTAGCAATAACAGAAAAGGCATCTAGTACTCATTTGAATTTTAAATATTTCCAGAAACTCTCTCATTTTATGGAACTCCGTGTTTTAAATAAATTTAATTGTACCACTCCCTGTCCTGATACATTGTTCAATTTAAGTCTGGCATTAAATCTGTGCCTCTCTTCTTTCCTGTAATGCCTTCTTATTGATTCACACATTGGGCAGCTACTACAGTGGAGGATTTCCTGGACTACTGTTCTCCCAAAGGACAGTTGTAAAAGGGTTGTATTGTCCTTGGTTCTCTTTTACCCTTGTTTTAATCAGACAGAACACAAAGGGCTGCATTATTTGGAAGCACTCCTATTATTAACAAATTCTTAATTACGGTTTCAATCAGACAGGTCTTATGAACAAGCCCTCGGCCGATCTCATCAACTGACCCTCGTCTCAAGTGGTTTTTGTTCAGATCCTTAATTTGTGTTGAGACCCAGGAGGATTTCTGCTATGAGAAGAGAGACCTGCACTCTTAAAAAAAAAAAAACAAGATCCAAAAACAGTTCATTACTTTGTTTATTAATGGAGTGCTCTTAAGACGCTCTATCATAGGATTTTAAGCATTTTATCAATAAATTATGCAATTAACTGATTTTTAATTTAGGTTTTCAAGATTAGTTGTTGCTTTGTGGAAGCAGCATGCCAAACAATACAACAGGCATAAATTGTAATTTTGCACACAATTTAACACTTAACAAATAAAACAAACGGAAAATTGGAGCTTTTGAGGAATCGGTGACTTAAACAAGGCGGCTTCAACAGTCGTCCGGTCTCAATGATACACATCTGAGGTTTTCTGTGAATGAAGTTGCTTTTTATTCAGAAACACTTTTTCTTCGTGTGTCTACAAACTCAAACTTTAAATAAATCTTACATGAGAAGCTGCACGTTTTACATCAGTATCCCACAATACTATCTCTTTTTAAAATACTAGAATCCCCTTAAAAATGTCTGTCTGAATAAATCAAGAGCACCTTTAGTGACTTGAATAATCATAACCCTGGACCTTCTGGCTTTCAATATAATCAGCATATTAAAAGATATTAAATTGAGATGCATATTTCATTAACACTGATTAACACTCTGCACACTCACACAAGTGTTTTCAATTATTCTGGCTGATTAAACCTCCGCTCCGGTTGAAGCTGGGTGCTTTACAGGTGCAAAATTCCATTCAAGGACAGTCCGTACTCGCCCTCATGGTCCTGAGAGGACGTCTAATTAGCTCTAATAACTGAAAACACCTGTAATTGGTCTGCAGTATTACGGCCTCACAGGACCTTTCATTCTTACATCACCCACTTGTGGATTTCATCTGTGTTTTTAAGCTTCACATGATCTAATATATAATAGCGATGTCTTGCGGACACTAAACACCACCAGCTAGTAGCTCAAATGCTCTCAGTCACTTGAACAACAAAAGAGAAGCCTGATATTTCACCATCACAGCTGCAGGTGATACAGTAGAGAACATAAGGACATCAAACAAAGAAATGGAAATGCAACTGTCAGACTGATCTAACGTTTATTTTAAAGGGTAAAATGAATGCTGCATTGAGATCAATCAGAAAATAATGTCTACATCACAGGATATTGAATGCAGAAAGAGAGTTCTTGTCACATTGTGCATTTTGTGGCTATTTAATATTAAAAAAAAAATGCATAATCAAAAAGGAGACCTACAGCATATTTCAGCAACAATAAATTATTCAAATAGGTTTCCAAAAAAGACAATATTGCCATTAATAAAAGAGAAATGATGCACAGCAGTTTCCTGATGCATTGCGCTGCTGTTCACACTATTAAAATGAGCTGCTGAGAAGAAAGACAAGTTTAAATAATTGGTCAAATTGTTCCTAATCATCACGCAGTCGACGGCATAAAGCTGACCAGAGCTACATGTCACATACTCATGGATACCTGTGATTAAATAAATTAAGTAAATAACCTTTTTTTTTAGGAATGTTCTTTTGCACATACATTAGCTTTTAGCATTTTGAATTTTAGCATTTTTTTTCCTGCTACATACTGTGATTAAAACCAACATGTCTTCAGAGAAAAGTGGAACTAAAAATTAAATTTAGCAAAATACGCCAAATATCTTGTTAGATCTGTTCCAATAAGCTGATATGTATTTATTTTATTCTACATATTTATTCATTTTCTTTTGATCCTCATAATTATGCCCATGTTTATTATTTGATTGTAATTCTCATCTCTCTGTAAAGCACACATTTGCTGTTTTTAAATGCACTTTATAAATAAATTGACTTGTCTTTGTAGGTAAAAGAATATGCACAGACAGACTCTGTTCAATCTTAAGAGCAACAACCACAAAAGAAACGTACCAGTCTGTACTGGAGGCTACATCGAGTTATCAGCTTGATGTAGCTGTAAGAGTCTCCGATTTGTAGCATAAATCACCAAACATCACATATCAATACACAGAATATAATCACCCAAATGTTATTTTTCTTCTCTCCACAGCACAAGTCACACTACACAACTGATGAGGGACTTCTGTCTCAATAGAGGGAACTGATATACTGGACTGTGATCCTCCTGACAATTGAGGATTAGAGTGTAGACGGCCAGGATCGCCATCTGTTATGTGTAGGCATCAGGCTTTCCCAGTGAGAGGTTTCCAAATCAGCACAACACAAGCAATCACCAAAACCTTGGCTCTCTGCTGTTCACAGTTTTCTTGGCTTCCATTTATTAGATGATGAGGAAAAAAAAAATTCACATCCAAATTTATTGCATGCGAGGTTGGGATGGATTCAGGGGAGGAGGGAGAGGGAACAAAGACACGCTGCACAGACCTGAATTATTAATGAGGAGGTAGAATTAATAACACTTTGTGTCATATGATACAGAAATTGCTGCAGATTCCAGACATGAAAACAATCAGTTTATCCTCTTTCATAGCCACATACTGCACACGCAGAATGTGCAAGTACAAACATGCTGACTTCTCTGTCCGCTGCACAATGACGGCAGATTATTCGACTCAAAGTGGAGTCAGTGGCAGATGACATGACTCAAAGTGCAGGAGTCATAATGTCTCTGACCTTAATGTCCCGTTCAGTGCAGTCATCCACTCAGCTGATGGCGGGGGAACTGTTGGAAAGTTGAGCCATACACTGACATTTCCTAACCTCAGCTGAGATTGACATATAAGACTCAGTAGATGACACTGAAATAAAAACCCAGGATTTCCTCTCTTTGTCTCTGAGAGGACTGAAATAACAGAAAGATGGTGAAGGCAGACTAGTGTTTTGTTAGTGTTATCAGGTGATAACAGTGTGTTTTTTCTTCATTAAGTTTAATAAATTAAAAAGGTGAGATCAGATGAACAGCTTTATACTTTGATAAGCCGTGAAGGGTCGTAGCCAAGAAATTAGAAACACTCAAGTCAAGTTTAAAAAGAGTCACTGAGATTTTCTTGCTGTATTGATTCCTCCTGTTCATACTGAGCATTAAGAGATCTCTTCATGATGCACTTTCAATGTAAGTGATGGCGGACAAAATCGACAGCCTTCCTTCTGTGCAAAAATGTATTTAAAAGTCTATTTGAAGATAATATGAGACTTCAGCTGTCCAAATTAATCAAAAAGTTAATATCATTCAAAGTTACTTTTCATTTCGTTGCAGCTGAACAGGAAAACACTGTCCATCGAGACACAAAGAGGGGATTTTTTTTACTAAAATAGTGAAGATATCCACTTTAGTTAAAAATCTCAGATGGCTGAAGCCTCATATAAAACAAGCTTACAATCTCTCTTCAACTGAATACTTTATTCAGTTGTTATAGGCCGCTACGCTGCCATACAGATGTAGTATAAGCCAAGACAAGACTTGATGATCTTGCTTATAATCAAACTGAAAAAGATTAACTTTTTTTTTTTTTTTTACCTTCAAGTTAATTTATTATCTCAAATTTTATTCACTGATTTTTAACTAGCTCCAGTTCATCAAGCAACCATCATCGCACCATCATACATATTTAAACACTCCAAGATGAGAGTGATTTCAAAGATATCACTGTCAGTAATGTGGGTTGCCATTATGGATATATGAAAGGAGCAGGGACATCAAAAATGCACTCGCTGACCTTTTTTGCATTACTCTACTGTCTGCATTTCAATTACGCTCTGCTTTCTGAATTAATTGGTTCATTAGCAAAGGCAATTAAGAGCGGGGGTGTGAGGTCTGACTCTGATGTGCTTTTAGATGTATACATAGTCATTCATCCAGCACATCTAAGAGCTTCACTTCTAAATACATCTGTTATGATCATCTGAATGGCCTGGTCTGGGACTCGCTCCGTTATTCTGGCATTTGGAACAATCAGCCTCAGCCATTTGAATTTGGGGATCTTTATTCACTGCTGCCATTGAAGGTGGGTTTTTTTTTTTTTGTCTCCTTTCATTGATGGCGGAAATGACCAACATTAATAGAAAGAGAAGAGATAGCAAGAGGACAGAAACTAGTAAAGAAAGTTAGTGACAACACAAGGAAATTACTATTAGTCGCTCTTTGTAAAGATATGCCAAAACTATAAATTTCAAAACACTGTATACTGGATATGTTCTCCACATTAACCTGTAAACTATGCTCACTGGTGGAAAGTAATTATATTTACTCAAGTAATTAAGAAAAATTTGAAGGTTCTTGAGTATTTTCTTTTTCTGTTAGTATATACTTTTACTCTATTGCACTTTTTTTACCATATTCGCTAAATTTTTGGATACTTATAGTTAGTAGCAGATTTAAATTTATATAAAAATCATATGATCATCTTATAAAATATTACATAGTGTTTTAAACCACACATTATGTATACTGCAAGAATAAGTTTCGCTATCTCTCTGTAGGCTACTTCTGCAGTTTTACTCTAACATTTTAAGGCAAGGAAACTACTTATAATGGAGTATTTTTTGCATGGCAGCATTTCTACTTTTACTAAATGATCTGAATTCTTCTTCTTCTGCCTATGCTTAAAATACCACATACATACAAATACAGGAATTACAGGCTAACCTATTAATAACTATGGAATTATGCATATATACAACTTCAATATATATGTAGATATTATGATTAAATGTATATCTGATTTCAGTTTTGCTGAACTTAAACACATGATAAAGAATAGTAATACAGTGAGTTTTTTTTTTTTTTTTATTGTTGCGTCTCTTCAGGACGCGTCCGCCTGCGGGACCCAGAATCCCCTGCGCCGAGGCAAGATGGAAGAACCCAGCAGCTGCGGGAGAACAATGTTTTGGCTCTAGATTTTTAAACGGACAGCTGAGGGCGAACAACACGAGCCAAAACAGCGGGTCATGGTCGTGCACCGGTAAGAGAAATTCATAAAAGCCAAGTTTGGGGCAGAGTCCGTCGCTGTAGCGGTTGAAACTCCTCGTACGGGACAGACAACAAAGCGCAGCGCACTGACGGTACCGCTAGTTAGCCTGCTAAGTTAGCCGTGTCGGCTAATCGGACGAGCATCATTGTTCGCTGGAGTTGTGTGGGCCGTTTGTTATGGGTCCTGCCTGTGTTGTCGCTCCATCACTTACAGTCGGCTCACTGTGCAGGAAACGAAGAAACCAACTTGCTGAAAGCAGTGAAGAACAAGTAGAAACGGTGTAAGATAGCTATGTTGATTTTATATATATATATACATTTCTCAAACCAGCATTCGTCCTTGATCATTTTTTCCAGCTCACGGATTTTGTTTGTCTGGTGTAACGCAACGCTACTGTGAAGTCATATCTGCCTCTCTAAGATCACATTTCTTTCATTTCAGCAGCGAAAGTACAAAACGAAACTTTGTTTACACGTTTTGAAAAGCACCGACTGTCTTCACGCTTCGGCTGTTTTTTTTTTGTGTGTGTTCATGTTGTGCTGCACGGTGTGGCGTCCATCCGCGCAGGTCTGCTGCTGTTATTGCATGGCCATATTAATTATTGCCTGATCCCGCATCACAAAGAAGAAGGGCCCCGCAACAGTGGTTAGCCTAAATGCTTAGCTAGGTAGCTAATTGCCAAGCGAACACACGCATGGCAGTTTTCAAAAAAAAAAAAAAAATTCACTACGCTAGACCACAGGGGTCCACTAAGCACTGTGTTCATTTACTGTAAGATGTTTGAGAAAGCAGGAGTTAGTCGGAAGGATCAGAAGTATTGTTTCATGTTTGAAAAAGTTGTCTTTGTGTTAGCGGAGTCGGTTATTGCTGCTAGCGCATCATCAAAGCTGGAGGCATTTGGCAGCAGTCAGATAGCATTCATTAACTTAGCTGGACGGGACCTTGAAAGCTAATCCATGAACATATAATTATGATTTATTAAAAAAAACAAAAAAAACGAATCGATGTAACTGAATGAAAATAGCAAATCATATAAAACGAAAGAGACACGTTTCCCAACATTTGTTTACATTTGAGCAAAGCTAATCCCATTCAATTTAAAATGTCGAAATGTTACATCGCCACCTGAACTCTTCAAAATTAATCTTGAATGAAACGTTACATTCACAGCTACTATAAAACATGCTTGATTTGTTTATGCTACATAATTACACCAGCAGTCTTTCTAATGCAGTCTGTGTGCACTCTCATTGTCAGATAAGCTCATGCAAATAGGATGACTGGGTCAGACAGGCCCATCAAACAGATTAACGCACAACTTCAATCCTCTCATTCCTCATCTCGTGTTGTGTCTAGTGTTGCAGTCGCAATGACCTTTTTGCCCTGTAAAATACTGTATCATATATACACAAACACACTGTAATTGACCCGAGAGAATTTTGTACAGTTTAGCTCCTGTTTATTGCTTGTTTTCCACTTGTCGTTACGCTAGACTGCAGCCCTTTGTTGACCCACAAATCATCGGTTTTAATCCAACTAAGCACCCAGTTGTGAGATCAGAGGCCGTGACACTGATTCCTGAAGATCGAGCTTAACTGGCTCCATAATTGTTGTCTGTTGGCTGTTATTTGTGTGTATCTACGCAGATGGATTGCTACTTATTTGTGCTTCCTTACAAGAATCACACATTGACCTAATACTATATTAAACATTGATTGTGGCTGTTATTTTTCTCACAGGATGACACTGATTGGTACCCCATAGTTTTCCTGCCCGCCGGCATTCACCATGAGCATCATTCAAGACAAACTAGGCAATGAATTCCTCCGCTCCAACGGGAGCATGGACTCCAATTTCGGCCCCGGCATGATAATGTTCAGCCACCTCCCTCCGGTGACCAGCTTCACCCGGCTGGCTGCCCAGTCTGTCATGCAGGACCTTCCGCCGCAAGAAATGATCTTGAAGAAGGAGCGTGACTCGCCTGACTGCAGCATGGGCACTCAGGGCGGCGGTTTGGGGTGTGCGGGGGTAGGAGACTATGTTCACGCCATGGGTATCAAGCAGGAGAAACTGTCAGAGCATGATTATCGCCTGCCGCTGTACCCAGGAGGACCGGGCAAGAGCACAGAGCTGCTGGAGGTGACACTCAGTAACAACCAGGGCCTGCTGGTGCATGACCTCAACATGGGCAACGTAAGTACCACGGATGGGGAACCAGAATGTGAGAGGAAGCTCGTTTTAAGTAATTCTGATTCCTTAGATCGTTATTACTAGACTTTTTTGCCTTGTAGGGGCAGTGGAACAAGCTGTAATTACAAGATTGAGATATTATTAACATATAAACTTCATTTCTGGTAAACTCAGAGCAACAAACACACACAAGTCCAATATTCACTGGTCTCCACCAGCTCCTGAGATAAATATCAGTATCTTTAGTTGCTACTGTAAATGATCCACTTTGTTCACCACATAGTCACTGACTTAATCTGTCTGCTGTTTGTTGCTGGTCAGTGTACAGTTGGTTTATTAGGGGAACAGTGTTGAGGACAACAGTGAGAGTGAAGTAAAACACTAAAATTGCAGGCTGTAAAACTGAAACATTAAGCTGAAAGACACTAAAATGCTCCACAAAGCTGAGATTACTACAGAGTCGTGTGATATCGGATGATATGTGGATTCATCAATTGTTAATATGAAAGTATTGATTAGTGCAGCTGTAAAGTTATATTTCTCCGTTTTACAGGAGACATCCTGTTGTTGCTGCAGCTTATGCCGTTCACTCAAAACCACATTAACATGAATACATAAAGGTCATAAATTAAGATTTAAAGCTACACGTTAATGTGATTAAAAAATGAGCTAACGGAAAGAACATTATCATACTAGTGTAGTCAAAATATGTTGTTTGTCAGCTTTCCACTGTCACGTCATCATGTTTTGCCTTCACGTTTTCATTTATACTGTAAGTAAAGGATGTCGGTACATCTTACACAATTGCATGTGTAAGATATGTGAGAAAACTTTTTTTTTTTTAAAGTGTGCAAGCACAAAATGAAGAGCTATCCAGAATTTGAAGGAAGTCCCACAAGTTCTGTTAATATTTTTCACTTCCTCTCTATGACGTAAATACAAATTCATATCAGCATTTCAGATGAGACGGATATAGAAATAATTATGAAAACATGTGTCGGGCATCGGAGGAATAGTATTATACAAAATTAAATCTAAAAAAAAAATATATCTGGTTTTCAGGGCTTTTAAAAAGACGGCTAGCTCGGTGTAACGTCCAATATTAGTTCATTGCAGCCTATAAGTGACAGGAAATAAAAGTACAGAAATGTCAAACATACGGTGTGAAACAGTGTCACCATTCTGTATTTTTCAAAGGTAAAAGGAAAGTATAGTTCTTGGACACAATTGTTTAAAAAAAAAACCCAAAAAACAAATTTAAGGGAACTTTATCAAAATGTTTATCTATTTTATCGTTTGTGTAAAGAGGACTGATATTGCTCGTTATATCACTATATCAGTGTGGGGTTCAAATATCCTGTATTGCTCAGTCTGTAGTCAGAATGGCGTTACTGTGTTATTCATGTTAGTCAGTTTTTAGATGGATGTGGCCAATGTGGAATCAAACATCAGAAATATTAAACCCAGATGAATTTGAAAAACCAAAAAAAAAAAATCAATGAAGATCTAATTTGGAATAATTTTTATTTAGTCTGTCCCTAAAAAAAAAAAAAAACACAAAAAACAGCCTCTGCTATGTTTGTCAGACAGGCCATAATTTAAAAGCCTGAGAGGGAGGAGTCTGGGGAAAGGAAGGGTGAAGGGGGAGGAGCTTGTCTGAAACAGGTTATGGTGACATGAATCTACTGACGGCTTGAGATGCAAAATATAAATGAGCCCCCCCCCCTCGACACACACACACACCCCTCCCTTTTTTTTTCTCTCTTTCTGGCTTAAAGGGTGATGTCATCCAGCCTTGGCGTGAATGAAAACGTCTTGGCAAGGACACAGCTGTCTTGTTTGAGCTTGCACTTCATTTCAGACTTCTTTTGTGCTCCATTCAATTAGAATTACGCACATCCACACATTTGTAACAATAGCCAGGCATCAGAGGTCGTCAGGTTCTAGATGTAAGTATGATGAGAAGCAGAGTGAATTATCGTCTCCACTGTGCCAGAGTTTTTTTAGTTTTTTTTTTTTTAAATGGTCTATTCAAGGATAATTTCATGTTCTGAAAGTAGAACATGAGATTTCCATTTTCAGCCAGGCTCAAATGATTATTTTATA